>NC_045771.1:83940055-85190055 GCF_008692025.1 Phocoena sinus
ATAAGTTACACATTGGGCCAAACAAGGAAGCACAGGCACACTGCATTGGTTACCACCGTGTGGTAATCTTTCCTTCATGTAATGTCCTGGGTTCCAGTTTCTTTACTGATGAAATAAAGAGGTGAAACTAGCTTGTCTCCTAAGGTCCTAGCTGTGAAATTCTGAAAGATGTTTTCTAACAGCCAGTATTTTCTGATTCCAAAGATCAGCAAACTTGTATACTGTTTTCATTATCTGAGACTAGACTGCTTTTTAGTCTGGGCATGAACGCAAATAATTAGATCATCTCAGCACTCCAGATCATAAAAACAAATTCTGAAGAATGCCAGTGTAGGCAGTATACTAAACTCAGCAGTAACTACTAAAAACTGCTATGGAGATACACAGGTGCCCAATATGCCATGTTATATAGAAAACACTGCAATGGATATTGAGAGGTCCCAATCACCTTATGGATAAGGAAAGTATTCTAGCTCTAAAGGGAAGATCACGCAAACCTGCATATTCTTAGTTCACTCACTTCTAAAGCTTCTGACCTACTTCACTCACTACCATCCTTCTGGTCCTGAGACAGTTGATAAATCTATGTTATACAATATGGTGTTAATCATGCAAGTTGTTTTTTTACTCATCAGGTCTGCTCCAAGGACTTGAGGAACTTACAGCCCGGGCCGAGTCACCGAAGTCTATCTTCAACCTCCCCATGGCCCTAATGATAGCAATAATTGACTGGATGGTGTTACTGTAGACCACTGCTTTGTACTGTTTACATTCCTCTTCTGAATAACCAGCTTCATGGATAATTCTAACAAGACAAAAAGAGAAAAGTTAATGCTTACTTCCTTTGATGGAACAGTACACTAAACATAAAAAAATTTAATGTTTTAAATCTACTTACTTCATCTGCTTCACAATTGTACTTTTCCCAGATTCACCAGCACCTAAAAAAAGGGAAATAAATGAGGGATTTCTAATTTTATCACTTATGTATATCCAACTCCCAACACACACTCTCTCTCTCTGTCTCTTACAGTTAATTTTTAAAAAAATTTTATTGGCGTATAGTTGACTTACACTGTTGTGTCAGTTTCTGCTGTACAGCAAAGTGAATCAGTTATACATATACATACATCCACTCTTTTTTAGATTCTTTTCCCATATAGGTCATTACAGAGTATTGAGTAGAGTTCCCTGTGCTATACAGTAGGCCCTTATTTATTTTATATATAGTAGTGTGTATATATCAATCCCAATCTCCCCCGCCACTTCCCCCAAGTTTGTTTTTTACATCTGTGATTGAATTTTTTTATATCAAAATGATCTTTATTGGTTTCCAAACATACAGAAAATTTCTTAAAAATAAGTCCCATCTGTTTATTACATCATAATCCTTAAACTCAGCTAAAAAAAAAATGCTTTCATCGATGTTTTTAATGTATTCCCTGAAGTATTAAAAAAATTCTTTCTTCTATAGCTTACACTGAAGCAGTATAAATAAATTTTACTCAAGATTTTGCTCCCCACTGGAAGATGTTTAACTGTCTGGCCAACTATCATAATTTCAACCTTTGCCTCATGTGAAGTGGACAGACCAGTGGTGCCAAGAAACCACGAAAATTATTTTTAAATATTACGTTATAATAAAATAGCTATCTCACGCATTATATACTTAACCACCATTACTGAACAAGTGACACACAGCCGGCATGCTTCGCTAACACTGGGGATGCGGTGGTATGGCAGAAATGTCTCCCCCTATGTTTTTCTTTATTCCCTGTCATAAACCCATTCTCAAAACTCTCCTTCACTCTCTACATATTGATGACCTCCTCACAATTTGAGTCTCTAGAATTATGCCATCGTAACACGAAAATATCACTAACAAAATGGCCCTTTATAAAATTAGAGCCCTCTAGATACTGTGAACATCTGAGCACAGGACACAAAACAAGGAAGGTATGACAAGTCTACTGTTTGGCTTCATACTGTCTTTGACCAGGGCTACAGATCATGGAGCTATTATTTCTGTCTGAGAGACAGGGCTCAGGATTTTCATTATCTAGGCCTCATGTTCCCATTTTTCCAGAGCCACTGCTACATGCTCTATGCTCCAGTGTCACTGAACTTACAGTACTGACAACACCTACTGCTGATGACGCCACCAATCTTCTAACATACTGTTCCTCCTGCCAAAGTGTAATTTGCTCTGCTTCCTAGAGCTCCACTGGTGATGCTGTATCAACCACCAAACCTACCCCCTTCCCTCAGTCTTTCCTGACCCACTCCCGCTATGATCCCTGTTGCCTCTCCCTTTGAACATTTTCTACTTGAATGTCTCAAGTAGTTAGCTCAGCAGCTAACTTGTGCTAGACACACAATCAACCAGAAATGTACCTGAATGTATTCAAGCTATCTGTGGTAGATCAGTTAGACGGCAAACTTCTGGGCCTCATTCCCTTCTCCCCTTCCCCCTCCAGCTACACACATCCAAATCATCAGAGGCATCTGAGAATAAGTCATAGTTAAACGGCCTATTTGAAAACCTGGGGGGGAAACTGCTTAAATTTTACTTGTGATTTGATATTCAAGAAATTTTCCCAAGATAGCTGCATATTAAGTAGAAAAGCAGGCACTGAATAAACAATGAGGGCATTATTCATCTACAGACAGCCTTTGAATCTTGGCAGGGCATCTGCCAATACAAACAACTCCAAGATAAACAACCCATTATATATTAATCAACAAGCCATATACTTGGCTCTATGAAAAGCACAATTGTAGCCATTATGGCTCACACATTTCTCTAATTCAAGAGAAGCCCACCCAAGTAACACACCCTCGGCAGTTTCCCGCAGGGCTATCTTCAAGGGGGCCTCTGTGCTTCCAGGGCACGGCAAGTTGACTCAGCAGCAGCCGTGTTTTGCCGATAGGACATTTTAGATCCCAGCATCCATTCACGGGGTGGTGATTCCACATGCACAGTGAGCTTCGATGACCAGCCACCCATGGCCCATTCTGTTAGTGAAACAACTCAGAGGTTCAGAGAAAGGCTCACATGATACAAGCTCGTGAGGTCTGAGAGCCGTACAAGGGGAAAATCAGAAATAGTAAAGAATAAGATGGTTACCAGCTGAACTCTATGGATGCAGATGAGAATTTTTAAATCTTAATGAGAAAAAAGCAAGTTTTCCTAATGTTAGACATTATCTTTAAATTCTAACTCACTTCCTGTCTCATAGAATAATAGTTGGTGACATGGGACATTGAGCTTACTCCAAAGTGAGCATCTAGTCAATGGTTTGAGGTTCCAAAAAATCCTGAAATATGTTTAATATTAAAGAGTGGAGATGGCAGTGTTACTGGCTGGATTTCTACCTAATTTCTTTGCTAGTTAGACAAGGTACTCTCTGTGGACCAGATTTCCTAAAGACAGAAATACTGGGGAAAAAACTTTCATAATTTAGCAGTTTATATAATTAGAATTTTCAATTCTTACTTCCATGCAGAGACTCCTAATAGGAAAATTAGAAATGCTGCACGGTTATGGTCCCAGCATTCTAAACACTGGTGTTCTTTCCACATAGTGTACAGGAAGAGTTAAAGGTTGTCCTCCAGAAATCTCAGTCAGCACAGTCCTGTTTGAGAGACTGACAGGAAGCAATATTGTAAAAAAAACAAAACAAAACAAACAAACAAACAAAAAACCCCTCAGGGGTAGTGGAGGCAGGAGAAAGGAGAAAAGGGTAAATTTTCCTAGCAGTATTTGGCTAGGCAGCTACTGCTTTTCAGTTCAATCCACAGGCAAGATTAAAAGAGTGAGAGTACCCTTCTTTCAAGAAGAAACAAGGAATATGTAACACGTATCAGTCAGGAAAGATCAAAGCGTGGGACCGCTGCGGTCACAAAGCTGAGACGGTCAAGGTGACTAGGTGGCCTGTAAAGTAACCGTTGACAAGCTGGTGGCTGTGAAATGAACGAGACTTTAGGGTAGTGGGAAGGGAGGATGTAGCTCCCCAGGGCAAGAATGTGTGCAGTGTCGCCACAGTGGGCCAGGAACCATAAAGCCACTGAGGGGGATCCCCCAGACCGCTCTTTAAGGAGGAAGTGGCGGATGGAAAACTGCATATCTGAGAGTAAATACTGAGCCCAGCAGGTGTGTGAAGTGGAGCCGGGCACCTGATAATGCACCACACAGATACTGGGAGGGCAAAGGAGCATCACCACAGTAACACGGACAGGGACCCACCTGCGGCTCTGGGCTACACACGCAGGGCCGCTGATTAACAGGGCTCGGCAAAGCAAACTATATCAAGTGAGGACAAGTAGAAGGATGAGGGAGGGGAAAGACTAAAAACAAATCACGGTCTAAGTAAAGTAACCCCGTGGCTAGATTACAAGTCCTTGAACAGAGTTATATAAGTTACCATTATAAAAATGATAATCAAATCGTGCTCACCCCTGATTTCTGTTGAGGGGCAGTCTAGAGAAATTTGGAATTTTAACTGTGGCGAGGTTTCAAAGAAAAAAGAAAACACCTCTGACCCCAGAAAACACATACTCCACCCCCCGCAAGAATATTCTTTATCCAACTTCGCTTGGGTTCACATTTATATCATTTATTTCCTGGTTTCAGCTCCCTAACATCAAGGCTGTTCGGCATTAAAACGGTGATTTTGTCGAAGTCACCTTATGCTGAATTCCTGACGCCACTACTCCACTTTTAAAAACGCCCAACTTTTACGTACAACTGAACCATTTTTACGTTCAATAAGACTAAATTACAGTTCAGTTTAAACTGGAATAAAACCAAATTTACAAGTGCATTTAAAGTCGCTTCTGTTTATCATAATGCTACTGTAAGATTAGTAAGATCAAGGTCCTTATTTTTAAGATAGAAGCAAATACAGAGGATGCAAGGGCAAATACTAATTAAAAATAAGAGGCTTAATTATCCCCCTTGAAAGTAAAGGAAAATTTCCCTCCCTTTTTCTTAGGACATTTACTTTAGAAAAATTGTAAATGTAAGTGCTTTCTCCTCTCTTTGAAATGTATACACAGTTGACCCTCACCAACCTCGGTTTGAACTGCATGGGTCCACATATACGTGGATTTTTTTTTTTTTCCCCAATAAATTCATAAAGCACTACACAGTCTGAGGTTAGCTGAATCTGTGGCAGGTCCTGGAACCAATCCCCTGCAGATACCAAGGGACAACTGTATACCCTTTTGAAAACTAAACAGGCCTTTTTTGTCAGCTTCATGATCAAGAATGTCTTTCTCAAGAACCTGAGAACCATCTCTTTGAAAGGTAAACATCACAGGAGATAGCACCCCTATCTTCCAGTTTCTGCAGGTAGGTACGAGTCTACCTCGGGTGGGGGTCTTGCTCCAAGTTGCAAAACTACCTCGTCATAAGATAAGTCTGTTTCTCTTCTGGATAAGGTCAATTAGCTAAAAGATGGTTACCTCAATTACCAGGCAAAGTTAGGATGAAGTGACATAAGGTGTTGTAAAGCCTCTCATTTAGGGACTAGTTGTCATTTATCTCGAAAACATGTACGTAACCGGTTGAATCAGCTTGGCTATGTTAAGTGGATGACATACCTTTCTGTCTTGCAGTCTCTTAATGGACTGCTTGTGATGCAATCCATTCAATAAAAAAAAGTTTTCTTTCTCCACTTCCTTTGTGAAGATGATTTCTGGGTTGGGAGAAGATTTTGTTTTTAATTATTATTCCCCAACATGGGAACAGTCTAGAAATCTTTATTATTCAGCCGTGAGAAACTGTGGACTTACATTTATATAAATATATATGTATTTATAGGCTATATCTGACATTCTGGGATATAAAAATAATGACTGTAAACAGCAGAATCTAGATTCCCCCAAATGATCCCCTTTCTCCAAATATTAACTCCCCATAAAATTACTCCCCGAGCCATTCATGTCTGAGATGGGGATCACACTATTACACTGCACCAGGATAATTACACACACACGACTACTCTAGCATCCACGTAGGACAAAAGAAAGGAGAATTGTGGGCAACACAGGAAGCTTTTTCCTGGCAGCCTAGTCAAAGAGACCACAGAAGTAACTAATTGAACTGAGAGATCAATGTTTCTACGAGTCGAGTCTCAAGACTCACACGGTGAGGGTAAGGAAGGATAGAGGACTGGGGGCCACAAGTATACGCTTCGGGGTCTACAAGTTTGCTGCAAGAAATTTTAATTCAGTGTTTTTATTTGTATAACAAGAATAATTTAAGAAATGCTGAGTCATCTGAATGCTTCTATCTAACTGAATTTCAGGATCTATATTTGAGTTTGTGTTTATAGGTCCTGAGATACTCAAGCAAGTGCCACAAACACTGTACCTTGCTTGAGAATCTATCCATCCATCACTCTATCTGGTTTGGCTGTCAATCACTAGACCCCCTATCCAAAGAAAGGGCCATGTGTTTCCAGCAGGCCAATCCGAGCTGTGTTTGAGAGTAAAATTCCCTATGCTTATACATCTTATACAAACCATCAAACAGAACATTTTACAAATTAATATATGTAAACATATTTATATATAATATACATAAAATATACTAAAAACTTAACAAAATAATCACTTTGGATACACTGATTTTTTTTTTTTTTTCCCCTCCAAGAAAAGAATGAGATCTAGGTGCCAGAGATTTTCCCTGGCCTTTTATGTGAAGATTATCAAGAAAAAAAAAATCACAGCACTTCAAAGCATAATGTGAAATCTGGCCCACAGAAGTCATTTTCCATGATCACATCATGGAAAACAACATTAAAGGATGGGGCCAAAACAGAGGGAAGCAACACTGAGAGAAAACTAGGATAAGAGAAGCCAGACAGCAACCCTTGAGCCTTTAGATATAGTCATATTTAGGGAGTCATATTACAATTGACCATCCAGAGTGGAAACACTGTTGAGAGTTAAAGGGGGCACAAGCATAAACTAGGACTGACCTGGGAAAAGGAGAAAATATATCACTCTAGTCAGAACTGAAGACAATTTCAACTTGATTTCCAAGCTATGAGTCAGTTACGAGTTTGCTTTCTGTCACATGGACCCGAAAAGAGTTTTGGACTAACCCTGTGCCAAACAGTATTACTTTAATTATCTTGAGCTAATGAAGGAAAAACAAAGGTTAATGACGCATTTGTAGCAAGTAAAGGTCAAATGATAATTACTGCATGCTTTGCAAAAGAAAGTTACAGAAGTTCAGACAGAGAAAAGATGTGGGAAAATCAGTCATTGTATAGCCCACTGTAGAAGAGGGATGCCTTAATCCAAGAGTCATACTTGTGAGTACAATTTATTGTGACTTATATTGGATTGGCCAAAAAGTTCGTTCGGGTTTTCCTGTAATGTTACAAAAACCCGAACGAACTTGTTGGCCAACCCAACCACCATTATTTGTCTTACTAAATTCATATTAACTTTACTTTTTAAATGTTCATATACATTATGTTATAAAATTGTTTTTATAGTTCATAGAAGACCTATAAAGCATAAGGAACTTTGTTCCCAATGACAGTTACACACATTTGTGAAAATAATTTAGAATTACACAGGGGGGAAAGGTTTTCCTTTATCAGGGGGCCATACACTGCACTGTCTAAAACTCAAGTCTAACTGTGCTCCTGTTTTTGCTCAGCTGTTTACTATTAAGGACCAGTAAATAATTAACATATACAAGCTCTCAACTTTTCCTATGTTGCCCTACAATTCTCCATGGGTCTCTGTCACATTTCCGAACACATGTGAGCAGAGGCACCGACTGCCTTTATTCTCAACCATCTTTTCAAGGATGTTTATATAGAGAATAGTCTTAGAAGACAAGAGATAATGCTTCCCTCTGGAACAGAGAGCAGGTCTGTTTGTTGTCTACCATCGTAAAGATAACATGCTCTGGGACAAAGATCAGGTGGGCTTACTGCACATTATGAAAAAAATACTGGGGATCCCCAACTTAAGGGCTCCTCTACTGCAACATAACCCATTGCTTGTGCAGCCACGGCTCTCTTCGTGTTGCCCTTAGGGAACTGGGGCTGGGTAAATCGCCATAAAGGCTGATACTCTGGCAACTGCAATTGCTATCTATAATAAAGTCATTTTTGTCTCTGAACCAGGCCTCTCATGTCTTCTGCCAGCAACCATGAAACTGGGGTGGGAATTCTCCAGCAGTCCAGTGGTTAGGACCCCATGCTCTCGCTGCCATGGGCACGGGTTCGATCCCTGGTTGGGGAACTGAGATCCTGCGAGCCGCGTGGTGTACGCCCCTCCCCCCCCCAAAAAAAAAGAAAAATGAAACTGGGGTAAGCTAACTTGTTAGTTTGTAAGTAGGGTAAAGTCTCAGGTACTGAATAATTCTTGACATCCTCTTCTGCTTAATTTTTAATTAATTCCCAAATTTCTGACAACTAAGGACACTTCCAGCCATGATCTCTACACCTGTACTACTTATCTTTCCTCAAATGGCAGCTTAATCAGGTTCGTCCAATAAACCCAAAGAAACAGCTAGAACAGTGGTTCTCAAAGCATGATCAGCAACACTTAAGTATCAGCAACACTTAAGAAATGTATATTCTCAGGTCCCACCCAGAATTTACTGACTCAAAGTCGGGGAGTGGGGCCCAGCAGTCTGTGTTACAACAATCCCTCCAAGGGATTCTGAGAACGAGGGAGGTAGAAGAAAGGTCTCCTCCTTTTTTCTTGATTGCGATCAGAATTATTATAGTGATTAAGTTGCTGACGAGCTATAACAAACTATTATTTTTATGAAATATTTATATTTCCCTCCTCCCCCGAAAGTGAGACAAGTAATATTGTTTTACATTTCTGCAAATAGCTTATTAAAAGACAGCTTAACTCTCCTATCTATGTCTGCATTTAATATGATACAATGTATTACTTTGGTTGAATGAAGAAAATCCATTTCCACATATTAATGTAGTTAGAAAATGAAAGAGCATTTTAATAGCATTTGCAGATAATTGTGGATAGTCTACTTTGATTCTATACCAAACTTTGAAAAGGGTAGCTTAAAGTTTGGTTATAATGCATTTCCGTGAACTTTGGTAGCTTAAAATCCATTGGTCTATCTTGTACTTGGAATGGATCTCTTACCCATGTCTTAGTTGGAAATTAGTTCACTGAGTTATGGAGAACTGAATGTTGACATATTTTCAATATAAAAAAAAAAGAGCATTTATTTTTAAATTGCCTTTTTAATATTATACATAATTTCACCAGAAAAAGCTTTAGGTCATAAGATGATATCAAGCTCCCAGTGGTAGGGACATGATTTTTACATTTCTTTTTTCCTTTTTTTGGCTTGAAAGCTCAAATTTTATTATTGGCAACAAATACTGTTTGCTGTTTTCCTTGAAGTGACAACTGACTAACTGCCAAATCCCCAAGTCGGATTAACCATATTTTTCTATTAGTCTTTCTTTCAAGTGAAAATGGAATGGTATTCCAGGAAAAGAGCAACTAGTTCAATTCACAATCAATCACACAGCTGCTATTCCTCACGACAACCAACGTGCTCTGGCATATGCAAAAGTAGTTTGGGAGTACTTCCCATTTGGTCACACAGAATATTAAAGACATATGTACTTAATGGTCAAGATTTGATAAAAATCATCATGCTTATGACTTCAGCATTTTTTAAATCACAAATGCTTAGTAGTGAAGAATACAATGACTACTGGTACAATCTCATGCTACTGACATGATTCAGCACTTTGACCATTACTACTTTTGTACCATTAGAGCAAACAACGCAATAGAAAAGGCAAACAACATCTTAGTATTACTATGAAAATGGTCTCAGGGCTCCCAGGGTCCACAGATCCCTCCTAAAACCAGATTTAATGTCTTTCTCACCCACTAGACTATGAGCTATGAGGGAAGAGAGCCCCTGGTTTCTGTCACCATGATATCCCCAAAGCTAACTCCTATGGCAGGAGCACAAGACACTTATTCACCAGCTGGATGACAGGAAGAGAGGGAGGAGAGCGGGAGGGGAATATACAACATGAAGAAAGCATAAGAAAATGTAACTGAATATTTACATGAATTGTGGAAAGGGAGAATTCTGTTAGAAGACCAGAAGAAACAAAGAAGTGGGTGGAAGCTTGTGACTGCCCCTTAAAAACAGGTTCACACACACACACACACACACACACAAAACAAACGAACCCAACAACAACAACAACAAAAACAGGTTCTCTCCTTCTATTGTAGTAAGAGTAGTGGCTTGGAACATGGCAGCTAGAGACTACATTGCTTATCTTTCCTTGCTGCTAGGTGTAGCCACTTCACCCCATTTCTCACCAAATCACGATGTGTGTAAAAGGAAAATGCAGCCTTGGACGCTCTCTCCTGTTCCTACGTACGAGCTAGAAAATGGGTGTCCCTGTAGTCTTGTTCCAACCATGTGAATTAAGACAATGTCCAGGGACAGTAGGGCAATGAGAGGGCAGGAACTCAGGTCCCTGAATGGTCATGTGAGGCAGAGCACCCCAGCTCTAGTTAACCTTGGATCCGTTACACAAGAGAAATAAACACCTATCTTCTTTAGGCCACGGTCAGGTTAGGTTTCTCTGATACAGAGCTAGGCCTTCATGCTGACAATTCTTTAAAAAGTGGTCTAGATTGAAATATACAAGCAAATATAAAACAAACTAAAAAGTCCCCAAACCTACAAATGTTTTAAAAAATTACCATAAGTAAAGTAGAAAGGCAAACTACAGAATAGGGAAAACTATCAGTAATTAATGAGTAGCAAAATGTAGATTATTTTTTTTTCCAGTGCACAGCAAAGTGATTCACTTGTGTGTGTGTGTGTATGCTTTCTCAGATTCTTTTCCATTATAGGTTATTACAAGATATTGAATATAGTTCCCCGTGCTATACAATAGGCCCTTGTTTATTTTATATATAGTAGTGTGCATATCTTAACCCCAAACTCCTAATTTATCTTCTCCCCTCCCCCACTATCCCCTTTGGTAACCATAAGTGTGTTTTCTATGTCTGTGGGTCTATTTCTGTTTTGTAAATAAGTTCATTTATATTGCTTTTCAGATTACGTATGTGATAACATATGATACCTGTCTTTCTCTATCTGACTTACTTCACTTAATATGATAATCTCTAAATCCATCCATGTTGCGCTATATATATATATATATATGTATATATATATATATATATATACACACATATACATACACACACACACACACACACACACACCCCACATTTTCTTTATCCATTCATCCGTCAATGGACACTTAGTTTGCTTCCATGTCTTGGCCATTGTAAACAGTGCTGCTGTGAACACTGGAGTGCATGCATCTTTTAGAATTAACGTTTTCTCCAGATATATGCCCAGGAGCGGGATTGCTGGATCATATAGAAGCTCTATTCTTAGTTTTTTAAGGAGCCTCCATACTGTTTCCATAGTGGCAGCACCAATTTATATTCCCACCAACAGTGCAGAAGCGTTCCTTTTTCTCCAACCCTCTCCAGCATTTACTGTTTGTAGACTTTTTAATGATGCCTATTCTGACTGGTGTGTAGCTGTCCAGTTTTCCCAGCACAACTTATTCAGGAGACTGCCTTTTCTCCATTGTATACTTGCCTCCTTTATCATAGATTAATTGACCATAAGTGCATGGGTTTATTTCTGGGCTTTCTATCCTGTTCCACTGATCTATATGTCTGTTTTTATGCCAGAACCATACTGTTTTGATTACTGCAGCTTTATAGTATAGTCTGATACAAAAACAGAACCCATATATATGCTTCCTACAAGAGAACCATTTCAGTTCTAGAGACACATACAGACTGAAAGGGAGGGGATGGAAAAAGGTATTTCACACAAATGGAAATCAAAGAAAGCTGGAGTAGCAATATTTATATCATACAAAATAAACTTTAAAATAAAGCCTGTCACAAGAGACAAAAAAGTACACTCCATAATGATCAAGGGATCAATTCAAGAAGATGATATAACAATTGTAAATATATATGCACCCAACATAGGTGCACCTCAATATATAAGGCAAATGCTAACAGCCATAAAAGGAGAAATCGACAGTAACACAATAGTGGGAGACTTTTACACCCCACTTACATCAATTGATAGGTCATCCAGACAGAAAATCGATAAGGAAACACAGACCTTAAATGACACATTAGACCAGATGGACTTAATTGATATTTATACAGCATTCCATCCAAAAGCAACAGAATATACATTCTTCTCAAGTGCCCATGGAGCACTCTCCAAGACAGATCACATGCTGGGCCACAAAGTGAGCACCACAAAGTGAACATCAGTAAATTTACGAAAACTGAAATCATATCAAGCATCTTTTCCAACCACAGTGCTATGATATTAGAAATCAACTACAAGAAAAAAACTGTAAAAAACACAAACACATGGAAGCTAAACAATATGCTACGTAACAACCAATGGATCACTGAAGAAATCAAAGAGGAAATTTAAAAATACCTAGAAACAAATTAAAACAAAAACATGAAAATCCAAAACCTAGGAGATGCAGCAAAAGCCGTTCTAAAAGGGGTGTTTACAGGGATACAAGCTTACCTCAGAAAACAAGAAGAATGTCAAATAAACGACCTAACCTTACATATAAAGCAACTAGAAAAAGAAGAACAAACAAACTGAAATTAACAGAAATCATAAAGATCAGAGCAGAAATAAATGAATAGAGATGAAGAAAAATATAGAAAAGATCAATGAACCTAAAAGCTTGTTCTTTGAAACGATAAACAAAATTGATAAACCTCTAGCCAGACTCACAAAAAACAGAGAGAGAGGGCCGAAATCAATAAAGTTAGAAATGAAAAAGGAGAAGTTACAACGGACATCGCAGAAATACAAAGCATCATAAGAGACTACTAGAGCAATAAAATGGACAACCTGGAAGAAACAGACAAATTCTTAGAAAGGTACAATCTCCTAAGACTGAACCAGGAATAAATAGAAAATATGAACAGACCAATCACAAGTACTGAAATTGAAAATGTGAATAAAAAACTCCACACAGGGCTTCCCTGGTGGGACAGTGGTTGAGAGTCCGCCTGCCGATGCAGGGGACACGGGTTCGTGCCCTGGTCCGGGAAGATCCCACATGCCGCGGAGCGGCTGGGCCTGTGAGCCATGGCCACTGAGCCTGCGCGTCCGGAGCCTGTGCTCCATAACGGGAGAGGCCACAACAGTGAGAGGCCCACATACCGCCAAAAAAAAAAAAGAAAACTCCACACAAACAAAACTCCAGGACCAGATGGCTTCACAGGCGAATTCTATCAAACATTTAAAGAAGAGTTAACACCCATCTTTCTGAAACCGTTCCAAAAAATTTCAGAGTTAAGAAAACTCCCAAACTCATTCTATGAGGCCACCATCATCCTGATACCAAAACCACACAAAGATACCACAAAAAAAGAAAACGTATATTTTTATAACTCATAATGAATTAACATTAACTGACAAGAAAAACACCAATACTCTAAATAACAAAAGACATAAACACAATTCATAGAGGGAAAACAGATACAGTAGTTTTAAACTGCATACAGATATATATATATATCTTCATACTATAAAAAGTACCTTGAAAGAAATACACTGAAAAGTGTATCTGACTAATGCAATTTTTTGCCTCAAACATTTGTGTAATTCCAAATTTTTAAACTGTCAGACCGAATCAAAATTATGCAATTTATTTATAAAAATTTGGTCATCCCTCTCCAATGATTAAAGTTGAATAAGATCATCTTCTTTAATCTCGCTTGTTTCAACCCACGTTCCCATCTCATCACTCATGCACATAAATCTCACATTCTGATCACAGCAAATTACTTTTACTTCCAAAGTTTCACAACCATCCCCGCCTCCATTCCTCCCCCATACTTTCTCCCAAGTGGAGCCTTTATCAACATCGGCACTACAAAGGACCACACCATGTTCAGGCAGGGAGCATCTGGGATTGAATTTTCCCAACCAAGGCACATCCAATTCTCAGGGACAGTAAAAACTGAGCAGACAGACACCAGGCCTGCTACATGGCCCAGTATGGCAGGCGGGAAAACCACCCAGCCCGCAGCCATACAGAGACTCAGGTGAGAGATTCCGAGGCCTGCACTTTGAGGCAGCTCAAACAGGCAGGCTGTAAGCAGGCCATGAGTTACAACACCAGAGACTTCAACTGTGATACCAGGAGCACCTAGGTGAGAGCCATTACCTCCACGATCAGAGGAGGAAGAGGGCGTTACATCTAAGGGACTAGACCCTGTTCCCGCTGCAATGAGCTCAAGAAAGTCACTCTTCCCTCCCTGCCCACTCACAGTGCCCCACACCAATTACGGAGAACAGCAGGAAGGAAGGATGACAAGCGATGAAACATTTTTATCTGAACACTACATAAGTAGACTGTTTAAATAATCAGATTGGACCAAGGCTTAAGCAACATTGAACATTTTGTAATTTTCCCTGCTAATCAGCAGGAAGTAAATTGATTTTAGGCTAAATTAAAATTAAAATAGTGTGAATCAACTCTTGTAACCCTCACTATTAATATACAGGCAATGATCTTTAAGCATATTTTTAAAAAGACAAGGATATTATACTTTCCCCCATCAAACATCCCAAATTTTACACACTATCTCCATAGCCTGTTCAGAGGAATTATTAAACCAGACTTGGATGACCACATGTCTCATATCTGATGTGAGCTGACATCATCCTTTCACCACTTTGAACATTTCCCTTCAGTACGTAATCCGATGAAGATTCCCTTTTCTACTTTAACCAACTCAGAATAAATCAATTCCGTGTGGTGCCAAGCTTTTGCCAAATTTCCATGTACCTTAAAATTTTAATCAGGATCCTGGTTCAGGCAGTGGAAGTGGTTTAAACACGAGAGAAAAGAATTCCATCGCTCTTTCACAAAGCAGTCCGGGGCTTGCGGTCAGCTTGATACTGTGAGAGACCCAAGCACCTTCTATCTTATTGCTCTGCCACCTTCATGACATGGCTTCCGACTCAGGTTAGGTATATCTGTTCAGGATTCCACTGGCCCATGAACTTGCAGTCAGTGGGAGGGACAAGGAGAGGAAGTGAGGGAATGTGCTTTCTCTTTAAGGGGACAACCCAAAAGTTGTAACTCATTTCTCCTCATATCCCCGTGACCAGAACCTAGCTTCCTAGCTTCACCTGGCCACCAGTACAGCTGGGAAATACAGTCACTAGCTGTGTAACTCTGTGTCTAGAAAATAGATATGGAGGGACCGTGCATACTGGGGTATAACCAGAAATCTCTGCTTAGCTAGCCCATAAGCGTATTCTTTTCTTTCTTGTGCCATCTGTTCCACCTTTAAGTTAAAAAAAAAAGCAAAAACTTTTCAAATGAAACATTATGCCAGTCAATATATACAAAATGAAAGAGTTGGGTTTGTGTTTTGTTTTTTATTTGTTTTGGTTTCCTCCTGAAAACTAAGTTGGATGCCTTGGAAAAAAGTAATAAAGCAAGCTATTTTAAAAGGCCAATGAATTAGATAAGTGTGAGAAATTGTCCAACAGAGACAAGCAAAAAAATTAAATCTAAAAGGATTCTTCATTCATATTTCTTTGCAAGTATCTTTAATTGAAAAAAAACTGGACACAAGGGGTTCATTTTGGATATGCAAAAAAGACAGCTGTGAACTACAGTCAGTGATTCATACTCCCCCCAAAAAGGCCATGATTGTACATCAAAAGATTGCTGAATGGCATTATACCTATGTTTTCAACTAAAACAAAATATTCAAGTTATATTTGCAGAAGTTCTTTTTAGGGTTTCCCCTTAAGACAGGTAAATTCTGATCCCATCAGCACAGAGAGTTTCTACGAAGGAAACTTCCCCCTGCATATCAACATATTCAGAATTTAACTACCTTTATCTTCCAATTTCTATACTCCTCCCACAACTATTTTTCTAAAATGTTTAAATTTGTATCAACTGTTTAACCAAAAACTTCTGAGCATGGCATTGCAAGGATGCTAGGATTTGGACCCACATGCCTTTTAGCCTCATGTCTTCTATACTATACACCTCCAATCAGTCTCTAGCCATGTAAGTCTTCAAAATAATCTAACCTATACAGCCAGAATTCTAGCATCTATGCGTCAAGGATTATGTTAGGCAATCAAGTCAAAGTTGAATAAATCATGGGTCCTGACTCTAGAGAGCTGTATCCAGAATCAAAAGAGATAGTCAAGAAAATGAACAATTTCAATATACTTTCTTTCATTCAAAACATATGAAATACCCACGTGATGGCAAGCACAACTCAGGGCATCGAGGGCAGAGCGAGTGGGAGTAAGAGCTGTGGCCCCCATCTCATGGGGGAGGAAAAGGTGGCAGGAAAACACTTCAGGTCTTGGGGTGAGGAAAGGCTAGTTAGAGGGGGTGACTGACACATGCAGATCATTTACTTAAAATATCAATACCTGCTACTAATATATCTCAACAAATTGATGTATCCAGTAAGTCAGTGGAAGAGCTCAATTAATGAAAGGAAGAAAATGACAGTAAAAGGTTACAGAAAAGTTAGTACAAACAAAACGTGTACAAGTATGTAATTCCAAAGTATAATAACTACAGCCCTAATATACTTTTCACTGGTCCAATAATGTCTAAATTACCCTCTTTAACCACTCTCCTAGGAAGGACACCAATAGGATTATGTCCAGAGAGGAGGTGTAGAGGACTATAAACTCCTTCATTTGAGCAAAGGCTGATGGAGGGAGGAATGTTTAGAAAAAGACCAGGAGACAACAGGATGTCTGATGAACAGCTGAAGAGCCCTCTCATGGGAAGAGAAGTTATACTGTGTGACACTCAAGAAGGCTGAATTAAGATCAATAACAAATTACACAGAAGCAAACCTCTCTCAGTAAAAGGAATAACCTATTAATAAAATGATGCCAGAATCTATAAAAACACATCATCTGTCAATAGGATTATTATTCCCCCCAGTTCTTTATAGCAGGAGGCATATATATATATATATATATATATATATATATATATATATATATATAAATAATATAAAATTTTGTTAGATGTCATTTTACATCATTAAGATATAAGTTAAAAAGAAATGGTGCAACTCCCCATTTCCCACAGTTAAAAATATTGTACACTTGGGCTTCCCTGGTGGTGCAGTGGTTGAGAGTCCGCCTGCCGATGCAGGGGACACGGGTTCATGTCCCGGTCCGGGAAGATCCCACATGCCGCGGAGTGGCTGGGCCCGTGAGCCATGGCCGCTGAGCCTGCACGTCCGGAGCCTGTGCTCCGCAACGGGAGAGGCCACAACAGTGAGAGGCCCGCGTACCGCAAAAAAACCCAAAAAAACACAACAGGATACTACTTCACACCAGGGTGCCTGCCATATAGCACAGCGGTCCCCAGCCTTTATGGCACCAGGGACAGGCTTCGTGGAAGACAATTTTTCCACGGACGGGGGGAGGCGGCTCAGGAGGTAATGTGATCGATGGGCAGCGGCAGATGAAGCTCTGCTCGCCCACCACTCACCTCCTGCTGTGCCACCCAGTTTCTAACAGGCTGCGGACCGGTACCAGTCCATGACTTGGGGGTTGGGGACCCCTGACATAGTGGTTACCAGGATGGCTAGAATCTAAAGGTCAGATAATAACAAGTGTTGGTGAGTATGTGAAGAAATCAGAACCCCCATACACTGGTGGTGGGAATATAAAATGGTGCACTGACTTTTAAAAACACGCTGACAGTTCAAAAAGTTAAACAGAGTTACCATTTGATTTAATATTTCCACTCCTAAGTATGTACCCAAGAGAAATGAAACATAAGTCCATGCAAAAAGCTGTAAATCAATGGTCAAAGCAGCATTATTCGTAACAGCCAAAAGATGGAAACAACCCAAATATCCATCAATTGATTAATGGATAAACAAAACGCGGCATATCCATACAATGGAATATTATTGGGCATATAAGGAATGAAGTACTGATAGAGGCTACAAACATTATTATGCTAAGTGATAGAGGCCAAACAAAAGGACCACAGAGTGTATGACTCTATTTATATGAAATGCCCAGAAATGTCAAACAGAAACAGGAGTAGTGGCTGCTTAAGCCTGGGGATGCGGGGGGGGGGGGGGGGGGGGGGGGGGGGGGGGGGGGGCGGGGGGGCAGGGGGAAGGAGGAAATTGGAGGTGACTGCCCAAGGATACAGGTTTCTTTTGGAGGTTATGAAAATGTTCTAAAATTGACTACAGTAATGGTTGCACTACAATGTGAATATACTAAACAACACTGAATTCTACACTTAAAAAGGGCAAATTGTATGGTTGGGGAATTATATCTCAATAAAGGTATTTTAAAATTTAGTAAAAATTTGATTGTCAATAATTATAATTAAAAATATAATTTTAAGAATACTTTAGTAGAAAACAAACTTATGACTACCAGGGGGAAAGCTGGGGGGCAGGAGGGGGGATTAACTGGGAGATTGTGGTTGACATATACACACAACTATATATAAAATAGATAACTAATGAGAACCTACTGTATAGCACAGGGAAGTCTTCTCCATACTCTATAATGATCTATAAGGGAAAAGAATCTAAAAAAGAGTGGATATATGCATAACTGATTCACTTTGCTGTACAGCAAAAACTAACACAACATTGTAAATCAACTATACTCCAATAACATTTTTTTAAAAAAGAATATTTTAAATACCAGATTACAGACATTCCATTTACCTCCTTCCTATGAAACTGTCTTGAAAATTGACTAACACTTGGTTCCCTGCTCATAGAAGACCAAATTTTTTCTAAATGGAAACTTTGTTGTACCTTTCCTTCTATAGTGTAGCATTTCTGACCACAGTTTGCTAAAAGACTAGTGATTTTATCTAAAGCAGAAATCCAAAGATTTTATACCTAGCAGATTAGTGGTGTCTGTTATGAGAGAATGATGTATTTCTACCACTTTAGTCTTAATCTAGTACTAGCAAAATACTCCGAGGAGGAAATTTTAGTCTGTAAAGTCTCTAGACTTGCAAAAGTTATATGCTTTTAGACCATTAAACAGTCATTTTAGAGCTTCATTAAGGAGAGCCAGAGGGCTCCTACAGGGGGCAAGTGGATGGAAAAAGTCACCCCAAGTGCCAGATGTAGGACAGGATATGGGATCTTCCTAAAACTGTCATCTTTAAGTCATGATTCTTGCTCCCTCTTTTAAATCCAGGAATATTTAAAAAGATAGAAATAATTATTTTTTCAATTCTGATAGACAAAATACTTAAAACTACAAGAATCGGGAAAAGAACTACAGAAAGAGGGTAATGAGAAAACTATTATTTAAAATACTTAAACTAGGTAAGATGAAACCAACAAACTAATATAGAGTAAGCAACAATAAAGAAACAAAAAATAAAGCACGAGAATGGCAAGCAGAGGAAATATAGAAGCCCTGTAAACTTAAAAAGATAATCAATCTCACTAATCACCAAAAAGAAAAGTAATAAAATACTTTTAGCCAAATCAGTATGGTAAATTGTAAGAAATGGTGTGGGAGTGTAAGTAAACTCACATACTATTCCTGAGAGTAGAACTGTTACAACCTTTTGGAGGGCAACAGACTATATATTTCAAAAGCCTCAATAAATACCCTAATCCAAACACTATGATCCTTTTTAGAGATCTGTCCTAAACATATTTATATATTTTAACAATATGAAAAGAATATACTCAACTTAAATGTCCAGTAACAGGGAGCTGATTAAACAAATCATGCTATAGCCATATAAATTTATTCTTATAAGAGCATTAAAAACGTGATGGCTCTATATGAGTCAACATAGAAAAATGTTCAGGATACATTATGTGAAAAAAACAGGATGTAAGAGTGTATGGATAGATTAAATATGTGTTTATGAATATACACAATCAGTATCTAGAAGGATATATACAAAATTGTTATTATCCCTTGAGACTAGGATTATGAATGCTTTTCATTTTCTAATTTACATACCTTTTTTGGTAATTCTTTTTATAATAATCACATATCACTTTATAATAAAAATAATATTCGAAAAATAGCATTCAAACCAAGTAAATGATATATCAAGTGGGCGAGTGCAAAAAGAGATAAGACATATCATGGTTAAAAATAAGAAAGACTGAAAAAGAAAACAAAGCTAAAATAATTTCAAAATTTAAAAAGAATGTGCTTATATTTAAGAATAAAAATGACTGCATAACACAAATTACAAAATAAGTAAAATATTTTAAAAATTAAGTAGAAAAATGTATGTGAAAGGAGACTGATATTATAATGGTGGGATAGCTAACAAAGACTGATATTATAATGGTGAGACAGCTAACAATTCTGAAAGTGAAAAGTTTAAAATCTGGTAAATTAAGGAGTTCCCTGGTGGCCTAGTGGTTAGGATTCCAGGCTTTCACTGCTGTGGCCTGGGTTCAATCCCTGGTAGAGGAACTGAGATCCCGCAGCCTTGCAGTGCGGCCGAAACAAAACAAAGCACACACACACAAAAACCAAAAAACATGTAAAAGAACGAAGTTGGGGGAGTTCCCTGGCAGTCCAGTGGTTACGACTCTGCACTCTCACTGCCAAAGGCCAGGGTTTGATCTCTGGTCAGGGAACTAAGATCCCACAAGCTGCAGGGTGCGGCTAAAAAAAAAAAAAAAAAAAAAAATGAAGTTGGATTCTTACCTTGTACCATATAAAAAAGTTAACTCAAAATGCATAAAAGGTCTAAACATAAGGGATAAAACCATAAAACTCTTAGAAGAAAACAGAGGGGAAAGCTTCATGGCATTGGCTTTGATAATGATTTCTTGGATAAGACACCAAAAGTACAAGTAACAAAAGAAAAAATAGCTAAATGGGACTTCATCATACTTTAAAACTTGTGCATTAATAGACAGTAAAAAGAAAAGACAGCCCACAGAATGGGAGAAAGTATTTTCAGATTAAGTATCTGATAAAGGATTAATATATCCAGAATATATAGAGAGAACTCTTACAACTCAACAACAAAAAGACAAATAACCCAATTAAAAAATGGACAAAGGACTTGAATAGACTTTTCTCCAAAGAAGATATACAAATAGCCAATACGCACATGAAGAGATGCTCCACATTACTAATCGTTTGGGAAATGCATATCAAAACAGCCATGGGATACCATCTCACACCCATTAGGCCAGGTACTTATCAAAAACCCATAATTAACAAGTGTTGGGAAGGATGTCATGGGAATATGAAATGGTGCAGCCACTATGGAAAATGTTATGGCAGTTTAAACTTAAAAAATATAATTTTTTGATTCTAAAAAATGAAAATAAAAAATAGAATTACCATATGATCCAGCAATTCCACTTCTGGGTATATACCCAAAAAGAATTAAAAGTAGCGTCTCAAAGAGATATTTATACACCCATGTTCACAGCAGCATTATGCACAATAGACAAAAGACTCAACAGCTGAAATGTGTATCAACAGATGAATAAACTGTAGTATATACAAACAATGGAATCTTATTCAGCCTTAAATAAGAAGGAGATTCTGATACGTACAACAAAATGGATAGACCTTGAAGACATTTTGCTAAGTGAAATAAGCCAGACAGAAAAGACAATTATTGCATGATTCCAATTATATAAGGTATACAGAATAGTCAAATTCATAGAGACAGAAAGTAGGATAATGGTTGCCAAGGGCTGGAATGTGGAGTTATTGTTTAATAAGTACAGAGTTTCACTTTGGGATATGTAAAGCTTCCAAAGATGGACAGTGGTGATGGCTGAACAATGTGACTACACTTAATGCTACCGAACTGCACACTTAAACATGGTTAAATAATGAATTTTATGCTCTATTTTACCATAATTAAAAAAAGAAATTTAAAAAGTAGTATCTGGTGTTCTAGGTGTGTTTTCTTATGCATGGGGGCTTGTTTCTAATATATTTCTAAGTAATTTAAAAATAAAATCTAGTAAATTAGTGAAAAGGGGTTAAATAAAGACTAAAGATTTCTACAGCACATTTTACATGCACAGGTTCATGTAAATTTTTTGACCTAAGGAAGTTCCCAGGGCTTCAAGGTGCTGGTAAAGTTATACTGGAATCAGCACAGGGCACAGATTCTCAAAAGGATGGTGCGGCCTCATGGGCATTGTAAAGGAAATTTATGAGAGCATTTTTGGTTATTGGAGTAGCTGGGTGTATTACTGCAATATACAAAACAATCCTATCAATGACGCATTGTCCTGTGTTCTGCACAATTTTCTAATGAACTTCTGGACATCCCTGTTGCTCAAAAAAAAAAAAAAAAACTCTACTCAATACTGTGTAATGGCCTATATGGGAAAAGAATCTAAAAAAAGAGTGGATATATGTATATGTATAACTGATTCACTATGCTGTGCACCTGAAACTAACATACCATTGTCAATCAACTATACTCCAATAAAAATTTAAAAAGAAAAGAACAAAAAAGAAGGCAAACAACACAATATACAAGGGCAGAATACTGGAAACCTCCAATAAAATGTTAAGAAAATATGTCATCATGGCCAAACAATATTTATTCTGGGGATCAACGAATGACCCAGTATTAGGAAATCTATTAATATAAATTATTATGTTGATAGTTCTGAGGCAAATAATTGTACATGTGTCTCCACTGATATATTTTCAAAATTCAACACAAAAGAGAAGCAAGTGAGCTTATCTGTATATCAACTGACAACGTATCCACACAGAAAAAAATTAACACAAGTAACTGGATCATGTTATTTTAAATGTATACCCTTAATAAAACAGGTACTAAGAAAAAAGAAACACAAAGATATCTCGAACTTAAAAAAAAAGTTCATAATCTGAGTCTAGAACCTAATGCCATTGCTCATATAAACACAAAGGCCTTTTTGCATCGTTTTAATATATACTGGATGTTTCCTGGAAAGCGACTACTGCATAAATGGAGAGAATAAGTCCTTATCATTTAGAAATTTCAGGAAAGTTGAGCTCCATTTCTGACAATCTCATGTATCAGCGGGACACATACTGCACTTTGCAAGTGTAGCAAACTACAAATGATTCTACAGGCAGAAACTTTTATAACCACTTGCAGTGTGGCTGAGTCACATACTGAAAAACATAGTATAAATTACTTTGTTTCTCTTAATACATTTATAGTTAAGAGTGTTATACGGATTGTTTTTTTAATAAGTATATAAATATAGGTTATTATTATCTACAAATTTTGTTTCAGAATATTATGAGGCACATTAAAATTATGTGCCACGAAAGGGGGCATTGGGTCTGATAAGGATGGGAACCATTGCTCTAGAGCAAGTAAAATATAGACCTCTTTTCCTTTGTTAGACACTGGACTCCATCTTCACTTCAGAACACTGACCCCTGTCTCAAGTACAGAAAAAAGAAGCTAGACTCCACGTGACTTTCGCTGCACATTAAGGACATTGTAAATGTCTGTTTCCCACAGAATGCCAAGCACTGCAAGGAAGAACTTTCTTTTCTTCCTTCCATCCATCCATGTACAGTGCTCAGAGGCAGAATGCCCACCAATCACAGATGCAGAATGATGAAGGTCATTCCTACAATAGCTGAAGGCAGGACAAGGGTCAACTCCAAGTTTCTTTCTAACTCCAAGAAGTCTGTGAAACTCCCAATGATTCTAAGGTAATTTTAGGTTACCGAACCCCAGAACACAGCAAGCCATTAACCTACCCACTCTCAATGTTTTTTGTTTATAAGATGTCAACCACTTCATCAACTCCCATGGTTAGCAGACATCTGGTCCTGTCCAAAACATCCATAAGACATTTGGTTCATAAGACATTTGATCCATGCCAAAACGTCCTTGATATTTGTAGGAACATTTAGTCCTAGTCCAATAAGTCCATCAAACATTTATTCGGTCCATGCCAAAAGGTCCTTGATATTTGGTCCTGTCCAAAACCATGTGGCATGGACCGAATACACTCATGGATATTTTAAATAGGACCAAATGTTCTACAAAGGCTCTCACAGGCAACATACTGCCCCAGGTGATACATCCCAATGATTGCAAATAAACCTGTCATGACAACCTTTATAGATCTTGTCAACCTATAAACCAGAAGACTGGAAAGACCATTTGGAACCTGCTTTGGGAACTGTAGCACATCATTTTTAAAACCACAGGTATATATTTTATAGAGGATAATGTGTAGAAGAAGATCCATTTTTATCCCCAACCAATGACATTAAGAATGGTGGGGGGGGCTTCCCTGATGGCACAGTGGTTAAGAATCTGCCTGTCAATGCAGGGGACACGGGTTCGAGCCCTGGTCCGGGAAGATCCCACATGCCACGGAGCAGCTAAGCCCGTGTGCCACAACTACTGTGCCTGTGCTCCAGAGCCCGCGATCCACAACTACTGAAGCCCGCGTGCCTAGAGTCCATGTTGTGCATCAAGAGAAGCCACGGCAATGAGAAGCCCGCACACTGCAATGAAGAGTAGCCCCCCGCTCGCCGCAACTAGAGAAAGCCCACGCGCAGCAACAAAGACCCAACTCAGACCTAAATAAATAAATAATAAGTTTATTAAAAAAAAAAAAAAGAATAGGGGCAGGGGGGATGAAACTAAAAATAAATTTATAAATATATATATTACTGTCAAACTCCCACATAGTTTGAAAAGACTAAAATTAAATTATAATAGAGTTAAAGCAACAAAATTAGAATGGAGACTCAATCCGAGTAATCATAAAGTCAACCTAGAATACTAAATTAATATCAATATGTAAATATTCACAATGGAATTGTCTGTGACAAGCACTATGCTAAGCATTCTGCATTCATTTTCCATCGATCTTAATAAGCACTGAGCCATTACCATGTTATATTATAAATGGTAAAACTGAAGCTTAACAAAGATTAAACCGATTGCCCAAGGTCACACCACTTGTAAGTAGAGATCCAGAAGTCAAAGGTTTTATATTAATTTACCTTCTCTGTCTTTAATTCTCAATGAAGTACAAAGTAATGAAGGTCAAGTGGAATGACACTTCCTGTCTAAATGGTGCAGTAACTGTTATGGAAATATTTTATGGATTTACTTTGATATTTTGACTATATCTATTATTTATTTTATTTCCAAACCAGAAAAAATTTGGGATATTCTCAAATAGCATTTGTTCTTTTGAGATAGATAATATGACCAGCTTAAGAGTAATCTAGTTTCTAAAAAGATTATTAGACAGAGAAAAAGGCATGACTACATTTGAGCCCAAGAGTAGCTTTAGTTTCAGAAAGGCTTTAACAAATGTCCCATAATATTCTTGTGCTCAGTACAAGAATACAATGCTTGACTCTAGTTCATTTAGGTGGGTTTGTATCTGGTATCTATTTAAAGAATGTTGATTAATGAATTATTATTTGTGAATAATGTGTTATAAAATTTATACTTTAATCATGAGGTAGGGGAAAAAAATAGAAGGAAAACCAGTATCTCTTAGTATCTCAAAACTCAGTAATAAAGGACTAGAACAAATTGTCTTCACGTATGTTAAAATGGATGTAAAATACAGAACTTAGACTCAAAATGTCCAATTTTTCAAACATGTTTTACGGGTTTGAGCTAAGTAGTTACGTAATGAACTTTAGTGGAATACAATTAACGTGTTAACAGTGAAGTTTGCTAAGCACAAAATACAGCGATGGAGAATCTACCCTAAACAGACCATATTACTAGAGGATGTGCAGAGATCAAGCAGGGTCTAAGTACTTACTAATGTACAAATATATCTGGGGTTTGCAAATAGGTGTGGGCCCGCCTACAGAAGGGCTATTAGGATGCCAGTGTGTCTGGGGGTGATGTGATAATGATGATTACAGAACAAAAATTATTTAACTTAAACAAAATATTGAGAGGTTTTAGGGTAGAGACCACTGTGTCCTTTAAACATCTAAAACCCTTTCAGATGCTATATAAAAGAGAAGTGATACATATACTGCCAGAGGGAAATGAATACAAGGACCACAGGCACACGTGGAACCTAGATGTGTCACCCTCCCTTGGGTCATCTCAGCGAGTCAGCTCTGAGTCTCCCATGAAACTGCAGTCAGTATTTGGCCTAAAAATCAAATCCAGGTTCCCACATTATTTTTATAAAGTTTAATAAAGATTCTGTGGGGAGACAAGGAATAAGATTTGCATCACACAATGCATACCAGAAACCATCCATTCTTCCTTCCCGTTTCTCTTCACTGAAAATCACCGCAACCCTCTCCCATTCCCTTCTCATATGCTTTCTCAACATCCAGCCACCATGCTCAGCCACTGCAAATCCGAGTGTGCGGCTGAACAAGGACCATTTATTATTTCTCCCAGTTATCTTAACATCTCTCCCCCAAACTCGAGGAGCTGTTCAAAGTACTCCTTCAACCAAAGAAGGGTTTCTTTTCTAGGTGGAGAGATTTACCACTGCTACTGAAATAATAGCTCCAGGAGCAAAACCTCTTTGAAAACATGAAACTGAAGACAATTCTGCTGGTTTTGCTTGCGTATCAACAAAGCCAAGTCCAGAAGAGGTAGCAGAGAGTTCTTTTCCTGCCTTTGGTATTAACACTGGTATTCAGGTATGTAGTCTCAGTCTGAGATGCATGAGAAGAGTATCCGTTTCCTCATCGATAAAATGAGTATAATAATACAAACTTCCTCAGCCAGTTGCTGTAGGATTTAATAAAATACCTTAAAGATCCAGGCAAACGACCCGGCATATTAGCAGACACCCGATAACTATTAATGAAATAAGCTGATATTTACAGATCCCCTGGGACACTGTCTGGAAAATGCTAAGCAATGTATAAGCAGCTGCTAATAAATAAAACAACTGAGCACCTTTCCAGTGACTTTCAATCATGCTATACAATTCCATGATGCAGTAGGAATGCGGCAGGGATAAGTTCAGCTTTTCGAAAAGGGAGATGGACTAAGGGACATCGAAAATCTCTTTGAACTCAACTTCCTATCAGTCTATGATTCAGTGTTTTGGATTGTGGGGTTCACACTTTAGAAACAAATACAGCCTGCCTTAGCAAACAGTAACATTATACTTTAACATGTATTTTTAAATTTAATAAGAATCCAAGGAGTTTATATAGCAGAGCCATAATGTACTTTTAAAAACATACAACATTTAAAGAAATTCCTTCTTGTTGACACAAATGTAATTAAGCAGTGGAAATTTT
The DNA here is from genome assembly GCF_008692025.1 of Phocoena sinus. NCBI lineage: Eukaryota > Metazoa > Chordata > Mammalia > Artiodactyla > Phocoenidae > Phocoena > Phocoena sinus. Next base: position 83,967,432 of record NC_045771.1, read on the forward strand.
CACTTGCGTGCCCAGTGGTAAATAGCTGACATTCTTAAACTCTCATTCTCTAAATCAATGTCTTCTAACAGATTTCTTTTTAATCACCAAAGCTGTACTCAATTAACTGCTAAAATACTTCTCAAAACAACACGCTACTGCTGATTTAAGATCAAATTTCCTTCTCAACATAAATCTCCAGCTAAGTAAATACATGCCTTTATAACACAGCCACAGTTTCTCCAACATTCATGCACCTGACTAGTAAAACAATACCTAACAGGGTTGTGAAAATCAAAGGAGGTAATAATGCAACAGTACTTTTATAAACTGCTAAGAACTACATGACTGAGCTTCTCACAAACTACAGCCTTGGAACACTAATATTATGAAGAATGCCCATAGGTGTTCTGTGATAACCAGGCTGTATAGTACAAGTGAGTACTATACCTACTTTTTGAGGATATACACAATGCACATTAGCATATTAAAGACTCAGAAGTGTCCTACATTTTAAAGTCTGTTAACTCTAACTCAGCACTTCTTAGAGGTAATTAACTGAGAAACCATTTTACTTGATTTATGGAAATTCAGAAAACTGTTCCAAGATATACTATACAATATCAACTATGATGTTAGCTATCAAAACATTTTCTTTTCTGAAAAACAGTATTACTAAATGTAAGGAATATAAAAAATATACTTCCTGTCTTCCTTAGAAAATGCTCAAATTATTTTATCAAAATATCCCCTTTAATAGATTTTCACATTGCTCTCAAGAATATGCTATAACAATTCAAGGTAATATTCTTCTTTAACTGGTAAAATCACTCCAGATAATACATTGGCAAATAACTTGAAATGAAGTCTGATTTGCAGATGGATATCATAAGTACTATCCATTTTTTAAATTTAATGGAAACCTTCAAAGGCAACAACCAAAAGGGGTCGGATGCTGTTGGATCAGTTTCCAAACTCTGACTGTATTAAGTTTCTCCTGGATACTTCCGTATTCCAGGATGGGAACACCAGAATACATCTTACTTACGTGCAAGCCACCTGCCTAAAATACAAAGTTGAGCAAAGTAGATCTTGTCTTACAGAATAACAAATTTTTATTTTTATTTTTTTAGCATGGAAAAGTGCTTCAAAGATCACCTGGTTCATTCCTCCTATTTTTTAAAATAACCAAACTGAGGTCTAGAGAACTACAGAGAAGCTGGGCTCTGTGAGCTGCTGCGTTTTAATCTAGACTCTGCTGAGTGTCACATGCTCACATCATGTGCAAACAGTTCTAATGTTTCCCGCCACATTTGAAAGGAAAATTGTCTGCAGTGAGCTACCAATACATTATATGTAAAAGTCACTTCTGGGGTGGTTGGTGGGATCATTTAAACAAGGAGCAGTCATTTTCCAGAGAAGCTGCAGGGAACTGATTTGCAGTAGAGCCGCCTCTAAGCTCAGATCTATCAAGCAAAGTAACAGGAGGAATTCATTTATTTACTGATGATTAATGAGCAATCCAACCAACTCAGGAAGGTCAACATTAGCTATCACGTAATAAGCATCCAGCATGTGCAGAGCACTTGACGCATACCTAATCCTCACAACAAACCCTATGAGACAGATATTTTCTTACAATTTCACAGATGAGGAGATTATGTTCCCCAGAAATGTAGAAATGTGTCATGCTCATCCCACCAGTGAAAGTCTTGAAGTCGAGATTCAAGCTGAATTCTGCTTGCTTGAAAACTAGGATCTTTTAGCACAGAAAAGTGAAATGGAGAAAATCGACCTGGAGACAATCACAGTTAAAGATCCTCAGCCACCCAAACAGGAAACAAAGCATAATTCAAAATGTTAAAACAGTTTGCTGGGGCTTCCCTGGTGGCTCAGTGGTTGAGAGTCCGCCTGCCGATGCGGGGGACATGGGTTCGTGCCCCTGTCCGGGAAGATCCCACATGCCACGGAGCGGCTGGGCCCGTGAGCCATGGCCGCTGAGCCTGTGCGTCCGGAGCCTGTGCTCCGCAACGGGAGAGGCCACAAACAGTGAGAGACCCGCGTACCGCAAAGAAAAAAACAAACGAACAAAAAAAACAGTTTGCTGAAAAACAAAGAACTATGGAGCCTCAGAGCTATGGTTCTTAGCATGATGTCACACAGCCAAGCCCATCTGAACTTGGGCCTGAATAGGGCACAAGGGCACTGCAGTAAACAAGCAAGTAAAACTTAAACAGAACTCCTTCACAGAAGTCTCTGTGAGCATGGGAGAGCACAAGGCTCCAGAACCTGTGCCAGCAGCTGTGGCCCAGGACAATACTCTCAACCTGACACGGGAAACATCACAAGAGACTTGGAGAGATCTTGAGACAGACAAAGCAAACTCAAGCCTGGGCACCGACAGTACCAGCACGTCGGGTGGGCAGTAAGCAGTGCCCAAAGCTAGGCTACCTCTGACCTCAACAGATATTTAGACGACATCACCACTGTGAGCCACAGCAAAAGGGCTGGGCAACAACAGAGTTCACCTGGAAGCCAAGAGCAAAGACACAGCAGATTTGATTCTCCCTAACAAATCTCAGGACGGACCTGGAGGAATTTAAAAAGGATGGATTTCCTGAGGCTGGCAAGAGTAGCTTGGTGCATACTGAGAATACAGTGTTTTGCCATCTGCACTGTGACTTTTTATTTAATGTCACTCTTAGGAAAAGAAAAGTTTAATTACATATCTAGAAACCTTGTTAAACAGTAGTATACTGATTAAGCATGCCTCATTAAGAGTCCTGGAATTTGAAGGAAATGATGTCATTTCAGTACTTAAAAGCCCTTCTTTAGAATAACTATACTTATACCTGGGGGTCTGTTTCACCTAGAAGGATATCTAAATCTCTTACCACTAGATACAGGGTACAAGAGCCTTCTCTTCCCTTGTTTTCTTTCACTGCTGCCAACAGTATGCATGGCACATGATAAGCCCACAGTAAGTACTTACCGATGCAGCATATTTATTTAAGACAGAGGGAAAGTGTTTGGGAGAATTATGCAAAGGAGCATGGCATCCTCGACAACTAAAGACTGCTCCAACAGCTCTGATTTTAATGTCACCGGGAAAAGAGGCAAACGTGCCTGCTCATATGTACATTCGCTTTCTAATAGTCTGCTCAGTGACACACTGGATTGTTCTCTTAAACATCTAGCTGAATAACTCTGTTATCATTCTTTCTGGAATGCCATTGCTACTTAAAATTTCAAAACCTCAATTATAATCACTGATCTTTAATAATAAAGACACCAGCCTACTACTCGCTGTCTTTGACACCTTAATGACTAAGAGTGCAAAGTCTTGAAAACTAGACTACATAAAATATATTTAAGGAAGGTAAGCACATACGAGTTTTTGTTTAACCTTGATGAAATCATATGATTCAGAACAAAAACAACACCCCACAAACCAAATTCTGAAATCACTAAAATCTTTAACTACTATAGACCTGGCACACACACACACACCCCAAAAAATCATTTTTATGCTTTATACATGTATTGTCTGATAGAAATACAGAATTAGAAATTATTTGAAATTTACAATACTAGCAAAGAAAATTTTGTTTCCTTTTTTATGCAGTAAAAGGCAATTCAATTATGATTAAGATATTGAAGAACAAAACAATTCATGTGCTTGATTAATATCAACTCTCAGAATGCTTTATCCTTATTCATGTTAAGGAAATTCTATTAAAAACATTAAACTTGGGCTTCCCTGGTGGCGCAGTGTTTGAGAGTCTGCCTGCCGATGCAGGGGACACGGGTTTGTGCCCCGGTCCGGGAGGATCCCACATGCTGCGGAGCGGCTGGGCCCGTGAGCCATGGCTGCTGAGCCTGCGCATCCGGAGCCTGTGCTCCGCAACGGGAGAGGCCACAACACTGAGAGGCCCGCATACCGGAAAAACAAACAAACAAACAAACAATAAAATTTTCCTTTTACCAAGAAAAGCTCAATAATTCAAAAGTTGGATAATCCCACTTATTGAATCAATAATTTTGGAAAATCTCTGCGCTTTAGTTACAAATACAACATTCAGAGGCAATCCACTTAAAAATGAATTCAAAAACTGGCTAAAACTGAATAAAGAATAACCAGCACATTATTTTATTTTCCCCATAACATGTAATAGGTATTTCTTCTGTAGCAGTACATCTCATTAAAGATGAAACAATATTTTATAAAAAATAATCTACTTTAAAAAATATTGTATCTGTAACCTAATAAGTCCAAGTCTTTCACAATTAGACTCCACGTATAATTCTGGAACACAGGCCAGAAAGCCGTTGCTGAGGCCAAAGCTGTGGTTACAATAATCAAAATCTTTCTAAGTTCTTGAAACTTGGAAAAAGCACCATTTTCAAGAGATATTTTATAGTTTTCTCTTAAATGTAAAATGTACCCATCATTTGCTTTATTATAACAAAGAAAACAACCTTAATGATACAACTGAAATGTATTATTTGTCAACCATGAACCTATATAAAGTTACTATATAAACCTATATAAAGTTACTCTGGTAAAGAATATAAATTATGGTACAAGATTATTTATCTAAGAAGTACCCAAATAAAAAATGAAAGCTCAGATAACTTCAGTCTGAAAATTAATGTATACAAGAGTTCACAGAATCAGGTTCTGTCACCCCACCCCTTCTTTCCAGGGCAAACTCCCCAGAATTTGGGGAAAATTAGGGCTTTATTTCTCAAACCCCTGTGCACAGAATGCAATCCTAGTTTACCATAACTGCACCAAATACAAAATTCACCGTATTTGCATAGAGGCTTTAAAGTATAACCTTAACAAAACATCTACAACCCAGAACTCAAACACAAGCCATTATAACCATAAAAATAACAATCAAAATAAAGGTATACCTCACCATTTTTCCGTAAAAAATCAAATCAGTTGAGTATATAAACCTGATTTCCACAGAGACTTTGTAAGTTGGCTCCTGGAAATATTTCTAGGAATTATACTAAAGGAAACAAAATAGAAGTCACAAAAGATTGAGAGTAAGAGAACTAGACAATCTACTAAATGCGAGGGGAAAAAAACATATTACTTTCAGCTCATTAAATATTTTTTCCTCTCCTCGACCATGGAACAAATGATGTATCTCTTTTTTTGATGGTTTCTGGAGTAAAGTATCTAGGGCCATATTTCAGAATGTTAAGGCCATTAACTAATAGGACCCCTCAAAATAAGCTCACCAGAAACACTCCTTTATATATTTACAGGATTTTAGCATTCTGGAGGGAATAAGCATCCTAGCCCTAGAACCTCTAACTTACTAATCATCTCACTGTTTTTCTTGTACAGAATCAGAGCAAAAATAACCAGGTTATTCCTGGTTAACCTGCAGAAATGGAAATTTGATAATTAAACATACCAGTGTTCAAATAGACTTACAAAGTTAGAAAAATACAAGCATGAACTACGCTTACCAATTTTTAAGATATATATTTTATAACCAAAACCTTAAACTAAAAATGTAAAACTGTGTATTATGCCTATATCAAAGAAAAAAGGAACTCAAAGTTAAAATGAATACTTTGATTCTTCTTGAGGTGTACATTAGACATGACAGGCTTGATTATTCAATCTGCCCTCTTAGAGTCTCCATCATTATCAAGCAGGGGCCACTGTGTCAATGAGACGGGTATTTTTACATTGTGGCATATTCTTAAAAATTAAGTGTTTTAGTTACCTTGGTTAATGGGAAAGTCACTGATGTAGAAAAAAGTCGTTCTAAAATAAAATAGCCCATAGTTTTTCTATGGTATAGTAAAATTAGTAAATATGGTATAGTAAGTATAATTAACTCTTTCTTCAAAGATTCAGGATATTTAGTTTAATTTTTTAATATTTAGTTTTAATTTTTCATTTGAAATACTTCAGCTCTAGATTTGGAGATGGAAGAGACAAGACTGAATCTACATTAACCCGAGATTAGATCCAGAGGTTGGTTTCTCATACTCAACATTGACACTATTTTAATGAACATGTATGATTTAGTCTCCCCTTAACAAATATCTAGCTAAAACATCTCATTTTGCATATCAGTTAATATTGGTGTTTTAAATTATAGTTATTAATCCTTTCAACGTAAGACATAATTGTTAGTTAATTTATTCAACCAACATTTACTAAATGTCTGCTCTTTACCAACTGTCCCTCTAATGTACCCTTTAATTTCACAAATGCAGAAACCCACATGAAATAACACAACAGTAGTTTACTTTAGATCTAAGCTAAGAAAGTACTGACAGGCAGTATATGAAGAGTGTTAAGAACCTGGAATGTGATCAAGAGATATCCAAGATCCAGCCTGGCTACTTACTAGCTGTATATCCTTGGGCAGATTACATACGAGTATAAGCCTCAATTTCCTACTTTGTAACATGAGGTTAAAATTACCTTCCTTAGTTCTAGAAAACTGAAGGAAATAGGTCCATGAAAAAGAAATGAAGAGAGGCAATGAAAGGAGAATGAAGAACATAAATATGAAAGTAGAGAAATCAACTCAAAATAAACACATTGACCTAATATTTTTGCTTGTATCCTTTAACAGCTTAAGGGGTATTAAATGAACAGCTCTGAATTTGAAATCCATATATATGTTCAAATACCCAGCATTTATTCCTCCTATAAATAATGTTTCCTTTTGCTTTTATATTACCACTAAACTCTTTGAGGGCAGGATCCATGTCTGATGTGTGTATGGATCCATACACTTGACAGAGCCCATAGCAGATAGTAGCTAATATTTATTGGTGATACCTGGATTTAAGTCTAGATATACTTTTTTTCACCTACAAAATTAGGCCACTTGGTGGGAACACTAATGGAGCCTTATGATTCATGATATCACAGATGATGCCTCAACGAAGCATTTATACCAATGAAGGTGGGAGCACTACAGAAATGAGGGTTTTCCAATAATTCAATTACAGAAGGGGGAGGAGAGAATTGGGACATTTTGTGGCATCCGGTAGCACAGGCATGCCAAATGCAAAGGCAATATACACCTGACTCATACCACAACCAGCACAGAACAAACACTGTTAATGACAATTGTATACGCAGTTTTGTTTGTAATTCTTTTGGCTTTGTGGTTGCTTAAGAGTAAGAAACATGATTTTTTTTTTTTTTTTTTTTTGTGGTACGCGGGCCTCTCACTGTTGTGGCCTCTCCCGTTGCAGAGCACAGGCTCCGGACGCGCAGGCTCACTGGCCATGGCTCACGGGCCCAGCCGCTCCGCGGCATGTGGGATCTTCCCAGACCGGGGCATGAACCCATGTCCCCTGCATCGGCAGGCGGACTCTCAACCACTGCGCCACCAGGGAAGCCCAGAAACATGATTTTTTACACCTAATTACATGTTTGCACAATTGTATATATTTAAGTGATACTGCAATACATTTAAATCAGGAATCTATAAGAATTGTTAGGAATCTATAGGAATACAGAATTAGGAATATTATTACGAATATTAGAAATCTATAAGAATTGTTTCCTCTTTGTTAAGGATCCAGGTATTATTCAATTTTGACGAAAGTTGTCCCAAAGTCTACTCATGAACATACATGGGCAGGACTGGAAATAGGTAAGGATGGAAGGGTATTCCTAAAAAGAAAAACAGCATGAGGAAGAGTATCAACATGGGAAAGTATATGAAGTGCTCAGAGACTGGCAAGGGATCATCGTGGGAAATATGGAAAGGCAGGGTGGAAGCCAAACCGCAGAGGCTCTTGATTACCAAAGTAATAAACAGGGGGATATTCTGTCAGTAATCACAACTACTGAAGACTTCTAAGCAGTTACTGATAAGATGAAAGCTGTCATTCACGAGGATTAATTTAGAATGAAGGGCAGAAAGTGTGTGAGTAGGAAGTCCAGGTAGGAAGGAATCACAACAGATTAATTTATATGAAAATGGAAAAAAGAAGATGACGGACAAGGCAATGGAAATGAGAGTAAACAAGGCTTGGGAAATAACAGATGTGAAAGCACAAAGAAAGAGGATGCCAAAATTGGCATGAATTCGCCTAAAGTAACAAAACTTCTGTGTACTTATGAAATATTTCAGTCATACAGAAATACCTAGAAAATAAGAGAATCAACACCTGTGTAGTGCATCCAGCATGAGACATAAAGCACTACATACCTCTCTTACATCCACTTCCCTCTCCCTTCTCAGAAATCACCAGCACTCTGAATTTGATATTTATCCTCCCCATGCATTTCTTCATACTTTGCTATATACGTGTGTACCTGTAAACATCTGGTATAGTTCTGAAGATTTTTTTTAACTTTACATGGATGTGCCTGCCATACAGCATATCATTTTACAAACTGCATGTGTAACTTAACATTATCACTGAGATTCATCATACGTTCACTTTCTCTGGATAGTATTTCATTTGTATAGTTGTATATATTTCATTTTTAATATATACTCGTATTTATTCATTCCTGCTCATTTATTTATTCACTCCTGAAGATGAGTAAATTCTGATATTTCCAAATTTTGCTTTTACTACTAACAATATTGCAGAAAATATTTTTCTTGGTATAAGTATACTTATACTAAGTATAGTATAAGACATAGTTCTTAGGTTGTATATCCTGAAGGCATATATAACTAAGTGAATATAAAAATATCAAGGCATAGTTATATGGTCTAACAATTTAAACAATTCTCAATCTTTTTATTTAACTTGAAGTAAGACAAGCAATGTATGTCAAAAAGCAAAATCGAGAAAGAAGCACACAAGTGAGGAAAAATATATGCAAAAGTATGCAGAGTATTACAGGACAGGTTCTGATGAATCTCAAAATGGACCAGATTAACTTCTTTAGAACAGAAAGCCCTTCTACTGCCCTTTAGTAAATCCAAGATTGCAGATTAAAGTAACAATGTGAAGCCATTTTATTCAATTTAGTACTTTAGTATTTATGAGACTACTCAATGCTAATGAGTGTGAGGTGAGACAGCAGCCTCACATACCACCTGTAGGGGTACAAACCTGAACAACTGGGGAAACCAATTTACCTGTATACGTAAAGCCTTTAAGCTGTTCAAACCTTTTAAGCCAGTAATTTAAGGAAATAATCAGGAATACAGGCAATGATATATGCATAAAATATGATCATCTCAGCATAATACCTGATCATAAAACTCAAAGATCTCAATTTTCAAGATTAGTGTGATTAAATAAATCATAGCAGATCTATAAAATGGATTATTATGTAGCTAGTGAACTTGAAATTTACAGAAAACATTTAATGACAGGTAAACAATTAAGACAAAACAGTTTTTTACACACACACACACACACACACAATTATGTCAGCTGTTTAAAATGCATCAAGAGGACTTCCCTGGTGGCACAGCGGTTAAGAATCCGCCTGCCATTGCAGGGATCACAGGTTCGAGCCCTGGTCTGGGAAGATCCCACATGCCACGGAGCAATTAAGCCCGTGCACCACAACTACTGAGCCTGCGCTCTAGAGCTCGTGAGCCACAACTACTGAGCCCACACTCCACAATTACTGAAGCCCGCAAGCCCTAGAGCCTGTGCTCTGCATCACAAGAAGCCACCGCAATGAGAAGCCCGCACACTGCAACAGAGAGCAGTCCCTGCTCGCCGCAACTAGACAAAGCCTGCACACAGCAACGAAGACCCAATGCAGCCAATTAATTAATTAAATTAAAAAGTGCACACCAAGAGAAGAAACTTACTCAAAGGTTTATTTTCCCAAATGTCCAAAGAAACTTACTCAAAGGTTTATTTTCCCAAATGTCCAAAGTGCACATATAAAGGATTTGGAAGCACACACCATGCTTTTTTTTTTTGTTTCAACAGAGTCTGACAGCCCTTTCCTTGGCTTTACTGAGAAGCAGGCTCAATGACCCTGCACTACTCTCACACCACAGCTGCCTAGCCCAGAGAAGAGTGAGCACTTGACCTAAAGGTAGCCCAATATTCACGTACCAAAGACCTATGAATCCACAGCTTGGGGAAAAAGCTGAGATGGGCAGGTGATTTGTCTGATTTTGGAAAACTAATTAAGGGTTTGAGGCAGAGAGGGGTTTGAGCTGAACTTAAAAGCTCTAGGAATGAGGAAACCAAAGGCTGGATAGAAGTCACTGAGGCAATGTCATGCAGCTCCAGAACCAAAGGCACCAGTCTTGGTTCCTGACACACCAGCTTTAAAGAGTTTGAGCCTTGGGCTTCCTCTGAGTCTTCTGCGATAATGATGCCTTCTTTGCAAGAGCTGGTTTGAGGAGTATCACTTCCTAGCCCATAAAGAGCCCCACCTAAAAACAGAAGTATTCTTCACACACTTATCATGTCAGATATTCACAATACCTATCAGCACAGATGCCAATTTATTTTTAAGAGAATGATATATAAACATTAAATATCACATTAGAGAAACAGCTAGGAAGGAAGAAAAAACACTTTATGGACGTTTTACACACAAGAAAGTTGAAGAATGTATCTTCTATAAAATCTCAATACTGAAACTGTAAAAGTAGACTGCATTAAAATATGAAACAATCTTGGATCTATATTATAGAGTCCAATATTAGCAGAAGAAACGCATTCAAAGAGTACTTTCAATAACTCAAGTGCTCTGGCTGACTGCTTCAATTTAAGACATATACATCAAGTTTTAGAAACTTTATAGTAAACTAAACTGTGAAAATGCAACAAATGTAAATGCTATATACATTACTAAAAACCAACTTTTCTTCAATCACAGACTACTTATATGGGAAACACATGACAAGTAATTATACCTCTATATTTGTACTCAAAACGTTCTATCAAATAAGGTGACTTTCTTGGTTGCAAACTTATCCACATAATATTTAACGATTAAAACTGTCATAAAATCTAAATACCTAATCTTAACTTTCAGAATCCAGATGAAACCATTATACCAAATTATTTTTTAGAATACCATATGATTCTTAAAATACTAAAGTCCAACTCTCAACTTATTCCCCCATGTACATGGATCCATTCTAGAAATTCCTCATGGCATTTGCTATCTTTATTCAGAAAAAATAAGTTGCATATCTGACAGACTCATTCTCTTTGAATTTTCTAATGTTTCTGTTTTGTAAAATAACATTTGTCCACAACGAACAAAAACATCCACCCCCCCCCCCAAACAAATTCAAAATCTACACAAGTCTGTGAATTATAAAGCCTAAGTTCAGCTGACTCTCAAAAGGTAGCCACGAGGAAGCGTCTGTTTAGAGTCTCATATTTTTCAGAATCACTCTTCGTATACTTCTTAGATTAGAGCTTAAGCTATTTCAGATGTGACTGCTAAAACTACAATGGGCTACATTTGTTGACTGATAACTTTTCAGGAAGTTTGTTCTGAAATTATACTAAGCATCACTAAGTGCACAGTATAAGTTACTGTGGAGCTCATTACTTATTCTCTGCTCTGAAAGTTTTTTAATAGCTTTTGGCAAAAAGCAATAAAATTCAACTTGACGTATAAAATGCAATCATCCAAAGCAAAGTTAAAATGATCTACCATAAAGGCTTACTAAGACAAACAGCAGAGTGGAAGAAACCCAGAACCCATTGTTTTATACTTAAACTTATAACTAAACAAGCCAAAATAACCATATTGTTTTTATCTAATAGTAAAATGCTTAAAGAATACTTTCTCTAATTAATTTCCTCTTCCCAAAGATTTTTCCATTCCCAGATACCTAAATGCAGGCCATAGGCCTGGCATTCCATAAATATTTGTTGAATGAATTTACACATTTCATAAGAACCAGATGTCATAACTAACTTAAAGTAAGCCCAACCAACTAATGGTACTATGATGAAAGCAGAAGTTACAGAACATTTATGCTATATTTAATCACATTTTGTAGGTCCCTGTCAGTAAATATTAATGTGACGGATAGTTTTCTAAGATCAGAATTCCCTTTTAAGGGCAGTGGAAAATGTGTTGTATGTGCATATAGATTAGGAGAGCTGAGATTGTATACAAATACCAATGGCTATAAACTTGCTCAGAATTTGCAACCATCTTTTACTTACTTCTAACAAAGGAATTTCATCATGAACTTTACCAGATGAAAATGTCCATAAAAACATTATTATAAGGTCACATTCAACCTGACCTGAATAATCATATCATCACAAGAAGCAATCCACTGTAAAAATTCTTACTAAATACACAGAAGATTCATTATTGCTAATTACAGTTTTTGATCACTTTCCAGGAAGCGCATGTTCCAGGAAGCGCATGTTTCCGTGCAAGAAAACATCAAATAGTTTTTTCTCAAAATGTACCTACAAAAACAAGGTTCCAGATTAACATCAGAAGTTAACTATATAATACTAAGTGGGTAGGCATTATATATGTGTGTACATACATGTGAATGTATAAAACATAATGAGTGCTTCGTGCAAGGCACTGTTTTAAATACTTTATTAATAAGGTTATGGGAGGCTTCATGAATGTGGCAAAGACCGGGTAAGTCTTGAAAAATGCTTACGAAATGGATAAATGGAAAAGATCCAGGAGGATCACCTCTAGGTCTTTGCTTCTCGAAGTATGGACTGGACTGTGGGTCTGCAGCCAAGGCATCCCCTCTGAGCTTGTGAGGAATGCAGAAACTCAGGCCCCATCCCAGACCTACTGAATGAGAACCCATTTAAAAGATGCCAACTTATTTCTATGTGTATTAAAAAGTTTAAGAAGAGCTGCTTTAGGAAAATGTGAGCACATATGGAGCAGCAAGAACATACAACTGTGGAAAAAACCAACTTTGGAGCAGGAATGTAAAGGATAAGAGAGAATGTAATGCGAGAGATACTTTGAAAATCACTGTGGGTTTTTTTTATCTTTTGCATGTACATGAATAAGGGGAAAGAGGCAGACAGAGTACCTTAGTGTCATCTAGATACAAATGGATGAATACAAGTGGTGTACTCTCCAGACGTCACATGGCAAGACTGTAACCCTGGCAGCCACAAGGGACCCAGTGGCCTAGGAGCAAACTGCAGAAGGCAGATGGGGATAAAGGAGGCAGGGAGTCACCTCTATCCTGATCTCTTCTTTGGGCCAAAGTTTCAGGGGTGAATGGTACGTGAGAGAGGATGAGGAGATGGCTAAAGGCAAAGGGGCCTATTTGGGATCCTGGGAGAAGAAAGTCGCCTAGGCAGCAACACATCCACGCAGCCTGGCGGAGACGTGCAGTTCTGCGGAGAGAACACCTGAGCTCATCTCCCCCAGCACCGTGGCACCGCCCCAGAATCGATGCAACTCAGAACCTGCAACGTGCTTTAGGGGCTGCAGAAAGCAGAGCACTCGGGGCTAAGAGCCTCCCTTCTCAACCTAAGCAGAGACCACGTGAGCAAAGGGTGGAGGGAGGCAAAAAAACAGCACAGGAATAAATAAGTTCAGTGCTGCTGGATGATAAGAAGTAAGGCAGGGAAATAACTAAAATATTTAGAAAATAAAGTCAATGGAGATTTTGACTAATGTGGTGTGAAGACAAATAAGAAGTCAAGGACTGGTGGTGCCGGGAGCTTAAGAAGAAGAAAACAGGAAGAAGGAGAAAGTGCAAATAAGTGGGTGAGAGATGATGCCTTCAATTTTGGAACACCATGTTAGGTAAATGAGAAATAAACCTGCCCTCCACCCTCCACCCACAGGACTAAAAGGAGAACTGCAGCCAGTCCAGGGTGCCCAGGATTCACACAGGCCACGTGTTGGTTAATATATGCTCACAAAAAAAAAATTACAAGAGGATACAATTTACTTACCATGAGATACAGTCAAGACCCTACAAGTAGCTGAACAGCAAGATTTTTTTTTTTCAAAAAATCAATTTTTTGCAAAGAGACTATGAAGTAAGTGTAGTATTGATCAAAGTTACTTTTTTAAAAAGATAGAAAATACAATAAACTATTTTTAAAGATTAGAAATAGTTTCTAGAAATAAAAATGTCAGCATTAAAAATAAAGACTCAATTATGTTAAAAGGCACATTAGTTGATTACTGAAGAGAGAAAGTAAATTAGGACATATCTAAGTAGCACACAAAAAATAGGGAGATAAAAAGCAGGAGAGAGAAGAGGGGTTGAGAGAGAGAAGTTAGAACGAGATGCCCAAACTAATTATAAAAGAAACTCCAGTGGAGAGAGAAAAGTCACAAGATACTATCTCTTAAAAAAAATATATTGATGTGTGTTCCATGAGTGTCTGTGATATTTCCCAATACTTCTGTACCACTGGAAAAGTCCACAACTTTAAAATAAAAAGCAGTTTAAAGACTGAATGGAAGGTGAAAAAGATGGGAATGCAGCCTAATATTTTGAAAAGGTTAGATGACAAAATGTGGGATGAAAAATTATTTAAGGAGGGTACGAACAGTTTTGTCTGGATTTTATTACTTTTAATGCTGGGCATGTCTTGAGAATGCTTACGGAGCAGGACACAGGAGTCTTTAAAGAAGCGTGAAGATGGTAGAGAGAATCATGGAGGATGGGAAGGTCCTGAGGGTAAGAAGGGATGAAGGAGTGGGGGTGAGTACAGAGCGCTGGCCTAGAGTTGGGGGGGGCACCTTCTCATCAGTTCCAGCAACTCAACTGACCGGCATCACCGCTTTGTACTGTCACAACACATCTCTTGCAGGCATGTCTTGACCTGGTTGCTGATGACACTGATATGCTCAGTTTGTGAACACTCAGTGGATCAATTTTCAAACTGCACAGAAATATGTTATGCTTCAAAAGATTAGCTTCAGAACTACCGATCAGAAGGCAGTTTTCTTCTAACTCCTATCATATTATATTAATCTTAAATGTGGTTTCCTTACAGGTTGCATGCTTCTTAAATACATGAAACGCTATCAAATAAAAGGCACAGGCCCAAACAAGAAAAAATATAATGTACTTTAGATAAGTATATTACCAGAAAAAAAAAAAAAAAAGAATCTGGAGGGTACCTTAGAAAGGCAAGGTAAACAGAGGAATTCCAGGTAATTCAAGAGTCACTTAAGTGACTCTTTTGAAAATTTATTAAAAGGCATAAATACTCTCACAGATTCAATGCTTGTTTCTATTTCAAGGTTACGACCACTTTTCAAGAGATGTTGCTTCTCTTTTAAAAGTAAATTCATTGTAATTCTGGAGTTTCATTAGTAATCTCTTTGAGTTATCAGTACAAGGAGTTTCAGGAAAGTTTTAAAATTTGTAGGAAATAATCATAAACTCCCCTGATAAATGGCACATTCATTTGAGTCAACTCAATGTTTCGTAACTTATATCAACAGCTGTGTTTTATTTTCCAGAAAGATAAAAGGAAAGTTTGCAGGAAATTACTGCATTTATTCTAAAAATGGGTAATAAAATGGAGAGAAATTACTTTTAAATCATTTGCAAAGTTTTCTAATTACTCAAAATTCATGCTCTATAGAATTCTTAACCTAGCACAGATATTTACCTGGTCTATTCCCAGTGGGGAGTCTGTTAACAGAAATCCAAGCCCCAGAAGGAAGCTGTGGTGGGGTCAGAAACTAGTAATTACAATTGATTTTATACTTCTTGAAATCTTTGCTATGTGCACACCCTCTGCTAAGAAGAGCCAACTAAAGGATTTAATGTCTATGACCATAAATGGATCTATCCACAAGGAGGCGGGGGGGAGGGCTGATCGCAAAGAGTCTCTAAAGTATTTATATTAACAGCTTATATTTAATAAAAACTTGTGCCAGGTACAACTGCTCTAAGTACTGTAGATACATTAGCTTACCTTGTCCCCAGCCCTATAGGGTAGGTACATTTATTATCTGGAATTTATAGAAAACTGAGGCTTAAAGAACTGGATAACTTGACCAAGGTCTTAAGGAAAACATTTTACAGCCCAAGTTCCTTATACGTGGAAAAAGTAAGAAAACTAAACTATAGATGGCAAAGTCTCCTCTAGATTGCAGGTTTCTGTATAATACAGAGCTTACAACCAATCAGGATCCAAAAGTCTGCTCAGAAATACATGAAGGGGTTCCCCTGGCAGTCCAGTGGTTAAGACTCCGCGCTCCCACTGCAGGAGGTGCGGGTTGGATCCCTGGTCGGGGAGCTAAGATCCCGCATGCCGCGAGGCACGGCCAAAAAAAAAAAAAAAAAAAAGAGAGAGAAATACATGATGGCAATGGACAGATCCTTAACTGCTTAATTTCTAAGAGGCATGCTACCTACACCCTCATCCCACAACATCAACAATGCACACTCCGATATTACAGCTCATGTCCCCGGGTATCTGTTTATACCACTTCTTCCCCATTTTCCCTTATAAGGAGTTATCTTTATGCACACATTTTCTTTCCCTAAGTAGACTGTAAATTCTCCTAAGGATTTAGTAAACTTAAGACATAACTGGATACCAAAAAAATGAAAGACACTTTAAAAATGCCACCAATGACAATTCTCACCACACAAGGACAGGCAAGGACCTCCCTGGTGGGGCAGTGGTTAAGAATCCGCCTGCCAATGCAGGGGACACGGGTTCAAGCCCTGGTCTGGGAAGACCCCACATGCTGCGGAGCAACTAGGCCCATGCGCCACAACTACTGAGCCTGCGCACCAGAACTACTTAGCCTGCATGCTGCAACTACTGAAGCCCACATGCTACAACTACTGAAGCCGGCACACCTAGAGCCCATGCTCCGCAACAAGAGAAGCCACCACGATGAGAAGCCCACATACCGCAACGAACAGTAGCCCCGGCTTGCTGCAACTCGAAAAGCCCATGCGCTGCAACTCGAAAAGCCCATGCGCAGCAACAAAGACCCAACATAGCCAAAAATATAAATAAATAAATTTATTTTA
Organism: Phocoena sinus; assembly: GCF_008692025.1. Lineage (NCBI taxonomy): Eukaryota > Metazoa > Chordata > Mammalia > Artiodactyla > Phocoenidae > Phocoena > Phocoena sinus. The sequence continues at coordinate 83,984,339 of NC_045771.1, forward strand.
AAAAAAAAAGACAGGCAAGACATAAACAGACCATGGTGAGCTTCTGAGTGCCCTGCTGACTCCAGAAAGCCAGAGTTACACATAATCGCATCATCCTGTAGGACAGATATGGTTGTGAGAATATATTTAATGCCTTGTTATTAAGAAAGCATTCAAAACAACAAAGCATTCAAATAACATGTGGAGTAGCAATGTAACAATCCTGTTAAAAACAATGTGTTCAGAATATAAAAATCACGTTTCACTCCACCACTTAATTTACCAAGAGTCAAAATATTTTTCTGATCATGCAACAAGAATTTGTTCCTCCAAATTAATTCTATTTTTCAGAACTCTGTTAGGAATAATGTAGTAGGCTTTAGTTACTCTAAGTAGCAAGCTAAGAAACATATAAATGGGGATATAATGGGCCTAAATTTGCTAAAATTACCCAAAACCCAAGGAAAATGTAGCAACTTTTTCCCTTTAAAAGACTATTACTCAAGGGGTTTCCCTGGTGGCGCAGTGGTTAAGACTCTGCCTGCCAATGCAGGGGACACGGGTTAGAGCCCTGGTCCGGGAAGATCCCACATGCCGTGGAGCACCTAAGCCCGTGCGCCACAACTACTGAGCCTGTGCTCTAGAGCCTGTGAGCCACAACTACTGAGCCTGCGTGCCACAACTACTGAGGCCCGTGTGCCTGGAGCCTGTGCTCTGCAACAAGAGAAGCCACCGCCATGAGAAGCCCGCACACTGCAATGAAGAGCAGCCCCCGCTAGCTGCAACTAGAGAAAGCCTGTGCACAGCAGCGAAGACCCAACGCGGCCAAAAATAAAAAATTAAATAAATTTAAAAAACAAAAATAAAAAAAGACTATTACTCAAAATTAATCATTTAATTAGTCACTCATTTAATTACCATTTATGAAAAGACTAGTACGTGCCACCTCATTAGGTGAAAAACAAGTTGGACAGGATTCGTGCTCTGACGAGCCAATCCCCATGGAGAGATGCAACAGACAATCAAAAAGTAAACGCACAAGATGATTTCACAACGGTCTAATTTGGAAGGGAGAGCAAAGAAGACTAATTTAGACTGGATGGTCAGGAAAAACTTCACTGAAGAGGAGGCAAACAAAGGAAAGTCTTATTCGTTCACACTAATCCTCAAGTGAAATACCATGAGTTCAATAAGAAACACCCAGAAACTGGTGGGTTTGCTATTACCATAACAGTCACATAAATTATAAGGGACCAAAGAATATAAAATTACCATCGTTATGCATTCCCTAAATTTATACATGAGGTATCAATGAGGGTATCTGGAAATAGGGTGTTGCCACAACAAACACTAAAAATGTGGAAATGGCTTTAGAATTAAGCAATGGGTAGAAGCTGAAAGAATTTTGAGGACCATGATAGAAAAAGCCTAGATTGCCTTGACACGCTGTTAAAAACACAGATGTTAACGGCTCCCCTGGTGAGAGCTCAAAAGAAAGTGAGGAACATGGCAGAGAAAACTAAATACGGTCATGAACAGACTGTTGATAGATATGTGGACTTTACATGTGCTGCTGGTGAGGACTTGGGATGGAAAGGAGGAATATATTATTAGAAACTAGAGGAAAGAGGATCCTTGTTATTTTGTGGCAAAGCATAAGTGAATTATGTCCTGCAGTTATGTGGAAAGCAGAACTTGTAAACTATAAATCTGAATATTTAGACAAGGAGATTTCCAAGCAAATTGTTGAAGTCGTGGCCTGATTTTTTTCTTACCGGTTATAGTAAAATGGGAGAGGAAAAGATAAATTAAAAGAGTACCTAATGCGGTGGTGGTGGTGTGATGAATTGGGAGATTGGGATAGACATATATACACTAATATGTATAAAATAGATAACTAATAAGAACCTGCTGTATAAAAAATAAAACTCAAAAAAAAAAAGGGTACAAAATGAAAGAATGTTGTCGATCACCATCATACAGGCAAGAGGCAGGCTGATAACATGACTGCTGCAAACATGTGCTACCTTTGATTGAAAAGGAAGGATGACTTGAAGGGCAGAGTCCAGAAGCCAGAAAGTCAAGCAGAGTCACCAAGATTACTTGTAGGTCTTGAAACCTAAAGTAGTTTGGAAAGTGCACAGGACTGAATACTCACTCCTTTTTCTTTCTACTTTCTCCCTTTCTGAACGAGAGTGACTATAACTGGTATCCTATGCCTGCTCTATCACTGTGCCCTCCTACTGTATTCTAGGAGCAGGTAATGTGTTTTCTAGCTTCACAGGTTCACAGAGAGAAAGAAATTTGGTCCCAGTATGGATTATATGGAGAATCTCACCCATACCAGAGTTAGATTCTGAGATCTGGATGAGATTTTGGATGTTGAGTTGATGCTGTAAGGGGATGATGAGACTTTGGGAGATGTTGGGACAGGATAAGTGCATTTTCCATGAGGGCAGACTAAAGTAGACAGAATAATAGCCTCCAAAGATGCCCATGCCCCCAGTCCCTGGAACCTGTGAGCATGTTATCCTACATGGCAAAGGAACTTTGCGGATGTGATTAAGATAAGGATCCTGAGATGAGTCTGTTATCCTGGATTATCTCGGTGTGCCCAACTTAACGACAAAGGCCCTTAGAAGTGAAGGAGGGAGACAGGAGAGTAATGCTACATGAGAAAGACGCCACTAGCCATTGCTAGCTTTGAAGATGAAGAGGCCAGGAGGCAATGAAAGCAGGTAGCCTCCAGACCAGGGGTCCCCAACCCCCAGGCCGCAGACCGAGAGCGGTCTGAGGCCTGTCAGGAACCCGGCCACAGCAGGAGGTGAACGGCAGGCGAGCCAGTGAAGCTCCACCTGCCTCTCCCCACTGCTCACATTACCGCCTGAATCACCTCCCTGCCGCCCCGCAACGCCCGTGGAAAAACTGTCTTCCACAAAACCGGTCCCTGGCTCCAAAGAGGTTGGGGACCGCTGCTCTAGACAGAGGTTGGAAAAAGCAAATATACGGATTCTCTTCTACAACCTGCAAAAGAAAAGCGGCCCGGCTGACACCTTGATTTTAGCTTGGTGTAACCTTCTGACCTACAGAAATGTAAAGTTAATAAATTGTGCATCGTCTTAAGCCACTAAGTTATGGTAACGAGCATTTCGTTTTAAAATTGTTTTTGCCCCATTTCTGTTAAGATTTTTAACCCTATTTCTGTTAAAGTTTTTAATTAGTATTTAACAAATTATGACAGAAAGCAGCCTAAGCGCTACAAGATTAGGTGCAGTTGACCTTAGTTCGTTCAACTCAAATGCCATCCGGGATCTGAGCTTCACCAATGTCACACTCCGGGAAGTCAGACATTGGGTAACTGCGTGCCAGAACACGTGACCAAGAAATTTATGTGTCCTAGAAATGTGACAGATACATCAGGTCCTCCCATGTGAATCTGTGGTATCTTGAATTTTCCAAGGCAGAGAGAATGCATAAGAAAATACAAATTAAGATCGTGGTTGGATACTCAATTTTTGTCTTAAAAATTACAGTGATCTTTTTCAGGTTTGAATAACATCTTCGACTAAATCCTATAATGTAGGTATTGTATTCCCATTGATAAGTTAACAATATTCATGCTCTTGATAGCTAAGAGGCCAAAAATAAAGAGTAAAAAAACCTGAGATCTATCCTTACCAAAAGAAATTATTTTAAGGACTGACACTACACTATAACAACATAGAAGACCCTCCTCCAATGAATATCCATTGTCATTTTCTTGAATTTATCTAACCTGTCAAATAAATATAACAACTGTGAAAAGTTCTTATAAATACGAAAAAAAAATCTTAAACCAAACAACTTACTTTTAGATACCGCGCGCTTACTTTAGTTGTCATTTACTTTTACTGTTCCCCTTTTGTTTACATTCCCATCAATACTGAAAATGGCAAAGTATAAGGTTTATATTCTAGGTAAATCCTAACCCTACACAAGATGTTAACATAACTAAGAACTAAATATGTTCATGACAAAAGGAAAGGGTTGTTATGATGACCTACAAAGATCCTGCCCCTGAAGTCTCACACTAGTGCCGGAAGCAGGCAGGGCATAAAGCTAATTCACACTAGAAACCAGAGTGCAAATGTGCTCTGCCATATGCCAACTATTCCTGTTTGGAGAAGAACGGTGCCCTGAGGAAAAGAGTATGAGGCTAGAGGGAAGCCAGGTCTAGGAGAAAGTTTTTATTCTGCAGTCAATGGAGAAGTCAAGCATGGTTTTCCGAGCAAGGCATTAGCATGATACCTACTGCAGGCTAGAGGCGAAGACCAGAAGCAGGAAAGTCTACTGGAACTAGGCTGCCAGAGGCAGAGGAGAACTTGAACTATAAAACTGAGAAGGAAAAACAAAAGATACAGAAAAACCAGCACTTTCAAAACATATGTTAACACCACCTGTGGCTTCTAGTAAAGTAATTGCTAATACAAAGTAGGTGAGGGAGAGAGAAGCACATAACCCCTATAGAAATACCATATGCATTCACTCACTTAAGGAAAGGGGCTTTCTGACATCTAAGATCCTGAGCCAACTCTAAGGAAACGGCTAAAGCAATGCAAAATCAAAAGTTCTGCAATGCCAGAATTTCTCAACTAGGGAAGTCACAGGACAAGTTTAAAGAAAGCCAAAAACATGAACGGTTTAGTTTCTCAAATAGCTGGTGGGTGGTAGCAATGTAAAAATATTCACCAAGCAGAAGAGATCCAGTCCCTCACCTCATTTTAAGAAGTTAAAGGGTATGGATTTGTATTTGTTTGTTTGTGGGGATGAGTTCAGTGGAGGGAAGGATAATGGGTGGAGGGAAGGATAATGGGAGGAGTGAAGGAGAATACAAGCACAAAACTTCAAAGTGAAGGGACTTCCCTGGTGGCACAGTGGTTAAGAATCCGCCTGCCAATGCAGGGGACATGGGTTTGAGCTCCGGTCCGGGAAGATCCCACATGCCGCGGAGCACCTAAACCCCTGCACCACAACTACTGAGCCTGTGGTCTAGAGCCCGTGAGCCATAACTACCGAGCCCGCATGCCACAACTACTGAGCCCACTTGCCACAACTACTGAAGCCCGCACACCTAGAGCCCGAGCTCCGCAACGAGAAGCCACTGCAGTGAGAAGCCTGTGCACCACGACGAAGAGTAGCCCCCGTTTGCCGCAACTAGAGAAAGCCCACGCATAGCAACGAAGACCCAATGCAACCATAAATAAATTAATTAATTAAATTTCAAAAACTAGAAAAAGAAACTCCAGAGTGAAATAATTTAAGAACAATTAATTCATAAAAATTTTACTTGTATGTACCCTACCCTCATATATCTTTGAAAATTACCATAAGATATTTAATAAGTACCCATATGTACAATGTAGTTTCACTGAAACAACCTAGGCCTAATGCTATACCCTTAAAAGGATAAGTTGTAACATCCTCAAAGATATAACAATAAATGTTTTCTCTTGAGACAATCAGCCATATACAATGGAAAGAAAACTTTAATTATTAAAATAAGTTTCATTATTTAGGATTATTATTCTAATACTAAAGCCTGAAAGCTAAATCTTTAGAACCACTCAAACCCTGACCTGATTTCCTTTAGGTCAAGGGTTAGACTAGGTCCTCTTTTTTTTTTTTTTTAAGGCCTAATTCACTGCTCCTAATAAGGATAGTGAAATATCTCTGAGTTTAAAAAAAATATATATATATATATATACACACACACACAATATATATATACACATATATATACATATACAGTATATATACACATATATGTATAAAATAGACATCCAGTGCCCAAATCTTTGTATGTGTCTTATACCCGAATCTCTCAACCCAATGTCTGAAATGACAACACATGCCTTAAGAAAAATGAAATACAATGAACTATTTACTATACCATCTTAAATGTGCTGTATACCTTAAATGAAAAAAAAATCATTTGATTAGAAAAAAAAAATAAGTGAAGAGGAGGAAAATCTGATGTAAACAGAATTGACATTGGTTATAGGTTACCTAGAGACCATTTTACATTTCACATTTCAACTGATTCAGTTGCCGTATTTTACATGGACTGATTTCACTGAGCTCCTTACACATATAACTTTAGACCTCCAAAAAGGAACCAAAGGTCAACCCTCCACTGCTAAAGTCAAACTAGAAAAAAGAAAAATGTTTTCAAACATTCCAAGAATAAGCCAACATTCTGTTTATAGGAACTAGAATGCTGGAACTCTGGGCAAAAGGGTAGAGCAGAATGGGAGTAAGACAGACAAAGAGGATGACTGCTGGGCCAACAGGACAGGGATGCTGTGACGGGAATTTCTACAGAGAAAAGGTGTAGAGAACAGCAAGAGACTAAAGCTAGAAAAGAGAGCTGAAGAAATTCAGTTACCTGAAGATTTTTAAATCACTGTGAAAGCTTTCTAATGTTATTGGTATGGAGAAACAAAAATTCCCTAACTTCTGAAAATCGCAAGTAGGCTACACCTTTCTCATGGCTCTCACTATAGTTCGTGGTAGAGATGCAACTTTGGGTTCTATGTTACACATTGAAGTATATTTAATTGTTAGTCTAGAACAGTGATTCTCAGCCAAGATTAAATTTTGCCCCCAGGGGACATTTGGGGGATATCTGGAGACTTTTCTGGGTCACGAGTGGATGGGGGCTGCTCCTGGCATCTAAAAGGTGGGTGCCAAAGATTCTGCTTAACATCCTACAATGCACAAGACAGCCCCCACAACAAAGAATTATTCCACCCAAAACATCAATAGTGTTGAAGTTGAGAAACACTGATCTCTTCTGAATATAAGCAAAAGCCAACTTGTCGGACCTTGATCCTAGGCCATCTCTCTAACAGACATCTATTAAAAGCATAAAACAACACCAGAGGACTCATTTTCCAATGCTTTAAACATGGTGGATGGCTGACTCAAACTCAGAGTCACACAACACACTGAAATAATATAACAGAGCAGGAGTGCAGAAACTGCAGGAAAAGAACTTTTCAACCCTTTTTTCCATTTTTGTCGCAAGCACATTGAATTCAGAAGAGGACCTACACGTTTCCATACAAAGGTGTGTCTCTTCTGTGCTCCATACGCTAAAATACACTGACTTTCTCAAAAGACAATATTTCTCATTAATGTAAAAACCTAAGTAAACAGTATTAACTGAGAAAGATTTACGTTGGGGTGCGGGGGTGCAGAAAACCACCAGGTCTTTAAAATGCAAAGTTATTTCACAGTTACTTGCAGAATGACTCAGATCGTTATTACTTTTAGTCATGCCAAGTTTGCTGCTTCTAAGCCTACTAGTAATGGAGAAAAAACCCACCATTTTTCCTGCAGTCATTAAACCAATGAAACAGAAGCTTACCGAAAACAGGTTTGTGCGATAGTATTTGTTTTATTGTAACTGTTACAAAAATAAAAGCAGTCTCTGCCAGTGCAAATAAAGATTCTGAGAAATCTTTCACCTACTTCACTGCCTACAGGGTGTGTGTTTGGGGGGTATGGGGATGCAAACAAAAGAAAACCCTAACTCACACATCAACAAATCTTAAGCTGCGGGTATTTTCCTAATGCATCCCTTAATCAAAATCCTGGCTTACTCTTTTTACGTTCCCTCCCTTCAAACAACTGCAAAAGACCTCCACAGAGCGTTTCACCAGGAGTACAATACTAAGAACAAATAAGAGCCTTGCGTGTACCTGGCAAATCTCATTCATCTGAAGCCTTGGCAGCAGAGAAGAGAATCCTGTTGTCCAAAGTGACCCACTCACACCTTTCACAACGGTTTTCACCGCTCGGGTATCATTTTGAAGCCAGTGTGACCTAACTTTGATGGTTTCCATGTCCCCACCGTAATAAAAATCCAGCGTCCAGCATAGCCTACTTCCTGACGCAAGATAAATATAATCAGTGCTCCCCTAACACTTACTGAGTCGCCACAGGAAGTTCAACAGAAAAACACAATTCAACCCTACGGAGACCCCACAAAAGGTGCACTGATTTCACAAAACGTGGCACTCGTGACATGAGGAAACCACAACCGCGATACGACACCTTGTAGAAAGGGTTTTCGCGCGGGGGAGGGGTGGAGGGTGGGATGTGCTTTTACTTCCTTGTAGCCAGTGCCCTTTCATCTTCACAAAGCTGAGCTAACTTCAGAGAAAAAGGGGTTCCTCGCGATCCGCTCCTCGGCTCCTGGCGGGATCCACACCGAGGCACGCGAGTGAAGCCCCTGCTCCGCCGCGGGCGAGTTTCCCCCAGCCAAGGGAACAGAGAGGAAGGGGACCGGGGAGAGGGGCACCCGCCTCGGCTCTGCGCCGCGCCGCACAAGCTCACGCTCCGAAAGCATCCTAGGGCGCTACAAGACGAGCCCTCCGCCGCTTTGGCACGTCCCCTCCGGGCTTCCCAGTGCCGAGGAGCCCGCGCCCAGCACACCCGCCAGACTCCCTGGCCCCAGGCCGGCTGGGGGCCCCCGCCCGCCAACCCGGCCCGGCCGCCCTTACCGAGCAGCAGCAGCTTGACCTCGCGCGCCGCCTTCTCGCCATCCTCGCGGAGGTTCCGGTCGATCATCTTACTCCGCTCCACCGCCGCCTTGTCCTCGGCGCTCAGCGTACAGCCCATTGTGCCAGGAGCGAGAGCTGGCCGCCGCTCCCTTCAAGTCCGGCGCGCTGCCTTGAAACACAGGTGAATTCTTTCTTCCTGGATGCCGGCGTTCGAATTCCTCCCGACGCCACACCACCCCCACCCACTTCCGAAACGGACCTAGGGAAGCGCTGTCTGCAAAGGAGCTAGCAGCACCGCGCAGCTCTTGCCTACGGCCGGGCTCCGCGCCTCGCCTCCCTCCGCGGCCCCGAAGTCTTGCGTTTCCAGGCTCTGGGTACCTCCTGCTGGTGGCCGCGCCGCAACCTCTAGAAGCCCGGCGCTGCTCGGCGTCCGCGCGCCGCCGCGGCCCCGCCCCTGCTCGCCCCTCCCGCCGCCCCGCGACCACTCCCAGAGCGCGCGCCCGAACACGAGCCCTCGGACATTACCCCCTCGGACGGGTGCGCGCGCCCACGCTGCCGCGGACGCCGGTGCTCCACGGCCCCAGAGGACCGGCGACCGCGCGCGCCCTTGGGGAGCGCCCCCGGAAGGCCGAACGTCGCGGCGAGGTCCACTACCTTAATTCCTCCGCGGGAGTGTGATAATTTCTTCCCGTTTACTCACACCCAGGGATGTGTTCGGACCTGCCCCTTAGGGGTGCGGGTGGGAGAGCTGCCAAAGTTGGAAACCGAAAAAAGCCAGTCCTGGGCGTTTGAGCATGCCCAGCTCGGGCAGGCGCGCGAGGGTTTTCCAAATGTAAACGCGCGTCAGCTGGCCTTCAGGGGTGAGGGAAATAGAGGGAGCTGGGGCCGGGAATGGAACCGTGGAGAAAGCAGAGAGGGTAGAGTGGGGAACAGAAAAGTCTGGGGACGATAGGAGGTCAACTTTCTTCCGCTTTTTTCTTTTTTCCTTCTCTCCTCCCTCCTTCCATCCACTCTCACGTCCCTTTCCACAAGCAAAGAACATTTTGAAGGATTTCCTCAAACCTGAGAAAATGTAAGATAAAGAATCAAAGAGCATATTTTTTTTTCCTATCCATGCAATTTTATGTGCCATAAATTTTATTCAGAAAGTCTTTTCCATACTGTGTCCATTCATCCCACTTTCAAAATTATCCACAAAATGTCCAAGGATTGCCAAAATGATGGGATACTCTACAGCATTAAAAGTTATAGAATAATATTTAGTGATATAGGAGAGAGATTTATATTTTAAATGAAATAGAATTTTTAAAGCAGTGTGAAAAGTACGATAATTTTTTCTTAAATAACAGATACATGTTGATAAAGTTATTTGAAAGAACGCCATTTAACATTAGAAGAGACCATAATCGTCACTTAGCCCAACGTCTCCATGCTACGCAGATTTCACAGCTGCTACCTATTCCCTCCTGCCACAGATTCAGACATATTCCTGGCTTACATGTTTTCATTGACTGAGAATTCAGAAACGCAGGGGCATCAAAGTCTACTGTTAGATTGCTCTCGGATATTTCTTACTTGCATTAAACAAAATCAACCCTTAAAGGATTGAAACAATAGAAACGTTTTATTTTCTCTACAGTACCAGGGTAATTATATTTTCGAATGGATAAGCTTTAAAAAGGAGCATATTTTTAAATAAAACCAAACAACACACCCACATAAACAAATCTCCACACCTTAACTGACCTCCTCTGGGGTGACATGGAAACTTCCAGGCCAAGTTCTGAACCAATATTTATGACCATGTTAGTAAATCATAAGCCACTGGGCATGTCATTCCTTATTGCAGGCCTTGGCTTCCTCACCCATGAAATGAGATGGAGTTGATCCAGACCATCCTTCATCCTTCCAGCTCTACCTGGTCTGGGGGAAATAGCTTCTGTGGCCCTTGGAGGCATTTCACCCAGCACGGTATGAATGAGCATAGGTTTAAGGTCTGGTCTCTCCCGGTCACTTGTATGACTACACTTTTCCCTTATAGACATCGCAGGAAATGTTAACTGATTATAAGATGGGGTTGGTAGCAAAGAAAATCATCTTTGATGTGTTCAAAAATTAGGAAATTGCTCTGATGGAAACCAAAGAGCAACCATCTGGAAGTCTTATTTTCTAAAAAACATTCGTAAAAACTGGGGTTGAGTTTTCCAAGAACGTAAGGCTGAGCTGATGTTACAGGAAACACAGCCTTAGAGTGGGTCTCCTAAGCAAGGCCTGTGGGCTAGCAGAGGTTGCCAGTTTCCTCCTTATTGGACATGCCCTCTCCTGTTCTCCTGCAATAGTCAACCCTGCTGGGCTCAAGAGCTGCAATTTCAAGAACTGCCTCAACTTTTCCTATGGCCTTTTGTAATATACCAACAAAAAGGAACAAGCTTTAAATTGTATTTAGTCACCTCCTACCCTCTTTGTATTTCTTGGCAGTCTAAATGCTGATGTTCATCAGAGAGTCTGGAATTAAACTTGACAGAGTGAGCTTTCAACATAGTGTTTACATATTACTACTTGGGATTATCTGTGAGTCTTTCCTATAAGCTTTCACGCCATATGGAGTATGGGACCACCAACTGCAAGAAAAGAGGAAGCAATCATGACTGAGTACTAGTGGAAATGACTACAAAACTTGTTTTGGAGAAAAGAAAGCTGAACAGAATGATACACGTTACCCCTCTGATTTGTCAAGTAGGTGAGGAGTTAAAATACAATATATGGATGAATAAGAACTGAAAATTAGCTTTATTATGAAGCTAAACTTCTGAGAGGATGCAGAATAATGGAGTGAGCAGTATGAGGGGAAATTCCAAGAGGAGAAAGTTTTGAAAAAACTTTAGAAGGAAGACATGACTGGGAATTGATGGGGAGTTTCCAGGGCTTTTTGTTGGTCAACTCAGGCTGCCATAACAAAATACCATAGGCTGGGTGACTTAAACAAGAGGAATTTATTTCTCACAGTTCTGGATGCTGAGAAGTCCAAGATCAAAGTACGAGCCAATTTAGTTTCCCGGTGAGGACTCTCCTCCTGGCTTTCAGATGGCTACCTTCTCGCTGTGCTCTCACTGTGTGGAGAGAAAGAGCTCTATTCTCTCTCACTCTTCTTATAAGGACACTAATCCCATCACGGGGGCCCCACCGTCATAACCTCATCCAAACCTAATTACCTACCAAAGGCCCCACCTCCAAATTCCATCATACTGGAGTGAGGGCTTCAACAAATGAATGGGGTTGGGAGGGGGGCACAAACATTCACTTCATAACAGGGTATATTTTAAGAGGAATAATCAGCTAAAAGGGTTAAGTGCAAAGTACATGATGGAAATAACAGTTGTTTTATAATCAAAATGTAGTTTGGTTGTGAAGAATGATAGGAAGTATGGCACAAAGTTGAAAGAGAGCTTTAAATGTTAAGGTGAAGAGGTGGACTTTTTTACAACGGGCACTAAGTGTTCCCTACATTCTCCTGAGCTGGGTAATAGGTGTTAAAAAAAAAAAAAAAAAAAAAGCTTTTACCCAACAAAACAAGTGGTGTTACCGGCAAGTGGATTGTGTTAATAGTCCAGATATGAGGTGGTGAGAATCATTCAAATTAACAATTTACATAATTATGATGTTGAAAGATATGATTCAACAACCTTGTCAAGCAGGTGGAAAAAACAGTATTAACTCATCTATTTTATAGAGAGTGAAATTGATATACAGATGTTGAAGCAATCTACCTCAGAGTACTGTTTTCCCTTATGGACATCATATGTTTTAAGCAACTATATTGAGACATAATTCACATACCATACTATTTATCCATTGAAAGTATAACATTCAATGGTTTCTAGTATATTCACAGAGTTGTGTGACCATCACAACAATCATTTCTCAAACATTTTCATTACCTGCAAAAGAAACCCCATACCCTATAGCCATTATTCCCCCAATCTTTCCACCTTCCCTGCTATGCCCAGTCCTAGGCAACCAAGAATCTACCTTCTGTCTCTATAGATTTACGCATTCTGGACATTTTATATAAAAGGAACCATGTATGTGGTCTTTTGTCTATGCCTTCTTTCACTTAGCGTAAAATTTTCAAGGTTCATCCATGTTGTGGCCTGTATAGTACTTCATTTCTTTTTGTTGCTGAATAATACTGAGCATCATATATATGTTAAGAAAGAGACATATGTTAAAAGACAAATTGAGACACATTCAGCTGAGAGCACCTAGGTCTTAAAGTAATTCCAAACCGTGTCATAAGGAATAATTGAAGAAACTAGGGATATTTAATGCAGGAATGAGAAGATACAAAGTGACATGATAGCTATTTATAAATGGTTGAAGAGATATCATAAATCAGAGGGAACAGACATCTGTCTGGGTTCAAGGTGGTGGATTTAAGACCTATTGGAAGAAAGCTACAGGCAACAAATTTTACCTTGAAGTGAAAAAAAAAAGTGTACAATTGCCGCTGAAGGAAATAGGGAAACTCAGAAAGTCGTTTATTCTTGACTAAGATGTAAAACTCTAGACTGGATGATCATATATTGGGAAAGATCTAGAGATCGATGAACTTTTGGGATCCCTTACAACCTTGAGATTCTGTATCAGTCAGAAGCCAAATGGGATTAGTGTGAGAAATGATATTAAAATCCAGAAACTCCTTCTGTTCTTCAACCCTTTTCTTACTCATCCTGCCATGAGATATACAAGGAGAAAGGGGAAAGGAGAGTTTACGTGAGACATGTTGGCTTGGTGTATTGATGGATTAATGTGGGGATGCGGATGAACCAGAGAAGAGAGAGTCAGGACAACCAGATGTGTACACACACACACACATACACACACACACACACACAGACAACCGAAGGGCAGTGTGTGTCTTTGGCTAAGTTGGGAGCAGACGTAATATGCAGACACCTTTCCATTGTCTACATTGAGGGTTTTGCTCTCTAAGTAAGGAGAGAGTCTGGTTTGGGGAGAGGCTATAAATAACTGGAGAATAGCGGGGCTAGCATGGCATCCGTACCTGTCTATAGTTAGAAAGGCCCCAAACCAAAACCATTTTTGTTAGAGATGTGGTGAGATTCTGGGCAAAGGTTGAAATACAAAAGCTCATTGAATTATTACTGAAAGACTTTAAAAGACAAGCAGCACCCTTCGGTTTGCAAGTTACAACACTGTGGGGCAGAGATAACATAAAGGCCATCGTCTCTGCATGGAGCATATCACCACCCAGGCACCAGCACGTTGGTGGACTGAAAGCACACAGAGACAGCCCTTGAGTATGGACATTTACATGCTCCTGATGGGCACTGCACTACTGGCAATGCTCAGTCTCCCTCATTTAGCCTCACAGACAGCAGCCATGACAGAAGAGAACTGGAAAAGAAGAGGAAAAACATGTAAGGTATTAGGCAGTGACTTCAACCATCAGACTGGTTTGCGAGCACATGTGAATATGATGCCAATTTCCTGCTGAAGCAGGTAGATCTTGAAGTCACTGCCCATGAGGCCAGGGGGCACTGAGGAATATAACAGTACATAAGTAAAGGAGGGAGATGTTTAAGAAAAAAAAAAGGGTAATATATTATTTCAAACACATCAAAAATACTCCCAGGGACAAGTATAAACAAAAGAGAATTGGAAATAGTATTATGGTAGAAGAAGCTCTAAGCAGGTAATCAAATAACCTTGGAGCAATTCAAAGCTCTATTTTCAACTGCATATCTATCTTTGAAAGTCCCTTAACTTATATAAACTGCAATATCCCTATCTATAAAAGTGTGTTGAATTAGATCATCGGCAAGATCCCAATAATTCTGAATTCCTTTGAGTCTGTCATTTCAACAGTAGATGGTTGGTACAGATGAACCCGTTTGCAGGGCAGAAATTGAGACACAGATATAGAGAACAAACATTTGGACACCAAAGGGGGAAAGCCGCGGGGGGGGGGGCGTGGTGTGATGAATTGGGCGATTGGGATTGACATGTGTACACTGATGTGTATAAAATTGATGACTAATAAGAACCTGCTGTATAAAAAAAAAAGTGCCTTCTTGATAAAATGTTTAAAATAAAAAAATTTTTTAAAAACCACTTTGTGGGCTTCCCTGGTGAGCAGTGGTTGAGAGTCCGCCTGCCGATGCAGGGGACACGGGTTCGTGCCCCAGTCCGGGAAGATCCCACATGCCGTGGAGCGGCTGGGCCCATGAGCCATGGCCGCTGAGCCTGCGCGTCCGGAGCCTGTGCTCCGCAACGGGAGAGGCCACAACAGTGAGAGGCCCGCGTACCGCAAAAACAAAAACAAAAACAACAACAACAAAAAACCCCAACTTTGCTCTATGTATTTATTAAGAACTTTGGGGGAAAAAAAAGAAAAAAAAAAAAGTAGATGGTTGGCAAATATACCAAAGTCCTTTGATGTACTGCTGTGAATGGAAGCCATACCATGTAAAATTAAGGAGTAAGTGCTGAGAATGCAGAGATTAATGAGGAAGTTTTCCAGAATTTTTAACCATGGAAAGTGGTTGACACATGGGATGGTAGAAGGAGAAGTGGGTTTGGGATTTGTTGTTGCTTCACTTAAGCCATGACTCTTCTTCCCAAGTATTAGGCAGGGGTAGAAAAGGAAATTGTTACTATGCTAAGGAAAGAACATGGCTGCCCCACTCTCTGACCTCTACCTCTGATTTTTCCATCTCACGCCCTCTGAAACCTCATCACCATCAATTCTTCAATCCACAGAGACCTTCCATCCATTGACCATATGCCTTTTCCCTGTCCCTCATGCCCTGTCATGTGATAATTTCTCTCCTTAAGCAACTTATGCATCTTGTGCCAGGATAATCATTCTTTTGCAGATACCCTCAAAACATCCCCACCATTGTATTCAACAGAAAAACCTCAAATTTGGTTAAATCAACTCTTGGCCTATCTGTGTCTGTACCTGTACAACTGAGCTTGACTGGAAGAAAACACAGTACTCGGCAGTTCTATCCTTCCATTTGCTCAGGCCAAAAAGCTGGCATCATCTCTGATTCCTCCCTTTCCCTCAACCCCCAGAGGAAATCCTGTTTACTCTGCCTTCAGATATATTCAGAATTTGGCCAAACATCACCATCCATTGATATATCCTAGTTTGAGATATTGATGGAATATCACAATTGCCTGCTTTCTTGGCCCTCTGTCTCCACCATTATCCCCTCCTATTTACTATCTAGCAACCAGAGTCATCCTTTTAGAATTGTCACTCCTTTACTAAGAACTACACATCCATTTACTTTCCATCTTACTTAGAGAAAAATCCCACCTAAAGTTCTTATGATGACATACAAGGATTTACCTGGTTTATCAAGTTCACTTCTTTCACCCTAAATATTACTTCCTACCATTCTCCTTGCTCTCAGTGGTTCAGCCTCACTGACCTGCACGCTATTCTTTGAACTTGCCAAACATGCTTGTCATGGGAGCTTTGTACTTATGTTCTCCCTGCCTGGAACACTCTTCCTCCAGATAGCTGCTTGGATGACTCTCTTACAACATTTCAGTTAAATGCCACCTTATCAGGGAGATATATTGCTAAACCACCCACATGTCACTCTTCATTCCCTTACTATGCATTGCCATTTCTTTATAACTCTTATCATATCACAACTTATTTTTGTGATTTGTTTACTGCCTGTCTTTGCTCACTTGAACATAAATGCAAAAGACAAAAAAAAATTGTCTCTTGTTTACTGTTTTATCTCTAATCGCTAGCACAGTAAATACCCATATTAAATAAATAAAGGGAAGGAGCTGGATTTAGAATATAAATCTAGTCTTCTATACCATTAATTCATTCATTCAACAATATTAATTAAAGACCTGACATGAGTCAGGCAATGTTCTTAGCACTGGAAATGAGGGGGTGAATAAGACTTATTTTGTTGGGATGGAGCAATGGTAGAAAACAGGTGTTAAATAGGTAGGTAAGTGGATCAATTAAACAGGATACAATTAAAAATAGTTGTAAGTGCTATGAAGATAAAGAGTTTTACAAAAAGAGTATACCAGTTCACGTCTTCTGAGAAGCAAACTCCAAGACAGAATTAGACGTGCAAGAGGTTTATTGGGGGAAATGCCTGTGAAGGATAAATGAGAGCAGGGAGAGATGGGGAGGACCTTCAAATGGGATGCAGCTCTGACATCTGGGGAAGGAGAGAAGGAAAGAAGAATTGGGTAGGAAGAGTCTCAGACTATGGTACGACTCTGAGAAAGTCTTGGCCAGGCCAATCGGACTCCCTTCCCTGACTCCTGAGGAAATACTGCTCATTAGAGGGGTCTTGCCTTGGGCAGAAACGGCCTGGGTCTAGTATCCCTGTGATGCTCAGGGATGGACTCTGGGCAGCCTCAGACGTGAACACGGCAGTTGGAGGTGGTCAGCCAACTACACTCCCCTAAAGTGGGATCTTAGTGAGACGCTTTCATGGCTACAACAGGGAGTTACTCTGAGAGAAGAATTGCTTTCAACTGAGGGTTCAGGGAGATCAGTCTGAGGAGGTGACACTTTTGAACTGAGAATTGGAGGAGAAGAAGGAACCAGATGAGGGGGAAGAGGATTCCAATCTCTCTCATTGCAAAGTACCAGTGCCAAGTCCCCAGGATAGAACTGAGGTTGGCCTAATCAAGGAACCCACAGGTCGGTTTGGCTGAAGTGTAATAGTGAAGAAGAGAGTGGTGGGAATGAGAACGGAGGGGGCTGCAAGGGAGGTGGGGCAGATCCTGTAGAGCTGGGCAGGCCATTCTCAGGTGCTCAGAATTTATTCTAACTTTATTCTAAATTGGAAGCTGTAAGCCTCAGTTTCTTCCACAAAACTGGATATATCAGCAGATGTGTTTTCATGATTAAATAACATCAAGTGTAACACAGTTCCTGGCACATCATGTGCTCCTAATTATAGTACTTTTCCTTTCTGCTTTGTCAGATCCAAGAGTTTAAGTATTTTACTTTTACACAAAATAGGAAAGAGAAGAGATTAAGGTGAAGAGGACAACTAAGGGCATTGAGGGCCAAGATGAAGGGTTTGGGTAAGATCCAGAGAGGAGAAATTATATAATAGTCAAATTCATGATATACTATCTATTTGTATCGTGATGGACAATGCTAAAAATTTTGAATGTTTTTGGGATTCCTATTTGTTTTCTCTATTCCCGGTACTGCTTCTCTTTGTGAGAGAATAAGCCTAAGAATAAGGTCATGTCTTTTTTTTTTTTTTTCCTCCCATTTATTTGTTTGACCTTGCCAAAATTTCAAAACGCTGTTCTAAAAAAGGATCAAGCAAACCTTGGGCCGAGCTTGAAGCATAAGCTAACTTCTCAAGGAAAGAGCTACCTGGCTTTATTAAAGTCTATGTGTTTATTTACTACACTGGATTTAAAAAGAAAATAGGTATGTTGACACCTTCCCCGCGATTTATGCTTCCCGCTGGCTCAGCGGTTCTTCTGTAGCTCTCTCTTTAAACTGTGAAACTGGCATGTGTGTCTCTTGTTCAGCTCAGCATGAACTGCAACAGAAGGGTTTATAAGGACTGGAATTAGGAGCCAGGCCAAGGGAATTCAGGGAAGCACTTACTGCTTTTCTGTCCTAATTACCAGTATTGGCAATATTATTCCAAATCACGGTAGTAAGGAGTTTAGCATTCGCTGACTATCAACACCTTATTAGGCTATGTATGGATTAGGGGCTAAAAGGGACAAAATTATGTTTTATATTAAGTTATTAAGAAATGAGTTCTTTGTAAGAGTTCAGGGTCACTGAATGGGGAAAAAAAAACGTATGAGGAACTTCAAGGCATGAAATTTTCAAGGTTTTCCTTGAAAAAGAACCACAGTACTCAACCACTGACTATTTTACTCAACCACAGGAAAATAGAGAGTCAATCAGTCAAATGCTGAAGATCAGACCTTAAATCTTCTATGAGAATAGCGACTGGGGGTAAAATTTATGTGTTAGCAGAAAATCTCTGGTCACCCCGCCCTGGGCCTGGCCTATCCTTGCGCCCTCTATTCCCAGCTCCCTGTTACTCTACGCTTGACATCCAGGAAGAGAAATTCAGTAACTCAGGAACATGGCATGGGTGCTGGTACGTACATTGGTTTCCACCTGGGATCCATGCTCTCCTTGCATGTCCTGCTTCTAATTCCCGTGGGCTGGGCAGATGGAGGCCTGGCCTCGGCAGAGCTTCTCTCTGCCCTTTGATGCGCTCTGGGTAGGTGCATGGGCTCAAGGCCTGCCTGGGGTACACTGTTTTTCACAAGCATGCTGAGTGCGTTGGCCCACAAATGTTTAATACGTGTTGACTGGGAAGTGCTGCTTAGCCCTCAGGCTTCAGCCACAAGTTCACCCTCATCGTTTTACCAAAGCTCTGCTTCAGACACCTGGTGCTGCACAGCTGCTGACAGAGTGGTGCTCTGATTCACAATGCGCTCCTGTTCCTTTCCTGAACAGCTCCTTTTGAAGACCTGGGTGAGCGAGAGTGTCTACGTTGGTGGAGCACCTTCCAAGGCCTTCTTGGTCCTAGAAAGTAAAAATTTAAATAATTATCAAAGCTTTACCCTTAGCTTCTAAAATTGTCAAAGCAGAGAGACAACTGATCTATCCTATGTTGAGTCACTAGCAATGGCTTTTTCAACAACAAGAAGTTGTTTATGCTGAGAAAAGTATCTAAAAATCACAAAACAGAGCCAGAATATTGAGAAAGGTAAGGTAAAAAAGGGCACTGGCTCTTTTTTAGAAGTTCATCAGATTATTCAGACTCCTTTTTAACGTATAGTGGTTGAGGGAATTTCGGCTAGCATAGGAAAACAATGAAAAGGAAAATGTAGCAATGGAAGTAGCGATTGCAGTGGAGTTAGTATTCATTTTCAGAATGATTTTATTATCCTGAATTTATACACAATTAGAAATGTGATGTTGTTAGTTTTTTTTTAATTGGGATATAATCCATGTATAAAATTCACCATTTTAAAGTGTACAATTCAATGATTTTTAATAAATTTATAAGATTGTGCAACCATTACCACTAAATCCAAGATACATTTATCACTCCAAAAAAGAGATCTCATACCCTTTAGCAATCATTCCCAATTCCCTACCCACCCCAGCCCTTGGCAACTACTAATCTACTTTTTGACTCTATGTATTTGCCTATTCTAGACATTTCATGTAAATGGAATCATACTATATATGGCCCTTTGTGTCTGGCTTCTTTTATTTAGCATATTGTTTTTAAGTTTCATCCATGGTGTAGCCTGTATGAGTCTTTATTTCTTTTTATTGCTGATAATATTATTCCACTGTATGGATATGCCACATTTTGTTTTTCCATTCATCAGTTGGTAGACATTTGAGTTGTTTCCACTTTGGGGCTACTGTGAATAGTGCTGATATGAACATTTGTGCATAAGTATTTGTTTGAATACATGTTTTCATTTATCTTGGGCATATACTAGGAGGGGAATTGCTGGGTCATATGGTAACTCTATGTTTAATTTTTTGAGGATATGCCAAGTTGTTTTCCAAAGTGTCTGCACCATTACATTCCCACCAGCAATGTATGAGGGTTGATGAGGTTAGTTTCAGAATCTTAACTATTCAGTTCTGCTGCTGAAACTGGATCAGGCTCTGTGTGACACTGCGATTTCAAAGAGTACTTAAAAAAATCAAAAACACTGTGAACTGCATGGTCCTCCATTACTATTTAGTCTTTTTTATTTTACAATTGTAAGATTCACTTTGGTCAAACTATTCTTGCTCAGAAGCAAGGGGTTGTCAACCTACTACAGCGCTGGTCACAGAATAGGAATTCAACAAATATATATTAAATGAGTAGATGAATGGATAAGAGGTAATCTTAGTGGTTTCATTAAAAGCGTTTAAAAAACATTAAAAGCATTTTGTGAAAAGCAATGTCTTCTTGATTCTTGCCACTAAGGTATGCTACCCCTGTTCTGTTAGTGTCATAACATTTGAAGGAAATAAAGAAAATTCAGTGCAGTAACATGAGCCCAGGAGTCAGGAAACATATAGGCTTCGGTCCTGCTCTGAGACTAATTGCCCATAAGACACTGGGTAAATGATTTTTAGTTTCCTCATCTGTCAAACACTAATGATGTGTGTTAATTACTTGACAAGTTGTTGGGCAGATCATAGGGAATAATACATGTATAGCCCTGACTCAGCTGCTGCCTCGCTGCCCTTGAGATCCTGGGTGGTGTATGCTCTGCCTCTTATAAGCAAGGGGCTTTTTCGTTTCTGCATACATTTCTTCTCTTCCTTACTGATCTGGTCCAGACGAACTTAAGTTACACACACACACACACACACACACACACACACACACACACACACACACTTACCTCATTTACATAATGTCTACAGAGCAGACATATAACCCAAATTACACAGAATCAATTAAAAACCACATTGAGTTATTTTCCTCCTTAAAGGACTTTTTTGGGTTAGATGGAAGCTGAGGCTTATTCTACCACCAGGGAGATTTTTACAACTTCTATACTCCATGCTGCTTTGATGCACAGCATTTCTTGGACTCTTGGCCTCCCTGTCTCCTTTCTTCTTTTTCCTCCCCAGTTGTCTTAAGAGCTGAATCCAATGCCTTTCATTTTCTGGAACAGAGAACCCTCAAGCACTCTTTTGTTCTTGGGACTCAGGTGGTACCCACACCCTCAAGATCTCACATTTCTTTCGAATAGCTTGCCAAAGTATTTTTTTCTCCTCAACAAAAATAATTTCATCCCTCAGAGAATTCTATATGTTGTGTATTAAAACATTTTTTCACCTCACTCACATGCGAAAATGCTTTCGAAAGTAAAGGGGAATAGTGGATACCTAAGGGATTTGATGTCTGACAGCCCCTTTTCTAGGGAAGGAGAAAGGGTCTATCTTTTCAGTCTATTGGAGAAGAGCAGTATTCACTGAACAGTCGTTTCGTTTGTCTTGTCCTTGATCATTGCTCACAATATAGGGCATGGGTGGGCACGTGATCCAAGCATAACCAGATTCCCCGTGAATTTGTAGTTGGAAATGAAAGAGATCAGTGTGTTTAGGTGGCTGGATCTGTAAAATATATGCTCTGGATCTGTGGGTAGCCACATTTTCATTCATGGAAAAGCAGAAGAAATCTATCTTTAGATTAAAAAAAAAAAAGCTTCAGGCAAATAGAAGAGAAGAGAAAAGTAACTGGTTTCAGTTTTTTTCCTAAGATCTTGATGTGCTCCTGGTTTCATATACCAAGAGATGATTTTGCATCCTTATATTACAAACCTCTCTCCATGTTTTGCCCCCCTGAAGCTTCTTTCAGTTGATTTCTTTTGCTTGCAATCAGAAGATTCCTAATAAAAGAAATACTTACAGGGCTTCCCTGGTGGCGCAGTGGTTGAGAGTCCGCCTGCCAATGCAGGGGACATGGATTCGTGCCCTGGTCCGGGAAGATCCCACATGCCGCGGAGCGGCTGGGCCCGTGAGCCATGGCCGCTGAGCCTGCGCGTCCGGAGTCTGTGCTCTGCAACGGGAGAGGCCACGACAGTGAGAGGCCTGCGTACCGAAAAAAAAAAAAAAGAAATACTTACAAAATGAGGACTTGTCATTGTTATTACTAATGAAATTTTTCTAAGCTTCCAAGAATAATCTCTTTCTGTTTACAAAATGTATTTATATGTTTTACCTCATTTGATTCTCATGACAACCCTGTGAAGTAGGTAGCACAAGATGTACTGTCCCCATATTATATATGAGGAAATTAACTTTCAGAGATTAACCGACATACCCTTGCTAAAAATCAGTAACTGGCAGAGCCAGAAATAGAGGACAGACCTTCTTTCTGGTGCTTCTATGACACTGTAGGAATGATGCAGAGACCAGTGGCTTCTAACTGAATTACAATGTGTTTATATAAAAGGTGTAACTGTTAGAAATTTAACAATGCCTAGGTCCTACTTATTATCTATTTAACTTGAGTGAAATGTGGGACACAGGAGGCAAAACCCTTACTGCTGAAATAAATGGATGAAAAAGATTCAACTGTACTGCTCTTAACCAAGAAAGTCATATGATTTTATTTATGGGGTAAGTAGCATAACTGGTTGAAATTTTAAGAGACTTTTTCTAGCAATGCTAAATATGGTATTATATTTTATTTCCATATAATACCATAAAATATTTTTTCTTCTGTATCTGTAGTTTTCTCTATATTAAATTTCAATCTTTTCTGTCTAGGAACCTACCAGTGGCCTGACAACACTGGAATTCGTAATTCACACAATACTGAAACACTGAGCATATACTGGACTCAAACCTCTTGGAAAATCAAGACAGTCCTACTCTGTTTATCTCCCCTAATGTGGAAAGCATTAGAAGTTCTCTGGAGACAATATTGTTACCTATTCTGGACACCTGGAGCAGATCTGACATTTTGGAGCACAAAGTTAAAGGCCTCCCTGAATTGGTCTGAGAACCATTCCATTCCACATCCCTTGGCAAACCCCTGAGGTTGGCCTAGATGGGTAAATTCTGATCTGTTCTCAGTGGGGCTGGACCAGAGTACCTGTCCACACAGGCTCTTTGTCTTCTGACGTTGTACTCACAGCATCTTCTAGAGTCAGGCAAAAATGACAGATATCGGCCAGAGCATTCAGCCTCTTATATCCATGAGCTTATATTCTGTTTTTAAAAATAGCAGTATTTCATTTATCTAAAATTATTTTTAAAGTGTTCTCAGAGAGATGAAATCATCATATAACATATTTTTCCAGAAAATTAGAACTGTCTTAAATAGAATTTTAAAAAAGAATTTAACTGTTGTTGATAGAAATCTTCATAATATGTTATTTACTTTCTGTCTTAATAAGCAGAAGGTATGAAACATATAAAATCTCTTATTTTTTATTCGTAGGGACATGAGTCTATTAGAACAATATGTGTAGGAGTTGGGTAAGGTCATTTGGACCAAATGTCTTCAGATAACCTTGATGCCCTTGATTTTAGCCACTTCGGTCTTCTGCTTGTTACTGCTCCCATTGTCAATGAAAACTCTTCTTGCCACCACTTGTGTTCCTCCTGGAACCCACTGTGACTGATTCTCCATCCATTCTTTCACCATTATGCATAGTAATCCACTACTTTTGCTTTCCATTATTTTCATTACTTCAATGATTATTGAAAAATTTCTCCTTGCCTTCAATTGCTTTAAAATTTAGCATTGAAGGTGTTTGGCCTTTATAACCATCGCTTATGCATAAACATCCCTTAAATTATGTCCCTAGCATTGTATTTAAAGTGAAAATTTAGAAATCATCTAAATGTTCAGTAATAAAGAATATATCTAATATTCCACACAGTGAAATAGTAAACAATCATTCAAATAAGCTAAATATAGATCTGTATTTATTGACTTCAAAGGATGTTTGTACAATATCATTAAGTCAAGGAAGTAGTTTATAAAAGACTATGTTTTATAAAAACCTATATATGTGTAAGCATATGTATATATAAATATAGATGTATATGTATAAAGTGATATTCAATAGAAGTATAACGTAAGCCACATATGTAATTGAAATTTTGTGGTAGCCACTTCAGAAAAAATAAAAATAGATTAGATTAAATATATTCTACTTAGGGGCTTCCCTGGTGGCGCAGTGGTTGAGAGTCCGCCTGCCAATGCAGGAGACACGGGTTCGTGCCCCTGTACAGGAAGATCCCACATGCCGCAGAGCGGCTGGGCCGGTGAGCCATGGCCGCTGAGCCTGTGCATCCGGAGCCTGTGCTCCGCAACGGGAGAGACCACAACAGTGAGAGGCCCGCATACCGCAATAAAAAAAAAAAAAAAATTCTGCTTAATCTATTATATCCAAAATATTAACATTTGAACATGTAATCCATAAAAGAGTTATTACTAAGATTTTTTGGAATTTTTATATTGTCTTTAGAATGCAATGTATATTTCACATTTACAGCACATCTCAATTCAGACATTGTATTTTCAATAAAGCAAAATGTAGTCATGCCAAATAATAAAGTGGTGTTTGGAAAAAAAATATTTTATACTGCCTCAATTTGAATTTTAGTTTTATTAAAAATAAATAAGTAGGGGCTTCCCTGGTGGCACAGTGGTTGAGAGTCCGCCTGCCGATGCAGGGGACACGGGTTCGTGCCCCAGTCCGGGAAGATCCCACATGCCGCGGAGTGGCTGGGCCCGTGAGCCATGGCCACTGAGCCTGCGCGTCCGGAGCCTGTGCTCCGCAACGGGAGAGGCCACAGCAGTGAGAGGCCCGTGTACCACAAAAACAAAAACAAAACAAACAAACAAAATACATAAATAAATAAATAAGTAAATAAGTAAACTAAAAATTCAGTTCCTCATTTGCACTAGCCATGTTTCAAGTGCTCAATGACCATATGTAGATCTCCGTGGGAAAAATCTGGAAATTATGTAATAAAACATTAATTGAGGTTTTGACCAGTTGATAGGATAGCAGGTATTCCTAGATTATTTTTCCTTATAATATTTTCTAAGATTTCTGCAATTATATATACATTTCTTTGTAACTTTTCAAAAGGAAAAATGTGTCCCTTTAAACTTAGTATGTTTATTTTTTGTTCTCTCAGCTGTACTGTTGCTCCGTATGTTCTTGGATTATTTACATTTTCTGAATTTTCTAGACAATTGAGGGTATTGACCACTTAGTTTGGGTTAGATTGTGATGTCATCCAATTTCACACTCCTTGACCTTTTTCATATAATAAACATACTTTATAAATAATCTATTCATTTAGTCATATATTATTCAACAATTACCTATCAAGCGCTATACAGGGCAGACATTGGCCTGGGCTTAAAAACAAAAACTGATCCAGGGAGATAATGTCCCTGTTCTCCAGAAGCTTCCATTCAAGTGAACATTCAAATGGATAAAGAGTGAACAAGAAACCAAATCAGGGGACTTCCCTGGTTGGTCCAGTGGTTAAGACTCCGCACTCCCAATGCAGGGGCACAGATCTGATCCCTAGTCAGGGAACTAAGATCCCGCATGCTGTACAGGGCAGCCAAAAAATCGGATGTTTTCAGGTGGTGTGAGATAGGTGTAGGGCAAAGTAAACAGAGTGAGAAGATAAAGAGTAGTAGGCAGAAGCTACTTTAAATGGTTTGGGTAGAGAGGAGGACTCTGCAAAAAGGAGACATTTGAGCTGAAATATAAAGGATGAGAATGAGTCAGATGAAGGTTAGGACTGGGAGGAAGATCATTTCAAGCAGAGAAAGGCAACGTGGATACTAGAAGGGCAGTACGAAGGCCAGGTGGCTGAAGAATGGAATGTAAGCAAGAAGTGACACAGAGGACCTGTATTTGCAGAGGTAAATAGGAGCTTGATCATGGAAAGACTCCATGGGGAACAATTAGAGGAGAACAAACAGATAAGTGATATGATCTTATTTATTTTAGAACATCACTCTTAATACAGTTTGGAGAATGGAAGAATTGTTCATGAGAGCAGGGATTATAATTAAGAAGATTTTGTAATATTTTAGGCAACACAGGGAAGATAACTTAGAACAGGGCTGGTGCAGTTCAGAATCACAATTGACATCTTTTAGATAAATTCAAGCCATATTTTAGAATTAATTGGACCAGGAGGACTTGATGATCAACTGGATTTAGGGATGATGGTGTAGAACAGAAAGGAATCAAGTATGATTTTTAGATTTGTTTGTTCGTTTTTGTCTTGAGTAACTGGCAGAGCCATTGCGTAACATGGGAAAATAGAGAAAGAAATAGGTTAGTGGAGAGAATCATCAGCTACGTTTGAACATTTCTTACCAATTAGGTATCTAAGAGATGATGTCAGATAGGCAGGTGAATACATGAGTCTCGACTTCGTGAGCCAGGATTCAGACCTAGAAGATAGGTCTGACATGGAAAAATAGACATGGAATGTGGGAGAACAGGAATAGTATCTAAAGCTATGAGAAAGAAAAGGCAACCTAGGAAGAAGATGTGGCTAATAAAGAGAAGGAGACATACTAGGAAGGCATTTAGGAAGATCTAAATCAGAAACAGACTTTGAGGAGACTGTGAGGTAGGAGGAAAAGCCTGAAACTATTAGGTCAAGGAATCCAGGAGGGAAGGTTTCCAGAGGAACAGCATTTCCAACATGTTGAATACTGTCAAGAGGCCAAGTAGGTTAAACACAGAGAAATTCCTCTTGGAATTGGCAGCTCAGAAGTAGTTGGTGACCTTGAAAAGAATAGAGTCAGTTGAAAGGAGAATGAAGTCATATATGTGTAGTTTGATGTATGAGTTGCAGAAATGAAGTCGGGGAGAGTAAGTAAAGCCGCTAAATAAAGAATGTTTTCTGGGAAGAGGAGTAGAAAAATAGAACAGTAACAGGAGGAAATGAGGGGTTACGGAAGGGATTTTAAAATAGAACTAGTGGAGAAAATCTGTATGCTGATAGAATTATGCCAATACATAGGAAGAGACTGATGATGGAGAGATGAACAGATTGAGGAGGTAGGGGAGAGGAGGCATGGCTGAGGAGTGAAGTTCTTGATAAGGCAAGAGGGCATGGAGGCCAGTGCATGCAAGAATAGACTTGATAGGACACTCGTTCCTACTCTAAGTAGGAGTGCAGAGAAAATGAATAGATTTGCTGCTGGGAACGTGAGGGAGTTCCCCTGCAGTAACTTTTCTCAGTGAATGATGGGGTGGGGTGTGCATCAGCTGAGAGTTAAAGACTGTGGGAGAGGGAAGGCAAGAACCAAGGAAATGGACAATGCGGGGAACAGTGAACTGGGAGTGGGGTGGGGAGGCAGCATTCTCACTAAGAAGGAGGGGATGTTTCTGTTGCGTTTTAATGTCATAATGAATGGGTTACTTTTCAAGACATGAAGGATGAGTGCATCAAGTAATATGACTGACATATTTTTAAAGGTTCAGGAAAATAAGGTCCCATGTAAATTTTAGCATTAGCTTTCTAATATTTGTTAGAATCAATTAATTCTGTTTCCATTTAGGTCACTTATTTTCTGTTCCATTTTTAGTGATCTGGGAAGCACTTGATTATCTGTATTTACTGACACCTGACCAGACTAAATGTCGGTCTTCAATAGAGTGATGTTTAAATAGAGTCCCTGAGATGTAATGACAAGTCTTAGAACTACTATTTAGTGTAGTATTATTGAAGGATTTACATCATATTTTATATTATTGAAGAATTCTATATCCTATTTTCCACAAGGATTTTCTAAAATATGTACATATGCACACACATGAAAATACCTTTAAAAATATTCAAATAAATGAATAAGATAAACTATAAAATAATCTGAGATCCTAAAGGAGAGAAATCACAAAAACATGGATTTTAGTAACCATAATAAGATTACATAAATAAAAAATCTAATACAAACTAAAGCAATATCTAGTGTCTTAATAATCAGACAAATTGACCAGATTAAAATTTAAAATAGTCTTTTTTAAAACACTTTAAAACACCAAATTGCCTCATCTTTTTATGTATCTGTACATTTTCAACTGGGGTAGTATATGAGCTGTGATTCAGTATATGTATGTGCATGTACATTTGTACATAGCAAAACTATTTTTTTCATGAGTAGTAAAATAAATCAATAGAGAATGTAAATATGTTAATTTTTAATCTCCTTAGTGCACGGAACTCCAATAGATTTATTTTTTGTTGAATTATGCATTATGTTTACTGGGTAAGTGAAAATATAAAATTACCTTTCTCTATATTATCTTACTGGGCTCAATTGATTTGACTAGGTCTCACACAAAATTAATATGTAACAACAGTATTTTTTTCTTTCATGTTTATTAACTTGTTAGTAGTCTGTCATACCAACATAAATACAGAAAATGTATTTTTTTTATCCTAATACTGTTTTAAAACATCTAAAATAACTACATTCAGAGGCTTCAAATGAACAAAACTCAGTACGTTTGGTAGGAGACATGCCTTTGATATGGTCATTAGCAAAGATGTTGCCCTTCAGTTTGTATCAAAACCTCATCTCCGAGGCTTCAGCCCACCATCAAGAGACCCAATGTCTCTTGATCCTCCCCACTTGAAAACGGTCTCCTACCAAACTGTATCTTTATCTTTTCTTTTTTTTTAATCCCATGAAGGTCAATACCATCTATTAACAGATGACTTCCACTAACCAACTAACTATACTAACTAGTTCCACTAATCACAATATACAATCTAGAGATGTCTACTTCAGCTCCTATTAATTTTAATTAAATATAATTAAACCCTATCAACATTTCTCTCTGACAACTACCATCTACATAGTTCAGACAACTATCATGTCATGCCTATACTACTGACATATAGTTTTGACTATCTACTTTAAATTTCAGTCTGGGATAATTTTGAGAATGAAAGGGTAAAAATTACATTGCATAGTTTTAAAATGAGAAGACAACCAACAGAATGGGAGAAAATATTTGCAAATGAAGTGACTGACAAGGGATTAATCTCCAAAATATACAAAGAACTCATGCAGCTATGTCAGAAAAACAAACAACTCAATCAAAAAACAGGCAGAAGGTCTAAATAGACATTTCT
The DNA here is from genome assembly GCF_008692025.1 of Phocoena sinus. Classification (NCBI taxonomy): domain Eukaryota; kingdom Metazoa; phylum Chordata; class Mammalia; order Artiodactyla; family Phocoenidae; genus Phocoena; species Phocoena sinus. The sequence continues at coordinate 84,013,553 of NC_045771.1, forward strand.
CCAAAGACGACGTACAGATGGCCAAAAAGCACGTGAAAAGATGCTCAACATCACTAATTATCAGAGAAATGCAAATCAAGACTACAATGAGGTATCACCTTACAAGGGTCAGAATGGCCACCATCAAAAAGTCTACAAACAATAAATACTGAAGCGGGTGTGGAGAAAAGGGAACCCTCTTACATTCTTGTTGGTGGGAATGTAAATTGGTAACAGCCACTATGGAGAAGAGTAGGGAAGTCCCTTAAAAAACCAAGAAGAGAGCTACCATATGATCCAGCAATCCTACTCCTAGGCATATATCCGGAGAAAACCATAATTTGAAAAGATACATGGACCCCAATGTTCCTTGCAGCACTATTTACAGTAGCCAAGATGTGGAAGCAACCTAAATGTCTATCAACCCCAAATGGATAAAAAAGATGTGGTACATATATACAATGGAATATTACTCAGCCATAAAAAAGAATGAAGTAATGCCATTTGTAGCAACATGGATGGACCTGGACATGATCATACTAAGTGAAGTAAGTCAAAGACAAATATCATACAATATCACTCATATGTGGAATCTAATTTTAAAAAATGATAAAAATAAACTTATTTACAAAACAGAAACAGACTCACAGATATCAAAAACAAACTTATGGTTAACAAAGGGGAAACACGGCAGGGAGGGATAAATCAGGAGTTCGGGATTAACACACACACTACAATATATAAAATAGATAACAAACAAGGACCTACTGTATAGCACAGGGAAAAATCTCAACAGGTGGACTCTCAACCACTGCGCCACCAGGGAAGCCCATCATCTCACTCTTGATTACTGAATTTATCTATTAGCTGGTCTTCTTACAGTCAGCTAATCATATATCCATGCAAATAATTTTTGTTTTAAGCCACTGAATTTTGGGATGATTTATCAAGCAGCATTAATGTGGCAATAGTCAACTGATAAAATAGGTTTCTTAAATTAGCCACAACATTGTTTCTATCACAATGCTTGCTCCACCAAAATCTGTATTCATTTTATCATTGTACAAATAAATAATTGTATCTTAAATATTGAACTTTTTAATTGAATTTACAGCTTTTATGTAATGTTGTAAATGTCAGATGTTTCACCTCCAAAATTGTTCCTTTGCTTGCGTGAGCTGGTGGAAAAATCTGAAGCATTACTGGAATCAACTTAAATGAATTCTTATTTGAAGCATATAATGACACATATAAAACTGACATCAGAACTACTGCTTCACTTTACACATGTGTCCAAGAAGAATTGGGATTGAAAATAAATTCAGCTATTTAGAAGGACACTCATTTGATCCAAATGAAAACTCATGCTTCTCAAGAACGAAATGTATCAGCTATATATATTAAATTGTTGTCTTTGGGAACATTCTTCTTAAAATAAGTATTAACTTTTCAAATAGATGATGTTTCTTCAGAGATTGTGTTTTCTTGCTTTGTAGTGAGTATTAGATTTACTCTGGCTCCTGGGATGAATGGTACCCATTGATAAGCTTTCTGTGCAAGTTCACATTATATCTACTTGTTTGAAAAGTAGATGTTTAGTACTAAACTTTTCATTAAACATGCTTTTCATATTTTGAGTTCATTGTTGCCCAGAGTCTACTGCAAAATTTAAAAAGCTTTACCAAACAATATAATAAATATTTGTAATTTACAGCATTTAATAAATGACCAAACTACTACATCAAGAGATTTTAAAGTACACTATACTGCAGAAGTACCGTATGCATCTAACCTTTAATATCCCATATTTCCCATTGACCCTATTGACTGGTGGCTTCATGCATCTGCCAGACTGTGACACGGGCCACCAAACAGTTGACTAGTTTACCAAATGTCTGGCAGAGGCTGCAACTTCAAAACCATCTCCTGTCAGCACCTGAAACTGCAAAGTTAACTATCCCTAGCCTTTCATGTCCAAGTGTACTTGGTTTTATCAGTGTGCATACTGTATGCTCTTCTTGAAAGGGAGGGGCTTGTTATACTGAATCTGAACAGACTCAGGAAAAGGTAGGTGGTTATTAAAGCTTACTTTAAAGGTATAACCGTGTTCCTGACAGACAATGACAGACCTGGAAACACGAAGAGTAGATCTAACAAACTCATCCCTGATTATTTTAATATAAATAGTAATACTTTAAGAAAAATAAAAAGTTCTGAACAAATGCTAAGTAGGTGTAAGTGAGGCCTGTTCCAGCTAAACTGGGACAGAGATACACACACACACACACACACACACGTAAACACACATACAGTGGGTCAATGGGTTCCTAGTAGGATTGGGTTCCCTCAATCCACTCTTCCTGCCATTCAAAGCATTTCTCCAAAAGAAAGAAAAGAAGAAAAGGAAGAATAGGTAGGGCAAATAGTAATAAAATGTCTATTGTACTAATCAGATGACGATTTAACCTGAACCCAGACAATCACATATCCATTCTGTGGGTTTAGTATATCCTAACGGTAAAAAACTATGTATCAGTTTTTCAGGCTTGATGGCACAAGCCACTATAATCACCCAACTAATGTCTTTGGCTCACAATAACTTTCTGATTATAATATTGCTTCCCACACATAGTTGTCCCAGGAAGAGACTGTGCTGATCAGCACACATGGATATCCTTTCTTCTTGACAATGTAATTCTTATCTTTAACAAATTGCCTTTCTGGTTTTATAAACAGTCAAACAAAAACACTTTGAATGTATCTTCCTTTTGGATATTGCCCTATATCTTTTTCTGGTCCAGTCTATTCTTGAAAGAATAGTCTTTGTCTCTAACACTGATTCATTCATTCAACAAATGTTTGTAGAGGACTCAGTGTGAAGGGAGGAAGCCTTCTAGCTAACCACTTAGTGAATTGCTAAAACAGGACCGAGTCATGTGCACTTTCCCTATTACAGCTTCTTTAGATTTGGAAATCTTTTCAAGTCATGCAAGGAAAGTGAACAGAATGCTCAATCACTTGACTATTTAAGGATATTTATATTTAGTTCAGTGACATATTAAATATTATTGAAATTATGATTTAAAATAATGAAGAAATTAGCCAGAAAAATATATCACTAATAATTACTTGATATATTTTTCTATTTTTAAAAAAATTTTCCAACTTAGAGTACTATGCAAATAAAGTCTCTTGTTTCCACTCAATCCTATACCCATTTGTTTAAACTGACTCATTTAAATGGCTCACTTATAATTTATTGATTATAAAGAAAACCCAAGATGTGAAAAAGTAAAGTTGAATATGATTTGAGCTACATTCTTTGAAATGTATTTTCTTTCCACACCACCTGGGACCTTTAAATCTTCCAGCATACTAGGTTTTTACTCCCTCAAGCATTTCTGCTCAAATTCTAATGTGCATGCAAAGCACCTGAGAATCTCATTAAATTAAAATTCTGATTCAGCAGGTCTGGGGTGGAGCCTGAGAGTCTACATTTCTGACGAGCTTCCAGGAGATGTAGACACTGCTGATCCCAGGGCCCACATTTGAATAATAAGGTCCTAAAAGACAGACCAAGATACAAATAACTTGGAATGTTTTATAAAGAGAATTCTTACAAATAAAAACATATGCAAATTATGAGAAATAATCTTGGTAATATACACTGGTGTGTCCTGAGGGTCTAAGCCTTAGGCCCAGCAACGTCCAGAGATGCAGAACCATAGAAATGAGCTTTTTGTTTTAAAAACTGAGAGTTCACCCAAATTACTACACACCAGTAAGTTAATCATTCTATGTATTATCAGATACTTAGGCATGTACAATTTAGGTTAATATTTAGGTATGCACTGATTTAGGTTAATCAGTAAAACGGACAAATTTATAGCTTGTCTCGGTTTCTTAGCTGCAAACACAAAACTCAGTTTGCACACCATACTTGTGGAAACTTCTTTAAACATGAAAAATAATCAAGAATTTGAGAACAATAGCATTATTCACATCCTATGTGTGTGCTCTTATTCTATTACAAACTATTTAACATATCATTATTAATATTTGTTACTTTCCCCCTTGGTTGAATTATTGTATATTTAAAAGAAATTTTCTATTGTATAACATAAATGTTTTTTAAAAAATAACTTTCATCGTTTCATAGGAAAATAACAAATCCAGTATACAAGTACAAAATACAAAATATCATGAATGTAATGCTTTATTATCAATTAATTATATGTTGAATGAAGTATATGTAAGATCTTTCTGACGACATACTGTTTCTTCTACCTCTCAGTAAACGTTGAAATGCCTTGCTGTATTAAGAAAACAGGAATTAAACGAACTCAGTTATTCTATTTCTATGGTAATCAGAACCCTCAATTTCTATCTGATTTTTGAGTTAAAGCAGTCTCATTTACATGAGTACAATAAACGTTTTTAAGTGTGGCTAGGACCATTTCCATAATTCTATATTTTTTTCCCTTTCCTTAATCTTCTTGAACCCAACAGTGTGCTATAATTTGCAAAACTAAAATCCAATCAGAAAAAAAAATCTTTAGTAGAAAAGTAAAAACCAAGAAGACAGGCACCACATTCAATGCTGCTCTGCTCTTTCATCATTAACCCAGTGGGCAGGAAGAAAAGCATCACAAAGTAGTTCAACATAAGGGCAGGATTAATTAATTTGCTAGAAAGAGACATCATTTTCATCCAAGTTTCAATTGGCTCATACCAAATACTGTGTGATTTCACTTGGAAGTGGAACCAGCTACAAGCGGCCATGTGCCCGAGCTGAATACAGAAAGTATACCTGTGCTATTACTCTCCTTTTTGGTCTAGATTATATAAACATAATGATAAAAGCAAAGAGAAAAGGCACGAATGTGAACAGCAATACTAAAGTATAATTTTTCCTCGAGTTTGTGTGCTTCACAAATATCTCTATACAACTTTTTTTTTTTCAAACAACAGTCTTTTTCTGAGTGTCTCTTGGCATTCTACCAAACATTTGTGTCTTATTTAATTATGAATGTGTTCATTTAATTGAGAGGATTGAATAAATTATATGCTTAGCTGATGAAATCGCTTTCTTTTCTAAATAAGCAGATTGGCATAAAATACTTCAGTCAGTCAGTCACTTACCTATATTTGACTGATTTTGAAATTTATGTCAGGATCTTACAGTTTATCTATAGGAGCTACATATTTAATTAACAGGTTTTTTTTTCCTAAAATAAGGAAGTGTTACCAGATGAAGTCACATAAAATTTCCATGCAGCTTTTCCTTATACCCTGAAAGGCAAGCACTTAGGCAAATAAAGTAAAAGTGTGTCACAAAGCCACATCCTCAGTGGAAGCTTTTTAGAGGAAGCACTTTTTTTTTTTTAATCGAAACGGGGCACTTAGAGCCTTTAGAGATAAAATAGCAGAACCTACCCGTCTCTTAACATCTGAAACCACAGTCTGTACTTGTCAGACTGTACTTGTCAGACTGTACTTTATTGTTTTGTAAATCAACTAAATATACAAGGTTGATGGGCTGTGTGAAATCCATAATTTCTGTTAATGGCCTAAGAGGCCATGGGTTTAGGACTCTTGTTATTCAGTGATCCTCCTTCCACATTCTTTTAAATAAGAGAGCTCTCAGAGCACTTGTGTAGTCATTTTTTGCTATTTCACCTTTGAAATAAAATAATAATTTTAGCTTATTCAATTTAGTTTCTTTCTATAAATAATTTTAGCACGTGATATTGCTTTCTAACTTCACAGAAAGTCAAGAGCTCTCAATTTCCTGTCCCCTCCCCATTTAACTCTCTGAAAACAAATTATTTTTCTTTCTAGTCTCAGGGGCTGTGCTTATGTCCAAAGCTAGTGCTAATATATATCGTTGTCTGTATATTAGTGTCCCCTTCTGCTCAAGAAAATATACTAATTATCTTCTCGCCCCACCTCTCATTCTACCTCTCTCGCTCTCTCTCCCTCCCTCTCTCCCTCTCTCCCTCTCTCCCTCTCCCTCTCTCCCTCTCTCTCCCTCCCTCCCTCTCTCTCTCTCTCTCTCTCTCTCTCTCTCTCTCTCTCTCTCTCTCTCTCTCGCTTTCTCGCTGTCTCACTCTCTCCCTCTCTCTTTCCCTCTCCCTCTCTCTCGCTTTCTCGCTCTCTCACTCTCACACTCTCTCTCCCTCTCCCTCGCTCTCACACTCTCCCTCGCTCCCGCTCTCACACTCTCCCTCTCTCTCTCTCCCTCCCTCCCTCTCTCCCTCTCTCTCTCTCTCTCTCTCTCTCTCTCTCTCGCTCTCCCTCTCTCTCTCCCTCTCTCACTCTCCCTCTCTCTCTCCCTCTCTCACTGTCTCTGTCTCTGTCTCTCGCTCTCACGCTCTCTCTCTCTCCCTCTCTCTGTCTCTCTCTGCCTTTGTCTCTGTCTCTGTCTCTCTCTCACGCGCTCTCTCTCTCTCTCTCTCTCTCTCTCTCTCTCTCTCTCTCTCTCTCTCTCTCTCTCCCTCGCTCTCACGCTCTCTCTCCCTCTCGCTCTCACGCTCTCTCTCCCTCTCCCGCTCTCACGCTCTCACGCTCTCTTTCTCTCTCTCCCCTCCACCCCAACCTCCCTATCCTTATCTCTATCTCTCCCTCTCTCTAGTATTTCAACTTCTTCAGCTCCAGATGTTTTTCCTTTCAAACTCCTTCCCTTCTAAATATAACACTCTGAGTCTCTTGTTCTAAAAATAACATCCTATGCCCCACCCCCTTTCCCTTCCTTGCAAAACCAAACTTTTCCATAGAAAAGCAAAGAGCACTCCCTACTTCATTTCCTTACCTCTAATTCAATCACAAGCTTACTGAAATTTGGTCTCTGCTCAGAGAACCCCTCAAGGCACCAAAGATGTCAATAACTTCCTCCACACAAAACAGTTTCCCGACGGTATTTTCTTGGAGTCTGTGGCATTCGATAGAGTTGACTCTTCTCTTCTTGAACACATCCCTTTCTTGGCTTGTCTTTTTTGTTTATACATTTCCTTCTATCTCTCACTAGTCTTGAACCAAATATATTTAAATAAAACTATGTGTAGAGCTTAACAAATTCTTAGGTATAAAAGAAAAAAAATGCCAATCTCATTGTACAGAAAAAGGCATCAAATTGCCCAGGCCCTAAAATTATATATGGAAAGCAGTCATCATCTACACTTCTAATTGGCTAAATGTATAAAACTGGAATTTTATCTTCAGTTATCAGCATAGGAAAAACTGTTTTATTCTATGCACTTATCACTGGGTGCTTGAGCTGACCCGACCAGGAGAAACTGCTAAGGAGGAAAAAATCAACACTAAGTCCTTGAACATTGTATGATTATAGGGAAGAAGTTTTAGATTCTCAACTGTCTGCATTTTCTGTTTCTCAAAAAGCAAGGTTTAAAAGGTACTAATCTGACACCAGTTTTTCAAAAGCAACTTAATCTATTTTTCCTAAATTATAAATTCATCTTAATGGGGAAAGATGTATTCGTTTCCTAGGGCTGCTGTAACAAAGTACAGAAACCAGACGACTTAACAGAAATTTATTCTCTCATAATTCTAGAGGCTAGTATCAATTGTTCAAAATCAGGGGGTCAGCAAGCCATACTCCCTCTGAAGCCTCCAGGGAAGAATCCTTTCTTTCTTATCTCTTCCAGCTTCTGGTGGTTGCCAGCAATCCTTGGTGGTCCCTAGCTCATACATGTATCAATCTAATATCTGCCTCTTGTCTTCATATCCCTTTCCTCCTGTGTGTGTCTCTGTGCCCAAATGTTCCTCTTCTTATAAGGACACCAGACATTGGACTTAGGACACACACTACCCAGTATGACCTCATCTTAAGTCGATTACACCTGCAAAGACCCTATTTCCAAATAAGGCCACGTTCACTGGTTCGACATGTGTTTTGGACAGACACTATTCAACCCAATACAAATAAAAAAACAAAAATTAGTATTCTGGAAAATTAAAAAGGAATTTCTTTTTTTAACCAAACGACTGATCACATGTTGTTATTTTTCTTCCTTTGCAAACCTTACTAAGGTACTAGTAAAGGAATAAAGCAATAAAAAAATACCATAAGAGATAAAATCCACTGGAAACAGAGATAACATAGGGAATACTATTTTTCAATGTGGAAATACTATTTCTCAATGTGTATATTTTTCAATAGATATATGAAGAGGATGCTATGAAAAGGAAAAAAATCAGAGCACAAAAGTAATAGAAATAAATAACATTCTAAAATAATTGAAAGATAAATCCAGGACCAAAAGTAAAATGAAACACAAAGAAGTGAAAAACAGGAAGTAGAGAAAAGAAAATAAGTAGATAAGTCTATGGGGGTTTAGAATCCACTTGTTAAGACACTTTGGAGCAATGTCTTCAAAAGTTTTAACAAAAATGGTATTTAGTGAACAGTTCTATACTCAAGACAAGCTAATGTTCAAGAATGAGAGTAAAGGGCATTCCCTGGCAGTCCAGTGGTTAGGACTCCGTGCTCTCACTGCCCAGGGCGTGGGTTCAGTACCTGGCTGGGAAAGTAAGATCCTGCAAACCGCATGGTGTGGCAAAAGAGAAAGAGAGTAAAATGAGGACATTTTTAGGAACGCAAGGATAAATATATACACACACACACATATAAACATATATATATATATATATATATATATATATATATATATACATACACACAGTTCAGTCATTCATTAATGGGAAGCTACTACTAGAGGATATCTCTGAACAAAGGCAAATGCAAATTAAGCAAAGAGACAGATACAGTATACAGTAAACAGTGGATAAAACCTAGAAAAATGACCGAATTTTTGAGGATGACAATGAAGGGAAGTACCAGTACTGTGCAGCTAGCCTGGAGGGCAACCAGTCCACACTGGATGAGGAAAATGGACACTTACTGTCATGGGTTCTTGGTTCAAAGGAAAAGTCAGAACAGCATAAAGTATTAAGGAATAGAGGAATGTTCAGATGAATTGCAAATGGAGACAAAATTAGTTTTCCACAGAGGGGAGGAAGTCAGTTAAATCACTACCAGACAAGACAATTTACTTATCTCTCAGTTACCTACAACCTACAGAGTTGCAAATTAGCTCAAAGAAAAGTAACAGGGCTGGAATATGATAACCTAGAAGGGTATACTACAGAAGATGCACAGTTTTCCATGGAAGCACACAGAAAAAATATTATACAATGTATATAAAATAAAATATGAAACAATATATAAGGTAACTTTGTGAGGCAGGCATTCTTCATTGAGGAAGAAACTGAAGCTTACAAATTGGTTACACAATTTATATTCCCATAGTCAGCAACAGCATAATTAGGACTGTAAATTATATGTGTTTGTATGTGTGTGTTTTCAGGAATCACCCTTGATACTGCTAATTGTGTTTTTCTTTTTAATTTTAAAAAATAATGAAGAGAATGATATCAGTTTCTTCAGTGGCTTCTTATTATTTTCAAAGCTGATATTGTAAGTTTATCACCTGGGACCCAGTCAAAGTAAAATAATTTTACTTTTCAGAGTCTTTACCTACAGTGAATAATGACATAATCTTTTTCTACTTGCTTCTGAGAAGAGGAGGCAACTTCAGTACAGCCAGCGAAGGAACATGTACCTCTGTCAGTCCTTGAAGTGGCTGTGAAATGCCACAAAGATTCCACCTTCTTCCCAAAAGAATGGTAGCCCTGGAGAGGCAGGAACGTGCAGTGACTTTCTCTGGGGACACAAAGGCCGGTGGGCATTATTTTTGGAGCCCTCCCTCTAGCCTGCTAGCACCAGTGGGAATTCTCTGCACACCACCCACCCACGCAGCTGCCGAGAACCCACTCTTAAAGGGCTCAACTGCAGACCAACTTGCCCTGAGATCCATCAAAAAGCAAGTTTGAAAAACACCCAGACAGTATGTGAGGGACACCCAGTTACTAATCCCAAAGTGGCTGTCAGAGAGGCAGAAAACTGAAGTGACTTCCTCCAGGGATGAAAATGCTGGTGGGTACCATTTTTGCAATCTCATTCTAACTTGCTGTTGACAGAGCTGGCGGGAGCCATTTTTGGTGCCTCCCTCTCACCTGCTAGCATGGTAGGCATCCTCCATGCCCCACCCACCCCACACAGCAGCCATGACACAACCAAACTGGGCGAGTGCACCATGCCCCACCCTCCCCACACACTAGCAGGGCTGCAGCTGGGCAAGCTCCCTGCACCCAACCCACCTGGCACAGCAGCCATACCACAAGCAGGCCAGGTACACGGGCTGTACTCTAACTTCCCTGTGCCACAGCCATGCCACATCTGCACAGGGAGACTGCATCACACCCTGCCCTCCCTATGCAGCAGCTGAGGCCCCAAGACAGTCCACAAAGGGATTCCTCTTGAGCACCTGGCTCTGGAGGGCAGGGAAGACAGCACTTCTGGGCATCACAGATCATCATCTACACTCCTACACTTCCAGACTACTCCTTCAAGACTCGGAAAGGTAGATGTTTTGCTTAATACATATAGAAAAACACAGAGAGTCAGACAAAATGAGGAGATGGAGAAATATAACAAATTCCCAGAAAAAAAGACCTTATAGAGATAAATAACCTACCTGATAAAGAGTTCAAATTAATGTCGTAAACATGCTCACCAATCATAGGAGAAGAACGGATGAACATAATGAGAACTTCAATAGAGACAAAATATAATAAAGTACCAGAGAATATAAGTGAACTGAAAAATGCACTAGAGGGCATTCAACAGCAGACGGGATGAAGTAGGAACACAAATCAGCAAACTCGAAGACAAAGAAATACATCTCAACCAGTCAGAGAAAGACAAATACCATATGATTTCACTCATATGTGGAATCAAACAAAAGAAAACTAAGGAACAAATAAAATAAAACAAAAACAAACACATAGATACAGAAAACAGATTAGTAGTTACCAGAAGGGAAGGGGGTTGGAGGTGAGCAAAATGGATAAAGGTCAACTGTGTGGTGATGGATGGTAACTAGATTTATGGTGTTGATCACTCTGGAGTATATACAGATGTTGACCTGTAATGCTTTATACCTGAAATTTACACACACACAAAAGTAGGGCAGCCCTCTTTACGTGTACATGTTTTTCCTGTGTATAATTAGCACAGCTTCATTCATATGCCTCTCGGCGCCCGCTGCCTCCTTTTTTAAAAATTTGTCTTTGTAAATTCTGTCTCTTCCACTGTGTTTTGCCTCACTAGTCCGATTCTGATATCCTAGCTCTGGTCTGAACCTGTCTAGAATTTGCTAACTTTGGGTACAAACCTGCCATAACTGGCTTAGACAAAGGCAGCAAGGACCACAGGGACAGTGCTGGTCTCTCTCACCCTTAACCAGTTTAGTTCTTGTGACATTTATAACCACCAGGCAACAAGTTACATTATCTAGTAGGTTCAAATGTCATCCCTTTAGGCCTATACCTCTCCAAGGGAAGCCACAGAACTGCCCCCCGCACCTCCCATATTCATACAGTGTGCTAGAAGGGCTACTGGGAAAACTAGATATTTGAAGTAAGATAACCTTGAGAGGGCAGACAGCAGAAGCAAGAAGAACAATAAACCTACAGCCTGTGGAACAAAAACCACATTCACAGAAAGACAGGATGAAAAGGCAGAGGGCTATGTACCAGATGAAGGAATAAGATAAAACCCCAGAAAAACAACTAAATGAAGTGAAGATAGGCAACCTTCCAGAAAAAGAATTCAGAATAATGACAGTGAAGATGATCCAGGACCTCGGAAAAAGAATGGAGGCAAAGATTGAGAAGATGCAAGAAATGTTTAAAAAAGACCTAGAAGAATTAAAGAACAAATAAACAGAGATGAACAATACAATAACTGAAATGAAAACTATACTACAAGAAATGAATAGCAGAATAACTGAGGCAGAAGAACAGATAAGTGACCTGGAAGACAGAATGGTAGAATTCACTGCCACGGAACAGAATAAAGAAAAACGAATGAAAAGAAATGAAGACAGCCTAAGAGACCTCTGGGACAACATTAAACACAACAACATTCTCATTATAGGGGTCCCAGAGGAGAAGAGAGAGAGAAAGGACCAGAGAAAATATTTGAAGAGATTATAGTCAAAAACTTCCCTAACTTGGGAAAGGAAATAGCCACCCAAGTCCAGGAAGCACAGAGAGTCCCGTACAGGATAAACCCAAGGAGAAACACACAAAGACACATAATAATCAAATTGGCAAAAATTAAGACAAAGAAAAATTATTGAAAGCAGCAACGGAAAAATGACAAATAATATACAAGGGAACTCCCATAAGGTTAACAGCTGATTTCTCAGCAGAAACACTACAAGCCAGAAGGGAGTGGCATGATATATTTAAAGTGATGAAAGGGAAGAACCTACAACCAAGATTACTCTACCCCGCAAGGATCTCATTCAGACTTGATGAAGAAATCAAAAGCTTTACAGACAAGCAAAAGCTAAGAGAATTCAGCACCACCAAACCAGCTCTACAACAAATGCTAAAGGAACTTCTCTAATTGGGAAGCACAATAGAAAAAAAAGACCTACAAAAACAAACCCAAGGGCTTCCCTGATGGCGCAGTGGTTGAGAGTCCGCCTGCCGATGCAGGGGACACAGGTTTGTGCCCCGATCCGGGAGGTTCCCACATGCCATGGAGTGGCTGGGACCGTGAGCCATGGCCGATGAGCCTGCACGTCCAGAGCCTGTGCTTCACAACGGGAGAGGCCACAACAGTGAGAGGCCCACGTACCGCAAAAAAAAAACCCCAAAACAATTAAGAAAATGGTCATAGGAACATACATATTGATAATTACCTTAAATGTGAATGGATTAAAGCCTCCAACCAAGACCCAGGCTTGCTAAATGGATACAAAAACAAGACCCATATATACGCTATCTACAACAGACCCACTTCAGACCTAGGGATACATACAGACTGAAAGTGAGGGGATAGAAAAAGATATTCCATGCAAATGGAAATCAAAAGAAAGATGGAGTAGCAATACTCATATCAGATAAAATAGACTTTAAAATTAAGAATGTTATAAGAGACAAGGAAGGACACTACATAATGATCAAGGGATCAATCCAAGAAGAAGATATAACAATTATAACTATATATGTACCCAACATAGGAGCACCTCAATACATAAGGCAACTGCTAACAGCTGTAAAAGAGGAAATCGAGAGTAACACAATAACAGTGGGGGACTTTAACACCTCACTTACACCAATGGACAGATCATTCACAATGAAAATAAATAAGGAAACAGAAGCTTTAAATGACAGAATAGACCAGATAGATTTAATTGATATTTATAGGACATTCCATCCCAAAACAGCAGATTACACTTCCTTCTCAAGTGCGTACAGAACATTCTCCAGGATAGATCACATCTTGGGTCACACATCAAGCTTCAGTAAATTTAAGAAAACTGAAATCATATCAAGCATCTTTTCTGACCACAATGCTATGAGATTAGAAATTAATTACAGGGAAAAAAATGTAAAAAACAGAAACACAAACACATGGAGCCTAAACAATACGTTACTGAATAACAAGAGATCACTGAAGAAATCAAAGAGGAAATCAAAAAATACTTAGAGACAAATGACAATGGGAACACGCCTATCCAAAACCTATGGGATGCAGCAAAAGCAGTTCTAAGAGGGAACTTTATAGCTATACAAGCCTACCTCAAGAAACAAGAGAAATCTCAAATAAACAATCTAACCTTACACCTAAAGGAACTAGAGAAAGAAGAACAAACAAACCCCAAAGTTAGCAGAAGGAAAGAAATCATAAAGATCAGAGCAGAAACAAATGAAATAGAAACAAAGAAAACAATAGCAAAGATCAATAAAACTAAAAGCTGGTTCTTTTAGAAGGTAAAAAAAATTGATAAACCATTAGCCAGACTCATCAAGAAAAAGAGGGAGAGGACTCAAATCAATACAATTAAAAATGAAAAAGGAGAAGTCACAAAAGACACTGCAGAAATACAAAGCATCCTAAGAGACTGCTACAAGCAATTCTGTGCCAATAAAATGCACAACCTGGAAGAAATGGACAAATTCTTAGAAAGGTATAACCTTCCAAGACTGAACCAGGAAGAAATAGAAAATATGAACAGACCAATCACAAGTAATGACATTGAAACTGTGATTAAAAATCTTCCAACAAACAAAAGTCCAGGACCAGATGTCTTCACGGGTGAATTCTATCAAGTATTTAAAGAAAAGCTAACACCTATCCTTCTCAAACTCTTCCAAAGAAGTGCAGAGTAAGGAACACTCTCAAACTCATTCTATGAGGCCACCATCACCCTGATACCAAAACCGGACAAAGTTACTACAAAAAAAGAAAATTACAGACCAATATCACTGATAAATATAGATGCAAAAATCCTCAACAACATACTAGCAAACAGAATCCAACAACACATTAAAAGGATTATGATCCTTAGACCATGATCAAGTGGGATTTACCTCAGGGATGCAAGGATTCTTCAATATATGCAAGTCAATCAATGTGATACACCATATTAACAAACTAAAGAATAAAAACCATATAATCATCTCAATAGATGCAGAAAAAGCTTTTGACAAAATTCAACACCCATTTCTGATAAAAACTCTCCAGAGTGTGGGCATAGAGGGAAACTACCTGAACATAATAAAGGCCATATATGACAAACCCACAGCAAACATCATTCTCAATGGTGAAAAACTGAAAGCATTTCCCCTAAGATCAGGAACAAGACAAGGTTGTCCACTCTCACCACTATTATTCAACATTATTCTGGAAGTCCTAGCCACGGCAGTCAGAGAAGAAAAAGAAATAAAAGGAATACAAATTGGAAAAGAAGAAGTAAAACTGTCACTGTTTGCAGATGACATGATACTATACATAGAGAATCCTAAAGATGCCACCAGAAAACTACTAGAATTAATCAATGAATTTGGTAAAGTTGCAGGATACAAAATTAATGCACAGAAATCTCTTGCATTCCTATATACTAATGAAGAAAAATCTGACAGAGAAATTAAGGAAACACTCCCATTTACCATTGCAACAAAAAGAATAAAATGCCTAGGAATAAACCTACCTAGGGAGACAAAAGACCTGTATGCAGAATACTATAAGACACTGATGAAAGAAATTAAAGATGATACCAACAGATGGAGAGATATACCATGTTCTTGGATTGGAAGAATCAATATTGTGAAAATGACTATACTACCCAAAGCAATCTACAGATTCAGTGCAATCCCTATCAAACTACCAATGGCATTTTTTATGGAACTAGAACAAAAAACCTTAAAATTTGTATGGAGACACAAGAGACCCCGAATAGCCAAAGCAGTCTTGAGGGAAAAAAGTGAAGCTGGAGGAATCAGACTCCCTGACTTCAGACTATACTACAAAGCTACAGTAATCAAGACAATATGTTACTGGCACAAAAAGAGAAATATAGGTCAATGGAACAAGATAGAAAGCCCAGAGATAAACCCACTCACCTATGGTCAGCTAATCTATGACAAAGGAGGCAAGGATATACAATGGAGAAAAGACAGTCTCTTCAATAAGTGGTGCTGCGAAAACTGTACAGCTACACGTAAAAGAATGAAATTAGAACACTCCCTAACACCATACACAAAAATAAACTCAAAATGGATTAGAGACCTAAATGTAAGACCAGACAGTATAAAACTCTTAGAGGAAAACATAGGAAGAATACTCTTTGACATAAATCATAGCAAGGTATTTTTTGATCCACCTCCTAGAGTAATGGAAATAAAAGCAAAAATAAACAAATGGGACCTAATGAAACTTCAAAGCTTTTGCACAGCAAAGGAAACCATAAACAAGACGACAAGACAACCCTCAGAATGGGAGAAAATATTTGCAAATGAATCAATGGACAAAGGATTAATCTCTAAAATATATAAACAGCTCATGCAGCTCAATATTAAAAAAACAAACAACCCAATCCAAAAATGGGCAGAAGACCTAAATAGACATTTCTGCAAAGACATACAGATGGCCAAGAAGCACATGAAAAGCTGCTCAACATCACTAATTATTAGAGAAATGTAAATCAAAACTACAATGAGGTTATCAACTCACACCAGTTAGAATGGGCATCATCAGAAAATCTACAAACAACAAATGCTGAAGAGGGTGTGGAGAAAAGGGAACCCTCTTGCACTGTTGGTGGGAATGTAAATTGACACAGCCATTATGGAGAACAGTATGGAGCTTTCTTAAAAAACTAAACACAGAATTACCATATGATCCAGCAATCCCACTACTGGGCATATACCCAGAGAAAACCATAATTCAAAAAGACACATGCACCCCAATGTTCATTGCAGCACTATTTACTACAGCCAGGTCATGGAAGCAACCTAAATGCTCATCGACAGATGAATGGATAAAGAAGATGTGGTACATATATACAGTAGAATATTACTCACCCCTAAAAAGGAATGAAATTGGGTTATTTGTTGAGACGCGGATGGATCTAGGGACTGTCATAAAGAGTGAAGTAAGTGAGAAAGAGAAAAACGAATATCGTATATCAATGCATATATGTGGAACCTAAAAAATGGTACAGATGAACTGGTTTGCAGGGCAGAAATAGAGACAAAGATGTAGCAAACAAACGTATGGACACCAAGGGGGGAAAGCAGTGGGGGGTGGTGGTGGTGGTGTGATGAACTGGGAGAATGGGATTGACATGTGTACACTGATGTGTATAAAATTGATGACTAATAAGAACCTGCTGTATAAAATAAATAAATAAATAAAGTGAGATATCCTCTAAAACTATAGCTACTCTCAAACAAACAAAAAGGGCAGAGGATGTTTTTCAAAGGATGGTAAATGTCCTTTAAAAGACAGGGAAGCAGGGTATGTAAGGTTTAATTGGTCCTCAGGTTTGCATGTTTAGTCAGTCATTCCACAGAGTTACTGTGTATCTATTATATGCCAAAGTCACAATTTTATCAGGTTACTCAGAGATTATTAAGATTTTGGGAAATTATTTCATATGAATAACCAGAGAGGAATAAAATAGAAGTTTTACTTGGCACATTCTGGAAATATTATCTGCTTCCATCCAGGTTACAGCTTGGGAAGGAACCCTCAAAGGGTGAAAACCATTCCAATCAATGGAATTAATCACAAAACAAAGGATAACACAGCCAGATCTCCCTCACATTCTAGTTTACTAAGAAATAAAGCTGATAAACACTCATTTTAAGAGCTTTCAGTAGGAATTTTAGTATTATTCAGAAAAAAGGCATATATTTAGATAGGCTTGAAATAGACCATCACTTTGCCAAGGTTATTATTATTTGTATGTAATATAGAGTCATGGTAGAGAGAGTTGAGTGATTTTGGAAACAATGTCATCAAGCTATTATACCCTAAGTCACCTATTTACTTCTGTTAGTAAAGGAAACTGCCTGGATAGTATGAACGTACAATGACAGAATCAACTCACTGTTTCTCTTTATAGACCCCATGGAATCATTATCCTTGCCCTATGACAATATTACCTTGAATATTCAAAAGTTAAATTAGTTGTCTAATAATCAGATGATAGCTTAATAGTCAACATCAGTTTTGGAAAACCTTTTAGTAACTTTAAGACACACGATCTATATCTTAGACTGGACTTTAGAGTTATTTGGAAAGTATAAAAAACTCATCTATTTACAACTTTCCACCAAACTTCCATATATATTCAAATACCATGTTCTATGCCAAAGCAAAGGGGCACCAACTCTACCTGACACTAAGGGATTACAGTAGTGATTTTATTTAGGTTTATTTTGAGGAACAAATAGAATCAGCCCTTATAACTTAGCATATTTATAAGAAAAAGGCCTTCTGTATTTGGCTATCAATGAGTTGCTTACTTCTGAAGATAATCTCTACCTTTTTTAGTTCTGATGTGGGCCTATTTATATGCGACTTTGGGTCAATGCCAATTGATAGACTAAGGAGAGTTTCCTTAAAACTAATTTTCCTACATTAACTTATATGTGATTCCATTTCTAATTTTCTGTAAGCTATCATGTAGGAAAAGAAAGTAGTTTGGAACCAAGCAATATGTCTCAGTTTAAAAATGCTTATGCATGGGGCTTCCCTGGTGGCGCAGTGGTTGAGAGTCCGCCTGCCGATGCAGGGGACACGGGTTCGTGCCCCAGTCCAGGAAGATCCCACATGCCGCAGAGCGGCTGGGCCCGTGAGCCATGGCCGCTGAGCCTGCGCGTTCGGAGCCTGTGCTCCGCAACGGGAGAGGCCACAACAGTGAGAGGCCCGCATACCCCCAAAAAAAAAAAAAAAAAAAAAAAAAATGCTTATGCAGCTATCTTATCACATATATCCAAATTACTTAAGTTTTCAGTTCATAAAACCTTTGATTATTGATCAAGGATGATTCAGCTCTAACAGCCAAAGATTTATATTGATAATGGCAATTTTTTTTGCTTTATCACTTCTTTCAAATATTGCATTATTTTATTTTGGTGTGAGTTTGACTAATCCAAGACAAAGAAATATACTCATTTTAGAAATATGATATGCCAATAGCCCAATTCAATATGTGACTTTAAAAAAAGAACGGAATAAATTAGGAATCAGTTATAACATTTAATGAGTTTTCCACAAAACACTGGCACCTAGTGGCTACACAAGTGCTCCTCATAGCTGCTTCTAACTTGTCTTTGTTATTAGTTTACCTCTCGCATTAGTTGCCTAATGGTTCAATTGCCTTTGAGGTTTACTGAAGATCACCTGCTTTACAGATTCAAACCTTTGCAATATTAAATCAATCTTTTATTTAGCAGTTGGGTGCTTAGCCTAATGTCCACAGTGCTATTTTTCTTACTAAAGAAGTTATTCTAATATAGAGCTTTATATGTAGATGGTGGTAATGACTTACTGCTACTTAAAACAGATAAATTACTTTTGAAACATCAAACAAAAGACTACCTTATTACAAAGAGCTATAAAAAGAGATTCACCTTTGGAAGTTATAAAATTTGCCTCTCTATTTCTATAGCAGAAAAGAGTAATGTAAGCTATTTTATCGCCACTTTGTATTGATAGTATAATAAATATTCTTTCACCTATTGCCTAGCAGTCTGTAAACCTGACCACAACATGTCTGTGTTTTGAACTTTCTCGAATATTGTTCAGAAGAAAGATGTCATTATCTTTTATTTATTATGACTAAGTATGGTGTACACCAAGTTGATTTAGAAAAGACAAATAAAATACTGTCTTCTTTATGTAAATAAATCGATGAATAAGAATAGTATATGTTTTTCTGGGCTTCCCTGGTGGAGCAGTGGTTGAGAGTCCACCTGTTGATGCAGGGGACACAGGTTCGTGCCCCGGTCTGGGAAGATCCCACATGCTGCGGAGCAGCTGGGCCTGTGAGCCATGACCGCTGAGCCTGCACGTCCGGAGCCTATGCTCCGCAACGGGAGAGGCCACCACAGTGAGAGGCCTGCGTACCGCAAAAAAAAAAAAAGAATAGTATATGTTTTTCTATCAAAGTGACACAAACACACACACATACACACATATATGCTTTTAAATACAGGTGTTTCAGTTTTGTTTGAGAAAGTCTGTTCACTCATATAACCATTACATGTGAAACTCAGATCTTACCATCACTGTGCTCTAACTATAAAAATGATTTTAAATAATTCTGACTGGAAATAAACTCAGAAGCAGTTAGATGGCAACTATTAATTTAAACAAATTCATATTTGTATCTAGTTTCACGTTTACTTTACAAAACCAGGAGAGACTCTGTAATATTCTCTTTCTTGATCTGGAGCCTAGTTACACTTGGTGTAAATTCATTGAGCTCTACACTTATGATTTGTATATGCAATTATGTATAACACATATATTATATACAAATAAAATTTACATTAAAAAAACTAAGGGAGGAGAAAATGGATCATGTTTTTTAAGAAAGTTCTTGACAGTGTGAGCACTGTTTGAAACTTGCAGGCCTAATGGAGGCCAATTTTTTAATTAAAAGAATTATTGCAATCTCTTTTTAAAATTAATATCAAATTTTCCCTATCAATATAATTTAAACAGATATTTAATGTTTATTTTTATACTTTACTTAAGGAGAATAACTCAATTATTTATATGGAAAATAACTTATAGATCTTTTAACATTAACCCATCCCTAGGATTTAGAATTATTTATTTAGTTAACACTAGATTGTGACCAAAGTTTGAGGTTTTAAATTACTTAGATAGGTTCACTTATTCTTGAGGTACCTTTAAGGCAAGTTAACATTACCACTCAGTAGTAGCCTACAATAATTTAATGCCAAAATAAGTTTGTTTTTTGTTTGTTTGGTTTGTTTTTTTTTTTTTGCAGTACGCGGGCCTCTCACTGTTGTGGCCTCTCCCGTTGCGGAGAACAGGCTTTGGACGCGCAGGCTCAGCGGCCATGGCTCACGGGCCCAGCCACTCCGCGGCATGTGGCATCTTCCCGGACCGGGGAACGAACCCATGTCCCCTGCATCGGCAGGCGGACTCTCAACCACTGCGCCACCAGGGAAGCCCAAAATAAGTTTTTTAATAGTAATATTTTATTTGTAAATCTGCAGATCTCACAACTAATTCATATAAAAATATTATTTTGTGCAGTTGGTACCAAAAATAGAAAAGATAGAAATGAAAAGAATCCTTGCTGGAGGAGTTCAAGCTGAAAATTTTATGAGGAAAATATTGCTTTATGATTAAATATTAAAAAGTCACATAATTCATTTTAGTCATCAACAGTCTAAACATCAAACAGATTGAGAGGTATAATTAGAAGAAAATATAGTAATTTGGGAAAAATATTTTAGGAAATAATTTAAAAACTCTGAGCTGTATATATTCATAAAATGATAAGCTGATGATCTGAAATGCCTATTTATTTTCAAACTATTTCACAATTGTAAGCCACATATAAACTCATCAGTCATTGTTAAAATAACTAAGAGATAGTACTGCTATATGGCTTACCCTCTTTTAATTAAAAAATTACCTAAAATTACTCTAAAGTATTGACGCATAGATGGTACGGGTGTTTACGGGACATTAACTATCAAATCTACTGATGCAGTTATATGGGGTTTATCAAACACTTTTCACACTTCTCCTCTGAGTTTCCTGGCCTTACCAAGCTTTCAGAGCCTGGGCTGCTTGCCCCACCCACAGCCAGCACTGCAAAATACGGGATCTGCCTGCCCTAGAGGCCGTCACAGAGACCAGGTGACACAACACAGAAGGGCAGGGTAAAGTTTTCTCATGGGGAAAACTTTGACCAACGGTTGGCAAGAGACACAGAGACAACAGCAGATAAATTTGCTCTCTATTCTTCCTGCAGGTGGACTGTTCCATTACACAGGCTTTCCATGCACGTCTTTTCAAGGCTTGGCAAATAGTGATGGCCAGCAGAGCACCACATCACCTGCATTTCCTTTCTTTACCTTTCTTTTCCTCTCTTTACCTCACTTCCTTTTCCTCTCACTCTTGGTGCCCTGGGATTGTACTCCTAACTAATTAACATGAGGGTATTCTCTCAGGGTTTTTTTTTTCTTCTCTAAAGGACCCAAACTTAGACAGGGGTTCCTTGAGTTCAAGTTATATAAGGAAATAATATATTATTAAATTTAATCCATAAAAATGATATCTTTGGGCTTCCCTGGTGGCGCAGTGGTTGAGAGTCTGCCTGCCAATGCAGGGGACACGGGTTCGTGCCCCAATCCGGGAGGATCCCACATGCCGCGGAGCGGCTGGGCCCGTGAGCCATGGCCGCTGGGCCTGTGCGTCCGGAGCCTGTGCTCTGCAACGGGAGAGGCCACAACACTGAGAGGCCCGCGTACCACAAAAAAAAAAAAAAAAAAAAAGATATCTTTAATAGTGAAATGGAATAGCTATAGCTTTACTATTTAACTACATCTACAAGGCAACCTACACATTCTTCAAATTATCTTCATAGAGTTAGCATTTGGGGGGATAGAAAGTCTGTGGACAACATTTTTGTTTTGGTGGTGATGGAGGAGAAATATTAGTAGTTTAGTTTTGAACATTTAAACTTGAGGTGACTATTGGATACCCAAGTAGGGATAAAGAGAAGGCTGCTGGACATAAGTCTGGAATTTGGAAGAGAGGTCCAGGATGGAGGTATAAATGTGGGAATTGTAGCATATAGACGGTATATCATACGATGAGATCGGATGAGGTTTCCTAAGGACTGAATATTGATATAGGCAGATGATCCCAAAGGACCAAACCCTAGAAAATTCCTACATCTGGAGGTCAGGAAATAAAGAGGGAACAGCAAATAGACTGAGAAATTGTCCAGAGAGGTAGGAGAAAAACTCAGAGAGTGTGATGTTTTGGATGTTAAGAGAAAAAAAGAATGTTTCAAGGGGGAGAAAGTCAGCTAATGGGTTAAATTATATTGACAAGTCAAGGGAAAAAAAAAAGAACTGAGAATACAGATTGGATACAGTGAAGGGAATGAAAAGTTGATTAGAATAGATTCAAGAGAATATGGGAGGAGGAAAAGTGGGTGTATAGACAGCTCATTGAAGAGATTTTGATACAGAGGAAAAGAAAGAAATGAGATGTCAGCAGGAGGAGACAATGAGGTTACGGGAGAATTTTTTTTCCAAAGATAGTTTTGAAAGAATAGTATGGTTTTATACTGAAGGGAATGATCCAGAAGAGAGGGAAACATTGATGATTCAAGGGAGAAAGAGGAGAACTGTCAGTGCAATGCCCTTGAGGGCATGACAGGAGATGGCATCTAGCGGACAATTGAAAACTGGCCCATAATTACAAACTGAACAGTTCACCCATAGTAATAGGAATGAATTCAAAGATTCAGATAGCTTTATACTTTAGTCTTGTGAGCCCATGCTCCATCTTTTCTGGTTGCTTCTATTTTCTTAATCAAATAGGAAGTCAAATCAATAGCTGAGAGCAAGGATCAAAAAGGAATTGCTGTAAGTTTGAGAATAATGCAGAAAGGAAGGAACAGTGTCTAGGTGAATAAGAGAATGAATGGTCTATGAATTGATGATATAGTAATCATCGGCATTAAAAATGATTTGGGTTAGTGTTCATGAATTTGAAATGACACAAGTATGACTGTATATTTTTCTCTAGTTATGCTCAGTTACGGAATTACATGCAAGGAGTAGACATAATTGGCTTTAACTCGGGGTATGGATTAGCCATACAAGTAAAACAAATGAGAAAGGGATAGAGAATTGAATATAGTCAAGGGAGTAATTATAATGAACGAACATAAGATTTAAGCTAGGTAAATGAGAGGAGTAAAGACACACGGGAGGCGGGAGAAGAGTGAGAGGGTGGTATTCTCAGTATGAAAATAATATTGGTGTTTAGGGAGTGATCAGGAAAGATTTGGGGTAATATTGGAGGGAGGGGTAAAGATTACCTAGGAGGTTGTAATTATCGGTATTGATAAAGTCATAGCAGTGAATGGCTGAGGAGGGTGCAAGAGACCACTGGCTGAGAGGAGGTCCAGGAATTAAAAGGCCAGGGAATGGAAAGGATCATCTGCGTGGATGTTGCAATCAACAAAAAAACTGACAGAAGTAATGCTGGAGAGCTTGACAATGATCTAAACAGCCAATGATCTTTATTTAAGATAAGGGGAGGATGAGCTGACCTTGGGAGTTAGGGATGACTGCACAAAGGACAGATAATGGGAAACACAAACTGATGACACAAGTTTGAAAGCTGGGAACTTTTAGGGAAGAAAACAGGGAAATGGCCTGGAAGCGGCAAAGAGGAGTGAAGAAGATACCAACTACTTTTCTAGCCCTACTTTAAGAAGAGAGTGGAGGGCTTCCCTGGTGGTGCAGTGGTTGAGAGTCCGCCTGCCGCTGCAGGGGACGCAGGTGACGCAGGTTCGTGCCCCTGTCTGGGAGGATCCCGCATGCCGCGGAGCGGCTGGGCCCGTGAGCCATGGCCGCTGAGCCTGTGCGTCTGGAGCCTGTGCTCTGCGACGGGAGAGGCCACAGCAG
The DNA here is from genome assembly GCF_008692025.1 of Phocoena sinus. NCBI lineage: Eukaryota > Metazoa > Chordata > Mammalia > Artiodactyla > Phocoenidae > Phocoena > Phocoena sinus. The sequence goes on from NC_045771.1 coordinate 84,037,676, forward strand.
TGAGTCGCGGAGAGGCTACAGCAGTGAGAGGCCTGCGTACCACAAAAAAAAAAAAAGAGTGGAAAAGAAATCAGTCATCATTTGAGAAGGCTATAAAAAGGGAAAGTCCTCAGGAAGAAAATAGGTTTCCATTAAAGCAACATGATACAATGAAGCCTCACAGAAGAGACTTTATTAATAACCTACCATGAGTTTCAGTGGCCACAGTGAGAAAAGATGCAAAGAATGGAATATGGGGTCAGAAAAGGCACCATACGGGCAGTATTATAACCCAGGTAATCTAGGAATCTTAGGTTTCTTCTGGTGATTGACATCAACTGGTATAAGAAAAGTAATGAGTTTAGTCCTAATATTTCCAAGGCAGAGAGTGTCAACCAGGCTGTGAGCGGAAAGAGTTGGAGGGTGGACGGTCTTAGGAGGACTACGGCTACTTCTGGGCTCCCATTTTACTCCTGACATGGAAGCACAGAGCTCTGCAGACTAGGGTCTTCCTCCCAGGGCAATCTATCCCTCTTGACTTCTGTAGAAGGAAGCCTGCTGCTGGGCAGTGATGCAGTCTTACCTTGAGCACAGGGCATCCCACCCTGTGAGAATACTGCTTTATAGGTTAAGTAGTTTTATTTAGAATTAGGAATATGCATTTCAGGGCTATGATTAGTGCAAAAAATGGGGAAAGCTGGAGGTGGGGGGCACAGATTGGGAGCAGGTTGTGGCAAGAGGTGAGATAGAAGAAATAAGCAGAGATTAAAATATCATATGCCTTCATAGCAGCACTATTCACAATAGCCCAGATATGGAAACAAGCTAAGTGTCCATCGACAGAGGAATGGATAAAGAAGAAGCGGTTTATATATACAATGGAATACTTCTCAGCCATAAAAAAGCTATAAAAAAGAATGAAATAATGCCATTTGCAACTACATGGATAGACCTAGAGATTATCATACTGAGTGAAGTAAGTCAGAAAGAGAAAGACAAATACCATATGATATCACTTATATGTGGAATCTAAAATATGACACAAATGCACTTATCTATGGAACAGAAAACAGACTTGTGATCGCCAAGGGGCAGGGTGTGCAGGGGCTTGGGGGATGGATTGGGAGTTTGGGATTAGCTCTTGCAAACTATTAAATAAAGCATGGAAAAACAACAAGGTCCTACTGTATAGCCCACGGAACTATATTCAATATCCTATAATAAACTATAATGGAAAAGAAAAAATATATAATATGTCTTAAATTGCATGGTAAGAAGGCTTGGATTTACTTTCCTGAAACTTATCAGGAACTATTGATGATTTTAAAGCAATGGCATGATACAATCAGGCATACATTTTCCAAAGCACATTCTGGTCAGAAAATAAACTGGAAAACATTTAGACTGGAAATTGGAAGACTAGTTGAAGATATTGCCAATCCAAGCAAGCAATAATGAAGGACTAATCTGAGGCAGTGGTAATAAATATGGAAAAGAAGGAATGGATTTGAAAAGATATAGGGAGGAGACTGAGGAAGTGATGAATTGGATGTGTGGTGAATGAAGAGAAAGGAAGGGCAAATCAGTACTTTTTGAAGGTCTACTATGCGTTTCATGCTACGTACTTTTACATATGTTACCATTTACTCACACCTACAAATCTGAGAATCTAGTGCTGCCCCCATTTTGACAGGAGAGAAACCTGAAGATCAAAGAATATTTTTTCCATGCCCAAAGATTACCAACTAAGTAGTGGAAGGGCTAGAATTAAGCAAGGTTGTTTTGGCTGCAAAGTACACACTTTTCCTTCTACCATAGTTCCTCCAAAATTATGAAAGCAACAATAGGCCTATCAGGTTTCTGACATGACCATTCAGATAAATGACTGGACCATTAATAAAGGCATGCAAAATTGGTGGAGGTAAAAGGTGATGAGTAGACTTTCGCATATGATGAGTTTGAGGTTCTTATGACTTATCCAGTTAGATACATACAGAAGGCATTTGTACATGCAACTCCCGAGATCAAAAGATACATACTCTGGATGTAGATATATAGTTAGAGTCATTCACCTGAGATTTCAGTCACAGGCAATAGAATGATAAGAGAAGAGAACCTAGACAGAAATTTGGACAATAACAATCTTTTTTTTTTTTTTTTTTTTGCAGTACGCGGGCCTCTCACTGTTCTGGCCTCTCCCGTTGCTGAGCACAGGCTCCAGACGCACAGGCTCAGCGGCCATGGCTCACGGGCCCAGCCGCTCCAGGGCATGTGGGATCTTCCCGGACCGGGGAACGAACCCATGTCCCCTGCATCGGCAGGCGGACTCTCAACCACTGCACCACCAGGGAAGCCCCAACAATCTTTGACAGAAGCAAAAGGACCTAGGAGGCCGACAACAACAAAGGATACCGAGACTAAGAGGAGAAGAAAAATCAAAATATATTATTTGCACAAATACTATGAGAGAATAGAGTTTCAGGTGGATTTAATAGTTCATGGGGAAAAAATGCAGCAATACACTCAAGAAATGTAAGAATTGAAATATTTTCCTTGGCATTGGAAATTAGGTCATCAGAGGCCCTGGTGAGAAGCAGCTCATTGGAATGGTGGAGGCAAAAAAGAGTATTGGAATTTATTAGGACTACTCCTGCAAAAGAGTAAACAGTTGGATGTTACACATATGTGGTGACTATTTATTACAGTAGGGTTACTCATCAGAGGTCACGTTTCCATAATACTTAACTAAATATATTGAAGAAACAAGGAAAAGAGATAGACATCCATCAGAAAAATGGTCAAAGAACAAGAGCTGAAAATTCACAAAAGAAGAAATTTAAATTTAAGGAAAGCAGGCTTCCCTGGTGGCACAGTGGTTAAGAATCTGCCTGCCAATGCAGGGGACACGGGTTCGAGCTCTGGTCTGGGAAGATCCCACATGCCACAGAACAACTAAGCCTGTGTGCCACAACTACTAAGCCTGTGCTCTAGAGCCCGTGAGCCACAACTACTGAGCCCTTGAGCCACAACTACTGAAGCCCACGTGCCTAGAGCCCATGCTCCACAACAAGAGAAGCCACTGCAATGAGAAGCCTGTGCACCACAACGAAGAGTAGCCCCAGCTTGCCGCAACTAGAGAAAGCCCACGTGCAGCAAAGAAGACCCAACGCAGACAAAAAAAAAGATAAAATAAAATACATAAACTAACTAAATAAATTTAAGGAAAGAATGCTTAATCCTACTGGTAAGCAAAATATTATAAAGTAAACCACAATGAATTTCTCATTTTTAGCAAACAAATGAATAGAAATGTTTAATACAATGATAACCCAACATTGGGATGCAAGTTACTATAACTTTCCTGGAGGGTAATTGGGCAATATGTATGGTAATGTAGGACTTCCCTGGTGGTGCAGTAGTTAAGAATATGCCTACCAATGCAGGGGACACAGGTTCGAGCCCTGGTCCAGGAAGATCCCACATGCCGCGGAGCAAATAAGCCCGTGCGTCACAACTACTGAGCCTGCACTCTAGAGCCCACGAGCCACAACTACTGAAGCCCATGAGCCTAGAGCCCGTGCTCTGCAACAAGAGAAGCCACCATAATGAGAAGCCCGTGCACCACAGCAAAGAGTAGCCCCCACTCAGCGCAACTAGAGAAAGCCCATGTGCAGCAACGAAGATGCAACACAGTCAAAAATAAACAAAAAATAAATATGTATGTAATGTAAATTTATTTTGATTCAGATATTTACTTTTTAGAATTTTTTCTTAAATATAAGAAAAGCACACTGATGTGAACAAATACTTAACTGTGAAGTTGTAGCTATTGTATACTATTTATATTAGCAAAACTGCTGTAATTAGTATATCATCATATTATAATGCTGATAAATTAAGAGATGTAGGCATTGATCATCAATGGCTGATAACATCAGAAAAAAGACAGACAATCCAATTTTATGTACCACATGAGAACAGCACACTGTACCACCTATGAGATATTATTGTCAAAACGTGGAAACTGAATCTGAACAAATTCTAGATCTAAGTACTTATTTACGGTTGATAGAAGAACATGTTAAGTGGCACCGATAATGATGTAATCAGCAAATGCAGGACATGAGAAATACTATAGATCCATTGACCTATTATTTTCTTTGTCTTTCTTTCCCCAACAAATAAATTGCAAAGGAATAAATAAAAAGAGAAATGGAGAGGAATCTATTGATTAAAAGAGACTTACTGATTATTTGCTGTGTATGGATCTTATCTGGATGTTGATGTGAACAATTTGAAGAGAGGGAAAGGGGGAGGAGAAGGGGAGGAGGGGGAGGGAGAGGAATAGGGAGAGAGAAAGGGAGAATATCAAGGATATTTGAACATTGCTTAGATATTTGATGATATGAAAGAATTACTGTAAATTTTTTGAGGGCTTCCCTGGTGGCACAATGGTTGAGAGTCCGCCTGCCAATGCAGGGGACACGGGTCTAGGAAGATCCCACATGCCACGGAGCAACTGCGCCCGTGAGCCATGGCCGCTGAGCCTGCGAGTCCGGAGCCTGTGCTCCACAACGGGAGAGGCCACAGCAGTGAGAGGCCCGCGTACCGCAAAAAAAAAAAAAAAAAAGGTTTAAATTTTTTCCAGTTTTATTTTAATTTATAGATCACCTTTTTCCTTTTGTAGAAATTATAGTATTTCTATATACTAAATACTGACGAATATGATAGAGATTCTGAATTTTCTATCCTGTTCAATTGATCTGTTTATATACAATAACACACTTCACTTACTAGTTGTGGTAGCTTTATTCTGCATTTTGATACTCATCCATAAAACAAATACTGAGCATTTACTATGTGCTTGGCATATTATTTAAATACTCATGGTGAATAAGACCTGTAAACATAAGTAACACCAGCCCTTCCTCAAGAAAAGCTCAGGAAGTCCAGGTATCAGCAACATTTTTTTTTTGTAAATAGTTAGATAATAAATACTTCAGACTTTGAAAGCCACTCTGTCTCTGTTGCAACAACGCAACTCTGCTATTGTAGCTGAAGTTGGCCAGACAATACAGAATGAAGAGTATGGCTGTGTTCTGACACAGATTTATTTACAAAGACAGGCGGTGGACTGGATGTGGCCTGAGAGCTGTAGTTTGCTTTGTTCTAGGTGGGCAATGCAGCTCTCTGGATGATGAGTTGTTAAGTAATAGTGAAAAAACATTTTGGAAGTGACAGTGAAGATTTAAGAGACTCTACACTTTGTTCTTACCCAGCTCTAGTCCCGTGTTGTTTGGGATTGAGGTAGTGTGACATACATCCTTGTTTGACAATTCAAGTTTATGCCCCTTATCCTGGTGTAATGCTACCCCTTAACCCCTGCCTTCTCACTCTTAGAAGTTTCTTAGTTAACACTCTAAGCTGTATGGTTATCCTAAGTTTAGGAGCTAAACAATGATCTCCTTCGAGAGGAAAAGGAATCAGATCTCAGTTAAGGCAAAACTATGGGAGGAAGATAAAAAGGACATAGGTAAGTTTACTGGAGGAGGTTTTCCAGAGGGCATATTAGGAAAAAATTGGGAAGGAGGAGAATTGGAATTCTTATTTAATAGTGTCTTGGGTCAGGCTGCTATAACAGGGTACTACAGACTGCATGTCTTATACACAACAGAAATTTATTTCTCCCAGCTCTGGAGGCTGGAAGTCTAAGACCACCCACCAGCACGGTTAGGTTCTCATGAGGACCCTCTTTAGGGTTGCAGACTGTCAACTTCTCCCTGTGTCCTAACAAGGTGAAAAGATCAAGAGCTACCTCTAAGGTCTCTTCTTACAAGGGTACTAATCCCCTTCATAAGGGCCCCAACCTCATGACATAATGGCCTCCCAAAGGCCCCACCTCCAAATACCCTCACATTGCGGGTTAGATTTCAACATCTGCATTTTGGGGAGGACACAAACATTCAGTCCATAACAAATGGTGTGTATTAAAAAGGAAGGAAAGAGTTGAAGAACGGGACGTAAAGAAACAAGATAACTAAAGGAAAGAGAGTCTGGGAAAGGAATTAAAGATACACTGATTTCTCTGATCAATATTACAAACAGAGAATTATTGATAAGTTGTCTCCTTTAAAAAAAAGTTGACCTAAATACTTGCCTCATCCTTACAGCAAGCAAAGCAAGTGTTCTTCAGGCAAAAGTGCATAGAGGAAGTAATAACCTAATTAGAGTCTATTCTCAGAATATTTACATTCCTATTTGTTAAACATAGTTGGTTTTCAGAAAACAGCTAGCTGAAGTAAACATTCAAATTCAGAATGCTTATCCACGCGAGATATTTAAGGCTACACCCATTAGGTGTTTCCTGTTGATTTTTAAGACAGTATTTTCTCTCTACCTGCAAGATCAAATATCTCCTTGGTAAAGTTTTCCTCTTATTCCCTCAGGCAGGTTTAGTCACTCTCTCTTCAGTGCTCCCTTATGACACGTACACTTCGAAACAGATTGGCTGTGAAGAGAATGATGTGTAAGTTTCAAGATGAGCTCCTTCCAAGCCATAGAGAGGATCCTACCACACGTCCACATGTTTATATGTTTTCGTGAAATTGCAAACATAAGATTTAGTTGCATAAGTCACATTTCTTTCCTCTCTGCCTTCTACTTGGCACTTTTCTAGTGTCCATGGTTTGGGGGAAGCTGCAGGCATTCCTGGAATCTGGCTAAGGGGATACGGTGAGTATGGATTAATGGCCTATACTTACATGTTTCCTAGTCACTTCCAAATGCAACTGTGTTGTTGCTCGCCTACCAGTTCCATGTAGAAGTGGCTTCCAGCTGCCTCCTGTGCAGGCTCACCCAGCCTTGGGAAACACCCCGAAAGTACAGATCAGAAGTTATACGGTGATACGTAGGCATCTTTGGGTCAAGTCTATGCATGTGGAAGAGGAAGAAGGATGGAGGCAGGGTCTGCCTTAGTGGCAGAGAGCCTCCTTGGCCGACACCCTCCTTGGGACAGCCTGCACCCAGAGACAGGCAGGAGAGGTAGGTGGCCTCTGCAGGGCTTTTTAATGGGCTACACATGGGGTTAGCAGAGGCAGTCACGGGCTTGCTCTGCAATTCTACTTGTTCTTTGGCCCAATTCTACTACCTTTCTTTCCCTTTCAGTTGTTAATCTCTAATAAACATCTCATACCCCAATCTCTGCCTCAGCATTTGCTCTTGCCAACTTGTAGCATTCATCTTAGTTTGAAAAATTCTGTCAAAAGATAATTTCCAGAAAATGGTAAAATCATGACTCTGATACAGATGTAAAAGTGACCGTATACATAGTAAAGAACTTATTTTAACTCATGGTATGACACAGAGTCTGAAACCGGTTCACAGTAAAAGTCAAAACAGTACAAAACAGTATAGAAAAAAGGTACGCATCAAGATGAATTGCAAATGGAGACAAAATTAGCTTTTCCACAGGGTGGAGGAAACCAATTAAATCACTTCTGGAGGAGACAGCATGTACACTTGTCAGTTACCTACAGTTTATAAAGAATTGAAAAATAGCTCAAAGACAACCAACAGGGCTGGAAGATACTATGAAATATACATAGTTTTCCACTGAAACACACCTTTTTGGGGTACATGTCTTATTTGCAATAGTGCTTTCTATCCCACATCCCTTTTACTTTCAAAAGAAATGTTTAGTCATCAAATTCTGTTGGGCTTTCAGCACACCTATAGACAGCTAAAAATGCTTTTTATAAACTTCCAAACAATTATGGATTAAATAATAAGAAAAATTTAACAATCTTAAATGGCTATAAATGAGTCCCTATAATTGAAAACCAAACACGATCAATATTTGGTCTAATATCTGCTCTGTTATTCAAACACAAGCTTTCTACTAACAGAAATATAAACCTAAGCACGCCCATTTGAACAATTAAATACAAAAATATTATGATCAAACTTAGCGTCTTATAAATACGGAATTACATATTGACTAAAACAGAAATTATGGAATATAGATACATAATCTATAACAATATTGTCAGGAAGGAGGTTTAGAAATGTATAAGATTATGTCTGACTAGACAACTCTTCAGGGCCCCAATTCATTTGTTCCTTGCAATATTGTTACAAATTCACAAATGAGACCAGGTTCTGCTGAAGCTTCCATTTTCAAGTTTAATTTTTAAAGTATAAATTCTGTCATAATTGAAACTTTTAGAGAAAAATTTAGTCTTCTGGAAATTTGTGGATTTTAATATTAAATTTTATAAGGTGGGAAATTGTTCATACTGGGTATTTCATTAATATTTTGTAATATTAATGCTTACATTTTCCAATTTGAATGTTTGAAGTGTAACAGTAGATTTTAAATGATTGATGTGAGTAATATTAAATGATGTGTTTGGTATTTTAAGGATGCTATTTATTCCTTACAATCCAGTGATGTGTATGGGTGGTTATTTGTACAATTCTTTCACATTGAGTGAAAGAATAGAGTTCTTTGTATTCAAGGAGATATTTGGAAGCTTGCTCTTTAGAACAAGCTTTTGTATCTTAGATACAAATTTGATCTCAGAAAACACTAAGAGAAAACAGGCTGTATTGTTCTTCCTCAAAGTGCACAAAAGGCAATGAAACAAGTGAACTAGAATATGGTAATTATTGAGCATGTGACTGGCACCCTTAAGAAGATTAAGCCACAGAAGAGAAATGCTTTTCTGGGGATGAATTTTCGGAAAAATCTACTAAGTGGGGGTGGGGAGAGGGTGGAACACTTCTGCTTCTACCTTGCACAAAACAAGCCATTTGGGTAATCTACCAAGTCATATTTCTCGATTTAGCTTATAGAGCCTGGAGAGATAACAAATAGCTACGAGAAAAAGAAAAAGAAAGAAAAGAGACAGGTAAAAGGAAGATAATAAAGGTTCTATTTCCAGAAGACCTCCGACATGCCACGATTTGAAAAAGCAGAAACCTATGCATTCCATTTAGTTTACCGGGCAGCCTCCAACAATGAAGATGAATTAAGACTCAGGAAATACATGCCCTCACAGTTATCTTTCTCTCAGAAACTCCTTGGAGATCAGAGGCTAAGACCTGATCTCTATATTCATGTTTCTCTGACTTTAAAATGAATTTCTCTCTGCTGCTCCTCAGACATGGACAACTAAATCTGTAACGCAAATACTCAGAATGCTAGATTTTGAAACAAAAGAAACAAAGCAAAACCTTTATTCTAGATTAATATATATTTGTTAAATCAGTAACTTCCATGGCTAAACAATCACATTAGAATTTATAATTGTCATTTTAGAGTGGGGATAACTTGCTGGCATGTGAAGCACCCTTGCATTGGCCTCAAATGATGCACTTTTGTTGACTGACTCTATTATTGATGAAAACATCAAGAAGGCTCTTCACTGGGTTGTGAAATATCGTGACTATTTTAAGTTGCTCTGATTCTTTTTGCTCTTCCAACCCTCCTATTTGACAACACCAAGTGCTATAGTGTGAATGTTTGTGTCCGCCCCAAAATTCATATGTTGAAATCCTAAGTTCCAAGGTGATGGTATTAGGACGTATCTTTGGGAGATGATTAGGTCATGAGGGTGGAACCCTCATGAATGCGACTGTGCTCTTCTTCATAAAAGAGGCCCTAGGGGCGTCCCTGGTGGCGCAGTGGTTGGGAATCTGCCTGCCAATGCAGGGCACATGGGTTCAAGCCCTGGTCCAGGAAGATCCCACGTGACGTGGAGCAACTAAGCCCATGCACCACAACTACTGAGCCTGCGAGCCACAACTATTGGGCCCATGTGCCACAACTACTGAAGGCCGAACGCCTAGAGCCCATGCTCCGCAACAAGAGAAGCCACCGCAATGAGAAGCCCGCGCACCGCAACAAAGAGTAGTCCCCGCTCACCGCAACTAGAGAAAGCCCGCGCGCAACAACGAAGACCCAACGCAGCCAAAAATAAATTAATTTTTAAAAAAAAGAGGCCCTAGAGAGTTTACTGACCCCTTTCCCCAGGTGTAGATACAGCAGAAGTCAGCAGTCTGCAACCCAGAAGAGGGCCCTCATCAGAACCTGATCACACTGGCACCTGGATTTTGGACTTCTAACCTTCAGAAATGTAAGAAATAAATACCTATTATTTATAAACCACCCAGGGTACATTTTTGTTTTATTATAGCAGCCTGAACAGACTAACACCTCAAAGTATTTCCAGTCCAGAAACAGCTATAACCCCACTCTTTAAAACAGTGGAATAATGAATTTTAATTATTTGATACTTATAGTGGAAAGCCTCCTGAGAAGTCCCTTTTTAAAAATTATTTTACTGAAGTATAGTTGATTTATAATGTTGTGTTAATTTCTGCTGTACAGCAAAGTGATTCAGTTATACATATATATTATACATATATATTCTTTTTTTAATATTCTTTTCCATTACAGTTTATCATAGGATACTGAATATAGTTCCCTGTACTATACAGTAGGACCTTGTTGTTATCCATTGTATACATAATAGCTTATATCTGCTAACCCTAACCTCTCCCTCCATCCCTCCCCCATCCCCCTCTCCCTTGGCAACCACAAGTCTGTTCTCTATGTCCCTCTGTGAGTCTGTTTCTGTTTTATAGATAGGTTTATTTGTAGCATATTTTAGATTCCACATATAAGTAATATCATATGGTATTTGCTTTTCTCTTTCTGGAGAAGTCCCTTCCTTTAAACGTAAAAATGCATGTATTATGTTAAATCACCTAGTTTACAATATATACTAATTATTATTATTAACATGGCCCATGACTTAAGAATAAGTATATATTATGAGGAATAAGAATTTTTTGGCTCACACATATGCATATTTATCATAAGCACAGTGAACTGTCCTATTTCAAGCCACGTAATCATAAAGTAACTTTATCATTGGGACTCCCATCACACCTTGAAATTTATTCAGTGGGACTATGTCCTTCCTTGCACATGCCTGCGAATCTATACTGAATTGACTTGACTTCAGTTTGGTTTTGGTCATTGAAATCCCTATGGGCATTTTCCCATTTCAATTCCAAAATTAAGCAAACTTTATTTTAAGTTGAGATTTCATCTCTTCCTCTAGCTGATTTCTTGTTATCTTACTGCCATTTTTGCTGTAAATAAAACTGCTTCACTCATTTAAGGAATTTTTTTAGCATCTCTTTTGTACTAGTCACTGTGCAAGGCAAACCAGACAAGACTGGTCCCTTCTTTCAAGGAGCTTACAGTCTGGTCAGGGAATAATGGCAATAAACATTTAAAGACAAGCAAAAATGAATAAATAACTGTCATGACATAAACAAATGAAAGAAACACATAAAAGCTGTGATTAACTTCTCTGTAGGGACAGTCAAAATCTCATGGTAGTCTCTGTAGATATTCCCATTCCATCTTCCTGGAAGAATCAACGGTGCTTATTCCCCATAGTACAACTAAAACTGGGCTCTGAAATTTAACCATGCTTTATAGAAGGGCTAGTAATAATAGCGTGAGTATATCACCTGGAATGAACAACCTCCGACAATAACCGGTGAGTGTTAGAACCCAGGGGACAAAGGCTATGTGCAGAGTCCCTATACAGAGTGAGGGTCAGTTTCCACCCATGTGAAGCTGCAGGCATTTCTACATGGTACAACCTAGGCCCAACTGCCCTTTGGACCAGAGACCAATGCCTGTATGGGATGACTGATACTAAGTCTATCCTCTTCCTTCCGGGGTATGTACTCTCACCATTGTGAACTGATCAAGACATATACAATAACGCACATCACACATCCAAAACCGAGGTTATTAAGTCTTTAACGGCACTAATCTTACGACAAAACCCACTCACTCTAGGTAGCCCTTCTCCAAATCCAACTTTGTTACAATATTCGCTCTGTTATGAATAGGAAAGATCCTTCCCGTGAATCCATCCTGCTATATTATAGATTTAGAACAATCTATCCTTTCAGGAAATTCTTGGGCAAAAACACAAAGATGTCCCAAGAACGAATAGCAATCTTCAGACAAAGGTCGACACAAATCCAAATTTAAGTAGAAAATATTTTCTTAATATTCAGAGGGACACATGACAACGTTTATATGTGGATTCAAAGCCTCTGATTTAAATCAGTTCACCAATGACCAGGACTTGTAAGAACAATGCATAGGGAGTTGCTTTATCATTCCTTATCCACAGGGTATCATCAAAGGGTGACTTTTCAGAACAACGTAGACAGCTCCCCTAAAGATATTTAAGTGTCTACGGTGAAGGGCAAAAACTGCTTATAAAATCCTCAAACCACAATTTTTCCAGTCCAGATCCATCAGGTACCCGACTAAACATGTTTAACCCTACACACAACTGAGCCACGTAAGGTCTGAACCCATATTTTATCTTTGTGTTCTCAAGTCTAGTCAGAGTCCAACTGCAATATTTTATAAAAGCCTGAGTGAAAAAAACGAAAGAATTGTCTATCAAAGTTCAACCCCTTAATAGCTTCATGACAAAGTTCAATTCTTTAACCAATCAAAGGCTCAATTTCATCACCTATATGTTTTCAATATGATACTACCTGTTTAATAAGTTGTTGTGAGACTGCTTAGTACATTATAAGTAAGAGCTATTAGTAGTAGTAGTTGTTTTAAATAAATTATATAGATCTGATTATAAGTAGCTTCATAAGGAGTGGGCTCCAATCAGGTAACAGAGAATCAACCTGGGGAACTCAACTAGGAACCAGTAAAATGATTTACTCATATTGAAGAAATTACAGGCAGGAAACCCCACAGGCATGACTGGCAGGTCCTCTGACTCTGCTGAGGTTTGTAGGAAACATTTTTAAGGCTAGTGATAACCACACACATACTCTTTGTTATGGAGTCTTAGCTACTTTTTGTTACTTTATAGCAATAGGTTCATCCTTTTATATTAGTAGACAAAAGACATGTTGGAAAGTCTTTTAAAACATGGCCTTATAGAAGAACTTTCACTTGCAGACAAGCCTCAGATCCCACATCCGTCATAATTTTTCAAAATTTTAGATTTTTTTTTTTGGCCAATTTTAGTGGACATAGGAAATTTCACAGATGGTAATTATATAAATGATGGATGTTTTAAAATATACATATTGACAAGGAGAAGATTTCTTTTTTTAAAAAAATTTTTGGCCATACCACATGGCATGTGGGATCTTAATTCCCTGACCAGGGATTGAACCCGTGTCCCCTGTGTTGCATGCCTGGAGTTTTAACCACTGGACCACCAGGGAAGTCTACAAGGAGATTTCTTTATGTCAAACATATTATAGCTCCTTCGTCTTCCCATCTCGCTTCCTCTTAGAAATAAATGTTCCATAAGCATTTAGGATAAAAATGGATGACTGGGTGATGGCTACACAACAACGTGAATGTACTTAATGTTACTGAGTTGAGTTGTATACTCAAAAATGGCTGAAATGGTAGATTGTTATGTATATTTTACCACAACTGAAAAAATTAGATTACTGGGTATAGAAGTAATAAATTCCTGTATAAATATAATTGTGCTAAATAATGAAGCCCTTATTTTTAAATTTTTAAAATACTGAATTACTTCAGGAGGGACAGAGAAATGATAGAGAGTATCATCATCTCCCTCCTTTCTCTTTCTCTCCAACCAGCTCTCATCAGCTACCCCTGCCTCTTCTTCGAGTCCAATCAACCTCACAAGATTAGCTGCTGGGTCTCTTTCTTCCTTTTTTTTTAACACTTATTCTGGGTCTTTGAATTGCTGCATGCCTCTGGCTGAAATGGAGGAATGAGATGTTAGATGAGGGATTCCTCTGCTCTATGAAATTCTTGGTTGGTATATGCCGAAACAACCAAAACAGATTTCAATGCCAATAGCTTTGCTCATCAACAGCTATGGGTACCAGGCTAAGTTTACATTTTCAAATGTAAAGAAAAATGTATGCTTTAGTGGAAAACTATGGCTTGTCCAGATCCTAGAGGATACCTCTTTGGGTTTTCTCATTCCATTTCTTGGAAGCTATTTTGCAACTGTGTAAATGTTAGCTGACAACCATGCAAAATAATTCTTGTCTATAGACATACAAATTCTTTCCTGTCTGGCAGAGGTTCCGTTGAACTTTCTCTTTCCCTCTTTGTGGAAAACCAGTTTTGCATCCATCGGCATATTTACTTCAGTATTCCTGATCTAGAAATGTGTTTAAGCTTTGGATTCTCATCTGAACGAATTAAAACATCTGCCTGGTTCTGTCATTGGTTATGAGTTAAATAACATCCTTAACACCTGTTCATTTTTACATCTGTATGAGAATCATGATTTTATCGTTCTTGAAAATTATTTGTTAATAAAGATAAATAGACATTTATTCGTTTTCCTTTAGACATAAGGGAGAGAAAAAGAATTTTTAAGTTTGTTATTTATCCAGTCCTATTAGGAGAAGATTCACATTAGAAAGTTAATTCTGTAATAAGGATGATGTTATTGACTGAAGCTTTTATGTATAATAATGAATAATTGTCTCAAATTTATGTTGCTTCTATAGCCCCTTTATATTAAAAGATTTACACTGTGGCTCATCTGTTGCTAAAATTCCAAAAGATTGTGCACAGTGAACCACAGATAGTGTTTAATATTTTTCCTACAGAAAAAGAAAATTCCACAGCAAATAAGCTACCTGACCAAAAAAAATGTGTGGTACAGATTTTGATAGCAGCTGGTTGACTAAAATTCAAACTATTTTCCATAAAACATTAGTATATGTTAGTTCTAAATAAAATATGTTGGTCCTTTTCTCATCTAAACATTTATAGACAGTACAAGTGTTTGTGTGCCCAGGTGTGCAGAGAGCGAGAACACATGGGGAGACGTTTTAAAAATCACTGAATTTCAAAAACCATGCATTAGTTTCCACATGGTCCTTAATAACTACTTTCAGGATGGATTAAACATTTCCTTACAAATGTAAAAAAAAATCAAGTTACTACTAAATATGTTAAGGAGAAAATATCTGCAATATGTATTTTTGCAGAAACAATTGAGAAATCTGTTTACCTGAGTATCTTAGAACATATTCAAAACCCATCCAAGGCTTCTAAATATTTCTAGCAATTGTATACTTTTACCATGCTACAGCAGTCAAGATAGCTGGAGACACTGAGAATAGTAAATATTGAAGATAATCTACAATAAGCTTGATCATTAGCTGAGCCATAGGGAGGACCCTCTCCAGGATCTTTCTCCCAATTTCTCTAAGACAGGTATGTTAGTTGTCCAGAGAAACAGAGCCAGGAGGATTTATAAGTAGATTTAGATTTACATAAACAAGCCCATATACATATATCTTACATATCTATCTATCTATCTATCTATCTATCTATCTATCTATCTATCTAACTATCTGGAGATTGGTTATAAGGAGCTGGCTTACATGATTATAGAGACTGACAAGTTCCAAGATCTCCAGTTAGCAAGCTAGAGACCCAGGAAAGATAATGGTGTAGTTTCAATCTAAAGGCCAGCAGGATGGAGACCTAGGAAGAGCTAATGTTTCAGGTTGAGTCTGAAGGCAGGAAAGAACTGAAGTCCCAGCTTAAGGAAATCAGGCAAGATAAGTTTCCTTTTACTGAGGCAGGGTCAGCCTTGTGGTTCTGTTCAGTCTCTCAGATGACTAAGTGAGATCCACCCACATTAAGGAGGCAATGTCCTTTACTCAGTCCTGCCAATGTTAATTCAATGTTAATCTCGTCAGAAACACCCTCAGAATAACGTCTGACCAACTGTCTGAGCACCATGTGGCCCAGTCAGGTTGACACATAAAATTAACCTTTTGCTCACAGAAGGTGAGCAAAACTCAGAGCCTGAGAGATTCATGTTCATACATCTTCTATAACAATATGCTCCCCAATTCTGCCCCTCTAGGTAAAAAAGGTCTAGAAAATTGACTTGCATACATAGTTTTCCCTGCCAGAGTTAACCTCTGGATATTCTAACATGCTTTGATGATCTGGGCTTGGAGGTCAGGTAGGATCAGTTGGTTGTGTATTTACATTTCATTTGGAATGTATCGG
The DNA here is from genome assembly GCF_008692025.1 of Phocoena sinus. NCBI lineage: Eukaryota > Metazoa > Chordata > Mammalia > Artiodactyla > Phocoenidae > Phocoena > Phocoena sinus. The sequence goes on from NC_045771.1 coordinate 84,053,760, forward strand.
GTTGGCCAAAAAGTTCGTTTGGGTTTTTCCGAGAAACATCTTACAAAAAACCCAAACAAACTTTTTGGCCAACCCAGTAGAAAGTAATGTTTGCTTTCCCGTTACTCCAGAGTCTCTGGATTCTCTTACTTCAATGATTCCAGAAAATGCTGATAAATAAAATAGTACTTAAGCTGGAAAATAATTTGAAAAGACTAAAAAATGCACATTTCCTCATATAAATGAAGAATTGGGACAAAAAAACATATGATATATTGATATAAACACAGGTGAAATAGTGAGAATCAATATTTATATTACATCTTATATAATATTAAAGATAGAATTCTAGGAACTTTTCATAAATTGACTTAATTCTCATAATAAGTGTCTTTGGTAGGCTTTGTCATTCCTGGTTCATAGAGAAATAAGCTTATAAGGAGCACCGTTGAAATTGGCACCTTGGGCTGTTTGATTTCAAAAACACCATGTTCCTCCCACTTTGTCATGTAGCCTCATGGTTTCTTACCTCTCTTCCCTTTGTCAAAACATCAAATATGGAAATCATGTAAAAGCTGAATATTAATGTCTTTATTATTTTTTCTGTTTCATAATCATGCAAACTATTCTTTAATTGGGAATACTTAACATGTGAATAGATATCACCTTTAGAGTATATAAGTATGTATGTATACTTTAAACTTGGTTGTTGTGAACAGAACTTGGCCACTGCTAGATAACTGGTGAGATTAAGATGCTTGACTTAAAAATTGAGGAGCAGAACTTGTATCCATGGTGACTCCACAAATGTGCCAACACCTGGCAAAGCTCACTGGGAAACATCCTGTCAGCTTCTTTCAGAAAAGCACATAAAAAAGAGGAACAGGATAATGAGAAATCCATTGAAAAGCAACTCATGAGTAATAGAAAATTAAGAAAATACAAGTAAACACATTTGCTCCCCACGCGCAAGTCATTGTGGAAGCAAAGATGAACAAAATATGATCTTGGCCCTCAGAGAGCTAACATCTTTATAGGGAGTGATAAGGATGTATAGAAATCATAGTACACATTAAAAGTGGTGGGTGTTGTGAATTAAAACACGAAGTGTAAAGGTTCATTTAGGGGAAGAATTTGGATTAGGGCTTGAATGAATGGTAATATTTTTGAGGGGCACTGATAGGTAAGGGCAGTGAGAAATAAGGGCACGGTTTAACTGCCCTGAGGTGGAGGTGAGTCATTCAGGAATGTCACATGACATGGTTGCTCCCAGACCACCACCCCACCCACTGACTGGCAGGTTTAAGACTTTGAAGTAATTTATTCTGCATGCACCAATGACCTTCACACGGCTAATTCTAATGGATGTATTTCCATTGTTATTCCAGCTGATGTGTCAGAAGAAATTGGGGCTGTTAGTCACTTCCTGAATCTAGATAAGGCTTCCTTCCTTTGGCTGCTTTTACTCCTTGGCATCTGAAAAGTCTTCTTATCTCTAGAGCTGCCCTCAAATTTATATGCCCATCACATGTCTGCTCTGAGCTCCCAATGTCACCACTGAGAGCTTCGATAGGCAAGTAAAAATCATTATACCTGAAGGTGAAGCCTTCCCTCCTCCTCCATTGTAAGCCTGGGATCACTTCGGTGTTCTTTTTCAAAGCAAATAACATGATCATCCAACTAGTTGTTAAATCAGAAATTCAGGAATCATCCTCGATATCTCTCCTGAACAACACCAGATCCAGTGCATGCAGACTCATATTGACATTTTCTCTAAGTCTCTCACATCCTTATCTTCTCTCGCCCTACTTCACTGCTCTTTAGACACTATTCTTTAGCTTGTCTTGCTGTTTAGAACATACATTGCCTCTTTCTGCCTTGAAGACTTTGCATGTGTGGTACGTATCATTTGCCATTTTCTATCCCGCCCACCCCACAATTACAAACCATTCATTTTCAGATCACAGCTCAAATACAACTTTGTTGACAGTGATGTTTATAAAACTCACAGATTAGATCTTTTTTCTGCATTATACCTTCTCACAACTCCCATAGTTCTCTTTTGTATTAATTATCACAATTGTACTGTAAAGGTCAATTTTGTAATTATTCAATTAGTTCATTAAACACTACTAGACTGTAAGGTACATGAGAACAGGGACAATTTGTCTTGTGCTAATGCATAATAGAATTTACGTATATATTTGATGAATGAATGTAAGAATAAATTCTTGAATGAACTAGAGGCAGGGAGGCTGGAAAGGAGGCAGTGATCTAGGCTTGCACTGATGCAGAAGTAAGTGGGCTGGAATAGATGGTAAAGCTTTGAGAAATGGTAAGAAAATAAAATACACGTGATTATTTTTTTGGATGTCAGGGTTTAGGGAAAAGCAGAATCAAGGAGGACTCCTAAGTTTCAAGGTTGGTTGAGTTTGTTCATTGACAGCAGAGTGGAATACCAACCGGCCAAAGATACAGACCAAGGAATACCAACAGAAAGCAGTAGAGGCAGCAACAGAGAACCAAGAAACAAACAAAATTTGAAGGAAGAGAAAGTTTTTATAATGCATAATATAAATATCCTGCTCCCTACCAAAGTTCTAATTTATATAATTAATTAATTAATTAATACAGACTCATGGGTTTCTACTTTATTCAAAGGGTTATAATACCTTAATGTAATTATATACATACATATATATATATATATATATATATATATATATATATTTTTTTTTTTTTTGCGGTACACGGGCCTCTCACTGTTGTGGCCTCTCCCGTTGCCGAGCACAGGCTCCGGATGCGCAGGCTCAGTGGCCATGGCTTACGGGCCTAGCCGCTGTGCGGCATGTGGGATCTTCCCGGACCGGGGCACGAACCTGTGTCCCCTGCACCGGCAGGCGGACTCTCAACCACTGCGCCACCAGGGAAGCCCATATAATTATATATTTTGAGGAGCAAATTGCCCCAGATACGGCTGGTGGGAGTCCTTTCATTTGGCTTCTATGCCCTTTTGACACATCCCCTTTTATTCTTTGAGCATTTCCTTACTTTCTGTCATAGTAATGTGTCCCAGGCTCACCAAGTATTTTCTTTAAATGGCTTTGAAATCAGCCTTTTAAAATTTGTTTGTTTGCTTGTTTTATAAGGAGTCCTGGCTCCTTTTAGTAGAGAATGATATTAGAAATCAAGATCTGGGTGCTAGGTTTACACACACACAGACATACACACGCGCACGCATCATATACATTTACATTTATAGCCGTCTATCAGTCTATACATCCATTCATCCATCCATCCCAAACCATGAGTTAACACTGATATCTCCAATTCCTATCTAACACTGTAGCATTCTTTCTAGTTTTCTCCTTTTTCATATTTGTATCTCTCCCTGATTTTATCACGTTCCCGACATGTAGCTAATCTCCTGCCACTGTCACCACTGTCCCTGTACAGACAGCTTCCTTTCCCCACTCAGCATATGACACTCTTCACCAGGCCAAATCCTGCATACAAGTCTTCATGACACCTCTTGGGCTCTGACACCCTGAGCTGACCACTTTCCTGTGCAAAAGCTCTCCTCACTCTGCTCGGGTTCCCACATTCAGTGTCAGGCTACCCCATACTGGCCCACTGCCTTCCATACATGCACCCTTTACAGCCCACTGGGGCTCCTACCCCTCCCCACTGTCAAAATCTACATAGCTCGCACTCATCTGGTAGCTTTGGGGCAGAATTGTAGGAAAAAGGCAAACTACAAACTCTTCGTAAATCTACTTTTTACAATATATAAATTAATACTTCCTATATTATTAAATGCCCCCCCCGACTACATGAATTTTATGGTATTTCATTTTATTAATGCTCCTATCTTTTAAAGAATGTTTTTTTTCCTACAACTACTGGGAACTACTGATAATATTTGAGTAGGTAAATTTGATTTTATATAGACTATGTAATGCATGCCCATTACATCTTGGTTTTTCACTCCTTGAGGAAGAGAAATGTGCTTTGAGTAAAGATATTTTGGCTTGAGTACAAGCTTTCTTGTGTGATTGTCAATTCCCAGGATCTTGGTTTCTCCTCTCAAGATGAAGGTGTTCAATTCATTTTTTGCATCAGGGACTTGGTACTCATTGTTCCCTCTGCTTGAATCACCCTGCCCTTGGATGTAAAGTTTATTTCCTCCGGTTGTTCAACTCTCAATTCTCTGAAGAACTGGCATTTTAATAGGGATTTTTCTTTACTTTCTGGTGTGAAAGCCTCAAATTAGCTGGGGAAAGTTATTTCATTCTTTGCTTGACAAGCTTTCTCTCATTAAGTGTCCTCCTGGAAATCCCTCCAATTTTCTCCTCATATGGCCACAGGTAACACTGTGTCTGGTATACAGTAAAAGCTTAATATATATATGTTTAATGAATTAACAAGTTGATAGTGATGGAGACTGCAAATGACATTTTAAAAATAGCAATTGTGTAAGGAAAATGATGTTTCAGTCTAATAAGTATAATACATAGACTAAAATGCTATCATATTAGGGGAAATAGTTGAAAATGGTAATGATGGTTGAGGTGATGCCAAATATCAAAAGCACACTGGAGAAAATTTCACAGTATCTAGGCCACTAGAAATATCTAATGCACAGATCTCCACACCCCTCCCCATAGAGACTTAGGCCTTAACACCTAAAGTTTTTCATAAACCTCGAGTACGCTGGATTAGAGAAATGCTGAAAACACAGCTCTTCTCTAGCTGTATTTTTCCACTTCTTGCTTACTCATATTCTCAATATCGTATTCCCATTTAGCGTTTCTTTCTCCTCAATTCAGCATACCCCTGATGGCCCCCAATCTACCTCATGGCATTATTTCAGCTTTAGTTCTCACTAATAATGGCTTCATTTTTCCCAGGATGTTTTCAATTCAAATAACTGTGAAGGAGAATATAACTGCCCCAGCTATCTGTGAGAAAATGCCACAGAACTCTGTCACATATACCTGAGACTTGGGGAAGTGTCACCTGTTTTATATCAGTTGGCTGTAGATGGCACAGTTGTGTTTAGAAAGGGCAACGGTTAAGACAGACATGAATTCATTTGTCTACACAGGTACCAGAGCAACATTCACAACAACAAAACCAAATCAAAAACAGAACTACAGGGGCTTCCCTGGTGGCGCAGTGGTTGAGAGTCCGCCTGCCGATGCAGGGGACACGGGTTCGTGCCCCGGTCTGGGAGGATCCCACATGCCGCGGAGCGGCTGGGCCCGTGAGCCATGGCCGCTGAGCCTGCGCGTCCGGAGCCTGTCCTCCGCAACGGGAGAGGCCACAACAGTGAGAGGCCCGCGTAACGCATAATAAAAAAAAAAAAAAAAAAAAAAAAAAAAAAAAAAAACAGAACTACAAACCGATGCACACTGATATCACAGTTATACAGGAGACTGAGGCTATCCAGTCACTTCTTAATAAGCATATAGAGCCAGTTATTGGTTTACGATGACTTTGATTCTTCATTTATGGAATATATAAGAATTTTTAAAAATGCTTTCAAGTGTAGAAAGCTACTTACAATCTGTACAGTCTTATCGTTTCAGGGACAAAATTATCTATCTGATTTGAATTTCTAGATTTTGTTTTTCAAGTTTTTATTAAAATAATTCCTGCTATATTTGGTTTATATTGCTAATGTAGACCTACTGAATTTTCCCTTAGAAAATATCTCCAACCCACCTTCAAACAGTGATCTATGTGGAAAATCTTACCAGGTTAAGTATTGGAAGTTACTGAAGATGATAGGCTTAATTCTGGCATTTGTTCCTATTTACAAAATATATATATATATATATATATATATATATATACTTTTTTTTTTTGCGGTATGTGGGCCTCTCACCGTTGTGGCCTCTCCCGTTGCAGAGCACAGGCTCCGGACGTGCAGGCTCAGCGGCCATGGCTCACGGGCCCAGCCGCTCCGCGGCATGTGGGATCCTCCCGGACCGGGGCACGAACCCGTGTCCTCTGCATCAGCAGGCGGACTCTCAACCACTGCGCCACCAGGGAAGCCCCAAAATACATATTTTATATATATAGGTACAGAATATTTTATAATTCTATGACAAGTGTGTCACTGAGATATTGTTCCAAGCCAGAGAGAAAAACAGACAGAAAGGAAAGGAGAAAGAGAGAGAGAGAGAGAGAGATCGAGACTGAGAGTATGAATGGGGTAGAGGGAAGGAGAGAAAAGGAGAATAAAGTGCTGGACTTAAATGGAAAACAGCTGTTTTCCACATGTAGTTTAACAAATATTTTGTAAGTGTGTTTGTTTTTAAGTGTGACTTGAGTTTTATTAAGCACAATATAAGGCATATTTCTTGCCACTTGGTACATAAAATTAATTTCTTTAAATATAAATCTAGTAAAAATCAGAACATATGACATATGTACATGATGACCAGGTAGAGTAGTTACTTATTACCTATTTATTGTGAATAAATAATTTTTTCCCTACAGATATCAATGTTAGAAGCTATCTCCTTGACTATGTCACTGTTCCACAGTTACCTCTGGATTGGGCAGCTAGAGGTACGGCAGACAAGTCCCTGGCTCTGGAAAAGTATCTGGTAAACAACAAAGCCTGTCTTCCCGTAGACTGCTGGAAGTCACATGAAATCCCCACATGTGTCCTACTTTATGTATGCTCTAGTTCAATCCCAGTTCAGATTATAGGAGACACTAAGTTGCCAGTGGCTTTTCGCTGGGCTCCAAGATCCCTTTGCCCTGCCTGGTTTTGACCTAGTATTTACAAAGAGATTCAACCCATGTTCTTATGAAGCAAAATGGAAGGGGCTTAACCCTCCCAATATGAAGGAGAATTTATCCCATGCTTCTTTAACTGAACTATGGGCTGCTCAAATTAAACATTCATTTTTAAAAACACCTATTTATCAGCAGTGCTCTGGTCAAGTAGGAAATATGAAGGGCCTTTCGTTTTCCTTTACTCCACATCTTTGTTCTTGAGATAAGATACACCTAACTCAGCAGTCTTGCAGATCTTTTGATGCAGGAAATGCTTGCATCTGTGCAGGTGGCCACATGAGGGAAACGTGGGAGGGCTGCCACACTAGCTGTGAACAAGGACAACTGTACGAGGCAAACGCTAAAATCACTTCCCTGACTAATTTTAGAATTCTTTACGAAACTCGTGAAAGAAACAGTGGCAATGTTCTTTGCTTCTCATTATAGCGACTTCTTTCCTTTAACAAGGATGGCAAAGGACCACCTTTCCCTTTTCCCTTTGTATGGACCTGGAAGATTCAGAAGGGACCCTGCCCAGTCTGACACGTCACAAATCCTAATAAAAAGCAAGCACAGACCTCTTCATGTCACTTGAGAAAAAGCAAAAACAATTGAGAGATGCTGAAAAAGATACTGTTGTTCATGATGGGAGAATTTTATATGAGAATTTTATATGAGCAAATATCACTAACTAACAAAATTAGTCTGAGAGATCATCACCAATATGCTATAGGACATGAAAACCAGAATAGCCAGATTTATTTTTTCAAGTGCAGTGGAAACAGTTGACACCATTTTGGATATCAGAGAGAAGTGGAAGGCATGAATGAGAATTTTTCAGAGAACTTAAAGGAAAAGAATAAAGAGATGAAAAAATAATAGGAGGAAAGATACGATACAGACCCAGAGAATAAGATATGCATATAATAGGAGGTACAGCAATGAAGGATAGAGTGGACAAAGTGGCAGCTTCCATCTAAGACAAAAGGAAGATGAATGCTCTGAGTTGGAGAAACATTTTTGTATTTGGATTTAACGTTAACAAAAACCCAGAACTTTATACACTTGGTGAAGTTTTAGAGTTTCAAAGGTGAATTTACAATCTCACAGTATCCCACTGGGTGGCTGTCTACAATGAGAAAAAACCAACAATTGCTCTACAGCAATAAATACTAAAAAATTGCTGGAACAATATCTTCACCATTTTGAGAGGATATTATTTTGATACAAGAGATGTATAACTACATGGATAGTCTTCTGCTCTTTATCCTTGCTTACTTTTGCCTTCTTGATCTGTTAACATCTACTACTATGTTCAACTTCTTATATTTTCAAGAATTCTTTCTATGTATTTGTGTGTGTCTAATACCCAGTTTTTTTCTTAGCAGATATATTGAGATATAGTTTCCATACAATAAAATTCAGCTATTTTAAGTGTACATTTTGTTGAGTTTTGGTGAATTAGTGCCTTTTGCTCAGACTCAGTGGTCCTCTCACCTAATTTTGATGTTTTTCAATCCAGCAGACTCATGGTAGAGAATGTGTGGATAATATTGGAAGCATGAAGCAAATGTTAAGAGTTTTCAGTTGTCTCATTTGTAGTTCTCCATCTTCAGCAGAATAACCAGAGTAACTGTACCATTTTCAGGAATGCAGCCACTGAGGATGGGTTCAGCCTGCTTTAGTGAGGTGAATAACAACAAACATAATGCACATATATGCAGGCAAGGTAAGTGTGTGTGTGGGCGGGGGGGGGGTGTCGGGGGGAATTTTACCAATTATCTTACTGAAATTTGTCTCTAATGGGTTGAGTTCAGAATGCGTTTGGAACTTTATATGTAATATTCTTAGATTATAACTCTGTATCAGTGATCTTGGAAGCCACTTTTTTTGCCATTGTTTAAAAAAAAGGGATCACAAGCTTGTGATCTGTGCTACAATTTGAACAAATTAAATTGTCTAAGCTCAAAACACTTTGATTGCAACCTTGTGAGACCCTAAGCAGAGGACTCGGGTAAGCCAAGCCTGGACTCCTGTGCAATAATAAATGTATGCTGTTTTAAGCTGTGAAGTTTGTGGTAATTTCTTACTATGCAATAGATAACTAATACGGTGGGCATCCTATTGTGTCCCTGTGTTTACTGGAAATGTCCCTAGAGTTCCCCTATTAAGAAGAATGATAGATTTAAACTGATGTGTTGTCAAACAGAATGTATGACATAGAAGGGAAATTAAACATTTTCAAAAATTGAAATGAAAAAGAAAATGAAAAAGAAAAAACAAATTGGAAAAGAAACCCCCAAGATACAATGTCAATGAAAGAAAGACAGATGTTTAGGATAGAGCTGGACCCTTTTACTTTACCCTGTGCTACCACTTCCATTCTTCCTACATTGTTTCTGACTTAACTCAGATAAGACTCCCATAAGGAGTCCATAATTTTACTGAAACTATAGTTTTTGGACTTTTTGTTTTTGTTTGGTTTTCCGGTGGAGAAAGGGAAATATGTTGACTTATTAGAGACATATGCTTAAAGGACATCCTGACATCTTTTAGATGCACCCTTCTGTTTACCGTGAAAGATAATGAAATGCTTTCTCCTTTAGAATTTTGGGACATGGGTCACTTTTCTCTGAAGTTTTGGAGCTCAGAGTTCTACTCCATACAAAGCATAATTTTCCAGAAAAATAAAACTGTTTAAAAATCGGCTGAGCGTTAATATTTTTAAAATTTTTGAATAGTGTGTAAATGGAGGGTACTTATTTTTTCTCTGTTATTTATATAAAACCTCTCTAATTAAAAAAAAAGAACTAGAAAACAGTAGGTTTATGCTGCCTCGTGAGACATTTCTCTAAGACAGCATTTCTCTAAGTGAAAAAGTTTTATAGGAGTGTAAATAATTAATAATCAGTAATATTTAAAAATCAGTTTCAGCATAAAGTGAAAGCTTAGTCTCAGTGATATTGAAAGTCCCTTTCAACTTGAGAATTTTGTTATATCATATATAACAAATCATTTTAAATTTAAGTTTAGCTTTAGCATTAAGATAGATGGTTCAAGCCAATGTTTTTAACTTTTTGTGTTATTTTTTAAAGTTTACTGTGAAGATTGGTTTTCTTTGGGAATATGATCTACATATAGGGTCACCTGAATAAGAGAACAAAATTTTAAATGTTACAAATCAGAATCCAGTGAACATCTTTCTTTCGATTGCAATAACATTGAACAGGGTTTTCAGGCCTTTCTTGATATTTGACATCACAAATGTTACTTTGCCACCTAGTGGTTCATCCTGATATTTCCTTAAAAAAATCTAAAAACTTTTTTTAGTCTTTTTAAAGTAATATATGCACTATTTAAACTACAAGATATTTACTACATTTATATTTAAGATGAAATGATTCTGGGAATGATTCAATATATATATTTTTGTGTTGTATCTTGGTAAGCACATAGTATCTAAAGTATTATTTTTATCAAACAACATCAAACTGGTGCAATTTAAAATTCTTAGCTCAAATGTTCCTTTAAAAAAAATGTCTCTTGCAAACTATTCTTATTTGAAGGATTAAAATAATAGAAGCTCGGGCTTCCCTGGTGGCACAGTGGTTGGGAGTCCACCTGCCGATGTGGGGGGACGCGGGTTCGTGCCCCAGTCCGGGAGGATCCCGCGTACCGCGGAGCGGCTGGGCCCGTGATCTGTGGCCGCTTGAGCCTGTGTGTCTGGAGCCTGTGCTCCATGGCGGGAGAGGCCACAACAGTGAGAGGCCGCATACCGCAAAAAAATAAATAAATAAAATAATAATAGAAGCTCTCATATTATTAAAAAAATAACTTTTAGAGAGTGATAAAATCATTTCCTATAAAGATATAAAAATGAACGAGCATTATTAATTTTATTTAACCTAATTATGAAACTGGTGAGATGTAACAACTAATTCAAGGGAAAGTACAAAAACAGACACATTTATAGTTAAATGATTAGCAAATGGAGGCAAAATTAGTAGCTACTTTCATAGTGGAGTAAGGAAGTCAATAGATCTTTTCAGACAGAATTTGCATGACTATGGACAATAATTTTGCATTGCTATCAGCTATCTGCAATTTACAGAGTTATAAAATAGCTTTCATAGAATCAGATCAGATAACAATTAAATAGGAGAGCTGTAGACATTTTGTCTTCCACTGAAAAACAATGTTTCTCCTACACATTCTATAAGTTCTGTCTCTGCTTTGCATATTTCCCTATATATAGGACTATTGCAGTCTGTATTGTTTCATGATATAGGTTTATGATTTGAAACTGGAATAAGCAATGAAGCACATATAACAAGTACTGTCAGGTCTCCATATCTATGGGTTCTACATCTGCATCTATAGATTAAACCAGCCTGGGGCCTACTTCAAACCAAGTTAATCAAAATCTCTGGAGGTGGAATCTGGACACTGATGCTTTTAAAAAACTCCCCAGATGATTTTAATGCGCATCCAGTGTTGAGAAACATTTGTTTCATAGCTATTAGATAGTTTAGTGATGGCCCTTACAGACTCTAGTCCATAATTACGGCTTCGATATGGAGAATCATGCAGCGTAAATAAAGGATAAGGATAGTTCAATCTCATTAGCAAAATCATCATTATTGTGAGATGTGGGATGTGGCTTGATGTCTTAGATATCTGAATTATTAGAATCCATATTCCTTAAGGAAACTTCTGATTATCATTAATTTCAATTGTACCATGCCTATAGTTAATAAAACACTTTGATCCCCTTGCATGTAAACAAATTTGGTCCTCTTTGAGAACATTTCCATCTGAGATTAACAAATTGGCTTTTAGACTCTTTTACATAAATCACATGAACTTGATTAATATGAATATGACTCGGGTGGAGCCCAAAAGGTTTTACTTCTCAGGTGGTGACATCCTTACATGACCCTTACCTGTATATATTGTTTTTCACACATACTATGTTGTGGTTTATTAATGATTAAGAAACAAAATGTTGGGCTTCCCTGGTGGCGCAGTGGTTGAGAGTCCGCCTGCCGATGCAGGGGACACGGGTTCATGCCCCGGTACAGGAAGATCCCACATGCCACGGAGCGGCTGGGCCCGTGAGCCATGGCCGCTGAGCCTGCGCGTCCAGAGCCTGTGCTCTGCAACAGGAGAGGCCACAACAGTGAGAGGCCCGCATACCGCCAAAAAAAAAAAAAAAGAAAGAAAAAAGAAAAAAAATGTTTCCAAAGTAAAATCAAGTACTTTACAAATATTAAAGACATATGGTCCCAGTCTTTTAACTAGTGCTTCATAAACAGTAACTCTTACTATTTTCACCCTTCCCTTTCCACAAACATTACCCTTTATTGGAGGGCTTCTCCCCAGTTCAGGTGTTTCCAATTTAGTGTTATCAATTCTCCAGGATACACCCTGTGGCTCTGCTCCCAGTCTAGGCTCTCCCAGGCAATATCCCTCAGTTTAAGCCTTTTGCATCTGCTTCTTCGCTAACTTGGCTTCCAAATTTTTATTTTATTTCCCACCTGCACAGAGCAGTGAACTAATTATGAATATCTATCTATTAATTGATCAATAGACATAGGAGAGTGTTACATACTCGTCGTGCCTTTCCCTCTTTCAAATAAATTAAGTACATTCTAAAGCTTTCCTTTTAAACTCAATCATCTTTCCTTTTCAGTTTAGTTTTGAGAAGTAAAAATCAAAAAAACAACCTTTTGACAAGAAACACTACCGAGGTAGGTGGACATCAGCATTTGATAAAATTTTTCTAATGTATCACAGGGTTGCAAATCCCTGCCCTGGAGTCCGCAGTTCTCAACCTTAGCTAAATATTAGACCGGTGATTCTCAGAGCCTGCATCAGAAGCACCTGCAAGGCTCATTAAAACACAATTGTTGAATCTGCATTTTTTTAAACAGGTTCCCAGGTGATAATGATGCTGCTGGTCCAATGCCTACATTGAGAACTCCTGATCTAAACAATGCCAGAATCAGCTCTGTCTGAGTTTTCCTTTATTACTTATTTCTTTAAGCATCCAAGGCTGACTAAAACCACTTTTTAAAATGTGGTAAAATACCAGGAAATTTACCAGAATCTCGTGATTCCTTACAAAGGAAAAAATGTATATGTACTTGTACTCATATTTGTGTATGTGTATTCTTTTTTAAACACACAAAGTGATTACATTTATTATGAATTTTTGATACTATTTTTCTAATACTAAGTTACTTACATAGCTTGACAATATAAGACAGTAGAGTACATCTTTTCAAGAGTTTGTTTTTCATAGGAAAAGTAAACCTGGGATTACAAATGTGCAGCAAATGAGCCACAATGGATAAATTTTAGTGCAGATTATTGTAGCCATATTTTTTTAGATTTAATAAGAATGATAATTGATGTAAAAATTTATGTTAAGCAGATTATGGCCAATTATACTATTGATACTTTAAGTTGTTTTTCTAGTGTTGTCATACTATTTTGTAGATGGCTCTTAAAAAGTTTTATGGTTGCTTTTTAAAGAAAATATAGCTTAGTCCTGACTTCATTAACAAGCTGTTTGGCCTTGAGCTAGTCATTCAACCTCTCTATGTTTTATTTGAAAAATGATCTATGAGTTTCCTTCCATTTATATGTATCTAATTCTTAAAATCAAGTATTGTACAAATATCAAAGAATATTTGTTTAAAATGTATAGGATATAAAGAATAATGTCATGATGAATACCTGCATTCTACCACCCAGTTGTAAAAATTTTTTGCCATATTCTTTAAAGTCTCCATGTGTCCCTATATGATCCCATCCCTTTCTCTTTCTGCTCAGAGGAAATATTACCATGAATTTAGTGATTATAGTTTGTCCTCATAGTTTGGCCACACATGTTTGTATGACCAAACATGTTTATTTTAGCATGCTTTAAATGTTATGTAGGTGCATTTCTACCGTATGTCTTCCCCTCAGTAATGGGTAATTTCCCTACTATAACCCTAGGGAAGCAGGTTTGCATACATTTTGCTAATCAACCTTGGGTAACCTGTTAGACTTCTTATCTCAAACTGTGTCCTGATTCACTCCTTAAGTGAGTGAAAACTGGAGCCCAATTCATTTTTCCTTGGATGGCATTCTCAAGGAGAAAATCATCTGTTGCTTACCTCTGATTTCCACTTTAACTTAAATTTTGGTCTTGATTATCCCTTATTTTCTTGTTAATTTCTCAAAGCAGTTAACAATGTGTTTTCAATATTTTATCCATATTTTTAGTAGTCGTTTGGACCAAAGACTATATTAGGCAATTAAGACAAAGTTAAATAATCATGGATCCTGACTCCTAGAAGGTTGAATCCAGACTATGAGAAGACAGTCATGTAACCAAACAACCAAAATATTTATTGACCATCCATCTTCAGACACAAACTAGACTCAAAGCAAGCAGAAAGAAAGAATAAGGATTAGAACATAAATTAATGAAATAGAGAATAGCAAAACGGTAAAGAAAAAAATCAACAATACCCAAAGTTGATTCTTCAGAAAAAATAACAAAACCGATAAATGTTTAGCTGGAATGACCAAGAAAAAGGGGGGACAAGGCTCAATGACTAGAATCAGGAATGAAAAAGGAGCTCAACTGCTCTGAAAAACAATCTGGCAGTTCCTCAGAAGGTTAAGCTTAGAGTTCACAAGAACCAGCAATTCTCCTCCTAGGTGTGTATACTCAAGAGAAATAAAAACAGGTATTCATATAAATACTTGTATATGAATGTTCATATCAGCACTCCACACTAGCCCAAAAGTGGAAACAACCCAAACATTCATCAACTGAAAAATGGAAAAACGAAATGTGGCATTTCCATACAATGGAATAATTTATTCGGCAATAAAGAGAAATGAAGTTCTGATACATGCAACAGCATGGATGAATGTTGAAAGCATTATGTTAAGTGAAAGAAGCCAGCCACAAAAGATCACATATTTTAAAATTCCATTTCTATGAAATGTCCAGAAGAGGCAAATTTATGGAGAATGAAAGTAGATTAGTGGTTATCTAAGACTGGGTTGGGGAGTTGTGGGAAATAATGGGGTGACTGCAAAAGGATATGAAGTTTCTTTTTGGTGTGATCAAAAAAAATTTTTTTTAATTGGGGTATAGTTATTTTATAATGTTGTGTTTTCTACAGTACAGTGAAGTGGAGTTCCCTCTGCTATATAGCAGGTTCTTATTAGTTATCTATTTTATACATATTAGTGTATATATGTATAAAATAGATAACTAATATGAGGTTTCTTTTTGGTGTGATCCAAAATTTTTTTGTTGGTTTTTAATTTTTAGTTTCCGCTGCACTGCGTGGCTTGCGGGATCTTAGTTCCCCGACCAGGGATCGAACCTGTGCCCCCTGCAGTGGAAGCGTGCAGCCCTAACCACTGGACCGCCAGGGAATTCCTGAGATCAAAATGTTTTAAAATTGATTGTGGTGATTGTTGAACAACACTATGAACATCACTGAATAGTAAACTCTAAATGGGTGAAAATTGTATGGAATGTGAAGTCTATCTCAATAAAGTTGCTACTGAATGATGAAATCACCAAAGCTCAATTTAAAATTAGATATAATTGTAGACATTTAGCATCTGATCTCAGCAGACAAGGCAACTTGATCCATAGCTATCAGATTAAATAACACATTTCAAATAGAGATAAGGGGATGCTAAGTGAATTTAGGTGCTTTAGGGAATAATATCAGATAGAGCTTGTTTCACAACTCCACTCTGTTCTTATTAGTTGTGGTAATTATGATACACTTACTTAATATCTTTGGAATTTAATTTCTTAATTTGTAAAATAAAAAATGATTGTTATGAACATTTAATAAGTCAAATTGTAACAGGGAAGAGCCAGATCAGACTACATGTTGGATCTGTTTCTTTTACTTTAACCTTTGCTTTCTGCTGCTTTCCTTCACTAAAAGGATACTGTCTCTACACAATGGCCTACCTTGGGGAACACTGCCCCTCTGCCTGAATGTTAAACCAAAGTGTCTTTGTTCGGGGAAACATCCGGACCCCGTTCCACCTGTGGATGGCTACAAGAAAGAAGAAATTAACACATCCCCTCCTGGAGGATGGCCATTCCAGGTGATATTTGCAAAACTTATGGCCTTTTTATTTTACTTCCTCATCTCCTGGCCCTCTCTGTGCTACAAAAGAAACTGGCATCCAAACCCCGATAAGATGGTTATTTTGAGACTTTAGTCTGCCGTCTTCTCTGTCTGCCGGCTTTCCGAATAAAGTTGTATTCCTTGACTCAACCCCTCATCTCCGATTTATTGGCCTGTAGTGCGGGGAGCAGAACGAGCTTAGTCTCGGTAACAAAATCATAGACCTTAGCCTAGTGGCAGGGAGGTGATTACTGTAATTATTAACTTTCTTGCTATATTCATTAAACTATTACAGACCCTGTGTTATAGAGACTACAGGGGAAAAAACATCTTGGGTATATTTTCATCCAGAGTCACTCGCACAAAATACAGCTTTCTGGGAATTTACATCTCAAGTCCTACTTGACCACGGAGAAAACACTAACAGCATTTCTGAACACAAAGGAAAAGGAAAGATGTATCTAAATATTGACTTTCTATTCACTGGCGCATCCTTATGCATACATTTTTCTTTTTGAACCTTGCTCTCAAACAGAATCAGAGAACATTAAGGGCAGCCAACTGCTTTTCCAACCTAGCAACCACTCTCTAAAGCTCTTATTTGCTCTTTGACTACCGCTCTGCTGTTGCTGTGATGTGCCGCTTTCCCTGGAAGCACTTCAGAACCTTCTCCTGGCGTGTCATGCAGCAGTGAAGCAGAGAAAACAGGTGGCCTCAATGGGTGACTTAATGGTGTGTTAAGTGTTCATTTTTGCTGAATTGAACACAGGCTTTTGTGTGTCTAGTTTTATTGGATCACTGTCAACCAACATGCATAGCGTACTAAATTTTGAAGAAATCTGTGGTTTGAGTGGAACAGAGTATGAGGAAAATAACTAGAAGGTTGGTGTGAGGTGATCATAGGCAACAGGACGAGAATGTATATCTCCTCTGCCTCCAAGCTTTTTTTTTTATTAAATATAAGCATGTGTCAGGTATTCTGCTTTGAAATCATTATTCCCCACCCCCCCCATTAAGATATCTAGAAACACTGGATATCTTATGTTGCTTTGCTTGACTTCTCTAAAGAAAAACATATCCAGTAATTGTAAAAATTTTTTAAATACTTAATAGAAGAGGAGAGCTATCATATTTATTATTTTATGAAATGCTTTTAAATATGTGAACTTCAAAACAAAACTTAAAATATAAAAAATCTTAGTGTGTGAAGTATATTTCAAATGACTCCATTGCTTACCATATGGGCAGAATATCTGTTGAAAGATGAATAAGCAAGCCATAATTTCATTAGCTAAGTATCCACATCTTTGAAAACAGACTGCTGATATGTTAGTGAAATCATAACTTTAGGATTTATTTGTATCATTTGAGCAATAAGAAAATCAACATTAAAAATATGAGCTTGCTAAAGAATATTAACAATGACCTTGGTGCTATTACCGTATAATCATTGACAAAGTGCTAATAGATAAAGGAGAATCACACATGACGAAAGAATATTTTTGGTCATATCCTCACAAGCCTCAATATTGGAAGTCAGTGCTGTCTCCCACAATTATCAAGTGAAAATTATAAATAAAGCAAACATGATCATATGTATATTTGATACACTTTTTTTTTCACTTGGAAAAACTCTAATCACCCATTAAAATCTTAGTATAGATTTTATCCTAATTGTAATAGCAGTGGAATGACGGGAATTTTTATAACAGTAGCATGAGGTGAAAAAGTTGAGTATACTAAGAAAGAAAAGTTTATAAATTGTACCTCCAAGATTTTAAAAACATAAAAGTATAATGGTAAATATTCTGTTCAATTATCTGATCAGTGTAATGGTGTTTTATACAGACATCTCCATGGATAGTAACTCCCTCTTCCTCAGAGGTAGGTGGGATTCTCCTTACTTTCCCAGAAAGGTTCCAAGATCCTGAATCTTTAAAAGTCCCAGGATTTATTAAAGTTCTCAGAAAGGGTCTAGATCCCAAAAAGGGGCTGGGATAGTTGTACTGGAAATACACAACAGGTGGCAGCTATTAGGGGACTCAAAAAGCTTTGAGGTAAATCCACAGCCTAAAGAGCTGGGCAACTTGGGAAACTAAGACAAGAAATTTGGACTGTTTTGACCATCATAATCAAAATCTAAGTAGGTAGGAGTCACAGTATTAAAAGCCATTGGGGCCTCTGTCACCATAAAGAAATCTCTGTGAAAGGAATAACAAGTCTGTTGCTAATGGGAATCTCTGAAGCCGAAGCTGCAAAACTGACACGAGTCAGGTGCTCAAAAGCTCTTGGCACACTGGCTGCCCAAACCTAAGTCTCCCGAGCTAGGACAAATTGGTCATGGAAAAGGTGAGGTTGATACTAGGTCACCGCCCGACTTCAAGAAAATTTCCACGCAACAAGGTACACTGTAAAACACCACAAAACCCCCAACCCAGAGACACATCTCTCGTAGGTATGAATGTGGCTCAGAGACCCAAGGCTTAGCTAAAGAAATGGGGTCCTTAAGTTTCAAAGAATTGAGCATGCCACCTTCTGGCACACCTGCTTATTTTATGTCTAAGAACTGTGGTCCCAGAAGCTATAGGTATCTACAAAAATGGTAAATTCTTACAAGACAAGCTAGAATTATAATGGCTATTATGGGGAATGTTTCATTTAGACAAGATTGTTCATTTAAGAAGTGTACTTGAAAGCAAGGGTTTTCACATCAACAAACAGAACAGAGGTATCTATGTTAATTGACATGCAGAAGCCACGGAAAAGCTTAAAAATTCCAAAATAGCTTCACTGAAGGATTCGCTGTGAAAAGCTAAGAAAAATTAAAGACAGAGGTACCTAAAACAAAAGACTGGAAGACTGACGTGACTTCTACTACCCTCTTCCCTCCTTCACCTGACAGCTCACAGTCTACTAATCTTCTGAATTGCTTTCCACTCTGAAGAGACCACAAGACCATAAACAAAAGTCCACCAAGTTAGTGGCCTGACAAACGCAACAGCTCCAAGACCAGAAACCTAAAACACCTGGGCCTCCCCTGCCACACCCTCCTGGGGTCCCTCCTCAAAACCCCGGGCCAGAAATCGATGTCTCATTTGCAATCAAATGGCACACTGGAAAAAAGACTGTCCTCAAAGATTTTGTCAAATTCTTTCACACCAACGCAAATGCTTCCGTACCTACCCTCACAAGAGGGCACCCCATGGGGCTCTCCCAGGACTGATGGGACTCTGAGGGATTCTCCAATAAACTGCTACCAGTTACGCCCTTCAATAGCCAAGGGGAAACAAAAATTAAAATTAATGGAAAACCTTGCCAAATTCTGGTAGATAGCAGGGCTACACTCTCTACTTTAAATCCCACTTGCTTGGAAGCCTACAGATGGGATCCTGAGAGAACTGGCAGAAGACAGTAAGAGAATTCTTACCGGAGTCAGCTCTGGCGGAGCTCTGCAGTGCCGGTGGAGAAAGGGAGTGACAAGGTTAGTTAGTATATCGGCACCCACAACATGGAGGCGGCCCAGTGGCCTAGCCCACATCACAAATCTAAACCCAAGTCAGCCTGCGCTTAGGGGAAACACCTGTCAAGGAATCCTAACACACCAGTCACAATCCTCCCACTCAGCTAAGCTAGCTCACCTTCCCCTAGAAAACAGGATCTGCTAGCCTTACAGGGAAATCTCCCACCTCTTGGCCGGTCATGCCCCGTTTTGCATTTCTTCTTCCAACACCCTATAAAACTGGCTTTTGCCCAAAAACCCTGGGGAAGAGTGTCCCACTGCTTGTGAGACACTCTACTCCCCCAATCCATGGATTGTTTTCCCTTGGAAAAAGGACATCGAACTTGTTATTAAATTTAGTTTTGTAATTTGACGGAAGGTAACATTTCACATTGTCCCTTCCTTTCTAAATGCAGACTCTGCGGAATTTGGTTCTGGGGTTTCTATTAATTACCAATCCTTTCTGTCCCAGGAACAGCTATTGTCTTCCTATTTGTCTCATTTGTGTCTTGAGAATTTGCCTTGGCTTTCTGCCTGCCTAGGGCATGCCGGCTGTTGTTTCTTGCATGTGCAGGCAGCTCAACTGTCAGTGGGGGGGCCCCAAAACATGGCCAGACAGAAATGTGGGCTGCACTGCACTTGCGGCCAGTGTCCTATCGACTGTTGCCAGCTCTTGGGGGAAATGTCTTTCTTTCTTTTGGCTGTCTTTGGGAGCGGCTCTGGATCCTGGGAGGATAGTTTCTTCTGCACCCTCTTTAGGGAAGCCTGTTTCATCCATGGGGCCATTCAATACTGCCAGGAATTTTTACTATTTGTATAGCTGAAATCTGACAAGATATTTGCAAGGATTTTTTTTTTTTTTTTTTTTTAGTAGCTCTATAGTCTATAGTGAGGAGTTGGTAAATTTGGAAGTTGATATTCAGAGGCTGATAGAAACGTTTTTAAGGTCTTCTTCCCTAGGCTAAATGAAACTATGTACCCAGAGGGAAAGAAAACCTTTTCAAAGACAAATGGCTCTAAAACTAGAACATAGGAATATTTTAATTTCTATTTTAGTTGAAGATCCCCCTAATATAAAGAAGCAAATTGTAGATAATGTAGTTGGATGGATGGATCAAAGTGTTGGAATCATTCAGGTTACAATCCAATTCTTTGAGAAATTGGAAACAGCTGTTCTTGTCTTTTTACAGAACCAGAATTGTGGCTCCAGAAGCAATTCAAAATCCACCTTATCCTTTTTACCAATCCCCAACTTCCCATATTCATTCCAAAAGGCTTGTAGGTATTATATAAATTCTAGCCTAAGGAAACAAAAGTTCTCCCCGCAGGAGCTTGCATTCTTTCTCTGTGCCTTTGAGATGTAAATATTCTACCTGGTTTTCTATAGAAATGAGGGTTATCTCTTCGATAAGCAAACTTCAGGAAGGTAATTCTTAACAGAAAGGGGGAAAAAAAGAGGTGGAAAGGCTATTTGGAAGCTAGGCAAATGAAAAACCTTAAGTCTTCTCTACAGAAATTAGTAAAAAGCTTAAACCGTCTCAGCAAGTAATGCTTAAATTATTCCATCTGCCAGAAACACAATTTGGATTCAACTTTTAAAAAATAAACTAGTGAGTTTTGCATTATCATACCTGTCTCATGGCTACAATTTTAAGATAAAAGCTATAAAATCTCTTTTTTTGTCTGTCTGTATGTTTATGAAACCGAGCAGGACCCTCTCGGGCCCTTCTGGCCACAAAAGCCATTCTGTGTCCCCCGTTTCTTGTAGGAAATGGGCTTCATTCACCCTCCTTGACCTTCCCTGAGTTCCAAAGGGCATATTCAAACAGTTGCTAATCAGGGAAGAGGGGGAAATACAGAAACAAGGGAGGAGCAGTCAAGAAACAACAGTGCAGCCTTGAGGCAGGGTCCTGGTTTCTCCTCAAGTAATACACATAACAATATCTTTGAGTTCTTCGTAGGAACTAAGGCCCCACCCAGGTGGAGGATCGCCACTTCAGGCTGAGCACAGATTCCTGAAGCACTGTTACCTCACCACCAACCAATCAGAAGAAAGTCACACACTTTGCAGCCCTCACCCCATATTCTGCCTATAAAAACTTTCCCCCCCAGACCATCGGAAAGTTTGGGGTTTGTGGGCACAAGCCACCCGTTCTCCTTGCTTGGCCCAGCAATAAACCTTTCTATGCTCCAAACTCCAATCTTTTGGTTTGTTTGGACTCAATGTGCATTGGGCACATGGACTTGCACTAACAAAAGAGCTAAATCTGTTCACAACTATTTAACTTTCTGTATTTTAAAATATCTTCTATTGTCACTATAGTTAAAAAGATAAATAAGTATTAGAACATAATGACCTATGATCCTATTAGTCAAATACACCTTTTGACATTTTGACTACTTCCCCAAATCAAATTCTAAACAGCTTTGTTGAACTCAAAGTCACTTTGAGATTTCCCAGGGGACCACTGGAAAATATCAAAGGATTTGTCACTCATCATATTTGTATGTGCATATGTTATTAATACAAGTTTTCCAAAAATTGTATAACATTTCTAAAATTCTGCTTTGTCCTGGTATAATATCAATCATAATTCCAGTTATCATATTAATGTTGTGTGCTACAGAAATAAACAAATTTCCTTGCCAATTCCACTGTAATAAACTCTTAGCAGATTTTTAACAATGGAAATTTTTAAGTCGTTTGTCATTTATAAATGGTTATTATTTTACTCTGATTCTTTTGCAAAAGCAAGATTCATGGAAAGGACCCTATCGAGTATTCTTGACCATTGACACTGCTGTCAACTCACAAGGTGTCAAGCCTTGGGTGCATATTTCTCACAACTGAAGAAGGCTCCACCTGATACCTGGCTCTGTGCAAATGCTGAAGATCTCAAAATCAAATCGACTAGGAAGAGAAGTAGCCAATATCTAGGTAGACTGCTTCTTCCCAAGACATCAGATCAAGAGGATCAAGAACGTTTTCCTTTCTGACCATCCTTTTAATTCTTACACCGTAAAGGTGTTTATGATTCTTCTGTCCACCTTTTTCCTTGCCTTGGCCTGAAACGATAATGCCGTTATTCACATATCTCAGGCCGGTAATCCAACCTCCAACTGACATGCTACAATGTTGGTGATCCTATACTTCTTTCTGCCAGTGACAAAGCTCTCTGTGATTTCCAATGCCTCAGTTTCTCTGGAACAAGTTCGCTGGATAAACAATTATGGGGAAGTGGAGATAAGGTTACACAAAATACATAAACAGGCCAACTGGCTTAAAGAAGTATCCCCCGCTTTGGGATCATTTCTTGACTTATTTGATTCTAGCTGGTTTGGGTCATGGGGACTCTGGCTCAGGAGTGCTCTCCAAATCATGGGCATTCTTTTGTTGCTAATAATTATTATTGTCTCCCTGATATACTACGTTCTCTCACAAGCTTTATATGCATGTAGGCAGCCATTGAACAGTCTACAGATTGTCTCTGTCTGACTGGAGTGACAAAAGGGAACAGAAAAATGGACGAAAGGGAACAGCTCCAAGAATAGGAGCCTGACATCATCTCTTGTGGATGGTACACTGAGACCCAAAGAGGCAATGATAACCAAGAGTTACATTAAGACTGATATATATTTTTTAATAAATTTATTTATTTTTGGCTGCATTCAGTCTTCGTTGCTGTGCGTGGCTTTCTCTAGTTGCTGAGAGTGGGGGCTACTCTTTGTTATGGTGCACAGGCTTCTCATCGAGGTGGCATCTCTTGTTGCGGAGCACGGGCTCTAGGCACGCAGGCTTCAGTAGTTGTGGCTTGTGGGCTCTAGAGCGCAGGCTCAGTGGCTGTGGTGCACGGGCTTAGTTGCTCCGCCGCACATAGGATCTTCCGGGACCAGGGCTCGAACCCATGTCCCCTGCATTGGCAGGCGGATTCTTAACCACTGCACCACCAGGGAAGTCCAAGACTGATATTTTTGATCAAACCTCTTGAATGGTTAAGAGGATGATCAAAAAGGGGAAACTGTTGAAATACCTTTTTATGAGTAATATGGAGCTGATTTTTCCTGGCATGCCACATCAGTAAAATCAAAACTTAGATAACTTTTGTATCCCTATAAACGTTCTGCTTGAGCAGAAATGCAGTATATTCAATCAACGCAAATGTCAATCCAGCTCACTTCAAACAAGGCTGACTAGGCAGCCCCAGCAAAGCAGATGTTTTCTATTTGTCTCTTCCTTGTTCTTTATTCTTCATCCTGCCTTTTGCCCCAGTATTTGGTTCTCCAAAAGGAGACTGTCTGCTTCATGAAGTGTTATGTTTGCTTGTATCAACTAAATTGTCTTCTTTAATCTTTTTTTTAACCAAAGGTAACTTATTAATTCACATATGAATAAAAATAATATATACATAACAAGCCATTATAAGCCTGTCTCAGGACCCCTCAGTTAGCACACTACTGCTCGTGACCACTTTCCTTATTTGTGTGATGTTCACAAGCGTGAGGTGGAGTCAGTGAATCTTTAATTGAAGTGACCACATGCTGGCATTTCATATTAGCCCACAACCTGTCAAAATTTGACTAAGTGCCCCAACAAATAGTTTCCACAAGATTTTAGTAAACAATTTCAGTTAGCCTTTACCTCAGAATGCAATGGTTCGGGGACAGTTATTCTAATATCATTATGTTTGAGGAAGTAACTGATTACACATGACTTTGGAGGTATTCCAGGACCTTCAGAGTAATTCAGTCATAATAGTATCATGAAGCTTTTCACCACAACAGGCATGATTTCTGTCCTAATGGAAATAAAAGAGAATCCTTTGTGGTACACTGTGTGATTGCCTTATTGTTGAATAATGTCAAGGAATAATGCCTTAATGATTGGCAAGCATGAAAGTATAAAAACTCCAAATCATAATCTTTATTTAAATCCATTGATTGAATTTAAGGAAAATTCCATGAGGCATCCAACAACACAACCGTAAGCATGACACATTTTAACGTTTATAGGTAAAAGTTATGAATAGAATATATACTCACATTTTATAGAGCAAAATATGAATTATATATCATTTTAAACATTTATAAACATCACAGGGCTATCTCCAGAAAATGTCAAATCCTAAGAATTAGTTTAATTGTCAGGGAAATCAGGGTTGAACTGCCCTAGGAGGGAAATGAAATGTTTTCCTTGTAGCCCAGATAACAATCTGAACTCTGAGTCTGTGCACAGTGTGTGTGCGTGCATGTGTGCGCATGTGTGTGTGCGTGTGTGTGTTCATTCTTTGTGACTAGGGGACATATTTTGGTAGCAAAATATAATAGTAGAAGTGTCCTGCTACCCATTAACAACAGGATATGGACACTTGCCTGGCACCCTTATTTTGTGGAGACAGCACTGTCAAATCTCAAGGTTTGGGGAGCACACTGTTTTCCTTACCAATAGTTATTTTTAAGAGTGATTTTTCCAGTAGTACTGACAAAACATAGCCATTAAAAAACACTAGCTCAACTAACCACTACATTTTTTCAGTTTTGATCTAACCTCTGTTACCAAGTCAGGAAAACCAAGTCAATCAGCAACTTTCCTTCTTTTCCTTAACTGTAAATAAATTAGGTTTTAAGAAATCCCAATTAACCTTTATAAGGTAAATTCTCAATATACTAATAATAAGCTGAAAGATTACCTTGGGATTTATTTGACTTTCTGTGTCCTGTAGAAAGCTTGGCTTAAAATGTAACCCAGCTTGTATTGCCACTAAAAAATCTCTGGATAAAAAAATGAATGAAAGTCCTTGGGATTTTCAGAATCAAGGAGGATCTACTACATTTTCAGAAGAAGCAATGTTTTATTATTTAATTATAATATCTAGTGAATCATTATTTAAATGTTGCTCTAGTGTTTGTCTGAAAATTTCTTTGTTCAGTATTCCCACTCTGAAACATTATCAAAATATTATCAAAATAATACATGTTTATTCATAAAGCATACTGCACGCACAATGGAAGAATTCTTACCTTGTCGTCTATAAGCATGTACAGTGCAATTTTAGAATTGGGGTTTAGAAGATTAACAATAAGTCAACCTTAGTGATTTTCAAAACTGTAATGGCAATGTTGTAGTAGTATGCATTTTGAGTAAGACAGAATTATGTAGCTAATAATTTAAAATTACTCAATGTAGCCACTAGATAGCAGTATAAGTCTTTGGATTCTGAATACGGAATACAACCTGAACAATTTTAAAATTATATGTTTGATAATAGCTTTCACTAAATCACCCCAAAAGGAAAAATCTGAGGCAAAAAGTCAACATTACAGTATAAAGTATTTCTGAGTTGTGTTCCATTTTGGTTTGGTATTTTCCTTTGTGAAATTAAACAAATAATTATCTAGTAAATTGTAGCTATAGTTAATAACTTCAATTTATTTTATTTTACGTATTCACTAAATATAAAAATAGCAGGATGTATTTATTACGGAGTATAATACTCAATGATGTCTAAAAAATTGAGATTATTATTATTTAATATATACTGTACTTTCAGTGCTGTCATTAAATTATATCAATGAAAAAACATAGCTCTTTTTTTTAAATTTTGGCTGCTCTGGGTCTTAGTTGCAGCATGTGGGTTCTTAGTTGTGGCAGTATGTGGAATTTGGGATCTAGTTCCCTGACCAGGGATTGAAACCAGGAGCCCTGCATTGGGAGCGTGGAGTCTTACCCACTGGACCACCAGGGAAGTCCCTTGCTCATTTTTAAAATGTGAGTATGCTTGTTGCAAGTAAATTTTCACCTTACGCTTATATGGTAATCAAATGTAGAGGTTTACACATCTGATCCAATGACAGATGGAGCTCACATTCTCCAAATCCCATAAAAATGATAAAAGAAACAAAAATGAGAAGTATCTATAGGATTGTTGGAAAATATAAGATGTTGTTAGTGTGACAAAGCACTGAAGAATTGTTGGAAGTTGTAAAGTAGATGGAATCCAATGGAAAGAAATTTTTAAAAAGCATATACAGTCATCCCTTGGTGTCTGTGAGGGATTGGTTCTAAGACCTCCTGCAGATACCAAAATCTGTGGATGCTCAAGTCCCTTACATAAAATGGTGTGTACTGGCATACTACATACATACACACACCCTTCCGTATAAGTCAAATCATCTCTAGATTACTTACGCTACCTAATACAATGTAAATGCTACGTAACTAGTTGTAATTACAATGTAAATACTATGTAAATAGTTGCCAGCATGTGGGAAATGTAAGTTTTGGTTTTTGGAATTTTTTGGGATTTTTTTGGCGGGGGGTGGGGTGGGGGGGGTGGGGGGGGTGGGGGGGTGAGGGTACTGGGGGGGGACGGGGTGGGGGATGGAGGGACACGGGGGGACGGGGGGACGGTATTTTTGTTGCAAGGTTGGTTGAATCCACCCATGCAGAACCCATGGATGCAGAGGGCCGACTGTATGTGCTCTGAGGAATCAAAGACAGGCCAAGAACGGGGCACCAGAGAAGTGAATAGATTATTTTCCCCACCAATCATAGAAAAAGCTGAGTCTGGAACCATGACTGGGTAGTCTAACAAGTAGGGGATTTAGAGACTGTGGGACCGTGGAACTGTGGGTACACAGCCATGTGCAAGAAGAACAGCTGGCTGTGGTGTTTATTTACAGATTAAAGCTGGCCCCCCGATATTTTCTACATTAAATAAATGATGCACCTTGGAAGAGCCTACTTTGGGTAATGAGGTTGGAAAGAGACTCTGGCTATATATAAAGTATTTCAGAACCACCACAAATATTTATGAAATGAAATTACTTCTCTAACAGGAAGGGAAAGTCCAAGAGTTTAACATAGGAACTTATTTTGTAGCTGGAACAATTGTGTTCTGGGTCAATAAACACTGTAGTTCACACTTTTGTGAGTGACGATGCTAAGAGAACTTAGGTTTCCTTAAAAGGCCAATGTGGTTAAGCAAAGACAGTAAGTCTTTTACAGAATATTCTTCATTAGAAGTGCTATGTTTCAAAATAGCTTAATTTCTTGCACTACACAATTCATCTTTTCCTTTTTAAACAACTTTTTAAGACTTTGAGTTAACAGCTTAACTGTTCACTGTCATATTTAACGTAATAACTTTTGCTCAATTGATTTGTCAAAAACTTTAAGTACTACCAGGAGATTACTAAAATTTTAATATTAGCTAACTTTTTTTTTTTTGGCTGTACGCGGGCCTCTCACTGTTGTAGCCTCTCCCGTTGCGGAGCACAGGCTCCGGACGCGCAGGCTCAGCAGCCATGGCTCACGGGCCCAGCCACTCGGCGGCATGTGGGATCTTCCCGAACCGGGGCATGAACCCGTGTCCCCTGCATCGGCAGGCGGACTCTCAACCATTGTGCCACCAGGGAAGCCCCTAGCTAACATTTTTGAAAGCTCACTATGTGTGAAACGTTAAACTAAAAAGCTCTTTAGATTTATTTTTTTAATTAATTATATAATCAATGACACAGGTAGTATACTATCACCATAAGAGACCTACAGTTAAATCTAGTCAATTCTTAGTGAGTTGTAATTCAGATACGTCAGTTTCCCAATCCATGCCCGTACTATTTGTGGTAGACAGAGTAATAACCTCCCAAATCCCTGCCAAAGACTTCTATGTCCTAATCCCCAGAACCTGTGAATATGTTATATTACGTGGCAAAGAGGAGTGAGGGTTGCAGATGGAATTAAGGTTGCTAACCGGCTGACTTTACAATAGGAAGATTATCCCAGATTATCAAGGTAGGACCAATGTAATTAACCCCAAGTGTTATTGAAAGGGGAAGAAGGAGGCAGAAAGAAGCAGAGAGATGGCAGCATAAGGACTCAGTCCACTGTTGCTGGCTTTGAAGGCAGAGAAAGGAGCCACAACCAGGAAATGTGGGTGCCTTCTGGAAGATGGAAAAGGCATAGAAACAGATTTTCCCCTAGATCCTCCAGGTAGGACGTAGCTCTGCAACATCTTGATTTTAGTCAGTGAAACCCATTTGGACTTGTTAACTACAGCTCTGTAAGACAATAAACTTGTGTTGTTTCAAGCTATTAAGTTTGTGGTAATTCGTTCCAGCATCAATAAAAAACTAATACACTTATTATACTTTCTTTTTTCCCCTTTCTCACCAAAGCAAATTACTGAGTCCACTAACACACATCAGAAATGCTTTCTACCATACTTACTGAATCTGGGAAGTTTTCCTGTGAAGCCTTTTCCTACATAAAACCCTTAACCTTCCAAATGAGTTGTGCTTTAAGAAGAAGCCCAGAAATAACAGATACCTATGAGACATTTAAGAATTATGGTCTCGGGCTTCCCTGGTGGCGCAGTGGTTGAGAATCCACCTGCCAATGCAGGGGACATGGGTTCGAGCCCTGGTCTGGGAAAAACCCACATGCCGCGGAGCGGCTGGGCCCGTGAGCCACAACTACTGAGCCTGCGCGTCTGGAGCCTGTGCTCTGCAACAAGAGGGGCCACATTAGTGACAGGCCCGCGCACCGCGATGAAGAGTGGCCCCTGCTTGCCACAACTAGAGAAAGCCCTCGCACAGAAACGAAGACCCAACACAGCAAAAATAAATTAATTAATTAATAAACTCCTACCCCCAATATCTTCTTTGAAAAAAAAAAAAAAGGAAAAAAGAATTATGCTCTCTAAGCACCACTCATTGGTAAGAGCTCTTGTTCTTCCATTACTGGGCTAAAGTATGACATTATGAGTATATTAACATCCACCCTTCCACAAGTCTGCCCACAATCATGTGGTCACATAATACACAGCACCATTTACTTGGGCTGCTGGACTCTCTCAGGTTGATGACCAAGAGCAACCACTAGGCACCCCTCAGGACCATCAAAATTATGTCTACCAAAATCACTGAGCCAAATTGTTGCCTGTTTTTATTTGAGTACCAAGTTTGGTTAAATATTGTATTATTCTTTTTTAGAAAAGAAATTGGAAAACAAGTAACAATATGGAAGAAACATTAGATAGGAAACCAGGGGATGCAAATCCTGGTCCTGATTCAGTCATAGTGGTTCTAACACCTTTGGTAGTTATTTAATCTCCTTACATGAAAGCACTATTGGAGAAGAGCAGCTGTTCTAAAATTTTTAGTCATTAAGGTCCTTTCTCCAGAAATCACAGGCAAATGAAACAGAGAAAGGTTGACATTCTCTGGCTGAAGGAAGGAAAGATTGGCTGTCCCAGTGTCCACTCCTTCTGCCTCCCCTTGTGCCTGTCTCCCAAGCCCCCGTGGGAATGTGGAACACAGTTTAAAAAATCACTGCATTATTGGCTCGCTCAAATGTCTTCCGTGGACCAGTGCTCACAATGTACACATGGTGAAATGGAAGGAAACACAAGTTACACTCTTGGTTACATTGCCATCTAAGGGCGAGAATTTAGTTCTTTAAATATCAATTAAATGAAGCAAAACAATATGAATATTATTCAGAAGATATTTCTTTCAGAAACAAGCTAGACTAACCTCTAGAAGAAACTGAATTTCAAATATACATTCAGAATTGAAAATATAAATATAAAACGTAGAAATGGAATAAGACACATGAAAAATTCAGTCAAGCACACATAAGCAGTGAAGTGATTAACTTTAAAAAACAAAACAACCTTACAGTCCTTTCAGCATCTTTATGCTACTGCTGTTAGCATGTGCTTACTCCTCACGTCAATCCTCCAGTCCACCCATACAAAGTTGGTACTATCCCTTTGGGGTAGGACTTTTAAGTGCAGATTTTGACCCTATATTTCAGACAATGTAAATTTACTGAGTTGTGAAAACTCACCTTTCCCTCCATAAGGCTCCAGATTTTAACACAGAGAACTAAATGTTTCCTAAATTATTAGCACTATAAACATCACTTTTGTGTATTTCCTCTTATTAAAATAAGAAAACAACAGTAAGAGGAATCTTGTACAGTTCTAAAGAAGTATAGTTTAGAAGGCTTTAGAACCACAGAAAAGTAGGTAGTTTTAAAAACATTATTTTGAGG
Source organism: Phocoena sinus (assembly GCF_008692025.1). Lineage (NCBI taxonomy): Eukaryota > Metazoa > Chordata > Mammalia > Artiodactyla > Phocoenidae > Phocoena > Phocoena sinus. The sequence continues at coordinate 84,084,253 of NC_045771.1, forward strand.
AGGTGAATATATTTATATCTCTATATTTTATCTTACGTAGCAATCCCTCTGTCTGTGAATTTGTTATAAAATTCTAGGTTTAAAATGCATATATGTATACACATACGTAATATATATATGGTTTAGTTCTTCTTTTGATATTTAAAGGTTATGTATAATGTTATTTAAAAACAATATATGATTGTGTTTGAACATCTCTCTCTAAGAGAAATTTAAGAATTATGATCTCTAGCCACTGTTCATTGCCATTCTTCTGTATACTGGGCTAAAGGATGACCTTAAGAGTATATTAGCTTTAAGACTTGACAGCATCCATGAATAAGTGCATATGTTTTGAGTATAAAACCCATTGCACACTAATTTCTGGTGAAACAGTTAGCTTTACTCATGCTAGACATCAACAGGAACAGATTGAATAGGTGGTTAAGTATTTTGAAACAACTGGATTTTTCAAGAAAGAGGTAGAAGACTTCTAAGAGGGAATGGGAAGCAGAACTTGGAAGAATATATCAAGACCAGGGTAACATAGGGACTTCCCTGGTGACGCAGGGGTTAAGAATCTACCTGCCAATGCAGGGGACATGGGTTCGAGCCCTGGTCCAGGAAGATCCCACAGGCCACGGAGCAACTAAGCCAGTGTGCCACAACTACTGAGCCCACGTGCCTAGAGCCTGTGCTCCACAAGAGAAGCCACCGCAATGATAAGCCCGTGCACTGCAACGAAGAGTAACCCCCACTCGCCACAACTAGAGAAAGCCCGTGTGCAGCAATGAAGACCCAATGCAGTCAAAAATAAATTAATTAATTAATTAACTTTTGAAAAAAGACTTAGGGTAACATAATAAAAGAGTTAGACATGTATATGCCAGACGGATTCTTTCTAATCTTAAAATAAAAACTCCTCAATCTATGATGATGCCCAATCCATGATGATAACACAATTTGAGTGTGGATTTTAAAGCTGTGATTTTCCTTTTTCTCAGCCAAAAATACTGTAAGCAAGAACCTTGAGTATTCAGAAGTTGTCTAAACTACAGTAAGGATCTTGACAGCATCAGCAAATATAAAACAGATGGATCAATAATTAAAGGCATCTAATATGTATTTGAGTATATAATAACAGGCAAAAAAACCCCCTATGTACTCTGGAATTCTTTATTTTGAATCAAGTTTGCATTATATTAGAGATTCTGAGACAAGTATCATCATTAAAAGGGTTTAGTAACTAGCTGTATATATATCTGACTATGTATAAGAAGTTACATATGGGACTTCCCTGGTGGTCCAGTGGTTAAGAATCCACCTTCCACTGCAGAGGACGTGTGTTTGATCCCTGGTTGGGGAAATAAGATACTACATGCTGCAGGGCAACTAAGCCCGCGTTCTACAATGACTGAGCCCGTGCACTCTGGAACCCGCATGCCACAACGAGAGAAGCCGGCACACTGCAACAAAAGATCCCATATGCAGCAGTGAAGATCCTACATGCCGCAACTAAGACCCAATGCAGCCAAATAAATTAATTAATTAATTTAAAAAATAAACAAAATTAAAAATTGAAAAGCTACGTAATAAAAAAACAAAAAAATTAAAAAGAAAATATTTTTTTTTAAAAAAGTTACATAAACGATGTGAGTTACAAAAACTTGCCAGACTGGAAGAACTGGCAACTTAAGACTTAGTAGTTTATAAGAGATCACTGAAGAAATCAAAGAGGAAATGAAAAAATACCTAAAAACAAATGACAATGAAAACATGACGAACCAAAATCTATGGGATGCAGCAAAAGCAGTTCTAAGAGGGAAGTTTATAGCAATACAATCCTACCTCAAGACACAAGAAAAATCTCAAATAAACAATCTAAACTTATACGTAAAGCAATTAGAGAAAGAAGAACAAAAAACCCCAAAAGTTAGCAGAAGGAAAGAAATAATAAAGATCAGATCAGAAATAAATGAAAAACAAATGAAGGAAACAATAGCAAAGATCAATAAAACTAAAAGTTTGTTCTTTGAGAAGGTAAACAAAATTGATAAACCATTAGCCAGACGCATCAGGAAAAAAAGGGAGAAGACTCAAATCAATAGAATTAGAAATGAAAAAGAAGAGGTAACAACTGACACTGCAGGAATAAAAAAGATCATGAGAGACGGCTACAAGCAACTATATGCCAATAAAATGGACAACCTGGAAGAAATGGACAAATTCTTAGAAAACCACAACCTTCCGAGACTGAACCAGGAAGAAACAGAAAACATGAACAGACCAATCAAAAGTACCAAAATTGAAACTGTGATTAAAAATCTTCCAACAAACAAAAGCTCAGGGCCAGATAGCTTCACAGGTGAATTCTATCAAACATTTAGAGAAGAGCGAACACCTATCCTTCTCAAACTCTTCCAAAATATAGCAGAGGAAGGAACACTTTGAAACGTATTCTACGAGGTCTCCATCGCTCTGATACCAAAACGAGACAAAGATGTCACAAAAAAAGAAAATTATGGGCTTCCTGGTAGCACAGTGGTTAAGAATCCACCTGCCAATGCAGGGGACACAGGTTTGAGCCCTGGTCCGGGAAGATCCCACATGCCACGGAGCAATTAAGCCCATGTGCCACAACTACTGAACCTGTGCTTTAGAGCCCATGAGCCACAACTACTGAAGCCCCCGTGCCTATAGCCTGTGCTCCACAACAAGAGAAGACACTGCAATGAGAAGCCCGCGCGCCACAACTAAGAGTGGTCCCCGTTCGCCGCGACTAGAGAAAGACCCAACACAGCAAAAAATAAATAAATAAAATTAATAAATTTATTTAAAAAAAGAAAGGAAATTACAGGCCAATATCACTGATGAACATAGATGCAAAAATCCTCAACAAAATACTAGCAAACAGAATCCAACAGCAGATTAAAAGGATCATACAACATGCGCAAGTGGGATTTATCCCAGGAATGCAAGGATTCATCAATATATGCAAATCAATCAATGTGATACACCATATTAACAAACTGAAGGATAAAACCATATGATCATCTCAATAGATGCAGAAAAAGCTTTCCACAAAATTCAACACCCATTTATGATAAAAACTCTTCAGAAAGTGGGCATAGATGGAACCTACCTCAACATAATAAAAGCCATATATGACAAACCCACAGCCAACATCATTCTCAATGGTGAAAAACTGAAAGCATTTCCTCTAAGATCAGGAACAAGACAAAGGTGCCTACTCTCACCACTACTATTCAATATAGTTTTGGCTGTTTTAGCCACGGCAATCACAGAAGAAAAAGAAATAAAAGGAATCTAAATTGGAAAAGAAGTAAAACTGTCACTGTTTGCAGATGACATGATACTATACATAGAGAATCCTAAAGATGCCACCAGAAAACTACTGGAGCTAATCAATGAATTTGGTAAAGTAGCAGGATACAAAATTAATGCACAGAAATCTCTTGGACAGCTACATGTAAAAGAATGAAAGTAGAACACTTCCTAACATTACATACAAAATAAACTCAAAATGGGTTAAAGACCTAAATGTAAGGCCTGACACTATCAAAGTCTTAGAGGAAAACATAGGCAGAACACTCTATGACATAAATCACAGCAATATCCTTTTTGACACACTTCCTAGAGTAATGGAAATAAAAATAAACAAATGGGGCCTAATGAAACTTAAAAGCTTTTGCACAGCAAAGGAAACCATAAACAAGATGAAAAGACAACACTCAGAATGGGAGAAAATATTTTCAAACGAAGCAATTGACAAAGGATTAATCTCCAGAATATACAAGCAGCTCATGCAGCTCAATACCAAAAAAAAAAATCCAATCCAAAAATGGGCAGAAGACCTAAACAGACATTTCTCCAAAGAAGACATACAGATTGCCAACAAACACATGAAAAGATGCTCAACATCACTAACCATTAGAGAAATGCAAATCGAAACCACAATGAGGTATCACCTCACACGAGTCAGAATGGCCATCCTCAAAAAAATCTAGAAACAATAAAAGCTGGAGAGAGTGTGGAGAAAGGGAATTCTTTTGCACTGTTGGTGGGAATGTAAATTGATACAGCCACTATGGAGAACAGTACGGAGGTTCCTTAAAAAACTAAAAATAGAGTTGCCGTATGACCCAGCAATCCCACTCCTGGGCATATCCCCTGAGAAAACTATAATTCAAAAAGAGACATGGGGCTTCCCTGGTGGCGCAGTGGTTGAGAGTCTGCCTGCTGATGCAGGGGACACGGGTTCGTGCCCCGGTCCGGGAAGATCCCACATGCCGCGGAGCGGCTGGGCCCGTGAGCCATGGCCGCTGAGCCTGCGCGTCCAGAGCCTGTGCTCCGCAACGGGAGAGGCCACAACAGTGAGAGGCCCGTGTACCGCAAAAAAAAAAAAAAAAAAAAAAAAAAAAAAAAAAAAAAAAAAAAAAAAAAAAAAAAGAGACATGTACCACAATGTTCATTGCAGCACTATTTACAATAGCTAGGACATGGAAGCAACCTAGATGTCCATCAACAGATGAATGGATAAAGAAGATGTGGCACATATATACAAAGGAATATTACTCAGCCATAAAAAGGAATGAAACTGAGTTATTTGTAATGAGGTGGATGGACTTAGAGCCTGTCATACAGAGTGAAGTAAATCAGAAAGAGAAAAACAAATACCATCTGCTAACGCATATATATAGAATCTAAAAAAACGGTACTGATGAACCTAGTAGCAGGGCAGGAATAAAAACACAGACATAGAGAATGGACTTGAGTACACAGGGAGGGGAGGAGAAGCTGGGACCAAGTGAGAGAGTGCCATGGACATATATACAGTATCAAATGTAAAATAGATAGCTAGTGGTAAGCAGCTGCATAGCACAGGGAGAACAGCTCGGTGCTTTGTGACCACCTAGAGGGGTGGAATAGGGACGGGGGGAGAGATGCTCAAGAGGGAGGGGATATGGGGATATATGTATGCATATAGCTGATTCACTTTGTTGTACAGCAGAAACAACACAACATTGTAAAGCAATTATACTCCAATAAAGATGTTTAAAAAAAATAGATTAAGTGGTTTAGTTCCATGAACAGTACCTGAAGAGATTAATGAAGACTAATTATGTTATGGTTCCTATATATTTCCTATTAGAATAAAAGAGTCATGATTTCTGAATAGAAATTGTACTTTATGTGATTATTTGGTTGAAACTCAATGGGAAAAGAACACTGAAATATCTCAGATCTGGAGTCCTGGGTCTGTTTTATATGAACCTCTAGCTAGTAGCAGCAATTTAAACTATTTTTTCTTGTGTACAACACATTGTCAAAATCATCCTTCTGTGAGGACAATGAAAAGATATAAATGGAGAAAGATTTTGCCATTGTGCTTCCTATTCATCTATCTGCATTTTAAATGCCTGCCAGAGCCCTTGAGTAAGAAGACAACGAAAGCAAGACAAACAGGTCAGAGACCTGACCTACTTTCCTCATCTTGCTACTTAACAGTGAGTGAATGGTAACACTTAAGAAACTGAATCTCAGTAGTTTTAAAAATTTGAAAATTGTAGAAATAGGCAAAGAAGATGTACTCTAGCCTCAAGCATTGCTAGAAAACAAACAAAACAACAAACAAACAAAAGATAACTATTTACATAAGATACGGGGGAAGATTTTGAGTGATGAAAATTTATAAATAGCCTTCTCAGAAAATAATTTATTCAATTATGTCTACTTCAATGGAGGATGATTTTCATACAGAAATTCTAATTACTGGTTGTTTTCTTCCTTAGTTATAAACTTATAGTCTGGGGAACCTAATTTTTTCATTCATTTAACATAATTTGTTGAAAGAACTGTAGGACACTGGCTACGTATTAATTCATCATATGGTCTTTGCCCTCGAGAATTTTTCTACATAGTTATCACAAACACAGTTGTGGTCCATATGATAAATGCCGAGATAAGTATAATAACAGAATCCGAGAACACTAGGAAACCTCACAATGTTAATATTTGAGTTCAGGTTTGAAAGATGACTTGCAATTTTCCAAGCATTTTAAGATATGCGAAGTGATGAACAACAGATTCAGTGCAACAGTGATTCAGAGCACAGGGCTATGCAGGATGACGTGGGAAGAAGCTGGATATATAGGGGTCTGAAAGATTACAGAGTTTTGTATTAAAGTAACAATAGGTGCTACAAGGTGTGTGTGTATATATATATATATATATATATATATATATATATATATATATATATATATTCTGTAGTCCAAAATGTCATTGCTGGTTGTGGTGTGAAGGGTCTCTGGTAAACTTGACCTTTTGGGGATCTTAGCTGATGGAAGCTCCCTCATCTTTAATACAGGGCTTCTGAGATAGCCCTGGGCATCAGTTTGCAGCTGCAGGTCTGGACTAGAAACTATTTACATCACTTCTGCCCACATTTTATTGGCCATAACTCAGTGACTTGGCCATGTCTTATAGCAAAAAGGCTTTGCAATGTGGTCTAGCTGTCTGCCAAGGGGAAAGGAAAATGATAAATAGTTGGCTTGTCTTTGCCATCAGTGGTGATTTTCTCATGTTGGGGAGTCTCACCATCAGATTTGCTACTTTGAAGATCACTTGGGTACAATATAAAAGATATGATAGGGTAGAATAACACTTGTAGGAGGAAACCTAGGTCAGACACTGGCAGCATCATAGGAAAAGAGGTAAAATATAGAAAATATTTCTGAGATAGAATAAACCAGATTTGGTGACAGACTGAATACTGAACTGAGGTACAGAAAGGGGTAGAAAATGACTGAATATTTTATTGAGAGAATGTACCAATGGTGATACTACTAACTAAAGTTAGGAACATGTCAGTTGAAGCAGGATTACATATGAAAGAAAGAAGCACAGTTTGGAAATGGTAAGTTATTAGTATTTGCAGGACGTCTGAGTGGAGATGTCCAGGGGGAGAATGAAGCCACAGATCTGAATCTTTGATGAATACAGGAGGTGTGCTTTTTTGGGGAAGGGTATTCAACAAATAGTTTATAACTATGAGACCAGAAACAAACACCCAAGGAGATGTCATGGAGCAAAATAAGAATCCGGCAGGTCAGAGTTCTCCTACGTCTATGAAAAATTAAACATTGGACTTTCCCTGTTGGCAATTATAATATTCTTTCTCATTCAGTTGTTGTAGGATTAAATCAATCACATGATGAATTTAAAATACTAGTCTTAGTGTCCGACTAAAGAATTGAATAAACGGTAGCTGTAACAATAATATGAACGATAAGAATGGTAATCACCAGTTGACTCTGAGTGCCTTTGACTGTTGGGTGGGAAGGTCTCCACTGTCCTTTCTCATCCACCTCTGCTTTTACTAATTCTGCTCCGTTCTGCAAGCAATGCTTTTCCCCACACGCTACATAATTGTTCTGCAGTAATTTCTCTGAAGCTAAAGGAAACTGCCCCTTGCACTGATTGCAAATTCTACACAATTATTCTTCACAGTGTTGCGCCTACTGCCTGCGATTGTAATGGCCTCTCAGAAAATTTTAATGATAATATTCTTTATCAAGTGATTGCTTTGTCCATGGTTGCCACATTAAAAAACACAATTAAAATCAAAGCCAAAAATCTATGACAAATGTAGCAATATTTTTTGTGATAGAAGGAACAATATGTCTAAAGGAGCTTTCATGCTGTTGTATAATGTACCTATGCCTTACATTTGATTCCTCTGAGTGTTCAATTAATGTGGAAACAACAGACAGCCATTTTATCTCCTTTCTTGAATTTTGCTATTACATTGACCATTAATGCATTTTTTGTTCTACCCAGGCTCCTCTCTGTTAAAAAAAATAAGCTATTTTATCATATGAGATAATACATTTACAAAAAAAAACTAAGCTGATTTTAAAGTGCTGTTCAAAGTTTTCTTTCTTTTAAATGAATCACAGACGAATTCATTTAAGACAGTGATGCTGATTTTACCAATCTATTCACTAAGTCTCTGCTGGGTGTAAAGAATATGCCCCCAGGAGCTTGACAGCAGGGAAACGGAAGGGTCCCTCACTCTAAAATTATGTAAAGCCTGATCTGAGATACATAAAATCTCAAAACTAACTTAGAAACACAGATTGACCCTCTGAGCACAGCAAGACAAGACTAAAGCTAAGGAATGGCTGGGTCATTCAAAAGGGTGGATGTGGGCAGACTGCCAGCCAGATAAGCTCATTTTTCCAGGAGATAGGGGACCAAAGACCAACTCTCTCTCAGTGACAGATATCATGTAAATTGTGGAGATTGCTATCTCTGGTTATAGCCTGATGTCATTAAACATACAAATCATAGAAATTACTTTCCTTGTTCTGATTGCATGATCATCAAGCCATCTTTTGATGATAATTTGGCTTTTCTGATAGAGAATGGAACATTCTGACCAGAGGATGCATATCTTCATCGTCTATACTCTTGGCAGATATATTTCTCAATATAAGTTAATATATTAGGCAATTTTGTTATAGTTCATTTTATGTGAGTGAGTTTGTGTGAATCTCTTCGAATCATCCATTCTGTGATGACAAAAAACTAACTTCCGAGACTGTAAAATGGAAGCTCAAACCAAAAACCAAGGGCTGTTTGGTCCTGTGAGGTCTCTTGGGAGAAAGTCAACAAAGAGATATTCCCCTTTAATTATCCCTACAGCCAATGCCATTAAAGCATCAAGGCTGACAGATGGAATAACTTCAGTATAAAGGAATATTGACAATTTGCAAGCACAGGCTTTAATTTCAGCATTATAATAGCCGACACTTATGGAGTCTGAGCAAAATTAAACTGTTCAGCTCAAACAGTTAAGAAGCTGCAGGTTTTACGGGCCTGAACACGTTTAAAAGCACAAGTATTTATTACTTCCCCAGCCAGAACACTGTGCCCAATCCTCAGTTCTCTCCCTTCCCCACTTTTACCCTTAGTGAGACATGATTCTAATGTCTCCAGGGACAGCTCTATAACTTGGCCTCAGAAACAATTTTTTTAAAATACCCACCAAATATAAATTCCCTTAAATATAACTGATTACTATCTCATTCACACACACACACACACACACACACACACAAAACCCAAAAATCCCCAAAAACTTAAATTACAATATTTAAAACCTTATTTTAAAAGAGTGAAAATACATATTTTTAACTTGGCTCATCTATTATCTTCTTTACCACCCACTGAAAAATAATAGTACAATGGTCTAGTTAAAGACTCAGAAAAAAAAAAAAAAAAGACTCAGGATATTTCACAGAACTGTTTGGATCAATAACGATTATTTTGTACCTTAACAGAATGTACTATATATAATTTAAAAAATTATTTGAAGTACGTTAATTTTATTTTTTTATTATTATTATTATTTTTTTGTGGTACGTGGGCCTCTCACTGTTGTGGCCTCTCCCGTTGCGGAGCACAGGCTCCGGACGTGCAGGCTCAGCGGCCACGGCTCACGGGCCTAGCTGCTCCGCGGCATGTGGGATCTTCCCGGACCGGGACACGTACCCGCGTCCTCTGCATTGGCAGGCGGACTCTCAACCACTGCATCACCAGGGAAGTCCGAAGTACGTTAATTTTAAATAAAAATGTGATAGGAATAAAATTAAGTTGTTCCACACGTGTGTGAAGATGGAAAAATGAACATTATGGGTCTGGTGTATTAGTCCCCCAGTACTAATTATTTTCAGAAAAATTGTATGTATCTCTGACTACTGTTACTCAAGAGTCCATTTCATGCAGGAAACACCACTGAAATATTCTAACAAGCACACACAATTTTATATATATATATTTTAAAATTAATTAATTAATTTATTTTTGGCTGCGTTGGGTGTTTGTTGCTGCGCGGGCTTTCTCTAGTTGGGGCGAGCGGGGGCTACTCTTCACTGCAGTGCGTGGACTTCTCATTGTGGTGGCTTCTCTTGTTGCAGAGCACGGGCTCTAGGCGCCTGGGCTTCAGCAGCTGTGGCACGTGGGCTCAGTAGTTGTGGCTCGCGGGCTCCAGAGCACAGGCTCAGTAGTTGTGGTGCACGGGCTTAGTTGTTCTGCAGCATGTGAGATCTTCCCGGACCAGGGCTCGAACTGGTGTCCCCTGTATTGGCAGGTGGATTCTTAACCACTGTGCCACCAGGGAAGCCCCACAATTATATTTTTAATTTGTAGTTTTCAGCAATTACCAGAATGGGAAAGCCAAGCCTTCCTGGTATTTTTTGCAGGTGGTAAGTATTAATGTTAAATGTTTATAATATCTTTGAATGGCCACAGGAATATTCACAAAGGAATTGAAAAATCAGATATGTCTTTCAGAATCACTGCATTTGTAATCTCTCATTTTAAGATCAGGTGGAACATAAAGTTGTATTCTGTGAGGTTAAAAAACTTAATGATTCTCATAGTTCTACTTTCTCAAGATAATTCTTGAATTTGAAAATGATTACTTTTGCCATCACTGCATATTGATTTTGACGAAGAATATTAATATTAGCATGCCAGTACTGAGGGGGAAAACTGATACATACTTCAAAAATAAATACAAGATAATAATGAAAACAGAAAACTACAGTTATCTCTCAAAGATTCTTGTGACAAGTGGAAATGTGCCTATTGTCAAGGTTTGGTAACACTTGTTTTCTAGTATGTATATATACATATATATATATGTGTGTGTATATATATATACACACACATATATATATATATTTAGTTTCACTTCCAAAGCAACTCCTCTTCAATTAAAAATTAAGAAACGAACAGATTTTAGCCTACTGATCTTTTTTCTGATTTCAAAAATTATATATTATGTGTCATTTACATAGAAAAAAAAGTTTACAAAAATTCAAAAATCTAATTACTGTTCTTTTATTTTCAGGAATAAAAATTGCATGCACAAAAGCACAGTAAAACTTGGTGTGAGCTGTTTTTAGATTCCCATTGCATCCTTCAACTGAAACATGCAGCAGTGTTGGACGGATGACAGAGACTCAATATTATACCTGTGGGTGGCTTTGTTGCTTCCAAAAGAAAAATTTTTTTTTGGTTGCCAAATAAGCTATTGTTTGAATCCAATCAGTAGTAAGCACCCATAGAGACCAACTGGGCTGTTTTGAATATGAGTATATTAAGTCATTTCTGTTTCAAAATATATCTTTACAAATAATATCAATAGCCACATTTTACTGAGTATTTATTTTGCCAGCCAGATACTGCATTAACAGTTTTATAGGTATGTTTTCTCATTTAATTCTAATAAAAGTTTTATAAAGGAGATCTTATTCCGCACCCCCCACCCGCCCAGTATGGGGGCAAAACAGGATGTCTAGAGATGAAAGTGTTTCACCTAAAGTCACGGTGGTAAGAAGTGAATACAACTCATCTTCATTTCTGTGTGCCTCCACAGCATGTGCTCTTATCCACAATTGCATTTTATTTTGATCTGTTACGAATGTAGACCACACACTATATATTGGTTACATCTATGCATAAACACAGGTAGGGCGTGTTGAAAGAAAGATTTGTGTAAGTTTCAAAATCATTCTCATTATTTTTATAGCAGCACCTCATATATTAGTGATAGAAACATACTGAATCTCTATATTTCTTTCCATTATTGGGGATATTTTCAAAGAGTTCAGGGAATTATTATGACAGCAAGACATGCAATATGGAGCAAAAATTTAGATATTTGATGACTGGGGAATAAGTCTCCCAAGAATATGTCATCTCTTTTCTTATAAGCAACAATTCACAGTGTAGCAAAATTATGAAAAAAGTGCTTATAAGGTTTAAAGTGAGGAGATTTCTAGAGAAACAAAGCATGTATTTAAAATGATATCTATTCTAAAACATAGTAAAATTTTGTTTGGTCCTGCCTATATTACTCTTTTGGGGAAAAATAAAAATAGAAGCCATAGAGGATCACAGGGAAGGGAGAACAATGTGTGGGTGAGGGAAGCTTATGGGTGAGCCAGCCAGAAAGGGGAAAGTGGAAAAATATATTCTACATTTAAACTCTCTGTTTTCATTAAATCTTTGAGCCTCAAACAGAATCTATCACTGAGTCTAGGAGGGGGAGTCTCAGCACATTCATTGTTACCTGTTCTCTAAATTGTGACAATGATCAAAATGCCTTTGTATAGTTCTTGACAAATGGAAAAAGAATTCTGTCACAGAGCTTCTAAATGGTTATTAGAAATATGTCTGAGTTGTATTGTCCGACTGGCTTAGATTCTAAGCCCTATGGAGGAGGGATTGATGTCTTTCTGGTGAGGTTGACAGAATATACTGCAACACTTAATAAAAACAGTAGTAGAAACGCAGTGGGGGCAAAGGAGCTCCTCAATCCCAGATTACAAACTCTGAACAAAGCCCTGTACCTTTCAGAGAATTCCATTACCAGTGTTGGTATGAGTTTCAAGGGGAGCCTGCATTGAAAATATATTCTCTGCAATACACATTCTGGGATACATGTTCACATGAAGCAAATAAGATTATTCACAGTACAATTCTTAGTGGCTAATAAAATTAACCATTCTTTTCAGTGATGTTAATCAGTGGTTGTTCCAGTATGCTTGAACAAACAGAGCACCTGACTGTAGATTAACTACACCTAAAGATGTTTTGTGAATACTAGCGTATTAGCAGACCGTATGGTAAATTAGACTTCTGTCTGGTAATTTACCGGAAGGAAGTCAAAATAATTAGAAGTCACTCTCAATAACTGCAGTTGCATACAGCACCTCAGTCACTGAAATGGAACGGTTCTCAGAAATGTCTGCTTTGCAGGTGTATTCCAATGACAGGCTACAAACTGGCTGCTCATATTAAACATCATCATGGAAAATGGGCTTGCAGAATGAATGCTAAACTGAGAGGTTGCTTGCCATCTGCTTTCTCTATTGATTTGACTTGAAAGGCTTTGTTTGTTTTTTTCTTCACAAAGAAAACCTGATCATGTCCTGATCACAAGGGTAGCCAAACATGGTCTATATATTTCCTTATAAGAGGCATCCATCGGAGGGTGATAGAAATCAACCGTCAGTTAGTCAGTTGATTCTTCTCAGGGATGTGCTCTACTATATTGAAAATTTTAAAATAATTTTAAATAGTTAATAGCATAAATACGAAGATACTACGAATCAGTGCTTCTCAATTTTTTAATATGTGTCTGAATCACCTGGGGATCTTGTTAAAACACAGATTATGATTCAGCAGGTCTGGGGGTGGGGAGCTCGAAAGTCTGCATTTCTAACAACTTTCTACATGCTGCCAAAGCTGCTGGTCTGTGGATCACAATTCGAGAAATTAGGCTGTAGATGCACCATATTTTACTAAACAAATAAGCGGTCACAAAAACGTGACATTCATTTGCGATGTTTTCTTCACTAGAAGCAGTAGATGTTTTTCTATTTATTGACTTCCTGTCCTTTGAACTTTGTTGAGAATCAAGGATTACCTCACCTAACTCAAGCCCTGTAGGTCACTAACCCCAAATGACAGAAAATTTTTTAAGTATTATTTATTAATACATTTATTCCACAGATAAGTTGGCATCTGAACTAGGTGAGACACAGGAAATAGACATAGATGGTTCTTGAACACATGAAGCTTAGGTGAAGAGACAGACAGACTAAATCTATAGAAATAGCTATGTATTTATTTGGAAAGAGGTTGCAGAATACTAAAGATGTCAGAGGACCTAACCTGGTAAGGCTTCTCTGAGAAACTGACATTCAGCTAAGCTCTGAAACACATGAAGGTGTTATTCAGGAGAGTGGTGCGAGACAGTATTGAGTAACGGGGAGATACACCCACAGTCTCTTCAGCCATGCATGAGACAACTGAGGGAGTGAGTGGTGCAGAGATGAGACTGGAACAGTGAGGAGAAGTCCTGTCACAGAGACGTTGTGGAGCATGTCAAACATTTTAGAATGAAGCTAAGAGTAAAGGGAAAAAGTTTTTAAGTGTAAGCATCTTCATATACACATTTTGAAGAGCTCTTTCTTGCTCCTATGTACTGAATTGATTAGGACAATAATGGTTGTGAAAGTTAAGGCTACTGAAGTGCCCCAGGCGAAAGGTAATGGGGCTCAGAAGAGTCAGTGGTAGTGGAGATGGGGATGGAGAGACAATTATATGTATGTTCTGGAGGTATTTCAACTGATTCAATGTAGGAGGTGAGGAAGAAAGAGAAGTCAATGATGGCCCCTGGGCAGAAGCAATTTTGGTAGATGGTACCATTTGCTGTGATAAAAACACTAAAGGAAGAACGCGTTTTTTGGGTAAGATATTAAGGTAATTTCTTTTGGTTATAGAAGTCTGTAAAAGTCCCATTGGACTTTTCCCACTGTGCTCATTAGGCTGCTGTGCAAAAGAAATCAACGCTTCCACTTACTATCTTTCTGTTGCTCAGTCAATAACAACTCTATAAAAGTAATAAGAGTTGATATTTATATAAGAAGGAGACTTAGAACAAAAAGGTAGAGAGACTTGCAGGATTACACAAGGATGATGATAAAATTGGTCATAAAAATGTAGATATCTCACTTTAATGCCTACCCCCCATTTTACTTGTGAGTTTGATTCTTAAGAAACAATCACGGTGAAACATGGTAAGATCTAAGACAGGTGTCCAAACCCTCACCACATGGGTTATCATTGATTTACTATATACTCTATATTAAAGTCAACTTTCTTCTTAATCAGAGGGGAGTCTCTTGAGATTGGGGGATTTAATTTTTCTTTTTAAACAGGAAAATATAGTCAAAAGGATCTTTAGTAAACTATACACTATAAATCTGTGCTGATATTATAGCTATACAGTGTCTGGCTAAGCATACACTCATAATAAACTAATCATACTGCATTGGCTGAGAGAAGAGTATCAAAATAAACTATTCATACCTAATATGGATTTTGTCACCAGCTATTATACGGTAACTATTTAAACTCCACTGTCTTGCCTAACTGAGAAAGCTTTACTGCCTCTGCATTTCTCAACCTGCGTGAATCACATGTAACGTTAATATGTGCTAATAAACATCCTCAGATGCACTTCACCCAGCTGGGGCTTCCCAGAAACAATTGTCACATTGATGGTAGTTTTTCAAAGCCTGGTGTGAGTTTTGTAACAGAACACATATAGGTCATGTATTAGATATATAAGTACATATCAATATATTTCTATAATTTTTCTCACTTTCTTTAGATTCCCAGCTGACCATTCAAAAAATAAAATAGTCCTCTGCCCTCTCAGTGTGTCCTAGCCCTAACTAAGAAAGAAAATGACTAAAAATAGTCATTTTAATCATGGATACAATTTAATGTAGTTTTTCTTTTTAACATAGCATTTTAAAAAGCTTTTAATAGGAAATATTATAGAGTCACGGGAAGTTGAAAAACAATGTACAAGACAGGCTATAAGGTTCAAGATGGTGCAGGAAGGTGCAGGAAGACCCTGAACTCATCCCCTCCCACAGACACACTGAATCTACACCTACATCTAGAGCAATTCCTCCTGAAGATAAATTGAGGGCTAACTGAAAAGCTTCTGCACAACACATGACAGAAGGACTCCCACAGAGATGGGTAGGAGAGACAGAGATATGTTATCATTGGGAACCCCACCCTTAATGCTGAGAACTGCAGTGGGGAGGGATATCACTGAGGGGCCCACACACCGACTTCTTATAGAAAATTATCAAACTACGTGGGAAGAGACCAAGAGAAGAAGAAAGGAACAGAAAAACTACAAAAACCCAGCAAAAAAAACAGCGGTTTGAAGGGTGCCTAGACTACACACGAAGGAAACCATTTACTAACCTTAGAGCATCTGCCGAACGAGCAGGGGACTGCTGGAACTCTCTCTGGGACTGGAGGTCAGAGGTATCAAAACAAAAGAGTGATGGCCCAAATAAATAAAATCAGAAATGAAACAGGAGAAGGTACAAATGATACCACAGAAATGCGAGGAATCTTAAAAGATTACTTTTAAAAATGATATGCCAATAAATTGGACAACCTAGAAGACTCAGTCAGGAACAAATCTGAACAGAGAGATTTACTACTAATAAAACTGAATCAGTAATCAAAAAATTCCCAACAAACAAAAGTCCAGGACCAGGCAGCTTCACACGTGAATTCTAGCAAACATTTAAAGAAAATTAACACCTACCCTTCTCAAACTATTCCAAAAAATTGAAGAGTGAAGGAATGCTTCCAAATTTATGAGAAAAGCATTGTCCTGATACCAAAACCAGACAAACAAACTATAAGAAAGAAAGAAAGGATGGAAGGAAGGAAGGAAGGAAGGAAGGGAGGAAGGAAGGAAAGAAGGGACAGCCCAGTATCCCCGATGAAATAGATGCAAAAATCCTCAATAAAATATTAGCAATCTGAACTTGACAATACATTAAAAGGATCACACAGCATGATCAAGTGGGTTTTATTCCGGGGATGCAAGGATGCTTCAATGTCCACAACAAGTCAATCAACATTAAGAAAACAAAGGATCAAAACCATATGATCATCTCAATAGGTGCAGAAAGAGCATTTGACAAAATTCAACAAACATTGATGATAAAAACTCTCAACAAAGTGGGTAGAAAGTGAACACATTTCATAATAAAGGCCAGATATGAAACAAAATATTTTCAAATGATATGTTCAATAAGGGGTTAATATCCAAAATATATAAGGAAGTCATACAGTTCAATACCAAAAAAGCAAACAATCAGATAAAAAGTGGGCAAAAGACCTGAATAGACATTTTTCCAAAGAAGACAAACACATGACCAACAGGGCCATGAGAAGATGCTCAACATCGCTAATCATCAGGGAAATGTAAATCAAAACTGCAATGAGGTATCACCTCACACCTGTTACAAAAGCTATTATCAAAAAGACAAGAAATAAAAAGTGTTGGGGAGGGTGTAGAGAACAGGGAACCCTTGTGCACGGTTGGTGGGAATGTAACTTGGGGCGACCACTCTGGAAAACAGTGTGGAGGTTCCTCAGAAAATTATAAATAGAAGTACCATACAATCCAGCAATTCTACCTCTTGGAATTTATCCATAGAAAACAAACACACTAATTTGAAAAGATACATGCACCCCAATATTCATTGCAGCACTATTTACAATAGCCAAGATACGGAAGCAACGTAAGTGTCCATCGACAGATGAATGGATAAAGAAGATGTAATATATATGTATATCTTATATATATATAATCTTATATAATATATACACAAACTCACACACACAATGGAATATTACTCAGCACAATGGAATATTACACCCAATGGAATACATAAAAAAAGAAAGAGGGCTTCCCTGGTGGCACAATGGTTGAGAGTCCGCCTGCCGATGCAGGGGACGCGGGTGCGTGCCCCGGTCCGGGAAGATCCCACATGCCGCGGAGAGGCTGGGCCCGTGAGCCATGGCCACTGAGCCTGCGCGTCCAGAGCCTGTGCTCCGCAACGGGAGAGGCCACAACAGTGAGAGGCCCGCGTACCACAAAAAAAAAGATCCTCAGATGATTCAAAGCACTTTGAAGTTTGAGAAGCTCAATTCTACTCTGCAAAGGCTTTTTGTACTTTTTCAGTATAAAATAACCTTTTCCTGCTGTCTGAGAATACTGAACATTTATTTTCTTTTTAGTGGGTTACTCACCTCTCTAAGTGATAATTCTCAAGTAACTTGTCTTTAAGCCAAAGTTGGTGCTTGAGACTTTTGTGGAGACTAGTCTTTCAAACTTTGTCTACCTTTACAAATCAGGAGAGTTCCCATTTAAAAATTGTACTTTATGTGTTTTAGAAAAATCAGAATGTCTAGGCACATGGACAGAATGGCTGGCTGGGGACAGTCTCCCATTAGCCGGTCTTTTGCTTTCCAGTGGGTCACAGTCCTCACCGTATTCACATATGCCCTGATCCCTGGCAGCTTCACCATTCATGTTGTCTGCCTGGCCTCTGACATTTGAGTTTGCAACCGCTGCATGCACATAGACCTGGGGTCCCTGCCTGGAGCAAAGGCAAGTCTTTGTCCTGTTCAATACCCTGTTTATAGCAAATAGCCAATAGCCTTTAAAAAAATCAATATTACTGTTATATAAACACTTTTAAAGGTGGTGGGGGTGGTATGAGACAGCACTTGGCCACAAAAAATTTACAGCCTAGTTGTGACCTTAAAATTACATTTGACACCAAATGCTAGTGAGGTTTCTTGAGAATGTAGATTATCGCTGCGGGTGTGGATACACAATGGTATGAGCACTGTGGAAATGGTTTGACAGTTTCACATAAAGCTGAACATGCACTTACCATATACCACACAGTAATTACACTCGGGTATTTATTCCAAAAGGATGGAAACTTATGTTCACACAAAAGCTGTACAGGGATGTTCACAGCAGCTTTATTCGAAACTGTCCAAAACTGGAGACGATCCAAATGTCCCTCAGCTGGTGAATGGGTAAACAAACAGTGGTATTCCCACACCTTAAAATACGACGCAACAATAAAAGGGAACAATATAGTGAAAAATGCAAAAACTCGGTTGGCTCTCAGGAATTACGCTGCATGAAAAAAAACAGTCACGAAAGGTTACATATTATGTGATTCCATTAATAGTCTTGAAACAACGAAATTGTAGAGATGAAGGTGGTCAGAGGTTATAGATGGTGTGGCTATAGAGAGCTAGCGCAAGAGAGACTTGTGGTGATGGAAAGTTCTATATATTGATTGAGGTGGTGGTAACAGTGATTCGGTATTTTTACATGTTATAAGATCACCATGATAAGTCTAGTTACCATCTGTCACCGTATAAAGTTTTAAAAATATTACTGACTGTATTCCTTATGCTGTACGTTGTATCCCAATGACATTTAATTTATAACTGGAAGTTTAGTCTCCCTTACCTATTTCACTTATTTCCTCACCCATCTCCCCTCCAGCAACCACCAGTTTGTTCTCTGTATGTATGAGTCGTGTCCCCTGCATGTTCTCTGTATGCATGAACCCGTGTCCCCTGCATCGGCGGGCGGACTCTTGACCGCTGCGCCACCAGGGAAGCCCATGAGGACCTTTTTAATTGATGTAGTAGGTCTGGATCAGGGATGAGGACTGACAGTCTGCATTTATACCACCAGGTGATGCTGCTGGTTCAGGGACCGCTCTAAGTAGCAAGTGAGTAAGTAACATCTGAGCTGGACCCTGATACTTGGCTTGTGTTTGTAGATGCAAAAATGGATCCTGGTAGACAGAATGGTGCCACCAGTCATAAAAGTAGGAAAACTTGAAGATAAGTGGGAAATTGTAAAATCTTCACTTTGTGTTGTAAATAGTTTACACAAAAAAGAGCAGGAGATAAACTTCAAAAGGTATGTGTTGAGATGGGAGGGTGCTGTATGTTATGTTCCAGATTTCAGCAGCCTGCAATTCATATGTAGTTAGATTACTATCAATTAGAAACGTCCACGATTTCTATGATCCCTCCCTTTGATTATAAATGGGTCTCTCCATTATAATCATCTAGTCCCACCTGGTCACATTCCTCTCAGCTTATGTCTTCTGCCCCAAATTTAAGGGAGTATGCACTGCCTCAGGGATCACTGACGTCTGTACCAAAGTTTCTGTCTGCTTTATCTCTCGAATGCACTAATACTTGCAGACATAGCTGTGTTGGTTCCATGCACAAGAAGGGATACTTGCCTTCTTGCCTTTTATGGGAAAAGATTTTTCACCTGTACTCCGAAGTCTCTCAAAGACTTTTGAAAACGGATACTCACTCTTCTGGTTGTCAGTATATTTCTATCTATAGGGGCTCCATCCCTAGGGGAGGCACCGTCTTCTTTGTTCCCGTCATTTTCTCTCCGTCTCTCTTTGATTAAGGAATTTTACACAAACAAAATAAAACATAAAACACTTCTCTCTCTTCCATCCAAAAAAAGTCAAAGACCTTAGGCAAACACCTGTTTTTAGGAGTCACGGGTCCACTATGTGCACACATAATCAAGATGAGATTTCCCATACTTAGAAATAAAAGAATAAGCAAACAAATGAGTGAATGAATGAATAAGTGCATTTGTATTTTAATAGGAAGATGATAGAGGGATAAAAAGAAGATGAAAAAGAAAAGTGAGAAGGAATAGATAGGAGAGACCTTGGGAAAAGGGGGGAATAATTGACATGGAGGGGCAGAGGACGGACGTACAACTAAGATTTCCAGGTTAGAAATCAACTTAGAAAGGTCTGAAAAGCTAAACTAGCGAAAAGCTCAGTATCCCTGCCATACCTATAAGGGCAGGGTCACTATTCATCTGTGCTGGCTGATATCAGACATCGAAATTATTTTTCGTTCTCTTTCTTTCTCTTACATTTTAATTAAAATAGATCCTTATTAATTGCTCTGGGTTATTATATGGTTCTACTGTATGAGATGCTATGGAAATATTACATCTATAACTTTTAAGGAAGTCATTAAATACTACTCTTTAACACCATTTTCACTTAACAATATATTATAGAAATCCTTCCAAGTAAATCCATACTCCAAGTCAATACCTTCTTGTTTTTTACAGGTTCATAGCATGGGATGCCTGCCATGGCTATGTGGATGTGGCTTATAGTCCATCAGCTACAGTGAGTGTAAATGACCAAGGGACCTAACAATTGTCCTGAAATTCATCACTGCGTTTGCATACAGGACATGTCCCCCAGGAGCTGCTTTCAGCCAGTGATTGACTGTGGCAGGGATAGTTTGTTCCTGGTTGACATGGGCTCCTCTGATGGCTGACTTTGGCTTGAAAACTCTGATGGCTTTGCCGAAGCTTCCTTAGATTGCATGGCAGTCTCGATGCTTCCATCAATCTTCTCTCGCCCTGTCCTTACTGGGATCAGACTTGCTTTGCAGCCTGATGGCTCTTTCAGCCTTATCTGGCTCCCTCCTGATTTTCCCTCCTATAAGCATTTCCCCTAATGAAATCTTTGCCTTCTGCATCTCAGAAGAGCCAACTAAGCAATGCCTACTCCATAATTTGTGCCACATTCCCTTATTGATAGACATTCAGCTTATTTTCAAATATTTTTGTTAATACAAACAACATGGTAATAAATATCATCCACTTGTATCCTTATATATTGGCAATTTTTTTCTTCTGTTGACTAAGTTCTGAGAATAGAATTGCTTAAAGGGTATATATATTTGAAATTTAAATAAATGCAGTACAATTACTATAATGAATACAATTAAATCAAAATACAACTTAGGTCATTAAAACCCTTGGTTTTAATGAAGTATTGATAATTTTCTCATCTAGAAGAGACAAAGACAACACAGCAAAAATACAGACTAATGAAATTAATCTCTTATTATGGTGTCTACAATATGTGTCATGGCTTAACAATAAAACCTCTGTAGGCTGTTTGTAAAATATCAATTAATAATTAAATTAAATTTTGTCTATTATCTATTTGTCTATTTGTCTATTATCTATCTATTATCTATTATTATCTATTTGTCTATTTGTCTATTTGTCTATCTGTCTATTTGTCTATTTGTCTATTATCTTGAATATAAACAACTGCTTACCTTCTGATAGCAAGCACTTAAATCAAAGGGAAAAAACCAAGAAGAGATATAAAATGGAAATAATTATAATGTTTATTTTTATTCTGTAAGTTTGATAAGTTATTAATATTCAAAAAGCGACATCTAGATGTTTGTGCCATCTGTAGCTATATTTTACTCATTTTTCCCTTTAAAAATTTTCAAGGATTAATAAAACTTGACAGTAGTTTCAAGTTTAAAATCCACTGGACTACATGGTACTTTAAAAAATTATATAATATAGAAATTTACTGTGTTACATCTGTCTCATCAATATGCACTATCTAGCAACTTGCATTAACAACTGATCATAAATATGGATTAAACAAAGAGAAAGAGTGGTTATCTGGAAAAAATATAATGTTCTATGATGGTTGTTGCAAACGGTACTGGGTAGCTGAATTCTTTGATCAAAAATGAACACTTGGGGGCTTCCCTGGTGGCACAGTGGTTGAGAGTCCGCCTGCCGATGCAGGCGACGCGGGTTCGTGCCCCGGTCTGGGAGGATCCCACATGCCGCGGAGTGGCTGGGCCCGTGAGCCATGGCCGCTGAGCCTGCGCGTCCGGAGCCTGTACTCCGCTACGGGAGAGGCCACAACAGTGAGAGGCCCGCATACCGCAAAAAATAAATAACTAAATAATAAGTAAATAAATAAATAAAATGCCTATTAAAAAAAAAAAAAAAATGAACACTTGGGACTTCCCCGGGGGTCCAGTGATTAAGACTCTATGCTTCCACTGCAGGGGGCATGGTTCGATCCCTGGTCTGGGAACTAAGATCCCACGTGACACATGCAGTGAGGCCAAAAAAAAAAAGAATGTTTGTTCACGGTCAAATGCCATTTGTGTTTAAATGGAATTTACATAAAGCTGCTCTGTTTCACACATTTCCCAAGTAATTATTCTACTTATTATCAAAAAAATAATATTATGCCATTTTTCCCCTAATATTAGGCAAGGACAGAGTAATACACAAGATCAGGATGTAATCTGATAGAATTTAAAAACCACTACAAACCAACAGTCTTTAGACTAGCACTTCTGTAAGTATTTCATATATTCTGCTAAAATATCAAAACACCATTTAATCTATACAGTCACACTATAAGAAGTCAAAATTAAACACCTAATCTATAATTATATAAAGGAAGGGGAAAAAGACCTTAAATGTTGTTTTAAAGCTTGGTAATCTGGTGAGTTGATCAAAGGCACTTTTAAGACAGATCCTTTTACATTTTCTTCTTGCTGATATGTGTAAGAACTAAGATGTACTCCATACTCATATTAAAAAAACATTTAGTAGGTTTTTTTATGATCGCTTTAATGAAAACTCAGTTTTTCACATGCAAGAAAGAGAAAAGAATGAAAGAAGTAAAGAAAGGAAGGAAAGAAGAGAGGAAGAATTCACACCATCTTATGTGTAACCAGGTCTGAAATTAACCACTTGCTATTTTAACTTTTTTCTGGTTACAATGGGCAATAGAAATACGAGGAAAAAATGAATATCCGATAGATTCGACACTCGAAGGTTAATTCTATTTAAGCAAAACCATGCAAAGCAGAGAGCAGGAAAACAATATCTTTTCATTTTACCTTGGACAACATATATCTTTCCTTCTTAAATAGTTTATTGGAAGTTCAAAATAATTATTTTAAAAGATATCATCTAGACAGATTAGCTTAAGTCTATAAAATGTACTTAGAGCTTTCATTCATTTCATTCTTTCCTTTCATTTTAAAGGAAAAATTACAAACGTAGCCACACATTATTTCAGAATTGATTAGTCAAGAGCTTTCTCACCCCAAACAAACTTAGTAAATAATACATAAAAATCATAGTGTATATATAATGCATATGTATGCTAGATAAATATAGAAATTATATATATATACACACACACACACACACACACACACACACACACACACATACATACCACTCACTGTGCCTGCTGTCTTCTCTGAGGGAGTCCATATCTACTCTTCACTCTTCTTCACCCTTCCCCATTCTGCTCTGTGCTTGGGGCTCAATGAATGAGCTGCATCAATGGGCTGCCTTGTCCCTTGTCCTCTGGATTCTGGTTAGTTTTAGCCAATGGCTTTTGAGGATTTCCAATGGGCCTGAGTCTCCCACCCATAATCTAGTGGGGGAAAATTGACAGTACCCACAAAGACAAAATAAAGGTGAAAAAATATGAGTTGGTACAATACTTTGGAGTAATTGTTCACAGTGATTCAATTAGTCTCGTTCTAGTAATTGTGATATTAATATAACTAGGCATTTTACTTCATCATTACATGTTCTCATGCTCTCCAGAATTAAATTCCTATTATTACCAGCCAAGAAGCTGTTGAATAAACGCCAGTTTTTGCTGTTGTTCTGTAGCCAGTAAGGTACTTATATCTTTTTATATCTTGGAAAAATTTAATTTCCCTATATGTTCCCAGGAAGATATCCTCTTAATAGGGTCTCACTGCTCCATAGGATCTCACTTACGCCAAGGAGAAACCACACTTTAATATGATTTCTGATAGATGTTAAGTTTTTAAGGTACATTAAGATTTCAATTTTTCTTTTAAAGCAGGAACAATTATTTGAATATGTTAAACGCAATTGGAATTGCCAACTTTAATAAAAACAATTAACAAATTAATAAATTAACAACTTCAATGTGCAACTCCCAAAACATTTGTATAAACTAGTGACTATAAAGAAACACTGTCACATATGCAAGAGCAGAAACCAAGATTTTAGTACAATTTATCCTGAGTCACCCAAGGTGTGGAAAGGGAAGATAACTCAGCAGAAGGAACCATGAGTGTGTATGTGAAGGTCTGAACAGGGTTTGCAGTGACATATTTAGTGTATACTGTATGGGGTATAACGTACCCAAGTTCATACGTGAAATGTATAGTGTCAGTGGCAGAAGATGAAGTGGTGATGAGGGGTCATTTTTTAAAGCATTTTTTAAAGTACTTGTTATCTTTTGCCTCTGGGCATTCTGCCATACTACTCTCATTTATTCCAGAGGGCTAGTCACTACAAGGGAAGGGTAAAATGTGTGCTTGTAAAACACACACCTTCTCAAAAAATACATCTTCTCATTGAATGAATTGATCAACAATAACATAAGCTTTCTTAATTTTTTTACTGTAAAATTTTCTTGGAAGGTTAAAATTATTTGAGGTATGAGTTTTCTAGATAGTCTGCATTTAGTTTGGCTTTTTCCAGCTATATTGAAGTATAACTGACAAATAAAATTGTAAGGTATCTAAAGGATACAATTTGGGGATTTGACATACGTACATACTGTGGAAGGATTCCCCCCAAAGAGTTAACAACACACCCATCACCTCACATGTTTACCTTTCTTTGTGTGTGTGTGTGAGAACATTTAACTTCTACTATCTTAGCAAAGTTTAATCATACAATACAGCATTGTTATCAACTATAGTCATCATGTTATACATTACATCCTCAGACTTTGCTCATAACCGAAAGTTTGTACCTTTTCACCAACCTCTCCGTATTTCCCCACCCCCAACCCCTGCCGACCACTTTTCTACTCTCTGTTTCTATGAGTTCAATATTTTAAAAAAAGATTCCACATATAAGTGAGATCATGTGGTAATTTTCTTTTCTTGTCTGGCTTATTTCACTTAGCATAATGCCCTCCAGGTTCATCCCTGTTGTTGCAAATGACAGGAGTTCCTTCTTTTTCAAGGCTGAATAATATTCTACTGTAGATATGTACACACACACAAACACACACACACACAAACACACACACCATATTTTCTTGATCACACCCATCTGCTGATGGACATTAGGTTGTTTCTGTACCTTGCTACTGTGAATAACGTTGCAGTGAACATGGAGTACAGATTAGACACACCTCATTTAAACCAGAAAATAAATCCTGTGCTATTTAATTGAGATTGCCACAGCCATATAACCTCAAAGTCACTTCTATACTGAAGTTTATTCTAAAATAAGCCTAAAATAATCATTGAAAATGTATGTATATATTCTTACACTTCCCATTTTTTTGGTTTCTTCTTGTTCTAAAAGCATGACTTTGACTGTGGGCTGTGTTCAGTGTTTTGAAATTAAGGCACCTCTCAACCAGTGGCAAAGGTCAATGGTAACATTCCCACTGCTGAAATATTACTCCTTCCATAAGACGTCTGTGTAAGGGAAGTGTCTCTCTCCCTCATCTCTGTTGCAATAATGCCTATTCATTTTTTAAGGCTCGGTTTCAGTATATTATCCTCTAGGAAAATTGCTTGGACCACTTGGACTGGATTAGGTGGTCCTATTTGTGATCTTTAATGTCCTATGCATTTAAAGATTAGTTATAACTTCATCTTTGCACCCACCATGTAATTTAATGATTGTTTTAGGTGCTTGTTTTGTCACTAGAATGTGAACTCATTGAAGGACAGAACTGTATTTTATTTTTCTTCATATTTCCAGTGTCTAGCATGTTGTTGATTACTTAGTAAGTAATCAATAAATATTTATTTCACAAATGAATGAATAAATGAATGAATTTCACTTTTATACATCAAGGCAAAGGCTTAAACAGTTTGCCCAGTTGAGCCTAAAATCTCAGCAGAACAGCTGATAGTTGAGAGTTGTCAAAGAGCATTCTAGCATCATTACAACAGTTAAACCTTCCTGGAAACCATCAGTTCTGGAAGCAGTCGTCAGGAGTTGCTGGTCCTGAATGTAACCTATTCTTGACTCTCTTTCAGTAGTTTTTAATTATCTTATTTTTTAAATACAGTTTTTTGGGTTTAGTTGTAAAAGATGCTTGTCAGCAAAACAGTCCACCGATTAATTAATAATTAATAATTCTGGTCTGACTTGAGAAACTGTGACCCATGACACTCGGGAAATTTCACAATTAAGTGCCTGATTTCAGGTATTGCTCTACAAAGTCATGTCTCTCCTATGAAGTATGATGGATTCACAGCTTCTTTAACCCAAAGGACATTCTTGAGCAAAGTATCACAAAATATAATAGCTTACTACCTGAACTTCTTCTTCATGTCTTAAGTATGGCTGGGCATAAGTAAAATAATGTAGCTAGCATCATTTCTCCAGCACTGCCTTTTCTTTCCGACTTACTTTCAGCTTTCCTATCATCTGCGCTTGTTTCTGATGATAAGCTGGTTACTTTCAGGATCTCCTGCCAGGCTGTCCTCCTCCAATCTTGGCCATAAGGTGGCCCTCTCAGGGCTCATTCATAGTCCCCACCACTGAGACTCTCAATACACCTTACATCCTATGATCTGATTCCATCACCGTCAGGGTTTCTGACCCTGTTACGAGAATGTTAACAGGACTAATATGAGAAGTGAATTTCTTTCCCGGAGGAAGATTAAGAAAACATCCAAGGATTTATACTGTGGCAGTTGTTTTCCAATTCTCTGGAAACCTCTGTCATCACACTTGCTTGGAAAACCAATAAGCGCTGTCAAAGC
This sequence comes from Phocoena sinus, assembly GCF_008692025.1. Taxonomy (NCBI): domain Eukaryota; kingdom Metazoa; phylum Chordata; class Mammalia; order Artiodactyla; family Phocoenidae; genus Phocoena; species Phocoena sinus. The sequence goes on from NC_045771.1 coordinate 84,111,400, forward strand.
TAATTCTCCCCTCCTCGGTGCCTACACCCTTGCCACTGAACATGGCTGAAGAAACACCCTCACGAGAAGCAGCCTCACCTTAAATTTCTCACTGAAATCTTTTTTTTTTTTTTTTTTTTTTTTGTGCGGTACGCGGGCCTCTCACTGTTGTGGCCTCTCCCGTTGCGGAGGACAGGCTCCGGACGCGCAGGCTCAGCGGCCATGGCTCACGGGCCCAGCCGCTCCGCGGCATGTGGGATCTTCCCAGACCGGGGCACGAACCCGTGTCCCCTGCATCGGCAGGCGGACTCTCAACCACTGCGCCACCAGGGAAGCCCTCTCACTGAAATCTTTAAGTTGGCTCTCATTGCTGCCTGGAGTACATTCTCTGTTGCCTCAATTCATTCACTCTCCCACCTTCCTCTTTCCAAACTTCTCATCTCTCTTCATTGTTCAAACATCCCTTTCTCAACTGATTACTCTTTCATTTCACTGAGAAATTTGAAGCAACCAGAAGAGAAATCCCCTAAGTTCTCATACCACATTTACTCACCTACCAGCATTTGTAACAAAATCCTCCCTTTCTTTCTATTACTAAAATTCAGTTGCATCATCCCTGCTTCCCTTCTACTCATTCACTCACATACAAATACGCTACTATTCCTCCCATTAAAAACCAAACAGATAAACAAACCTTTCTTACCTCCCCATCTCCCTCCAGCTACCACCCCATTCCTCTGCTCTTTTTTTAGAAGTTAGCTCATTAAAAGGGTCACCTATATGTGCTAACTATACTTCCTTTCGATTTATCCTATCTTAAATCCACTCTAATTGCACTTTCAAATTCAACACTCCTCAAAACTTCTCCATATTAATAAATCCAATGGTTGATTTTTAGCCTTCATCTTATTTTTCAGAATTTGACCAATTATTCACTCCCTCCTCCTTGAAATACATTTAAAATGTATCTTCCGGGACAACACATCCTTCTGGTTTCTTTTCTTCCTTACTGGCTGTCTCTTTAAGTGTTATTTTCTGGTTCCTTTTCACATCTATGAACTTCTGGACCTTTGATAATCTTATCCAAGTTTATGGCTTTGAATATCATTTAAATATGACGAGTACTAAATTTATATCTTCAACTAGCACCTTCCCTAGAGCTACAGATTCCTACATCTAATTGCTGACTGGACATTCTTACTTGGGTATCCAACAGACATCTTAAATTTAGCATGTCCAAAACTGAATTCATTTTCTCCAACCAAACATGATTGATTCTTCCAAAATCTTTGCCATTTCAGTTAATGGGAACTTTAGTTTCTTAGGCCAAAAACCTTGGAGTCATACTTAACTTTTCTCGTTTTTCTACATTATATTCAACTAATTAGCAAATCCTCTTGGTTTTACCTTCAGAACATATTTACACTCTGACTACTTTACTGCCTAGCACCTTGGTCCAAACAAAAGGGTTTCTCACCTAGATTATTGAAATAGCCTTCTAACTGGCCTTTCTGCTGTCACCCTTATCCGATATTCATCTAAACACAGCAACCAGAGTGACACTCTTAAAGCAGTGTCAGATTATTTCTCTCTTCTTCTCAAAACTTTCCAGGCATCCTGTCTCATCAGAGTAAAAGCAAAATCCTTACGGTATTTTAAGAGGTTTGTGTGGTCTTTCTCCCTTAATGTTCTGTCTTTGTCTCCTATTTTCTTCCTACTGCTCACTTTGTTCCAGCTTTTCTAGATTTCTTGGCTGTCGCTCAAATATCCCTGGTACACACCTGTCTCAAGAAATCTGCACGTGTTATTTCCATTTCCAGGAATGCTGTTCCTCCAGATATTCAAGGCTCACCCCTCACGCCCTTAAAATTTTCGCTCGACGTGGTCATCTTAGCAAGGATTCCCTGATCACCCTTTTAAAAATCACAATGCTTACTTCTTCCCTGTATCCCTAACTTTTACCCTGCTTTATTTTTATTTACTTAGTTATTTTATTGTATGTTTCCATGCAATAGAATGTAATCCTTGCAGGACTGAGGTTTTTTTTTTCTGATCTCTTGTTCACTGCTCTAACCCCAGAATCTAGAAAATTGTCTAACATATACTGTGTCCAGTTAATTTTTGTTGAATGAATAAAAATTAATGCTTAAAAATGTACACTTACATAGGTTTTAGCCACATTTTTAACAAGTTATATGCTCATATATATATATATATTTTTTTTTTTTTTGCGGTACACGGGCCTCTCACTGTTGTGGCCTCTCCTGTTGCGGAGCACAGGCTCCGGACGCGCAGGCTCAGCGGCCATGGCTCACGGGCCCAGCCGCTCTGCGGCACGTGGGATCTTCCCGGACCGGGGCACGAACCCGTGTCCCCTGCATCGGCAGGCGGACTCTCAACCACTGCACCACCAAGGAAGCCCCTCATATATTTTTAATCTTTTCAGTTGCTTTTGGCTTCCTTTGTCAAAATATAGAAATTTGCTGAATATTACTTTTATTATTCACCATACTTTCAGTAAGGTCACTGTCCGTGTTTCCTATGAAAGTTAGATCATGATGCCTCATTATCTAATAAGATGTCACTAACTGGGTTACTAACTAGCCCTTTTCTCACTCTCACATTGATTAAGTAAGCCAACGTCAGAAAAGCAGGATAAAATTATTTCCATGCCAAGCCCAGTAGATTATGGAATCACTTTTAATAAAATACTGGGAAATTTTGCACATAGTAAAAGGGTAAAAGTTTTATATCCTACAAGTAACATTAAAGTAAATGCATTTGGGAAGAATTATTTCAGGCATTTCCAATGGACACTTTTATGAGGTGCTGTTGATCAACGTTTCTAAAGTATTGCATTGAGCAGTTTCATTTCCTATTAATTTCTTCTTTTAAAAGTAGTAAATAGCTGTGATAATTCTTATTTCATCATGCCTGTCACATGTAACAAGGGATAATCTGTCTTGTTTTCATTATTAAATACGGTTACTGAATATTGAAAGACTAGCTGTAGCAACTCTGTCAAAGTCTTGCTGCTACCAGGGCGATAATTTGTCTGTGAGGAACGGCTGAATGTAAAAGAAACATGTAATATTTCAACCAGGAACTTGTCCTCTTTTTTCTTTTTTTAAAACATAATTATAGTGTTTCCCAAAATGTGGTTTGTGTCCCCATGATTGCACGTAAAATGACGTTAGGTAGGGCATGGACAGACACATTAAAAATTAATTGGCATCTTCATTGTAATGTATGTAAGAAAATGATAAGTAAATAATAGTAAAAATAGTAGTCAGCAAATACCAAGAAGGTGAGAATCTGAATGAGTGAAGTTTGGAAAATCCTTGTTATTCGGGTATTCGATTAAATCACCAACTAATACCTAAATATTATTTTGGTTACAGAATGTTGAGTTAATTCACTTAAAGAAAAAAGGACTTCACCTGATATCCACTCTCCAAAGAAAACACTCATTCAAGTATTTGGCTCCTCATGAATAAATAAATAAGCAATAACAAGCAAGGTAAGCATTAGACAGTAGTGCAATTTAAGACATGCCGTGTTGCCTCAATTTTACTATTCCAGCCCGTTATTTGCCTCCTGCTAGTTACACTATGAAAGATGGACGTGGGCTTCCCTGGTGGCGCAGCGGTTAAGAATCCACCTGCCAGGGCTTCCCTGGTGGCGCAGTGGTTGAGAGTCCGCCTGCCGATGCAAGGGACGCAGGGTCCGCCTGCCGATGCAAGGGACGCAGGTTCGTGGCCCGGTCCGGGAAGATCCCACATGCCGCGGAGCGGCTGGATTCGTGAGCCATGGCCGCTGAGCCTGCGCGTCCGGAGCCTGTGCTCCGCTACGGGAGAGGCCGCAACAGTGAGAGGCCTGCGTACCGCAAAAAAAAAAAAAAAAAAAAAAAAAAAGAATCCACCTGCCAGTGCAGGGGACATGGGTTCGAGCCCTGTTCTGGGAAGATCCCACATGCCACGGAGCAACTAAGCCCATGCACCACAACTACTGAGCCTGTGCACCTAGAGCCCATGCTCCCTCTAGAGCCCACGAGCCACAACTACTGAGCCCACGTGCCTAGAGCCTGTGCTCCGCAACAAGAGAAGCCACTGCAATGAGAAGCCCGCGCTTCTCAACGAAGAGGAGCCCCCGCTCGCCACAACTAGAGAAAGCCCACGTGCAGCAGCAAACACCCAATGCAGCAATAAATAAATATATTTTTTAAAAAAAGAAAAGAAAGATGGCCATAACTGGCATTTTTCTCTCCTTAAAAGTTAAATATGTCTGAATATTTCTCAGTTTCTTTATATATATATTTTTTTTTTTTCAAGAATAAATTGAAAAAGTCTATTACCCAAAACTCAGCATCTATATATATGAAGTCTAATCACACCCACACTTTTGTACAGCCAGGATAAAAATATCATTCTCCTGCTTTCCAACTCATTATTAAATGGCATCAAAAAATACTTTTCTCTTAATCTTTCTTATAATGACTGTAATCGAAGTAGAACTTAATAATTATACTCCCTGTTTGGATATTTTATAATCATATTCTATAAATTCTGAGATTAGCACATCTTTGTTTTGTTTACTTTAACACTTAAAATCGCACCGTTTCTTCTAGCCTGTGCTTAGAACGTTTAACATGATGGAATAGGAAGAAAACAAACAATTGTTACTAGTTTAAGTTCAGTACTTGCCCCTCACCTTTTACTAATTATTTGACTTTGAACAAGTTAATATTAGCTCTCAGAAAATTATTTTTCTCATGTGTAAATTAAGAAAAAGAATACTTTACCTTGGGTTTGTTCAGATAATTATGTGAAATGACATCAAAGTATTTCATAAACTAAAGTGTCATACAAGTGTTATTTTATGAACAAATGTATTCGGGTAAATTTTTTAAAATGTATTTAATTTAGTTCAGATAGAATTTTATGCTTTTTATTTTTCTTAAAACACAGTTTTAAGAATGTTTATGCACACTTATTGGGAAAATGCTTATTTCTTAAAATGCCTAGTCAAATAGGTGTACTGATTATAAAGACTTGCTGGCTCTTTATTTCTGGATGAAAACATTCAAAACCTTTCCAAAAAACAATGCTTCTCTAGTTTTTTGGTTTTTTTTTTTTTTTTTTTTGCGGTACGCGGGCCTCTCACTGTTGTGGCTTCTCCCATCGCAGAGCACAGGCTCCAGACGCGCAGGCTCAGCGGCCATGGCTCATGGGCCCAGCCGCTCTGTGGCATGTGGGATCTTCCCAGACCTGGGCACGAACCCGTGTCCCCTGCATCGGCAGGTGGACTCTCAACCACTGCGCCACCAGGGAAGCCCCGATTGTCTAGTTTTATATGTTGGATTAATAGTTATCAGAATGAATTAGATTTGCTAATCTTTTAGGTGTAAGATCAACCTTTATGATTTTGGAGTGTGTAATTACATTCTGAAATTTTACTTATTTTTATTTGTTTGTAGATATATGGGATTCTAGAGGCAGTGATGTTTAGGGCATACATCTGTCACATAGCTCTACTGTGATCCTTAAGACAACTTTGTGAGTACTTTAAAACTATTAGAAGAAAATATAGAAGGAGATCTTTATGATCTTAGAGTTGGTAGAGATTTAACTAAAATAAAAATGAAGGAAAAAAAATTAAAATGAAGGATCACATCAACCATATAAGAAAAAGTCCAGGTTTGATTAAATTAGAAAAAAATATAATGCTATGTTAAAAGTTAAGCAATGCATTAGGAAACTATTTATGGAATACATAGCAGAGGGATATCATGAAACTATATTAAGAAAATCCACAAATCAGTGCTAAAAATATATTTTTAAATATTAGCCAATGATATGAACAGAACATTAATCAAAAAATAAACTCAAAAGGTCAATGAGGGCTTCCCTGGTGGTGCAGTGGTTGAGAGTCCGCCTGCCGATGCAGGGGACACGGGTTCGTGCCCAGGTCTGGGAAGATCCCACATGCTGTGGAGCGGCTGGGCCCGTGAGCCATGGCCGCTGAGCCTGCGCGTCCAGAGCCTGTGCTCCACAGCGGGAGAGGCCACAACAGTGAGAGGCCCGCGTACCGCAAAAAAAAAAAAAAAAAAAAAAAAAAGTCAATGAATATATGAAATGATGCCCAATCTGAGAAAAATAAAAACATGCTGAAATAAAATTCTCCACCCATCAGATTTCTAAACACTAAAAATTCAGATATAAAAGTTGGGTAAGAATTTATATAAATATGAATTTTTTGAAAGAGACTGTGAGATATTAATTAGTACAGATAATTTGGAGAGAAGTTTGGCAATAAAATATTAAAACAGTGTGTAATTTATGACCCAACCATTCTCTTCTAGGTATATGCTTTACAAAAATGTTTCCATCTATGCAAAGAAAATAATGCAACTGTTGATACTAGAAAATTCACTGAAGAACTGTTTATAAATTAAAGAATTTCAAACTAACCTTCATATACATTGGAAAATAAATGGATATACAAGCTATCATATAATAATAAGTGGAAAATGTAGACAATATTCTATCTTTTACATGTATGCCTCTCAAAAACACACTGGAGAAAGTGATTGAGTGTAAGATTATTTATATACTTTCAAAAAAGCATAAACATACAAAAATGCTATATTTAAAGGACAAGTATAGTATTGGAAGGGTACATCAAATACAAGATAGCAAGTGCCTATGGGTTGAGGAGAGGAAGGAGTGGGGAAAAGGGATAAATGAGGCAAAAAATAATAAGGCTGTAGTTAGATGATTATGTGTCACTAGCATAGGATTATGATTAATCATATCAATCCAACTCTTAAGATTCTATGTGCAGAAAAGGAAAAAAGATAAATCTAATTCAATGGGGTTATATATATAAAACACAGTGTTTAGTATATCATGGACACTCAGTTTTAATTTGTTTCATTACTTTTCTTATAAAGTTTAGTCGAATTCAATTCTAACCTGATTTTTCAGTCTCTTAAAAGTTACTATTTTCTCTGTCCTAACTAAATATCCAAGTTTCACTGAGCTTGTAAAACAATGTAAGTGGGAAATATGGTAAATTCAGAAATCAGATTGTTAGTAGGAAAATATTATTTTTAATACCTGAATGATAAATACGTGAAGATAAATAGCATTGATATTGACTTCCCCCTGGAATCTGAAATTTATTTCCTATATTAATCAAAGTGCTTTGTGCTTAGAGAAACTTTCCCTCGAGCTGCCTCAGAAGGTAAAGGTTGAATATCTGTCTCAGAAGAGGACGGGAGTCAGGTAAACACTTTTCATCCATAGACGAGTGTGAGGACTTTCCCATTCCACAAGATATCTTTCTGACTTGATAATCATAGCTTGCTAACTCCTACACCCATAAGCTTCCACAGCCAGGATCCTCCATCCTGGGTAAGCTTGCGCACTGCTAAGGGATGGTTGTTTGTAACCATATTGGGTCAGTAGTAGGGAGAAAATACTTCCTTACATCCCTTCTGAGTTTCTGTTCAAATATTTTTCCTTCTATTTTCAATAAGGAACCTCTTGATCTATGCCAGAAACTACACAGAGACAATTCCCCACAGAGTACCAACAGATACTTAAAAACTGTTATAAGAGATACAGAACAAAATGTTAAGCCTTTACAGTCATGGAATTATTGTGCATTTCATACTTTCAGACCCTCATACAAAATGAATTATGTCCCAATAATTTCCCAAATGTAGAATTACAGAATTTTACCTACTAGATAATTTAGCCAAATCTTTATAGTAAAGTGGCCAAGTTAATTGTTGAAGACTACATAGCATATCCTTAAGACTTCTGATCCAAAGTAGTGTACTATTCTGTTTTGTCATACAACTACTTAAAAGTACATTAACATCCACACAAAGTAGTTTTAAAACGTTCTAGGTAAACACAACATCGCCTCTGTCCCCACGACACAACAATCACACGAAGACTCATAGGGGCCCTTCCTCTTCACATTACCACATGTTTTCATTAGCTCAGGATGAACTGTTTATATTATCATCTCCAGAACACACAGTTGAAGACATGACATAAAAATCTGAATATTGTATATTAGCAATAAACTGATTTCTTTGAGGTTACCAGTCAAACATTCCTAGCAGGGACTTCTTTGAGGGGAAGGATTAAGTCATACTAATCTCTGTCTCTTTAAAATCAAATATGGTGCCAGGCTCCTTTTAGAAACTCTATAAATGTCATATGAGAGGAAATAAAGGCAGGAAGGTAGGAAAGAAGGAAGATGGTTTTGGTCTCCCTGTCTTTCTAATGCTTCTGCCATTATTCTTGCCAGTCCTTCAGTCACATCCTAAACACCTGTTTGCTTCCTCCTTACAGGCCTGGTCTGTACTTAGCCCTTGGAGGAAGGCCTGGTCTGTACTTAGCCCTTGCTTATTAATACACTTTCTCAAACAAGGACCCATCTTTGGATGTTCAGTAGTTACGACATGTTGCCAAATTTTGACTCCTTCCTTAAAATCATTCAAATGAGACCCACATTTTTTTATTAAGCAGGCATTACCCTGGGTTATTCATACTGCAAGCACTAGCTGATTTAAACATTGTCTTTATTATACATTAATTGATGTAATCACTTATCTATTATGTATCTAATTGCCAGGCATAGAGTTAGATTTAGGGGCTAAATAGGTGAATAGAATATAATACTTGATTGAACAGAACACGACACTTATTCTAGGGGACATCATGCTTACCCAGGGATACATATAAATGTCCATATAGGGAAGTTATTGCTCAGAGAAAAATAACCTTTTACTACAGACTTTAGTGTTATGCGGGCCAGCTGTCCTGGAAACCATTTCCCTTTGGTCATAAAAGAGGCTACATAAAAATATTCATCTCTACTATTTAAAATTTTATTGACTGCCTCATATCTCAGGCACTGTGCTTGGTGCTTGGGGATCATTAATGAATGAAATGCATTAATTTATGCCTTTAAAAGTCTGCCAATAACCCTGAGAAACTCTTAGGTAGAAAAGATTATTTTCAGTGTGGAAACAAGAAAGTTTGATACCTTTTTATTCACTGGAAAAAGAAACCCAACCTGGCATTATTTACTCAAATAAAAGGCAGGCTAGCAACAACTCCTGGGGAAAAGGTGTAGTTATGAGTGGCTGAGCCTTTGGGTGGATAGTGCTAAATTTTAATATCCTTCCTTTCTCACAGTTTTGTCTCAAATTAATCCCATGTATGTCTTAGTGCTGTAATATAGAACTAATTTGGATTTAGTGTTTTGATATATGTTTTCATTTTTAGATGAAAAATTCACAATATTCTAATACTGGTAAATATCTCTATATATTTCCATGTAGCTTACATGACATTTTGTGTGAAATGTTTAAACAAAGATAGACCTTAGTGTGGCAGTGGTGGAGGTTGGCGATGGAGCACATAATTGTACCCCATGGAAATTCTTACGGCAACAATGTTTGTCCAAAGCTAAGTAGAAGAATCTGTTTAGCTTGGGCCCTACTTAGTATGTGTAATCTTCCCTTCTTGAATCTTCCATATTTACTCCAGGAGCAGGGAGTGGTAGAACTCAGAAAAGAAGAGGAAGATGTCTAAGGTGTAGGGCACAGAGCTTGGATATGAAAGAGACTATCCCAAAGTTATTAGGTAAATTTTGGCAGACATTAGATCAAGATGATAACAACTCCTAATCAAGAAAGCACCCAGGCTTCCCTGGTGGTGCAGTGGTTGAGAATCTGCCTGCCAATGCAGGGGACACAGGTTTGAGCCCTGGTCCGGGAAGATCCCCCAGGCTGCGGAGCAGCTAAGCCCATGCACTACAACTTCTGAGCCTGTGCTCTAGAGCCCATGAGCCACAACTACTGAGCCCACGTGCCTAGAGCTCGTGCTCCGCAACAAGAGAAGCCGCCGCAATGCAAAGCCTGCACACCACAGCGAAGAGTAGTCCCCACTTGCCACAGTTAGAGAAAGCCCGTGTGCAGCAACGAAGACCCAACACAGCCAAAAATAAATAAATAAAATAAATGCATTTATTAAAAAAAAAAAAAAAAAAAAGAAAGCACCCAATCAGAACACTGGGTGGAGGGAACGAGACAAGAACAAAGTGAGAAACCAAAAAATAATCAGCAGAACCTAAAAGAAAATTTGAAATTAGATTAAGGCTGAAACTGACAACACTTCTAAAGGTTTCTAAAAGAGAAAAGAAACTGTAAGTTTATATTATAACTTCAAGCACCAATTTGGAGGAAAGGATAGCATTTTTCCTTTAGTTTTTATCTGTAGAACAGAGCATCCTGTATTCACTCAATAGTTCTTCAAGTAAACAAACAGTTGATCCAAGATAACTGATAATGGGCCTGTAAGAATATCTTTCTGACTTCTTGTCCTAATGATGGAAGTGGTATTTGTTATCAGCTTGAAAGAAATGATGGGCTATTTTTTAGTTTAAGATAAACAATGAGGATGCATTGTTCCTTTAGCCATCATATTCCTTGACTATTACATGTAATTTCAACTCTCCTTTATTATCCTAGTTCTTATAAGTTTTTAATGAGACATCAAAAGTTGCATCTCCTTAACTAAATAGTTCTTCTTTTGCATTCAAAATGATTCAGGGCCTCAGCCAGGGATGGGCTTCAAGTTGTCTGCTGCACAAAAAGTATACAAACCAGACCATAGTTTATAAAAAACATATTTAAGCCAAGAAATGTAGAACATTTCAAAATAAAGAGATGGGCAAATCGATTTCAGGCAAAAATATACAAAATAAGGAATGACTGACAAGATAATATGAAACATGGTAGAACTTAAGGTTAGAAAATAGAAAGAATAATAAAAAGCACAATTTATGATGAGAGTATGAGAAATAAACTTACTGAACCAGAAACAGAACAGTCAAATATACAGCATAATCATTGTAGATGGATAATCATATAATCATATCACAAAAAGCAATATGGGCAGTTTAAAATACACCTCTATCAACACTAGACAGATATACTGCATCAAAATAAATACAGAATAGACAAGAGCTTTTGTTTCTAGTAATGTGGCAGCCTAAGATTACATAAAATTCTTTCTAGTAGAAAGCACTTAAATGCTGGATAAATTGTAAAATATTTTTGTAAGTGAATATGAGCTTGAAATAAAGAAAGGTAAATCCCTAGGGCCCAAACGAAAAGAAAAATCTGGTTAAAAAAAAAAAGAAAAGTAAACTACTGTTGATTCTCTTGCTCTGGAGGCACTCACTCTTGTTGGTAAAGAAGAGGCTTTTGTTTCGCCGGGAAACGAAGCATTAGGTTTAGGATAGATTTGTGTCTGAACTGAAAACTCTGAATAAAGTTGGGACACATGAAGAACTACTTGATGAAAGCCTGGATTAAGAAAATGTGCCCAACAAAAAAGGTTGTCTGAAAGATAACTTATTTGCCGGACCTGAGACATAGGTGTAGATAAATGCCTCATGTGAGTGTTTGTATTCACCATCCTGTCATCACAAGGATTAAGATTAAAATTTATACCCATTACACTTGGCTGGAGTAGCCCCAGCTGAACAATTAACATAAGAGGGGTAACACATTTGAATACACCTGGCAGGAAAACATGCTCAGAACACAAAAAACAAAATTATAAAACCTTTGAGGAAATAAGTCACCATATGCAAGTGCTAGCAGAAACCATAAAGAGGAGAATAAAAACCATAAGAATCTGAGATAATAGAGGAGTTTTAGGCTATAGACCAACACTGCTCAACAAAAAAAATAATCTAAGGCACATATTGAACTTTAAAATTATTTAGTAATCTCATTAAAAGAGTAAAATAGGGAGGGGGAAGATGGCGGAAGAGTAAGACGGAGATCACCTTCCTCCCCACAGATACACCAGAAATACATCTACATGTGGAACAACTCCTACAGAACACATACTGAATGCTGGCAGAAGACCTCAGACCTCCCAAAAGGCAAGAAAGTCCTCACGTACCTGGGTGGGGCAAAAGAAAAAAGAATAAACAGAGACAAAAGGATAGGGACGGGATCCGCACCAGTGGGAGGGAGCTGTGAAGGAGGAAAGGTTTCCACACACTAGGAAACTCCTTCACGGGCGGAGACTGCGGGTGGCGGAGGGGGAAGCTTCGGAGCCGCGGAGGGGAGCGCAGCAACAGGGGTGCGGAGGGCAAAGCGGAGAGATTCCCGCACAGAAGATCAGGGCCGACCAGCACTCACCAGCCCGAGAGGCTTGTCTGCTCACCTGCCGGGATGGGCGGGGCCTGGAGCTGAGGCTCAGTCTTTGGTCGGAGCGCAGGGAGAGGACTGGGTTTGGCGGCGTGAACACAGCCTGAAGGGGTCAGTGCGCCACGGCTAGCCAGGAGGGAGTCCAGGAGAAGTCTGGAGCTGCCGAAGAGGCAAGAGACTTTTTCTTCCCTCTTTGTTTCCTGGTACACGAGGAAAGGGGATTAAGGGTGCTGCTTAAGGGAGCTCCAGAGACGGCCATGAGCCGCGGCTAACAGCACGGACCTCAGAGACGGGCATGAGACGCTAAGCCTGCTGCTGCCACCACCAAGAAGCCTGTGTGCGAGCACAGGTCACTATCCACACCTCCCTTCTGGGAAGCCTGTGCAGCCCGCCACCGCCAGGGTTCCGTCTTCCGCGGAGAATGCACGGCACGCCTCAGGCTAGTGCAACGTCAGGCTGGCCTCTGCCGCCGCAGGCTCTCCCCGCATTCCGTACCCCTCCCTCCCCGTGGCCTGAGTGAGCCAGAGTCCCCAAAGCAGCTGCTCCTTTAACCCCGTCCTGTCTGAGCGAAGAACAGACGCCCTCCACCGACCTACACACCGAGGTGGGGCCAGATCCAAAGCTGAGCCCCAGGAGCTGTGCAAAAAAAGGAGAGAAAGGGAAATCTCTCCCAGCAGCCTCAGAAGCAGTGGATTAAAGCTCCACAATCAACTTGATGTGCCCTGCATCTGTGGAATACATGAATAGACAACGAATCATCCCAAATTGAGGAGGTGGACTTTGAGAGCAAAATTTATTATTTTTTCCCCTTTTCCTCTTTTTGTGAGTGTGTATGTGTATGCTTCTGTGTGAGATTTTGTCTGTATAGCTTTGCTTTCACCATTTGTCCTAGGGTTCTATCCGTTCGGTTTTTTTTTTTTTCTTTTTTACAAATATATTTCTTAATGATTATTTTTATTTTAATAACTTTATTTTATCTTACTTTATTTTATTTTATCCTCTTTCTTTCTTTCTTCCTTTCTTTCTACTTTTTCTCCCTTTTATTCTGAGCCATGTGGATAAAAGGCTCTTGGTGCTGCAGCCAGGAGTCAGTGCTGTGCCTCTGAGGTGGGAGAGCCAACTTCAGGACACTGGTCCACAAGAGACTTCCCAGCTCCACATAATATCAAACGACGAAAATCTCCCAGAGATATCCATCTCAACACCAGCACCCACCTTCAATCAACGACCAGCAAGCTACAGTGCTGGATATCCTATGCCAAACAACTAGCAAGACAGGAAAACAATCCCACCCATTAGCAGAGAGGCTGCCCAAAATCATAATAAGGCCACAGACACCCCAAAACACACCACCAGACGTGGACCTGCCCACCAGAAAGACAAGATCCAGCCTCATCCTCTAGAACACAGGCACTAGTCCCCTCAACCAGGAAGCCTACACAACCCACTGAACCAACTTTAGCCACTCGGGACGGGACAGACACCAAAAACAACGGGAACTATGAACCTGCAGCCTGCAAAAAGGAGACCCCAAACACAGTAAGAGAAGCAAAATGAGAAGACAGAAAAACACACAACAGATGAAGGAGCAAGACAAAAACCCACCAGTCCTAACAAATGAAGGGGACATAGGCAGTCTACCTGAAAAAGAATTCAGAAAAATGATAGTAAAGATGGTCCAAAATCTTGGAAATAGAATAGACAAAATGCAAGAAACATTTAACAAGGACCTAGAAGAACTAAAGATGAAAGAAACAACGATGAACAACACAATAAATGAAATTAAAAATACTCTAGATTGGATCAATAGCAGAATAACTGAGGCAGAAGAATGAATAAGTGACCTGGAAGATAAAATAGTGGAAATAACTACTGCAGAGCAGAATAAAGAAAAAAGAATGAAAAGAACTGAGGACAGTCTCAGAGACCTCTGGGACAACATTAAACGCACCAACATTCGAATTATAGGGGTTCCAGAAGAAGAAGAGAAAAAGAAAGGGACTGAGAAAATATTTGAAGAGATTATAGTTGAAAACTTCCCTAATATGGGAAAGGAAATAGTCAATCAAGTACAAAAAGCACAGAGAGTCCCATACAGGATAAATCCAAGGAGAAACATGCCAAGACACATATTAATCAAACTGTCAAAAATTAAATACAAAAAAAACATATTAAAAGCAGCAAGGGAAAAACAACAAATAACACACAAGGGAATCCCTATAAGGTTAACAGCTGATCTTTCAGCAGAAACTCTGCAATCCAGAAGGGACTGGCAGGACATATTTAAAGTGATGAAGGAGAAAAACCTGCAACCAAGATTACTCTACCCAGCAAGGATCTCATTCAGATTTGATGGAGAAATTAAAACCTTTACAGACAAGCAAAAGCTGAGAGAGTTCAGCACCACCAAACCAGCTTTACAACAAATGCTACAGGAACTTCTCTAGGCAAAAAACACAAGAGAAGGAAAAGACCTACAATAACGAACCCAAAACAAATTAAGAAAATAGGAATAGGAACATACATATCGATAATTACTTTAAATGTAAATGGATTAAATGCTCCCACCAAAAGACACAGACTAGCTGAATGGATACAAAAACAAGACCCATATATATGCTGTCTACAAGAGACCCACTTCAGACCTAGAGACACATACAGACTGAAAGTAAGGGGATGGAAAAAGATATTCCATGCAAATGGAAACCAAAAGAAAGCTGGAGTAGCAATTCTCATATCAGACAAAATAGACATTAAAATAAAGACTATTAGAAGAGACAAAGAAGGACACTACATAATGATCAAGGGATCAATCCAAGAAGATATAACAATTGTAAATATTTATGCACCCAACATAGGAGCACCTCAAACATAAGGCAAATACTAACAGCCATAAAAGGGGAAATCGACAGTAACGCATTCATAGTAGGGGACTTTAACACCCTACTTTCACCCATGGACAGATCATCCAAAATGAAAATAAATAAGGAAACACAAGCTTTAAATGATACATTAAACAAGATGGACTTAATTGATGTTTATAGGACATTCCACCCAAAAACAACAGAATACACATTTTTCTCAATGCTCATGGAACATTCTCCAGGATAGATCATACATTGGGTCACAAATCAAGCCTTGGTAAATTTAAGAAAATTGAAATTGTATTAAGTATCTTTTCCGACCACAATGCTATGAGACTAGACATCAATTACAGGAAAAGATCTGTAAAAAAACAAACACATGGAGGCTAAACAATACACTACTTAATAACGAAGTGATCACTGAAGAAATCAAAGAGGAAATCAAAAAATACCTAGAAACAAATGACAATGGAGACACGACGACCCAAAACCTATGGGATGCAGCAAAAGCAGTTCTAAGAGGGAAGCTTATAGCAATACAATCCTACCTTAAGAAAGAGGAAACATCTCAAATAAACAATCTAACCTTGCACCTAAAGCAATTAGAGAAAGAAGAACAAAAAACCCCAAAGTTAGCAGAAGGAAGGAAATTGTAAAGATCAGATCAGAAATAAATGAAAAAGAAATGAAGGAAACAATAGCAAAGATCAATAAAAGTAAAAGCTGGTTCTTTGAGAAGATAAAAGAAATTGATAAACCATTACCCAGACTCATCAAGAAAAAAAGGGAGAAGACTCAAATCAATAGAATTAGAAATGAAAAAGAAGTAACCACTGACACTGCAGAAATATAAAAGATCATGAGAGATTACTACAAGCAACTCTATGCCAATAAAATGGACAACCTGGAAGAAATGGACAAATTCTTAGAGATGTACAACCTGCCAAGACTGAATCAGGAAGAAATAGAAAATATGAACAGGCCAATCACAAGCACTGAAATTGAAACTGTGATTAAAAACCTTCCAACAAACAAAAGCCCAGGACCAGATGGCTTCACAGGTAAATTCTATCAAAAATTTAGAGAAGAGCTAATACCTATCCTTCTAAAACTCTTTGAAAATATAGCAGAGGGAGGAACACTCCCAAACTCATTCTACGAGGCCACCATCACCCTGATACCAAAACCAGACAAGGATATCACCAAGAAAGAGAACTATAGGCCAATATCACTGATGAACATAGATGTAAAAATCCTCAACAAAATACTAGCAAACAGAATCCAATAGTACATTAAAAGGATCATACACCATGATCAAGTAGGGTTTATTCCAGGAATGCAAGGATTCTTCAATATATGCAAGTCAATCAACGTGATACACCATATTAACGAATTGAAGGAGAAAAACAATATGATCATCTCAATAGATGCAGAGGAAGCTTTTGACAAAATTCAACACCAATTTATGATAAAAACCCTGCAGAAAGTAGGCATAGAGGGAACTTTCCTCAACATAATAAAGGCCATATATGACAAACCCACAGCCATCATTGCCCTCAATGGTGAAAAACTGAAGGCATTTCCACCAAGATCAGGAACAAGATACAGTTGCCCCCTCTCACCACTCTTATTCAACATAGTTTTGGAAGTTTTAGCCACAGCAATCAGAGAAGAAGAGGAAATAAAAGGAATCCAAATCAGAAAAGAAGAAGTAAAGCTGTCACTATTTGCAGATGACATGATACTATACATAGAGAATCCTAAAGATGCTACCAGAAAACTACTAGAGCTAATCAATGAATTTGGTAAAGTAGCAGGATACAAAATTAATGCACAGAAATCTCTGGCATTCCTATACACTAATGATGAAAAATCTGAAAGTGAAATCAAGAAAACACTCCCATTTACCATTGCAACAAAAAGAATAAAATATCTAGGAATAAACGTACCTAAGGAGACAAAAGACCTGTATGCAGAAAATTATAAGACACTGATGAAAGAAATTAAAGATGATACAAATAGATGCAGTGATATACCATGTTCTTGGATTGGAAGAATCAACATTGTGAAAATGACTCTACTGCCCAAAGCAATCTACAGATTCAATGCAATCCCTATCAAACTACCACTGGCACTTTTCACAGAACTAGAACAAAAAATTTCACAATTTGTATGGAAACACAAAAGACCCCGAATAGCCAAAGCAATCTTGAGAACGAAAAACAGAGCTAGAGGAATCAGGCTCCCTGACTTCAGCCTATACTACAAAGCTACAGTAATCAAGACAGTATGGTACTGGCACAGAAACAGAAATATAGATCAATGGAACAGGATAGAAAGCCTAGAGATAAACCCACGCACATATGGACACCTTATCTTTGCTAAAGGAGGCAGGAATGTACAGTGGAGAAAGGACAGCCTCTTCAATAAGTGGTGCTGGGAAAACTGGACAGCTACATGTAAAAGAATGAGATTAGAATACTCCCTAACACCATACACAAAAATAAGCTCAAAATGGATTAAAGATCTAAATGTAAGGCCAGAAACTATCAAACTCTTAGAGGAAAACATAGGCAGAACACTCTGTGACATAAATCACAGCAAGATCCTTTTTGACCCACCTCCTAGAGAAATGGAAATTAAAAAAAAAGTAAACAAATGGGATCTAATGAAACTTCAAAGCTTTTGCACAGCAAAGAAACCATAAACAAGACCAAAAGACAGCCCTCAGAATTGGCGAAAATATTTGCAAATGAAGCTACTGACAAAGGATCAATCTCCAAAATTTATAAGCAGCTCGATAACAAAAAAACAAACAACCCAATCCAAAAATGGGCAGAAGACCTAAACAGACATTTCTCCAAAGAAGATATACAGATTGCCAACAAACACATGAAAGAATGCTCTACATCATTAATCATTAGAGAAATGCAAATCAAGACTACAATGAGATACCATCTCATACCAGTCAGAATGGCCATCATCAAAAAATCTAGAAAAAATCAATGCTGGAGAGGGTGTGGAGAAAAGGGTACCCTCTTGCACTGCTGGTGGGAATGTGAATTGGTACAGCACTATGGAGAACAGTATGGAGGTTCCTTAAAAAACTACAAATAGAACTACCATATGACCCAGCAATCCCACTACTGGGCACATACCCTGAGAAAACCATAACTCAAAAAGAGTCATGTACCAAAATGTTCATTGCAGCTCTATTTACAATAGCCAGGAGATGGAAACAACCTAAATGTCCATCATCGGATGAATGGATAAAGAAGATGTGGCACATATATACAATGGAATATTACTCAACCATAAAAAGAAACGAAATCAAGTTATTTGTATTGAGGTGCATGGACCTAGAGTCTCTCATACAAAGCAAAGTAAGTCAGAAAGAGAAAGACAAATACCATATGCTAACACATATATGGAATCTAAGAAAAAAAAAGTCATGAAGAACCTAGCGGTACGACGGGAATAAAGACACAGACCTACTAGAGAATGGACTTGAGGATATGGGGAGGGAGAAGGGTAAGCTGTGACAAAGTGTGAGAGTGTCATGGACATATATACACTACCAAACGTAAAATAGATAGCTAGTGGGAAACAGCTGCATAGCACACGGAGATCAGCTTGGTGCTTTGTGACCACCTGGATGGGTGCAATAGGGAGGGTGGGAGGGAGGGACACGCAAGACGGAGGAGATATGGGAACATATGTATATGTATAATTGATTCACTTTGTTATAAAACAGAAACTAGCACATCATTTTAAAGCAATTATACTCCAATAAAGATGTAAAAAAAAGAGTAAAATAGAGAGATGAGATTAATTTTATGACATAATATTTTAATCCCAAATATAAAGAATATTATTTCAACATATCAATAATATTAATTTTATTAATGTCTTATTTAATTAAATTTTAATTTAATTATTTAAAATTTTTTAATTTTAAAAATTATTAATTTTAAAAATTTTATTAATTTTTTATTAACTTCTTTTTTCACACTAAGTTTTTTAGGTCAGTGTGCATTTTACACTTCCACTACATTTCAATTCATACTCGACATACTTCAAGTGCTAAATAGCTACATGTGGCTAGTGGCTACCATACTGGACAGAGCAGAAATAAGACTAGAAGTATTGTTAAAATTATCAGATACATAAAAAAATGAAATAAAAATATGAGATAGAAGGTAAATAGTAAATGGAACTTCAAGACATCAAAATATATTAATCAAAATGAAAACCCAGTAACTTAGAAAAAGAACAGATTAGAAACAGCTGAAGCAGGAATTCCCTGGCGGTCCAGTGGTTAGGACTCTGTGTTTTCACTGCCAAGGTCCTGGGTTCAATCCCTGGTTGGGGAAATAATATCCCACAAACAGGGAGGTGTGGCCAAAAAAAAAGAAAAAAGAATGAGAAGAAACAGCTGAAGAGGAAAAGGTGTGCTCAAATACTGAATAAGAGAAATTACCCAGAATGCAGGAGGAAGAGAAAAAGTGTAAAAGAGATGAGAAGATAAGAAAGATACGGTGAGAGGATCCAAGATACACGTAACTGTAATCTTAGATGGGGAAAGTAGAGTAAGTGAAAGGAGTATTTGAAGAGATCATGACTGAGCATTTGCCAGAATTAATGAAAGAGTCCTTAGATTCAAAAACATGAGTCTCAAATCACATAAGTAAAATGCTATGCTAACACATATCTAGTGGATCTATAGAACAAGAGAGAAGGGGTATCTTAAAACCAATTAGAGATAAAGACAGATTTCACTTTATTCTTGTTATTTTTTGACAGTTATGTTCTATAAAGTTGCTATGAACACGGAATTAGCTCACATGGAACCACTGCTGCTGGGAAATACAATGTTAGTTTCCTGTGAGCCTCTGGTCATAACCTTTTCATCAACTGATCAATATGTAATGTTTTTCATGCATGCTTCTATTCAAAGATACTGTATTTAATATATATTTCTTACAAATTATTAACTGCATACTCTGAATGATTTGTAGACAGGCACTTTGGAGGCCATTTGTGTGATATAGGTACATTTGCCAAAGTCCTTATAAAAGAAGCCAGTCTCACTGGATACTATAAAACTCTTAAAGGAAAACATAGGCAGGACACTCTTTGACATAAATTGCAGCAATATCTTTTTCGATCCGCCTCCCAGAGTAATGGAAATAAAAACAAAATAAACAAATGGGACCTAATTAAACTCAAAAGCTTTTGCACAGCAAAGAAAAACACAAACAAAATGAAAAGACAACCCACAGAATGGGAGAAAATATTCATGAACAATGCAACTGACAAGGGATTAGTCTCCAAAATTTGCAAACAGCTCATGCGGCTCAATACCCGAAAAATAAACTAGCCAATCAAAAATTGGGCAGAAGACCTAAATAGACATTTCTCCTAAGAAGACATACAGATGGCCAAGAGACACATGAAAACATGCTCAACATCACTAACCATTAGAGAAATGCAAATCAAAACCACAATGAGGTATCACCTCACACCAGTCAGAATGGCTATCATCAGAAAGTCTACAAACAATAAACGCTGAATAGGGTGTGGAGAAAAGAGAACACTTCTACACCATTGGTGGGAATGTAAACTGGTACAGCCACTATGGAGAACAGTATGGAGGTTCCTTAAAAAACTAAAAATAGAGCTACCATATGATCCCGCAATCTGACTGCTGGGCATATATCCGGAGAAAAACATAGTTCAAAAGGATACATGCACCCCAATGTTCACTGCAGTGCTGTTTACAATTGCCAAGACATGGAAGCAACCTAAATGTCCATGGACAGATGAATGGATAAAGAAGATGTGGTACATATATACAATGAAATATTACTCAGCCATTAAAAAGAATGAAATAATGCAATTTGCAGCAACATGGATGGGCCTGGAGATTATTATGCTAAGTGAAGTAAGTCAGGTGGAGAAAGACAAGCATCCTATGATATTGCTTATATGCGGAATCTAAAAAAAAAAATGATACAAACGAACTTATTTACAAAATAGAAACAGACTCACAGACTTAGAGAATGAACTTATGGTTACCAGGGAGGAAGGGTGGTGGAGAGGAATAGATGGGGAGTTTGGGATTGACATGTACACACTGCTGTATTTAAAATAGATAACAACAAGGGCCTACCATAAAAAAATTAAATTAAATTAAAATAAATTTAAAAATAAAAAACATACAAGCAAAAAAGAAATAAAAGGAAAAAGGAAGCAAGTCTCATCAGCTATGAAACCCTGTTCTTCCATGTAACCCTTTTCCTATTTACACTTAATAAATATTTTAAAACTTGTTCCACAGCCTCCTAATGTGCAGAACTTGGCTGACCTGTAATTTTTACATTTTTCATGCCATATTGCCTTTTGAAACATGCAAGCTAGTAAGCACCAGCCAAGGGAAGTTTTATATTTTCCTGACTTTAGGTAATGTGACTGTAAATTTGTTCGGCTTTCAGCCTCACAAGAATGCTGTTCACTATGCTTTTTTTTTTTTTTTTATGGTGAGGGAGCTTGTTTTACTACGTATTAAATCATTTCAAAGATAATGTAATTGAGCAATGTGGTAATGTAACAGAAGTGGACCAATTGTTCAATGGAGTAGAAAAAGCTCAAGATATTTGTAGAAATTTAGTATATGTAAAAGCTGGTATTTCAATTGAGTGGGAAAGGACATTCTATTGAACAAATTATGCTGGCACAACTGGCTACCACTCATCTGGGAGAAGATAAGAGTTGAACACTTATACAACATACAAAAACAAATTACAGATGGACAAAAATGTACAAAAATATAATTTTAGAAATAAATGTAATATATACCTGTAATTTCGGGGCAAGTGAGAATATTGTAACTGAGCTCATAAAGTGAGTTTTCTAGTTCCGTATTTGGAGACTAAAGAGTTTTTGAGAGATTGGTTCTGGTTGAATGGGGATTTCTGGTTTACAGTAGAGTGCCTTCTTCCCAGTCTCTGTCCCTCTCCATCTACATAGCTGTGTTCTAGCCAGTGTAAATGAGTTATTCAAGAATCTCCTCTACCATGTGCGGCTGGCCAGAGCTCTTATAGTTTGAGATAACATTATCTATCTGGACCAGCCTTTTGGGGCAAAGGGTGGTTAAGGTCTAATCATGCTTTTATAGTATTGAAATACCTCTGAATTATTATTGATACACTGGAAAAAGAACAAAGATAATAGCCCCAAAACCTTATCACATTACTCTGCTGAGTTGCCACAGGGAACAGGTGTTAAATCACAGGCAGCAAGCCCATGCACCGTCAACCTCCATCCCTACAGATAAGAGCAGATCTGCGCTGTTGCTGTCAGACGGAATTGACAAAGAACCTTAAGACTAAGGAACATAAAGTAGCCAATATAGACCTGTGGTTAACTTTTTAAAATGTGTGCTTTTAAAATCGTTTGATAGAAACAGTTGACAATACCTAGATTTTAAACCTGAATTGTATATTTACATGTGAAAAACGTGTTTTTATTTTTGGAGAAAGATGGCACATGATCTTCTAGTTTTCATGAATTCAAAGTTCATATTAAGATTAAATTTCCTATGAGCATGTAGAAATACATTTGTTTTATTAGGAGCTCATTTTAAAACAAAGACTAACTGTTTTCTCATGCAAATACAGGATAGTTAGAGATTCAACTAAACAATTTGAAAAATGGCTCTCTGTAAATTAATACTGAGTATGATTACTTGAGATGACATAAACATAAAGGATGAGTGATGAGAACATCTGATCATGTAGCAGCACTTAATGAACAGATGCCCAGTGCTGCAGAGCTTATCAAACCAGAGAGCTTTCAGGATGGCAGAGGAGTCAAAGGAACTTAGTTCTTCCCCCCTCCTGCCTTAAGACAGTTAAGTTTCAATGTATAATATAAAACAACATATTATATATAGTTAACGTTGGTTTATTGACCTTAGTACAATGAAACCTGCTGAATTGCACAAGCTCTCTGATTTTCTTTTCCTCCTTTTATGCTTACGGGATTCATGATTTTCATTTAAAATTTTATTCTGAATTACTTGGATCTTTTCATAACCTTCTGTCTCCAGGATGCTTTGTTTGTTTGTTTTTGCGGTACGCGGGCCTCTCACTGTTGTGGCCTCTCCCGTTGCGGAGCACAGGCTCTGGACGCGCAGGCTCAGTGGCCATGGCTCACGGGCCCAGCCGCTCCGCGGCATGTGGGATCTTCCTGGACCAGGGCACGAACCCGTGTCCTCTGCATCGGCAGGCGTACTTCCAACTACTGCGCTACCAGGGAAGCCCTCCAGGATGTTTTTTAGTCCCAGATCATACTTTAAAAGTTTTGTCTGTTGTATATATGCATTTTCTACTAGAAAACGTGACCGTGAGAAGGAAGCAGTAGAGTATTATATTCTGAATATCACAATTCAACTAATTTACCTGCACATAGGAAAAACCGCAGTAAATAACAGTGATAGAACTTTATCAACTTGGATCTAAAACTGGACTTAATTTAAAAATCATCTAGTTTTCAGATAATCAAAATTGTTCTGTAAATATCTGAAAAGTTCACTTTAAACTAGCTTTTGGATATTTGAAATACAATCGTGTAATATTATCTACTTCTTTCCTCACCTTAACTGAAGTATAATTGACAAATAAAAATTATATATATTTAAGATGTACAACTTGATGTTTTGATGTACATATACATTATAAACTAGTCACTACAATCAATTTAATTAAAGTATCCATCACCTCACATAGTTACCATTTTCTTTTTCTTTTTTTTCTGGTGTGGTGAGAACACAAGATTTCCTCTCAGTAAATTTCAAGTATGCAATACAGTACTGATAACTAGAGTCACACTGCTCTCTACGTTAGATCTCCAGAACTATTTACATTGCATAACTGAAACTCTGTACCCTTCACCCAAATCTCACCACTTCCCCCTGTCCCAGACTCTACTCTCTGCTTCTATGAGTTCGACTATTTTCGATTTCATATGTAAGTGAGATCACTCAGTGTCTTTCTGTGCCTGGCTTATGTAGCTTAATATAATGTCCTCTAGGTTCATTCATGTTGTCATAAGCGTCAGAATTTCCTTCTCTTTAAAGGCTGAATATATATATTGTGTGTATATATATATATCTATCTATATATTCACATTTTGTTTATTCATTCGTCCTTTCCATGCAGCAAAACCACATTCCTATGACCCTCAAGTTAGGAACCATGTGGCTAAACTCTGGCAAATGCTATATGCTATGCAGGCAGAAAATTATGCATGTAAATTCTAGGCCTGGCAGTAAAAATTCCCCATAGAGATTCTCCATCCTTCCCCTTCCATGGCAAACGTGCAGGGAGGCCTCATGTTGAAGATGGTGGAGACATCACACGAAAGAATTCTGGATCTCTGAATAGTCATACACAGAAGAGGATTATTCCCTGCCGCAGCCAACCACAAGTGTGCACGATCAATTTTAATTGTGTTCAGCTGAAATGTGGGTGTTGCAGCCTATGCTGATTAACGTCAGGACCACTGACAGCAGAGGCAGTAAAACGAGCAATTAAGGGCTTGAGTTCCAACATCAGACAGCCTGAGTATACATGTTAGTGTGTTTCTCACGATCTGTAGCTTTATATAAATCATTTAATATCTTCAATTTTTGGAGGCTAAGAAGGGAGTGTATTAGGAATGCTTAAATGACTACAGTTGTTGAGATAAGGAGGTTCTTAAAAATTTGAGCCATTATTACTATTTCATAGTTGTTTCTAAATTTCTACATTATCAGTTAGTCAGTTGTTTCCAAGTTTTTCTTTATGAACGGAAAACACAAAACCCTAAATCTCCTAACCGAATGCTATTAGTTTACATAGGATGTGCTGAAATAGATAATGAATGATAAGGATAAGGGAAGTAACTATCTTCAAGTTAATGGTCATACAGACATTCCTCAAGTCATATTTTATGGAAATACACACTAGAAAATTAATGCTATGAAATTCATCTTCTGGAGAGGATAATATAGTAGCATGCATCTCTAGTCAAAGCTAATTAGATGTTTTGGTTACCATAGGAATCATAGGAATACGTTTTATCAGCATTTTTTGCAGAGTAATAAATAATACTCATTAAAATTTTCAGGTATCTCCTGTATGAAGTGTTCAAATGTCATTCTTCATCATGATAATAAATGACATACTTAAAAAATATTTTGTCAGCCTAAAGATTTATTGTAATTAAAAAGTTTAAAGATAATTTTTCACAGTTAAAGATTTTAGGATCTATGTAAAAATCAATATTGCAGAAAATTGCTTAAGATATTATACATGGTACACTAAAATCTAGGAAGAGTTTTAACGAAAATGTTATTCCAAAAACAAAAAAGCTTTATTACATATGTTCCTCACACTTCTCAAGTAGGGCTCAAAGGAGTTATGCTAAGTAACTGGTGTCTCTGTCTATCGGCACAAGAGTAGAAGTTATATTTCATTATGTTGGGAAAAGCTAAATACTATTGTAACTTTAAAAATTTTAAGGCTCTATAGTCTGTTAAACATTATTTGTCAGTAAACTCTGAGGATTTCAGGACATTTATCATATAAATTGTAACTACAAAGTTTCCATGAAGTTTTTAAGAATATTTTTCAGATGGACTTTTTCCCTTAAGTGAAACTACTAACAAGATTGACAGATGTTGATAACTGTAAAAGTTGGTGATGGGTACACGGGCTTTTTATCATACCAGTTCTTTGAGGTTGGAATCTCCTAAACCAAAGGTTTAAAAATGATGAATTCACATATGCATTTTTTTGTTTGTAAAATGATGGAAAAAATAGTGAAGAATTTAGATAGTAAACAAACTTTGGAGCCCTAATTTATCTTCGTCCAACCTCCTAAATCATTTAGGTATATTGTTTTCTTTTAGGGTATGATTTATGTGTTTAACAGGATTTTTTTTCCAGATAGGTTTTGGGGAATTTTATTTTCTATTATAGTAAGAACATTTCTTCACAGATGTGAAGAAATTGGAACCCCTGTACATTGTTGGTAGGAATGTAAAAATGGTGCAGCCCCTATGAAAAACAGTATGGAGTTCCATCAAAAAATTTAAAATAGAATGATAATGTGATCCAGCAATCCCACTTATGGGTATATATCCAAAGGAAGTATATCCACTATCCACTCAAAGAGATATCTGCACACCCATGTTCACTGCAGCATTTTTTACAATAGCCAAGATATAGAAACAACCTCAGTGTCCATCAACAGAAGAATGGATAAAGAAAATGTGAGATTTGTGTTTATATATATATATATATATATATATATATAATGGAATATTATTTATCCCTGAAAAAGAAGGAAATCCTGCCATTTGGAACAACATGGATGAACATGGAGAACATTATACTCAGTGAAATAAACCAGTCCCAGAAGGAAAAATGCTGCATGATTCCATTTATATGAGACATCAAAAACAGTCAAATTCATAAAAGCAGAACATAGAATGGTGGTTGCCAAGGTCTGGGTGGGGAGGGGTAATGGGGAGAAGTTGTTCAACTGATATAAAGTCATGCAAGGTGAACAAGTTCTCCAGATCTCTCTGCTGTACAACATAGTGCCTACAGATAGCACTGCTGTATTGTACACTTAAAATTTTGCTAAGTGGATAGATCTCACGTTAAAGGTTTTTTTTTTTTTGATTTTTGAAATGCGGATGAATTGCAACAGTTAGAATTCATTCAGTTTCCTGACTTATTTCAGTAAAACAATGGGAAGCTCAGTAATTCCTCCGTCTTCCTTGCTTTAATGAGCAAGTAAGGAGTACCCCTCAAAAGTGTGATGTACTTCGTGGGACATTTACTTAATTCTCTGGCAATTGTCATAATTATTAACACATTATCATGATGTGTCTATGATGGAAGTGGTGGAACTATTTTTTTCCTTAAAATATGGTGCATAACATATAGTCACAAGAAAAGCAATAAATTCATTATTGGTGTTAGCAACGTTTTTGAATTTTTAAATATTTCTATAATAGAGAACTTTTGCTTATAATTCTTGATGAGATTTCCCAAACTCTGTGCTTTGCAGAAATAGTTCTGAAGGATATCTGAGAAAAGAGTGATTTTCATAATCAAGTAAGTTTGAAAATGACTATGTTCAAGAGAGACTATGTGAGATTTAAATATATTTTAGCACATTTAGAGTGCTGAGAAGCTCTCCAATATAAAAACCTATTTATCTCAGAATTTCTCAAATTTACTTGGTCACAGAGCCCTTTCATTTTCCAATAATAGATATTAATATCAGATGGAACTAGTTTCTATGGAACAAACTTTGGGAATCTCTGATATATAAAGAAAGCTTTATCTGCTTTCCTACTAAGTTTTATTATAGAATACTTGACTAGTCACCTGTTCAAAAGTGAAATATTAGGTACATAATAACTATCACACTATCAGGAATCTCTGATGATTCATCAGAAAGTTCTAGCTATGTCTCAAAGCATTATTATTAATTTTTTGGTAAAAACCTATTATTTAATGTAAAATATGAATTTACAATGTTTCTATAATATATACATCTTGTAATTATAAATATGAAACCTTTTTTTCCCCCTAATTTTAGCATCAAAGAGGAAAGATTCATCCTGGCTATTTCTTTCATGATTTATCCTAAATAATTTGGCCTTTCACTCATTGCTTTTGCGTGTAGGAAAACAATGTTTGTGTTAACTATTAATGAAACTGTGTTCCTCTGTTAAATTCTTCATCATCCTTCATTTCTTATTTCTTTTCCAATTCCATTTATTTCTTACATCACAAGGAGTGATGAGCAGAATTCAAAGAGATTTTTCAAGTGCAGAAGCATATGTTTGTACAGGGGTGGCAAAATATTTTTTATTTCCTTTCCAAAGTCCCAACTATGTCCCAGCTGCAAAGCTTTATTGAAAGTTTAACATAATGTTCACAGTCGATCTCTGATTCATTTCCTGGGCTGTAACAGAGAGCTCAAATTCCATCACATTGGAATTAAAGTTTGGATATTTTTTCTTAAATGAATCATATGCTATTACATACACTAAATTTCATTATGTCTCCAAATTGTTAAATCTACTAGCAGTTTTAATTTACAAGTAAGAGAAATAAGTCTTCAGATAAAGCATGTCCTTTAGCAACCCATTAGACCTGAACATGATTTTTTAAGACTCCAGAAAACTGCTAATTCTGTTTAGAAAATGTTTATATTCCAGTTTACCAACAACGATCTATTTAGTAATTAAAGACATATAATAGAGAACTCCCTTGCTTCTAATTTCTTACCTAATATATATATATATATATATTTTTTTTTTTGCAGTTCGCAGGCCTCTCACTGATGCGGCCCCTCCCGCTGTGGAGCACAGGCTCCAGATGCGCAGGCCCAGCGGCCATGGTTCACGGGTCCATCCGCTCTGCGGCATGTGGGATCTTCCCGGACCGGGGCACGAACCCGCGTCCCCTGCATCGGCAGGCAGACTCCCAACCACTGCGCCACCAGGGAAGCCCCCTTAATATTCTTATAAATTAGAAATTTCTGCACACATTTTATTTAAAGTTTTAATCTGACATGAGGACATGTTAAATTTATTGATTTGTTGTTGATATTGTCTTTACATCTAAAATTGTTAGCACAGTTATATTCAATCTAGAATTTTTTCTTAGCAATTAAACCCCTTTCAAATTTGTTTTAATTTCTTCCTGCTGAATATAAAAGTCTGTAATCATTTAACCTTATCCTCATTTGAACAAATTCACCTGTAGAATGTCCCAGCACCTGCAATACATGAATAAAAAAAAAGGTATAGGTTCAGGTCTTTATGCTCATGGGCTGGCTGATGGGTCTTTGGAACAACCTGTTAATCAGTAAAGGAAGATGCCAGATGTGCCATTAGTCTAGCAGCTGCTGTTAATGACAGAGGAAGGTGTTGGTATATATCAACTGAGGCTTTCTAACTGCCAGTCTTCTGAGTCAGAGCAAATCAGCACCTGTTCAGGAAATGCACAGAGAATCACAGAGCTAGGGAATGTGTTCAAGTTTGAGGTCTTGAGTAACTATGGAGCAAGCTTACTTCTTTTGCATTTTAGTGGCATGCATTACTCAGAGAGACATATGCTAGGAAGAGTGATGAAAGGACAGAGAAGATTTTTTAAAAGAACCCATTAAGGTAACCAGGAAGGCTTTTGTGAATGCTTCTGTAAATTGCTTCTTTACAATGGATCTTTACTTACTCAGAAGGATCTGAGTGGGTGGACATTGTTGCTGTTTACCTCCTAAATAAATCATTATGTATCTGAGAAGAAATGCATTCATCTTTTTTTATTTAAATAAATTTATTCTTATTTTTGGCTGTGTTGGGTTTTTGTTGCTGCACACGGGCTTTCTCTAGTTGCGGGGAGTGGGGGCTACTCTTCGTTGCAGTGCGTGGGCTTCTCTTTGCAGTGCCTTCTGTTGTTGTGGAGCATGGGTTCTAGGCGCGTGGGCTCAGTAGCTGCGGCTCGTGGGCTCTAGAGCGCAGGCTCAGTAGTTGTGGCGCACGGGCTTAGTTGCTCCACGGCATGTGGGATCTTCCCAGACCAGGGCTCAAACCCGTGTCCCCTGCATTGGCAGGCGGATTCTTAACCACTGCACCACCAGGGAAGTCCATGCATTCACCTTTTTTCTTTCACTGGAAAAAAAAACTTTCAGGCAAATATTAAGATTTAAAAGCTACATCAGAGCAAAATAATGACTGCAGTCTCTCCAATTCTGCATGACTGTTTTATCCAATTTGATATACTCTTCACAAGAAGTGAGAGTGACTTTGCTACCTTGCGGAAATGTTCAGGCAACAATATGGTATTACAGTAGTCTGCCTCAGGCCACATGTATCCTGCCTTTAGTTTGTACACTAAGGGCCAGTCAAAAGTCATGGAAAGACATGTCATAGAAGATATAAAATCAAAATAGTTGCAAGATTGAAAGCGTAACAAAAATATATGGAAACATTTGCTAAACTACAACTTCAAATTACAACTTCAGGGACTTCCCTGGTAGCGCAGTGGTTAAGAATCCGCCTGCCTATGCAGGGGACATGGGTTTGAGCCCTGGTCCGGGAAGATCCCACATGCTGCGGAGCAACTAATCCTGTGTGCCACAACTACTGAGTCTGCACTCTAAAGCCTGTGAGCCACAACTACTGAGGCCCGTGCGCCTAGAGCCCATGCTCCGCAACAAGAGAAGCCACCACAATGAGAAGCCTGTGCACCGCAACGAAGAGTAGCCCCTGTGTGCAGCAACAAAGACCCAATGCAGCCAAAAATAAATAAAAGTTTTAAAAAATTACAACTTCAAAACAGAAAACTCTAACAGAGAAGGTTTAAAGCATTCTAAAGTGATTCTTTAAGGTCCTTGCTCCCTTGTACAAGAAACACATACACTGGAAATCTTTGAGGCACTTATTGAAAATACAGATTCCTGGGATCCATGTAAGACTTGCTGAATCAGAATCTGACAAGCAGAACCCAGGAACATATATTCTCACAAGTCCCTTAGGTGGTTCATATGCATACTAAGGTTATAAACCACTAATATAGGGGAGTTGGAAAGGATATTTTGAGGGTACATATTAAAAAGGAATAAATGATTTTCAGAAATTATGTGCATAGTCTGTATAAACTTTTTTGCCATCTCTCTCCAACATGAGAACTTGACAGAGTAACAAAGGATGTTTAATTCTGGTTCTTTGAAATAAATACTGGGACCATCTAATGCGTTGAACAGAGTTGGGAGTAAGTGGAAAGGCTATGCTTCATTCACATTAGATCCAGTGAGAGAAGAATGAACTTTATTCTGAGCTCTAAATTCTTAGATTTAAGAATGATATTTGCTCCTGAGAGACTGGAAATATCTTTAAGAAAGTGGACAGAGGTTCTACCACTTTATTTTATCCATTTGTTTGCTAATTAACCTTTTCATTAGGCTCAACTTAAGTCAACAATTCCTATTGTACCTAACAGAAAAATTCTAAGGTCCTTAAGAACACTTTTTTTCACAAACTTTACAAAATAGAAAGGGAAAATAACTAATGGTTTATATTCTAAATACATCACAACATTTTTAGGACTTAAAATGTGTTACTGTCAAACCTGTACTTCTTGTATTGTTTATATTAGTTTTATTATCAATATACCTAATGACAACTTTGGTTATTCAGGGGCCCATATTAGAACTCTCAGAGACGTCTTTAATTTTATTTCTTCTCTTCTCATTCCTTCACAGTCAACCAGTTGCCAAGTTTAGGAAATTCCACATACTTCATACATCTTCTATCTGTCATCTCCTCTAAGTTACACTACTACTGCCTTGGGAGTTGAAGGCAGCAATGCCCTTGGCTAAATTATTGGGGCATTATTTTAACTGGTTTCTCACTCTTTACTCTGGACGTCTTCCAGCACATTCTATAAACTGATGTTTAAGATATTCTTTTAAACAAAGGAATGAAGATGTTGCTTACCTACTGAAAAACACTTGCTGGTTCTTACTTTCATTTAAGATCATGTCCAAACTTCTTAGTATGGCATGTCTTTCCTCAACCTGCCTTGGTATATATTTTCAGTACCTTATAGCTCTATTCCACAAAAAGTTGGAAAGTACTACGTTGTAACCTAGGGAAATCTAGTGCAGTATTTCAAACAAAGATGGGTATCAGGGATTTTGCCACAGGGGTCCTCCCAGTACTTGGGAGAAATTGATCTCGCTGGTCCCTTCCCAAACCATGGAGCTATAACTTTCTCCAGCAGAAAGAATTTTATTTCTTGGTGTTTTTCTATTCAACGTCTGTATTAATAGGAACACTCAGAAACAAACTGAGGTCATTGGGAACTAGAAGATAAGCATTTAGATGATAAAATATTGATTTTTTTCAAGGCAAAAGTGCTTTTATAAAAAAGTAAATAAAACCCTTTGTGGACAATTTACCAGTGAAATTGGCTTCTTCTAAACCATATACATCGATTCGATGTTCATAAACACTCTTGCTTGTCAATACGGTGTGATCGCTGCTTGATCTTTATGAAACTACTAAAGGACATAGCTACCCAATTAAATTTAAGTGAAGCATTATTTATGTTAGATCCACAATTATGAGATGAGCTTCTCTGTAAAGTTTGAATGCTAAATGTCACATCTAGACATTTTCCTAGAGTTCTTTTAAATTAATTTCATCAAAATGTAAGTACTTCATGTCACATGAGTTTACCAATTTTATTATTTGTGTTATCCTGATGAGAATTTATTATGAGAAAAGATTTGCTTATATAAAGACACAATCTATAAATTACAGTATTTAAATGGAAGCAATATAAAAGATAGTTGACATTTATGCAATACTTGCTATATGCCAGACCTTGTGTCTTTGATAATTAACTCATTTGATCAAACTTGGTGAGTTATTACCTTTAGTTTTATAAACTCAATAATTTATGACTCTTAGAAATACATATTTTACATTTCTCTAGAAAGTAAAAGATAAAAAATTTAAAACATCATATTTTAGAAACCAGTTATACAAGGCACAAACTGGGAAGAAATCTTTGCAAAACGCGTATCTGATAAAGACCGTTATCCAAAATATACAAAGAACTCTTAAAACTCAATAAAGAAAACAAACAACCAAATTTAAAACTGGGCAAAATATCTGAACAGATGCCACACCAAGGAAGATATGCAAATGGCAAATGAGCTTGTGAAAAGATGCCCAACATTGTATGTCACTGGGGAACTGCAAATTAAAATAACAAGATACTGGCAAGGATGTGGAGCCGCAGGAACTCTCACTCATTCCTGGTGGGAATGTAAAATGGTACAGCCACTTTGGAAAATAGCATGGAGGTTTCTTACAAAACTAAACATACTCTTACCATACGATCCAGTAATCATGCTCCTTGGTATTTACCCAAAGGAGTTGAAAACCTGTATCCACACAAAATCCTGCACACACATGTTTATAGCAGCTTTTTTTCATAATTACCTAAACTTGGAAGCAACCAAAATGTCCCTCAATAGGTGAAAAACTGTGGCACATCCAGAGGCATATTATTCAGTGATAAAAAGAAATGGGCAATCAAGAGTCAAAAAGACAAAAAGGAAACTCAGATACATATTGCTAAGTGAAAAAAGCCAGTATGAAAAGGCTACATACCGTATAATTACAACCATATCACATTCTCGAACAAGTAAAACTATGGAGACAGTAAAAAGTTCAGTGGTTGCAAAGGTTGGGGTGTGAGGAGAGATGAACAGGGGGAGCACAGAGGATTTTTAGGACAATGAAAATACTCTGCATCATACTATAATGATGGATACATGTCACTATACATTTGTCCAAACCCACAGAACACAATACAACGCAAAACATAATACACAAGAGTGAACTCTAATGTAAACTAGGGACTTTAGTTATTACTAATGTTATCAGCATTGGATCATCACTTGCAGCAATTACACCAGCTAGTGAAAGATGTTAATAGTAGGGGGACTCTACGTGTGTGTTGGGGCCAGGGTAATATGGGAACTCTGTAATTTTTGCTCAATTTTTCTGTAAACCTAGAACTGCTCTAAAAAATAAAGGCTATTAATTAACAAAATAGTCCCAAGGCTAGTAAAATTAGAAATACAATACTTCACCATTTTTATACACTGAATATTTTTTCTTCTGCCTCTTAGTTATCTAAGTGAATTAGATAAGAAATGTCTCCTAAGCAGCATGACCCTGTTTCATTACTGCCCACCGCATATTCGCAGCTGCCTGAGAGCAGTCTGTTACTGTACCATCTAACTTGCAAATAATCCTCTGCTTGCTTTATTTAAGGGCCCCAGAGGCCAACTGACAGAAGAGTGACAGAGAGCAAAGCACCAGAACTTTGTAGCTTTCAAAATTCAATTCAAAAATATATATTAAATATTCCTCCTGAGGGTTCTAAATACTCCTCTTGAGGTTCCTCACTGAAGATTCTTTGGAGCTAATTCTAAGAACAGTCCCTGCAAGGAGGAAGGAGCATCTGGCAGGAAATGGTCTCATCGGGAATATCACTATAGGCAACACCCCTCCCCCACTTTGGGGGTTTATTTAGGAAGGCCTGTGGATATTTGGGAATTTGCTCCTCAGGCAGGTACTCAGATATATGGTGACCCTCACATCCTCTCTGTGAAGTCCAATAGAAGAATTGATGTTGCCAGAACTAAGCTATGAAAACAAAGACGCCTTGGTGAAAATATGTTTAAAAAATTGAGACCAGATTAATTTCTAAATTATTTGATTCTGAGATGAAGCTTTTGATATTGATGATAAATTATTGCAAGTAATGTAAATGTTTAAGGAATTATTAGATCAAATGTACTTTTAATAAAATTAAATTAATAATATAACGTACAAACATTTACTTGAATATCTTGGTTCAAAGTACACATTAAAAGAGCTTTAGACTGAGGTTTTGCAACTTAATTATTTACTAGTAGATTCCTAGGGTCATAGGCTGTTAGATTTAACTAGGAAGTACAATTTAGGTTACGATATGCACTTAAATTTCAAATTTCAAATTGATGTGTTGAGGGCAATTCTCAAATATGTATAGTGGTGACAGATATTCCATAAGGATAATTATGAGTAAATGAGAATTTTCAAACTATTATCAAGGATAGGTTTTTAATATTAAGATTTGAAATAATAATGAAACAAAATAAAATGAAATGCCTCAGCTGCTGGTCTTATGGACCTTTCTACTGGGCTGCCTGAATGTCCTTGTGACATGGCAATTGGCGTCCATCAGAACAAGTGACAGAGAGCAAGGAAGAAACCTCTGAAGCGGCATATCATCACTTCTAACATATTCTAGTAGTTGTATAGACCAACCCTGACACAAGGTGTGAGGGGACTACACAGGGAATGAACTCCAGGAGGCAGGGATCATTGTGGGTCATCTTGAAGGCTGGCTATCACATGGCTAAATGGTTTTCATTTGAAATAATTGTGCAGTCTGGTAATAAGATATAGTTAATCCAGCAGTTAATGATAGCTAAAAGCACATGGCACTCAGTGTACATAACTACATTCTATTTCACACTTTATAGTAATATATTAAAGCTTGAAAATGAAAAAACAAATACAGTTTGTAAATTTAAAGTAATCTCCTTGGACTTATATATAGTATTGACAATGGTGGTATTTATTAAAGAATACACTTTTTCATTAGGAACTTGGTTGAGAACATCAACTCATTTCATATACCATAGTCTTCTCAGATGAGTGTACATTTAAATTACTGTTCATCTACACTGTGTACAAGCTTAGAGGTGACAGGTTTCAGTTAATACCTTTCTATAATTCTTCCACTTAGATTTTAAACTTTCCAATTTCACCTGAAAAGCGCCCTCAATCACAGAAAGAAGAAACTATAACTACAGATAGATTTTCTGCTAGGATCATTCAGCAGGACTTTTTACATACTTAGAGCAAACTGATTTTGCCCAAAGAAAAAAAGGAAGTATTACTTATCACCATTTTAAAAACAATACTGAGATATTAAAGGGTTGTGGAAGGAAGCACAATGAGTATAAAATGTACTTGATCTTCGGGGTGATATGTTTCTGATATTTCAGGGCGCAGTTACTCTCATTTAAACTCTTCCTTTAAGTTGTTATTGAAAGTTACTTTCAAAGTCTTATTTGACAGTAGAACTTGTAGCATTTTACACAAGCAATCTATTTCATATGCAGTCATTTATGGTTCAAATCACTGGCCTTCATGACCAAATTGCTTGACTGAACTCTTCATTGGCTCAAAACCAAAGTATAGTTGAAATTCGAGCCTTTGAACACATTTAAAGACTTTAGTTATTTTAGCATTATATTCCCCATTCTTATATTTATATTGGTTTGGTAAAACATATCATATTCATAACTAAAAAGAAAAGATGAGTGTTCTGTATCTTTTATGAGCAATGAAAGCTTAAAGATCCAAGCTAATTTGGTTTCTTCCCCAATGAAATTTTTGAGAAGCAAGTATACACTTAAAATCATATTAATTTAAAAAATAAGAATAAGTGCTATCTAAAACCTAGTATATAGGTTTCTTTGCTCTTTCTCTTTTACAAGAAAGTAAGTCCACCTAATACATTATCATCTACTAGTACTTCTATCATCACAGCTGAGGATCATGGGCTAAGATATTCGTGCCATTAAGTGCCATTGCATTTTGATACTGCAAGCCTAAAAAATAATAGGGAGCACTTTATTCCCCATTATACAAAGTAGTTTATGAGTTTATAGAAATTCTTGTCTAGAATTGAATGAGAAAATCTCCAAATTTACAGTAACTCCTTCCAACATATGTTAACTATTTTAGCGCAAGAAATAGGATTGGCTCTTTCAGACTTATAAGCATAGATAGAGTTGAAACAATTTTCTGGATTGGGAGCTTGGCTTATTTTCCTTTAGTGACTGTTGATTATGCAATGGTATTCTCATTGTTCATTGTCCAAATCTGGAAATGTGATTTCTGGCATAGGTATGGTTCTGTTACAGGATGAATGTTTGCATACCCCCAAAATTCATAGGCCAAAATCCTAATCCCCTACTGTGATGATATTTGGAGATGGAGCCTTTGGGAAATAATAAAAGTTAGATAAGGTCATAAAGGTGGGGCCCTTATGATGGAATTACTGCCCTCACAAGAAAAAGACACCAGAGAATTTGCTCTCTCTCTGCACACAGTGAAGAGATCATGTGAGCACACATAGCAATGGTGGCCACTTACAAGCCAGGAGAGAGGCCTAACCAGAAACCAACTATGCTAATTAGTATAAGTATATCCCATGAACTACTTTTTTGTTTATCTGAAATTCAAATTTAATAGCATCACATATTTTTATTTTCTACATATGGCAACCCTATCACAAGGCAGATTTTTTTTTTCTTCTTGGAGGGGAGCACAGTTTTGCACTTACTAACCTACCAAATGGTCCAGAGCAATGGCAATTATCAAGTGCCTACTGTATGCAGTGATTCAGTCACTGGTCTCAGTAATGAAGGTCAGGGACAAATAAAAATATTAGAGGCAGAAAGCAGTATAAGTATTACATTGTCTTTCCCTTACATAATTCAAAATAAAACTATCACTAAGCTATAAGATACATGTAAGGGAATTCAAATTGTGATTTTTCACATAATGACTAAAAAATGTCAATTTTTCAAAAATAATTATTCTCTCTTATTTTTTTCCCTGTGTCACATTTGTAGGTTCTCTAAAGTTGAGCCTGGTTGAATTACACAGTAATTCATTATTGCACTAACCACAAAGTAAGATCCCAATGATTTTCTGATAAATGAATATATGAATGAATGACAAAAGATAAGATATAGTAAGTGAAATATTTAAATGATATAACATCTTAAGAGAACAAAAGAGAATGAACTATAAAAAATATAAAATACATGGAAATCAATGAAATTCCATAATCCATAAGTAGATTAAGAGGAACAGGAAAACTTTTTACAGGAGATTGTGGGACAGGAACCACTGGATTACTATGAGCTCCTTTACTAGAATATTAGATTATTAAAATAAGGATTGCATTTTCATGTTTTCATTTTAGTATCTAGAACAGGGTCTGGTCCATTTTTAGTAATAAATATTTAGAAAGAATAAAAGCAGGAAAGTAGGAAGGAAAGAATGAAGGGAGAAGGAAAGAAAATAAAAAAGAAAGAAGAACATAAATAGTAATCATAGGGGACAGGTGTAGAGGTAGAAAATTTCATAATACACTTACGTAGGGCAAAGAATAAGTATACTGAAAAGAGCAAAATATAAAATTAGAAAAGAAATTAGTTCCAGAATATGCAGAAGTTCAAAGAACACAAACACATATAAAATAGACAATCAAAAAGGACCTGCTGTATAGCACTGGGAACTCTACTCAACATTTGTGAAAACCTTCATTGGGAAAAAAATGACAAAAAAAATAGATATCAGTACCTGTATAACTGAATCAGGTTCTCTTAAACCGAACACAAACACAACTTTGTAAATCAACTATCCTCTAATATAAAGGAAAAATTAAATTAAAAAAACAAAAGAACTGAAAAGAAGAGAAAAGAAATGCCTATAGTATTCCCCTCAGGCCTCCAAGACCTGGGTTGGTATCACATCTCTGGAGACTGAGCAGCCTTTGGTCCCAAGCCTCGAATGGGGCGGGGCTGAGGGAGCTGCGGGGGATAAGCCAGCAAATGAGCCCCCCTCTTGGACCTGTATTGCCTGGTCCCCTCTGGATGGGATGACAATCTCCAGATCCAGGCACACCCTCATACAGCTATGCCAAGCCTAGTGCACACAAAAATGATGGACCGTGTGAGCTGGAAGAGCACTGAGAAGTCACCTGGTCTCCACATCTCCTGGCAGAGAAGTCCACCTCCAGCCTCCTTCCTTGGAGTCATCCCACCTCCGGATGAGAGCACCCTCAGCATAGAGGCTTTGCAGGGGCTGGGATTTGTCCAGGAGGTGAAGCGCACGGGAGAAGTAAGAAGACACGAGCCCTTGGCACATTTTCCTGGCACATTCCGCTCTAATTTACAACCAGGAACAGGACATTCCCTAAGAATGTCTAGCTGCCCCAGAAGCAGACTCTGGCAGGAAGAAATCCTGCACCTGGTGGCCGTTACCTGGAACAACAACTGTAAAACAGTGCTTATGGGCACTTATTCACAAGGCCATCGGGGCTGTAATGATACCTGCTCTCAGGAAATGCCCCCAGGGTAGGTGATCAAAAAAGATTTAAAACTGAGATACTTTCAAGAAGCCAATTTCAAGAGGTAAATTCGACTCACAATGTTTAAAGAAAAAGAAAAAGCACATGAAAAGATGCTCCTCATAGTTACTTATTAGAGAAATGGAAATCAAAACTACAACAAGGTATCACCTTGCACCAGTCAGAATGGCCATCATCAAAACATTTACAAACAATAAATGCAGGAGAGGCCGGGGAGAAAAGGGAACCCCCCTAGGCTCTTTGTGGTCCTGTAAATTGGTTACAGCCACTAAGGAGAACACTATAGAGGTTCCTTAAGATACTAAAATAGAGCTACCATATGATCACGCCATCCCACACCTGGGCGAGTATACGGAGAAACCCATCATTCCAAAAGACACACGCACCCCACCATTTGTTGCAGCACCATTTTTGACAGCCAAGGTGTGGAGGCAAGCAAAATGTCCACAAACAGATCAATGGATAAAGTACACGTGGTACGTACATACGATGAAATACTACTCAGCCATAAAAAAGAATGAAATAATGTCATTTGCGGCAACATGGATGGATCTAGACATGATCATACTAAGTGACGGAAGTCACACAGAAAGACAAATAGCATTTGCAGTCAATTATAGGAGGAACTTAAAAATTCATACAGATGAACCAGTTTACAACACAGGAACAGTCTTATATACATAGAAAAGACACTTATGGTTACCAGGAGGAAAGGTGGGTCGGCGGAAGCACCTATTAGGAGGTTGGGATTAACACATACACACTAATATATATTAAATGCTAATCGACAAGGACCTACTGTATAGCACAGGGAACTCTACTCAACGTTTGCAATAACCTCCATTAGAAAACAACCCAAAAATAATAGATATCTGTATATGTATAACTGAATCAGGTTCTCTTAACCG
Source organism: Phocoena sinus (assembly GCF_008692025.1). NCBI lineage: Eukaryota > Metazoa > Chordata > Mammalia > Artiodactyla > Phocoenidae > Phocoena > Phocoena sinus. The sequence goes on from NC_045771.1 coordinate 84,151,277, forward strand.
AAAACAAACGCAACCTTGTAAATCAACTATTCTCAAATATAAAGGAAAAATTAAATTAAAAAAACAAAAGAATTGAAAAGAAGAGAAAAGAAATGCCTACAGTATTCCCCTCAGGCCTCTGAGACCTGAGCTGTTATCACATCATCAGAGTCTGAGCAACTTTGGGTCCCAAGGCTTGACTGGGTGGGGCTGTTCCAGCCAGTGAGCCCCGCCTCTGGGCCCTGCAGTGCCTGGTTCTCTCTGGATGGGGCCACAATCTCCAGATCCAGGCAGACCCTCCTACAGCTATGCCAAGGCTAGTGCTCCCAAAAATCTGTGGACCGTGTGGACTGGAAGGGCACTGAAAAGTCACCTGGTCTCCACGTCTCCTAGTGCTGAGATGCCCACCTCCAGCCTCCTTCCTCAGAGTTGCCCCACCTCCAGATGTCAGTATCCTCAGCATAGCAGTTTTGCAGGGGCTGGGATTTGTCTGGGAGGAGAAGTGTAAGGGAGAAGAAGTAAGGAGACACAAGTCCTTGGTGCTTTCCCCTGGCACATTCCACTCTAATTTATAACCCAGCACGACTTTCCCTAAGGACCTGTAGTTGCCCCAGAACCCGGACTCTGGCAGGAAGAAATCCTGCTGCCTTGTGGCTGTTACCTGGAACAACAAGTGTAAAACAGTGCTTATGGGCACTTCTTATTCACAAGGCCTTTGGGGCTGTAATGATACCTGCTCTCAAGAAATGCCCCCGGGGTAGGTGATCAAAAAAGAATTCAAAACTTGGCCAACTTTCATGAAGCCAATTTCAAGAGGTAGATTTGACTCACAATGTTTAAAAAAACGAAAGCACATGAAAAGATGCTCCTTATAGTTACTTATTAGAGCAATGCAAATCAAAACTACAATGAAATATCACCTGGCAGCAGTCAGAATGGCCATCCTCTAAAAGTTTACAAAGAATAAATGCAGGAGAGGGTGTGGAGAAAGGGAATCTTGCTACAATGTTAGTGTGAATATAAACTGGTATATCTACTCTGAGGAGCAGTATGGAGTTTCCTGAAAAAAGTACCATTTGATCCAGCAATTCCACTCTTGCGTATTTACCCAGAAGTAATAATAGGAAAATACTAATTTGAAAAGATATATGCACCTCAAACTGATCACAGTATTATTTACAGTAGGCAGATATGGACTCAATCTGAGTGTTCATCAGTAAATGAATCGATAAAGAAAATGTGATATATTTACATATCATGTTATATATAATTGAATATTAGACTGCCATTAAGAAAAGAAATCGGGCTTCCCTGGTGGCGCAGTGGTTGGGAGTCCGCCTGCCAATGCAGGGGACACAGGTTCGTGCCCTGGTCCGGGAAGATCCCACATGCCACAGAGCGGCTGGGCCCGTAAGCCATGGCCGCTGAGCCTGCGCGTCCAGAGCCTGTGCTCCGCAACGGGAGAGGCCACAACAGTGAGAGGCCTGTGTACCACAAAAAAAAAAAAAAAAGAAAGAAAAAGAAAAGAAGAGAAATCTTGCTATGTGTGACAACATGATAGGACCTTGAGGTCATTATGTTAAGTGAAGTAAGTCAGATAGTGAAAGACTTACAGTGCTTAATTTTACTTATACATGGAAGGTAAAAAACAAGGAAATCAACAAACATAAAACAGAAACAGACACATAGATACAGAGAACAAACTAGCAGCTTTCAGAGAAGAGGCAGGTAGGGAGATGGATAAAATAGGTGAAAGGGATTTAGAAGTACAATCTCCCAGTTATAAAATAAACAAGTCACGGGATGTAATGTAGACCATGTGGAATGTAGTAAGTAATACTGTAACAACTTTTTATGGTGACAAATGGTAACTAGACACATAGTAGTGATCATTTTGTAATGTATAAAAATACTGTCACTATTTTGCATACCTGATACTAACACAATATTGTAAGTCAACTATACATCAATTAAAATGTTATAAGTTTAATATTTATCAAACATGCATTTTTGTCTTTTTGTGCAGAGATCTATAGAATAATGTTTATTCCAGACAACTTATTTCAATGATGTTTAAAAAACTATCAATAATCAGTTAAGGGTTTGAAAAGGGACAGAAAATAGGTATAGCCAGATCTAGCTATAGCTCTATAAATACTCATCAATGGAAAAATCACAAATTTTTTGAATGCAAAACAAAAAGATCCCATAAGTTGAAATACTTGTAATATTTTAAATGTTTGAAAATATTTGAAGGAGTGAGGGGAATGGAAAAGGACATACTTATTTCTGAGACATACATATAAAGTTAAGTCTATAGAGATCTGAGGTTACAGAGCTTTAATACTAATAATAGGATGTGTAAAACCTCAGTTTGGTTGAAGTAAATACTGAAAGAGTTTAAACTGGACAATGTTTCATTTTCTTCAAGTTTATCCTTGAATGGCCAGATACGTCATTTATTTCCTGTTTCATTCCCAAATAATCAAATTTGAAAGTCCATAGTTTTTTTTTTTACATCTTTATTGGACTATAATTGCTTTACAATGGTGTTAGTTTCTGCTTTATAACAAAGTGAATCAGTTATACATATACATATGTTCCCATATCTCCTCCCTCTTGCATCTCCCTCCCTCCCACCCTCCCTATCCCACTTCTCTAGGTGGTCACAAAGCACCGAGCTGATCTCCCTGTGCTATGCAGCTGTTTCCCACTAGCTATCTATTTTACGTTTGGTAGTGTATATATGTCCATGCCACTCTCTCACTTTGTCTCAGCTTACCCTTCCCCCTCCCCATATCCTCAAGTCCATTCTCTAGTAGGTCTGTGTCTTTATTCCCATCTTACCCCTAGGTTCTTCATGACATTTTTTTTTTCTTAGATTCCATATATATGTGTTAGCATACGGTATTTGTCTTTCTCTTTCTGACTTACTTCACTCTGTATGACAGACTCTAGGTCCATCCACCTCACTACAAATAACTCAATTTCATTTCCTTTTATGGCTGAGTAATATTCCATTGTATATATGTGCCACATCTTCTTTATCCATTCATCTGATGATGGGCACTTAGGTTGTTTCCATCTCCTGGCTATTGTAAATAGAGCTGCAATGAACATTTTGGTACATGACTCTTTTTGAATTATGGTTTTCTCAGGGTATATGTCCAGGAGTGGGATTGCCAGGTCATATGGTAGTTCTATTTTTAGTTTTTTAATGAACCTCCATACTGTTCTCTATAGTGGCTGTATCAATTTACATTCCCACCAGCAGTGCAAGAGTGTTCCCTTTTCTCCACACCCTCTCCAGCATTTATTGTTTCTAGATTTTTTGATGATGGCCATTCTGACTGGTGTGAGATGATATCTCATTGTAGTTTTGATTTGCATTTCTCTAATGATTAATGATGTTGAGCATTCTTTCATGTGTTTGTTGGCAACCTGTATATCTTCTTTGGAGAAATGTCTGTTTAGGTCTTCTGCCCATTTTTGGATTGGGTTGTTTGTTTTTTTGTTATTGAGCTGCATGAGCTGCTTATAAATTTTGGAGATTAATCCTTTGTCAGTTGCTTCATTTGCAAATATTTTCTCCCATTCTGAGGGTTGTCTTTTGGTCTTGTTGAAAGTCTATTCAGTTTTGATATAGCTTTGAGGTCCTTATAGTTGTCTTGTGAATTATGGAAATAGCAAATAGGAATATCAGAATTATGAATGTATATTTTTTTCTGTTTGGTATATTCATACAATCTACCTAGTTTAAGATTTTGATGTGTGTCATTATGCAATTAAGTGTCTTCCCTGTCTTCTTTAGATATAATGTGACTGACAGAATTAGAGGGATATTGAAGAAACTATTATATATTGGTGCTTACAAAATCTTTGCAAAAGTTTTTTTATCTTTGCAAAAGTTTTTTTTTTCTCTTTTTGACGAAGACGCTGTCTGAGTCCCATGGCTTGGTAGATTCCAGGTGTTTATCAAACCTCCTAAAATGTTTTGGGCCTAAATGACTTGTTTTTTTCTAATTTAAATAGAGATTCCAATTCAATAATTCTTGAACTGAAATGTGCATAAAGATTTCACGGTGCTTCTGTAAGATTCACATTTCTGTGTTCCATCCCTGGAGATTCTAATTCAGTAAGTCTTCAGGGAAACTTGGGAATTTACATCTTTGTAAACAGCCCAGATGGTTTTGATATAGGCGGTGTAGCCGTCACACTTGGAGAAATATAACTACCTGAGCTGTGCCTGCCCCTTGATATCAATTCTTCCCCCTCTTCCTCATGGTGATGATGATGATGATTACAAGTCACCTACTAAGAGCTGCTCCTCCAGTCAACTTTCCATAATTTTCCCACATGGAGAACAGTGATAAAGAAGATCCAAAGCCTTTCATATATTACTGTGAATTGATTTTTGTATTTATAACAGAATGTGAATGTCTGATCTTAGCTGCATCTCCCAAACCTTAGTTCCACTGGTTGTTAGTGGATGTTCTACAAGAAACATAGTAGCTTAACATAGGTCAAATAGCTTACATAGTATGTGATAATACTTTGTCTTTTTTTTTTTTTTTTTGCAGTCCTGGGGCCTCTCACTGTTGTGGCCTCTCCCGTTGCGGAGCACGGGCTCCGGACGCGCAGGCTCAGCGGCCATGGCTCACAGGCCCAGCCGCTCCGCGGCATGTGGGATCTTCTCGGACCGGGGCATGAACCCGCATCCCCTGCATCGTCAGGCGGACTCTCAACCACTGTGCCACCAGGGAAGCCCAATACTTTGTCTCTGATTACAGAGTTACAGACACATGGCCACACACAAAATTATGTAGCTTTGTTTTAACCAGGTTTCCCAAGATTCTGACTCTGGAATCTTCTGAATAAGGGACAACTGTTAATATGATGCAGAAATACTATTCCTCATAGAGAGCTAAGCCTCATCTTGCCCTCTTGCCAAACCTAGTATCTTTTCAACAATTCAAACTACTGCTTTGGTCTAAAAGTACTCTCTTTGGCACATTTGAAGCTTACATGGAGTAAGATTAGTCAGAAATGGAAATGCCAACAGCAGCTAAGAACAAGGGGTATTCCAAACTAAATCCTATTATAGAGACAAAAGGATTTTCATATGGCTAAAGATGGTGACAGGTGCAGGGAGTGTAAGCAGCCCTTCCAAACCCCTCTTTTTAAAAGACTTGGAAATAAAATTGCATAGGTTTGAGTAAAAATAAGGAGTTCAACATTTAGTGGGTGAACTCAAAGATACATAAAGTCACATTGAGTGACTGCTAGTGTAGACTGGATTGTGGTCAAATAAACTTTATAAACATATTTGAAGAAAGGTTCATTTTTCATCATAGTGTCTTGGAAAACAATGAAGAAGAAAACATTGTCAGTATGCTCAGCGTTTGATAGGAGAGAGAATATTTTGTCAATGACTAGGAGTAATACTATCTGGCAAGGCTGTCTTCCAGAAGTTGTGTAGAATCATTCAGATTCCTAGTGCTGGTTCCTTGGATAACAAGTAAATTTCTGTTTTAGTTTTCATGTAATTCTGCCATAAAGAAAGGATATCTTGACCATGGCAATGTGTGCATTCTGGTCAGAATAAAGTCACAATTCTTATTAAAAATGAATAAATTGGTATTGTTTTACACTCCAGTCTCTCATTAATTTAATTTAGAGTAAGTTAACGTCCCTGAGTCTGATCACAACTGATGAAGTACACAATTGATTTTCTGCACAAAGAAGTTTCAACAAAACCCAGACTGCAATGAAGTCACCCTTTAAATGCTACCCTGAGAGCTTTTTGGTTGACCCTTAAAAAATACATCTCTGGCAAGCCCCCACTGTTCTATTTGCTTCTCTTCAAAAGGCAACATATTCAATGTAAAGATTTGTATGAGGACACTAGCCTTGTTTCTAATGAGGATATTTTTCTTGTTTTGAGAAGAAGAAAGTAAATGTAGTTCCCACTTTGGTTATTTGCTCAATGTTTAGCAGGCTCTACAAAAGGGATTATTCACTTGAGAATTGGTGTCTTCCTTTACTGCTTTTTTTTCTCAGAACCCTGGCAAAATAGAGGAATAAAAGGAAGTTACATTGGGAAAATATTTTATACTCTATTTTTAAATGTTGCAAATACATTTCCCAGCATCCCTCATCTAGAGTCACTAGGTTAAACTTGGCTCATTCGTGCAGGTCCAACTGAAATATGTTGAGACTGAAACTGCAGAGCTAAGTGTTCAATTTAGAAGTTCTCCCTGCATCTCATTTTCACCCAGTGGAAAAATATGTAGTTATCACAGCGATTTTAATGTGAATTAAAGTCTGTATAACTCTTAATACTTCCAACAGCGAGTTCTTTTGTGGGGACTTCCTACGTGAGATAAGAAGGCTTCTTCTGCCTTTTTTCTCCCTGTAAGCCAGCATCTGAGATATTACAAAAGTAAAAGATTTTTAACACATATTACAAAAATATTAATCCTTCATATTTTATAGGAATTAGTAAAATGTCTTCACATATAACTACATAATCTCAGAACTGTCTTTATCTTCTCATACATTTCAACTGAAAGACTACTCCATAGTCTCTTTTGTCAATACTTTTTATTGTGGCTTCTGGTTATTACTTTAAAAAAAAAATCTGCCTACCTAATTTCCTAATGTACACATCTGAAAATTGGGCGATGGAGACTTTATTCTCCTTACTTCTCTTAGCTGAGCTAATGGTAAATATCACTAGAGTATTAATCAGTACCAGTAGCACAGAGATTTGTCTATAGAAGAATTTCAATTAACTATTGCCTTGAAAATTGCTCCAATACTATAATTAGAAAAGTTTTATAGCTCTTCCAATAGGCAGGGATCCTCTAAACTTCTCCCTACCCCCAACCTGATCTCTGGAAAGACAACATGTTTTATTTCATGTCAAAATGTACATTTGTTGTTTTCTTATGCCATATTATAAGCAACTAAATTTAAGTGGAATGAAAATTAATGTTTACTTGAGTCAACACACCCATTTACATGTCTTTAAAAACATATTAAAACAAAAATTCATAATCAGCTTAAATGCTTGTCAGAATTATTTATTTTGCCATAATCAGGTAAAATACCTGGGATACTTTGCCAGTTGAAAATTTTCAGAAATGTTTTTTTCTTAGTCTCTTTTAACATGGCTTCATTTTCACTCTGTAAAATTACTACCCTTTTAAGAAATGAGGGGATATTAAAAAATCAATAGTTAGACCACACAAATACTTCATGACTCACTTTGAAATGAATCAGGAGACTCTTTCATCAGTTTTCATAAGTGCTTTGATAGGTATTTATTGGGTACTTACTTCAGGCCAAGTGCTGGGTGTGGAGGTATGGACTGGAGATAACACTAATCGATCAAAGTCAAATGGTTTTTTAAAACTACGGGAGGAGTCAGATAATCACACAATTATTTACACCATTATTCATTACAAGGTCCCTGGGAAGAGAGCTCTATTACCTTGTAAAAACTGACAAAGAAAGGTATGATTAGAGATAATGTTATATGAAGATAAATGTCATTCTATGAGACTTAAGTTTCAGGGAGTGATCCAGGCATATGGAACCTTTATACCTTGTTAATAATTCTAGAATGAATCCAAAAAAGCAATGGAAAACTAACACAGGCTTTTAAGCATGGGGACAAAGCGTCCTGCCAGATTTACATATTCCCCCCCACATTTTGTTATGGAAAATTTTCAAATACTCAGAAAAGTTAAAATTATTGTGCAGAAAACTCCCAAATATCCACTACTTTGTAATTGTAAATATTTTGCTATATTTGCTTCAGCCCATTCTTCTATCTATTCATGTAGTCATATTTTGATCCACCTTATCTTTTGAAGCATTTATAAAATTGAGATGTAATTTAAAAACAGAAAATTTTACCCTTTTCAGTATACAGTTGTACAAGTTTTGACAAAGCATAGTGTCATATAACCACCACAATCAAGATAGACAACGTTCAATCTGATTTTTTAATGCATTTCAAAGTTTTTACAGACATTAGTACATTTTCACCAATAAGCACTTTAATATTCATATACTAATCAGAATTCAAGATTTAAGGTTATTTATATTTTTAAGGTAAAATGTACACAGCACAGTGAAATGCACACGTCACAACCTTTCTATGAGCATTTCAAATGCATAAACCTAATGTGTGCAGCCCCAGACCCCTATCAAAATGATCTTAAAAGTTCTGATCACAAGAAAAAACTGTAACTAATGGCTATGAACTAAATTTACTGTGGTCACCATTTCACAATACATATAAATATTGAACCATTTTGTTGTACATCTGAAACTAATATAATGTCATATGTAAAATATATCTCAGTTAAAAAAAGATGTAGAACATTTCCATCACCATAAGAAATCTCTGTATGCTCCCTTGCAGTCAATTTCTGTTTCTTCTTTCCCCTTCCCATTGACAGTCTGTGCTCTGATTTTTTTTAATCATTAGTTTTGCCTATTCTAGAATTTCAGATAAACAGAATCAAAGACTATGTGCTGTGTAAGGCATCTTTCAGCCAGCACAATATTTTTGAGATTCAGATATGCTGAGTCTTCAGTAGTTCTTTTTAAATTACTGAGTAGTATTCCATTGTATAAATACATGACAGTTTGTTTATCCATTCTCCTGTTGGTGGCTACCTAAGCTGTTTCCAATTTTGGCTACCATGGACATGCTTATATAAGGCTTCTAGTAAAAAATATACACACACACACACACACACACATATATATATATACATGTATTTATTTATGACTCATAGGTAAATATCTGGGATTGGAACTTCTTAGTCATGGTGTAAGTATATGTTTAGTTTTATTTTTTTAAAAGCCAGACTTTATTCCAAAAGGATTGTACCATCGGCTTAATAGTTTTAAAAATGATGTGGCCTGTAAGGATAGAGAGGACTTGGCAATAGGTAAAAGTAGAGAAGGGAAGACAAATTGCAATGTTTGGACATTACAGGGACCAGTGGAAATAGAGAAGAGTGAATATAATTAAGATCTGTTTAGAAGATAGAATCAAAAATACTTTGTAGTGGATAAGATTCACAGGGAGGAAGATGGATTAGTCAAGTTTCAGGCATGAACAAATGGTTGATGGAGGTATGATTTACCAAGATGGAAAGCACTGGTGTGGCACCAGATTTAGAGGAAAAATCCTGAGTTCCATTTTGAACATGTGCAGTTCCATGTGACTGTTTTCTCTCTTGGAAGAAAGATTAACTGATTTGTTACAATTTATATATTGTCAGAACCAGGGGAAAAATAAAAAAGAAATGCAACCCATTTTGCTAAGCAGCAAATAAACCTGTGTTTTCTAAATTTACCCTTTCCTTGAACCAAAACACTAAGTAGTATATCCTCACTTATGATTTACTCAAAAAAGGGAGCATAGATTTCTATTATCTCTTAATGTTTAAAGTTATACTATTTAAAATATAACCTATTAAATTATACTCATTTCAATACCTTGGAATGTATAACTGTTGTTTGAAAAACATCACAGCACTTTCACTGCAAGGAGATGATTTATTACAAAAGACCTAACTAGGATAAATGAGTGGATACGATATGGTACAATATTTTCACAGATGGCTGAAATCACTTTGGGAAAAGCTTGGATTCAAGTTCATCTATATAAACTGCTTAGGATAATTAAGATGGAATTCAAAAGAAATAAGTTTACTAGCAGTTTAAATCATTAAACTTATAAACAAACACAAACAGTAATTATAATTCTTGTTTAAGTTGCTGCAGAACTAAAACTCTCTAACCAATGAAGTCAAATAAAACCTTTAAAGAGACTTTTGAAGTTCTTTGTAATTTGTGTTTTGCTCAAAAATAATATGGCTGCCTAATATTAACAAGGATTCTAATCGAACTGATTTTAGGCATGAGTTTAACCAGAACACATGCTTCCAAGTTAGCTGTCATTGAAACAAGATAATAATTTTTTTTTTTTTTGCGGTACGCGGGCCTCTCACTGTTGTGGCCTCTCCCGTTGCGGAGCACAGGCTCCGGACGCGCAGGCTCAGTGGCCATGGCTCACGGGCCTAGCCGCTCCGCGGCATGTGGGATCTTCCCGGATCGGGGCACGAACCCGTGTCCCCTGCATCGGCAGGCAGACTCTCAAGCACTGCGCCACCAGGGAAGCCCAATAATATTTTTAATAATTACAGAAGTGCTATGAAAGATAACAAAAATGATAAATAAACTTGCTCCATATATGAAAGGGACATCTACAAGCCATTTAATCATTAAATGTGTTTTTATTACTTAGGGTTTTATAAATGTTGAGAAAAACAATTCAAAATCTGCATTAGCAGTCCCTAACTTCACGTTGCCACCTAACATAGTTATGTAAAATAATAAGAATTGTCATTAAAATGTAATTAGGGCTTCCCTGGTGGCGCAGTGGTTGAGAGTCCGCCTGCCGATGCAGGGGACACGGGTTCGTGCCCCGGTCTGGGAGGATCCCACATGCCGCGGAGCGGCTGGGCCCGTGAGCCATGGCCGCTGAGCCTGCGCGTCCGGAGCCTGTCCTCCGCAACGGGAGAGGCCACAACAGTGAGAGGCCCGCGTAACGCATAAAAAAAAAAAAAAAAAAAAAAAAATGTAATTAAAGATTCACATTTCATGCCAAGCTGTCAACAAGCCTCAATTTGCTAAATTATCTACCAACTTTCAGGACCACCTGTTTTCGGGAGGGCTTTTCATTTCCAGGAGGTCAGTGAAAGGAAAGGAAAAGGAAGATTTTGCCAACCACCTTGTTTATAACCCACTGAAAAATGACTTTGGATTCCCTTAATGCTTGGTATTTCACTCTGATCTAGTGGTTGCAGGCTTTTAATAGCCTGCAAAGTCTAGCTGATAGGGACAGAGTAAAGGGACAAAGTATGTAATTATATAGTTAATCCCGCTAGGGGATTGTAAGTAAAGAAAAAGTATGGGGGAACCCCTGTAAGTTAATGATCACTGTAGAAAACAGGTTTGCTTAACCACAAAACCAAGCAGGCTTGCTTAGCAACAAAACCATGCAACAGAAGCATGAGACATGCCCCAAAACAATAAAACAATGGCGGCATGAGACCCACATCCTGCCAGTGAGCTCAGTAAGCTAACGATTCCTAGGACATGCTCCTCTGGGCACATTAAATACAAAAATATAAGGAAAGGGTGACATTATACTGAAACCTGCAATGATTTTCCATTTTTAGCAAATGTTACCGCCTCTCTATTCATTTCCATTGTGCCATGACAGTCCTGGCTTGACCTTATAGGGACAAAAAAACTCCCCTGCCCAACATGGAGGAGGAGCTGAAGATGGAAGCGTAAGTGACGTCTACTCAAGAATGTGAAAGAAGGTGGTCTTTTCCCCCTCCCCACTTCTCCTTTGATTGTAAAACTGTAGCCCACTAAGTTCTCGGGTCATGGCACCCTCTCACCCACATGCTTGTAAGCCTCACAAGTGTCCTATTCTAATAAATCACTTCTTATCTATCAATCACTTTGCCTCTCACTGAATTCTTTCTGTGCTGAGACATAAAGAACCAGAGCTCCTCACAGTGCCACAAAATGCCACCTAGCAGTTTCATAGCTAGAAGCTACAAAGAAAAAGGAGAACTATTTTAACAAATACGATTTAAACACTGCAAAATACAATTTAAATACTGCAAATCTGGTAACAGTAAATTTGCTTCTCAGCTTACCAAAGGCTCCTACGTTTCCTTCTTAATGTTAAATATTGTATTCATTAGCGACTCGTTTCCTACTTGCTAATGTGAAGTCTGGGAACATATAAATTTTGATTAGAAAGATTATATTAATTTTCTAATGACCTACACGAATGTATATAAAATAATGTTTAAAAATAAAGAATACTAAATGGATTATTATTTATTAGAACTGACATTGAGAGAAGAACCCTGGCTTAGGTCAAAAATAATCTGTAGTGGCTGACTAGTCAGTGTTTTGCTTTGTTTTTTGTTTTCCAGTATAGTTAGAGATTTATTGGCATTTAGAAAGTACATATTTATAAACATTAAATTGCACATCATAGTTTTCCTTTAAATTTCTTAAAATAGTACATTTCTTATGGAAATGCAGTGTAGGACAGTGGTTAAGACTCAGGCTTTAGTGCTCAACTGCTTGACTTCAATTCCAGCATTATCATTCACTAAACATTACTTTGGGCAAGTTACTTAATGCTTCTGTAATACCCTCATCTGTAAAGATTAAAACAACTCCACCTTCTTAAAATTGCTATGAAAATTAAGGACACTTAAAGTGGATGTTTCAGGTAAGAGATGATGTCTTAGGCTAAGATAGTAAAATTGCACATAAAAGAAATCAGACACTAGAGCAATATATTTTGCAAATGGAATTGACAGTATTTGATGAGCGATTAGGATCTGGGGAATTTTTGCCTGCCAGCTGAAGTTAAGTTGCTTGCTTATCCCTTTTTTCGTATATATATATATATATATATATATATATATATATATATATCTATATATGTATAAAATATAAAACTTCGGTGATAACACAGGCTCTGGCAGGTCACTTATATTCATCGTGATGAATGATGAGCACTTATATTCATCATGGTCTTGGGTGGTAAGTGATAAATGGAATATTGCCTGCCATATCAGTAAACAAAGGATGTCACAGTCATCAGTGATTGCAGCCATGCAGCCACCACCGAAAGTGAGCTGGTGAGCCCTGAGGGAACTCAGGAAGGTAACAAAGAATACCTGCTATCTAGAGGCCATCAGACTGCAGCCACTCCGTAAGGTGAGCCCTGAGGAAACTCAGGATGTGAAAACACAGGATTTGGCCCCAGATAGCTGAGGTGCATATCAAAGGAATGATTTCAGTGAGCCCAGACTCTTGCATCTTCCCATACACAGAAAAGCACTACATTCCTTAACTTGGGATTTCTGGTTTTCTTTAATTAACAGTAATCTTTTGAGGTTCTGACTACCTCCCCTTTGTTGCAAAACTATATATCCTAGCTCCTCCCTTGCCTCCTTGGAGCAGTTTTCTCAGGGTGAGTTGAGAAGCTGCCTCCCGGGCTTGAAGTCCTAAAAATTCCCGCTGAATAAAACATAACTTTCAACTTTTAAGTTGTGAATGTATTTTTTTAGTTGACATAGGTCAGAAAGAGATCACTTCCTCAGGCTTAGCTGGAAATACTTTTCCTTGCGCATATCAACCAGAATGGGCACATTCAGGTAGGCAAAATGAGCTCAGCTTGGGACCAAAGGAGAGCTGGGGATGAATCTGAAAATGGAGTTGAAAGTGTGAGGTCTCCCAGAGGGAGGGAAATCTGCCCAGAAGAAAGCAAAAGATTTGGGACGTTGTAGCAAGTGTTTGGATCAAAGCAATCTACAAAATGAAGGTTACCTTCACCCTGCTAAGCACTGGTAAAACAACGTAGAATATGCTAAAGTATTACCAGGTGTTATCCTGGTAGGGTTGGGTTTATATGTCTGTGGAGGGGACAGACATATAAACAAAATTACAATACAATTTTGCAAATGCAAACATAGAAGTCTGCAGGAGAAGCTTAACTTCTGTGGGCACCTTGCTCCAAGTTATAAAACTAACTCCTCATACAGATGGCCAAGAGGCACATGAAAAGATGCTCAACATCGTTAATTATTAGAGAAATGCAAATCAGAACTACAATGAGATATCACCTCACGCCAGTCAGAATGGCCATCAACAAAAAAACTACAAACAACAAATGCTGGAGAGGGTGTGGAGAAAAGGGAATCCTCCTGCACTGTTGGTGGGAATGTAAACTGGTACAGTCACTATGGAGAACAGCATGGAGGTTTCTTAAAAAACTAAAAATAGAACTACCATATGATCCAGCAATCCCACTCCTGGGCATATATCTGGAGAAAAACATGGTTCAAAAGGATATATGTACCCTAATGTTCATCACAGCACTGTTTACAATAGCCAAGACATGGAAGCAACCTAAATGTCCAACAACAGAGGAATGGATAAAGAAGATGTGGCACATAGATACAATGGCATATTACTCAGCCATTAAAATGAATGAAATGGGCTTCTCTGGTGGCGCAATAGTTGACAGTCTGCCTGCTAATGCAGGGGACACGGGTTCGAGCCCTGTTCTGGGAGGATCCCACATGCCACGGAGCAACTGGGCCCGTGAGCCACAAACTACTGAGCCTGCGTGTCTGGAGCCTGTGCTCCGCAACAAGAGAGGCCATGATAGTGAGAGGCCCACATACCGCGATGAAGAGTGGCCCCTGCTTGCCACAACTAGAGAAAGCCCTCACACAGAAACGAAGACCCAATACAGACAAAATAAATAAATAAATTAGTAAACTCCTACCCCCAACATCTAAAAAAGAAAAAAGCTAGCAACTTGGGAACATAATGAAATTTATATAACTAGCTATAGAGAAAAGCATTTAAAAAATGAACGAAATAATGCCATTTGCAGCAACATGGATGGACCTGGAGATGATCATACTAAGTGAAGTAAGTCAGACAGAGAAAGACAAATATATGATATTGCTTATATGGGGAATCTAAAAAAAAGATACAAATTAACTAATTTATAAAACAAAAACAGACTCACAGACTTAGAGAACAAACTTACAGTTACCAGGGGAGAAGGTCGGGGCGGGGATAGATTGGGAGTTTAGGACTGACATGTACACACTGCCGTATTTAAAACAGATAACCAACAAGGACCTACTGTATAGCACAGGGAACACTGCTGAATATTCTGTAGTAACCTAAATGGGAAAAGAATTTGAAAAAGAATAGATACATGTATATGTATAAACTGGACTCACTTCACTGTACACCTGAAACTAATACAACATTGTTAATCAACTATGCTCCACTATAAAATAATTTTTAAAAAATTAACTCCTATCATGAAGGGAAGATAAAGTTTACTTTTTCCTTTGGGGTAAACCTACTTAGGAAATACAAATGGCCTATGGTGCCTCCACCTCACATCCTAAGATGTCCTTCTCAACTTTCATCTCAGAGGAGATGAGTGTCCAAACTTGGTTTGTGATCTCTCCCTCATCACTGGCAATACTATCAGGATAAAATAAACTTTTTTTTTGCTCATCTTCTCCAGTGAGATATTCTTTAATATTTACCAATACATTTTGTCAGTGTTGCTTTCAAAATTTCTTACACTGTACCATATTTCATTTGCCTATCTTTTTAGATAGTGTTTTATGTGTTCCACCTTCTTTTTCTTTCAATGAAGAAAGTATTCCCCTCTACTGAAAAAGATCCATCATTCCATTTTTGCTCTGATTCCTATCCCCTCTCACTTTTAAAGGACTTTGCTCTTTCAGTCATCCATTCTCTTTCCTTCAACACTGATGCCACTAAATATACTGGAATTTTACACATAGCCTATAAATATGCTTTAGCATCCTCCATTTAAAAAATAAAATCCTGTCCCGACTCCCACTATTGTCCCTTTTCTCAGATCACCATTCACAGAACAAATTTCTCAAGAGCTGTGAATCCATTTGTTGACCTACCATTCACTCTTCAATCCACTTTTTACTAGCTTCTGCCATCATTTGTCCTCTAACACTGCTGTCGTCAAGATGTGATCTCCCTCATGCCAAATCCAATGGAAACTTGTCAACATCTTCGACATAGTTGGGCTAATTTTCTATCCAAAGATCTAGGTTCTTACTTAATTTAAATTCTACCTTAGCGACCACACTCATTTCCATAGCTTTAAATACTATTTCACATCTGTAGTTTAACGCTTTCTTTCGTACTCGATATTCTTATGTCCTCTGATTAGCCAAGCAGTTCTATTTAGATGTTTTACAAATATCTTAAATATAAGATATCCAGACCAAACTTTTTATTTCTACCTGTAATCCCTCCTTTGAACATTTCTCTCCCTACTCTATTCCTTTCCAAGAATGACAATATCATTTCCATAGTTTTTCAAGCTGGAAGCTTGGGATTCATTTTCAGTTATTCCCACACCATCCACACGCTCATCCCTCAATCCAAAGCCATGATGCCTATTAATAAATACTGTCAAGATATATTTCAAATCTGTCCACTTTTCTCCATATCTATTATTGCATTCTAGTGTAAGCCATCATTTCTGACTTATTTTCCCAATTGCTATCTTTTGATCAATTCAATCAATTTCCACATCGTGATCACATTTTTAAAACATAAATTTGATTTTTTATTTTATTTTTATTTTTAAAACATAAATTTGATCATTTTATTTCTCTGCCTTAAATCTTTCAATGGCTCTCCTTTGCATTTAGAATAAATTATACACTCCTATTGAGGCCTACAAAGCATACCCTGCCTCCACCTCCAACAGAATAAAAGTTATTTCTCCATTCTCATTTTTTCTCATTTCCCAATGATCACCATGCATCAGCCACACTGACCTTTTACTTCCTATACTCACCCCCCGGGCCTTTGCACATATTCTTATATAGGTCACTCTTCTCCACTCCCCTCTTCACTGTATCGTTAGAAGTTTTACATCAGCCTAAGTGGTTGTCTCTATCAGTTATATCCAAACTAGTTCTCCCTATATTTACTGTCAGAGAAAAATGTTCATTTTCTTTATGTCATGTATCATTATTCCCTTTCTGTTTATTTTATTTGTTTGCTGCCTGTCTTTGTCACAAGCCTGACTAGCCATGAGATTTGGGACTGTGTCTGTCTCCTTAAATAGTATATCTCCCTCACCTTCCATGCTGTCCAACAACATTGGAGATGCTCAAAACATTTATTGGTTGAATGAATACTCCTGTCGGAAATCCATTTCTGGCTCTATGTGGGTAAATTTTGCATTAATATGTGTGACCTAAATGGACTCACACTAAGAGGATACAAACATTAGTTCAGGGCTTCCCTGGTGGCGCAGTGGTTGAGAGTCCACCTGCTGATGCAGGGGACACGGGTTCGTGCCCTGGTCCAGGAAGATCCCACATGCCGCGGAGCGGCTGGGCCCGTGAGCCATGGCCGCTGAGCCTGCGTGTCCGGAGCCTGTGCTCCGCAATGGGAGAGGCCACAACAGTGAGCAGCCCGCGTACCGCAAAAAAAAAAAAAAAAAAACATTAGTTCAGCATGTTCTTCCTAGTTCCTTGATCTTTTAAATGAGAAGTCACTGTAAGGCAAGAAATGCCTTTATCTAAAGTGGCTTCTGGTTTTAGTGCTCTTTAGAAATTGTGCCTAACCAAGTTCTATTAAGAGTATATTTTATAAAATTATCCTGACTGAATGAAAATGGGCAAGGAATGGGCTTAATGTGGCTGCTGTTCTACACTAGTAAGATTTTAACAGTATACTCGAGATCACATAGGATGTATATTCACAGCCGCAGCTATTCAGTGCTGCTCTGTGGCTCTATTGAGATCGTAAACAATAAAGGGACCAAAACTGAAGCTTCCCCAGAAAGAAACAGGAAACTTCAAATCTACTAAGTCAGCACAACTCTTGGAAATTGTTGCCCTGGAGAAAGCAGATGTGCAGGAACACAAATTAGTTATCAGAAGAGATTTCTGGTAAAACACATGTACGAGAGTATTTATATATATGTTTAGATGTACGAACAAACATAAACCCACTAAATAGCTGAGTTATGTCTGGAAATCAATTTTATTAAGTACTCAACATTGTGGTATTCTGTGATTGAGCTAAAAATTTTATAAGAATTATTATTATTTTTTAGGGTGAGTCATTCCTTCATCTTGTGTGTGGCTGAAAAGGAGCACTTTCCTGTGATTGTTCACAGAAACGAATGGGTACTGAGCAACAACAGGGAACACAGCTTAAAAAAACCAAGTATAATTATTTTGACTTGAAATTTTATCCCCATTTTTTATTGTATGGCATGGTTGAACATATATGAGCTGAAGGGAAGAAGGTTATATGCAGCAGGTTTTGTTTGCTTCTCAAAATAAGTATTGCCCTCAAATTCGTTTTTTAATACTCAGATACTCTAAAATGAATCCTATAACCTAGAATAAATACTCTATTTTGCTCAAAGCTTTTCTTAAACTCCACGGTCTGAGTTTGGCAGTCATTTCTCTGTGTTCTATAACGATTTGGACATATGTGCTCTATGATTATGTTTAGCCTTGATGTATTTTACAAGACTCAAAAGCAGAAAGAATATATTTTGCATGTAGGTTTCTACTGCACAAAGCAGATGCCAAATGACAATTTTCAATTTGATTTATTAATAATATTTCCAAAAGAAGACTTCTACTTTTAAAATCTCGTATGCAATAATATTTCTAACTGCACTGTATTTATATATATGGTGAGAAATTGAAATTAGGACACTCTCTAAACATGTGAATACATAAAAATCTCCAAAGTTCAGAAAAATTTTGAAACATAAGCAATGAAATATAAAATAATGTATGCACACATAAGCATACCTACATACATATATTTATGTATATGTATACATGTATATAAAAAACTATCAGACTGATCGTTTTTTTAATAATAAAAATAAATGCTAGGGAGAATACAGTGAAAGAGCTATTACTATACTCTGTTGGTAGATTTTTTTTCCAACCATTTTTGAAAGTGATTGAGAATTATGTAATAAAAATTAATAAGTGATAAGCACAAAGATTATTGCTCAAAGGTATTCATAGTATTTATTATAGTAAATACTACTTAATGAGGGAAAAACCCTTAAATATCCAACAATAATACTTATGATGCTCTAAAATGGACTTTGCACCATTATTAGCCTTATGTTTTCAAATAATATTAATAAAGGTAAATACTCATGAGTTAAGGGTAACTTCAAAATGAAGCATATGCAATTATTTGTGTCTGTGTGTGTGCACTGGTACAATTTCTAAAAAGTAAATATATGAAAAAGAAAATGACCCTCTGGTTCAAAATGGCAGAATAATTTTTTTCATTTATCACTGACCCACTACAGCAATTTTCAAGTGAAAGTAAAGGAAATAAAAGGTATAAATTCAAAAGACATTAAAAAACAAGAGAAGAAACGACAGATGAAAAATTCTGGAAGGTAGAGGGCACTTGGATAAAACTGAACTTTCAGCAACATGACATGAATTACTCAGAGAGACTTTTCTGTATGGAACAATTAGATCCTTGATATGATACAGTCTTTTTTAATGGATTGCTGAATTTCTTCAAGAATTTCCCCTCCTGGTAAAACAAACAAACAAAAACAAAAAGAGTGGGGGGGGTGGGAGAGAAATCTGTAATCTGGGGCTCAGGCTGGGAGCAGTAAGTAGATTAGAAAAGCAAGGATTCCATGAGGTTGGAAGCTAATATCAACACTGTGAACCAGATGCTGGGCCTAGGGCAATCGTAAAGTGGCTGAAAATACTTTCTTCTCATATTGAGGTAAGACCTTTGGAGAACTGTACAGTCATCCCTGGTTGGTGACATTCCCTGGTTCCTGCCAGCAGCAAAAACCTTCTTGACTTAATTAAGATCCAGATTTCTTACAGATCAGATCAGCCAATAAACTCATAATCAAAAATCACCAACCACATGAAGGGGCAAGCCACCACAAGCGAGAGTCAGAAAAGAAATAAGTAACAGATTCAGACACTCACATACTACATACATTAGAATTGGCAGCTACAGAATATAGAATAAGTAAAAATGTTTAAATAAACAAACGATGGAATCTCAAAGATTAGACAAAAATCAGGTAGTTAAAAAATAAATGAAATTTCTTAGAAATGCAAAATATTATTGGTGATATTTTAAATCTAAAGAATGGATTAAAAAGTGTATTTATTTCAGTCAAAGAGGAAATTTATGACTCGAAGATATATCTGAATAAATTAACCAGAATCTGCAATTTAGAGAAATAAAGATATGGGAAACATTGAAGACAAATTAAGATACATCAAGAACTGAATGAGAAGGTCCAACAGGCATTTAATAGGAAGAGACAGAATGGTTTTCAGTTCTGACCAAGATGGACTAAGCACACTAGAGCCTGTGTTTTCCACTGATTATAATGAAAAACTCTATAAAATACAGAAAACGACTACCTGAGGACTCTGAAAAATAAACAAAATCAGGCAGACTGGGAAGGGGAGTCCAAACTTGGAGAAACAACCTTCCTGGGTGTGAATTCCTTATTTGTTTTTTAATTTTTTCATGGCTTTGCCACAGGGTGGGCCTAGACCAGAGCTTAAAACAATACAAATTTACCACCTCACATCTATAGATCAGTAATTTAGGAATGATAGTACAGGATTCTCTGCCCTGGTTTTCACTGGATGAAAATCAAAATGTCAGCCAGCCTGGACTTTTATCTGGAGGCTCTGGAGTACAATCCACTTTCAGACTAATTCAGGTGGTTGCAGAATTCATTTGCTTCTCATGTGGTTGTAGGACTAAAGCCCCCATTTTCTTCCTGGCTGTGGGCCAGAAGCCATTCTCAGTTTCTTTGATTCATGGCCCCCTCCATCTTCAAAGCTGGCAACAGCTCACTAAATCCTTCAAGTGCTTCAAATCAGACTTCCTCTTCTGTTGGCTCTCCCTGACTTCCACTTCTGTTTTTAAGAGCTCATGTCATGACATGGGCCCATCTGAATAATTCAAAGCAGTGTTACTATTTTAAGGGCAAGCAGTACCTTAATTACATCTCAGTTTCCAGGGATTAGAGCATGGGATATTTAGGAAGCTTTGTTAGAATTTAATTTATCATATTTCACAAAACCATTAAGAGATAATTCTTCAATTCTCTGAAAGAGTTTGTATAAGGCTGTAATTAACTGTTTCTTAAATATTTGGTATAGCTCAGCTGTAATGTATTCCTGATCCACTGTTTTTTTTAATGCAAAGGCTCTAAATTATTGATTGTTTCTCTAATTTATTTATTTATTCCTAATATATTATTCTATTTATTATTTATTTATTACTAATATATTATTCCATTTATTCAGTATTAATATATTATACAGTTTAGTATATTTATCTCTTTTCCTAATCTGTTTTGAGGTATTTATTAATTTATTAATCATTTTGAAGTGTCACCTATTAGCTTTTTTGCTTATTTTTATCTTCTTTTCAGAATTAATTACCTTTTTTTTTTTTTTTGGCCACATTGCATGGCATGTGGGATCTTAGTTCCCCGACAAGGGATCCAACTGGTGCCCACTGCTTTGGAAGCATGGAGTCTTAACCACTGGACCGCCAGAGAAGTCAAAGTCCCACCATGTTTATCTTTACTGTTTCCTTTTTTCTACATCTTTTGGGCTTATTCTGCTGTTCTTTTTCTAACTCCTCAAGATGGATTTTAGAGTTTAAAATTTTTTTTTCAATTGCATTAAAAACATATAATTATATGTCCCTGATGTATATTTTCCAGCTTTTGAATACAGGATTGATATGTAGCCATTAGATGAAGTTTAACTGTTTAAATATTTTCTATCCTTGCTGATATTTCTAAAAACAGATTTAGCCATCTTTTTCTTAAAAGTTCATTAAAATCTTCTGCTACTATGAATATCTCAATTTTTCCTTGTAGTATTTTTAAATTATTTTGAAATCATTTTACCATACATAAAATATTACATTTTCCTGTTCAACTAAACCTTATAGTACTACATAGTTACCCTTTCTTTTGTTATCTCTCATAATAATTTAAGCCTCAGAATTACTTCATCTAGGGACTTCCCTGCCTGTCTAGTAATTAAGACTCTGCGCTTCCAATGCAGGGGGTTTGGGTTTGATCCCTGATTGGGGAACTAAGATCCCATATGCCACACGGCCAAATATTAAAAAATAAATAAAATAAAAATAAAATAAAAAAATTTTAAATTACTTCATCTAATAAAATTGTAACCTAGGACTTTTCTGTAGTATTTTCTTTTTTATATAATTTCGGTTTCAACATTTCTTCTTCCTTTTGTTTTAATCATGCCTATTGCTATGGGTATTTTTCTTAAAAGCCTTAATACAATTTTTAACTATTAACTGAAGTGTTTGGTCCATTTATACTAATAATGACTACTCATGTCATTCAGTTCATACTTAATATGTTAGTTTGTGTTTCTCCTTTTTCCTGCTTTTACTATTTTCTTTCTTTTTCTATTGCTTTCTGTTGGATTGACCATTTTTTCCTTTGTTCTTTTCTAATACTTTGGAAGCTACATAATCTACTTCTGTTCTTCCAGTGGTTACCCTAGAAATTTTAGCATGAATACTTAACTTAGCAAAGAATTACTTTAGTCAGTATTTCTGTTCATATAGATTTGTTCTTTATTGTTTCATTACCAACTCAGAAATACTTTAAAAGGGATTGTTTATAATTTACTTAGCATCTTATGTCAATTTTTGCTGGGAAATATTTTAATAATTTGTTGGAAGCAGTAGCCCCCAAACCTAGTATTTTTACTGTGAAAGAAATCCTCACTTAAAACATACTATTATATAACTTGTTGAGACAGACATTTAAAAAAAACAAAAGGGGGCTTCCCTGGTGGCACAGTGGTTGGGAGTCCGCCTGCCGATGCAGGGGATACGGGTTCATGCCCTGGTCCAGGAGGGTCCCATGTGCCGCGGAGCGGCTGGGCCCGTGAGCCGTGGCTGCTGAGCCTGCGCGTCTGGAGCCTGTGCTCCGCAACAAGAGAAGCCCCCCACTCACCACAACTAGAGAATGCCCGTGTGCAGCAACGCAGAACCAATGCAGCCAAAAAAACACAAATAAATAAATTTATTTTAAAAAAATTAAGGGGCTTCCCTGGTGGCGCAGTGGTTGACAGTCCGCCTGCCGATGCAGGGGACACGGGTTCACGCCCCAGTCCGGCAAGATCCCACATGCCGCGGAGCGGCTGGGCCTGTGAGCCATGGCCGCTGAACCTGCGCGTCCGGAGCCTGTGCTCCGCAACAGGAGAGGCCACAACAGCGAGAGGTCCGCGTACCGCAAAAAAAAAAAAAAAAAAAAATTAAGGATATTCCAGATATTCATCCATCCCCTAAGAAATAGTTCCTGCTCTGTGATCATATTTTACAATTGATAAAAAAAGAATGGCATCTGTTCAGTGAATCCTCATCCACTTAAAAGTTGTAAATAATTTTTCATCTTGGGTTCATAAAGATGATCTGAGTAAAGTTTGTAGTTTCCTGAAAAATTATCAGTTTCATACAGTTTTTCAGTTGTTTTCTATAGTTTTTGTAGAATGACTGAAGTATTCTTACTACTTTAAATATTATATATATCGTTATTTCCTTATTATTTATATGTGTCTATATACGATTTTTTAAAATATTAGGTTAGCTAGAGGTTAATTTATTTCATTAGTTTATTTAATAAACTGTTTTTTATTATTATTTATTAGTTCTACCACTTTTCTGTTTTCTAATTCTTAATTCCTGTGTCTGTCACTGTTAAATCCTTCTGATACCTGTCCTTATAGTAATTTTCTACCTACTTCTATTGAATATTTGCATCAATTATTTTCATATACTTTGTTAGTAATGCAGCTACTAGGTCTCTATATTTTCTTATGAGCACTTTTGAACTATATGCTGCAAGTTCTAATATACAGTATATTCCTTGTAATTATTTTTATTTATTATGCCATTTGTTTCTATTTTTTATTTGAAAAATTATCTTTATTTTCAGCTTGCCCATTTGATATTGAGTTTTTTAAAACTTGATTGAGATGTAATCCACATAGTATATAATTCACCCTTTCAAAGCGTATAATTGAGTGTTTTTTTGTTTTTTATTTTTTGGCTGTACTGAGCAGCATGCAGGATCCTAGTTTTTCCCTGACCAGGGATAGAACCTATGCCCCCTGCAGGGGAAGCGTGGAGTCTTAACCACTGGACCATCAGGGAAGTCCCTTACTGTTTTTTACTATTTGTATTTTTTGTTTTAATTCCTAGTTTTAGTTCATTTTAACCACAAATGATATGTCCACTTTTTGGAATTAATCAAGATTTCTTTCCTCCTTTAAAATGTGGTCAATTTTTGTTAATATGCCTGCACTCTCAAAGAAAAGGTAAATTATTACTTTCCAATGTATAAAATTTGTCTTTGTTATTTGATTCAATGTGAAATCTTTTTCATTATTTAATTATTCTTTTATTGTAATGACAGATATATTTGATCTTAGGTCTGTTTCATATTTTTGTTAGAATTTTTGAATGCTTCTTTCGTCTTTCTTTAACATTCTTATTTCTAATGTTTGCCTTTCCACTGGTTCTACGTCTATATTTAAATGAATTAAATTCTTATTCAAGCCTTACCATACTTCCACTTACCATGGTTTTTCCCTTTCTCTTTTTCTTTCTCTTTCTTTCTTTCTCTTTTGTTTTGGCTGGAATTCGTTATCAATTATTATTGCCAAAAGAGGATATATTCATGAATGCTGTATTTCCCGAAATATTCTGCACTAGAAATCACTGATATAGGTAGAAAGGCAGATGTAGAACATGCTACAGTATTGCTTAAATCACAATTTTTCCAATTATCACCTTTATCCTTGTGCCTGGAAATGGCTAAAACAGTTCCGGACTTCACATCTATATAAAACCTTTAATGTCCAGAGGAAGAGGTACAGCTCTTTTCTCTCTTAGCAGCAATCTCTCAGGAGAAAGATAACATCCCCCCAATACCCCTATCAAACTTCTCTTTGCATATCAGTGATTCAAGTTGTGCCACATGCCCATTGCTGAACGAGTTGGTGTTGCCAGAAGAAGAGCATGTGATAACTGCATAGGACATTTACTGAAGAAGGTAATACTGCCTTCTGTTGCTGTGGGAGCTGCATGGGGAGGGACAGAAAAATGCAGGGTAGCATTTGGAAATAAGGAAATGGATGCTGGTGACGGAAACAGCAATAGTCCCATGTTAGTTTCTTTTTAATTATTACTCTGCTTTGAAACGGGGGCATTCATTCCACACCAGCTATTAATTAAAGTTTAGTGTTGGAGAGAGGCCAGGGGACTTTGCAGAGTCAGCATGAGGCTTGGATTTAGACATGGTATTCTGACCACTTTCTTACTAGCTCTACTGGGTACTCTGCCCTTGGGAGAGTCTCTTCTCTTATAGTTCTCTATTACTTTCCTTATGTGTGATTGTATGTGTGTGTGTGTTTTGTTTTAGGATTTGTCCCCACCCATGTAACTGTCACTCACAGCTGCAGAGTTAGTTGCCATCCAACCTTTACTCCCTCTACTCTGCCACACTGATACTCTGAAAAGAGATTGTGTCTTTAATATTCTTGTTCATCTTCACATTCTCTGATAGGCTACCATCTTGAATTTGGCTCAGGTGCACACCTAAACTGCATCTGTATCCTATGACCTTGTACCCTGGAGTAAGTGATTGCTGGTTTCAAGTCTACAAACAATAAATGCTGGAGAGGGTGTGGAGAAAAGGGAACCCTCCTACACTGTTTGTGGGAATGTAAACTGGTCCAACCTCTATGGAGAATAGTATAGAGGTTCCTTAAAAAACTAAAAATAGAACTACCATATGATCCAGCAATCCCACTCCTGGGCATATATCTGGAGAAAAACATGGTTCAAAAGGATACATGTACCCCAGTGTTCACTGCAGCACTGTTTACAATAGCCAAGACATGGAAGCAACCTAAATGTCCATCGACAGATGAATGGATAAAGAAGATGTGGCACATATACACAATGGAATATTACTCAGCCATTAAAATGAATGAAATAATTCCATTTGCAGCACCATGGATGGACCTGGAGATGATCATATAGAGTGGAGTAAGTCAGACAGAGTAAGACAAATAGCATATGATATCACTTATATGGGGAAAATAAAAGGATGATACAAATGAACTTATTTACAAAACAGAAACTGACTCGCAGACTTAGAAAACAAACTTATGGTTATCAAAGGGGAAAGAGGGGGGATAAATTAGGAGGTTGGGCTTAACATATACACACTGCTATGTATAAAATAGATAATCAAGGACCAACTGTATAGCACAGGGAACTCTACTCAGTATTCTGTAATAACCTATATGGAAAAAGAATCAGAAAAAGAATGGATATATGTATAGGTATAACTGAATCACTTCGCTGTACACCTGAAATTAACACAACATTGTAAATCAACTATACTCTAATATAAAATAAAAATTAGATTTAAGAAATTCAGTTAGATTCAAAGTATAGAGTAGGGCTACTATGCTGAAAGTTTCCAATTTTTTCAATGCTTATATTAGTTTCTAGGAAACTCAGTATTGAATGTTAAGTCAAATTTAAATTATAGAAGTATATTAACTAAATTATGGTTCCCCCACATTTCCTTTAATGGCAAACTACTGCATCTAAACTGAACTAAGGAATTTAAAACTATGCATCAGAATTCTATCGGTTGAACGAAGAATGGTGCACGTAGATGACTGTGTTTCCAAACTCTTTCCATTTTAATTAAGATCCCCAAACTGCAGAAACTATTAAGGAAATTTTCTGTGAGATACCTTATATTCCTTTCTTCCAAACTCAAAATCCTGAGACAGCTCATAAAAATGTATTCAACACTATTATTTAAATTTAAGAAAGAAAAATATAATGTATGTCAGAATTCAAGGTTTTTTCCAAAGTGAAATGAGCTAATTTGGAGTGAGGTCTGAGGAGAGTAAAAGCAGTTTCTTTATAACTTTATGCCAAAACATACTTATACGAAATATTTGGTAAATGATATGTTATAAATGTGCTGGAAGAGTTGTCCATATAAAGGAAGAATAATTTTATAATATTTGAATTAATTTTTCTAAGGAAAAAGATTGTTTCACTTACATTTTAATTCTGCAATAGTTTTCTGGCATTTGAGCATGAAAACACATTTGAAGGGGTTTAAGGAGTTAACAAAGCAGATCATAACCATGTCACTGATTTATCTTTAGTAGATTCACCCATGTGACCTCATATATTTTTTCTAGGAAGGCATATGCCAGGCAAAGATGTATTGGATCAACCTGTCATAAATAGCTAGAGAATAGCTAATGTCTAGGTGGTTGTTTAAAGACTCTGAATTAAATAAACTACCAAGTATTTTGGTAAACGCGAAATAATAAATATCACCAAAGACTAAAGGTGGCACATTTATTCTGCAATTTGGTATATGCTACATTTTGCTATTCACTCATATATGTTTCAGTAATTAACTGAAGCTTATTCAGGGAACTTCTCCTGCAGGCACAAATGTGTTTCATCTATAAAAGCTAAGTTATGACTAGTTTAACACCAAGGGTATAAGCAGTGAGGTACACTTCTAACTGCAATATGTCAACAAGTTATTCACACCTTCCTAGGTTTTTAAAGTAATATTTTGTTTGTAATTTATGAAAAGAATGTGTGTGCATGAATTCAGGCACATTGCATTTGACAAGAAAATGAATAGAAACAGATTATGTGCCATAAACCTATTACAAACCTTTATAGGCTTGAAAAAATATAATTATAGTTTTGTGATTTTCTTGGTGTTTTACTAGAGCAGGTTTTCTCGCAAGTAAGAATTTTAGAATCTTACTTTCTAAAATAACTGCTAAATCTGTTGATACATAAATAAACACTCAAGTCTACTGTTGGTCATACTTCTCTGTGGTTGAATTTTAGGAAAACAAAATTCATTTTTTTAAAAATTTAATTTTTATTTTTGAAAAAAGGTCTTCAAAGGAAAATTCAATCTAGACTCTGAATAATTTTTGTATAGCATTACTTCATGGATAGGATCAAAACATGCTTGTTCTCTATTTTTTCATCTTCCCTATAAACAGTCATCTTGGAAGCTTGTGTTTTCTTTCATGACAACAGGCTTGCAGAACCCTAAGTGTTTCTGGATACTGGGGCACAATATTAAATTTTCATTCAAGCCCCAATCCATCCCCCTAATGATTTACTCTATTTACTGCTTTCTCTCCTTCCAAATGCCTCCCTTCAGCTTCCTTGAGGTACGGTTGGCTGGCCTCACTTATACCCTTTTTTCCATTGTGTCAGATTGAGTTATGTGTCTTCTTATCTGCTTTTCTATAACGTCTTGGAGATATGTTCCCGTGAATTCACTGACTTCACACATTCGATTTCTATTAATTAACCCTAAGTTTTGTCTTTCACACAAGAGATTTCTAGTTATATTAATAACCAACATGTGCATAATCTTCCCCAACCCCAAATTTCTCCTTTATGCTTGGTAAATTCTTATTCATCCTGCAAAATCCAACTCAAATATTACCTCTTGTCCTTAGCAACCAAAGATATTAGTAATTATTTTTCCATATCTTCAGAGAATTTATTCATTACTCCTCACATTTATTATCAATTTATGGACTTTTTTCACATTTCAATTTTATTTATTTTAGTTGCAAAAAGTGTACAAGTTTACTTTAAAAAAAATCAAGCACCACTCAAAAAAAAAAAATCATTCAGAGTTACCTCCTTACTGATGCTGTGTTTTATAGGGTAAGTCCCATACATAGGAACTATCTCAATGTAAAACCACTTTCCTACTAACAAAGACAGAAACAAAGAAAACTTTACTGAATCATTGCATTGAGACACAACACATTTTATCCAATATGTTGTTATATAAGGATATAAATGAATAACCGCCTATATTTATATTCTGTGAATTCTTTATACTATGCCTAACAGATAATCGTTGCCCAGGAAGTGTTTAATATTATCCTAAATCACGGCTTGTTGTTCGTTTGTTTGTTTTTAGTTTTAATACAGTGGATATTTTAAAGCTTGAAAAACACCAAATCTTGCTATATTCAATTGGCTAGTTTCCAAGCAAGGTCAATTATTTATATAGAAGAACTCAGCATTATGGCTTTAAAAGATACTATGACATGCTAGGAAACGGAAGATAAATTATCATCTGGAGATAAATGTCATGAATAACTTCAAGTATTTAGAAAAACTCGGTTGTGTTTTACAGATAATATTTCAGAAGTCATTGTTTGGGCATTGTTTTAAGACCTATCGTGACTAAAAATTATGAGTAGACATTTAGTTTCAGCAAGAAATAAACTTAGAGAAAAACAAGATCTTGCAGGAAATTTGTTTTGTCATTTTAAAGCTGCCAAGAGGAAGGCAAATGATTCATCTCCTCTAAACAATGCCAATTAGTGCTTTGCAAACAGATATGGCAAAATACTCAGGAAACAATTGGGGCTGGAATAATCTCTGGACAGTTGTCATCCCTGCTTTATAGTCATTCTTTCAGCCCTTGTGACTGAATGCTTACTCCTCAAATAGTTTCTGATTATCCATCCCTATGAAAGCGCAATAGGTTACTGAGTTTCAAAGCTGTCATTTCTATGACTGTTTTACGAGTTAGTCTTGCATGAATTTTCACAGAACATTTGGGAATATTTTAACAGGAAGGCTCACCAGAATGGATGAGATAGTTATGAAATATCAAACAAACATGAACCTAAGTGGACGAGCAGTGGGATGTGTGGAAAGAGATTATGATGTTGGAAATCAGAAGTTGGATTTTATTAATACAGACTTCACAGAAAAATGCTGGTTTCCAAATCAGCATCTATTTTTCTTCCCAAAATGCTTAATCTCTCATGCCTCATCCTTGCAGCTTTTGTGTATCAGGTGAAACTCCCTCTATCCTGGGCTCTCAGAGGGGGCTTCCTTAGTTTAAGCGTAAGCACCAATCATCCTTATATCTATGACCAATGACTGGCTAGGGAAATTAGGCTAAGCGAAAGAATGCATGGCATTCTTTGAGGACATGTGAGCCAAGTTTGGATCTAGGAGATGAAAGAAAATAGTCGAGAGAGGCTTCCGAGAAAGAATTTTCTTTCTGCTAAATGAGAATGATCGGAAGAAGTAGCATCTTCCTTCCTTGTCCTCTACATATTGTGTACACATTTGAGGCTCTGAACTCAGCAGTGTGAGAATGAGGTTGGCAGACTCAGACACTGTGATTCAGCCATTTCTTAGATCTGCATATGCACATATGTGAGTAGAGAGAGTTCCTTATTGATCATGCCAATTTAAATCAGATTTTCCTGATGCTTCAGAAAAACAGGGATTTCCTTTGAATGTAAGGATGTTTTATTTTATTTACTACTTATATTTAGTTCTTATTAAAAACATTTCAGAGGGATGTGGGGATTGTCATTTTTAATTAAAATCCACAAATTATCCTTTTATTTTATTTAGCCAATAACTACACTTTCCCTTACACAGTCTCTCTTTTCAAGACCGTTTTCACAATATCACGCTTCTTTGTGTACTGATGTCACTAGACACATAAAAAATTGACTTGTTTAGTTATGTGGTGGTGGTTTTTATATTGTGTTTTCTTTTTTCTATCTTACGACCAACAATATCTATATACAGGAATCATGACCCAGAGAATGACACGTACACATCTTCCTGAAGTAATTGGAGTTTTCTCCCTTGAATGCAACATTCCTGATATTTACACCAAATAGCCTCAGAAAACCTGAGTTCAATAACTCTTCAGTGCAAGTTTAGGTTTCCCATAAGTCTAAGAGCTAGTTGAAGACAAGAAAGAAATTTCATTTCAATATGTTTTAGTATCTACTATGGACTAGACATTGTTCTAAAGCTGAAAAAAGAGGTATGAACAAGACAAATATTCCTAGCCATTAAGGAATATTCTAATTTATGTATATACTAAAATAAACAGTGAATGAACAGATAAATCCAGGTTCTTGTTTAAGTGCTATGAGAAAAATAAGTGGGACAGTGGGATAGACATATAAGTGGAGGGGGAAAGTTTGAGATGGGATAGTCAGAGAGGCATCTTTGAGGGGAAGAGAGCAGCTATGCAATAGTCAAGGGAAGAGGAGTTCCAGCACAGACAGGGAAGTAAAATGAACCATGAAATGTGTGAGGGCTTGTCGTAGACAAGGAACAACATATTTTTAAAAGGGAGACATTATGAGATGAAGATGAAGAGCTAGGGAAAGGTCAGATATTTGGTTATAACTGCAATGACAAGCCCTTTGAAGGTGTAAAGTGGAACAAAATGTGATTTATATTTCTGAAAAAATTACTCTTGCTGCTTTGTGGAGAAGGGATTGGGGGAAGCAAGAGAAGACACAGGACAGCCACTTAGGAGCCTACCACAAAAGTCCAAGCACCATATGCCGATTTAG
Organism: Phocoena sinus; assembly: GCF_008692025.1. Classification (NCBI taxonomy): domain Eukaryota; kingdom Metazoa; phylum Chordata; class Mammalia; order Artiodactyla; family Phocoenidae; genus Phocoena; species Phocoena sinus. The sequence continues at coordinate 84,182,473 of NC_045771.1, forward strand.
ATTTGTATGCTGGCATTAGCGAAGGAAAGCAGTGATGGAATTGAGATATATTTTGGAATGAAAAATTTAGAACATGATCAAATGTATTAGTGTATAAGAGAAAGGGGGAAATTAAGTTTGGGTATAAGAGGGGTAAATAAAAATGGTATTTGCTATACTAAAACTGGTGGCATTTTTATTAAGATCATGTTAAATTTACATATCAACTAAGGGAGAATTGAACACATGATGTTGAGTGTTCTTTCCCCAAAACACGGTCTTTCAGTTTGTTCAAGCCTACTTTTGTGTTTTTCAGAAATGTTTCAGGTTATCCCCATTTAGATATTTATATTTTGTTACCTTTCATCATAAATATTTTTGAAAAATCTGTTTTGAATAGGTTTTTCTCTCCTATTATATCTTCTGATTTTTCTATCCTTCACATATAAGAATGTAATTATTTTTGTATGTCAGTTTTACATGCTAGCTTACTAAATAGTTTTATTTTTTTCGTAATATTTCTTTTGGTTTTCTTGGGTTTTTACATGCATGATCACACCATCTGCAGACAGTTTTAGTTCTTCTTTTCATATTCCTATGCCTCTACTAGCTTTCTCTGATTTCAGCAATTGATAAGCTAATGTTATAAATCCAATTTTTAATAATAATGACAATAGCAGGTGTTTACGTTTTGTTTCTGCTTAAACGGCCTCCAGTGTTTTACTGTTATTTAAGACGTTGATCTGCAGGTTGAGAGTTATTTTATCATGTTCAGGGTATGTGTACCAATGCCTAATTTAGTGATGGTTTCTCATCAAGAATAGAAAATCATTTTTATATGTCAAATGCATCTTCAGCATCTCTGGAGATACTTTCAAGACGTTTGTCCTTAGATCTACTAATACAAGTAATTACATTAATAAACAATACAATATTGAAGGGTGCTTACACTCCTACTTTAATGTAATGTACTGTTATGTTTTGAGTATTTATTTAGGATGTTTTTCACATCACTGTTCACAGGTGAGAATGATTTTTTATTTTTTTGTGCAATTTTTATCAGATTTCGGTGTTTGCTTTAAAAATATTTTAAAGGTTTTCCTTTTTTTTTCTGGTTTGGAACAATTTTCAATAGTATTGGGATTATCTGGTCTTTAAAGGTTTGGAATATTCCACTATAAGTCCATCATAATCTATTGTTTCTTGTGCAAACAGACTTTTTTTAGCTTTATCTTTTTTAGGAAAATTGGTTTTCTCTATCACCAGTGAGGTCAGTTTAAGTAAATTTTTTTTTCTAGAAAATTATCCATTTCATGTAGATTTTAAAATTTATTGATAGGGAGATCTATAATTCTCTCAGAATTAGAAAAAGTAATTGATTTGATGGTTATTTTACCTTTATCATCTCTGCTTCGTTATTTTATGTATTTATGCTCTTTGTTCTCTTATTTTTCCTAATGTGGTTGTGTGGTGAAATGTCCCTTTGGTTGTTTTTTTAAAGAATTAGATAATTTATTTATTACTTTTTTAAACTCATTATTTCCTGCTTTCACCTTTGTGAATTCCTTTCTTCTGCTTTTTTTGGGTTTCTCTTTTCCCCCCCACCTGACATTTTGGTTAGATAGTTAGTTTTTTCATTCTTTCAATATTAGTAATATGAGTTTTTTTGGATATGAATTTTCCTCTGAGTACTATTTTAACTATATTCCATAAATTCTGGTATATATTACTTTTATTATTGTTATATCCTTCTATTTTAATTTGTACTTTTCCATTAGTTATTTTATTAAGGCCATTTAATCCAAGTAAAAACTTCTAATTTGATTTTAATTTTGTTGTTATGATTCAGTACATTGTGGTCAGAGAATATTGTTTGTTTTTCAACTTTTTGTATATTTGTTGAAGCATTCTTTATGGCCTAAATTATTTTTAACATTTAAGATTGTTTCATGTACAACTACCAAGACATTATATTCTTTAATATTGGGATATATGTCTCAATAAATTATATAGACATAAATATCATCAGTCTAGATCCTCACATAATACTTTTGCCCTTGACTTGTCTTAGACTAAGATATTTTTATTGTATTAAAGTCTCTTATTATTAGTGTGTGTCTAATGCATCTTCTGTAGATTTTGCTTTATGAAAGTTGTTGGTATATTATATGATGTTTAGAGATTTATAACTCTTTTATTTTTACTGTGAAGATATAACATTGTAACATGTATCTTGTTCTCAGTAATAGCTTTTTGCCTGAATTATACTTTGATACCAAGTTGTTATCTTTGCTTCCTTTTTGGTTTTTGCTATTATTCTTTTTCCATCCTTTGACTTTTAGTCTCTGTGAAACATTTTCTAAGGTGGTCCTCTTGTATACAATATAAAATTGCATTTTGCTTTTTCAGTCTATCTGAAATTTTTTTCTTTTGGTAGATGAGTTAAGTCTATACACATTTAGTAATTAGACATTCACTATGTCATCTATTATTTTTATGTTTCTTTCAGTATTAGAAAAACTTGTATTTTGTGTTTCCAGTGCCTACCTTTATGTGAATATCTCATTCTCCATTTTCCTTATGAACAAATAGAATATTCACTTGGTAGCTCTTCTTTCTTTTTCTTTCCTTCTCCTCCCCCATCTAATTTTGGCAATCATATTTTCTTTCTTAAAGTTTATATTCTTACTCTTAAATATAATTCTGATGAATAATTTTACATGTCAACTCGACTGGATCACAAGATATTTGTCTAACCATTATTTCTGGGTGTGTCTGTGAGGGTGTTTCTGGATGAAATTAGCATTTGAATCGGTGGACTCAGGAAGTTAGTTTGCATCCCCAGTGTGGGTGGGCATCACCCAATCCAACAAGGGCCTGAGTAGAACAAAAAGGTGGAGGAAGGGAGAACTTGGCTCTTTCTGCTTGATTACTGAGCTGGGACATCCATTTTCTCCTGCCTTGGTGCTCCTGGTTGTCAGGACATGGACTGGAATCTACATCATCTTCTCTCCTGTTTCTCAGGCTTTTGGACTCGGACTGAATCACACCACAGGCTTTCCTGGGTCTCAAGCTTGCCATGGGCAGGTCATGAGACGTCTCAGTCTCTGTAATTATGTAAGCCAATTCTTTATAATAAATCTCTTCCTATATATATACTATTGGTTCAGTTTCTCTAGAGGATCCTGCCTAATACAACACTCAAGCTTCTCGTATTCAAATGTTATTTGACTCCCAATCAATGTTCTTTAATCTTCTTTCACATCTATAATTTCTTATTTTGATATTTTAAATTCTGGCAGGAATCCTACTTGTTTAAAGTGCTTTCGTCTATGAAACTGTTTTGATTCTTACGGGCCTCTCACTGCTGTGGCCTCTCCCTCCGCGGAGCACAGGCTCCGGACACGCAGGCTCAGCGGCCACGGCTCACGGGCCCAGCCGCTCCGCGGCATGTGGGAACTTCCCGGACAGGGGCACGAACCCGTGTTCCCTGCATCGGCAGGCGGACTCTCAACCCCTGCGCCACCAGGGAAGCCCGTTTTTATTTTTTTTATTTTTTTTTTTTTTTGCGGTACGCGGGCCTCTCACTGTTGTGGCCTCTCCCGTTGCGGAGCACAGGCTCCGGACGTGCAGGCTCAGCGGCCGTGGCTCACGGGCCCAGCCGCTCCGCGGCATGTGGGATCTTCCCGAACCGGGGCACGAACCCGCGTCCCCTGCATCGGCAGGCGGACTCTCAAGCACTGCGCCACCAGGGAAGCCCCAAAATTTTTTTTTTTTTTTTTTTTTTTTTTGTGGTACGCGGGCCTCTCACTGTTGTGGCCTCTCCCATTGTGGAGCACAGCCTCCGGACGCACTGGCTCAGCGGCCATGGCTCACGGGCCCAGCCGCTCCGTGGCACGTGGGGTCTTCCCGGACGGGGGCACGAACCCGTGTCCCCTGCATCAGCAGGTGGACTCTCAACCACTGCGCCACCAGGGAAGCCCTATTTTTTATAGAATGGATGCCATGACTTTATTCTTCTTTTTCCCTGTTTTATTTTCCTGGAGTGGTGACTGGGAAGATATCCCTTTTTGCGGGGGCAGGAGTGGCAGGTGGCCTTTTCAAGTTCTCATATCAAAGGCTCTGCTTTTATTTCAATAGGGAGTGGCAGTTTTAATATATTAGGTCATTATTTGATGATGGGGGTAGTTTGCTTGTATTTTCATATTCTATTTTGCTACATTAGGATGCTCATCATCAGCTGCTTCTTTTCCTCTCTTTAAAATCAGCTGCTGACTATAAATGAAATCACTGCTGCATAATAACACAATATCAGATAATGGAAACACCTCATGGAACTCCACAGGGTATAGTCATATAAAGCTTTTATACAGGTGAAGGACACATTCAGCAGGAGAAAGAACATGCAGCCATTCATGGAGATGCCCCAGATGTATACGGTGCAGCCTTCTGGGGTCCTACCTCAGTCACACAGGACACGCTTCATCTTTGGTTTATACATACAAGATACTGTGGTTTCATCGGAACCAAGACACAGTTTTACTAAGGAGTCTTTTATACCTGCTGGTCACATAGCTAAAACTACGCTTTACAACTCATTAAATCAGGAGTAACTATCAGTCCATACATTTTCACTAACCAATGTAGATAACAAGCTAGCACAGCATGTCTCCAGGATAATTTCAGACTTTACACACCATATTAGAACTCAATAGCTAGTCTATTTCATTCTCTCCTGGGCCAAAGGTTAATACTAGACTCCCAGGCATCCCTGGAGACAAGCTTAGAGTTACCCAGAGAAGCTGCAAGTCATCCCTATCCTTAAAAATCTCTCTTCCAAATACACTTCCCTGAAGCTGCCTTTCTAAGCCCCTTCTCTTTGTTCCTGTTGCCTTAGCTGTGATCTTACAAGCCTAAGAACTGCTGTCTGTAGTTTTCCACTCAGGACGGGGTTTTCTGTTTATGGACGTGAACCCTTGATGATGTTTCCTGGATTTCAACACTACTGCCCACTATCCCACACTTCTGTGTAGCTCCCTCCAGACTGAGATACAAGTGTGGGCTCTAGATCAACTCTAGTCTCAGCTGCTTATTTCCCCTTTCACTCATAAATTGGTACTTATTCTCTGTTCCCTGGTTATGCTATAAGTGTAAATTATTGGTGTTTTAATTTAACTTCTCTGTTCATCTTTATGGTATTTTGCAGAAGGTGTGAAAAGGTTGGAATCTATAGAGACTGCAATATCCTAAGGTAATCTGGAACTAGCTGCCTTGGCTTTTAACTTTTCAATCCTTCAGGAGCTAATGCTACTTCAGTGACAGGAGAAATACCCTTTTCTATCACAGTTTTTCCCTATAGCAATCGATATGCCAATGTTGTTTCTTTCTTCTGCTTTTCACTACTCTTTTCATAAACTGCTTCCCTAATTGTTCCGTTTCTATCATCATTACCTCATTATCACGTAGGGCTACTATTCTGTTGCATTTGCCTTTTATTTTTGCTTTCTTGCTTTTAGTATCTGACCCTAGTTTCACTAAAATGTTCTCCCAGATTTAGTGTTGGGTGTTTTCCATAGCAATATATATGAATTCAATAAATTCTGTCCCAACAAAAAGCACGCATCAATTGAACAAATGATGACACCCTCACCTCCTCAAGTAGTATCCATTCAGAAACAGCTCCCATCAGACAAACATTTAATCAAGCCTGTTCAAAATGTGGAAGTGCCTTCTAGGACTTCCCATAATTACTTCTATATCCTCCTTGTACCTTCTTTTAGAAACTTGACACTGTAACACCGTAGACTATCCCCTTACCTCACTTTGTGCAATAGCTCTGTTGATTTGAAACTTAGTAAACAAAGTAAACATATTCTGTCTATTGTTGAAGACTTTATTTCTAAATTACGTCCAGATTTTATGAAACTAGTTATCTATCCTACTTATCCAAGGGAGTTTTCCCAGGACCTCTCTGGTACATTAAAGGTTGTCTTCATTAGCTTCTTTTATTCAGACTGCCTCTGGAGTCATGCAAGCTTACACTCTGATGTCTTCCCACAAACTGGTCTGTTCACTCACCATGATACATGCCTTTTTCCTAGCTCCATCTTTAATGGTACTTAGGGACATGCATATCTCCTTTTCTCTTTTATTTATGTCTAGGCTGGCCAACCAGATAGAAATATTTATCCTAAGCATGTCCTTGAACATATCTTCCACTATACTCTATTTCTCTCACTACTCCTATACTGTTTGTCGGAATAAAATTCTGCTTTTAAAACAAACTTTTCTTGAGAAATACTAATTCCTAGATGTAAAATGCAGGTTTTGAGCTTTTACAACCTTATGCTTAGCACTGTAATTAACTCCATGTTTTTCTGTATCTCAACCCAAGGTGATTACTTATCCAGTAAGGACCAAATAGCCTTTTACCTGTTCATTGATTAAATATGTATCGTTCTGGTGTTCGAACCCATAGTCTCTCTTTATGAAATCCACAATGAGCAAGATTTTTGTTGAGTCCATTTACAATAATGTAATGAGGAATGTGGAGGAGTGACTCAGGAATTTTATGACAATCCTCATAATTTAAGAAGTAAATGGGGACATCCCTGGTGGCGCAGTGGTTAAGAATCCACCTGCTGTTGCAGGGGACATGAGTTCGAGCCCTGCTCCGGGTAGATCCTACATGCCACGGAGCAACAAAGCCCATGCACCACAACTACTGAGCCTGTGCTCTAGAGCCCGTGAGCCACAACTACTGAGCACATGTGCCACAACATCTGAAGCCTGTGCACCTAGAGCCCGTGCTCCACAACAAGAGAAGCCACCGCAATGAGAAGCCCGCACACCGCCACGAAGAGTAGCCCCTGCTCACCACAGCTAGAGAAAGCCCGTGTGCAGCAACGAAGACCCAACGCAGCCAAAAATACAATTAAAATAAATAAACAGTCCTAGGAATGGCCGCTGCCAGTGTCTATATCCCCAGGGTGAGCTGTAGCAGCACCCCCCTCCCCTAGGAGACTCTCCAAGACCAAAAGGCATGGATGGCAGACTTCACGCAGGAGGAGATGAAGACGCTTAGAACTCCATCTTTCCATAGAATCTTGGCTCCGGGAGGATTTCCATTCCCTGATTTCCACTGCTGATATCTCGTCTGATCTCATGCAGTTCATCAATGTCTTCTTGAAGAAGCTAGTTATGAAGTTTCTGACCAACTCCAAGCTGGCCTGCTGACCTCTCTGCCTGCTGCTCAGAGACCACACTCAATCACTCTTCACTGCACCCTAAGAGTCCCTTGGCCTCTCACTTGTACCAGCTCCCCTGTTGGATCTCATGTCATCTTCTTTCTTCACTTATTTCCTCATTTTGGTAGAGTGTACCCTCCAGTAACTTTCTGAGAAGGGGTTCATGACAGGCAGTTTTTCTTTTTTGTTTTGTTTTTTTAACGTGCCGTGTGGTTGACAGGGTCTTGCTGTTCTGGCCTGGTGTCAGGCCTGTGCCTCTGAGGTGGGAGAGCCGAGTTCAGGACATTGGACCACCAGAGACCTCCCAGTCCCATGTAATATCAATCAGTAAGAGCTCTCCCAGAGATTTCCATCTCAATGCTAAGACCCAGCTCACCCAACGGCCAGCAAGCTCCAGTGCTGGATGGCCCATGCCAAACAACTAGCAAGACAGGAACACAACCCCACCCATTAGAAGAGAGGCTGCCTAAAATCATACTAAGTGCACAGATACCCCAAAACACACCACCAGATGCAGCCCTGCCCACCAGAGAGACAAGTTCCAGCCCCACCCACCAGAACACAGGCACCAGTCCTCTCCACCAGGAAGATGATACAAGCCACTGAACCGACCTTACCCACTGGGGGCAGACACCAAAAACAATGGGAACTATGAACCTGCAGCCTGAGAAAAGGAGACTCCAAACATGGTAAGTTAAGCAAAATGAGAAGACAGAGAAATATGTACAAGATGAAGGAGCAAGGTAAAAACCCACCAGACCAAACAAATTAAGAGGAAATAGGCAGTCTACCTGAAAAAGAATTCAGAGTAATTATAGTAAAGGTGATCCAAAACTTGGAAATAGAATGGAGAAAATAAAAGAAACATTTAACAAGGGCCTAGAAGAACTAAAGAGCAAACAAACAATGATGAACGACACAAAAAATGAAAGTAAAAATTCTCTAGAAGGAATCAATAGCAGAATAATTAAGGCAGAAGAACAGATAAGTGACCTGGAAGATAAACTAGTGGAAATAACTACCACAGAGCAGAATAAAGAAAAAGGAATGAAAGGAATTGAGGACAGTCTCAGAGACCTCTGGGACAACATTAAACACACCCATATTCGAATTATAGGGGTCTCAGAAGAAGAAGAGAAAAAAAAGAGTCTGAGAAATATTTGAAGAGATTACAGTTCAAAACTTCCCTAACATGGGAAAGGAAATAGTCAATCAAGTCCAGTAAGAATAGAGAGTCCCATACAGGATAAACCCAAGGAGAAACATGCCAAGACACATGTTAATCAAGCTATCAAAAACTGAATACAAATAAAAACTATTAAAAGCATCAAGGGAAAAGCAACAAATAACATACAAGGGAATCCCCATAAGTTTAACAGCTGATCTTTCAGCAGAAACTCTGCAAGCCAGAAGGGAGTGGCAGGACATATTTAAAGTGATGAAAGGGAAAAACCTACACCCAAGATTACAGTAGCCAGCAAGAATCTCATTCAGATTTGGCACAGAAATTAACCTTTACAGATAAGCAAAAGCTAAGAAAATTCAGCACCAGCAAACCAGCTTTACAACAAATGCTAAAGGAACTTCTCTAGGCAGGAAACAGAAGACAAGGAAAAGACCTACAAAAACAAACCCAAAACAATTAAGAAAATGGTAATAGGAACATACATATCGATAATTACCTTAAATGTAAATGGATTAAATGCCCCAACCAAAAGACATAGGCTGGCTGAATGGATACAAAAACAAGACCCATAAATATGCTGTCTACAAGAGACCCACTTCAGACATAGGTACACATACAGACTGAAAGTGAGGGGATGGAAAAAGATATGCCATGCAAATGAAAATCAAAAGAAAGCTGGAGTAGCAATTCTCTTATCAGACAAAGTAGACTTTAAAATAAAGACTATTACAAGAGACAAAGAAGGACACTACATAATGATCAAGGGATCAATCCAAGAAGATATAACAATGGTAAATATTTATGCACCCAACATAGGAGCACCTCAATACATAAGGCAAATGCTAACAGCCATAAAAGGGGAAATCGACAATAACACTATAATAGGAGGGGACTTTAACACCCCACTTTCACCCATGGACAGATCATCCAAAATGAAAATAAATAAGGAAACACAAGCTTTAAATGATACATTAAACAAGATGGACTTAATTGATATTTATAGGACACTCCATCCAAAAACAACAGAATACACATTTTTCTCAAGTGCTCATGGAACATTCTCCAGGATAGATCATATCTTGGGTCACAAATCAAGCCTTGGTAACTTTAAGAAAATTGAAATTGTATCAAGTATCTTTTCTGACCACAACGCCATGAGACTAGATATCAATTACAGGAAAAGATCTGTAAAATATACAAACACATGGAGGCTAAACAATGCACTACTTAATAATGAAGTGATCACTGAAGAAATCAAAGAGGAAATAAAAAAATACCTAGAAACAAATGACAATGGAGACACAACGACCCAAAACCTATGGGATGCAGCAAAAGCAGTTCTAAGGGGGAAGTTTATAGCAATGCAAGCCCACCTTAAGAAGCAGGAAACATCTCGAATAAACAACCTGACCTTGCACCTCAAGCAATTAGAGAAAGAAGAACAAAAAAGCCCCAAAGCTAGCAGAAGGAAAGAAATCATAAAAATCAGATCAGAAATAAATGAAAAAGAAATGAAGGAAACGATAGCAAAGATCAATAAAACTAAAAGCTGGTTCTTTGAGAAGATAAACAAAATAGATAAACCACTAGCCAGACTCATCAAGAAAAAAAGGGAGAAGGCTTCCCTGGTGGCGCAGCGGTTGAGAGTCTGCCTGCCAATGCAGGGGACATGGGTTCGTGCCCCAGTCCGGGAAGATCCCACATGCCGCGGAGCGGCTGGGCCTATGAGCCATGGCCACTGAGCCTGTGTGTCCAGAGCCTGTGCTCCATAATGGGAAAGGCCTCAACAGTGAGGGGCCCGTGTATCGCAAAAAAAAAAGAAAGAAAAAAGGGAGAAGACTCATATCAACACAATTAGAAATGAAAAAGGAGAAGTAACAACTGACACTGTGGAAATACAGGATCATCAGAGATTACTACAAGCAACTATATGCCAATAAAATGGACAACCTGGAAGAAATGGACAAATTCTTAGGAAACCATAACCTTCTGAGACTGAACCAGGAAGAAATAGAAAACATAAACAGACAAATCACAAGCACTGAAATTGAAACTGTGATTAAAAATCTTCCAACAAACAAAAGCCCTGGACCAGATGGCTTCAAAGGTGAATTCTATCAAACATTTAGGGAGCTAACACCTATCCTTCTCAAACTCTTCCAAAATATAGCAGAGGAAGGAACACTCCCAAACTCATTCTACGAGGCCAGCATCACCCTGATACCAAAACCAGAAAAAGATGTCAAAAAAAAGAAAACTACAGGGACTTTCCTCGCAGCCCAGTGGTTAAAGCTTTGCCTTCCAATGCAGGGGTGCGGGTTCAATCCCTGATCAGGGAGCTAAGACCCACATGCCTCATGGCCAAAAAATCAAAACATAAAACAGAAGTGGTATTGTAACAAATTCAATAAAGACTTGAAAAAAGAAAGAAAACTATAGACCAATATCAGTGATGAACACAGATGCAAAAATCCTCAACAAAATACTAGCAAATAGAATCCGACAGCATATTAAAAGGATCATACACCATGATGAAGTGGGGTTTATCCCAGGAATGCAAGGATTCTTCAATATATGCAAATCAATCAATGTGATACACCATATTAACAAACTGAAGGATAGAAATCATATGATAATCTCAATAGATGCAGAAAAAGCTTTCGACAACATTCAACACCCATTCCATTTATGATAAAAACCCTCCAGAAAGTGGGCATAGAGGGAACTTACCTCAACATAATAAAGGCCATATGTGAAAAGCCCACAGCTAACATCGTTCTCAATGGTGAAATACTGAAACCATTTCCTCTAAGATCAGTAACAAGACAAGGTTGCCCACTCTCACCACTATTACTCAACATAGTTTTGGAAGTTTTAGCCATGGCAATCAGAGAAGAAAAAGAAATAAAAGGAATCCAAATCGGAAAAGAAGAATTAAAGCTGTCACTGTTTGCAGATGACATGATAGTATACATAGAGGATTCTAAAGATGCTACCAGAGAACTACTATAGCTAATCAATGAATTTGGTAAAGTAGCAGGATACGAAATTAATGCACAGAAATCTCTTGCATTCCTATATACTAATGATGAAGAATCTGAAAGTGAAATTAAGGAAACACTCCCATTTACCACTGCAACAAAAAGAATAAAATACCTAGGAATAAACCTACCTAAGGAGACAAAGACCTGTATGCAGAAAACTATAAGACACTGATAAAAGAAATTAAAGATGATACAAACAGATGGAGAGATATACCATGTTCTTGGATTGGAAGAATCAACATTGTGAAAATGACTATACTACCCAAAGCAGATCCAGTGCAATCCCTATCAAACTACCAATGGCATTTTTCACAGAACTAGAACAAAATATTTCATAATTTGTATGGAAACAAAAAAGACCCTGAATAGCCAAAGCAATCTAGAGAAAGAAAAATGGAGCTGGAGGAATCAGGCTCCTGGATTTCAGAATATACTACAAAGCTACAGTAATCAAGTCAGTATGGTACTGGCACAAAAACAGAAATATAGATCAATGGAACAGGATAGAAAGCCCAGAGATAAACCCACACACATATGGTCACCTTATCTTTGATAAAGGAGGCAACAATATACAATGGAGAAAGGACACCCTCTTCAATAAGTGGTGCTGGAAAAACTGGACAGCTACACGTAAAAGAATGTAATTAGAACACTTCTTAACACCATACACAAAAATAAATTCAAAATGGATTAAAGACCTAAATGTAAGGCCAGACACTATAAAACTTGTAGAGGAAAACATAGGCAGAACACTATGACATAAATCACAGCAAGAGCCTTCTTGACCCACCACCTAGAGAAATGGCAATAAATGCAAAAATAAACAAATGGCACCTAATGAAACTTAAAAGCTTTTGAACAGCAAAGGAAACCATAAACAAGATGAAAATACAACCCTCAGAATGGGAGAAAATATTTGCAAATGAAGCAGCTGACAAAGGATTCATCTCCAAAATTTACAAGTAGCTCATGCAGCTCAATAACAAAAAAACAAACAACCCAATCCAAAAATGGGCAGAAGACCTAAAAAGACATTTCTCCAAAGAAGACATACAGATTGCCAGCAAACACATGAAAAGATGCTCAACATCACTAATCATTAGAGAAATGCAAATCAAAACTAAAATGAGGTATCACCTCACAATGGTCAGAATGGCCATCATCAAAAAATCTACAAAGAATAAATGCTGGAGAGGGTGTGGAGAAAAGGGAACACTCTTGCACTGTTGGTGGGAATGTAAATTGATACAGCCACTATGGAGAACAGTATGGAGGTTCCTTAAAAAACTACAAATAGAACTACCATATGATGCAGCAATCCCACTACTGGGCATATACCCTGAGAAAACCATAATTCAAGAAGAGTCATGTACCACAATGTTCATTGCAGCACTATATACAATAGCCAGGACATGGAAGCAACCTAAGTGTCTATCAACAGATGAATGGATAAAGAAGATGTGGCACATATACACAGTGGAATATTACTCAGCCATAAAAAGAAACGAAATTGAGTTATTTGTAGTGTGGTGGATGGACCTAGAGCCTGTCATACAGAGTGAAGTAAGTCAGAAAGAGAAAAACAAATACCATATGCTAGCACATATATATGGAATGTAAAAAAAAAAAAAGGCACTGATGCATACTACCGAATGTAAAATTGTTAGCTAGTGGGAAGCAGCTGCATAGCACAGGGAGATCAGCTCTGTGCTTTGTGATGACCTAGAGAGGTGGAATAGGGAGGCTCAAGAGAGAGGGGTTATGGGGATATATGTATGCATATGGCTGATTCACTTTGTTGTACAACAGAAACTAACACAGTATTGTGAAGCAATTACACTCCAATAAAGATTTTAAAAAAAGAGAGAGAGAAAATGGATGATAGAAATGTAATTTAAAATCTCCTAAAGAATTATCCATTTTATGTTTGTTTAAGAAAATATCATTTTATATTTAAAGAAAATACTGTAAGTCTTATCTTGTGGGAGAGTTTCACATCATCATTTTGAAACTCAGGGACACTCAGGTGGTCTTTACAATCCAGAGACAGCAGCACACTACCACCCCCTGCAACACGGCTGAGGTGTAAGATCAACAGCTTGGAAGTAAAATAGCAATTTATATGCAATCTATCTATCTATATATATATATGGCAATTGGCCAAGCCTATTTTAATATACTATATCTACATTGTTATGACGTATAGCCCTTACATTCTATACTGCCTCCCTTATAACATTTAATCTTATATTGTCGGGTAAATATAAATTTTTGCTTAATGGCAGTACTTATCACTAATCATGTTGGTTGTTTGAGTCATGTTCTCTAGTAAGTTCCTTAGGAAGGGATCATAGGACTACTCTGAGTTCTTGCTTCTTCCTGTTAGCCCACAATCTTTATTTTTGAGGCTATGTTTGTCTGGATATAAAATTCTTGGCTAACATTTTTATCTTTTTGTGTATTTCTTAAATATATTGTTCTTTTATCTTTTGGTATAATGTGCAGCTGAAAGTCATATTTTCTTACCATCAAATGTGACTTGGTCTTTTTGCTTAGGTGCCCAAGAGTTTATTTTCTTTTTCTTGCAATACAATAGATTTATAGAACACTACTATCTTGGCTGTTTTGGGTCTATTTTCCAAAATACATAATGTATCTTTCAATATTTAGTATCAAATTTTTTTAATGGAATTTTTCATGGATTATAATTTTTAACATTTGTTCTGTTTCATTCTCTATCTTTAATATCTATCATTTTATATCAAATGCCTCTTGTCACATTATTCATCCCTTTTTAAAATTAATTTTCATTGGTGTATAGTTGCTTTACAATGTTGTGTTAGTTTCTGCTGTACAGCAAAGTGAATCAGCGATATGTATACATATATCCCCTTTTTTTTTGGATTTCCTTCCCATTTAGGTTATCACAGAGCATTGAGTAGAGTTCCCTGTGCTATACAGTAGGTTTTCATTAGTTACCTATTTTATACATAGTAGTGTATAATATAGGTCAATCCCAATCTCCCAATTCATCCCTCCCCCCTTTCCACTCCTGGTATCCATACATCCTTTCTCTACATCTGTGTCTCTCTTTCTGCATTGCAAATAAGTTCATCTGTATCATTTTTCTACATTCCACATATAAGTGATATTATATGATATTTGTTTTTCTCCTTCTGAATTACTTTACTCTGTATGATAGTCTCTAGGTCTATCCACATCTCTTGCAAATTTTGTTTGTTTTTATGGCTGAGTAATATTCCATTGCATATATATGTACCACATCTTCTTTATCCATTCTTCTGTATTCATCCCTTTCTGATATTTAAAAATGTCCATCGAGATCATGATCGTTCAGTCTCTAGACTGAGAAGAGCCAGAAGTCTGAAAAGAGCCAGACTCATACTTTTTTGTCCTCCTGCATTATTCCATTTTTCATGTCAGCAGTTGAATCTCATCTCAATATTTCTCATTATATTTTTTTCTTTAAAAAAATAACTTCTCACTTCACTCGGATAGAGCTACTGAACCACCTAAAAGAACAGTCTTAGGAATGCAAAGATAATATTATTTTAATATTTAAATATTTAATTTTAGTATAATTATAGAGATAAATAATCTCTATTAAGATTTATACTCCTGGTGAACATTATTTTGTCTTCATATTCTACACCTAAAAATATTTTAAACACTGAACTATGCTAATATAAATAACATTAAAATTAGAAATTTTTTAGCCAAGCATTGCCTCAAGACATGCTAAAATTTTTTTTTTTTTTTTTTTTTTTTATTGGTACACGGGCCTCTCACTGCCATGGCCTCTCCCGCTGCGGAGCACAGGCTCTGGACACGCAGGCCCAGCGGCCATGGCTCACGGGCCTAGCCGCTCTGCGGCATGTGGGATCCTCCCAGACTGGGGCACGAACCCATGTCCCCTGCATCAGCAGGTGGACCCTCAACCACTGCGCCACCAGGGAAGCCCCCATGCTAAAATTTTTAGCATACATGTTTGAAGAGCTAAAAATATAAAAATGAAGAAGTCAGTTTGAAATTTTTTTTAATTTAAAAAAACCTCTGAAAGCTTCCTAACTGCTGGTATTTACTCATTATACAAGTCAAATTAGTTTTCCTTCACAAATGAAATAATACATTGTTCTTTAAAGATTTTTTTTTTGATATGGACCATTTTTTAAAGTCTTCACTGAATTTGTTGCACTATTGCTTCTGTTTTGTGTTTTGGTTTTTTGGCCTTGAGACATGTGGGATCTTAGCTCCCCAGCCAGGGATCGAATTCTCACCCCCTACATTGGAAGGTGAAGTCTTAACCACTGGACCACCAGGGAAATCCCACATTGTTCTTTATACTTTCCCTTCTTACATCTGTATTTTTGCCCTGGTTTATATTTTTAGAGGTGGGAATCAGAGGGATGTTCAGCTCCAAGTATATGGTATAACTAAAGTATGGGAACAGTTTTGCTTGCCCTGGTCTTCTTGTCTTTCCTCCCTTCTTTGTTCTTTCTTAAGCTTTATTGGTTTAGTCATAAAAATTGGTTAGTATGAAAATCTCCTCACCATCTTCAGTATGAGTTTGGGTATTCTAACCTAGTTGCAATCCTAAAATGTGCCTCCAGTAAGTGCTATTGCCATATTTTTCAAATGTTAAGTTCAAAGAGAGGATGTTCTTACATCCTTGAACTACTAATTGCACTTTTAAAGTTTTGCTAATATTAAAATATTTAGGGGAAAATATTACATCAAAGAAAAGGCAATCATAACATAATATGAAAAGATATGAGAAGTGAACATACAGGAAATCTAAAAGTGTGGCAAGTCAATGACATATTAGAAATTAGACAAAACAAGAATTTAAGGACATCAAAAGGAGCTCCAAAACATGTGATGTGTAAGTACATCAAAAGTAGAGGGTAAGTGGGTACCCTTATTGATAAAAGTATAAAAATGCTCTTGTGTCTAAAAGGAAATGATATCTTTGCCTGAAAGATTTGAAAGACTACACTTTAAATTATTAGCACTCAGGAGATATTAACTAGCCTTGATATGTTAAGACATGTTTAATATGTAAATGTTCTAGAACTATGACAAAAATGGAGTCTTCTACAGATTTTGGAAAAACTTTTGATTAAAATACATAACCAGATTAGAAAATAAAAAGCAAAATTGAGCAGTTAAAAAATATTTGAGGGCTTCCCTGGTGGCGCAGTGGTTGGGAGTCCGCCTGCCGATGCAGGGGACACGGGTTCGTGCCCCGGTCTGGGAGGATCCCACATGCCGCGGAGCGGCTGGGCCCGTGAGCCATGGCCGCTGAGCCTGCGCGTCCGGAGCCTGTCCTCCGCAACGGGAGAGGCCACAACAGTGAGAGGCCCGCGTAACGCATAAAAAAAAAAAAAAAAAAAAATATTTGAAATGATAGCAAAGATACAATTTAAAGAGGATTAAATTAAAATGTACAGGTTCACCTTTAGAGAGAAGTGGGCTTAACCAAGAACCTGTAGCTTAAGTAATCTATGCCTCTACCATGTAGCCTCCCTCTACCAGGAGATCCACAGAAGTTCATTGAGAGGGCACCTAGTGCTCAGATATTGGTTTCTAAATACCATTATCCACTGAAATGAACCAGGGTTTTTAGTGAAATGCCTGATTATAGGCCTTTGGCAGGGAAACAGGACAGTGAGCTGGAATAACTTGTTGTTCCAGAAAACAAGAAAAGGTTCAAAGACTGATGGGACTATGCTAAAAAAAAAACCCACACAATTTACTGAAGAATAAAATAATATCTCAATAAATGCAGACATATGCCACATTTATGGAGTAAAGACTTTAATCTATAAATTTTATGTAATTCCTATCGATATAACTATATTACATTTAAATATAACTGATCTAGATGATGAATAGTTTATATGAAATAGTTAATATGAAATAAAAATGAGCACTTTGAAAGACAGAGCTGTGTTACCTCACAGAAGAAAATTACATTCCATAAAACAACAATTTGAGTAGTTTAGAGCTCATATAAGAATTGAAAAATAAAATGAAACATACTATCCGGAAACTACTACTATAAATGTGGGCATTTGAATAAAAATTCTTGGGAAATTAATTATATGTAGAGGAACATTTCTACCTCACACCATACTATAAATTCCAGGTAGATTATTCACCTATAAGCCTTTGAATGAAAGTAGAAAATATTTAGTATTTAATATATATGAAATATACTAATATTAGAAGGAATATTTTGTTATTAAATGAGAAAAGTAATAGAAATTAAGGAAAATAGGGGTCTTTTGGATTTGTGATATAGTAAAAATGGTGGTGTTAAAAAATATTTTAGCCTTTTTGCATGTATGGTTGAACTTTGAACAACATGTGTTTGAACTGCACAGGCTCACTTATATGAGGATTTTTTTCAGTAATAAATACTACAGTACTACATGATCCTAGGTTGGTTGAACCCATGGATGCAATACCGCAGATACAGAGGGCCAACTGTCAGTTATATAGGATTTTCGACTGCGGGGAGGTTCGGCGCCCCTAAATCCGGAGTTGTTGAAGGGTCAAGTGTAATCCAAAGTATCATATGCATAATAGAATATTCTATTTTATAAACAACAAGACTTTCTTCTGTGGAGTTAAATAAAATTTTTAAGACAGTCTCACAAAGTTGGATGAATAGACAGCCCCCTTAGACACAAATTCCCTACTGAACACCGCAGGGATACACAGGCACAGTTCAGGATTCCTTTGGAAATTACATTGCTGAAAGGTCTGCAGACAATCTGTCTCATCTCTTAGCCTTGGCAATTATGTTTCAGATAGTTGTTTTTGTTTCCCTATGTTATTCTTCTAATTGTTAGTCTATTCTCAGCTACTCTTCTGGCATTTGACCTCATGGATTCATTTCCCTGACTCTTGCTTGCTTAATGTTCCCAGCTAGCTGAAGTCAGGGGATACACCAACTGTTGATTTAATAATATCTATCCTTTGAAACAGACCTAGAAAAACCCTCCGCCAATGCACTACCACCAAAAACAATACCAAATAGTTGAGCTCAGACTCACATTGGCCTTACTTCTATCACAGTGTAGTCCTGGGTGGGCTGATTCTCCATGGAGAAGAATTATCCACCTTGAGAGCTGCTGAAATTTATTAGAGGAAGTCACCCAACTTACATGACTGGAAACTCTAACTTCAAACTCTCAAAACAGCACTCAACATGCTCCAGCAATCTTTTTACAGGTCTCTATTGGTTTCCCACCCTCACTAATATTTAATACTTTCTCCTTTCTCCCCAGTCTCTCCTGCTTCATTTCTCATTCATAATCTAATTTTGTATTTAACTGAGAAAACAGATGTAAGTAACACTAACTTCTTCATTCTCTTACCATCTATCTACAATTATATATAATATATATTCTATATTATATATAACTCTGTCTTTTCTCCTATAATCATAGAAGAATGACCTTATGTCCATTAAAGGCTAAAACCTATGCTTGTTCTCTGAATCCTAACCTCCTTTCCTTTTCTAGGACTTTGCTCTTTCATTTACCTATTTTTTGATCATCATCAACATTTCCCTCTCTTTTCTCATTCCCATTAATATACAAATATGATCCAGCAGTTCTGATCTTAAAGGCAGTTGCTCCCTTGAGACCACATCTCCCATTTCTCTTCTCCCCATCATAGAAAAATATATAGAATGAGTAAACTACTCAACCCGTCTCCACTTTTTTAACTCCTTTCCTACCTAGCCACTCCATTTGTCTGCAGACCCATCAGTCCAGTTCTCTGGCCTTATATTCAT
Organism: Phocoena sinus; assembly: GCF_008692025.1. NCBI lineage: Eukaryota > Metazoa > Chordata > Mammalia > Artiodactyla > Phocoenidae > Phocoena > Phocoena sinus. The sequence goes on from NC_045771.1 coordinate 84,201,757, forward strand.
CAAATTTCAGCAGGATCAAGTGCTATTGCACACATCTGTCTGATTTAAACTCTCTTGTTTTCAGTGACAAAACTCTCCTAGTTTTTCTTTTATCTCTCTGGTTCCTCCAGTCCATCTCACTTTACTTTATAGGTTTCTCCACCATTTCTTCACTTCTAAATGTTGGAGTGTTCTAAAAATCTGTTGTATCCTCTTCTCACTCTTTCCTTAACAGTAGGAAATTCTACTGTTGTTTTGGCTTTAAACATTGAGTATGCACAAATAATGCTCAAAATTATATCAATATTCCTGAACTCTCCTTTGAGCCACAGTCCTTACACATTTAACTACCTACTTGACATCTCTCCTTAAATATGTAATAGACGTCTCAAATACAGAACATTCAAAACAGAGCCATCTATCTACATCTCTAACTTTTTCCTCTCCTAGTATTTGTCATTTAGTAAATGATATCATGATCCAATAAAAAACTTAGGCTACATGCCTGACAGTTTTTCTTTATTCCACACATCAAATTCATTATCAAATCATATAGAAAAATTTCCAAACAATAACCAAACTTTTCTATATTTCTCCAAATCTATACCATTAATCTGGTCTAAGCTACCCTCATTTCTCACTTGTGTCATTATAATATTTTCATGACTGGTGTGCCTTCTTCCACTTTGTCCTCAACACCTTCAACCCCAATTCATTTGACATGGAGAATCCATATTGTTCTCTAGAAATAAATACAATCATGTCATGCCTCAGTTTAAAAATCTTTAAGGCTTTCTTTTTGGATTTATTCTTAAAAAATCCCTACCATGCCTTATGTGATTTGACTCCTGCCTGCATTCTTAACCTCTTCCAGCAGAACTATCCCCTTGCTAAGTATGTCCTATCCCTACTGTCCTCTTTATTGTTTTTCAAACATGCCAGGAATTTTCCTGGCTTATGGCTTTTCCACAGCTTAACAGTCTATCAGAAATACTTTCTACTAGATTATATGGCTGACTCCAGTTGGTCTATAATTCATTCATATAAGAATTATTCCGTTAGTACCATCTGTATGCTGAGGTACATGATAACCTGTTATGAGGTTCCCCTGTATTTTATATCCTTGTGTTGTCTCCTCCTCTTAAATGTGAACCTGTTACCTGAGCAATACAGTATGGCAGAAATGATGGGACACTTTGCTAGTTCTGGTAGTTCTGGGCTTAAGCTTTAAAAAGCATTGGTACTTTGGGAACAGTGTGCCATCATGCATGAAATTCAACTACTCTGAGACCAAGATGCTGTAAAAACCCCAACCTAGCCACATGGAAAGATCTCAGGGAGGAGAGCTAAGGCCTCCAGCTTCAGATGAACTTCCAGCCAATAGACTGTATCAACGTGGCCACCTTGCGAGTGAGGCCATCTAGGATTTGAGCCTAGCACCAGTCAAATCAGCCCAATTGGTGCCATGAGAAGCAGAGATGTATAGACATTCACCTACTTGAAGGGAGCCAGAGAGAGCTACATGACTGCTTACTTTTCACCTCTAGGAGATTACAATTTATTAGAATATGGAATACAGAGAACACTTCTCACTTCAGAGTGAAAGTGAAACTATTACTCAGCTTTTGTTATATATTAAATTCCATATCCATTTTGCTAAAATCTGGAAAGACATTTGGTTCATGACCTTCAATTTATTTTCCCTTTTGAAATGGGGAAGAGTGGTAATACTTCACTGTTGTCCTCAGAGGAGCTATAGTCACTAACCTTTTAAATGCAGTTTACGTTATGATCGGTATGCAATTCAAAGTATTTAACTAGAAAAGTATTACCAGAGTTAGCATGGTTGATTTCTTTTGTATGATTTTACTATGCAATATTAGAGATTTGCTTGGGTTTAAAGTCCAGTAATAATAATGAATTTATTGTTTACTATATTTGAAACGGTCATGATATAAGATAATGGGCTTCATCACCAGCAGGGTCATAATTTCTGCCATCCTCCCTTATAAAACATTTATATATAACATTCGATTATATTTTCCATCAGCTTCACAGATGAGTTTGCTTCTGGAAAAGCACATGCATTCAATTTAGTTTTTAGTGCCCCCATTCATCTGTGCCCCCATGAATTTCAATCAAATCCCGTTAACAACAATAACAAAAAGTTCCCTGTGAAGTATTACGATATGCATTTATGCAAAGGAGTTTGGGGCAGAATCATATTATTTTTATTTTGGTACTTTGACCTGAGGTTTTATTGGAGTATATATTCACAGAAAGCTTTTACCTAACCCCACCAAGAATGCATCTGATATATGGGGCACCGGGTATGTTTCTTTATTTTAAATAATTTCTTTAAAAAAAAAAACCTCTAAGACTTCCCCAAACTCTCTATCTGAAAAGTGAGGTGATGCTGTCATCCTCCTTGAGACATGGAAAATCTATCAGGCAGTTTACACATGGGCTGTTTCAATTTTCTCAACTGATATTTCCTTTCCCCTGAAAGGTATGTAAGATGAATGTGTTGCTCCTGAACTCTAATCTGAGTTTTGGTCTTTGGTTTATTTTTTGTTCTTTGTTCTCTTGCAAGGAACTCAAATTCACAGATCATCTTCAAATTTCAGCAATACTTTCCATCAATATCTTCCTCCAAAATTTATATTGAAGGTCATAAAATTGAATGGTAAATCTATAAAGAAGCACTGATATTGAAATGGATCTTTGGTATAAGTTTTTAGATGAAATCAATATAAAGATGGAACGTCTCCATGGAAGGAATATCTGCACCATTCTGGAGCATAGTGTGGTAGTTTGATAAACCAAAGTGTTTCTGCATTTCCTATTGAGATGCAACGGTGCTATGTTTCTATGAAATCCACACATTTAAAGTAGATCTAGAAACACATACCAACTAGAAATCCTCAGTAAAACCCTTTGTTTTTAGGGTTGAAGTATTATCTACATAATAGACAACCCACAGATAGGTTCTTAGCCTTATCAATGGTAAGCTGGGCAAAAGTGCCTGGTAGAAATTTGGGAAACAGAGAGTATGAATCATTAAGACCCAAGGATTGCACTTAAAAACTGACTTTCTGTTAAATTTTATGAGATTAGGGTCCAAAGTTCAAACTGAGATTAAATATTTATTATTATAGTCGTTGGAAAATATAAAGGAATGGTATGAAATACAAATGTACATGGAAGGGATGGAGATATTCTAAGAAATATTTCATATTTTTTCCATTTTAACATCACTTTAGAATCTGAATGATTCTCCAAGAGAAGAAAAAAGTAGCGCACAACTAGGTTCATACTCTTTGAATCAAGTCATGATAGAAAACATTTCCTAATGACAAAAATACTCATTTTTCATCTGCATTTCTTAAGAGCTTTTGGCACTTTTTTTGTCTTCTACATTTGTATTACCATGTATAAAGAAATGACAATTTTAGAAAAAGTAGAAAGGTATTTATTTTTTAATTAGGCATGACTATCTTCCTAGTTAATAGTCTTTGAAACAAGTACATATTTATAGCTTTTCATTGTTAAAATAATTTCTAACTCTTCAAAATCATCTTAATCTTATAAGTAATATTTGAAAATTTATAAATAATTTTTCCTGGGCTTCTCAAATACAGAATTTAGATAGTCATGTAAAGATTAAGCACTTCTGGGTTCTGGTTCACGATAGGGATGTAGGAGGATCCTGAGCTCACCTCCTTGTACAGACACGCCAAGACTACAGACACACATGGAACAATTTCCTCTGAAAAACACCTACAGCCTGGCTAAGCAACAACTACATGTTGCATAAATGAGAAAAAAACCACATGAAAGCAGTTTGAGAGACTAGGACACAATCCCACCGTAAACCCAACCCTAGCACAGTGATGCATAATTGGGAGGGAACTCAAAATGTGGACCTTCTTCCTGAGAAGTGAAGGGTTTGAACCCCACATTGGGTACCCTAACTTTTAAGACCTGGACCTGAGAGATGAGCCCCTAAAATATCTAGCTTTGGAAACGAATGGGGCTTGTGTTCAAGAGACCCACAAGGCTGTAGCAAGCTGAGAAGGGGCCCTTACAGGGCCCGCACACTGACTCACCTGCCCTGGGGCTCAGTGCAGACACAGCCTATTGCAACCATTAAGCTTCAGCCTGGGGGATAGGCATCTAGCTTAACACACATGTCTAGCAGCCTGCTGGAACGCTCTCCAGAACAGACAGTGGCGGGCACCATCTTTGCCTTCTCTGTCTGCCATGCTCCAGAGCGCCAGTCCCTTCCAGAAGGGAACTTTTACACACATCTGGTGCCCAGTTCTTTTGGCTGCCGCCCAGGGAACACCCCTTGACTTCCTGGCTCTGGAGACCACAGGAACTTGTGTTCCTGGGTCCCATGGGAAAGTAACAGTGGGATAGGCAGATCTTAGCAGGCTACCGCCCCCAGAGCAATGCATAGATCACAGACTGAAACACACCCCAGTCTTTCCGTGATAGAGTTCCAGTTTCTTGTCCAGGAGTTTTGTCCTGAGAGGCAGGCTTCAGGTTTGGAGCACATCTAAGGGACCATGTAACTGCTATCAGGGAATGGAGACCAGTGGACAATCTTCATGCTCGCCCTCTGCCTCATGCCAGCTTGCCAGTATCCTCCAGAAAGGAGTCTATGTCCTTGTCTGGAGTGCCAAGTTTTGTGGCTGCCAACAGAGAACATCTTTATATGGCCTGGCTCTGGTGGCCAGTGGGGCTTATATTCATGGGTCACACAGACCTGTAACCAACAGAGAAAGAGTTCTTAAACAGCTACCACTCCCAGGACACAGCAAGAAGCAACAGACCAAGGAACTCAGTCTTTCTGTGAAAGAAGCCTATTTGCTTATCATCATAGCTGCACCCTGAGGGGCAGGCTTCTAACTAAGCACACATCTAAAGGCTGACTGTTGGGCGCTATCTTTGTGCTTTCCCTCTGCTGTGCTCGAGTGCCAGCATCTCCCAGATGGGCCTACATGCATCTGGTGCCCTGGTTTTTATATCTAGTGTCCCTGTTTTTGCAGCTGCCACCCAGGGGATGCCCCTTGATCACCCAGCTCTGGTGACCAGGGGTCTTGCATTCCTGGGTCCCACAGGACTATAACGATGGGAGAGACAGTTTTGGGCAGGCTACAACTCCCAGGGCATTGCACTAACAGCAGAATGAAACACATACCTAGTCTTTTTGTGAAAAAGGCCTATTTGCTTGTCCTGGAGCTTTGACCTAAGGGGCAAGCTTAGCCATGGCTCATGGGCCCAGCCACTCCGCGGCATGTGGGATCTTCCCGGACCGGGGCACAAACCCATGTCCCCTGCATCGGCAGGCGGACTCTCAACCACTGCTCCACCCGGGAAGCCCATATATATATATATATGTCAGCCATAGAAAAGAATGATATCTTGTCATTTGCAACAACATGCATGGACCTTGAGAGCATTATGCTAAGTGAAATAAGTCAGACAGAGAACAGATTGGTGGCTGCCAAAGGCAGAGGATTTGGCAGGGTGGGCGGGGGGAGCAGGGGGGCGGGAGGCGGGGTGCAGGTGGTGAAACCAGTGAAGGGAGTCAAAAGATACAAAATTCCAGTTATAAAAATAAATGTGTCAAAAAATAAATAAATAAATGTGTCATGGAGATATAATGTACACCATGTTGTGTATAGTTAATAATACTGTGTTGTATATTTGAAAGTTCCCAAGAGAGTAAATCTTAGAAGTTCTCATTACAGGATAAAAAAATTGTTAACTATGCATGGTGATGGATGTTAACTAGACTTATTATGGTGATCACTTAGCAGTGTATACAAATATTGAATCATTATGTTGTACACTGGAAACATAATGTTATATGTCAATTATACCTCAATTAAAAATTTAGAAAGGGGTTTTGCAGCTAGGGAACTAGATCCATTAAATGATCTCCTGATGAAAAACAATTAAAAATGTTTTATAAAATATTTTAAAAGTCTTTTAAAAGGCAACGTTGAGCTGCTAAGATATTAAAGATCTAATAGTCCAGGGCATTTGCTAAGATTGATCTTGAATTTTTAGCTTAATGTATTTACAGTTTATAGTGCCCTCATGAGCCTAAGAAGATGCAAATTCAGATCCTGTTTGGAGAAGCCTGTCTTTAGGCCAGGTTTCAAAGAGTCTTTACAGAAGAAAAATTCTAAGGACTATGAACCTACAATGAAACTCATGAACAAGAGGAAACAGCAAATTAATTTTTAGGTCCAATAGGGGAAACAAAAACCAGACAGCTTGGTCAAAATGTTAAAAATTATTCAGATATTTGAGTATCAATATCAAACAAAGTATGTTAGAAAAGAAAAGGAAAGGACATCAATCGCTCATTATATTCAGATGATACAATTTTCCATCTATGAAACACAAGAGAAAGTACAGATTGATTATTAGAACTACTGAATTTACCATTATTGCTGAATATAAGATTATTATCAAAAAAGCAACTGCATTTTTAAATAGAATATAGTTCAAAAAGTAATATTTATAAAAGTATCGATATCCAAAACATTAATAAATTAATATATAAATAATTAATAATATTAATAAATCTAAGTCTTTAAGATCTCTATGAAAAAATTAAATGTCCAAATACACTGAAAAGACATAAATAATTAGAGAGATATATCATGTTCTTGGTTTGGAAGATGCAAATATTTTAACCAGTTGTCCCCAAGTTAATCCATTAAAACTTACAAGATTTTGTTTATTTCAGATCTCAACAAGTTAAATTGTCAAATTCTAAAGCTTATGGAAAATGACGAAGGGCCAAGTACTAAGATATTTCTGAGGAAGAACCACCTGGGGGGGGCAGTATAAAGTGCTAAGAAACAAACCATGTTTATAGGACAGAAGTGGCTTTGAGGATAGTAGGGAAAGATTGAGTTTCAATAGTGATGAGATAATTACTTTTCCATGAATCTGAGTTCTCACCTCAAATCATATGCAAATAAATAAATTCTAAGTCAAAAATACCAAAAATATAAAAGTTTAGAGGACAATAGAGAGTAACAATTATGAACATGGGATAGTGGAAGACTGCTTACATTATACATCATAAGCACAAATAATAAAAACGACATTGAGAAACATAACCACCTTACAAGCTTCCATTTATCAAAAGAAAAAAAGCATGGATATAAATGCTACAAGATATTGCAACTGATAAAGATTATTATCTACAAATCAATAAGAAAAACCAAGCAATATTTAGTACAGGCTACTTATTGACTCATTTCTACCACCATTCCTCTCTCTGTGTTTCTTCTTATAACTTAGAGGATATCAAACTAAAAGCTATGCTTACTAGATTCTGGTTCAGCTAAGCTTTCTGGATGCCAAGTGGATCCTGCCAATTCACATGGAATTCATAGGGAATTTGGTCAGCAGAGGTCTTTGTATTATTCTTTTTGGCTGTTTTCCTCTGGCAAACCAAGTAAGTGGAAAAGTACATTTTTTTCCCTGCCTTGGCAACTCCTGTCTCTCTCTCAATCTCTCTGTCTCTGTCTCTCCCTCCCCAGATTTATTAAGGTATTTATTACATACCTTATTCATCCATTTTAGGTATTACAGTTCAATGACTTTGGGTTATTGTGTACAGTTGAGTAAACATGATCACAATATATTATAAAACATTTAAATTACCTCAGAAAGTTTCCTTGGGCCATTTTGAAATGAATGCCCTTCCCCACTTGCCAGCCCCAGGTAATACTGGTTTGCTCTCTGTCATGATAGGTTGCCTTTTCTAGAACTTCATGTAAATGGAATCATATAAATATAGCCTCTTGTGTTTGACCTCTTCCGCTTTGCACAATGTCTTTGAAATTTATTCATGGTGTTGTGTGCATCACTAGCTTGTTTCTTTTTGGCCTTTGCAGATCCTGCCATCACCAACCTAGCTTTCCAGGCCATCAAGAGCTTGCCACCAGTGCCCCAGCTGAGCCTATGGCAGCATCCTCCCCGAGGTAACGTCAGCAAGATGGAGACATACCTCGATCCACTTCAGTCTCCCTCACAAGAAGATCAACTAGCATCTGCCCATAGACAAGACACCACTGAGAAAATCCCAGAATGTAGCGGCAAGGCTGAAGCACCCCCCTGGGCCACGGAGACTGAGAAGAACCACGTTAGAAGGTAGGAGGAATGTTACACTGACCACATTGCCCCTCCTCCAGGCCGGCACAGCATAGCCTGGAAAGGCTCGCTCCTCAACCCCAACCTACAGTTTCTCCAGTGAGAAAAAGAGAACCCACAGTAGACATCCAGCTTTCCCAACACGGCGGAACGCATTTCCAACGAGGCCCACTCAGGTCTCGCCTCAAAGAGATCACTTGGGGAACGGGCAGGGCTCCACCACTGGAAATCGAATAGAGACAGAGAGCGCCCGGCTTGCAGCAACCAGCACTCAGAGCTCCGCAGACCACATTCCTACTTACTGTGCGCGGGAGCAGAGATCCCAGTCACGGTGCTGCCGGTGGTCCTGTCTGGCCCCGGAACACGGTTGTTTGGCAGTTTTTTTTTTTTTTTTTTTGCGGTACGCGGGCCTCTCACGGCTGCGGCCTCTCCCGTTGCTGAGCACAGGCTCCAGACTCACAGGCTCAGCGGCCATGGCTCACGGGCCCAGCCGCTCCGCGGCATGCGGGATCTTCCCGGACTGGGGCATGAGCCCGTGTGCCCTGCATTGGCAGGCGGACTCTCAACCACTGCGCCACCAGGGAAGCCCCTGTTTGGCAGTTTTGACTGATTTGGGTCTCCAGTCAAAGGGCCCTACCAGTTCATTTTACCGCTTCGCTTCAGCAGGAAAGCAAATACGCAGCCTCCGTCCCTGCCCATCCAGGAAGCCTGGCCAGAGAATCTGGGCAGCCGCAGACCACCTATAGTGCTGGTGGGTCTGGGATCCAGGCCTGCAGCCCTGCCCAACTGTTGAGCATGGTCTCTGGCCTCACGTAACCAGAGAGCCTGAAGAGAGGCCTGCGCAGCCTCAGAACACAGCTCCAAGGTAGCACTGCGCTGTGGAGCCCAGGCTACAGCCCCGCCCAGCGGAGAAGCCCAGCCTATGACTCTGACTCATCACCAAACACAGCCAGTGGTCTTGTTCAGGCAAGGAGACTTGCCAGTGACCCAGCCCAGTCGTGGAGCATGTAGCCTGTGACCCCAGCTGAAAAGGGAGCCCGGACAGTGATCCCAGCTCAGGAAGCACAGTCTCTAGCCACACCCAACTGTGGAATACAGCTGGAGGACCCTCTCAATCAGAGAGCTCTGCCAGTGATCTTGCATCTAAGTGGAGCTCAGCCAGATGTCTACCTGATCACAAACAAAGCAATGAGTTTTGGGGTATGACACCTAAAACACAAGAAACAAAATAAAAAATACACAAGTGGGACTATCTCAAATTAAAAAGCTTCGGCACAGCAAAGTAAACCATCAGCAAAATGAAAAGGCACCTACAGAATAGAAAAAATATTTGCAAACCATACATCTGATAAGGGGTTAATATCCAAAATATACAAGGAATTCACACAACTCAACAGCAAAAAAACCAAAAAATCCAATTTAAAAATGGGCAAAGGACCTGAATTGACGTATTTCCAAAGAAGATGTTCAAATGGCCAAGAGGCACATGAAAAGATGCTCAACATCACTAATCATCAGGGAAATGCAAATCAAAGCCACAATGAGGTATAGCCTCACACCTGTTAGAATGGCTCTCACTAAAAAGACAAGCGGTAACAAGAGCTGGTGAGGATGTGGGGAAAAGGGAAGCCTTGTACACTGTTGATGGGAATGTAAATTGATAGTCACTATACAAAACAGTATAGAGGTTCCTCAAGAAATGAAAAATAGAATTATTATATACTCCAGCAGTCTCACTTCTGGGTATATACCCAAAGGAAATAAAATCACTACCTCAAAGCAGTATCTATATCTTATTCATTGCAGCAGTTTTGAACATAGCCTAGTCATGGAAACAACCTAAGTGTCCATTGATGCATGAATGGATAAAGAAAATGTGGGAAATATATACAATGGAATATTATTCAGTCACAAAATAGAAGGAAATTCTTCCATTTGTGACAACATGGATGAAGCTTGAGGGCATTGTACTAAGTGAAATGTCAGAAAAAGACAAATACTCTAAGATATCACTTATATGTAAAATCTAAAAAACAAACATGGAAACAGAGAGTAGATTGGTGGTTGCCAGGGTGAGGAAAGAGTGGGAGAAATGAGTGAAGTTGGTCAAAGGGTACAAACTTACAATTATAAGATGAATAATTTCTGGGGATGTAATGTACAGCATGGTGACTATACTTAACAACACTGTATTGTATATTTGGAAATTGTTAAGAAAGTGTATCTTGAACTTTCTCATCACAAAAAGAAAAAAAATGTGTAACTACGGTGAGGTGATGACTATGTTACCTAAACTTATTGTGGTAATCATTTTGCAATGTCTACATGTATCAAATCATCACATTGAACACCTTAAACTTACACAGTGCTAAACGTCAATTATACCTCAGTAAAATTGGAAAAGATAGTTTGTGTCTTTTCATTGCTGAATAGTATTTCTTTGTTAGGATATAGCACAGCTTTCTTATGCATTCACCTCTTTGTAGACATTTGAGTCTTTATAATAATTTTGGGCTATTACAAACAAAGCTGCTATGAGCATTTGGGTGATGGGATGTAGACATATACTTTTTGTTGTTGTTGTTTTTAACCCAATAAGCAGAATTTATTAATTGTATTTGTGTCATATATATTTTTAAGAATTAAAATATATATCTACTCCCTATATTCAATTCTATACTTTAACATCTTTATTGGAGTATAATTGCTTTACATTGTTGTGTTAGTTGCTGCTGTATAACGAAGTGAATCAGTTATACATATACATATGTTCCCATATCCCCTCCCTCTTGCATCTCCCTCCCACCCTCCCTATTCCACCCCTCTAGGTGGTCACAAAGCACCTAGCTGATCTCCCTGTGCTATGTGGCTGCTTGCCACCAGCTATCTATTTTACAGTTGGTAGTGTATATATGTCCATGCCACTTTCTCACTTCGTCTCAGCTTACCCTTCCCCCTCCCCATGTCCTCAAGTCCATTCTCTACATCTGTGTGTTTATTTCTGTCCTGCCCCTAGGTTCTTCAAAACCATTTTTTTTTAATATTCCATATATATGTGTCAGCATATGGTGTTTGTTTTTCTCTTTCTGACTTACTTCACTCTGTATGACAGACTGTAGGTCCATCCACCTCACTACAAATAACTCAATTTCATTTCTTTTTATGACTAATATTCCATTGTGTATATGTGCCACATCTTCTTTATCCATTCATCTGTCAGTGGACACTTAAGTTGCTTCCATGTCTTGGCTATTGTAAGTAGAGCTGCAGTGAACATTGTGGTACATGACTCTTTCTGAACTAGGCAATTTTATTGCAATCTTTAGGGCAATCATTAAAAAAAGAAAAGAAAAGAAAAAAGTGGGAAGTGCAGCTAAAAAGTCAATAGAGCTTTTTAAATAAATGACAGAAAAATTGGATATATGTGTATGTATGTGTGTGTATATATATATATATATATATATATACACACACACACAAACGAGCCCCCCCCGCAAAAAAAGGCAACTGCAATCTCATACACTGTTGGTGGGAATGTAAAATGATACAACCACCTAGTAAAATTGTGCAGCAGTTTTTTTTAAAAATTCACATAACTTTATACGTCCCAGCCATTCTACTCGAGGGTTTTTACCAAAGAGAAATGAAAGTATAGTTTACACAAATACCTGTACATAAATGTTCATAACAGTTTTTTTTTCCCATAATTCCTAAACACTAGAAACAGCCATCCATTAACTGATGGATGGGTTAATATTTTGAGGTGTATCCATAAAATGGATTAGTAGCAATAAAAAGGAATGAACTGTCAAGAGCTGTGAAGGATCTGAGATTTTACTCTATTTGCCAGCTAACAAGTTTGTCTGGCACAATTTTATGAATGATGGCAGAAGACATGAGCATCTTGGGTCAGAGACAAAGGATTTTCTTACGTACAATAGTAGTAGGCTGAGTAGCATGGGTTCCCTTAGCCCCAGTTCCAACAGGGAAATATGAACAGGGCACATGCAATACATTATGTTACAGGCCAAGGACCTCAAACTTAGTGATTCAAATATTTTATACTAGGCAATAAGCCTTCTTAACCTTTGCCCTACAGGAAGACAAATATCTTTACCATACTGGACAGTATACCAACCTGCCTTTTGCTCTGGAGGGAGACATTCTACCTTTCAAGTCTCTTCTCTATACAAACATCCCAAAACGATAATACAGAACAAAGGCCATCAGTGACTCTGCTCACAAGACATACAGAAAACACGAGAGACTCATGGAGGATTGTTTCTCAATAGCAATTCCATGGATGAATCTCAAAATAAATATGCTGAGTGAGTGACAGCAGACCAAAAACACATACATACTATATCACTACAGTTTTATAAAATTATAGAAAAAGCAAACTAATATACGGAAACAGAAAGCAAGTGAATTGCTGCCTGGGATGAAGGAGGGTGAGGAAGGGTTACAAAGAGTAACAGAGAAGCTTTTGTGGGTGAAGCATATTATGATTTTCTTGATTTGGTGAGGCACTCACAGTGGATACATATGTCAAAAAGTAAAACTGTACTCTGTAAGTTAACAGTTTATTGTATGTAAATTTTACTTCAATAGAACTGGAAGAGCATAGACAGAAGTCTTTCACCTTCTCTAATTCTTTTTACATATACCTGTCAGCTCTAAAATTCTTTGAGTCTACTCTCAAAATGCATATTGGACTGACACAGTAATCTTCTCATTGCTTGTACATTCACTAAATTATCTCTCGCTTCATGTAATTAATACATGGATTTTCAAAACATTTAAATTTTTAATGAGCAAGGAGGCTGAGAATTTAATAGAGTTGATAATTCATGTTGGAGTTTCTGAGTTCTAATCTGCATTTACCTAGAACAAGTTTCTTACCTTCCTTTGCCTCTGTTAGTTTAAAGTCTATAAACTATATTTGGGAAATTCAAGAAGGAAACTAGTCTTGAGGGAAGTAATAAAAGCATACTTGAGGAACACACTTAATAGCATTAAGGTAGGTAAAAATAATTTTAGAATTTGATAGTACTTTAGAGATTAAGTCCAAAGCCCTCATTTTACAGTTTAGGAAAGTGACACCCAGAGAACTGATGTTTGCTGGAAGGTAAGTAAGTTTCGTAGCAACAGAGTAAGGATTAGAGCTCAGAAAGTCCTGATTGCTAGGTCAATATTCTTTCCATTACACGAAATTTCTACTCCTAGTAATAATAAGATTTATTTCTGCAGTTTTAGGAATGCGTTCTTCTGTATTCTTCCCTAAATTGAAAACAAGGCAATTAAGTAGTTTGAAAAAAATATGCCACATATATAACTTCAGAAAATCAATACAGGCAGTGTAAAAGCTACTTATTTTTCTACCCAGATAGTAATTGAGATTGATGTCTTTTCACAGTAGCTTGTTTACCTGTGAGCAAAGTGAGCACAATTAAAGTGAACCTAAGAAGAAGTTACTTATTAAGTAGTTAACTTGTCTTCCAATCTTTTTTGAATGTTTTCTTAACAATTTTTCAAGAGGCATCATTGACTCTTTGACAAACCACACAATTTCTCTTGCAGGATTGCCCAATAGTATATGTACACACACACACATATAAGAGTTAAGAACCATTTGGATTTTGATGGCTCTACAAATTACCTTACATGTTAAGCAGAAAAATCACTTATTGGAAGCCTTTACTTTGGCATGCTTTTTCTTAAACCAACAAGCACTGCAGTGTTAAGTGGACCTAAACAGGTGTAGCAGCAACAGAGCATTCAGGGAAAGCAGGAGAGGAAGGCCAAAGAGTCCTGGAGGCAAGAAAGAAACGCGATGACTGCTTTTCTTTAGGGGCTCTTTATTATATTTTCATCGACTTTAATATCCACATCTAACTTAGAACTCAGCTCAGGATTTTGTCAGAAAGCACCAACAGAGGTTAAGAACTCACTTTCAACTCATTAAGGAGGCCTAATTGTTTTACACTCTAATTACAGAAGAACCACGAGCAAGAGCGTTAGGTGTGTTAAGGGTTTTAACCAGGTTTTAGGGATCCACATAAAATAGCATGTTCCTTATTATTTGGAGAATCCTGTAGTATACCATCTGTTCCTGTCCTTATAACCATAGGAATTTTATGTCTGGAACCCATTCCTTTGTGCACTACCTCATCCTCCTAGCCATTTATTTGTCCTAAAACTGGGGAGAACAGTTTGCATGTTGGAATACAAGTCTAGACATACTAATATTTGCTGTCATTTAATCTGCAGAATACCAGGACAAACACATGTGTCAGATATAAATGAAATCCACAAAGAGAGGATTGTTCTGATGTTAAAAATGTGCAAATTATTTTGTATTAAATTATTTGATTACCTAAAAAATATTTTCAAAAATTATTAATCAGGGCATAGAGTTTTCTTTTTTGGTTTATCTGGGTTTTGTTTGTTTTTCCTTTATTTTTTAGGTGATTAAAAAAATTAGATAGAAATGTTTTAGAAGTATAGTCCAGTCTGTCCTTCCTTTGACGTTCAAAAATTATTACCAGATTTTTTTTTAATAGTCAAACTGGCACCATCAGGATATACCAGGAATCAGAAATTTCAGATTTTGTTGCAATGTTGTCAACGATGCTGTGAGTAATTCTGAGCAGCATATTTTTATCTGTGCTCAATAGTTAATAGTCTTTATTTCCATTTTTGCTACATAGAAGTATATTTTCGTTTGATAACACATTGCCTATGAAGTACATTGGCCTGTTGGAAAATGCAAAATGATGACAAAGTACCCTCTGATAATGATGACTGAGAGTGAGAGTGGGAAAATTCTAAAATTTCAAGGGGGATTCATTGACAAACAGTCCTGAAAAGGAAGACCTTATTTATGTATGTAGAGAAATTTAATAATTGCTTGTGGTGACCAAAAAGCCTACTACACTACTAATAAAAATCATAACAGTGACTCCCCTGGTGGTGCAGTGGTTAAGAATCCAATGCAGGAGACACGGGTTCGAGCCCTGGTCTGGGAAGATCCCACATGCTGCAGAGCAACTAAGCCTGTACACCACAGCTACTGAGCCCACATGCCACAAATACTGAAGCCTAAATGCCACAAATACTGAAGCCCACACACCTAGAGCCCATGCTCCACAACAAGAGAAGCCACCACAATGAGAAGCCCACGCATCATAACAAAGAGTAGCCCCTGCTCACCGCAACTAGAGAAAGCCTGCATGCAGCAACAAAGATCCAACGCAGCCAAAAATAAATAAATAAATTTATATTAAAAAAAAGTCTTAACAGAAGCATGATTTATTGCTCTGAATAATTTTCTACAAAAAGTGCTAGTTCTTTAACAGTGGTTCATTTACCAGATTCTCCATTAGACTCGTTGCATTGCCAAGAACAAAAAGAAATGAAGGAATGGGGCAGAGACTGGGTAATATTTGAAGCTAGCATTTTCACAGAGCTGGCTGGATATCACAAAATTTGCCTCTACATCAAGAATGATGTTTTGGAGGGAAGCAGAAGCAAGGCTAAAAAAACACAAAAAGAAGAGGTTTAGGGACACAAAAGGCTAAGTTTATTGGTAAAAGCAATATTGTAGAGTTTACAGGGCAAGGATTTTAGAATCAGGAGACTTGAGATTGAATCCAGTTCTGACACATAAAATGACATTGAGGACCTTTGTATTTATGTAAATACATAGGTATTGGTTATTATCATTACTTTCCTCAAGAGACTCTACCTTTTAGTTAATGAAATATATTTATTCTGGATTAAAATAATAGCAGACATGAAATTAATTTGTAAGTCAAAATCTGGTTTCTATTTCTAATCTACTGAAATGGTAGATGGATCAGTGTCTGAACATAAGCTAACAAAGAGGGCATAATAATGTCAAAATGTCTGGATGATTGGTTCATTAAGAAAAAATACAGTTTATTCAATACCAATATATACTTGGCATCATTACAGGAGAAGAATAATTCTACTTCTATATCTTATTCCAGTTGGAAATAATCATTGCAAATAAAGATGCTTCTTTGCATGCAGATGAGGTATTTAAAACCTTCTTCATTAAACACGTCATTTATAGAAATATTTCTCCTAGTATAGTTTTTCTTTAAATAAAAGAAGATTGTAAAATCTTTTGATTCTGTTCAGTTCATTAATTGTGGCTAATTTGCCATTCTGACTACTTTTACTTTCTGGAAACAAAAATATTTCCCTATAATGACTTAGATTTCAGAAGGAAAGGTTAGTTGGCAATGTCAATTCTTCCAAAGTTTTCCCCATAAACATACTTTAGATATTCTAAAATTAAATTCTTCCAGGCCAAGTTACACAATGGTGCCACTAAATGCAAAAAGGAGATTACACTAAAAACTATAACAATATTTCAGGGAGTTCACAAGTCATGTCATGCCTGGTGTATTACGTACATTAATTCAAGATTATTTTACCAACATGGGAAGCTCATTCCCTTTTAACATATGTTCCTGATTCAGCTTTAACTCCACACTGACCGAGCCAATGGACTCTACATTGCTGTTCTACAAGATCCTAAATATTAAAGCTGCATCTACCATAAATTAGTAAAAATTAGTAATTTTACCACCAAGAATTATTTGGTTTATTAAGTAAATATTTACTACATACTGTGGGTCAGTACTTTTTAAGTGCTGGGAACTAGGTATTAGAGTTATGAAGAGAAATTAAACACTAACCTTACACTTAAAGTTTTAAAGTTATTTTCTTTGTTGCTTTGCTTTTAGAGGGTAGGAAGCACATCTTTACAAAACACTTTGGTAAGAGCTATAGGAGCGCTTTGCACAAGAGTACTAGGTGGCAAAATACTGGGGTGGCAGAGGCTGCCTCATGGGAGAAGTAAGGTTGAGAAGAAGTATGCTTAAATCATACTTATATTATGTAAGGCTAGGGAGTGAGGGAAATGGGGAGATATTGGTCAAAGGGTACAAAGTTTCAGTTATGCACGATGCATAAGTTCTTGAGATCTAATTAATAGCAGCATAACTAGAGTTAATAATCTTGTATTATATACTTGAAATTTGCTAACAGATTTCATCTTAGGTATTGTCACCACCAAAGCAACAGCAACAACAAAAAGGTAACTATGTAAGGTGACAGATATTGTAATTACCTTGATGGTGGTTATCACTTTACAATGTACACATATATCAAAACATCACATTGAACAACTTAAATATATATAATTTTATTTGTCAATTATTCTTTAATAAAGATGGACAATTAAAAAATTTTTTTTAATTTAAAAATATTTTTAAATGGAAACCAAAAAATGTCTTACAAAGGACTTTTAAAAATATCTACACAATGGGGCTTCCCTGGTGGTGCAGTGGTTGAGAATCTGCCTGCTGATGCAGGGGACAAGGGTTCGAGCCCTGGTCTGGGAGGATCCCACATGTCGTGGAGCAACTAGGCCCGTGAGCCACAACTACTGAGCCTGCGCGTCTGGAGCCTGTGCTCCGCAGCAAGAGAGGCCGCGATAGTGAGAGGCCCACTCACCGCGATGAAGAGTGGCCCCCGCTTGCCACAACTAGAGAAAGCCCTCACACAGAAACGAAGACCCAACACAGCCAAAATAAATTGATTAATTAATAAACTCTTACCCCCAACATTTAAAAAAAAAAAATCTACACTTTGTGGTTGAAAACAACTGAGACACAGAGAAATTAAGAAATTTTCTCAAGTACACACCCACGGAGGGTGCTGTCCCTCGTGGACACAGACCACCCACGGGGGACAGCACCCTCCCTAGGGGACAGCCACAGTTATGTATATGCATTGTGTACCCAAAGTTCCTTTGTGGACACATATTATATACACAGTTGTGTACATAGATGCTGTCCCCCTTGAGCGTTGCTTGGCCTGATTCAATCAGCCCCTTGGATCATGTGACTCCTATGGTTAAATCAGTTCCCATAAATCAGGTGACTACCATTGGTTCAATCAACACCCTTGTATCACTTGACTCCCATATATTTAAACCAGTCCCCTAAATCACATGACTCCCATTGATTAAGTCAGCCCCCTTAAATTTCCTGACCCCCCCATTAAATCAATCATCCTTCTTAAATCTCCTGACTCTCAATATACCATAAGTTCCTTTGTAGACATCTATTATTTGCACAGTTGTGTACTTAGGTGCTGTCTCCCTTGGGGGTTGCTAGGGCTTATTCAGTCAGCCCCTTGGATCAGGTGACTCTTATTGTTAAATTAGTCCCCATAAGTCAGGTGACTCCCATTGATTCAATCAGCACCCTTGTATCATGTGACAAGGAGAACTGGCATGAAAATGATGCATTTGCTTCCTGCTATCCAGTGAATAATACATTCCTTTTATTTTGACCCAGAGTCTCCTGTCTTCTACCAGCATCCATGAAAGGGTAAAAGTTATCTTTTTAGTTTGCAAAGAGGGTAAAATCCTGGATTCTTGCCAGGTATTGACAGTCAGTAAAACCCAATTTAGAGATAGTAAGTGTTACAGACTGGATACACTATAAGGGTAGCTACTTCTTTTCTAGGATGGGGTTCCCAGTCAATATACTACTAAGCCTCTGAGCTACATACACGGTAGTACCATTTCTCAAGAGAGGTATTCTCACCCTCCATCAACCATGGCAAGTTTGTTAAAAGACATTCTCTATTGATTCTTTAAGTCATTTAAAAATTTTACCCTGAAGACGTTAAACATCTACAATTTTCTCTATAAGGTAAAATTCTAGCATGCTATCTAATGTTAATACATGAGTACAAAATCCTCCTACCCATATAGTAATATTCAATAAATATTATTATAACATAACCCCCCAAAATGGTTCATGTTAGCCAATCTCACAGCACCTGCATTCAAAATTGTTGTGCTATAAAACTTGTAGAGTGTATGGATAGACACACTAAGCACACATATCTGAAGTTAGAGAAAACTTAAATACGTAAATATACATACACATGGGCTTCCCTGGTGGCGCAGTGGTTGAGAGTCCGCCTGCCGATGCAGGGGACACGGGTTCGTGCCCTGGTCCGGGAAGATCCCACATGCCGCGGAGCGGCTGGGCCGGTGATCCATGGCCGCTGAGCCTGCGTGTCCGGAGCCTGTGCTCCACAATAGGAGAGGCCGCAGCAGTGAGAGGCCCGTGTACTGCAAAAAAAAAAAAAAAAAAAAAAGAAAGAAATATATATACACATACGTTTATATATCTGACCCTTTAAACATAATGAACATGAGGACTCATATCTCACTGTCTATTAATGGTAAAAATAATAAAAATCCTAGTAAAAAACTTTATAAAACAAATAAATTCGCAGCAGAGATATTAAGAGAAAACATGGCCTTGTATGATATTTTTGATGCAGTAGGTGTTATCTTTGATAAATAATACTTGTAAACCAGGGCTAATGGGGTATGGTCCCAACTGACACGTAAAATATAAGTGCTTCTGATGAACTTTATAAATGCCAAACAGCAGATGCATCTGTTGCCTATTAACATTCATGGATTTTCTTATTAAAAAGAAAGGTAGAAATTATATACAATGTAATTGCTGGCCATATAGTGAAGTTTCACAAAGAATGTGTCCAAGATGATCCAGGCTTTCAGAATTCAAGGGAAAAAATAGCCTTAAAACTTTACATGTAAACTAAAGACATATGGTTTTGTCTATAAACGCTTTTGTGGAAGTTTCCAGACACCTTAAAATGTTTTGTTTTGTTTTGTTTTGTTTAGGTTACTATGACCTGTATAACAAAACAAAAACGCCTGTGAAAGTGCCATGTTTCTAAGTACTTGAAAATTAATATATATCAAGGTGATATCTGAGACACTATATTTACCCAATGACTCTACTAAGCAAACATTGAAAATACATAGCACCTCCTTTTACATCTAATTTTGCCAAAATGTTAAGAAGAAAACAACCAAGAAAAATATCTGATTACTGATAAAGGGTAACAAATAAATCAGGAATTCAAAATTCTTTCAGAATAGTGTAGTACAGCTTTCTTCCTTTTTTCAATAATACATCTACCTAAAATGTGTTATTACATATATATAAATTAAACAAATGGGTATTGAGTGACAAGGATTATGCTGGGCACTTGGAATGCACCAGTGAATAAAACAAATAAGCCTACCCTCTTTGGGCTTATGGTATAAAATTGGCAAAATAATTTTTAAACTTTATTTGAAATGGAAAAGACTCATTCTCAACTACAGTCCAAACATGATCAAGAAGATAAATTTTTATAAAATGATTTAAAATATAAATAAAAAGAGTCCCTTGTACTCAAATGGTAAATAGTAATGGTTATTTTTTTGGTACACTGTGGATTAATATGTTTACTAAGTGGCCCTCTCCCTTCTAGATATTTGCCTAGCTGTGTCATAGGCACACATTCAAATGCAGTTATGGTTTTAAAGTTAAAAAAAAAAGGAATAAAAATGGAATTGTCTAGGTTTAAGCAATTCTCCACTAGGCTAGAGTCATCAATGTATTCTGATATATTTCCTTTTCTTTTAATAATTTTAGAATATTTTTATTTTTAACATTTTGATCTTTAATATGGAATTTATTTAGAAGGATGATAGGAGGTAAGGATTTATCTTTAATGTTCTCTTTTTATCAAACTGATGGGTATTTGTATCAACACTGTTCATGTGAAAGACCTGGCAATTTCACTGATCACAAAATCAGTATGAGCCCACAGTAGTGAACCAATGCAGGCATACATCTGGCATGTTATACTTGATTTTAAACCTGAATAGAAGATAAATGTGAAACCATATGGCATGATTTAAGGCACACACACACAAAATCTTCAGCTGCAGGCTTGAGAAGACTAATGGGAGATATAGCGGCTTTAATTCAATAATTGTTAAGGGTTCTCATGATGAAGAATGAGACGAGTGAAGACTGCAATGCTCACAAAGGCATGAGCAACTCCAGCTCTCAGCCTTACACCTGAAGCCCTCATTGCCAATTGCCAGTCCTCCAGCAGGAGGCTTGAAGGTTAGGCCATGTTATCTCTAACACCTCTCAATTGGCTGAGTCTTTGATTCTCTGTGAGAATATACTTTACTTACAATATAAGATTTTGCATCAATAAAATTTGTCAATAAACTGATTTTCTTAAATATCTATGTAGACTGAATCAGTATTTTTCAAAAAGATTTCTAATATATTTAATAACAGATTAAAATTTTAACTCTAAAAAACTAAAATGCATAGCTGTAGGTAACAATACATGTGCTTTAAAATTATTTTAGAATACATAAGAACAAGCTGTAAAATACAGCAGTATTAATTATTGTAGCATAATGACTGAAGCCAAACTGTCACTTAACATGTCACTTTTTGACCTTTTAAGTTGCATAATCAAGTGTTTGAAAAAATAACAACACAGGTCTATATCCAGTCAAAGAGATTCTGTTCATAGTTACAGATATCTAGAAAGCAGAGTAAATAAATTAGTTCAATGCCTTGTTTAATTTAATTTGATATGTGTGTCTGTCCTTCTCACTTACATAGAATAGCCTTGGGCATCTACCCATGGTCTGCATACAGAAGGAGGGATTCTCACTCTTGATAATATCTAGATGCCATGTGCTCTACTAATTGTGCTATCAACTTGACATAAAAGAGGAAAACAATTTATTCTTCCTCTAGACTCCATACTTTACATCCTGATCTAAGTTTTTCTTATCATTAAGCATCATCTATTTTCCAAGCTTCATATGAAAAAAGAATGATGGTAAAGCATCAATGGAATTTTTGTTTTATTTGTTTTGGTTTTTACTTCTCTAAAATTTGAAAATGTTAAAAAAGAAGTGTCTTATTTTATGGATAAAAAGTAAATGATCATCTGATTACAAGTGTATCCTACTTGCACTTTTCTGAAATACTTGTTTAATTTATAATCTATGAGGGTTGAGATAGGTGTTTGTTTTTTTTTAACATCTTTTTTAGGGTATAATTGCTTTACAATGGTGTGTTAGTTTCTGCTTTATAACAAAGTGAATCAGTTATACATATACATATGTTCCCATATCTCTTCCCTCTTGCGTCTCCCTCCCTCCCACCCTCCCCATCCCACCCCTCCAGGTGGTCAAAAAGCACCGAGCTGATATCCCTGTGCTATGCGGCTGCTTCCAACTAGCTATCTACCTTACGTTTGTTAGTGTATATATGCCCATGCCTCTCTCTCGCTTTGTCACAGCTCACCCTTCCCCCTCCCCATATCCTCAAGTCTGTTCTCCAGTAGGTCTGCGTCTTTATTCCTGTCTTACCCCTAGGTGCTTCATGACATTTTTTTTTCTTAAATTCCATATATATGTGTTAGCATACGGTATTTGTCGTTCTCTTTCTGACTTACTTCACTCTGTATGACAGACTCTAGGTCTATCCACCTCATTACAAATAGCTCAATTTCGTTTCTTTTTATGGCTGAGTAATATTCCACTGTATATATGTGCCACATCTTCTTTATCCATTCATCTGTCGATAGACATTTAGGTTGCTTCCATGTCCTGGCTATTGTATATAGTGCTGCAATGAACATTGTGGTACATGACTCTTCTTGAATTATGGTTTTCTCAGGGTATATGCCCAGTAGTGGGATTGCTGGGTCATATGGTAGTTCTATTTGTAGTTTTTTAAGGAGCCTCCATACTGTTCTCCATAGTGGCTGAACCAATTCACATTCCCACCAGCAGTGCAAGAGTGTTCCCCTTTCTCCACACCCTCTCCAGCATTTATTGTTTCTAGATTTTTTGATGATGGCCATTCTGACTGGTGTGAGATGTTATCTCACTGTAGTTTTGATTTGCATTTCTCTAATGATTAATGATGTTGAGCATTCTTTCATGTGTTTGTTGGCAGTCTGTATATCTTCTTTGGAGAAATGTCTATTTAGGTCTTCTGCCCATTTTTGGATTGGGTTGTTTGTTTTTTTGTTATTGAGCTGCATGAGCTGCTTGTAAATTTTGGAGATTAATCCTTTGTCAGTTGCTTCATTTGCAAATATTTTCTCCCATTCTAAGGATTGCCTTTTAGTCTTGTTTATTGTTTCCTTTGCTGTGCAAAAGCTTTGAAGTTTCATTATGTCCCATTTGTTTATTTCTGTTTTTATTTCCATTTCTCTAGGAGGTGGGTCAAAAAGGATCTTGCTGTGATTTATGTCATAGAGTGTTCTGCTTATGTTTTCCTCTAAGAGTTTGATAGTTTCTGGCCTTAACGTCTTTAATCCATTTTGAGCTTATTTTTGTGTATGGTGTTAGGGAGTGATCTAATCTCATACTTTTACATGTACCTGTCCAGTTTTTCCAGCACCACTTATTGAAGAGGCTGTCCTTTCTCCACTGTACATTCCTGCCTCCTTTATCAAAGATAAGGTGACCATATGTGCGTGGGTTTATCTCTGGGCTTTCTATCCTGTTCCATTGATCTATCTTTCTGTTTTTGTGCCAGTACCATACTGTCTTGATTACTGTAGCTTTGTAGTATAGTTTGAAGTCAGGGAGCCTGATTCCTCCAGCTCCATTTTTCGTTCTCAAGATTGCTTTGGCTATTTGGGGTCTTTTGTGTTTCCATACAAATTGTGAAATTTTTTGTTCTAGTTCTGTGAAAAATGCCAGTGGTAGTTTGATAGGGATTGCATTGAATCTATAGATTGCTTTGTGTAGTAGAGTCATTTCACAATGTTGATTCTTCCAATCCAAGAACATGGTATATCTCTCCATCTATTTGTATCATCTTTAATTTCTTTCATCAATGTCTTATAATTTTCTGCATACAGGTCTTTTGTCTCCTTAGGTTGGTTTATTCCTAGATATTTTATTCTTTTTGTTGCAATGGTAAATAGGAGTGTTTTCTTGATTTCACTTTCAGATTTTTTATCATTACTGTATAGGAATGCCAGAGATTTCTGTGCATTAATTTTGTATCCTGCTACTTTACCAAATTCATTGATTAGCTCTACTAGTTTCCTGGTAGCATCTTTAGGATTCTCTATGTATAGTATCATGTCATCTGCAAACAGTGACAGCTTTACTTCTTTTCCAATGAGATAGGTGTTTTTTATCTGTGAAATTTGGGGCAGGTAAAATTTAAAAAGGGAAATGTGTAATGAAATAAATGTTATAAAAAACTATGGTTTGTTAAGCATTTTTATTTCAACAGCAGGTAGTATGAATTATTGAATATAATATATATCCCATGTTTGGTCTTGAGATACATAATTCTTCATAGGGAATATGAATGTTCTTCAAAATTCTTGCATGATACAAAAATAAAGTCAGATGAATAAAATAAAACTATTTAGAAGTCTTAGAATTATTTCACTGGTATATATATAAATGAAAACTAATTTTTTAAAAAATTAAAATCTGCATTTTTCAAAAATGAAAAAAATTTGAACATGTTATTTGTAATGGGGTAAAGTTTCAGTTTAACACACTCATCAGATGAGTGTATAATACCAAAGGTTACATGCTGATTTTGAGGTGAATACGCATGAATAGGTACATGCATGTTAAGCAGTCAAAGATGAAAAATCGCCAGGGCACTGGGCACAGACTCATGAGAATTCTCTTGTCTAATCACAGTCTTTGAAGTCATTTGCTGTTACACAAAATGTAAACATTATTAGGGCAATAGACATGATGTGGTTGGATCCACTCCCTTAAAAATATTATTTCAGTATTCTCTCTGAAGGCCTTTTGTCAATCATGGAATATCTTGTGAGTGTTTAATCAATTAAGTATTAGGATAAAAATTGTGCTTGTAGCATAGTAGTGATCACAAACCACATAATTCCACTGTTTTTTCTCTTGAAATATTGTTTCATTCAGTAAGTACATATGTTTTAGGAACTGTAATGGCCTCTTGTCTAATGATAATCTCATTAGGTAAAGATAAATGAATGCGTTTGTCAAAAGGAAATTATCAGAATGATGAAAAATACCAAATCCATAAATCACTAAATGTGTATACATAAATATATACATCATTGTATTTATACACAAAAACAAATACATAACTCATTGGAATGTGTAATTTTCCATCTTTTGATAACTGAAGACATTTCATTGCATGATTATATAATAGTAGTTTAAAACATTTGTGTCTGTATAAATTATACTCTTAGTGAGCCATTACTGATTATCTTTCTCTACCAATACATTCCTAAAATTATCATTTCTATTTCTATTGCAAAGTTATGAAAGTGCATGTGTAGTTTCAAAAGCAGAAAACAGCAATGTAAGCAAATGTAAGGAAAAATGAATTTGATCAGAACATTTCTATGACCATTTTTTTTCCTTTCAATAAGAGAAATAGCTAAAACCTTTAGATGTGGCTTCAAATATTTCACTTCAATTAAATATATCAGCAAACACTGTTGTTCTTTCTTGACATTTAAAATTTTGGAGTAAAGCATATGATGTCTTGAATTAATTTCATTTCTACTTTCAATTAATTTTTTCTACTGTAAAATTCAATTTTCCAAAATTTAATATGTTAAAAAAGAATAATAGTTGCTGATAGAAATTTTTCTAAGGCAGATGGTTTGTACATATGGCTCAATGAATAGGTTACACTCATTTTTATCCTGTATAATGCAAACTTTTTTTTTTTGGTTTGGTTTTGTCTATGTGAGCATTTAATCTCCTGTTCATTCACTCATCACTCAATCCATACATTTATGCATCTTTCTTTTCTGCCATTATTCCATTCTCTCATTAAGCAACTATTTACTAGTGATTATAATATAGAAGGCACTATGCTGGTCTAGGTGGGACTATGGAATGAAACCTGCAAACATAGATATTTGCTCTCAGAGAGTTTCTTGTCTATAGTTGGAAATATTGATATTAAAAATCAATAACTAAGTATAACTGTAAACTGTGACAAGTGCTAAAAGTGTAGATGTACTAAATGTATTTATAAGTGGCTTCTTATCAAAGAAGACAGCATGTACACACACCTGTCAATATGAGAAAAGAGGAAGAATGGATCAAATGCAACTGGTATAGAAGAACTGGTTATGGGAAGACAAGGAGTCTCTAGTCTGAGGGCTTCTATCTTTTCAAAAAAGTATAGAGCAGGAATATCAAATGAAAATTTGCTTTTCAGAAAAGTCGAGGAGAATAATAAAAGGGGGAAAAAAAGTGGGAAAAGACACTGCAGATCATGGGAAGCAAATTTACTAGAGAAATATACTAATGCTACTGAGCATTGTAGGATGACCATTTGGTATTGGCGATCGTGAATATAAAATGACTGCACTGTAATTTTCTCCAGCAATGTTTGACCACATGGCTATAGAAAGCTTGAAGGGAGATTTCTGGAATTTCCATGTAATCCAAAAAAAAAAAAAAAAAAAGGAGAGAGGAACAATAGAAGAAAATGTTAAATGGTTGCATAAATTGAATCAGAAAACTGCAGACTGGAAAAAAATCTCTAAGGCAAATAACTAGATTCCCTCAAAAAAATAAATTGCAAAGAAAAAAGAATAGATGGAATGAGGATACCACTAACAACTAATTGCAATGTATGGACCTTATTTGGATCCTAATTCAAACAAACTGTAAGAAAATAAAAATTAGGAAACAATCTCTATGATGTGGATACTATCTGGTTTTTTGATATTGAGGAATCATTATTAAAGTATGATAATAATATTGCTGTGCCTTTATCCTTTAGAAATATACAGTAAAATAGTTACAGATGAAATTATATATTTGACTTCCTTCAAAATAATCTGTAATGGGAGGGTGGAGGAAGTAGGTGAGGGTGGAAATGAAACAAGATTAGCCATAAGTTGAGTATTGTCAAAGCTGAGTGATGGGTACATGGTACACTTTTTCATATTTGTGTACGCATGTGAATTTTTTCATAACAAGGTGTTTAAGAAGAAGTATATACCTCAGCAAAATATTGCTTTAATCCAATCTCTCACTACCCTACTAAATAAAATCAGATTTCTTAGCTAACCCTAAAAACTTCTCTGGACATTTTAACTCTCCATAACAGTTCACCTTTGTCTATTGCCACTCTCTTCCAAATACCTTCTACTTCCTTCATAAAGTACCACTGTTAGTGATACATAGGTTCCTCCTTGTCACTTGCTCTTTGTTTGCATTGTTTATTATACTAGGAAACTCCTTTTATTCACTCCAACTTCTGACTTTTCTAATCCATTAAAGTCCAGCTCAGAAGAAACATTTTCTTTATAAAACCCTTCTCAATCTCTTCCAGGGTAGTTGAATAGTTATCACGGTTCATAACCTTTTGTGAGTGTGACTATTATGTTAGATTTGCATGGTATTAAAGCTATGTGTGCTTACATATTACTTTACCTACTAAATTGTAAGCTTTCTGAGTTTAGGGACTCTGTTTTCTTACAATTTTTAATCCATCATCAACAGTGGAAAGTAATAGATGTCCAATGAAAGTGAGTTAAATTTTAAAAGAGCCATTTAATTAATATCCTACCCTATTTACAAAATACATTATGTATATTGTACAAAAATTTAAACACTTCTAGATAGATGGTTTTCAATAACAATTTATACTTCTGATTTTTTAAATGATGGTGCATAATTATTTTTAACTTTCTTAATTGATTTTCTTATATTGGAATAGTTCAGAAAATAGAAACTGGGAGCATTGAATCAAAAAAAGAAAAGAAAAGAATTGTAACTACCACTAATCCACTTTCCTTATGAAGAAAATATTCTTAGAAAGCTCTATTCTTTCTTTTAAAACAATTTTTAACACTGTTCTCATTAAAGAAACCTATTGGTCAGAGGATTCTTCAGTTTCATGCAATCTGCAATCATTCTACTTTCATCAACTCCTCAGGAGCCAATTCCTTCAGTCATAAACAAAAGGCTGCCTCTTGCAATTAATATCAATCTAATTCAAGTAAGACACTTCTTCGTGAACATGCTCATTTGAAATGTTATTATAGCACAAAATGAGCCTGTGGTAGTGAACAATACTCCCACTATTTAAAGTAAATTAAAAATTTCAAATGTTGAAATAATCACAATAAAATTATAGTGATAAAATACCTGTATTTTACATAGAAATCACAAGAAAGCCTTATAATTTTTAGGCTTAGCGTTCTGGGTAAAATCATCATAAACAGAAAAATT
This sequence comes from Phocoena sinus, assembly GCF_008692025.1. Classification (NCBI taxonomy): domain Eukaryota; kingdom Metazoa; phylum Chordata; class Mammalia; order Artiodactyla; family Phocoenidae; genus Phocoena; species Phocoena sinus. The sequence goes on from NC_045771.1 coordinate 84,230,123, forward strand.
GGGTCAGCAGATAGTCATTCGTAACGCTTTATATTAATATTACTTAGAGATTCAAAATGTTCAGTCTATTGTCAGATTTTAGATGTGAGAGGAGCAGGCCTAGGGAGGTTATCTTGTCAGTCCCTGCCTTCAAGGATTGCAACTGAGGGGGAGACGAGTAATATGGTGGTTGATGCTGAGGGAAGTTTATAGAGCCCACTGCCTAGTGACAGAGAGGTAATCCTCCTAGTTTACCTGACTCCTAGAAGGCTGCTCACTCCACTCCACCTAGTTGTGTCTTGATTGGCCCCCAAAAGAGTTCTAGTGACATTTTAACAGCACTATCTTATTTATCCAATATTGTTCATAATTTAAGAAAAGCATCCTAGGCGTGATCATCACATTTCCAGATTACGAGAAGGTCGAAAAGACAGTAACAACATTGAATTGAAATTAAAGTTTAAAAAAACGTTGAAAGGCATGAATAATAGGTTAAATATGGTACAATTTCCTAGAGATAAATGACATTTTAAAGAATAAGTTTATATATTGATTAATAGCTACACATATGGAAAACCAGAATTAAGTTCAACATGTCAGCAATGGAATGTGGCTCACTTTTCCTTTATCTACACATTTCTTACTGTATAAGAAATGTGTGTGTGGTTTTCTTTATATTCTTTAAGAACTAGAAACTGATACAGTCTGGTAGTGGAATGTGTTAGGTTTGGCTCTGTACCTTGAAAATATCTTTACAGATTGGAAATGAGAATGAAGGGGAGTGGAAAGGATAGTTCCTGAAGAATTGGAGGATTATAAAGCAACATTGAGCACCCAGCTGAGATCTGAGATTCTGATATCACAGTGCTCATCTGTGTCGTTGAGGGATGTCGTCTTGTGTAACTAGTAGTACTGGGCAGCCTGACTCTAGAAAGTGGGTCAACCATTAGATAGATCTGCTTAGGGGTGGAGAATTTTAAGCTGGTTAGGGTAAAAGAACAAAGGGACAAGAGTATTGGGGGTATGTGTAAGAGAACTGCTGAAATAATGGGTGGAATCTGGATTGAATTTGATGGTAAAACTAGAAAAGGATATTAAAGTGAGATCTTGAATTATTTGCCTTACTCTAGTTCCTACAATCTTAAAAGGGTCGTCAGGAAACTCAAGCATGGATTGAGCTTCAAATTGCGGGCTTCTCATTGCGGTGGCCTCTCCTATTGTGGAGCAAGGCTCTAGGCGCACAGGCTTCAGTAGTTATGGCACGCGGGCTCAGTAGTTGTAGCTCGCAGGCTCTAGAGCACAGGCTCAGCAGTTGTGGCTCAAGGGCTTAGTTGCTCCATGGCATGTGGGATCTTCCCAGACCAGGGCTCGAACCTGTGTTCCCTGCATTGGCAGGCGGATTCTTAACCACTGTGCCACGAGGGAAGTCCATGCTTGGGTCCAGAGGATAGATGTGAGAAAAGTGAAGCTGGGGGACAATATAACATAACTGCTGAGAGCTGTTTGATGAAGCTACAAATTAGATCTTGGTTTAATATGTGTAAAATTTTGCTTACCTATAGAAGTGTCCACATTTGTCATGGAGAGTTAGTTTCTTCTATCATTAATGGTTTTCAAATATATGCTCAATGATATTAATATGAATATAAGGAAGGGATCTATTCTTCAGACATAGGGCTAGAGCAGATAATTTTAAAGTCTGACTCTTCAATTCCAAAATCTGTTAAAATATGTAAAATCTGGCATTTATCTTTCTCATGAACAAATATTACACTACCATATAAATCTCATTAATTAAAAATTAGCTTAATATATTTATGCAAACATACATATAAAGTTCATCAGAATGTGACAGTATTATTTCCTCTACCTGTGTATTAAGCTTAGGCCCACTGAGTAATAAGGTTTATCTCTGGTTCTAGAGCTACATTATCCAATGTGGAGCCACTAGCCACAAGTGTCTATTGAGCACTTGAAATGTGAAGTTTAAATTGACATCTGTGGGGCTTCCCTGGTGGCGCAGTGGTTGGGAGTCCGCCTGCCAATGCAGGGGACACGGGTTCAAGCCCTGGTCCGGGAAGATCCCACATGCCTCGGAGCACTTAAGCCTGTGTGCCATAACTACTGAGTCTGTGCTCTAGAGCCCTCAAGCCACAACTACTGAAGCCCGTGCGCCTAGAGCCCAGGCTCCGCAACAAGAGAAGCCACCGCAATGGGAAGCCTGCGCACAGCAACGAAGACCCAATGTAGCCAAACACAATAAATAAAAATAAATTTATAAATTGACATCTGTGTAGATGTAAAGACACAGAAGATAATATTATAGACATACTGGGTTAAAAATATGATTATATCTATTATAACTAATTTCACCTTTTTTCTTTTTACCTTTTCTAATGTTACTACAATATTATAAACTATGTGGCTCAGAGTAAATTTCTATTGATCGTGCCGCTCATGAGGAAGGAATAATATGGTTCAAAAATGCAGTTCTTTTTACAGTAGAATGACTACATTACAGACATCATCCTTTGCATTTCCCTATAGTGATTCTCTTTGTTCACTGATTTGCTCCTGCAATGTGGCAAACATTGTTCCTGGCACCAGAAAAAGCGATGATCAAAACAGAAGAAAAAAAAAAAAAGAATTCCTGCACTAAAACAATTTATCTTCTAATGTAAGGAGAAAAACAATAAACATATTAATAAGTAAAATATGTAATATGTCAGACGATAATGATTGCTACAGGAAAAATAAGACACTGAATCAGGATTGGGGTTGCTGATGGGGAAATGAAAGATAGATCATGCATTTGGAATTGCAATTTTCATAGATGGTTTCAGAGGGCATCCCTGAGAGGGTAACACACATGCAAAGAAGGGAATGAACCATGTGAAAGTCAGGAGGAAAAGTGTGATAAGCAAAGGAAAGATCAAGTGCAAAGTTCCTGATGCCCAACTTGGATGGAGTATTCAAATAACAGCAACTGCTTATAGGCAGTGTGGCTGAAGCAGAGGGAGAGAGGGAGAAACTGGTAAAGGACAAGGTGGTGTAGGACCTTGTATGCACCTTCCACTTCCCTGCTCTGCTCTGGATGAAAAAAGATACAATTCAAGAGCTTTAGCAGAAAAGGGACTCTTTCTGTTACATTACACTGTAAAAAGCAAAGTTTAAAAATGAATCTCCCTGTGGGACATGGTACATTGAGAAAAGGCTGGTGACTAGTTAGGACGCAAGAAATGGTGGGTCCTTGGACCAAGGTGGCAATGGTGGAGGGTATGACAAGTGGTCAGACTCCGAGCCTATAGAATTTGCTGACAGATTGTGTCTTGTGAGAGGAGGAGAGGTGTCAGGATTCTTTTAGTGACCTTTCAGCTCCATTATATTACTAAATTAACATTAGAAAAATGTACATACTCAGTAGAATTATTTTTATAATGAACATATCTTTCTGCTATGAAATTCTGACTTTCAAGGGGGGAAAAGTGAGGATTTGTTTTTAAAAATATGCAGATTAGAACTTGTACAATAAAACAGTACACTAACAGTACAATAAAAGTTTAAATTTTAAATGATGATGTTTGAACCACTTTGAGGCATTAGGTAGACTGATTTTTCTTCAGTAGTTTATCTAAAATATCAAAAATAACTGGTACATTATATAAGTTGTTCAACAGAATAATTCTTCCTGTAATGCAGTTACCAGTTATTGAAACATATATTACTTAACTCAAGAAGAGCTTTAAAAAAACAGTGCAGAGTTTAGTATCAACTCATTTTATACTACAAATTTACTCAGTTTCAGCCCTATTGACACTTGGAGCCAAATAATTCTTTGTTGTGGGGATGTCTTCCCCATCCGGTGGTGACAACCAAATGCTCCCTAACCACTAGAATCTCTTCTTAAACTTATAACAAATTAACCTTTTATTAATTAGGTAATTAAAGCAGTAGCTGACATTTATAGAAACACATTGTACCAGGGATCCTATTATGTGTGTTAAAGGCATAGTCGCATTTATTCACCATAGCCATGTAATTAGGGGGTTATTGTCATTCTCTCCTTCTACAGATAAGAAATTGCAGTTTAGGGCTTACCTGGTGGCGCAATGGTTGAGAGTCCGCCTGCCGATGCAGGAGATACGGGTTCGTGCCCCGGTCCGAGGATCCCACATGCCGCGGAGCGGCTGGGCCCGTGAGCCACGGCCGCTGGGCCTGCGCGTCTGGAGCCTGTGCTCCGCAGCGGGAGCAGCCGCAGCAGTGAGAGGCCCGCGTACTGCAAAAAAAAAAAAAAAAAAAAAAAAAAAAAAGAAATTGCAGTTTAGATAGAGACCCACTTCCACAAAGTCTCAAAGCAAAGGATGGGAGAAAAGTGATCTGGAAGTCTGGGCCCTTCCTAACATTTCTTCAGGTGAGACTCTGCAAACCTAGATTTATTCATGAGTTTGTCTCCATGATTTAAAAATATTTAGTGCATTTAATTAAAATATCATAGTTAGACTGACACAATATTGTTTATCAGAAAGAAAATGGTTTGCTTTAATAAGTGTTTCCATTTTTAACTTTTTAATACTTTTGAATTCACATATGTGCAAACATAATTTTGAAGATATATTGTCCCTAATCAAATTGCAACACTGTTAATATTCTTCAGTGTTTACATCTAAGCAAAAACTACATGATAGCAACATGATAGCAAACATAATTTTGAATATATATTGTCCCCAATCAAATTTCAACACTGTTAATATTCTTCAGTGTTTACATCTAAGCAAAAACTACATGATAGCAACTTTGTAAACAATTAGGTTTAATTTTTTTCCAGAGGGAACATTTTAAATATGGTGTTTTAGCTGGATTTCATTAAAATATGTTTCTTCAGCTGTGTGAAGGGCTGTAAAGGAGTGAGGGAAGGAGTGGAGTGTGACAAAACTATGACAAAGGAGTTAGGAAAAACATTTCAGGAACAAAGAGAATTAATTAACTCAAACATATGATTCATCTCACTCTGGTAAGAGCTAATTGCCTTTTATGCACTCCAACTGTTAAAAGTACCGTGATGTGGCTACTCATGTGAACATAAAAACTATTAGAATGCACTGAAATTCATAATGCGTACTATATTTTACATAATAAAAATCCTTTCCTTCCTAACATAATGTTCCAGTATATTAAATTTTCTGGTTAACTTGAAATATTTCTTTAATTTTCCTAAGGTAGATTAGTCTTTATTTTGTCTTAATAAAAATACTATGATAAATACATTTCAAAGATGAGTGGATTTCTTTTAGTGCTCCAGAAATATCAGGGGTTAAAAACGTTACTGTGTAATTCTATAAAGTTTGACGTAAAACATGCAGAAAAAAATAATGAATCTCTACTATTCCCTGGACATTTCTATAAGGGTATTATTTTGTATATTTTTGAAAATTGTTCTGTGAACTCTTTCTCTTAAATGTATATTTTAGAGTGTAAGGAAGAAAGGATAATTGAGTTTTGAATGAGATCCACACTCCTGTATAATCTCTCTTTAACACAAAATATTTCAAATCTGAAATAACTCTTTCAAAGCAAATGTTTCAGCAGCAGAAACATTTAAATTTTTTAATTAAAATTTTTAAAATCATTTTTATTCTTTCTCAGACTAACTACTTCATTTTCTGTTTATGTCTACTGGAGAGTGTTATTGCTGATAATTCTAAATACATATGTCCCTGGATATTTTCCTAAATAAGTCCCAGGAGTGAGTGAAGGAAATTTATACTGTAAAAAGGTGATTTTCTGCCTTAAGTATCTGCCAGAGTCTCCTTAATCTATAATCAAAAGTGTGGCTCCAACCTCATCTACTGATCAATCAAGACTTGAATGTACATTAGAGTCCCCTGGGGGCTTGTTCAAACACAGAGTGCTGGGCCCACCCCCAGAATTTCTGATTCAGTAGGTCTCAGGTGCAACCTGAACGTTGCATTTCTAACAATTTGCAGGTGATACTGATGATACTGGTCCAAGAACTACACTCTGGGAACTTCTGTATTTGAGGAAACTTTCCCTGAAAGACTAAACACTGATCAGTAGCATACCCTAAGATCTCTCAGCATTAACCACCTAAGTGTATTATACATGTTTTAGCACTTAATAATACATTTTAAAATGATTCTCCAATCTTATTTAATTTGTAAACTCAGTAGCAATAAGAACAATCCTATTTCTTTTCTACTTTCCAGAGAATCAGGTACTTTGTCCCTCATAAATATACCATTTAGCTAGTAAACATAAATGTGATAGACATATGAAAAATGTATAAAAGTGTTTTTAATCCACTAGATACTTATTTGTACACTATATTATTTGGATGATTTACCTTATGTCACGTTTTTATATTCTGAAAATAAATAACACGTAAAATAAAAAAGAATTAATTTAGGAAAGTCATATTGGAGTAAAAAGCTCAGAACTTCCAATCTAATTCTGAGTCTACCAATAGTTGGATTTATGATTTGGGGCAAATGATTTGTTCCCTGTGGGCCACAGTTTCTTCTTCTATAAACTGAGGGTATTGGATTAAATGAGGTCTAATCCTGGGAGCAGGTTTTAAATTGTATGATAATAAGTTTTTTAAAAGACTCACATTGTTATCTTACAGACTGATGATACTTTTATGTTATTCTAGAACACAAAAAGAGAGTGAAAATTTCAAGCCCTCTTTTTAACAATAGGTTACTTGATATGCCAGCTCAAAATAAGAGATAGCATGGAAGAAAACAAGGAATGCATACCTTTGAGGAAGAAGGTATGCATTCCCTCATGCCTAAACCAGTAGATGAAAAGGCAGGTAGTCCTCATATATGGTGCTATGTGCATTCTAATTATAACTAGAGTTTCACGTGGGTTTTCCATGTTCTTAATATAGAATTTTTTAAAAAAAATGTATCAAACCCTCAACTGTAAAAATATCAAATATCATTAATTTATAGTTTAAAATAAACCTATCATAAAAAGAATAGAATGTTTTACCTTAAATTAGATTTTAATATAAACCTCAATGTGTAGTTTGTTCCGTAGAATTAATGAATATACACCACTGCTTATTTTCTGTTTCATTGATGTGATAAATAAGGCTTCTAGGGGGCTTCCCTGGTGGCGCAGTAGTTGAGAGTCCGCCTGCCGATGCAGGGGACACGGGTTTGTGCCCTGGTCTGGGAAGATCCCACATGCCACAGAGCGGCTGGGCCCGTGAGCCATGGCCGCTGAGCCTGCATGTCCGGAGCCTGTGCTCCGCAACGGGAGAGGCCACAACAGTAAGAGGCCCGTGTACGGCAAACGAAAAAAATAAAATAAAATAAAATAAATAAGGCTTCTAAATTGTACTTTGAAGAGCTATTTCTTTTCTCTCCTTTAACTAAAGCGTTTCATTTCAGTACTTTTTATTTTCCTTAATAACGTTAGTACCCATGGCATTTAATAAATCTTATAAATTTAAGATTAAAATGTATCACCCCACACTCCTGTTTTTTATGAGTCTGACTTGCCTGTCGAGTATGCTGGAAGAAAAAAATACTGGTATCACAATTCTTTTAGAAGAGTTCAGAATAATTTTTGTTTACTTTAACAGAGTAGGAGTAAGGTAAAAACTAAGTCTGTCTCAGAATTAAGTTTTTTATTGATGCTTCTAATCTCTCTGACCATAAATTCACTTTTCTTTGATCAACAGTCATCAAAAGCAACAGAAGCAGCATACACAAACACAAATGAACCAACAAAAAGCTCAGCCTCTCCCTGTTATACTCCTATTTTGTCCACTCAGCACATTTGCTACATTCTCCAAGTAATGAGGAGCCAGTGTGTTAATTACAAAACCATAAGGAACGTACAAGAAAGAAGCTTTTCACTACTCCTCCAGTGCTTTGATCTAATTCAACTTGAGAACTATTGGGATCTTTACTTTGTCAAAGACAATGCTGAGTGTTCAACAGACTAATGCACAAGCAGGTTTGGCAGAGTAGGTTAGCACAGGGGGTTAACACCCACGGCATGCCTGAGTACCCTCCAGGGAGGACAGCACTCCCATTGATTCAGTATGTGTTCTTAAATATGGTGACCCTAATTAAATCAATCATCCTTCTTAGTGGGTATCAGGAGACTTAAGGCAGATTGATTTAGCAGGGGCCAAGGTATTTAAGGGAGTTGATTTAATCAATGGAGTCATGTGATCTAGGGGCTGATTGAATCAACGGGAGTCACATGATACCGGGGACTGAATCATTGGTAGTCCCATGATTTAAGGGAACTGATGGAATCAAACGCAATCACGTGATATAAGGGGGCTTCTTGTTTTAACAAGGGTCAGGAGATTAAGAAGACCTATTAATTTAATGGGGTTCAGGAGAATTAAGAAGGCCCAATGACTTCATGGGTGTCAGGAGAGTTAAGAGGGCAGATTGATTTAATGAGGATCAGGAAACCTAAGGGATTTGATTGGTATAATGGGCATCAGGAGATTTAAGAAGGATGATTGATCTAATGGGGGTCAGGCTATATAACTGGGCTGATGGAATCAATGAGAGTCACCTGATTTATGGGGACTGATTTAACAATAGGAGTCATGTGATCCAATGGGGTTGATCGAATAAGCCCAAGCAACCCCTCACCAAGGGTAGTCACCTATGTACACAACTGTGTACATACTATGTGTCCACAAAGGATCTTTGCATACACAATGCATATACAGAAATGTGGATATACTATGTTTCCACAAAGGAACTTTACGTATACAATTCATAAACACAATTGTGTAACCCAGGGGGTATACTCACAGAATATCACATTGCTCAGTTGTGTAATTTTGTATTTTGTTATGATATCAGGTAAAGTTCCTCTTCATTATTTCCTTTCCTGAAATACCACTGACTATCCTTAAAATTACTTTTCCACATAAACTTTGAAATAAACAACTTGAGAACTATTTTAAGCCAAATACATACATGCATATACATATAAGTACACACACATCTCATTAGGATATTGAGTGGAATTACATGGGTTTTATGGTTTAATACAAGGACAATTAACTTCTTTTATATTGCGTCTTTCCATTTTAGAGCATGATCTTTCTTACCAGTCATTCCTTTTGACCATCAATAAGTATTTAGCATCTCTTGCTACAGCTGTTTATTAAGTATTTTGTAGTTTTTGATGCTATTTTCATTGGGATTTTCTCCATTGCATTTTCCAGTTGCTGATTGTTGTCAACATTTACAGGAAAGATATCAATTTTTGTAAACTATTTTTCATTACTAGATTCTTACATTAGTTTAACAATATTTCTTTGATTTCCAGAAATTGTCTAGAAACACTGTCACTTCTTGTGTAATTTGAGTTTTATCTCTTCTTCTTAGTCAAATTTTAAATATGATTTTGTTATTTTTGTATTAACTGGAACTCCCAGAATTAGGCTGATATAAAGGAAGAAAGTATATGCAGTAAGTGCCCAACTATTTTGACAAACATGAGTCTTTTATGTATAGTCATAATGTACTGTGCTTTTTTAATTGGCTTAGTGAATGAGCTAGACTCAGAAGAGTAAAATTCAGAAAGCAAGTCCCAAATTTTATTTTCCGTTCACTTTATGGCAGCAAAATCTTTCAGGTCAAAGTTTTATTTCTGTTTCATTTTTTTATACTTTGGTCATCTTTTAGCATTTAAAAAATCATTATTTACATTATTTATTTTCGTATACCCTACACATAATGCAAATATCCCCCAAACACTGTCATTGCAGAACCACTCTACTCAATAAACTTAGAAAGGCTGATAAGCCACAATAAAGCTCCTATTACAAAGGAATTAATCTTTATCTCGCTGAATCATATATGTTCAATGCTGATTTCATCCTAAATTCAGGTATGACTTAAAATCAAATGGGGAAAGGAATCATAAAAATTCCAGTGAACAAAGATATTTGCTTATCCATAATATCTTGTATTGTTAGCAGGTGATTTAAAAATTTTATTATAATAGAACCCACGTTTTAAAAAAAATTTTCTGGCCTCGCCAAGTATCATGTGGGATATTAGTTCCCCAACCAGGGATCCAACCTGTGCCCCTGCATTAGAAGTGTGGAATCTTAACTGCTGGACCACCAGGGAAGTCCCCCACATTTGTTTTTTTATTCTGATCGCAAACCTTAGAGAAGAAATCCATAGAATATGGTGTAATGAATTATATATCGCTAGAACTATTTTTCCTTTCAGATGACTGTATCAGCTATTATAACTTTTTATATATCTTACCCTAATAATACAAGCAAAACTCCTCACAATAATTCATAAGCGATTGATATCATTTTTCCCTAATAATTTTACAAAGTATCATTATTGCTAAAATTAACTTTTTAATATTTTTGTAAATTTCACTTTGTTGCATTATTTCTTTTAAAATTTCTAAACATATATAAGAAGAATAATAAAGCTGTGTTTGTCCAACATGATACATATTACCTTCAGGTGGCTATTTAAATTTAAATTAAAGTTAGATAAAATTTAAAACTCAGTTCTTCAGTCTCACTAACTATATTTCAAGTCCTCAATAACCACTTGTGTCTAGTGTCTACCATGTGGGACAGCACAGATATAGAACCCTTCCATCATTGCAGAATGTTCTATTGGACAGTGCTGGTTTAGAGTATAGCAAAACTGGCGTATCTTTGTTACTTGTAAAACATTGATGATTTTTTTTACAATTTAATAGTTTGTAATAAGTTTTATAGAGATTAGATTGTTTGATCTTATATTGGAAATAACTATTTCCAATTTTAGTCCCTTTCACAAAGAGCACCAGAACTCTCTGGGTAGAACTTGTAGAACTACAAAATTAGAAACATCAGGATCCAAAAAACGAATATCAGAAACATAATAAGGAGTCACTTAAAAAAAACTCTCACATGATGATATTGGTTCATAAACTACTTGAATTTATTTCCTTCCGCTTCCTCATTCACCTCTTCATCAATTCCACAACTATTTACTGAGGATACTGGACATAGACAAAACAAAAATAATATGTATAAAATGTCATATAGTAATAAGTGTTAAATTAAAAAAATTATAATAAAAGAGAGGACGGAATGAGTAGATAGGATTGGGGAGGAATTCCTGCTTTAAATGGCATGATCAGAAAAGAGTCCAGTCAGGTGACACTTCAGCATGGACCAGAAAAACCTACTATGTTACTGGCACTGACTCAATGTTAGACTCTGCATTAGACTCAAGAGCATTTTTGTTTTAGGCATTATGCTAGGGTTTGGAAGCACAGAGAAGGAAAAGACTTTTGTTCTATCCTCAGGAAGATCTAGGGATGTTTAGGGAAGAAGATAAATGAGACGATAACCCATTACCACACAATCTGCTAAGTGACATACTACAAGTGTGGGCATGTAGTATTATGTTTTCTTATCCACTAGGTAACAGTTTTCCCCAAAGGCATATTAAGCCTCATTAACAGTATTGAAAAAAATTATCCATTTATTTATTTCAAAATTAATTTGTAACAGAAAATAATATTAAGGAATCATAAAATATCTATTAGCTAAAGTTGGTTTCATTCTGGACATTATAAAAACTTTTCAATTTTTTTTTTTTTGAAATGAACCCATCTTCCCTTTCAGTGGGATAAGGTAACATTAATAAGACTAATGAACATAGAATCTAAAACATAATAAATGACCAAATAAAAATTTTGTATCTTCTTTTTTGTCGAGCATATCCTAATAAATGTGATAAAACATGGAAATTTTTTATAGCTATTCTTATCCTGCTGACAGGATTCATTATTTTTACAACTGATTTAGAAAAAATATAAATTAATAATAACTGGCCTATTATTATTGTTGAATAACTTCAAATACATAGTACAATATTAAAAATATTCCTTTTTTTTTTTTTTTTTTTTTTTTTTTGCGGTACGCAGGCCTCTCACTGCTGTGGCCTCTCCCGTTGTGGAGCACAGGCTCTGGACACACAGGCTCAGTAGCCATGGCTCACGGGCCCAGCCGCTCCGTGGCATGTGGGATCTTCCCAGACCGGGGCACGAACCCGTGTCCCCTGCATTGGCAGATGGACTCTCAACCACTGCACCACCAGGGAAGCCCCAAAATATTCCTATTTTTGAGTTTTGTTTTCTGAACTGAATATTAATAATCTCAAAATTAAAAGAGATATAATTTTTCATGTACTTCATGATGGATGCCTTAGAAAGATTTACATGGAGAGAGGTAAACACTTCTATTAGTTATCTCCAATTAACCATGAAACAAATAAAAGGCAAATGTATGATTGATAACTAAGAAGCTGCAAGTAACTGGGTAATAAGGCAAAAGTAATGTTATATATTCATAGATTATTATCTAAGAACATCATTTTGTTGGTATAAATTGATTACAAAGCAGTTGAAATTAATATGACTTTTAGGTAAGGACACAAATGTAAAGAGTTTTGAAGATAGCAACCATCTGAAAACAAACCACTCATACCATTTTTCATGAGACTAAGAGAAAGTCTTACTATACTGTATTTAGAGACCATTACTTGTTTTCAATGAGACTTATAAGCAAAAAATGACACTTACTTAAAGCTTGAGTTTTAATTAAGTAAAGCTTTCAGTGTAAATTAATTCAGACTAGATTTTACTGATCTGTAACATCATACGATTTTACTGTTATTTCTACAGTCCATTACTTAAAAATTGATTCAATTTACGTTAACATGTGAGTGATTAAATAATTTCTGAGGAAATTTTAATTATCACTATGGCTGTTTTCTCTATATAACTAAGATCTTAAACACACACAAATTGAATTAAGGAAAAAAAAACTTTTCAGAAAAGCCAGAATCTGTATTGGGAACAAAAGATATTCCTGTTCTATTCAACATTTTAGTGTTTAGCTCTCCTTTTTCCTAAGTCATATATTAGTGTTGGAGTAAGAAAAGGGACTTGAGGTGTCATCTATTTATGTTATACTCATCATTTTGAGGATGGCCTTCCTCAGGGCCTTTGCACATACAATCCTCTTAGCCTCTAGTACCTATTCCCAGAATATTAGTATGTTTTGCTTCCTCACTTAATTTGTGTCCCTGCTAAAATGCCACCTTTTAAGAGAAGATTTTCCTGACTACCTCTAGTCCCTTACCCTGCTTTATTTTTCTTTATAACACTTATTAACAATGTAGTACTCTGTTTATTTCTGTAATATTCTGTCTCCCTCTAACTTTGCCACCATTAGCATGTAACAGCCATGAGAATGGCGTGTCTATTTTGTTTAAAATATGTATCTAGGGTCTGAAAGAGGGCCAGGCAATTTAGAAGATGCTTGTCAAATATCTGGGAATGCATATGTGATTAAATGATTACCTCTGTATTTAACTAGTTCATAAAATCAGATGCTTTTCTATAGACACAACTGATCCAATTGAATTCAGTTTTAAGACAAATGAAAATCACAACCAAAATCAACTGACTAATAAACCCAACCCTTTCTGTGGTTTCAGGAAATAAAATGGTGAATTTAGTTGTGTTTTGCTCATGTCAATCAGTTGATCTAGGATTGTTCACAAGTCTAGATATTCTTCATGATATCCAGATATCTAGGTTATCGAAGAGTGTATTTTGGTTTTCCAATTAATGTTTTATGCAAATTTCCATATTTTTCTACGTCTTTCAAAATACACTTTGATATATTGATAGTTTCTAAATCTGGTTACAGGTTTAGGATTTTTGTTTGTCAGAGCAATATTTCTGCCTCACAAATTATTGTCAAATTTTAATTGAGTTGAAAGAGCTATTTTCCATGAGTTAATCAGTATTAACCTGCCAGAAGATGAGCATGTTTACACAAAGTCTTTTTGCAATGCTGTGCTCAACATTTAATTTTTTGGCAGAAAAATGCCTTCTTTAGAGTCTCGATTACTTCATATTCAAGTGGGAGGTATGGTAGAGTGAAAAAGAGGTATTATTTAATTAAAACAACCTGGGCTAAACCTCAGCTCTTCCATTTTGTAACTTTGAGATTCAGTGTCTACATTAATATAGAGTGGGTGAAGGAATACTGACCACATATCATGCTCTTATCACATACACACACACACACAGAGTCAAAATATAAATTTCTCAAGAGTTTCTGCTACATAAAGAACACCTGATACATTTAATTCTCTTTTTTCCTTATTACCTCCCATTCTCTAAAAGTACCTCTGAATTAGCTTTTTTTTTTTTTTTTTTGCCGTGGTCTTATAGTCTCAATTTCAAATCATTCTGGGTTTCAAATTAGTTGATAGGTGATGAATTTTAACAGCTATTGCTCTTATTTTAGATTTTAGTCATATAATAAAGCTATTACATTAAACTAATATTCTTAGCAAATATATGAAAATTTATATTAGGAACTGAACAAGAAAAATATATACTAGGAATTATGGCAATAAAACTTAATTCAAGGTATAGTACTATCCCTTTAGAAATGAACCAAAATCGTAAAGAATGGAAAAGGAGAAAAGAGAGGTTGGGGAAAGACAGAACATTGAATGGAAGGATATTGTAAAATATATACATCTTAAGAATTAGGAGGGAAAACTAGAAGAATAAATACATGGATGGATAGTTATATGTGTGCTGATTGAGCAGAACATTTAATTAAGCCAACAAGTTTTTTGGAGTGCTGTAATATTTCATAGAGAAACTGAAATTGAATTGGCCTAGAAGAAAAGCAAGATTCAAATGGTTAGAAAGGAGACAGAAGGTCATTCCAGAGTATGTAGGAATAAAGTAAGGAGATGAACATTTTAAAGTTACCTGAAATAGTAGTTCTTTTCTATTTTGAGGAGTTGCCTATAATCTGAAATGATTCCCCAAACTAATATAAAATGTCAAGTGAACTGTGTCCTCAATGGATTAATACTGATATCAGGTGGATTCCCAACAGATGGATAAAGTAGAGAATACTCCAGAAATTTGACTTGTATGAACTGTTCTCTTGATTTTCTTTTTTGAAAAGACATTTAAAGTTAAATGTAACTTGTGTATTTTTGGAAAATATACAAATTTCCCCATCATTAAGTTACAAAATAGATATGCATAAATGTGGAACTTTTGCCAGAAAAATTCTAAGGGTAGGTTTCCTTATCTTTAAATTCAAAAAGGTACTGTCACTGAGAAACAGCTCTATTACTATTAGCCTACAAATTGTCCTTTTGGGAAGAAGAGAAAGTTAATTAAATATGTGAGGTCAAAGACCTGAAGGTGGCCTTCCCTGGTGGCACAGTGGTTGAGAATCCGCCTGCCAATGCAGGGGACACGGGTTCGTGCCCCTGTCCGGGAAGATCCCACATGCCGCGGAGCGGATGGGCCCGTGAGCCATGGCCGCTGAGTCTGCGCGTCCGGAGCCTGTGCTCCGCAACGGGAGAGGCCACAACGGTGAGAGGTTCGCTACCACAAAAAATAAAAAATAAAAAATAAAGACCTGAAGGTGTGGCCCCTTTAGTGCTCCTGCTACCCCTTAGGTTGGAGTTCCGTCCCCAGCATACAGTGCCTCCTCTCCCCCAGGCTATGGTTTTATTGTTTTCTTTCCTTTCCTCATGGGTTTTCTTCAGTGCCATTTGGACAAAATTGTTTGTTGTCCTTTCCCCCACGATTAAGCCTTTTTTTCCAGAGATACCAGGCCTTGTATGGTTTGGGTATCAGACTAAATCTTGTGTCTTCTATTTTTTGGAAGACTTTGCACAGAATTAGTATAATTTCTTCCTTTAATGTTTGGAAAAATTCACCAATGAAGATATCTGGGCCTGAAGTGGTTTTTTGTGGGAAGTTTTGAAAGTACAAATGTGGTTTCCTTAATAGTTGTATGAACTATCTAGGTTATCTATTTCTTCTTAATCGAGCTTTGAAAGTCTGTCCATTTCACTTAAGTTGTTGAATTTATTCCCATAAAAATTTTAAAATCTTTTATTATTTTTAAAATATCTGTAGAATCTTTATTGATGTCATCTCTCACATTCCCTTTTGATATTTTTGACCCACAAATAATTTTGAAACTTTTAATTAAGTTTCCAAATATTTGGGGATATTCCAGATGTATCTCTTAAATATATTTTGTTGTATAATAAATAACAGTTGCCACACACATATATGCACAATTTTTTTCCAAGTCATTTATTTCTTTAAGAAATTAGGTTAGTCATTCTGTACGATATTCCACAATCTATATTTGATTTATTGCTCTCTCTTGATACTATTCAACATGTTTCCTTTTCTTTATATTTCCTGTAATTAAATCTGGAAGTTTGCAGATTCAGCCTCAAATTTTAGCAATAACAATTTGTAGATAGTTGTTATTTTTCTTTAACATTACATTATGGGCACATACGGTCTGGTTTTCCTAAGACAGATCAGTGTTTTCAGTTGTTGTCAGCCAATCCATCCTTTACCGAGTTCACCAGCAACATTTCATGTGATTTTTATAGCATATAGTTAGGATTTTTATCTAGACCCATTATTTAATTTGAGCTTGAAAATGATGATTTTAATCTTCTATCATTCCTTCTGCTTTATTAGTTGGACTTCTATAAAGGAAATTAACCTTATCAAATGTTTGGCTACTCTGAAACAGATTATATTGTAAAGTAGTATAATTTCTTCTTTCCTTATACTTGCCAATTTGCAGAATAACAAGTTATTACATCAGCACTGTAAAAAGGAAGGGTAACCATATAATTTAACCTTCAAACTGAAACAATTCTGAGTGACATGAGGTGGTATTAACAATTACCCTAGGAGAGCAGTCATTGGGGATATTCCAGGCAAAAGTGACTCACAAGTGTTTTTTAAAATTCATGGATTTCTGTGTATTTTATGTTTCACCTTACTGTAATTTTTATTGCCCCAATTGTTTTATCTTTGACCATGGAAAGCCTATTCAAGTTGACTCCTATGTCCTTTGGAGATGATCTCAGTAGTCTTGGACAGATTTCTTGATTTCTTAGACAAAAAAGGTACTTCATGCTCATCTTCTGTATTTCCTTCTCCCACATCTGGAAACAATTTTTCAAAAAAGCCTTGCTCCTTTTAGTACGTAATGGTATTTAGATACTAAAATACTGGTTCTAGTGTGTGATTGCTTCCGTGTTGCCATTGCTTTTATGCCTCTCAACAAACAGAGCTAGGAAAGGTGCATTTTTCAAAAGGGAAGACTAATAATGTGTATGCTGATATTTTTAAATCAAAAGAAGCAATACTGGAATTTTATTTAACTTCTTTTATATTTGCTTTTCATTTTCTCTTATTCTAAAAATACTGATTAAATTATTGGTTTTTATATTATCTCTATTATCTACTATCATGTATATTCACTTAATACCAATATTTTTACTAACAATGACTAATTCAGCTTCAAATTTCTTTGGTGCTATTTTTAATCCTTACAGCGTATCTCAGTAGCAACGTCAGTTACAATACTGTTTTAAAATAATGTTAAATAATTCTGGTCAGAGGGGTTACGTAGTCAAATTGATGTGTGATTTGGGGTATTTTTTTAATTTACTTTTATAATTTATGTAGAATGTTTAAAGTTCGAAATTCAAAACTGTAAAAACAGATATTTTAAAAGAGTTGTAGTTTATCATTTAACATGTTCCTATTTTTGCCAGCCTCACAAAAGATAACATTAATAAAACCAAAGTAATGCTGCAATATTGAAACTAGTTTGACTATATTTACTGACATATGAACACATAAAGGTAACTTCTATTATAGAATAACTATTTTAACGTCTTTTGTCTCATTTTAATCATAGGCAACTTTTTTCCTGTCCTCATTACTTTTTTTTTTTTTTTTTTGGGGTACGTGGGCCTCTCTCTGTTGTGGCCTCTCCCGTTGCGGAGCACAGGCTCCGGACGCGCAGGCTCAGTGGCCATGGCTCACGGGCGCAGCTGCTCTGCGGCATGTGTGATCTTCGCGGACCGGGGCACGAACCTGTGTCCCCTGCATCGGCAGGCGGACTCTCAACCACTGCGCCACCAGGGAAGCTCCCCATTACATTTTTATGTAAGCTATGCTAGTTTCAGGTGTCTGTTTTGGTATGCTAATTTCAGGGAAATTGCTATAGTTTTTTTCAGACGCCAGTCCATAAATTCAGATTATTTCATCACAGCTCTTTGTACAACGGCTGAGTTCATCAAGCACATTTTTCTTACTTTTATGTCCTATTCTGACCCTACTGCTGTTGTGCAGATTTGTAGAAAGCAGAAACACTGGATGTATGACTCTCCTGTGAGAGTGGGTGAGTGTTAGAGATGCTGGAAATGCCATTTTTAGAGCTGTTTCATGTGAAGGGTCATATACTCTAAAAAGAATGTCTCCCAAGAAACCCTCATCCTGAAAGGTTCTGCTGCATAATTCAAAATGGCTACAAATGTCTGTAATGAAACTATGGAAGCATGGGGAAGTATCTGTCCTTAAGGCATGGCTTAACTTAGTGGTTGAAACTTCGTTTGGTAATATGATTTTTCCAGTTAATTTTAGATGATGGTAGGGAAAATAATACCTCTCTAAAATAGTTAACAGAGTGTTCATTCATATACAGAAATATAATATACTGGAAAAGATAGTAAATTTCAGTTGATGAAATACTGTAGAAAAGAAAACTATTAAATTTTATTTAACCCTTATTGCTCGAATTTATCTGACCACAGAAATTTTTGCTTTCCTATATCACATATTAATATGCAGGAGAATTATTATTCTATAAACACATCTAAGTTTTGTAAAGACTGTGTTAAATAAAGCTCAACAGGTACATTTATGATAAACCTTTTCAAGGCTTTCTATTTATTACTGTGAATCAGGAATCTTCAAGCTGGAGTACGGTACATGGGCCATCTCCCAAACTTATTTATATAAGAACCACTTTTCTACATGACACAAACTGTGAAATATTGTTTGAGAGGTATAATCGTTTTTAATTTTCACAATTTATACCCCTCTTTCTCACCCAGAGAAGGTCATATAATTTATCATGAAATGCAGAGAAATATGATTTTATCGCTATTCTTCTGATTATTAATACATTTAACTTTTTAATTGAGGTATAATATACACACAGAATTCTGCCTACCTTGTAAATGAAAAGTTTGATGAATTTTCACAAACTGAGCCAACTGTGTAACTAGCATCTAGCTCAAGAAGTAGAATATTATACCTACCTGGAAAAGGAAAGGAAAATGCAAATTTCCTCAGACATTCCAGGACCATCTCATTTTCTTTCAAAGAATAGTAAGCAATGAGGTAAGTAAGACAAAATTTTACAGATATACTCCCAAGTTGTATTAGATGAACTTATTCTAGGTTGCAGAAATTAGACTAGAGATTTTGCTTATCAACTGCATGGACAACCACCCTGTAGATTTGTACCCCCTCCCAAAGCTACAGATCTAAGAAATTGGCCAGAAAAAATGTAGGGTAAGTGAAATCTTACTCTACTTTAAGTGAAATCCATTCAACCTGTCTTTCCACAAATGTTCCATGCACTAAGACTATTTTCCTCTATTCCTTGATCTTTTGTACTTTGGCAATAGTACAATTTGTATTTCTATTTGAAAAATACAAATAGATTTGTTTATATAGGTGGCAACTGATGGGAGAAAGAGGAATGATGACTGGCAGTTGCAAACAGTATTTGTGGACAGTGGTGAAAGTGGCAAAGAAAATTCTCTATTTGGAGCAACATCTGTATCACTTGAAGACACAGCTCCTTAGTTTCTTGTGCTATCTGTAATTGTCTTTTTTGTCTGTTTGCACAGCCATTTAAAATTGATCTTGGAAGAGCTAATGAGGTACTGCCAACTGTCACTGTCTTAACTCTCTGCTTATAATAGCTATAAAAAATTGATGCCTATTATGTTCCCACCACTATGTTTAGGTTTCAAACTACATAATCCCTAAATCCCACCTCAACACTGTGAAATAGGTATTGTTAGTCCTATTATATTAACTAGTAAAACCAACAGAGAGACAAAGTACCTTGCCCTAAATTGTACAGATAATAAATTGAGAAAACAAGTTTTAACTCTAGGTACATCTGGCTCAAAAATCAAGCTATTTGCACTTAAACATGCATCCTATAATTTCTTTAGGTTCTGTATTCTTGAGAGCAGCCCTGTGAGATAGGGATTGTTTTTATTTCATGGAGGTGCAATCACTGAGAGCTGGGGTTTGAACCTAGGTCAGAAGATTGTGGATGTACTACTTTTTCAACTAACCAAATAGCATATATATGTATATATATATTTTCTTTTTAAATTCAACTTTAAAAAACCTCTTTCTATTAAGAAGTTCAGAGACTTACTATATCAAAGAAATGGAAGCATGCTGCTGACTTTTAATAGAAAATGAAAACACATGGTTTGAAATGGGGAGAGGGCACTAACATGTTTCTGATTTTTAATGATGTTAACAATGTTTCTTAAAAAAATGTTTCTTAAGGTACAGCTTAAGAAATGGTTTCTTACACAACGAGACAGAAGGTTAGAGCCAGATTTCCATCATTCATCTCTGTTTACATGACTGACTACATTAATATTTTTATGTTGCAGTAAGAGGTGGATTCATTTTTTTCAATACTAATAGTTATTGAGGTTAAGATAAAATATAAGTACAAGAAAATAAATATATGAAAATCATTAAACATAAAATTACATCAGTTAGCATTTTGTACCCAAAGAGAGATATATTTACAGAAATTTAAAACACTTTTTAATATAATCAGAGAGAGAGACATTATAAAGTACACCACTTTCGGTTTATTTGTTTTACCAGTAATTTTCTCAGACTTCTCCGCGGAACTGGTCTTGTTGTTCCTTAATTGATTTTACACTTAATAAAGTTAACATGCCATAAAAGGAACAAAAAAACAAAATGTTACTGATTTTGGACATTAAAAATAATGTATAATTAAGATATATATTTATATACAATAAAAAGATCTTTCTATAAAATGATTGTTTTAGTATTTATTGGTAGACTCCTTTTCTAAAAAAGAGAAGACAGCATATTTTATATAGCACAGCCAAGAGGCACATGAAAAGATGCTCAACGTCACTAATCATTAGAGAAATGAAAATCAAAACTACAATGAGATATCACCTCGCACCAGTCAGAATGGCCAGCATCAAAAAGTCTACAACAATAAATGCTGGAGAGGGTGTGGAGAAAAGGGAACCCTCCTACATGGATGGTGGGAATGTAAATTGGAGCAGCCACTATGGATAAAAGTATGGAGGTTCCTTAAAAAACTAAAAATAGAGCTACCATATGATCCAAGAATCCCATTCCTGGGCGTACATTTGGAGAAAACCATGGTTCGAAAGGATACATGCTTTCCAATGTTCATTGCAGCACTGTTTACAATAGGCAAGACATGAAAGCAAACAAAATGTCCATCGACAAAAGAATGGATAAAGAAGATGTGGTACATATATACAATGGAATATTATTCAGCCATTAAAAACAATGAAATAATGCCATTTGCAGCAACATGGATGGACCTGGAGACGATCAAACTGAGTGAAGTTAAGTCAGATAGAGAAAGACAAATAAGATATCACTTATATGTAGAATCTGAAAAAATGATACAAGTGAACATACTTACAAAACAGGAACAGGCTCACAGACTTGGAAAATAAAGTTACGGTTACCAAAGGGGAAAGGTGGAGGGGAAAGATAGATTGGGAGTCTCGGATTAACATATACACACTACCATATTTAAAATAGATAACCAGCAAGGACCTACTGTATAGCACAGGGAAATCTGCTCAATATTCTATAATAACCTAAATGGGAAAGGAATGTGAAAAAGAATAGATACATGTATATGTATAACTGAATCACTTTGCTGTACACCTGAAACTAACACAAAATTGTTAATCAACTATACTCCAATATAAAATAAAAATTTTAAGAATATAGCATAAATTACAGTTCTATTGACAGAATTGTTTTTTATGTTTTATCAGTGGTGTCAGAGGTTTCCCGATTTTATCAGCCTTATTGAGGTATATTTACATATAAAAACTGTATCCATGTACAGAGTGCAGTTAATTAATTGTGATGATAGATGTACACACTGTAAAACCACTGCCCAAATCAAGATACACATTTCCATCACCTCCAAAAGATTTCTTAAGCCCATTTAGAGTTTATCCCTCCCTCTGCACCCTACCCCAAGCAATCACAGATATGTTTTTGGTCAGTATAGATTAGTTTGTATTTTCTAGATATTTATATAAATGGAATCAAATGGTATGAACGTTTTTGTAACAGGCTTTTCTCAGCACAATGACTTACAGATTCAGACATATTATTACATATATCAGCAGTTTCTTCACTTTTATGCTGAGCATACAAATATTTAGGTAACAGATTAATGTGTTTTGATACTATTTTAAAGGGAATTTTAAAAAATAATGTTTCAATCATTTATAGCTAGTACATAAAGTCCAATTGACTTGTATATATAAATCTACCATGCTCTGACCTTCTAAATTCAGTTAATTCTAGTTGTTGTTTTGTATACTTCTTAGGATTTTCTATATAAACAATCATACCATCAGCAAATAGAGACAATGTTATTTCTATCACTCTAATCCCTATGCCTTTTATTTACTTATTTTTCCTGCTTTATGTCAATGGCTACATCCTCGATTGTAACCTCAAATAGAAGTGGTAGGAGTAGGCATCTATGCCTTCTTTCTGACCTTAGAGGGGAGCGTTAAATATTCACTATTAAATATGATATTAATTGTAGGTTTTTATAGAAACTTTCTATCAGACTGAGAAAGTCCTTTGTCCATTTTTATTACTACTGTACTAAACATTTTTATTATGAATAGATGTTGAATTTTGTCAAATGCTTTTTCTGCATCTATTGATATGACCAGGGATTTTTGTCCTTTATTTTATTAATAAAAGTATTTTATTATCATGAAATAATCCTTTTTATTTCTGGTAGTACCCTTTGTCTTGAAGAATCGTTTTTTTCTGATTTTATTATATCTACTATCAAGTGTATTCTTGGAATTTCGTATCTTTACCCATCTCTACTTTCAACTTACCTACATTTGTATATTGAAAGTGAGTCTTTTGGGGATAGCATATATTTGAGTGCTCGTTTTGTAATCTCTTATGATTATCCATGCCATATATATGGAGTGCTTAGTCCATTAATATTTAATGTAATATTGATATGGTTTGATTTTGTTGTACCATTTTACTGTGCTTTCTTTTTGTCCATTCTAATTTTGTGTTATTCTTTTCTTTCATTTCCTTGAATAGTTATTTTGATTATTTGAATAGTTTCTATATATATTAGTTTTATACATATAGAAACTCTTTGAATAAGGCATACTAATATGTACTGACTTTATACATATAACTGTTTGCATTTTTAATGGCTTCTCTAAAGATATATTATATATCTTTAATTGTTCACAGCCTAATCAGAGTTAACATTGTACCCATTCATGTGAAATATAAAGACCTTGCAATCATCTAGTTCCATATACCTCTTTTGATATCCTTTATGCTAGAATTTTCACATGCATTTAAAAATCTGTAAGAAAATATAGTTTTTGCTTGAAAAGTCATATATTTTAATGTAATAAAGAATAAAGATAGATGTGTATATATAATATATCCATATATTTATCACTCTTTATAGTATTGCAGTAGCTCCTTACTGTTTGAGTTTCCCTCTGCTACCATTAACTTTGACTTGAAGAATATCCTTTAGCATTTCTTGCAGTTCATATCTTCACATAACACTGTCTTTTAGTTTCCTTTTATCTGAAAATATCTCTAATTTGCATACTTTATTGAAGGCTAGTGCCAATTATCTACTACATGTGGAAGTCTGTGTTGCTAGCTGTTTGTTTTTTCATTACTTTAATGATGATATTCCACTGCCTCTGCCTCCCATAGCTTCTGACGAGATGATCACAACCATTTAAAATATTGTTCCCTGTACATCATGTGCCATTTTTCTCTGGATTCTTTCAATATTTTCCTTGTATCTCTGGACTTCTGCAATTTGGATATGATATGCCTAGGCAGAGTACATTCACTGCATTTGTTCTGTATAGATTTTGCTGCATATCTACCACATTTAAATTATTGTATTTCACCAAATTTGGAGCATATTTGGCCATTATTTCTTTAACTTTTTTTGCTCCCACATTTTCTTTTCCACTTTTGGGAATCCCATTACATTCATTCTAGACAATCTGATATTATGTAATATTTTCTGAGGTTCTGCTTGTTTTTTTATTTTAATATAGTTTTCTCTTTGGCCCTCAGCCTGGATAATTTCCATTGAACAATTTTAAACTCTATTTGGTATTTCCTCTGTCAGCACCATTCTGCTATTAATCCCATCGAGTCTGGATAATTTCCAGTGAACAATTTTAAAGTCTATTTGTTCTTTCCTCTGTCAGCTCCAAGCTACTATTAATCCCATCGAGTCTACTTTTTATTTCACATATTTTGTTTCTGTTTCTATAGTTTCCATTTTCTATTTATTATTTTTACTTAGCATTCTTTTTTTTCAAATCTTTATTGGAGTATAATTGCTTTACAATAGTATGTTAGTTTCTGCTTTATAACAAAGTGAATCAGTTATAAATGTACATATATCTGCATATCTCTACCCTCTAGCATCGCCCTCCCAGCCTCTCTATCCCACCCCTCTAGGTGGTCCAAAACATCAAGCTGATATCCCTGTGCTATGCGGCTGCTTCCCACTAGCTATCTATTTTAAATTTCGTAGTGTATATATGTCCATGCCACTCTCTGACTTTGTCCCAGCTTACCCTTCCTCCTCCCTGTGTCCTCAAGTCCATTCTCTACGTCTGTGTCTTTATTTCTCTCCTGCCCCTAGGTTCTTCAAAACCATTTTTTTTTTTAGATTCCATATATATGTGTTAGCATATGGTATTTGTTTCTCTCTTTCTGACTTACTTCATTCTGTATGACAGTCTCTAGATCCATCCACCTCATTACAAATAATTCAATTTCGTTTATTTTTATGGCTGAGTAATATTCCATTATATTACCATTCCAATATATGTGCCACATCTTCTTTATCCATTCATCTGTTGATGGATGCTTAGGTTGCTTCCATGTCCTGGCTATTGTAAAAAGAGCTGCAATGAATATTGTTGTACATGACTCTTTTGAATTATGGTTTTCTCAGGGTATATGCAAAGTAGTGGGATTGCTGGGTCTTATGGTAGTTCTATTTTTAGTTTTGTAAGGAACCTGCATACTGTCCTCCATAGTGGTTGTATCAATTTACATTCCCACCAACAATGCAAGAGGGTTCCATTTCTCCATACCCTCTCCAGGATTTATTGTTTGTATATTTTTTGATGATGGCCATTCTGACTACTATGAGGTGATACCTCATTGTAGTTTTGATTTGCATTTCTCAAATGATTACTGATATTGAGTATCCTTTCATGTGTTTGTTGGCAATCTGTACACCGTCTTTGGAGAAATGTCTGTTTAGGTCTTCTGCCCATTTTTGGATTGGGTTGTTTGTGCTTTTTTTGATATTGACCTGCATGAGCTGTTTGTAAATTTTGGAGATTAATCCTTTGTCAGCTGCTTCATTTGCAAATATTTTCTCCCATTCTGAGGATTGTCTTTTGGTCTTCTTTATGGTTTCCTTTGCTGTGCAAAAGCTTTTAAGTTTCATTAGGTCCCATTTGTTTATCTTTGTTTTTATTGCCATTTCTCTAGGAGGTGGGTCAAGAAGGCTCTTGCTTTGATTTATGTCATAGAGTGTTCTGCCTATGTTTTCCACTAAGAGTTTTATAGTGTCTGGCCTTACATTTAGGTCTTTAATCCATTATGAATTTATTTTTGTGTATGGTGTTAAGAAGTGGTCTAATTACATTCTTTTATATGTAGCAGTCCAGTTTTCCCAGCACCACTTATTGAAGAGGCTGTCTTTTCTCCATTGTATATTCTTGCCTCCTTTATCAATGATAAGGTTACCATATGTGCATGGATTTATCTCTGGGCTTTCTATCCTGTTCCATTGATCTATATTTCTGGTTTTGTGCCAGTACCATACTGTCTTGATTACTGTAGCTTTGTGGTATAGTCTGAAGTCCAGGAGCCTGATTCCTCCAGCTCCATTTTTCTCTCTCAAGATTGCTTTGGCTATTCAGGGTCTTTTGTGTTTCCATATAAATTGTGAAAATTTTTGTTCTAGTTCTGTGAAAAATGCCATTGGTAGTTTGATAGGGATTGCACTGAATCTGTAGATTGCTTTGGGTAGTATAGTCATTTTCACAATGTTGATTCTTCCATTCCAAGAACATGGTATATCTCTCCATCTGTTTGATTCAACTTTAATTTCTTTCATCAGTGTCTTATAATTTTCTGCATACAGGTCTTTTATCTCCTTAGGTAAGTTTATTCCTAGGTATTTTATTCTTTTTGTTGCAGTGGTAAATGGGAGTGTTTCCTTAATTTCTCTTTCAGATTTTTCAATATTAGTGTAAAGGAATGCAAGAGATTCCTGTGCATTAATTTTGTATCCTGCTACTTTGCCAAATTCATTGATTAGCTCTAGTAGTTTTCTGGTAGCATCTTTAGGATTCTCTATGTATAGTATCATGTCATCTGCAACAGTGACAGCTTTACTTCTTCTTTTCCAAATTGGATTCCTTTTATTTCTTTTTCTTCTCTGATTGCTGTGGCTAAAACTTCCAAAACTATGTTGAATAATAGTCGTGAGAGTGGACAACTTTGTCTTGTTCCTGATCTTGAAGAATCCTTGCATTCCTGGGATAAACCCCACTTGATCATGGTGTATGATCCTTTTAATGTGCTGTTGGATTCTGTTTGCTAGTATTGTGTTGAGGACTTTTGCATCTATGTTCATCAGTATTATTGGCCTGTAGTTTTCTTTCTTTATGACCTCTGTGTCTGGTTTTGGTATCAGGGTGATGGTGGCCTCGGGGGATGAGTTTGGGACTGTTCCTCCCTCTGCTATATTTTGGAAGAGTTTGAGAAGGATAGGTGTTAGCTCCTCTCTAAATGTTTGATAGAATTCAACTGTGAAGCCATCTGGTCCTGGGCTTTTGTTTGTTGGAAGATTTTTAATCACAGTCTCAATTTCAGTGCTTGTGATTGGTTTGTTTATATTTTCTATTTCTTCCTGGTTCAGCCTCTGAGGTTGTGCTTTTCTAAGAATGTGTCCATTTCTTCCAGGTTGTCCATTTTATTGGCATATGGTTGGTGGTAGTAATCTCTCATGATCCTTTGTATTTCTGCAGTGTCAGTTATTACTTCTCCTTTTTCATTTCTATTTCTGTTGATTTGAGTCTTCTCCTTTTTCTTGATGAGTCTAGCTAATGATTTGTCAATTTTGTTTATCTTCTCAAAGCACTAGCTTTTGCTTTTATTGATCTTAGCTACTGTTTCCTTCATTTGTTTTTCATTTATTTCTGACTTGATCTTTATGATTTCTTTCTTTCTGCTAACTTTGGGGTTTTTTTGTTCTTCTTTCTCTAATTGCTTTAGGTGTAAGGTTAGGTTGTTTATTTGTGATGTTTTTTGTTTCTTGAGGTAGCATTTTATTGTTATAAACTTCCCCCTTAGAACTGCTTTTGCTGCATCTCATAGGATTTGGGTCATCGTGTTTTCATTGTCATTTGTTTCTAGGTATTTTTTGATTTCCTCTATGATTTCTTCAGTGATCTC
The DNA here is from genome assembly GCF_008692025.1 of Phocoena sinus. Taxonomy (NCBI): domain Eukaryota; kingdom Metazoa; phylum Chordata; class Mammalia; order Artiodactyla; family Phocoenidae; genus Phocoena; species Phocoena sinus. The sequence goes on from NC_045771.1 coordinate 84,257,909, forward strand.
TTGGTTATTTAGCAGTGTATTGTTTAGCCCTCATGTGTTTGTATTTTTTTACAGATTTTCTTTCCTGTAATTGGTATCTAGTCTCATAGCATTGTGGTCGGAAAATACTTGATACAATTTCAATTTTCTTAAATTTACTAAGGCTTGATTTGTGTCCCAAGATATGATCTAACCTGGAGAATGTTCCATGAGCACTTGAGGAGAAAGTCTATTCTGTTGTTTTTGGATGAAATGTCCTAAAAATATCAATTAAGTCCATCTTTTTTCATGTATCATTTAAAGTTTGGGTTTCCTTATTTATTTTCATTTTGGATGATTTGTCCAATGGTGAAAATGGGGTGTTAAAGTCCCCTACTCTGATTGTGTTACTGTCAATTTCCCCTTTTATGGATGTTAACATTTGCCTTATGTATTGAGGTGCTCCTATTTTGGGTGCATAAATATTTACCATTGTTATATCTTCTTCTTGGATTGATCCCTTGATCATTATGTAGTGTCCTTCTTTGTCTCTTGTTATAGTCTTTATTTTAAAGTCTAATTTGTCTGATATGAGAATTGCTACTGCAGATTTCTTTTGATTTCCATTTGCATGGAATATATTTTTCCATCCCCTCACTTTCAGTCTGTATGTGTCCATAGGTCTGAAGTGAGTCTCCTGTAGACAGCATATATATGGGTCTTGTTTCTGTATCAATTCAGCCAATCTATACCTTTTGGTTGGAGCATTTAATCCATTTACATTTAAGGTAGTTATCAATATGTATGTACCTGTTACCATTTCTTAATTGTTTTGGGTTTGTTACTGTAGGTCTTTTCCTTCTCTTCTGTTCCCTGCGTAGAGAAGTTCCTGTAGCATTTGTTGTAAAGCTGGTTTGGTGGTACTGAATTTTTTTAGTTTTTGCTTGTCTGTAAAGGTTTTAATTTCTCCGTCAAATCTGAATGAGATCCTTGCTGGGTAGACTAATCTTGGTTCCGTTTCATCACTTTAAATATATTCTGTCACTCTCTTCTGGCTTGCAGAGTTTCTGATGAAAGGTCAGTTGTTAACTTTATGGGGATTCCCTTGTATGTTATTTGTTATTTTTCCCTTGCTGCTTTTAATATTTTTCTGTCTATTTCATTTTTGATAGTTTGATTAATATGTGTCTTGGCATTTTTCTCCTTGGATTTATCCTGTATGGGTCTCTCTGAGTTTCCTGGACTTGATTGACTATTTCCTTTAACATATTCGGGAAGTTTTCAACTATAATCTCTTCACATATTTTTTCAGTCCCTTTCTTTTTCTCTTCTTCTTCTGGGACCACTATAATTCGAATGTTGTTGCGTTTAATGTTGTCCCAGAGGTCTGTGAGACTGTCCTCAGTTCTTTTCAATGTTTTTTCTTTATTCTGCTCTGCAGTAGTTATTTCCACTATTTTATATTCCAGGTCACTTATCCGTTCTTCTGCCTCAGTTATTCTGTTATTGACTCCTTCTAAAGAATTTTTAATTTCAGTTATTGTGTTGCTCATCAGTGCTTGTTTACTCTTTAGTTTTTCTAGGTCCTTGTTAAATGTTTCTTGTACTTTCTCCATTCTATTTCCAGGATTTTGGATCATCTTCAGTATCATTACTCTGAATTCTTTTTCAGGTACACTGCCTACTTCCTCTCCATTTGTTTGTTCTGGTGGGTTTTTACCTTGCTCCTTTATCTGCTGTGTATTTCTCTGTCTTCTCATTTTGCTTAACTTACTGTGTTTGGGGTCTCCTTTTTGCAGACTGCAGCTTCGTAGTTTCCATTGTTTTTGTTGTCTGCCCCCAGTGGGTTGTGTAGGCTTCCTGGTGGAAGGGACTGATGCCTGTGTTCTGGTGGATGAGGCTGAATCTTGTCTTTCTGGTGGGCAGGACCATGTCTGGTGGTGTGTTTTGGGGTGTCTGTGACCTTATTTTGATTTTAAGCAGCCTCTCTGCTAATAAGTGGGGTCGTGTTCCTGTCTTAATAGTTGTTTGGCATAGGGTGTCCAGCATTGTAGCTTGCTGGTCTTTGATTGGAGCTGAGTCTTAACATTGAGATGGAGATCTCTGGGAGAGCTTTCACCATTTGATATTATGTGGAGACGGGAGGTCTCTGGTTGACCAATGTCCTGAACTGGGCTGTCCAATTTCAGAGGCAGAGGTCTGTCACCCAGCCCAAGCACCACAACCCTGTCAGCCACACGGCTCTGAAGAAAAGGGAGAAAAAAGAAAGAAAGAAAGAAAATGCAATACAATAAAGTAATTAAAATAAAAATTAAAAAGTAATTAAAAAAAAGAAAAAGGAGTGCAACCAAACCAAAAAACAAATACACCAATGATAACAAGCAATAAAAATTATACAAAAACAAACAAACAAACAAAACCGGACAGATCGAACCCTAGGACAAATGGTAAAAGCAAACCTATCTAGACAAAAATCACACAAAGAAGCATACACATACAAAAAGTGAAAAAGGAAAAAAAATATATATCTATATATAAAAAAACGGAAGAGAGCAACCAAATCAATAAACAAATCTACTAATGATAATAAACTCTAAATATTAAGATAAACATAAAACCAGAAAAAAATTAGATGCAGACAGCAAACCCCAAGTCTACAATTGCTCTCAAAGTCCTCCACCTCAATTTTGGGATGATTTGTTGTCTATTCAGGTATTCCACAGATGCTTCAGGTTACAGCAAGTTGATGGTGGAGATTTAATCTGCTGCTCCTGAGGCTGCTGGGAGAAATTTCCCTTTCTCTTTGTTCACACAGCTCCTGGGGTTTGGCTTTGGATTTGGCCCTGCCTCTGTGTGTAGTTCGCCTTAGGGCATCTGTTCTTAGTTCAGACAGGACCGGGTTAAAGTAGCAGCTGATTAGGGGACTCTGGCTCACTCAGGCTTGGGGGAGGGAGGGGTACAGAATGCGGGCTGAGCCTGCAGTGGCAGAGGTTGGCGTGACGTTTCAACAGCCTGATGCGTGCTGTTTGTTTTCCCAGGGAAGTTGCCTCTGGATCACGGGACCTTGGCAGTGGTGGGCTGCAGAGGCTCCTGGGAGGGGAGCTGTGGACAGTAACCTGTGCTTGCACACAGGCTTCTTGGTGGCTGCAGCAGCAGCCATAGAGTTTCATGCCCGTCTCTGGTGTCTGTGCTGATAGCAGCGGCTCACGCCCATCTCTGGAGCTTGTTTAGGCGGTGCTCTGAATCCCCCCCCTTTCCTCGTTTACCCTGAAACAATTATCTCTTGCCTCCTAGGCAGTCCCAGGATTTTTCCTGGACTCCCTCCCAGCTAGCTGTGGCACACTAGCCCCCTTCCGGCTGTGTTCATGCCAACCCCAGTTCTCTCCCTGGGATCTGACCTCTGAAGCACGAGCCTCAGCTCCCAGCCCCCACCCGCCCTGGCTGTTGAGCAGACAAGCCTCTCAGGCTGGTGAATGCTGGTTGGCACCGATCCTCTGTGCAGAAATCTCTCTGCTTTGCCCTCTGCACCCCTGTTGCTGCGCTCTCCTCTGTGGCTCAGAAGCTTACCCCCCGCCACCCGCTGTCTCTGCCAGTGAAGGGGCTTCCTAGTGTGTGGAAACTTTTCCTCTTTCACAGCTCCCTCCCAGAGGTGCAGGTCCTTTCCCTATTCTTTGTTTTTTTTTTTTTTTTATTCGTTTTTCTTTTTCCCTACCCAGGTACATGGGGTTTTTTTGCCTTTGGGGAAGTCTGAGGTCTTCTGCCAGCATTCAGTAGGTGTTCTGCAGGAGTTGTTCCACATGTAGATGTATTTCTGATGTATTTGTGGGGAGGAGGGTGATTTCTATGTCTTACTTCTCCACCATCTTGAAGGTCTCTCTCAGCATTTTCTATTTCTATCTAGTATTTTCCTTTTTTTGATTGAAATTTTCTATTTTTTTTCTTTTCTTCCTAGTGTATTTTCCTTTGCCTCACTTGTTATTATCATAAGAGATGCTTTAAAGTCCTTGTTTGACAATTCAACATGAGGGACATCTTAAAACTGACATCTGTTTATTTTCCTTTAAGAAGAATGAATTACAGTTTCTCAGTTCTTCTTATTTAAGTAATTTTGGATTATATTCTGGACATTGTTAGAGTTGTGTTGTTGATGGTCAACATTCTGTTATATTCCTATAAAAGGTGTTCTTCTTTTTAAAGCAAAAGATTACCTTGCTTATGGTCAAATTGTAAACATTTTGTCACCTATTGGAGGCAGCACCTCAAATCTTAGTTTCCTCTTTTTAGCCTTAGTTGAAAGCTGCTTTAAGTCTTTCCCATACTTGCATGATTCAGTGGTTAGCCAGAGATGTGGGGAGAGTTTACACACAGAACTTGGGGATTCCTTCTGTGCCTTGCTCCTTCCCAGGATTCCATCTTCACTTTCTAGGAGTGTGATTGCCCTAGTTTTATCTTCTGTTTCTTTAGGCCAGAAAAATATGTGGGATTTTACCAGACTTCTAACTTCCTTGAGCTACACTGGGATTGCAGGCTGTCTTCAAACTAATGTCATAAAAATGGGAAACCACCCATGCTGTGACCATGTTCCAAGTTTTACATCCTCTTTAAAAAACACACACACAAACTTTTCTCACTTTTATCTTTTTAAAAAGTTTATCCAGATTTAATGTTTGTTATCTTTAAGATGATTCACTCTTTAGAAGATTTTTTTGGCCATATTTGAAGAGGAATTCCTTGGGATAGAAAAATGTAATCCTTTTCTCAGAAGGCAGTAATATCTCTCTTGGATAGATTCCCAAACATATGTTACTGTGTAAAAACATTATCTGAGAGATTAGATACTCATCAAAATAAGATTTCCAAAAAATAGGCATCCCAAAATACAAAGAATTACAAAGAAAAAAGCAGAATTGGGCAAAATCTTAAAAAAGCCTAAGGTATTTTTTTTTCCAATTGGATATATAGCTTGTGATTTTTTTGAACTGGATTTTATTTTGGTTGTTGCCTGTACCCCCTCCAGATGGCACAATATAAATTATCTGTCTTAGAGAAAAGCAAAGAGAGAGGCACTGTCTGAACACGGGGCTCTCGAGAATCTAATGTGCAAACAGAATTTCCTCCTCAATTAAAGTTGCTGCCTCTGAACTCCTTGTAACAAATAACTTAACTTTTTTTTTATATTAGATGCATATCTAATCCTAAGAACTCAATCAACAAGACTGTTTCCTTTCAATTACAAATTATATTTTATGATTGTGAATAAATGAATTTATTCTTGTAAAGTAAAAATCCTCATAGGATATATGTTTAGAATTTTGATCCAAAGCTGAAATTAAAATTTTCATTGATTTTGAGAATCAAGTATGCGTAGGTTACAGATCAAACTGCTTAATGCTCTCTAGAGACTTAAAAATAATTTATTACTTTTAAAACTAGGGAAAATCAATGTCTTTAATATGTTTATATTTTTAACAATGAAAGTCTAGTTGTTGGGTAATACTGACAGTTGGGTATTTTAGGCAATTCATCTTGAATTAGGCATGGTGAGAATGCCAAAAAAGATGTTACCTGAAGTCACATGGAATGATAGCTGACCAAGAATTCCATAGCTGGGCAACTTACAATACAAAAAAATTGGTTTCCATTTGAGATATTATAACAGTGAAAAGTTACCTTGTATTTCTATTCTTTCATTTACTTCACTTACTAAAATAGGTATAAGTATTAATTCATCTCATGATTAATTTTTTTGAGGTTTACTGCCTTGATGAAATTCTAATTTCAGATACTTCTGAGTCATTTAGATAATAAATCCAAATTTTTACTCAATTTTTCATTTAATGAGAGAAAAACCATTCCAAACACTTATAGTAATAAAAGATACTTCAGTGACTGGCCTTCAAAATTATAGAAGTTATCTGTAATATTTTACATATTCCTTTGAAAAGTTGGGTAGTACTGAACCTCCAGGTTTCATTTTTCATAGTAAATATACCAGTCATTAAATTCACTGCTTAATCTTTGTTGATGAAACAGGGCATCATGAGTATGATATATCAAAGCATATAGTTATGTTTTCCAATTCATATTTATAATAGTGAAAGAAATATTGCTGCAGAGGAAACTTTGGGTCTATTTCATTTCTGACTATAGTTTTAAAGGAGGTTTTGTATTAGAACATAATGCAACTTTCTATTTTGAAATCTTTTGACCTAATTTTTATTTTAAACGTTACCAATTATCATCATATTTCATCTGTCTGTGTTAAGGTTCTAGATTTAATTTACTTTTAATGCTTTGGAATTAAAATAATTTTTAAAAACTAATTTTCTATTACATTATATCTGAGAATAATTTGTTTAAAAGACTAATACTAGAAATGGCTTTTGCTTTTACAAAGGATTTTGATCATCAAAACTTACCAGAGCACTAACAGCTAAAAAAAGAAGGGACTTAGATATTGTGAGGAAAACACAATTTATTTTAATTAAATGTCTCACATTTCAAGCTTACTCAGTTCACAAATCTCAGCCAAGGTTTCCTCAATTTTAAATCTATTTATTAATCAAAATGACTTTCTCCATTATTCATTCATTATTTACTTTTATTAACCTTCAGTTTGAAGGTTTATATTTTCATACATATCCTTTGCACCGCAGCCTAGGTTGTGTGTGTTTTGGTGCACATATCATGTATTTTTCCTTCAAACCATTTCTTTGAAAAAAAAAAAATAGAAAGTGTCCTAAAATAGCAAGCCTCTGAACGACTTTTGCAGTCAAGTTTGCCGTTGGGTTTGCTCCACTCAGTGCTCACTAGTCTAACGAGACATGCAGGGCCTGTGCCAGAGAGAAGCACCTGGCCTCAGGCCAGGACACTGCCTATTCAGCCAGTCTCAGTATACCTCTCTGAGACTGAGAATATGCTTAGAAACTGCCAGGATCAGCTGAATGGTAAAATATTTCAGATGTGTTGAAGGAAAACAATAAACCATCAAGATAAACACAACATCATTAGGGTGCTTGATGGGCATCCTCGAATAAGATGTTGAGCTATGAATACTGTGTGTTTATCTTTGCCCACAGGACATAAATCAATTCTGTAATTTGGTGACAAAGTAAAAGAGTATTGTTTTACTCTCCAGCTGGATTCCTGGGGAAAAAATAGTATTATTTCAAAGTGAAAATATTGTATTAAACATATTTCTTTACCAATAACTTAGCTTTCAACATTTAAACTCACACATCGCTATTTTATTCTAGTGTTTGGGTAAAAATGCCAGTAAAAACAGGCTTTCCTTTACCGTCTTCTGAATAACAAACTATCATTTGGAACCCTTTCCTCATAATAAGCCTTGTATGCTATAACAAGAAAATGTTTGGAGACCCAATAAAAGCGAGCATGCTAATTTAGTGCACTGAATACATTCTGGTGTTGAGTCTCAGTGAGTTATTAATGATGAAATGGCGAATAAAGATTTAAAAAAATATTTCAAAAATATATATCTGCTATTATTTTATGAAAAAAAAAGAAAAGAGAAACATCGCAAAATTGTGTATTGCCACAGAATAGATCTTATTGGTATCTCAGAGACGTGAAAACTCTGTGAGGAGTTATATTGAAAATCCACCTGAGGGGATGATATGAAACCACTTCTTCTTATCTTGCAACTTTTAAAATACCATTTGAAAGTTAAACAGAAAAAAGGAGAGTCTTTAAAAAATGCTTTCTAAAGTTATAAAATTTCAGAGTTAAAAATGAGTGGGTCGTAGAGATTTATGTGTGTTTTAACTAACTTCTTACATTTCACATTTATATATACATGACAAAAACATATCAGGGAAGTTAAGGAGCAAGTACACAAAATATATTTGGCAGAACAATGATCATAATCTCAATCTTCTGGTTTTCTATACACCACTATTTATAATGAAGAAAATTTAGATTTTCTTGTTTTCCTCTTTAGAGACTCACACATGAATTTTGTATAATAATTTCAAATAAATAAGAGAAACTGTTTTATGAAGAATATTAAAGCTGGCAAAACATATAAAAGTTGGATAGAGTGTTATGGTTTTCTCGGGATATATGCCCAGGAGTGGGATTGCTGGATCATATGGTAGCTCTATTTTCAGTTTTTTAAGGAACCTCCATACTGTTCTCCATATTGGCTGTACCAGTTTTCATTCCTACAAACAGTGTAGGAGGGTTCCCTTTTCTCCACACCCTCTCTAGCATTTATTGTTTGTACATTTTTTGATGATGGCCATTCTGACCAGTGAGAGGTGACACCTCATTGTAGTTTCGATTTGCATTTCTCTAATAATTGGTGATATTGAGCATCTTTTCATGTGCTTTTTTAACCATCTGTATGTCTTCTTTGGAGAAATGTCTATTTAGATTTTCCACCTATTTCTTTTGATTGGGTTGTTTGTTTTGTTTTTTTGATATTGAGCTTCATGAGCTGTTTGTATATTTTGGAGATTAATCCCTTGTCCGTTGCTTCATTTGCAGATATTTTCTCCCATTCTGAGGGTTGTCATTTCGTTTTGTTTATGGTCTCCTTTGCTGTGCAAAAGCAAGCTGTAATTCAAAAAGACACATGCACCCCAATGTTCATTGCAGCATTGTTTACAATAGTCAGGACATGGAAGCAACCTAAATGTCCAGTTAAAGAGGAATGGATAAAGAAGGTGTGGTACATATATACAATGGAATATTACTCAGCCATAAAAATGTACAAAATAATGCCATTTGCAGGAACATGGATGGACTTGAGATTATCATATTGAGTGATGTAAGTCAGACAGAGAAATACAAATATCATATGATATCACTTAAATGTGGAATCTAAAAAAAGGCCACAAATGAACTTATCTACAAAACAGAAATAGAGTTACAGATGTAGAAAATAAACTTATGGTCACTGGGGGTAAAAGGGGAGGAGGGATAAATTGGAAGATTGGGATTGAGACATACACACTACTATATATAAAATAAATAGGGGCCTACTGATAGCACAGGGAACTCTACTCAATACTCTGTAATGGCCTATATGGAAAAAGAATCTAAAAACGAGTCGATATATGTATATGTATAACAGATTCAATTTGCTGTACACCTGGAAACTAACACAACATTGTAAATCAATTATACTCCAATAAAAATTTAAAAAAATAAAAGAAACATATTGAAAAATAATAAAATACTAAAATTACTCATATTCTAAAATAAAAAAGTTGGACAGAGTATTCCCTGCTCATTTCCTTCTTAAAGATAAGTGCTTAAATGAGAGTGAAACCAATACACAATAATATACGTTAAGATATGTTTGGAGGAGGGACCTTCAAGATGGCAGAGGAGTAAGACGTGGAGATCACCTTCCTCCCCACAATTATATCTGAAATACATCTACATGTGGAACAACTCCTACAGAACACCTACGGAATGCTGGCAGAAGACCTCAGACTTCCCAAAAGGCAAGAAACTCTTCATGAACCTGGGTAGGGCAAAAGAAAAAAGAATAAACAGAGACTAAAGAATAGGGATGGGAAAAAAAAAAAAGAATAGGGATGGGACCTGCACCACTGGGAGGGAGCTGGGAAGGAGGAAAAGTTTCCACACACTAGGAAGACCTTTCACTGGTGGAGACAGGGGGTGGGCGGGGGGGGGGGGGATGTTTGGAGCCACAGAGGAGAGCGCAGCAACAGGGGTGCAGAGGGCAAAGCTGAGAGGTTCCCACACAGAGGATTGGTGCTGACCAGCACTCACCATCCTGACAGGCTTGTCTGCTCACCAGCTGAAGTGGGTGGGGGCTGGGAGCTGAGGCTCGTGCTTCAGAGGTCAGATCCCAGGGAGAGAACTGGGGTTGGCATGAACACAGCCGGAAGGGGGCTAGTGTGCCACAGCTAGCTGGGAGGGAGTCCAGGAAAAAACCTGGGACTGCCTAGGAGGCAAGAGATCATTGTTTCGGGGTGCGCAAGGAGAGAGGATTCAGAGCACCACCCAAACAAGCTCCAGAGGCCAGCATGAGCCACAGCTATCAGCACGGACACCAGAAATGGGCATGAAATGCTACGGCTGCTACTGCAACCACCAAGAAGTTTGTGTGCAAGCACAGGTTACTATTCACGCCTCCCCTCCCGGGAGCCTGTGCAGCCCGCCACTGCCAAGTTCCCGTGATCCAGGGACAATTTCCCTGGGAAAACACACAGTGCACATCAGGCTGGTGCAACATCACGCCAGCCTCAGCCACCACAGGCTCGTCCCACATTGCATACCCCTCCCTCCCTCTGGCCTGAGTGAGCCAGAGCCCCCTAATCAGCTGCTACTATAACCCCGTCCTGTCAGGGCGAGGGAACAGATGCCCTCAGGCAACCTACAGACAGAGGCAGGGCCAAATCCAAAGCTGAAACCCCAGGAGCTGTGTGGACAAGGAAAAGAAAGGGAACCTTCTCCCAGCTCCCTCAGAAGCAGTGGATTAAGTCTCCACAATCAACCTGATGTATCCTGCATCACTGGCATACCTGAATAGACAATAAATCATCCCAAAATTGAGGTGGTGGGCTTTAGGAGCAACTGTAGACTTGGGGTTTGCTTGCTGCATCTAATTTGTTTCTCCTTTTATGTTAAGCTTAGTTTAGTATTTGGAGCTTATTATCATTAGTTGATTTGTTTATTGATTTGGTTGCTCTCTTCCTTTTTATACATATATGTTTTTTTCTTTTTCTTTTTCTCTTTTTGTGAGTGTGCATGTGTACACTTCTTTGTGTGATTTTACCTGTATAGCTCTGCTTTTACCATTTGTCCTAGGGTCCTGTCTATTTCTTTTTTTTTTTTAGAATAGCTTTTAGCACTTATTATCATTAGTGAATTTGCTTTGATTGCTCTCATTTCTTTTTTTGTATTGCTTATTTATTTTTAATAGTATTTTTATTTTATATTTAATAACTTTATCTTATTTTATTTTTTTCTTTCTTTCTTTTTTTTTCTCCCATTTCTTCTAAGCTGTGTGGCTGACAGAGTATTGGTGCTCCGGCCTGGTGTTAGGTCTGAGCCACTGAGGTGGGAGAGCCGAGATCAGGACATTGGACCACCAGACACCTCCCAGCTGCATGGAATATCAAATGGTGAAAGCTCTCCCAGAGATCTCCATCTCAATGCTAAGAACCAGCTCCACTCAATGACCAGCAAGCTACAGTGCTGGACACCCTATGCCAAACAACTAGCAAGACAGGAACACAACCCCACCCATTAGCAGAGAGGCTGTCTAAAATTATAATAAGTTCACAGACACCCCAAAACACAACACTGGACATGGTCCTGCTCACCAGAAAGACAAGATCCAGCCTCACCCACCAGAACACAGGAACTAGTCCAATCCACCAGGAAGCCTACACAATGCACTGAACCAACCTTACCCACTGGGGGCAGACACAAAGAATTACGGGAACTAAGAACCTGCAGGCTGCGAAAAGGAGACCCCAAACATAGTAAGTTAAGCAAAATGAGAAGACAGTGAAATGCACAGCAGATGAAGGGGCAAGGTAAAAACCCACCAGAACAAACAAATGAAGAGGAAGTAGGCAGTGTACCTGAAAAAGAATTCAGAGTAATGATAGTAAAGATGATCCAAAACCCTGGAAATAGATTGGAGAAAATACAAGAAACCTTTGACCGGGACCTAGAAGAACTAAACAGCAAACAAACAAGGATGAACAACACAATAAATGAAATTAAAAATTCTCTAGAAAGAACAATAACAGAATAACTGAGGCAGAAGAACGGATAAGTGACCTGGAATATAAAATAGTGGAAATAACTACCACAGAGCAGAGTAAAGAAAAAAGAGTGAAAAGAATTTAGGACAATCTCAGAGACATCTGGGACAACATTAAATGCACCAACGTTTGAATTATAGGGGTTCCAAAGGAGAAGAGAAAAAAGAAAGGGACTGAGAAAATATTTGAACATATTATAGTTGAAAACTTCCCTAATATGGGAAATGAAATAGTCCATCAAGTCCAGGAAGCACAGAGAATCCCATAAAGGATAAATCCAAGGAGAAACATGCAAAGACACATATTAATCAAACTATCAAAAATTAAATACAAAGAAAACATATTAAAAGTAGCAAGGGAAAAGCAACAAACAACATACAAGGGAATCCCCATAAGTTTAACAGCCGATATTTCAGCAAAAACTCTGCAAGTCAGAAGGGAGTGGCAGGACATATTTATTTTAAAGTGATGAAAGGGAAAAACCTACAATCAAGATTACTCCACCCAGTAAGGGTCTCATTCAGATTCGACAGAGAAATTAGAACCTTTACAGACAAGCAAAAGCTAAGAAAATTCAGCACCACCAAACCAGCTTTACAACAAATGCCAAAGGAATTCTCTAGGCAGGGAACACAAGGAAAAGACCTACAAAAACAAACCCAAAACAATTAAGAAAATGGTAAGGGGAACATACATATCAACAACCACCTTAAATGTAAATGGATTAAATGCTCCAACCAAAAGACAGAGACCAGCTGAATGGATACAAAAACATAGCCATCTATATGCTGTCTACAAGAGACCCACTTCAGACCTAGGGACACATACAGACTGAAAGTGAGGGGATGGAAAAAGATATTCCATGCGAGTGGAAATCAAAAGAAAGCTGCAGTAGCTATTCTCAAACCAGACAAACTAGACTTTAAAATAAAGACTATTACAAGAGACAAAGAAGGACACTACATAATAATCAAGGGATCAATCCAAGAAGAAGATATAACAATTATAAATATTTATGCACCCAACATAGGAGCACCTCAATACATAAGGCAAATACTAACAGCCATAAATGGGGAAATCAACAGTAACACAATAATAGTACGGGACTTTAACACCCTACTTTCACCAAAGGACAGATCATCCAAAATGAAAACAAATAAGGAAACCCAAGCTTTAAATGATACATTAAACAAGATGGACTTAATTGATATCTATAGGATATTCCATCCAAAAACAACACAATACACTTTCTTCTCAAGTGCTCATGGAACATTCTCCAGGATAGATCATATCTTGGGTCACAAACCAAGCCTTGGTAAATTTAAGAAAATTGAATCACATCAAGTATGTTTTCTGACCACAATGCTATGAGACTAGATATCAATTACAGGAAAAACAACCTGTAAAAATATAAACAAATGGAGGCTACACTGGATGCTACTTAATAACCAAGAGATCACTGAAGAAATCAAAGAGGAAATTAAAAAACACCTAGAAACAAATGACAATGAAAACACAACGACCCAAAACCTATGGGATGCAGCAAAAGCAGTTCTAAGGGGGAAGTTTATAACAATAAAATGCTACCTCATGAAACATGAAACATCTCAAATAAACAACCTAACCTTACACCTAAAGCAATTAGAGAAAGAAGAACAAAAAAACCCCAAAGTTAGCAGAAAGAAAGAAATCATAAAGATCAGATCAGAAGTAAATGAAAAAGAAATGAAGAAAACGATGGCAAAGATCAATTAAAGTAAAGCTGGTTCTTTGAGAAAATCAACAAAATTGATAAATCATTAGCCAGACTCATCAAGAAAAAAAGGGAGAGGACTCAACTCCATAGAATTAGAAATGAAAAAGGAGAAATAACAACTGACACTGCAGAAATACAAAGGATCATGAGAGATTGCTATGACCAACTATATGCCAATAAAATGGACAACCTACAAGAAATGGACAAATTCTTAGAAAAGCACAACCTCTGAGACTGAACCAGGAAGAAATAGAAAATATAAACACCGATCAGAAGCATTGAAATTGAGACTGTGATTAAAAATCTTCCAACAAACAAAAGCCCAGGACCAGATGGCTTCACAGTTGAATTCTATCAAACATTTAGAGAGGAGCTAACACCTATCCTTCTCAAACTCTTCCAAAATATAGCAGAGGGAGGAACACTCCCAAATTCATCCCCCGAGGCCACCATCACCCTGATACCAAAACCAGACACAGAGGTCATAAAGAAAGAAAACTACAGGCCAATAATACTGATGAACATAGATGCAAAAGTCCTCAACATAATACTAGCAAACAGAATCCAACAGCACATTAAAAGGATCATACACCATGATCAAGTGGGGTTTATCCCAGGAATGCAAGGATTCTTCAATATATGCAAATCAATCAAGGTGATACACCATATTAACAAACTGAAGGACAGAAACCATACGATCTTCTCAATAGATGCAGAAAAAGCTTTCAACAAAATTCAACACTGATTTATGATAAAAACCCTCCAGAAAGTAGGCATAGAGGGAACTTACCTCAACATAATGAAGGTCATATACAACAAACCTACAGCCAACATTGTTCTCAATGGTGAAAAACTGAAACCATTTCCACTAAGATCAGGAACAAGGCAAGGTGCCCACTCTCACCACTATTATTCAACATAGTTTTGGAAGTTTTAGCCACAGCAATCAGAGAAGAAAAAGGAATAAAAGGAATCCAAATCAAAGAAGAAGTAAAGCTGTCACTGTTTAGAGATGACATGATACTATACATAGAGAATCCTAGAGATGCTACCAGAAAGTTACTAGCACTAATTAATGAATTTGGTAAAGTAGCAGGATACAAAGTTAATGCACAAAAATCTCTTGCATTCCTATATACTAATGTTGAAAAATCTAAAAGAGAAATTTAAGAAACACTCCCATTTACCATTGCACCAAAAGGATAAAATACCTAGGAATAAACTTACCTAAGGAGACAAAAGACCTGTATGCAGTAAACTGTAAGACACTGATGAAAGAAATTAAAGATGAATCAAACAGATGGAGAGATATACCATGTTCTTGGACTGGAAGAATCAACACTGTGAAAATGACTCTACTACTCAAAGCAATCTACAGGGTCAATGCAATCTGTACAAGACTACCAATGGCATTTTTCACAGAACTAGAGCCAAAAATTTCACAATTTGTATGGAAACACAAAAGACCCTGAATAGCCAAAGCAATCTTGAGAGAGAAAAATGGAGCTGGAGGAATCAGGCTCCTGGACTTCAGACTATACTACAAAGCTACAGTAATCAAGACAGTATGGTACTGGCACAAAACCAGAAATATAGATCAATGGAACAGGATAGAAAGCCCAAAGATAAACCCATGCACATATGGTCACCTTATCTTTGATAAAGGAGGCAAGAATATGCAATGGAGAAAAGACAGCCTCTTCAATAAGTGGTGCTGGGAAAACTGGACAGCTACATGTAAAAGAATGAAATTGGACCACTTCTTTACACCATACACAAAAATAAACTCAAAATGGATGAAAGACCTAAATGTAAGGCCAGACACTGTAAAACTCTTAGAGGAAAACATAGACAGAACACTCTATGACATAAATCACAGCAAGATCCTTTTGACCCACCTCCTAGAGTAATGGAAATAAAAACAAAGATAAACAAATGGAACCTAGTGAAACTTAAAAGCTTTTGCACAGCAAAGGAAACCATAAATAAGACAAAAAGACAACCCTCAGAATGGGAGAAAATATTTGCAAATGAAGCAACTGACAAAGGATTAACCTCCAAAATTTACAAGCAGCTTATGCAGCTCAATGTCAAAAAAAAGCAACCCAATCCAAAAATGGACAGAAGACCTAAATAGAGATTTCTCCAAAGAAGATAGATTGCCAACAAATACATGAAAGTGTGCTCAACATCACTAATCATTAGAGAAATGCAAATGAAAACTACAATGAGGTATCACTTCACACCAGTCAGAATGGCCATCATCAAAAAATATACAAATAATAAATGCTGGAGAGGCTTTGGAGGAAGGGAACCCTCTTGCTTTGTTGTTGGGAATGTAAATTGATACAGCCACTATGGAGCATAGTATGCAGGTTCGTTACAAAACTAAAAATGGAACTACCATACGACCAGCAATCCCACTACTTTGCATATACCCTGAGAAAACCATAATTCAAAAATAGTCATGTACCACAATGTTCATTGCAGCACTATTTACAATAGCCAGAACATGGTAGCAACCTAAGCATCCATCGACAGGTGAATGTATAAAGATGTGGCCCATATATACAATGGAGTATTACTCAGCCATAAAAAGAAACGAAATTGAGTTATTTGTAGTGAGGTGGATGGACCTAGAGGCTGTCATACAGAGTGAAGGAAGTGAAAAAGAGAAAAAGAAATACTGTATGCTAACACATATATTTGGAATCTAAAAAAGAAAAATGGTTCTGAAGAACCTAGGGGCAGGACAGGAATAAAGACGCAGACATAGATAATGGACTTGAGGAGACAGGGAGGGGGAAGGGTAAGCTGGGACGAAGTGAGAGAGTGGCATGGACATATATACACTACCAAATGTAAAATAGATTGCTAGTTTGAAGTAGCTGCATAGCACAGGGAGATCAGCTCTGCGCTTTGTGTCCACCTAGAGGGGTGGGATAGGGAGGGTGGGAGGGAGACACAGAGGGAGGGGATACTGGGATATATGTATATGTATAGCTGATTCACTTTGTTATAAAGTAGAAACTAACACTCCATTGTAAAGCAATTATACTCTAATAAAGGGATTTAAAAAATTCTTGGTATGCCAAACAATAAGTAAATAAAATTTAAGAAAAAGATGTTTGGAAAGTTCTGAACTTTGCAATGAATATTTACACTGATTGGCATTTCTCTGCAAGAATAATAGGAGCTTACTAAAACATACAACAAATTTCCCACTGTTCTCAGCTTTAGCAATCTTTGAATGTTTCTGTATATCACATGACAGAGAAAGCTTAAATGTAATTTTTCTCAGGATATTTTTCAGATTAACGTTAAGTACTTCATTCAAAATAACACGTCACATGTTCACATAAAGAAACAAAGAAAAATAGTAATTCTTGCACCCTTGTCACCACTTCATCCCTATTCCAATGTAAAGAAATATAATCTTTTAATTATTTCTCATTTCAGATTTTCTTTATATATATTCTCCAATTTCTTATATGGAATGTAAATGTTACTTTATTAAGTCACCACCGTGGAAACTGAGGATTTTGATCACTTAAGTTATCCTCTACCTCTGACCATCCCCTTCTCCCAATATTTTGACAATTTGATAATTATTCATTTTATTGCTTAGCTGTGCAACTTTATATAATGTACTTACATATTTTTTTCATACTTCATCAATTATCATCAAGTTCCCATCTAGATTAGATGGGGATACCTTACTCCTGATCTTTTTACTTTTTCTTCTCATTATACCTACTACCTCTGTCTTCAGCATATTAGTTTATGCTCAAAAATAATACAACTTATATTCTGTTCTATGATCTAAAAGTGGAAAACTAATGAACTTCATGTGTATTATTATGATTTTGTAAAGTTATTAACTGCAATCTGAGTTGTATTTTAAAATAATGTTTTCTTTTCTAGTGTTTCAATATCATGACTTCTGGATCACTCAACGTATAATATAGCCAACATTAAGACCATGTTGATTATTTTTTTGTCAGTTTATCAGTTGTTTAAAATTATGCCCACATTTTAGTATGCTTCATATTTGGACCATGAAATTCTTGTATTGGGATTAGCTTTTCCTGGTGTTTCTCATTTCTCCCCAACCTTTTTTTGATAAGATAATGTACCTTCTATGTAACCTCAAGTCTATTCATCTTCTAAACCTATTGAAAAGCTTCCCAAACAATTTCCAATGCACAGCAAGTGAGAAAAATAGGTTACAGGTGTACAGAGATGCCCTCATCTCTCTGATCAGTGTCACCAAGTTACCTTACCCGGTTGTATAAATATAAATATTTCTTACGTATAATACGACATGAAGAAGGTTGAGAAACACTTAGTGCCTTTAGACCTGTTTTTCTCCAGTAATAACACTTCTGGAACTCTTTTTCCCTCTGCCCCAATCTGGGGTAGTACCTTTCTGGCCCTACGTCAGAGATGTGGTCCTATGACTTCCTGTCTCTGCAGTCCTGGGTTGGTGTCTAATTTCCTGATTCCACATCTTTGGTTTTTTTCCTTCTTAATTTTCTCCTAGTTTTATAGTAGCTCATCCCCAAGTAATGTCTAAAAACAACTGGGTGAAGAGTCAATTTTATGAGTCCTTGAATTAAAAAAATGTCAGTATTCTGCCTTCACACTGGATTTATGAATTGCCTAGAGACAGTGTCCTACATTCATAGTCATTTTCCCTAATACTTCTGGAACCATCGTTCTATAGTTTTCTGCCATCCAGAGTTATTAATCAGATATCTGATGCCAGAGAGAATATTATACAGTAGTGGTTATGAGTTTTTGTCTCCAGAAGCTTGCATTTATTTTGTGTGTGTGTTGTTGTTGTTCTTTTTTTAATTTTACTTATTGCAGTTAACTCAACCATAATTTCTTGACTTTCTATGAAACAGAAATTATGCTTGTCTATGCACTTAATTATCCAATATTTAGTTTTGACTTCTTTTAATTTTATAAATTAGGTACTATAGTTCTTAGTGTAAATCACTGTTTAGTCTTACCTTCATATTTGGTCTTCTCTTTGATCACCATTCTGTCTTGCACCCCTCATTTTCCTTCAGTAATCATTTTCTTTTCTCTTGAAGTAACTATTTAGAAGTTACTTTAGCAAAGTTCTTTCTAATGATGTTGCAAAAATTTTCTTGCTGGAAAAATGTCTTCATTCTTCTTTTTATAAAGATAGCTTTGCTGTGATATACCTTACTTCCTACATTTGTGGATTTATATGTTTTCATCATTTCTGGTAAATTCTCAGCCATTACTTTCTTATATATTGCCTCTTCTTCATTTTCTCCTTAAAATGAGAGCTGCATAATACCTCAGGAGAAGGCATCCCTGAGAGTGGGTTGATATCCGGAAAAAGGAAACTGTAAAAGAAAGGAAAAGACAAGGCTGGTGAACAGGTAATCCAAGAGTTGGATAGGCAGTGTAGTATCTGTTCCCAGAGGAAGAGTTAGGGTAGAAGTCTGTAAGATAGAATGACACATACACATGCTCTGAGCAGATGAAGACCTTTCCAATACTTTACATGCAAAGATTATAGAAATTATTATTGCTCCTTGTTCTCAAACTGCTGGTAAGAAAAAATGTTTTCATAATTTTAATAGTCACATTCCATTTTTCTTGTCAGTCTCATCATATTTATTTCTCAAAATTCTCCTTACTGTGTGTTAAATTCCATTTTTCTTACCCAGTTAATTAGACTGTCAAAGCAGCAAGATCTAAGGATGGGCAGTATGTGAAAATAAAAGTTCACCTTGACTAAATCTTATCCCATAATATCTTCTTGGTTTATTTCATTCTATATAGATCTTCATGTCTTATCTCCTTTCCTTCTCTATAAAATTCTGTGTCTTCTTTCCTCCCCCCTGTTTCATTATCTCCATTTCCATATCTGTCTCCATGTGGTGTCTTTCTCTCTTAACACATTAGCCCTGTATATTTCTTCTCCGTGGGCACCTTTACTTTTCTTCTCTACCTCCTTCTTATCTCTCTATCTTATTTTGCCCTAGTTTGGTCTCTTTCCTTTATCTTTCCCCCGAACCATCTCCTATCTAAATCAAAAAAGGAAGACAAATTTTAATTTATAGAACTTTTAAATACTACTGAGTATTCAGATATCAAAATAAAAACCTTATTTGATTGTTTTATATGTCTAGATTAAAAGTATACTTTTAAAAAATTTGTACCATTGACAAAATCTCTCATCTATCCAACAGTCATACTCTGTTTTGATAAAGAAGTTTTATGTGGGCAAAACCTTTCCATCACCAACATATTTTGAATAGGTTTTGCCTCTCTATCCATTCATTCATTCATATAGTTCTTTCCTCTAAATGAGTTTACATTTTATCAGGGTGTTTAAAGCCTATACGCAGCAATCTCTATACAGAGAGGAATAGTGGAAGGTTCCTGCCTTCTTGTAGGAAAGTGAGTTACATAATCAGACAGGAAGATTATTTTGGTGACACTATGTTGAACTTATTTTATGCAGGAAACTCGGGGTCATAATCAGATATGGTGATAGCCGGGATGATAGCCAGGATGGCAACCTGAACTGAGCTGGTGGCTATGGGCATGGAATTGGACTCTATACCAGACTCTGGACGCACTTCAAGCTTCCTTCAAACTATTTCTTTGCTTACTCTTAGGTCTGCAGTGCTCCTCTGTCTCTGTGAAATTTTACCCAATTTCAAGGCCTTGCTTTAATTACCCCTCCTCCTTGACAATTTTTCTTCTTCACTCTCTTGTATGTCTTACCAGAAATTTGGATGATTCCCTTCCTTAGAATTCTCACAGGAAGGAACGGATGTAGAGTTAGAAATGGATTGAAAAGAGGCAGCGGGTGGGGAAAGCAGTGGTTCCTACTGGAATGCACTTTGTAGTGAATCTTAAATAAGTTAAGGGCCTATTTATAATTTTCTCTCCAATTTTTCTTGTTATTGGGGTCTTATTTTACTGGACATAGTTTAACACTAGTTCTTGAAATTGCACTCTAATTCATGCCAGCTACATCACACTAACTTTCTGGTTCAGCAGTGCTCATTTTCACAGTTTAAGTTATTTCAAAATCCTTTAAAGATAGTATTTGATTTATTGGCTGATTGAATCAACACATGATTTTTTTTTTTGCACATAAACTTGAATGTACTTTGTGTCTCTCATTAAAATAAGTTATTCATATGACATATTTATAAAAGGTTATTCAGCTTACTCATGAAAAATACTGTCAAAGAAAACCATTCTCTTGGAAATATCCCAAACCCCTTTTCATTATATGCTTTAAACACACATGTTCTGGCAAAATCCCAATCTTGAATAAAATCTAACTTTCTTCTGCATGATTTCACACATATCATATCACTGTACATGACAGGAGAAAAGTCACACATGGAGAAAATGAAATGTATAAAATTATTAAAATAGACTCTCAGTATCATGATTCTCCATGATATTTTAAAATATTCTTCACTCTAATTTACTTTTTTCTGTTTCTGAAGGACTTTTCTGTTTCTAAAGTACTATCCACATAAACCCATTCTCTAAAAATAATGTGTAAATATTTTGAAACCTTATTAATTAAATTACAGAATTAAAAAGTACAGTGCTGAGCTCTCAGGTCAATTTTGTTTGAAAGTTTGTGATAGATGAAAGTGCAATATCAGAGCACCAATGACTTTGAAGGCATTGGCCAATATATAACATTTAAGTTTTGGTTCATCTGCTGTACTGAAAGAAGTAAAATCTCAGGTCTTGACCGATGTTGAGAGTCTTAAAGAAAACCTCCTTCATGTTAAGTTGGGATGGAAAAGCTACAATCACAGGAAAAGATCAAAGCAGACCTAAACGTAACTACTGCCCTAATCCCAGAAGAAAGTAGGAAAGTCTGCAGGAGAATAGAAAGGAAAGGAAACATATTTTTGAGACATAATGTCCACAGAACAATGGTGTGGTAACTTTTCACCCCAGCTACATATTTTGGGATATTCAAGGAACTGCAATCCATGAACTTCTTTAACTGTCACCTCCAACAGTTAGTTCCCCTCAGGCAAAAAGCAGAAGCAAATGCAATTCCTCTCTGGAAAAGGATACACTTAACTCTGGTCTCAAGGTACCTCCAAATTTCTAAGGCACTAACCATAATCAGTCAAAGATGACCAGGCAGTTAAAGAAAGAAAGATGCATAACAAAGAACCAGAAGACTCTTGAGACAGCAACATTAGACTTATACAGACCTCAGATAATGGAATTCTCAAATGCAGACTTATAAATAACCATGGTCACCTTATTTCAAGAAATAACTGATATTATGAGTTGCTCTAAAAACCTTAAATAAAAAGGACAGGGTTAAGAAAGTCAACCCCACATTGTATTTTGAAAATGAAAAGGCCTCTATTTCCAGCAATTGGAGGGCAGACTGAGTAGAAAATCCTAAGTCTGGGAGAATTTCAAAGCTGACTGGCTTCTCAGTCATGACTCCTCTTATGTTAAAGCCATGGCCCTAGTAGAAAAGGCATGGAACTCTGATAACTAGAATGAGAAAATTGGAGAGGATTTGTCTGGGTAACTTGAAACCCTTTATGTATATATTCCCCTAAACACTCCAGGCCAGATGAAGTAGCCCACTTCTCCTTGCTAGAGGCAGATAGCACCTTACCCTCTGTCCCTAGTTGTACTTAATTTTGCTGAGGAATATATAGAATAAATAAAAGTTAAATGTGGTTATATATTAAAGAAGACATCATATATGTTGGCAGGATCATAACCATCGTGCCAGAAATCTAGGGAGAGGTCTATGTCATGTGAGCCATAGAGCTTGATAGTGGATCTCTGAGGTTGACAGAAATCAAAGTGATATGCTGATCTTATCTTTCTTTCAGTTTTTTCCCTTCCTACCCTTGTATAATACCTCCACCATATTGAATGTTTTTTTAAAAAAAGGTCTAAATTCTTAGGAAATGAGTCATATACATCCAAATTTATCTCACCTGAAAAGCCAACAGATTTGAGGCCCTACCTCCCCTTCAGGACTATGTCTGATTATGTCCAACAGAGAACAAAGAGTTCATTTTGTCTTCAGAAATTTGTTGAACATCAATTAAAAAAAAGTGATAGAAGGGCTAAATGTTATATTGCATGATAACAGTGTAAGAGAAGACCACTAAAGGAAGGAGAAAATGATGATGTTTATACTTTTTTAAATTCATGGCAATTTTCTCTAAAACTAACTTTAAATGAAATATAATTATATACAGGAGAAAAATCATAATAGTTCAAATCAATCTTTTGAAACAAACTGATTATCCAAATCATAGACTCTCTTCTCAATAGAGCTGACTGCATTCTAGTGTTAGAATTATTGACAAAATCGAAATAACTATAAGAACTATGTGTGATTTCTAGTTAAAACAAATAGAAATAGCTCTTTGAGCTTGTAGAAGTTATTCAAGGTCTTTGGAATCTAGTTTACCCAAATATAAATGAATATTTTGACAAAATGACTTATGAAATCCTTTCAAGCCTGAGTACTTTATATAGTTTTTGATGCTCCGATTCAAATGTATTTTATCTTCAATTCAAAAAGGAAAGAACAAGCCATTAACATTATCATTAAAATATATATTCAGAAAGCATTTTTAGTCTTTTTATGATCTATTCTGTAAAGTTCAAGCTCATTTTAAGCCCTCATATGGTATAATTCCAACCCACTATTGCCTTCTCTAAACCTTATGTGGTCTATATGTTAGTCAATGATTATTCTCCATTCCACAAATGTCGATGAATCCTGTACTGTTTCTTCCTTTAACTTTCCTCTATTTTATTGTTTCATCTCCCTTTCTTTTGGATGGCTTTCATCCTATACTCATCTGAATGTCAAAAATTTCTTTATTAAAGTTTAAGTCAAATGCCAACTCCTTTATAAAACCTTACTTAGTCACCCAGAAGAAATAGTGTTTCTTTACTTAATGCTTGGTAACTACTATGAATTTTAATCTAAAATATAACTCATCACATTGTCTTGTAGTTTTGTTCTTTGTGTTTATGTCTTACTCTCTCTAGGAGAAAGCAAGTTCCTTTAAGGATGGTACCATGAATTGGGCATCATACAACATTCATCCTGACATCAGCCCCAACACCCCTCAGTGCCTAGGAACTAAAAGACATTCCCAGAGAATCTGACTGGTAGTGATATTTAGGGAAGAAAGTTAAAAAAGATTGGGATAATTTTATCTAATGCACATTCATGACCCAAATCCCAGGATCAGTTACAGGACTGATAGGTCAACTTAGACTTTCATTAGATTGCATTATCAGCCCTTCTAATGTTTCTAGATGGTGCATCATTTGAAGGCTCATCACTAGCCATGTTTCCAGTCTAGAACTGTGGTCATATTCTTCCAGATGCCTTGACAAAGTCACCTCTTATGAACAACAGGTAAACTAGTGTGAAATGCACTTAACTAAATTAAAACAGCATGACAAATTAGAGCAATAACATGCTTAAAAAAGAATTTATAACAAAGGAAATTCTGGGCTTCATTAAAGCCAAAGGCAGATTCTAGCACTTGAACAATCCAAAGCAAGGGCTTTATAAACTATAAGGGATATACAATTGTTTATTACTTTGTATGACTGTTCATATTATCCCTTAAAACTTGGAGTTAATATTTAAAATAGGAGTTAATATTTAAAATAGGAGAGTATCAAATATAAAAACGTATCAAAAAGACACTTCATATATAATTATTTTGAAAATAACTAGAAAAATTATAGATCACTTTATAGTATTTGACTAGATAACTGTTTGAAACAAAAAATGTTAAGAATTATTACAATGAAGAATTCTTTTGTGAGAAAGAAGTATATTCATTTTTGCTGTTTCCTTTTGATATTAAAATTTATTTTATTTTTTATTCATAGGGGTCTTGTGCTTCAAATACTAATAACGTAATTTATTTGTGACTAATACAAATTGTTGAGTCATTATGGTTAACAATATATGTTAATTAACAACAAGAAGCATTAGTTATAAAGCTTAATTTCTACTAAACATCTTAGTTGCTTAAGTAGATATATTTCTCTGTCGATTTATGAAAGATATTATTTCCCTATTAAATGTTACAATATATCCAAACATGTATTTTATTATAAAGTGTTATTTTAAATATAGGTGGTGAAAGTTAATATTATATATAATCATATAGTTAGATTCTTGCCCATTTAAATGTTTTGACATTTATATTAAGTTAAATTATTTTTCTTATATGGAGAAAGAAAACAGCAGGGAGTGCTGTTTCAACAAATTTTGACCATCATTTTGTAGAATCTTGTCCAGTTTTGTTGCACAATTATTGCTATAAATTAAAAATAAATCTCAGTTATTTTTAAGCACATCTAGAAAGACCTATTTTTAGAAATCATCTGGTCTGAATGGCAAAGATCTCTTCTAGATGCCAGGATATGAGCTTATAAAAGTCTTTCCATATAATTGGAATTATAGACTATATATTTAAAGAAAACATAAATAATATAAAATACATTTTTGTATACAGTATTAATAAAATTATTTTTTGTTATTTTATTTGTATAATAAGAACTATAAAAATATTTTAAAAAACTGAATCTTGGATTGGTTCTTCAGAATGGATTGGATCTGTGTGAACAAACAAGTGACTAGGGGCCATTCTCAACAAGTAAACCACATGGACCAAACACAGGGACTGGAATGTACACAGTGGTTCAAGGATGATGAGAAAACCAAGTATAGGGTTTGTGCACGTGATTAGTGGGAACTACATGTTGAGAAGAAGAACGTAATACTTTTAAATTTATTAATGCTATCATTCAGTGATTTTTTTGAAGACCTTACGAGTAGAGAAATAACATGGTTATGCTCAACAGACCTTCTCAAACTTTAAAGTGCACACCAATCACTTGGGGATCCTGCTACAATGCAAATTCAGACTCAGAAGTTCTCAAGTAGAGCCTGAGATTTCGCCTTTCTAACGAGTTCCCAGATGATGCTAATATTGCCAATTCCCAGACCGCTCACTGAATAGCAATGCTGAAGAGACAGTTAGCTGAAGAACCTGGAGATAAAGAAGGTAACTTTAAGTCTAATGCAGGAATCCTGGTGCAAGGCAAGGAAAGTTAGTGACAGTGAGGAAGGAGATTACAGAATGTCAGAAATGTTACATAGGAAGAATTAATAGTTATATGTCAGTTATACTTCAATTTTTTTTAAATTAAAAATCCAAAAAATAAAGAATAAATACTCAAAAAAATAATATGTTAGGTAATTTGTCTAGATTTGGGAGGATCACTGAGAAAAGATGAATCCATTTGTTTTTCTGTTTGTGAGATTGAAAGCATAATACTAATTTGAAAATAAATTCTGGAATGTGATAATGGCATGGAGGGAACCACAAGTATCCTTTTAGACTTTATACTTGCGTTAATGGTAAAACACCCAGTGGAAATGTGCACCAAGTGAGGATATGAAGCTCTGAAGAAACCTGCACATTTCTGTTTTGATATGGTAATTTCAGCCTTGGAGATAGCTGAAATCATCCAGGAAAAGTCAGTCACAACAACATAAGAATCAACACATAGAGCAAGATAAACTCAAAGGAGGAAAAGCAGTCTGAGATGTAGATAAGAAATCATGGAAGTTAGGAGGCCCTTAAACTTAGGAACCAGAATGCCATCAATGAACTGAGATCTGTAGGGCAAATACCTTGTTTTAGTAGTGAAAAACCACGGATAACTGTGAAATGTCAAAGTTTAATTGAATTCTTCTGAGCTATATCTCATAAAAAATACTTCTTGAGCCTAAAATTTGGGAAACTCTTTCAGAGTTTTACACCATTCATGCCTATATGAATTTGAAATAATGCCAGATTTAGCTTATGTTTTCTTTCATTCAATGATTAAGGACTCAGCAGATACTCAATTCGTTCTTTAATATTACTTCATACACTTAAGAGATATTATAAATCCTTTTTTTAACTTCAGTTTTTAAAAAACTATCTTTAGTTTTCCTGTTGCTTCTTTGACGTTTTATTTTTAACTACCCTTTGTCATCATTTAATTTTAATAAATTATGCGTTTGAATATTATGAATACCTATATTCTAATTTCGAAGACTAGTGTAGGATTAAACCTAGTATAGTACAGTGTCCAGTAAAAAAAATCCCACACCCTATTCAGAAAGTGGTAGGGAAATTAAATCATAATTTGTATACATTTTCCTTATTTCTACTTCTTTTTTTTTTCTGGTTGTCTTGTGTTACTTAACATTCATACTTTGAAAGTTTTTTTTTTTTAATTTTCTGATGATAAAATCCACCTGATAATGCTTAAATACTCAAGCACTGGAAACACTTATGACCAAAGCCATACATATGCATATTACTTTTGGGAATTATTCACAGACTTGTGTAACAGGCCTCAGTATAATATTGCCTTAAAACATACCAATTCTATAATACCTAATTAGATAACAATGAGGTGAATTAAAGGTTTTAGTGGTCTTTCATTATCCTTTCCTTTTGAGTCACGTTGATGCCTACTGGGTTTGAACCGGGTTAGTGTTTTTGGAGCTGAGACATGAGAATAAAGTAGAGCTGGCCCATGTTCATGGTGTGAGGAATTAAATAACATCCTAAAGGCAACATTTAGGAGTAAAGGTCAAAAATAAATGACCTACAAAAGAGATGACAAGTCACAAATTAGTCTCTATTTTCACTGGGGCTTTTGGAGAAGGATGGGGTAGATAAATGCAGCTGTACCACCAGCAATAGAAAAACATAAGAAATAAGAAATAGGACAAAGTAAATAAATCTGTTTCGAGATATTTAGAGTGCTAGGTCTGGAAGTTATCTTCATTTAGTCCAACTCCTCATTTTACAATAAAGAAACCAAAATTGATAGTACTAGATTTATCCAAAGTGACATTGCTTGTTAGATCACTGCTCATAACTCATGTTCCAGGTCAATACAGCTAATACTAAAAAATCAAATTGGGCAATATCAATATTTCCTTACCATGAATAAAACTGTTAAACTCATTAAATCTTAATAAGGATTGTGAATGTTTACTTCACTAAGAAGTGAGTGGAATAAACACCTCTTTCCTTTTCCTATGGTGAAAGAGAAACTAAACAATTATAAGGATATTGAAAATGTGATTCCATGAGATCATCTGCTTCACTTTTCTGACATATTTTTATAGTTCTTGTTGATATTCAAGTCAAGGACACCATCTAAATCTGTTCCATTTAATTATAATGCAAGTTTCTTAACAGCAGGGACCTTGTTTGTCTGTTCGCTGCTATATTTCTAGTTCTGGGAATAGCCTGGGACTTAATAGTGCTCAATAAATACTGGTTAAACAGATGGGTGAATTAATAGCCATACTTTGAATTCCACGAAAAGACAATGGCAATGAGTATAATAAATCCTTACTTAGAGATGTGAAACTATCACTTAACAGAAAATAGTTTCATATTTTAAAACCATTAAAAATGATTTCTATCAATTTACAAACTTAGTTGATCTTACACAAACCCTTAATGAAGATCTAGAAAGGGGGGCTGTTCTAGGTAAAGTAACATGTAGGATAATTTTAATTCATGTGAAATTATTCTGAAAAAGGGTTAGGATGTGGAGGAAAAGTGACTGCAAGAGAGAATATCAAATATCATGGAATTCTAAGAACTGGAATCATAATAGGAATGGGCCTCATGGTCATTAGAACTTGAGAATAGAACTAAGTCCAAGGAAACTTCATAGACTTTAGCAACAGGGATTTGTGAAACCTTTTTTTAACTGCTCCACTACAAATGTCTTCCATTTTTCTTCCCCACTCTCAGATGGCTGACTATAATCTCCTTCTATTTATTCTCTCATAGTTTAGGTATGCACATGCTTTAGTTACTGTGGGTCTTCTCCATGCCAGTCATTGTTAGAACATTTTAGTTACTAAACTACCAGCTAGCTGGGTCTGCCAATTAGTATTTCTTGTTTCAAATTTCAGTGAGAGTATCTTTGTTCTAGCTCCAAACTGAAGGTCATGGGTTGGATTAGAAT
The DNA here is from genome assembly GCF_008692025.1 of Phocoena sinus. NCBI lineage: Eukaryota > Metazoa > Chordata > Mammalia > Artiodactyla > Phocoenidae > Phocoena > Phocoena sinus. Next base: position 84,286,505 of record NC_045771.1, read on the forward strand.
TTGCTAGTTTTACGTGGTTTGCGCATACAGGGTTGAAACAACTGTGGCCAGGAATAGACTTGTGTGACACACAAAAAATTTCTCCTTCCTCCGATGAGGATTTGGCTAAGGTAGTTTGCATTAGGTAGGGATGTAGGGAGGGAAAGCACAGTGACACTTCTAAGAAAATATTTCCCCTATTTTATGAATAAGAGAACTAAGGCTGAGGAAAGTTAAATAACTTGCCTTGGTCACACACCTTGTAAATTTTTGAGGACTTAGAGAATTGCCCTTTCCATATCATCACATTATCGCTTAATCCTCACGCTCAGTCCTGTCCTTGGACAGGTTCTTTTCCTCTCTCTCTACTCTTCTTATAACTAAATTCTATTTTTTGGATGATTAAAAAATGTATATTTATGAGGAGAGGAGAAATATAAAAAGAGAGGAATATAGTGAAGGGAAGAGTAGGAAAGGAGAAAAGAAGTGCAGCTGCAACTGTGACCAAAAAAAAATATATATATATATATATTAGTCCTAACTTCATATGTGAGTCAATATTTCTAGTTAGAGCTCAACCAGCTCTCTTAAGTGCCTATATTTTATAATTCTTTCCATAATCTGTTCTGATTATGTACTGCTGCAAGCCTACTATTCATATTTGATTGAATTCCTCAAAAAAGTCTAGATTCCTAAATTTACCAAGCAAAGTTAATTACTTCTATATACCATCATGCTTGTACCTCTGAAATTCTATGAACTCAAAAATTATATACTATAAGGAACACAGTGCTGTGCAATTACACATGAGCTATCCAAAGAAATCATCTAAAAATTTTACTTATAAATACATAGAATAAGTTTGCTGGCAACTTGCTTAATAATGGGCAGACACACACAGGAGAAAAAAGAACAGGAGCTCTATTAAAACTGATAAGTAAAGAATTTAGTTGAAATATCAGCAGTGAGAACTAATTCCTTGTGCATAGTCGACTCCAGCTATTATATTCGTGAATTTATCTTTTTCAATATTTTAGAGGAGTGTAGTGGCTGGTAAAATAATGTTTTCCAAATTAGTTTTAAATTGGTCAGATGCAAAACCTTACTGTTTTACATCTTTATTAAATGTTCTCAATGAATATTTCTTCTCACCTTTACCTATTTTCTGTCTGAGAAATCAAGAAAGAGAAACAGGAAAATTCTCACCCAACTAGTAAAAGATCAATATAGGGCACAGAGAAAAATTAATAAAAGTTTAGCTATGAGTTATTTGAGTGTGTCCTATAACCAGTTTGAGATTATGAAAAGAGGAGATGAAGTGATGGTGTGGATGAGTTTGGGACCCCAGTTAATTTCTAAAATTTACTTAATAGTGTATTTTTGTGAATTAATTTAGCCAACTTACAATTAAAATCTGAGTGTGCTGGCTTACCATCAGGGTGATTAACAAACTGAGCAATCTGGCTGTCACTTTCATAGAAACTTAAAACTCCAATAAAGTTCATGTAAAAGGTAAAACTATTCTACAAGATCTGTACCTTATATAGTACAGCCTTTTGGAAGATAAAAGTGCAATGTATAAAATGGTATCTAGCTTAATTTTACGTTTTTGATAAAGAAAGTTATCTTTATGTTTCTTCAGTGATTAAACGTCAAATTAAAAACAGAAAACTCCTTCCAACCAAAACAATAACAAGTAGTAGCTGCTAAGCACTCTTCTATCACCTCCTAAAAGCAACGTCATTGGCCCCATTTTCATTTCTAAAAGCTCAAGACCAGAAAGAAATAGAAGGGAAAATTCATTCTCAAGGAACAACCTGATCATTTGAAATGTAGTATAGTACAATTGCCTGACCTATGAAAATATTTTATGAATAAATGGAAACTATTTAAATGAAGAAGTGTTATTGACAATAAAGATGCTATCTTTTATGAGTTTTAATCCCTGATAGGGAGTTTAAATTTGATTGATGCCCTTTTATATAAAGTCTCATTTGAATAATGTCTTCCCTATGTCCTCTACTATGATTTTAAACATTTTTAGAACTTGATCTTTGTAACCAACCCTGGGACTTTAAAGACTTGTTGTAAGTCATGACATTTTAAGCATCACCTGCTCTTTTCTTCTTCTTTCATGTTTCCAGTGCCTTTTCAAGCATGTTATATCATTTCAAAGTTCTGTAATGAACTACCAATATAACCCATAGATTTCAATGACCAATGTACCAAATACTTTTAACAAAAATTAATCAAGGCAAAAGTAGCATTTACTCAAGATAAATTTTCTGCAGTATGGTATAAATTATTTAAACTACATTTTAATCATTGACAGAAAAGTAGGCATACTAGCTACTAATAAACTAGGTAAAACAAAATAATGGGAAATGCATGCAATACTATCAACAATTCATGGCAAATGACACCTTCTTTTACACTCACAAGTTAATCAATATGTTTATTCATCATGCACTGATGTTCAAGACAGAATATCTATAATTTGAACTACAGAAACATTTCAAGATGTTGTTAGGTGTTAAAAGTTCCCTACAAGACTGATAATTCTTTACCTCTGAATCCTTAAGTACAGCTGGCAAAATGAGTGTACCTAACTAGGTACTTAGTATACTTGTTAAATGCTGGAAAATAAAAATGAAAAACCTTGTTCAGAACAAGTTGAGATTTCTATAGAAAAGATACAGGAATAGTAGGTTCAACATTCAGGAAAATTAAGGTAGCAAGAGTTCAAAGAAAATGAGAATCAAATATAGATTAATGAAAATTCCAGAAGAAATAGGAAACCAAAGGGAAAATAATGTAGAGTGATGAAAAAATAGGACAACACTACTTTGATCCTATACATTCTGTAATTGCCATCCTATCTGTTTCCTCCATTTTCATGCAAACTTGAGTTGTCTTCATTTGCTTGTCTCCTCTTTCAAACCTCCTACTTATTTCTAATTGAGTTGGAATCTAGTCCCATCTTCGACATTTTTCCGAGTTCTTAATAACATTCCAGTTGAACATTGTGTTAGTCTGCTATTGAAAATTCTGCTGATCTAGCACTGTTGACACTACTGAAAACTCCTAATACTACCTTATGTTATGTGACATTGCACTCTCAGTGTTTTTATCTTATCTCACCAAACTCTTTCTTTCTCTGGTTTTTTGCATCCTCTTGCTTTATGCATCATTTACAAGTTGTTCTTTATAATACTTGTTTTCTGCTCTTCTCACTCTAAAATCTTCCATCCTTGATCTTAATCACCGTCATGGTTTTAAATAATATTAATTTGCTTGTGATTCCCAAACCTACATCTATCTTAGATACTAATTCCAACATTTAGCGACTCGCATACAACTACCTCTAGGGCATTTCCATCCCCAGGCTACAGCTGTCTTTCTCCTTGTTCCCATAATATTCTGTGAATATTACTATCGATTTATTTACATTATCTTCTAATTATAAATATGTTGAGGTGTATATACTATGCAAAATTTGTGAACCATTTGAAGATGCAGGATGTGCTTTTGTCATCTTTATAGTTGCAATATCTAATAGAACATTTGTAATACAGTAGGTATTATTCAAGCATATAAATTCATGATATAATGACAATTTTTATATGAATTTTAAAATCAGATACAGCACAGAACATTAAAAATATATATATTTAAGACATGAAAGCACAATATTTTAAATAGATTCAAATTTAACAATTCTAGCTCAAGCTAGTAAGAAGATGATTGCAAGGGAGGGAGTTTCCAATTTCTTTTATTTCCTAGAGCTCTAATGAGACATTTATTTCACTTATTTCTATTAGTTTTTGTGGTCTTCAAATAATTAGTTTAATGCAAAGATATTTATATGTGTTCATTAGAGACATAAAAAATATATTTAGATGATCAAAATGAGATTTAGGGTAAGTATAATGACTATTAATGCACTTACAGTACTTCATACTATTCAAATCATTTTCACATTTGTCAAGCTGTTTAATACTTATAAAATTTATTAGAAAATTATTGTATATGTGTCTGAATATTTTAAACTGTCTTCTATCAAAAGATTGAGAAAATCGCAAAAAAGAAAACATTAAAGTTATTACATACTGGTTTCTAACCAACATGATACACTAAAAATTTACATTTTTAAATAGATTTCCCTCTTTTCCATGATACACAGCATATTTAATACATTTAATTTATTCTTGTTCTCCTCCAGTGTCTAGTACAATATATTATTATTTCTTTATCTGTGTTTTCTCTATGCTCCCTACATATATTGATGGCAATATCTCTTTTGCTCCATAAACAATTTGTCTTCAATTTTCAGAGCTTCATATTTATTTTATGGTTACAAAATAATTTGTATTACAGAAAATTAAAAAGACAAAAATCACAAATAAAGAAATAAAAGGTGGGGACAAGACGGCAAAGCAGGAAGATCCTGGGCTCCATGGACACACCAAAATTACAACTACATATAGAGAAACTATCTCTGAGAATGACCTGAGACTATCAGATAAAAATTTCTACAACTAAAGATGAAAAGAAAAAAAGCCACACTGATATGGGTAGGAGGAGGGAAGATTTGGTCTGGCTGGAACCTACACCCCTGGAGCATCAATCCACAGATGGATGGGATATCACAGCCTCAGAGGTCCTTCCTGAGGAGCAAGGGGCTCTGAACCCCACATCAGGCTCCCCAGTTCAGGGAAACTGCATGGGAAGGATGAGCCTCCATAATGTCTGCCTTTGAAAATGAGCAAAACTTATGTCTGGGAGAGCTGGAGGGTTGTAGGAAACTGAGAGCCCATCCTTAGAGGGCACAGGCAAAAACTCACTCACTCTAAAACCCAGTACAGAGACAGCACTTTGAAAAGTGCCTGGGTCATAGGTGAAGGAGATTCATTGACGGATTTTAGGGTGTGTGCCTAAGGACAAGAAATCCATTGAAACTTTCTCTAGGAATGGAGGAGCTGGCTGGTGCCAGCTTTTTTGTTTCGTTTTGTTTTCTGTTTTTGGCTCATCTTCTACCTAGCTGGCCCAGCACTGGCAGGAGTCATTTCTGACTTCCTCCTTCTAAGTTACTAGCACCACTTGCCCTGCCCCAAGTTTACTTGTGGACCTGACCCAGCCTGCAATCTTCCAAAGTAGCCCCACATCCCACCAGACCCAGTGGACACCCTTGGCCTGCACCAAAACCCCTCCACAGTGATTCTTACCCTCCCAGTCCTGGTGCGGGGTGCCCTCACCAGCACCAACATCATACCAAGACATCTCCTGCCCCAAAGGCCAGCCCTGCATACTAGACTACCTGCAACAGTTCGGGCCAGAACTGACAGCCAGCTGCACCAAGCATCAGGCTCACAAACTAGTGTGTCTGTAGCAATTGCAGCCCAGCCACCAAAGAAGGGCACACAAGCCCAAACAGAATACACTCCTGGAGCATCTGACTATGGCGACCAGAGGGACCACACTACTAGGCCCTACCTACAGTACACAAAAAGGAACAAAGCTGGAGGTATCACATGCCCTGCTTTCAAACTATACTACAAAGTTATAGTAATCAAAACAGTATGGTACTGGCACAAAAACAGGCACATAGATCAGTGGAATGGAATAGAGAGCTCAGAAATAAACCCATGCTTATCTGGTCAATTAATTATGACAAAGGAGGCAAGAATATACACTGAGGAAAGGATATTCTCTTCAGTAAATTGTGTTGGGAAAACTGGATAGCTACATGCAAAAGAATGAAACTGGACTATTTTCTTTTTACACTGAATACAAAAATAAACTCAAAATGAATTAAAGACTTAAATGTAAGAACTAAAACCATAAAACTCCAAGAAGAAAACATGGGCAGTATGCTCTTTGACATTGATCTTAGCAATTTTTTTGGATCTGCGTCCTCAGGCAAAGGTAATAAAAGTAAAAATAAACAAATGGGACTACATCAAACTAGAAAGCTTTTGCACAGAGAAGGAAAACATCAACGAACAAAAAGGCAACTTACTGAATGGGATAAAATATTTGCAAATGATATATCTGATAAGGGGTTAATATCCAAATCATATAAAGAAATTGTGCAACTCAATGTCAAAAAACCAAAAATTTGTTTAAAAAATAGGCAGAGAGGGCTTCCCTGGTGGCGCAGTGGTTGGGAGTCCGCCTGCTGATGCAGGGGACACGGGTTCATGCCCCATTCTGGGAGGATCCCACATGCCACAGAGCGGCTGGACCCGTGAGCCATGGCCACTGAGCCTGCGCGTCTGGAGCTTGTGCTCCGCTGTGGATGAGGCCACAGCAGTGAGGCCTGCGTACCGCAAAAAAAAAAAAAAAAAAAAAAAAAAAAAGGCAGAGGACCTGAATAGACATTTCTACAAAGAAGACGTACGGAAGGCCAACAGACACATGAAAAGACGTTCAACATCACTAATCATCAGGGAAATGCAAATCAAAACCACAATGAGATATCACTTTACACCTGTCAGAACGGCTATCATCAAAAAGACTACAAATAATGAGTGTTGGCGAGGATGTGTAGTAAAGTGAATGCTTGTGAACTGTTTGCGGGAATGTAAATTGGTGCACCCATGTGGAAAACAGTATGGTGGTTCCTCAAAAAATTAAAGGTAGAACTACCATACCATCCAACAATTCCACTTCTGAGTGTTTACCTGAAGAAAACAAAAACACTAATTTGAAAAGATATATGCACTCATATGTTCTTTGCAGCATTATTTACAACAGTAAAGATATGGATGCAACCTAAGTATCCATCATTAGATGAATGGGTAAAGAAATGTGGCATATATATATATATATATATATATATATATGTATATGTAGGCATATGTATGTATATGTACACACAGTGGAATGTTTGCAATAAAAAAGAATGAAATCTTGCCATTTGCAACAAACTGGTTGGAACTAGAGGGTATTATGCTAAGTGAAATAAGTCAGGAAAAGGCAAATACTATATGATTTTACTTATAGGTGGAATCTAAAAAACAAAAGAAACAAAACAAAAATAGACTTGTAGACACAGAACAAACTTGTGGTTGCCAGAGGGGTAGAGTGTGTGGAGTGGGCAAAATAGGTGAAGGCTATTAAGAGGTACAAACTCCTAGCTATTAAATAATTAAGTTACAGGGATGTAATATACAGCATAATGAATACAATCAATATTACTGTAATAACTTTGTATGATGACAGATGGTTACTAGACTTATCACGGTGATCATTTTCATTATGTCTTTAAATGTTGAATTACTATTTTGTACACCTGAAACTAGCATAATGTTGTACATTGGCTATACTTCAATTAAAAAAAAAAAAAGAAATTTACAAAAACCTCACACAGGTAATTTCTATTACTGTTCTGAGGCAGATATTTCCACTTATTTTTATGCACAAAGAATATAAGCTTTATTTAATCTTTATAAATAAATATGCTTTCTTTTTACAAAGTGGAATGATGGTGTGCCTCTTGTTTTATAATCTGCTTTTTAATTTATCAGTATTTTAGGAATGTAATAATAAATATTTCTATAGAACATGACAACAAATGGATGCAAATATACTGGTTTTTATAATAGTAAACAATGCTTTGTAAATATTCTGATGCATATCTCTATGTGTGTGTCTCATTTTTAGTTTTTCAGATCCATTATTAGGTGATGTATTATTACACCAACTGTGATAAGCATTTTTAAGTTATTAATACTCTAACATAGTGTCACTAGGAAAATAGGAACAGAAGAATGAAATGAATTGAGGTTAAACTTTTCCAGTGAATGTACACATGCAATTTTGTACATGTGAACTTGAAGGTATATGTTTCCAGGTGTGTGAACATGTTCTCTAAGTTCTTGACTCTCACTTGTAGAATAGTATTGGATTGGCCAAAAAGTTCGTTCAGTTAATGAATACATTGTTCAGTAAAGTTCTTGGTGAAAATGAAGAATGTGTCTTTTATTTTTACTTAAAACCAAACGAAGGTTTTGGCCAACCCAATACTTGTCATAATGTGTTACATTAGCTTTTGCTCCCCTTGTAGGAGGGGGTTTTTATTTTGGGCTCATTTACTAACACAGTGCTTGGTACATCATAAGTATAAAAAAAATGTACATTGAAAAAACGTCTGGATCAGTAGATGTAATGTAAACTAAATACTAAAAATACTATAATAACAGCTTTGCCACCCATATATTTTTGTCACATAGCTACTTCTAAGACTCCATGAAAATTATAACTAGTATATACAAAATGCTTCCAGTCCCCACTGGTAGTAGGAAAGTTAAAAATACTTAAGGTTAATGACATTTTTCTGATGTTAGTGTCTTAGTATTGCCCCTGGAATTTAAATAGAAACCTTTCTTTTCCCTTCTAAGAATTGATTTTTTTCTATGTACAGCCTACATTCAACACTTTATTTTAAAAGTGGAATAAATATTTATTAATCGTTCAATGCCTTAGTTACTGGCAAATGTTTCCAGATAGGAGATTATATTTTCCAAAACAAGTGTCTCCCTCAACCTTGGAAAAATGCTACTATACTCTGAGTCATTCTGATTTAGGTTTCATCTCAAGTCCTTTCTCTCAATGGAAATATTTTCATTGGCTAATTCTCAACCTGATTTTACTTCAAAACTGATTTTTGGTATTGCATTAAATAAAAAGGAATACAGCTTTTGTTTTCCTACCTCTTTTGAATCTTTCAAAATCCAACTCAGATTCCAGATATTCCACAAAAAATACCCCCCAATCATACTGATATCTTTTATTTGTGTGCCTTTGGCAGTAGTAATTTGTGTTTTGTTTGGAAGTGTAGCATATGTTATGCATTTTTATTTGTTTCATGGATAAGGCTCTCAGGGTCTAAGATTTAATTTAACCTTCTGTGAAGAAATGAATTATAACAGACAAAAGGCAGCTATCTTTAAAAGAGCCTGCTTGCAAGACTGGCCTTTAGCTGACACCTGGGAATTTGGCACTTGACCAGTCCTCTTACTAATAAGAATAACTCACTGTGTCTAGATGGTTTGAACAAATATTATGATTTATGGTGCATATGTGCTTTTCTTCTGAGAGTCTGAAATTTAAGGACATGATAGGTAGAGGGTGCTTACATCACCAGCCTACAATGGAAAACTTAGGTGCTGAGCTTCTACTGGGCTTCCTTGGGCAGAACCATCACACATGCTGCTGCATTTTTATTCCTGGATGAAGAAACATGCTCAAATATGCCACTTCATAGGAGAGAGAGAATAAGGAATATGTGCATGGATATCTCCAGATTCCGTGTCTCTTCCTTTGCTGATCCTGTGGTGTGTTCTTACCCTATAATAAATCTTGGCCATGAGTACTCCTACATGCTGAGTCCTGTGAGTCATTCTAGCAAATTTCCCAATGTGGGAGTGGTCTGAGGGATCCCCAATATACTTCATTGCAAGCTACTAATTTAGTCTATTACTTATGGATGGTATCAGAAGACATGAGACTCCTGGGTCAGAGACAAAGGATTTTCTTACTAATAGCATAGAAGACAGCATGAGTATCATGCTTGTGTCAGTTCCTATTGACCTGCAAGTTCCACGGGGGTGAAGCAGAAGGTCTTGGGTAGGTGGCTGCTGCACATAGTGGGTTGGCATTGCAGCCGAGGAATACTGATCTTGGAGAATCCACTTCTTTTATAGCCTTCCTGTCATTTGTCCTGGAAGGAGACATTATCTCATCTTTCAAGGCTGCTTACAGCTTCCTGCATACATACCCTGTAAAGAGTGGTCAGGATCTTGAATTCTTGGAATACCCAGCAAGAACATATGAGATGCTCAGGGTCCATGGAAGATCACTTTGCCCAATAATATCCCTGCATATCCCACAAGACTGTAAACATCTCAAAAACAGTACATGTATTTTCTGATTTTTAAAATGCCATCAAAGGCAGTTGCAAAGTGTTGAATCCTACACAAAGACTCGGTGACTCTTGCATTAGTTTCCTGTGGCTGCTATATCAAACTACCATGAATCTGGTGGCTTAAAACAACACAAATACATTCTCTCACACTTCTGGAGGCCGAAAGTCTAACATCAATATCACTGGGCCAAAATGATGGTGTTTGAAGGTCTGAAGTCCCTCTGGAAGCTCTAGGGGATAATTCATTCCTCACCTCCTCCAGCTTCTGGTGATTGCCATCATCCTCTGATTGTGGTCACTGCATCCAATCCCTGCCTCTGTGGTGAGACTTTTTTTCCTCTTGCATCTGTATAATGAAATCTTCTGTCCCCCTCTTGAATAAGGATATAGTTAGGGATCGCATTTAGGGCCTATCCTGATAATCCAGGATAATTGCCTCATCTCAGACTCCTTAATTTAATCACACCTGTAAATTCCTTTTTTTGCCTTGTAAAGTAACATTTAAAGGTTCCAGGGATTAGGACATGGATATCTTTTGGTGGGCGGGGGGGGGGGGCAGGATATTTTTAAATTTATAGAGATATTTAAACTGGATCATTAGAAAACAGAGTAAAATAATTTAGTTATATAGTTATAAATAGGAAGTACATTATTGTTCTACTTAATATGTCACCAGAGGCACTTTTAAACCCAAATACAAATTTTGGATAAAAGAGATAAATATAAAATCTGAAATATAAAGCAGAAGTACTTTTTATACTTAAAATAATAAAATTAGCAGTGCATCTTATAGAAACTTGAAAATAAAATTTCCCAAAACAAAAAACATTTGTTTTTGTGGACTCACAAAGAGGTTGGAATGATGGCTAAGATAGTAACTATTGTTCATTTTTTCTTATTATAAGTCAAAAAAACAATAAGCAACACATTTTTCTAAAACGTATTTTGAGAAACCATTGCTATGACAGATAGGAATATACTAGAAGGAAAATAAAAAGTGATTTATAGACTTTTGGTAGTTTACAAACTGTGGATTAGGAAACTTAACAAATACTAGTCTTTTCAATACTTGTGTTTAGGATCTAGTAAGCTTTTGCTTCTGTGTAGGAAGTAAGGAATAAATGAGCACCAAAAAACATATTTATATTCTAAAGGAATGGCTGCTTCCTTCCCTTTCTGGGAACACACATCATACACATACAAGTGTTTTTAAATCCAACAGACAGTTCCAAACACAAATTTGAATTAGCAGTTTAATTTACCCTCATAACTGTGATTTTAAAATTTTCTTTGTGGTTTTTCATACATCAGTTTAAAACAACCCTCTTAAGCTATTTCTGGCTCACTTACATTTCCTAATTGGCAAGAAATAAATATTTCTATTTGTTACTTCCTCAGTTTGGAAAGTCAGTATGTGAAAATTTAACTAAATCAGTTGTGGCTAGATCTTTGCAGTTTAAGTGGTAGATGCAGGAGTCTGATATGCCTCCTTCCTTTGGCAGAATGTTCCATAGGGTCAACGTGGTGCAAGGAGGACTCAAGAACTGGTGTTAGTGAACTATGACCCCAGGACCAAATCTGGCCCCCACTTGTTTTTGTAAATAAGATTTGATAGTATCACACACATGCTCATACATTCACATGTAGTCTAAGGCTGCTTTTGCTCTACAATAGCAGATTTAAGGAGTTGCAATAGACACCATATGACCCACAGAACCAAAAACTATTTACTATCTTTCTCTTTTAGGACAAGTTGGCTGATCTACCCTAGAAGAGGGTACCTACCCTAGGTAGGTACCCTAGAAGAATGAGAAGATATACATAGTCTGCTTATTAACAATAAGGCAGACAAAGAAATATAGACCCAGCTGAAATACAGAATCAGATTGAAAAAGACATTAAAAGGCTGAAATACTAGGTTAAAAAACAAAATTAAATTTAAAAGAAATAAACACAAAGTCATGAATTCAGAATCTCAAATTTAACTGCACAAATTAAACAAGAGTTAGCTTGGTCCTTAACTTGGTATAGATAACCATAAATAGGACACTAATCCCACCATGGGGACTCTATTCTCATGACTTCGTGTAACCCTAATTACCTCCCAAAGGCCCCACCTCCTAATACCACCCCATTGAGGGTTAGGGTTTCACATTTGAAATTTGGGAGGACACAAACATGCAGTCCATAACACCCAGATAACAAAATATTTAGATGGAACATAATAACTATAACCAAATATTTGAAAAACTTTAATGTGTAAGAGAATACACATTTATTGGGAGTTGTTTCAGAAGTTCAATAACAATAAGAACAAATAAAGATAATAAGATAAAAACTAGAGTTGACTTTTATCAAAGCAAAACTTTTGTTTACAATTGGAAGGACTATCATATATGGGATAAATTGCATTTGATTTCTAAATTCATAATGAGTGAATTTCTCCAGGAATCACTGAATAATCATTTTTAAGGAATGCTCTGGTGGAGATTTTTTTTATGAGGCAAAAGAATCCCGGATGTACTCTAACTAAACCTATGCATTTGATGTTAGAGAAGAAGAAATCAGGGAAATGCGGATATGCTCTGGCATCTTATTCTGATATTACTTTGCCATGTAGGAAGATGACTTGCCTGGAGCAGGATAGAGTCCAGGATTAGCTTAATATCACATTGTAAAGCATGCTTCACACACATGGGGGGTTTAGCTAGCACCCTAGAGCACAGTTAATGAATTATTTTTAGACTGTTCTGCAATTTTTTCAACTAGGCTTAAACATGACAGCTAAGGAAAGTTAAAACATTTTATTCTATAAAGTTCAAAGTGGAAAGGAAGCATTAGCAATGCAAGTTTCCCCATGATGTTCTATCAGTGTTATTCAACTTTCTTCAGGGGATTAAAGGATAATTTTTATTCTTGACCAATCTTGAGTCTCACTGCAAGACTTGCTTAGCTGCAGCACAAGGATAGATCTTTGAAAATGACTTTCCAATCGCTGGCTATTTAACACAGTAAATGAAGTACTAGACCAATATAAAGAGAGATGTTTATTATAAATGTAACTAAATGAAAGTGCAAAATTCTGCTTAAAATGAATAACTTTGACCACGCAAACAGCATAGTAGTCAAATAGATGCATGTATCAAAAATATGTATGGGATAAATGTCTATGTATAGGTACACAACTATAGTATAATGTTAATAATCTTGGTGGCTTATCTTAGTTATTATTTTATTTTTAAAAGAATACATTTTCAGTCTTAACTACCTGCTCATATAAAAATCATATGTGCTTAGAAACTTCACATCTCAAATTAATTTAAATTATACATAAAGATTTACTTTAAGGGTCTTTGGTCTTTTGGAAAATTAGTTTACATTTCTAGCATCTCAGTGATAAGATATAGTGCCAAATTGCTATTGCTGAGAAAGCACATTCATATAAAATGCAGGTTCCTTCACCAGAGATCTTTAACTTCCATGCATGGAGAATATGCTTTTGAATATAAGAAACTTCTGATGAAACCTAAGAAAAAGTAAGATGCAAATGCAAAACTCGAGTCCAGCTAGAAACAAAACAAGTAACCACTGAAATGCAAACATTATGAGAAAGAAGACTTCATTTACGTTATTCCCCATAGTACTCTTGGTGCCTGTGATAGCAGAGGACATATAATAGGTACTCAAGTGATTAAATACATGAATGAACAAAGGTTAAAGAAATATTATTTGATTTCATTCACAGAATTGCTTACTCAGAGAAATGAAGCAGAACTCAGAAATAATAACATGTGTAAGTGTAATTTTACCAGAGAAAATTAAAAGTATAGTAAAAAAAAGGATATTGTAGGACATTTTCTCATGAGAAACAATAAAAAGTTCCATTCAAATTTGAATGCTATTAATTTATTGGCCGTAATTCAGGTCAGGTAAAATGGTATGGTATTAGAAACACATCTGTAAAACATTTGTGTAAGATTTTAGGGAATAATTTCAGAGACTTTCCTATGCTAGAATTCCCAAATTCACCTGTTGTAAAACAAAAAAAAAACCCCAAACATTAAAAAAATTACTTTCTCCTTACCATTGAAAACTGTGACCTTTTGCCTTGTTACCTATTCCTTCTAAAGCCAACAGTATCAATTGAAGAATAAAAACCATATGATCATCTCAATAGATGCAGAAAAAGCTTTTGACAAAATTCAACACCCATTTATGATAAAAACCCTCCAGAAAGTAGGCATAGAGGGAACTTACCTCAACATAATAAAAGCCATATATGACAAACCCACAGCCAACATCATCCTCAATTGTGAAAAACTGAAACCATTTCCACTAAGATCAGGAACAGGACAAGGTTGCCCACTCCCACCACTATTATTCAGCTTAGTTTTGGAAGTTTTAGCCACAGCAATCAGAGAAGAAAAAGAAATAAAAGGAATCCAAATTGGGAAAGAAGTAAAGCTGTCACTGTTTGCAGATGACATGATACTATAGATAGAGAATCCTAAAGATGCTACCAGAAAACTACTAGAGCTAATCAATGAATTTGGTAAAGTAGCAGGATACAAAATAATGCAAGAAATCTCTTGCATTCGTATACACTAATGATGAAAACTCTGAAAAAGAAATTAAGGAAACACTCCCATTTACCACTGCAACCAAAAGAATAAAATACCTACTAATAAACTAACTAAGGAGACAAAAGACCTGTATGCAGGAAACTATAAGACTCTGATGAAAGAAATCAAAGATGAATCAAACAGATGGAGAGATATACCATGTTCTTGGACTGGAAGAATCAACATTGTGAAAATGACTATACTACCCAAAGCAATCTACAGATTCAATGCAATCCCTACCAAATTATCAATGGCATTTTTCACAGAACTAGAACAAAAAAGTTCACAATCTGTTTTGAAACACAAAAGACCCCGAATACCAAAGCAACCTTGAGAAAGAAAAACTGAGCTGGAGGAATCAGGCTCCCTGACTTCAGACTATACTACAAAGCTACAGTAATCAAGACAGTATGTTACTGGCACAAAATCAGAAATATAGATCAATGGAACAGGATAGAAAGCCCAGAGATAAACCCATGCACATATGGTCACCTTAGTTTTGATAAAGGAGGCAAGAATATACAATGGAGAAAGGACATCCTCTTCAATAAGTGGTGCTGGGAAAACTGGACAGCTACATGTAAAAGAATTAAATTAGAACACTCCCTAACACCAAACACAAAAATAAACTCAAAATGGATTAAAGACCTAAATGTAAGGCCAGACACTATAAAACTCTTAGAGGAAAACATAGGCAGAACACTCTATTACATAAATCACAGCAAGATCCTTTTTTGACCCACCTCCTAGAGAAATGGCAATAAAACCAAAAATAAACAAGTGGGACCTAATGAAACTTAAAAGCTTTTGCACAGCAAAGGAAATCATAAACAAGACAAAAACAGAACCCTCAGAATGGGAGAAAATATTTGCAAATGAAGCAACTGACAAAGGATTAATCTCCAAAATTTACAAGCAGCTCAAAATCAAAAAAACAAACAGCCCAATCCAAAAATGGTCAGAAGACCTAAATAGACATTTCTCCAAAGAAGATATACAGATTGCCAACAAACACATGAAAGAATGATCAACATCATTAACCATGAGAGAAATGCAAATCAAAACTACAATGAGATATCACCTCACAGCAGTCATAATGGCCATCATCAAAAAATCTACAAACAATAAATGCTGGAGAGGGTGTGGAGAAAAGGGAAACCTCTTGCACTGCTGGTGGAAGTGTAGATTGATACAGTCAGTATGGAGAACAGTATGGAGGTTCCTTAAAAAACTAAAAATAGAGCTGCCATATGACCCAGCAATCCTACTGATGGGTATATACCCTGAGAAAACCATAGTTCAAAAAGAGTCATGTACCACAATGTTCACTGCAGCTCTGTATACAATAGCCAGGACATGGAAGCAACCTAAGTGTCCACTGACAGATGAATGGATAAAGAAGATGTGGCACATATATACAATGGAATATTACTCAGCCATAAAAAGAAATGAAATTGAGTTATTTGTAGTGAGGTGGATGGACCTAGAGTCTGTCATACAGAGTGAATTAAGTCAGAAAGAGAAAAACAAATATCATATGCTAACACATATATATGGAATTAAAAAAAAGTGGTCATGAAGAACCTAGGGCCAGGACGGGAATAAAGACGCAGACCTACTAGAGAATAGACTTGAGGACACGAGGAGGGTGAAGGGTAAGCTGGGATAAAGTGAGAGAGTGGCATGTACATTTATACACTACCAGATGTAAAATAGCTAGTGGGAAGCAGCCACATAGCACAGGGTGATCAGCTCGGTGCTTTGTGACCACCTAGAGGGGTGGGATCGGGAGGGTGGGTGGGAGGGAGATGCAAGAGGTAAGAGATATGGGGATATATGTATATGTATAGCTGATTCACTTTGTAATAAAGCAGAAACTAGCACACCATTGTAAAGCAATTATACTCCAATAAAGTTGTTTAAAAAATAAAATAAA
This sequence comes from Phocoena sinus, assembly GCF_008692025.1. Lineage (NCBI taxonomy): Eukaryota > Metazoa > Chordata > Mammalia > Artiodactyla > Phocoenidae > Phocoena > Phocoena sinus. Next base: position 84,302,970 of record NC_045771.1, read on the forward strand.
AATAAAGCCAACAGTATCAAATTATAATTTATTATAGAAATGGTGGGTTTAAGATGCACCTAAATGATATTGTTAAATTTTGGAGTTACTGAGGCTTCAGAAAGGAAGTCTTACTGCAAAGTAAAATAACAGTTTGAAATGATAAATACCAAAAAGTCAACTCCAAGATGAGCATGATGCCATATGTTCAAAACAGAGTAAAGTATATAAATGAACATTCTAGCTGAGTTTTGTATAATGACTATAAAGAAAACAGATTCGAACTGAAGGTTAGGAGCACCTAACCTTCATGGTAGGTTAACCATAACCTCCAATCCATTGGAGGTATATTGCTTTTCTAGGAATCCGAATGGAGCAGAAGTAGTCACTAGCTGGGTATTAAAAAGCAACAAAAAAAGGACAAGGATCCAATAGGTTTGGTCTGGAACCGGGATTAGTTTCTAGGCAAAGAAAATAATTACTAATAAAATAATTGTACTTCAAACGAGCTGAAGAAACACAGGAACATAAGACTAATTCTAGACTGCCCACCAGAGTCCAGTTTGCATGAGTACATCCTAGTCAAGACAATGTGAGGGTCGTTGCTCTGTTCATTCGTTAACTCACTCAACCTACATTTTTCTTTTTCTTTTGAAATGGATTAAATTTCACAAGAAGTTGTAAAAATAGTGCAGAGAGGTCCCACAAAGGTAATATACTTTTAAAAATAATATTTACATAACCATTATACATTGTCAGAAACAGGAAATGGACATTGGTAAAATAGTATTAACTCAAATATAGTCATTATTCTGATTTCACCAGGCTTTACATCTTTTTTTTTCTTTTTTTGATGTATGGTTGTACACAATTTTATCACATATATAGATTAAACTTTACCACAGTCAGGAACTGTTGAAACACCACAAAGAAACTACCTGGTGTTACTCCTTAATAATCATACCTTTCCCCAACTCTAAGTCCTGGTTACCACTTTTTTGTTCTCTATCCCTATAATTTTATCACTTTAAGAATGTTAAACAAATGGAATCATATAATACGTGGTTAGAATTTTGTTCTGTTTTTGTTTGTTTGTTTGTTTTCATTTTTTTTCTTTGATCAGCACAATGCCCTTGAGATCCATTAAAGCTATTGCAGGTGTCAAATTTTATTTCTTTTTATTGCTGATTTTGTATTCTACTGTATGAATATATCACAGTTTATCTATTCACTTAGTTGGAAGACACTTGGGTTATTTCCAGATTTTAGCTGTTATGAATAAAACAGCTATGAACATTCATTTACTGCAGTTATTCATTCTTAGTTGGGTAAGAAATTGCCTACTAGCAAAGTATGAAGAGTTCCAGTTGCTGTGCATTCTTACCAGTCAACACATATTTATTGAGGACTAAGTACATGCAAGGCACAATACTAGTATCCAAAACTTTAACAAATTGGACATAGCCTTGCCTTTATGAATTAGTAAGGGAGGCAGACTTTATAAAACTGACCAGTTTGTTAAATGGAAAATGTAGAAATGTCCCTCTTTTTCAAGGTTTTCAATAATATTACAGTTCCAACATGTAATACATTCTATAAAAATTATTTAAGACCAATATTAATAAATAATTATTAGAAAGCACCGATTAAATACAATTCCCACATTTTACAAATGACAAAACTGTGGATTGAGGACCTGGTGCCTTCATCATGGTCCTAAAACTATGTATGTCAGAACTTCAGATTAGGACACCAAGTCTCTTGTTGTTATTTTCATATTTTCTCACTACATTACAAGGCCACTAATGAATTATTTTTTTATTTCATAGATGTTACACCTAAAATATTCCTATGCTTTTAGGAAAACTGGTATTATACAAACATCATTTTCCACTGCCAAGAAATGAGTTAAAATAAAAATTAACATTCACTACAATGAAATCAATTAAGAAAGTAATATGGCAATTTGAACATCTCCTTTGAAATAAACACATTATTAAAACATCAAGTGTGAACAGCAATTAAAAAAATCAAATTATAGGCTTAGCATAAGCTTTCTTTTTCTTGGTTATGAGAAAGTAGAAATAGAAATTAAATATGCTCCATTAGTTGGCACTTTATGAAAACTGTTTCAGGGGTACTAGTGTACCTGAACTCACATCTATCTTTCATAGTTTTCAAATTCCAATCTTAAATGAAGTATTTTACATTTTGTAAATTAATATTTGGTTTCCATATTTAATGATTATTTGGTAAGTGTAAGAACTGCATCCAAATAAAATCAGCCTATGTTCTCAACAATTAATGCAAGCAGAAATAAAACAGCTATATTTCTTAGACAAAAGTAATTAGTTATTATATTTGGATAATTGTTGGAAAACACTCATTGTACTGTTGGACTCTGACAATGGAAACACGATCATGTTTTTTTCTTTTTCTAAAGCCAGACAAGGTCTAGGATGACTAGACCTATAAATTATAATATACACTAAAAATCTCTGTAATCGAAACTATGTAGTGCTAATTCATGAAGAGATACAGAGATCATTAGAATATAATAGAAGATACAGAAGTAAAGCTAAGTACAATATATGAAGACATTTAGTATATTGATATCCGAATACCTGAGGCAAAAATCTATTTAAATGCTTCTGGTACAATTTGTTTGCCATTTGGGAAAATACAAGATTATTTCTAATCATTACAGCATATGCAAGAATTAACTCTAACAGGATCAGAGATCTAAATATAAAACATGACGCTATCCAAGTAGCAGAAGAAACCATGAATGAAATTTTCCATAACCTGGATGTAGAGGAAGGTTTTGCAATTAGAATTCAAAATTTCATGCAATAAAAAATGATTAACAAATTGGTCCACATATAAATAATTTTAAAAGACTTTTACATGGCAAACTAAACCAAACGAAAATAACAAAAAAAACATAAACCAAGTCAAAACCTAGATGACAAATTGGAAGAAAATATTTACAACATATATTCCATATAAAGAGTAATATATCAAATATATACAGAATTTTTTAAATATAGGAATTTCTAAAAACTCTTCAAAAAAATAAGCAAAAGTTAAAAACCAAGTTGCATAAAAGATATAATAGCCTTAAATATGAAAATATATTTAACTTCATATATAAAAAAGAGTTACATAAATCAAAACTGCATTTCGATACCATTTCTCGTGTACCAACCCGGCAAAAATTTAGAAATTTGAGAATACATTCTATTGATGAAGCTGTGGAGATATTTTATATATTGTGGGTGAAATGCAAAATGGCAAAAGGCCCTTGTAAGGGAATTTGGTGATATTAATAGACTACCTATGTATTTGTCCTTTGACACAGCCGTCTTGCATCTATGAATTTACCATGAACGTACAGTCTCCATAATACAAAAACATACATGCGCACAATTATTCATTATAGCATTATTTGTAATTACAAAATGTTAAAAACTGTGTAAACACCCACACAATAAGAAATTGATTGAGTTAATATCACACACACATACACAGACACTGTGCAGGTATGTAAAAGAATACAAGAGTTCATAAGTTGATATGGAGTGATGGACTATATCATAACATTTTTAGAAAGCAAATAGCAAAACAGTCCAGAGTATATATGGTATAATATTTCCATATAAGACAGAAGGGAAAATAAGGAAACATCCAAGTATTTGCTAATTTTACAATAAGAAACAGTAAGGACATATAAGAGAACAACACTGGTTATCTACAAGTATAAAAGAGAAAGTGCAAAATGTGAGAGGAATTAACATTTCATTGAATATTGCATTTTTACAGTTTCAAATTTTGGAATCATATCAATGCTCTACATAATTAAAATTTTTAAAAGAATGGAAAAATAAAGCTGCCAATTTAATGCAAACAGACACAAATTAATCAACCATATATCTAAGGAATAAAATCTCCACTAAGTAAAATAAAATAAAATAAAATGAAACAAAAATAAAAACATGAATCAACTTTATAAGCAATTCTTTGACTATATATCCTCAGGTTAAAGAAGAAAAAGAAAAAAAGGCACTCCAAACATATCTTGAACTTTTAAAAATAGGTCTGTTTTTAATTTCTTTGGGGTTTAACAAGTGTGACTGTTTTGTATATGCTATAATATTGAGCAAATGAATAAATATATTTATATTTCTACTGTGGAGGAAGGAAAGTACAACAATGGGTTGGGAAAAGCAAAATAAATCCCTTTGGACATATCTATGTACATATGTATCTATCTCCCACCTCCACCTCTGCCTGGAAATAATGACATTCTATTGGCAATGAACGAACCTAGCATTTAGAAAACTAGATCCTTTTTTCTAAATACTATTCTCCACTAAAAGACAACAGGGAATCTTGGAGAAATAGCTAATTCCAAGGCTGGGTGGAGAAAATTAGGATGAACCTGGAATTTTTCTGTGCCAGAAAATTAAGAAGTGATCAAAAAGTGATGTTAGCATGCTACAATGACCCAGGGATCAACTTGAAGGGGGATCCCTCTGGCCAAATCTGGAACTTGAACCTCTAATTAAATAAAGACATTAATGGATTATAACCCATCGAATAAAATAAGAACCCGTGAATGCAAACTATCAATACAAATAAGTAAACAAATAAATTAAGGAGAATAGAAAAATTCTTCCTTACAATAGAATTATCACTTATAAATGTAGAAGAATAATAGAGTTAGGAAGTTACTATTTTGCACTATCACAGGCAAGAAACAAATAATTGCTAAATTTAGAGGTGAAAATTTTGATGAAGAACAGGAATTCACATAGCCTCAAATTATCTTCCTCAAAACTACATATTAATCACATTAAAAGGGAAAATAATCAGTTTGTAGCAAATAAACCAGCCAACACATCAGCCAAGTGATCAAAATTATCATCACTAAGAGGGAACAAACATCATGGGTGTATAGATGATACCTTAAGAAGGACACAGCATAACATATGTAGTTTTCCAGCCCCTAAATGCATAACCTAAATCTAAACACAAGGAAACACCAGCAAAATCCATGTGAAGAAAATTCAAATAAAATGTCAGACCTATATTATTAAAAACAAAAAAGTCAGTGTCCTGGAAAACAAAGAAAAGTTTAAATAAATGTTCTAGATTTAACCCCTCAAAATTAAATTTAATAGACATTTCAAGTAAATGCATACACAATCATGGATATGATTTTACACCACTAAAAAATAGCCAGAAAGTATATATTGGGACAGTTGAAGAAAATAGAATGTGAAATATAGATAAAAATACACCAATGTTCAATTTCATGAATTTGATCATTTTACTATGGCTATGTAAGAGGAGCTCGTCATTCCTACAGAAATTGTATTAAACCATTAAGTGGTAAATGATGCATGTTGTATGTATCCTCAGAAAAATATTAGACATAGAAAAGTGATGGGACAAAATATTAAAAAATTGATGAATCTGGATAAAGGGCATTTGACATGTCTCAGTATTTTTGATTCAATGCTAAATATTTTGGATAAAAATTTATAATGATTCTGGAATATGTTATTTTTCTTTAAAGAGGGTTAAATTTTTTTGACAACAGATGGTGTATCAGTGGACAGTGGATCAACTCCTCCCAGTGTTGATTCTGTTGAGTGCCATTATTAAAGGGCTATTCTATATCAGTTTTGCTGTTACTTTTAGGCTGTAGTCTTTACTCCTAAAGTATGTGCCTTATACTCAATGTGTGGCTTGACTCCTAGGGTGTCTCCTTCCTGGAGCCTCAACAGAAGACTTTAAGTGTTTGAGAAGATTCTTCCAACATTCCAGGTCTTGACCTTCAACTTCTGTCTCCTCAGTACTATGTGAATGATGAGATTTCTGCTCAGTTTTTTTTGCCTCTGGTTACCATTTATGGCTGGGTTTTAGTTTTAGCTTTTCTTTCCTTTCTCTCTCTCTTTCTTTCTTTTTCTTTCTTTCTTTCTTCTTCTTTCTCTCTTTCTTTTTCTTTCTCTCTCTCTCTCTCTCTCTCTCTCTCCCTCCCTCCCTCCCTCTCTCTCTCCCTCCCTCCCTTCCTTCCTTCCCTCCTTCTTTCTTTCTTTCTATTTTCTTTCTTTCTTTTTTTCATCTTTTTCTTTCTTGTCTCATCTTTCACATGCAAGGATTAGGAATCAACCAACATCTTCAGGGAGATTAGTCTGAAAATTATTTTTACTCGCTATTTCAAGGATTTTGCTTCTCAAGTCCCATCCAATTTAGCAGCTTTAAAATCCTGCCATTGTTTTTCAGCCTTGTGAGACTGCTACTTTTTGCTTGGGTTCTGCTCCATTGTGCAATGAACTGGAAAATGGCTTCAAGGAAAAACCTGGGTGAATGTAGAACTCATCTTATGTGCTTCCATTGTCTCAAAGGTTATAGACCCTCAAACCCTGCCTGCTTTGGTTCCTCTTCAGTGCTTTCAAATAGTTGTTTTATATGTTTTGTCTAGCTTTTATAATTTTTTTGGTGGGAGGATTTACCTGAAACAAGTTACTTTGGTGTAGTCAGAACCAAAACTTTGAAAATTGTTATTTGACTTCACATTTATTATTCTTATTTTAGGGATTCACCCATAGTATAGAGGTAGCAACAGCAGAACTACAGTTTAAATCCAGATCTTTTAATGACAAGTCATCTTTCAGTTATACCTAAAGTGTTATAAGTACTTATTATAAAAGTACTTGCAGAATCTACTGTGTATAAAATTCATTAGAATATATGTTATTTGTGTTAGGCTTATTAACCTTCATATATGCTACATATATATGTGTGTGTGTGTATATATATATATATATTTCCTGCCAAGCACAGTAGAGCTCAGCATATATAAAATCTATTTCCAAGCACCCTATTCTAAAGTGCTATTACTTTTGTGATATGCATTTATTTGACATGACTGATGCTCTCAGGAGAGAACCTAGGGCAGAAGAGAACTTAAACTGTTAACTCAATATCAAAATTGCTAGGATGAGTCATTAACTCTAATGAAGAACGTTTTTTCTTTCCTTTTTATATTTTATTCACTCATGTAATAAATAATAGTCATAATAAAACTATAAAAGCGATAATGATGATTTGGGTGCTTGTATAATTTCACACTTCCAGAAGGGCTAAATCCATCCATGATTGGTTGTTTAAATTATATGTCTTAATATGGCACTTGGTATTTGAAAAAAGAAAATGTATTTTGAGAGAATTTCATACTAAAAATAAATCTGCCTCAATTAGAAAGCTTAGATCCTCATTCTCCTGCTCATTTAGCTTAACGAATGCCATTAGCATGGGCTGTTGATCACAACGGATAAGATATGACTTGCTTTCTCTCTCCCTTAATGTTTTCTAATCCAGGAAAAAAAAAAATCCCCCATCCAGGTTGAGTTTTTATAAGCTTAGTCATTCCTCGTCTGAGAATAAGGATTAATACAAAACAATTCATTTGGAGTTAATTTTGATAAGAACACAGTCAATAAATCCTTGCTTTCCAACTTATCATTTGTGGAAATTCAAACACATTGAAGAATAATATGGATGATAATGCATTAGAGTTTGGAAGATTAAATATATTTATAAAATATATAAAATATGTCTATAACATATAATATGTAGTTTTTTAAAATTAATTAATTTATTTATTTATTGGCTGCATTGGGCCTTTGTTGCTGCGCGTGGGCTTTCTCTAGCTGAGGCGAGTGGGGGCTACTCTTTGTTGTGGTGCGTGGGCTTCTCATTGTGGTGGCTTCTCTTGTTGCAGAGCACAGGCTCTAGGTGTGCGGGCTTCAGTAGTTGTGGTGCACAGGCTCAGCAGTTGCTCAGTGGCATGTGGGATCTTCCCAGACCAGGGATCAAACCAGTGTTCCCTGCATTGGCAGGTGGATTCTTAACCACTGCACCACCAGGGAAGTCCCTATATTTTTTTATTTACTCTGACAAACTGATATAGGTATATATCAGTATGTGTGTGTGAGAGTGTGTGTATATTTATGTATGTATGTATAGCTACCAACTTATTATAACTTCAAAGCTTAACCCCTCTTATTCTCAAAAGGGATAAGTTCCCTTTAGGGAATAAAATAGTTTTTTAGGACAAGCTCCCTGATTCACCAATAGAGAATGTTAAGGGAAATTGTGCCACAATAATATGTCAGTGGAAGAGGGCTGAATAACACTGGCTAGATGACCAAATTAAAGCATATGAACTTTGAAATGGCTTTCTGTTGATATCAGTTTACTTTCATAGTTTACTATATCAGTATAGTAGGTTCTAGAGGAGCAAACTTATTGGTAGAAATTTCAGACCTGGAAGCTGGTACTACAGTAACACAGGAATGGTACATTTTTGTCTCAGAAAAACCCTGTCAAATCAAAGTGTACCTTTCATATCAAGTATGGCTCAGAATTTTTGATATTCTATTTTTCTGATGCAGGGGAATACTTTAAAAGATTACTCAGAAGTACCCTAGGGAGACAATTGGGGAAATTGTCAACCTGTTGACAATACTGAGAAACAATAAGGGGTTTATAAATAATCTCTGTCTGTCATGTAGAGCCAAAAAACAGAAAAGCAAACAAAAAAGAAAATCATAAAAACCATTTCAATAAGACATAAAAACATGAATCTTAACAGTATAGGTGAAGTCTGAATGTGGAAGAGTGAATAAACAGGAGGGAAAGTGTAAGAAGATGAAATTAAAATAAAACACTAGAATATAGTACAAAACACAGAGTTTACAAATAACAGAAGTAATAATGTGTATAAAGGGAAAAAAGAGTAAAATGTAGCATAAATGCAAAATTAGAGAAACAAGGAATCTTATTCAGGTTTGTCTTTGGATTTCAGAAAGTAATGAAATATGATGGTAAGTGAGAACAGCTGGATCAAAGCTGTTGATGCTGACTTGGTAAAAGTGAAGAGCAGTGAAAAAACCAGAGTATCTTTTGTCTTTCCCCACCCCTTCAAACACTACCCAAGAGACTTTATATTAAAGCTTATGAATTTGAGGTATTTCTCATATATGGATTCAGGTGACTCCTGAAAGATGAAATTTAGTAGGAGAGCAGAACTTTTTAATGATCTACTTAACAAAGAAAAAGGGAGATGAGAGGAAAATATTTAACGGATGAAATGAAAAGAAGGAAGGGATGGGCAAAGAGAAGAGGAAGGGAAAGAAGGTAGGCAAAATTTGGTTTCAGAAAGTTTCAAGAAATAGGTAACAGATAGTGATGCTGGCCAAGTGTAACTTGGACATGATGTGGTGCAGTAGCTTTCACTTCACCTTTTGTATTTATAAATCATTTCCAAGGCAATTATAATGGAAGCAAATGTATATAAAATGTGTACGTTATTTGGCACTTAGCAGAATACTTCCTACTTAAAAGTATGATATTACACTGAGAAAGAGTTATGTTCTTGATTCTCTTGGAGAATGAAGGAAAGAAATACAAGGGGAAAGAATGTTACTGTTAATACATTTCAAAAGAAAATAGTAATTACCCATCTCAGTTATGTTTCTATTGACTACCGCTTATAATGTCATGTTCAAATACCATGAAGTAGACATCTTCCATGGAGAAAAAGGAAGAAAAATCATGTTATGATGCTAGGTACCAGCTCTCTATGACAAGACCACTTTTCCCTAAGTGAGTATGATGTAAGTTAAACATTACAAAGGTTCTATAGTTATGCTTCTTTTGTTAGAAGTGGGATGGGTGCACTGTAGCCAGAGAACCCAAAATATAACTTTGAGTTAGGAATTCTGAATGTGAAATCAGAAATCATTAGAGAGTATTGCATCTCAGAGATAAGTTTAGAACATAACCCAAATATCCAAGATATTTAATAAAAAAATTTTAAGTGATCTCTTCACTCTAACTGTTGGCTGGTTTTGTTCTTGGCATCATTTTTCCTAGTTTTGTTTGTTTGTTTTTGATTTTTAGTTTTTTTGTGTTTTTTTCTGAGCATTATGGAAAGGAGCCAAAGCTCTAAACCGGAAGAGTTAATTGTTCACCATTGAAAATGCATGATCTATTCCAACTGGGCTGACAAACAGAACAAAAGAACACAAGTCATTCAATCAAATGTTAAGAAAAAATAACTTCCTCTTGTTTGAGATAATATCTTCAGACTTAAGTTTTCCCTTTAGCTTATATAAGGTACTAATAAAATAAAAATTAATTCGTTATGATTTCTTTTATTAATAAAAGTAAAACAAATTTAAAAGGTAATTGGGTTAATTTAATAAATAATAATGGTGAAATAATTTATTGTTCATTGTAGTTACATTCTTGCCAATATTATTTTTATCAATGAATGAATCAGTAGCATAGGAATTCACTCACATTCAACTCAGTTGTATTCCCTTCCCAAATTTGATTATATTGTTTCTGTCTTCATTTGACTGTTAACTGTGCTCTCCTCCTCCTCCTTTTTCTCTTGTTCTTTCTCCCCTTTCTCTTGCCTCTCCTTTTCCTCCTCCCTCCAAACTTGTTTTAGATTTTGATGGTTTTGAACACATAAATTATCCCATTGCAAATATTTATCAATGGCTCATTATTCTTTATGATAGTAGATCTTGACACTCTTAGCAGGATTAAGACACAAAGAGAAAAGATAATGTTATTATAAAATGATATTGCTAACAAATCAATTTTCTTGGTTGTTTTGATTGATGTAGGCGCTATTCAAATTCCAACGTTTAGAAGCATTTTTGAGTCAGAAAGTAAAATTTTACTGCTGGGTGAACAATCCATCTATAGATGATTTTAAAACATATCAAGAGTTAAAAATTGCAAACGTAGAACATCTCAATCATTTATAATTACTTATCAATGTTTTTAAAATGAAGCTGCATTTCAGAATTTTGAAAGCTTAATTGGAAACAACACAAAATGCTGTATTTTCATTGTCTCAGGTTGAGGGAATGGATAAGACGGTTTTGTGATTAAAAGAGTTAAGCATTCTGCATAAGGCTTGAACAGATGAAATTTTGGCGTTTTTTTTTCTTGTAAGTTATCAAATTCTCCTTTGCAAATGGACCACGGTGTCTGCCCTTTTAAATTTATGATGGATGCTACACAATTAATAATTATCATGACAACTGAAATGTGAAAGCAATAGACCTACAAAAAGTAATTGCAATAAAAACTACTGGCATTTTTCAAGTGCAAGAGTAGAAAATATTCTAACTCAGCAACTGATCTTTTTTTTTAACCTTCATTTAACATACAAATTTGTTTTTACTATTTAATGGATTTCTTTTTTCTTATTTAATGTCAATACAATTATATTATTCTGGATAAATTTTTGTTTCCTTTCTCTATGAGAATAAGTAAGAATAGCTTCATGAAAAATAAATTCAGCAAATATTAGTTGGTTTACTTATTTTACTTTATATTAGTCACCTTTTTCAACAAAATTATTTTTGGCTGAGTTTGGTCTTCGTTGCTGCGTGTGGGTTTTCTCTAGCTGCGGTGAGCGGGGGCTGCTCTTCATTGCGGTGCGCGGGCTTCTCATTGCGGTGGCTTCTCATTGCGGAGCACGGGCTCTAGGTGCGCGGGCTTCAGTAGTTGTAGCACATGGGCTTTGTTGATCTGAGGCATGTGGGATCTTCCCGGACCAGGGCTCGAACCCGTGTACCCTGAATTGGCAGGCGGATTCTTAACCACTGCACCCAGGGAAGCCCTATATTAGTCACCTTAATTCATGACTGTTGTTACCTTTAAGAAGCAATATTTTATTGGACTACCAAAAGAGATAGTTATGTCAGCTTTAGCATTATTCACTTTCATTCTATATGCTTTTGTGGATTCTCATAAATAAGCTTTATGTCCTATATTTATGAGTGCATATTATTGTTGTAGTTATTATTATTTTTTGCAGTACGCGGGCCTCTCACTGTTGTGGCCTCTCCCGCTGCGGAGCACAGGCTCCGGATCCGCAGGCTCAGCGGCCATGGCTCACGGGCCTAGCCGCTCTGCGGCATGTGGGATCTTCCCGGACCGGGGCACAAACCTGTGTTGCCTGCATCGGCAGGTGGACTCTCAACCACTGCGCCACCAGGGAAGCCCTGTTATTTTTTTTAGTACCTTTACCTTGTAGAGCATACTGGGATTTTGCATTTCAGCTTTACTTTCCTTAAGTAATTGTTGGCATTTTATGCCTTTCCCTTTAAGTCTAATTCATATTAGCAGTTAGAATTTGAAGAGAATTGAATGACTCCAGAATTTAAAAATTTTTTCCCGCTTTTTAATAATAGCAATAATAAATGTGCTATAATTTTAAGAGTTTATGTATATTTCTGGACAAAGATTCTTAGATTCTAATTTCATGAAAGTTTTGATTATTTAGTTTCTCAGATTTGATGTTATAATATAATTTCTAGTCTATATTCAGTAAAATCATATACTGTAAGTGAGTGGAAAAGGAATAGGAAGCATGCTTTGGAAATCAGCAATAGTGAAAGTCAGCATGGAAAAAATCTCTAAGCTTGCAGTTATGCCTTCAGAGTTCCAACTCTATCTCTGTTTTTTTTTTTTTAAACATCTTTATTGGGGTATAATTGCTTTACAATGGTGTGTTAGTTTCTGCTTTACAACAAAGTGAATCAGCTATACATATACATATGTTCCCATATGTCTTCCCTCTTGCGTCTCCCTCCCTCCCACTCTCCCCATCCCACCCTTCCAGGCTGTCACAAAGCACCGAGCTAATATCCCTGTGCCTTGCGGCTGCTTCCCCCCAGCTATCTACCTTACTACGTTTGTTAGTGTGTATATGTCCATGACTCTCTCTCGCCCTGTCAAAACTCACCCTTCCCCCTCCCCATATCCTTAAGTCCGTTCTCCAGTAGGTCTGCGTCTTTATTCCTATCTTACCCCTAGGTTCTTCATGACATTTTTTTCCCTTAAATTCCATATATATGTGTTAGCATACGGTATTTGTCTTTTTCTTTCTGACTTACTTCACTCTGTATGACAGATTCTAGGTCTATCCATCTCATTACAAATAGCTCAATTTCATTTCTTTTTAAGGCTGAGTAATATTCCATTGTGTATATGTGCCACATCTTCTTTATCCATTCATCCGATGATGGGCGCTTAGGTTGTTTCCATGTCCTGGCTATTGTAAATAGAGCTGCAATGAACATTTTGGTACATGACTCTCTTTGAATTTTGGTTTTCTCAGGGTATATGCCAAATAGTGGGATTGCTGGGTCATATGGTAATTCTATTTGTAGTTTTTTAAGGAACCTCCATACTGTTCTCCAGAGTGGCTGAACCAATTCACATTCCCACCAGCAGTGCAAGAGTGTCCCCTTTTCTCCACACCCTCTCCAGCATTTATTGTTTCTTGATTTTTTGATGATGGCCATTCTGACTGGTGTGAGATGATATCTCATTGTAGTTTTGATTTGCATTTCTCTAATGATTAATGATGTTGAGCATTCTTTCATGTGTTTGTTGGCATTCTGTATATCTTCTTTGGAGAAATGTCTATTTAGGTCTTCTGCCCATTTTTGGATGGGGTTGTTTGTTTTTTTGTTATTGAGCTGCATGAGCTGCTTGTAAATTTTGGAGATTAATCCTTTGTCAGTTGCTTCATTTGCAAATGTTTTCTCCCATTCTGAGGGTTGTCTTTTGGTCTTGGTTATGGTTTCCTTTGCTGTGCAAAAGCTTTGAAGTTTCATTAGGTCCCATTTGTTTATTTTTGTTTTTATTTCCATTACTCTAGGAGGTGGGTCAGAAAGGATCTTGCTGTGATTTATGTCATAGAGTGTTCTTCCTATGTTTTCTTCTAAGAGTTTGATAGTTTCTGGCCTTACATTTAGGTCTTTAATCCATTTTGAGCTTATTTTTGTGTATGGTGTTAGGGAGTGATCTAATCTCATACTTTTACATGTACCTGTCCAGTTTTCCCAGCACCATTTATTGAAGAGGCTGTCCTTTCTCCACTGTACATTCCTGCCTCCTTTATCAAAGATAAGGTGTCCATATGTGCGTGGGTTTATCTCTGGGCTTTCTATCCTGTTCCACTGATCTGTCTTTCTGTTTTTGTGCCAGTACCATACTGTCTTGATTACTGTTGCTTTGTAATATAGTCTGAAGTCAGGGAGCCTTATTCCTCCAGCTCCTTTTTTCGTTCTAAAGATTGCTTTGGCTATTCGGGGTCTTTTGTGTTTCCATACAAATTGCGAAATTTTTTGTTCTAGTTCTGTGAAAAATGCCAGTGGTAGTTTGATAGGGATTGCATTGAATCTGTAGATTGCTTTGGGTAGTAGAGTCATTTTCACAATGTTGATTCTTCCCATCCAAGAACATGGTATATCTCTCCATCTATTTGTATCATCTTTAATTTCTTTCATCAGTGTCTTATAATTTTCTGCATACAGGTCTTTCGTATCCTTAGGTAGGTTTATTCCTAGATATTTTATTCTTTTTGTTGCAATGGTAAATGGGAGTGTTTTCTTGATTTCACTTTCAGATTTTTCATCATTAGTATATAGGAATGCCAGAGATTTCTGTGCATTAATTTTGTATCCTGCTACTTTACCAAATTCATTGATTAGCTCTAGTAGTTTTCTGGTAGCATCTTTAGGATTCTCTATGTATAGTATCATGTCATCTCTAAACAGTGACAGCTTTACTTCTTCTTTGATTTGGATTCCTTTTATTTCCTTTTCTTCTCTGATTGCTGTGGCTAAAACTTCCAAAACTATGTTGAATAAGAGTGGTGAGAGTGGGCAACCTTGTCTTGTTCCTGATCTTAGTGGAAATGCTTTCAGTTTTTCACCATTGAGGATGATGTTTGCTGTGGGCTTGTCATATATGGCTTTTATTATGTTTAGGAAAGTTCCCTCTATGCCTACTTTCTGGAGGGTTTTTATCATAAATGGGTGTTGAATTTTGTCGAAAACTTTCTCTGCATCTATTGAGATGATCATATGGTTTTTCTCCTTCAATTTGTTAATATGGTTTATCACATTGATAGATTTGCGTATATTGAAGAATCCTTGCATTCCTGGAATAAACCCCACTTGATCATGGTGTATGATCCTTTTAATGTGCTGTTGGATTCTGTTTGCTAGTATTTTGTTGAGGATTTTTGCATCTATGTTCATCAGTGATATTGGCCTGTAGTTTTCTTTCTTTGTGACATCCTTGTCTGGTTTTGGTATCAAGGTGATGGTGGCTTCGTAGAAGGAATTTGGGAGTGTTCCTCCCTCTGCTATATTTTGGAAGAGTTTGAGAAGGATAGGTGTTAGCTCTTCTCTAAACGTTTGATAGAATTCACCTGTGAAGCCATCTGGTCCTGGGCTTTTGTTTGTTGGAAGGTTTTTAATCACAGTTTCAATTTCAGTGCTTGTGATTGGTCTGTTCATATTTTCTATTTCTTCCTGATTCAGTCTTGGCAGGTTGTGCATTTCTAAGAATTTGTCCATTTCTTCCAGATTGTCCATTTTATTGGCATAGAGTTGCTTGTAGTAATCTCTCATGATTTTTTTTATTTCTGCAGTGTCAGTTGTTACTTCTCCTTTTTCATTTCTAATTCTATTGATTTGAGTCTTCTCCCTTTTTTTCTTGATGAGTCTGGCTAGTGGTTTATCTATTTTGTTTATCTTCTCAAAGAACCAGCTTTTAGTTTTATTGATCTTTGCTATTGTTTCCTTCATTTCTTTTTCATTTATTTCTGATCTGATTTTTATGATTTCTTTCCTTCTGCTAGCTTTGGGGTTTTTTTGTTCTTCTTTCTCTAATTGCTTGAGGTGCAAGGTTAGGTTGTTTATTCGAGATGTTTCCTGCTTCTTAAGGTGGGCTTGTATTGCTATAAACTTCCCCCTTAGAACTGCTTTTGCTGCATCCCATAGGTTTTGGGTCGTTGTGTCTCCATTGTCATTTGTTTCTAGGTATTTTTTTATTTCCTCTTTGATTTCTTCAGTGATCACTTCATTATTAAGTAGTGTATTGTTTAGCCTCCATGTGTTTGTATTTTTTACAGATCTTTTCCTGTAATTGATATCTAGTCTCATGGCGTTGTGGTCGGAAAAGATACTTGATACAATTTCAGTTTTCTTAAATTTACCAAGGCTTGATTTGTGACCCAAGATATGATCTATCCTGGAGAATGTTCCATGAGCACTTGAGAAAAATGTGTATTCTGTTGTTTTTGGATGGAGTGTCCTATAAACATCAATTAAGTCCATCTTGTTTAATGTATCATTTAAAGCTTGTGTTTCCTTATTTATTTTCATTTTGGATGATCTGTCCATGGGTGAAAGTGGGGTGTTAAAGTCCCCTACTATGAATGTGTTACTGTTGATCTCCCCTTTTATGGTTGTTAGTATTTGCCTTATGTATTGAGGTGCTCCTATGTTGGGTGCATAAATATTTACAATTGTTATATCTTCTTCTTGGATCGATCCCTTGATCATTATGTAGTGTCCTTCTTTGTCCCTTTTAATAGTCCTTATTTTAAAGTCTATTTTGTCTGATATGAGAATTGCTACTCCAGCTTTCTTTTGGTTTCCATTTGCATGGAATATCTTTTTCCATCCCCTTACTTTCAGTCTGTATGTGTCTCTAGTTCTGAAGTGGGTCTCTTGTAGACAGCATATATAAGGGTCTTGTTTTTGTATCCATTCAGCCAATCTGTGTCTTTTGGTGGGAGCATTTAGTCCATTTACATTTAAGGTAATTATTGATATGTATGTTCCTATTTCCATTTTATATATTGTTTTGGGTTCGCTACTATAGGTCATTTCCTTCTCTTGTGTTTCGTGTCTAGAGAAGTTCCTTTAGCATTTGTTGTAAAGCTGGTTTGGTGGTGCTGAACTCTCTCAGCTTTTGCTTGTCTGTAAAGGTTTTAATTTCTCCATCAAATGTGAATGAGATCCTTGCTGGGTAGAGTAGTCTTGGTTGCAGGCTATTCTCCTTCAGCACTTTCAGTATGTCCTGCCACTCCCTTCTGGCTTGTAGGGTTTCTGCTGAGAGATCAGCTGTTAACCTTATGGGGATTCCCTTGTGTGTTATTTGTTGTTTTTCCCTTGCTGCTTTTAATATGCTTTCTTTGTATTTAATTTTTGACAGTTTGATTAATATGTGTCTTGGCGTGTTTCTCCTTGTATTTATCCTGTATGGGACCCTCTGTGCTTCCTGGACTTGATTAACTATTTCCTTTCCCATATTAGGGAAGTTTTCAACTATAATCTCTTCAAATATTTTCTCAGTCCCTTTCTTTCTTTCTTCTTCTTCTGGAACCCCTATAATTCGAATGTTGGTGCGTTTCATGTTGTCCCAGAGGTCTCTGAGACTGTCCTCAGTTCTTTTCATTCTTTTTTCTTTATTCTGCTCTGCAGTAGTTATTTCCACTACTTTATCTTCCAGGTCACTTATCCGTTCTTCTGCCTCAGTTATTCTGCTATTGATCCTATCTAGAGTGATTTTAATTTCATTTATTGCATTGTTCATCGTTGCTTGTTTCATCTTTAGTTCTTGTAGGTCCTTGTTAACTGTTTCTTGCATTTTGTCCATTCTACTTCCAAGATTTCGGATCATCCTTACTATCATTATTCTGAATTCTTTTTCAGGTAGATTGCCTATTTCCTCTTCATTTGTTAGGTCTGGTGGGTTTTTATCTTGCTCCTTCATCTGCTGTGTGTTTTTCTGTCTTCTCATTTTGCTTATCTTACTGTGTTTGGGGTCTCCTTTTTGCAGGCTGCAGGTTCGTAGTTCCCGTTGTTTTTGATGTCTGTCTCCAGTGGCTAAGGTTGTTTCAGTGGGTTGTGTAGGCTTCCTGGTGGAGGGGACTAGTGCCTGTGTTGTGCTGGATGAGGCTGGATCTTGTCTCTCTAGTGGGCAGGTTCACGTCTGGTGGTGTGTTTTGGGGTGTCTGTGGCCTTATTATGATTTTAGGCAGCCTCTCTGCTAATGGGTGGGGTTGTGTTCCTGTTTTGCTAGTTGTTTGGCATAGGTTGTCCAGCACTGTGGCTTGCTGGTCGTTGAGTGAAGCTGGGTGCTGGTGTTAAGATGGAGGTCTCTGGGAGATTTCCGCTGTTTAATATTATGTGGAGCTGGGAGGTCTCTTGTTGACCAGTGACCTGAAGTTGGCTCTCCTACCTCAGAGGCAGAGCCCTGACTCCTGGCTGGAGCACCAAGAGCCTTTCATCCACACGGCTCAGAATAAAAGGGAGAAAAAGTAGAGAGAATTAGTAGAAGTATGAGGAAAGAAAGAAGGAAAGGAGGAAAGGAAGGAAGGAAGAAAGAAGCAAAGAAGGAAAGAAAGGAGGGAGGGAGGAAGGAAGGAAGGAAGGAGGGAAAGAAGGAAAAAAAGACAGAAAGAAAGATGATACAGTAAAAATAAAATAAAGTATAATATAGTTATTGAATTAAAAAATATTTAGAAAAAAAAAAAGGGACGGATAGAACCTTAGGACAAATGTTGGAAGCAAAGCTATACAGAGAAAATCTTACACAGAAGCATACACATACACCTTCACAAAAAGAGGTAAAGGGGGAAAAATCATAAATCCTGCTCCCTGAGACCACCTCCTCAATTTGGGGTGATTCGTTGTCTAAAGGAGGGAGGGAAGGAAGGAAAGAAAGAACGAAGGTAAAGTATAATAAAGTTATTACAATTAAACTTAATTATTAAGAAAAAGAATTTTTAAAAAAAAGTCATGGACGGATAGAGCCCTAGGACAAATGGTGGAAGCTAGAGTATACAGACTAGATGTCACACAGGAGCATACACGTACACCTTCACAAAAAGAGGAAAAGGGAAAAAAATCATAGATTTCGCTCCTAAATTCCACCTCTTCAATTTGGGATCATTCCTTGTCTATTCAGGTATTCCACAGATGCAGGGTATATCAAGTTGATTGTGGAGCTTTAATCCGCTGCTTCTGTGGCTGCTGGGAGAGATTTCCCTTTCTCTTCTTTGTTTTCACAGCTCACAGGAGCTCAGCTTTGGATTTGGCCCTGCCTCTGCGTGTAGGTCGCTGGAGGGCGTCTGTTTTTTCGCTCAGACAGGACGGGGTTAAAGGAGCCGCTGATTCGGGGCCTCCGGCTCACTCAGGCCGGGGGTTGGGGGATGGGGGAAGGAGGGGCACTGCGTGCGGGGCCGGCCTGCGGCGGCAGAGGCAGCGTGACGTTGCGGCAGAGGCCGGCGTGACGTTGCACCAGCCTGAGGCCCGCCGTGCGCTGTCCCGGGGAAGTTGTCCCTGGATCCCGGGAACCTGGCAGTGGCGGGCTGCACAGGCTCCGCGGAAGAGGGGTGTGGAGAGTGCCCTGTGCTCGCACACAGGCCCCTTGGTGGCGGCAGCAGCAACCTTAGCGTCTCCCGCCCGTCTCTGGGGTCCGCGGTTTTAGCCGCGGCTCGCGCCCGTCTCGGGGGCTCGCGCCCGTCTCTGGGGTTTGCGCTTTCAGCCGCGGCTCGCGCCCGTCTCGGGGGCTCGCGCCCTCAGCCGCGGCTCGCGCCCGTCTCTGGGGTTTGCGCTTTCAGCCGCGGCTCGCGCCCGTCTCGGGGGCTCGCGCCCTCAGCCGCGGCTCGCGCCCGTCTCTGGGGTTCGCGCTTTTAGCCGCGGCTCGCGCCCGTCTCTGGAGTTCCTTTAAGCAGCGCTCTTAGACCCCTCTCCTCGCGCACCAGGAGACAAAGAGGGAAGAAAAAGTCTCTTGCCTCTTCGGCCGGTGCAGGCTTTTCCCCGAACTCCCTCCCGGCTAGTCGTGGTGCACTAACCCCTTCAGGCTATGTTCAAGCCGCCAACCCCAGTCCTCTCCCTGAGCTCCGTCCAAAACCAAAACCCGAGCCTGAGCTCGCAGCCCCGCCCGCCCCGGCGGGTGAGCAGACAAGCCTCTCGGGTTGGTGAGTGCTGGTCGGCACCGATCGTCTGTGCAGGAATCTCCCCGCTTTGCCCTCCGCACCCGTCGCTGTGCACTACTCCGCGGTCCCGAAACTCCCCCCTCTGCCTCCCGCAGTCTCCGCCCGCGGAGGGGCTTCCTAGTGTGTGGAAACTTTTCCTCCTTCACAGCTCCCTCCCACTGGTGCAGGTGCCGTCCTTATTCTTTTGTCTCTGTTTTTTCTTTTGCCCTACCCAGTTACGTGGGGAGTTTCTTGCCTTTTGGGAGGTCTGAGGTCTTCTGCCAGCCTTCAGTAGGAGTTCTGTAGGAGTTGTTCCACGTGTGGATGTATTTCTGGTGTATCCGTGGGGAGGAAGGCGATCTCCGCGTCTTACTCTTCCGCCATCTTCAAGGTCCCCCCCATGACTTCTCTCTATCTCTGTTATTACCTGTTATCTAGGTGGTAAACGTGATCCATTTATGGAGCTAATTTGAATAAACTTTCTAATCCTGTGTATTTTATACAATTGTTGTGATGATGATTTTAAATAATTTTTTTAAAAGAACTTTGTTCAATCAAAAGAATTATGCACTATAAAATTATCTATATTATTAAACAGCATAAAAAAGCAAGGTAAGCTAGAAATAAGAATAGCAAAATATGTCCGATAAAGGAAATTGCCATAGGGAACGCTCAAGAAAAAAATGAGTCACTTGTTTATGAGAACTAAGAGGTATCTTGTCACCATTAGGATACAAAGGAAAATAATGATGACTATGGGCCTTTTTGTTTTTGTGGTACATGGGCCTCTCACTGTTGTGGCCTCTCCCGTTGCGGAGCACAGGCTCCAGATGTGCAGGATCAGCGGCCATGGCTCACGGGCCCAGCCGCTCCGTGGCATGTGGGATCTTCCCAGACCAGGGCATGAGCCCGCGTCCCCTGCATCAGCAGGCGGACTCTCAACCACTGTGCCACCAGGGAAGCCCCTGTGGGCCATTTTTAACACAAGTGTAGTTATAAGTTAAGAAAACATTTTTTTTCTCCTGTTAAGTAAGTATTAGTCCAAGTAAACTGATCTTACTTTTTTTTTTGGCTGTGCCTCACACCATGTGGATCTTAGTTACACACCGAGGGATCAAACCTGTGCCTCCTGTTTTGGAAGCATGGAGTCTTAACCACTGGACCACCAGGGAAGTCCCTAAACTGATCTTTGAAAAACCATTATGCTAGAGAGATTTTGCTGCATTGACAGTAAAAATCTTCTCATGACCAGTGTAATGACAAGTTTCCAAAAATGTCAGTGCCTCCAGGAAGTCAACCTGGACTTTACCTTTCCACGTCTGTCAATGACAGCTATGATGTGTATGCCCTCACGGTAAAGTTTAGCCATCCTTTCAAACTTTTGTTAAAAGAGTACAAGATATTAGTTGCAATCTCTACAATTTCACATAAATCTGAAGATAGAATTCACAAGGTTTTCTATCTTTTTTTGTGTAGACAAATGTCCAAATTTTAGGCACTGTTTAAAAAAAATCTGCTTGCTACTCTGTAGCAGTTCTCAGGCTCATGAACATTTTCTAGACCATAATGTTTTTGATGTGCTGTTTTAGGAGCTTCTAAATCAAAGCATGTTATATTCTTATACTTTAGCATGTGTTTTTAAATTTAACAAAGGGAGAATCTAAATTTCCAAGAAAAAAAAAATAACACGTGGAATTAATAGACAAAACAGAACTTTTAAGAGTATCCAATTGACAGCACCAGCATAATAGCACTAGTGGGCTGTATGAAGGCAGTTTTTCTGCACTAATGAGTAGCTACCATTTCATGGGTGGAATATCCACTATAAGCTTTGAGACCTATGGGTGGGTAGTAACACTGATTAATTTACCAATTCTCATTCTCTGCATGTTGCTAGAAACTGCTTTCTTTTTCTCCATCCCAGTAATCACTTAATATTAAGAATTACAGTGTTTCATTGTCAAAATAAGGGGAAACTGGCCTTGGGCCACATTTGTAAATCTACATTCGAGTACACCATCAATCAAATCTTACCCAAATGCCAGTGTGCGTCTGGGTATTACAGATGTTCAGTAGAGTCACTCATCTTCTTTACACAAAAACAGATCTAGTGAAAAATTTTAAAACAAAAGAAAAAAACAGAAGAAATTAATTTTATATTACAACTCTACTTCATCTACCAACAATAAGTTGTTGACTTATATATGAGTCTGTGCTATTTACAGATTATTACTTGTACACATTTAAGCATATTCAGAGTTCTGGTTCTCTACATGTTTCCATTTCATTACTTTTCATTTATTCAAGATATTCACACGACTAAACACGGGAGAGCTGTTACTTTGAAACTACTCTATAGTACAATGGACATTGCCTTTTACTTTGTTGAATTTTTTTTCTTGAACTGGTTAGAATATTTAGAGCATTGGTTTTAATGTACTGGCTTGACATGAAGTGACACTAAAATGATGTCCTCGAGGACTTATGTTCATTCAACCCAGTTAAAGTTCTTGTTCTTAAAATGAAGAAAATGTAGATATCTGCAATATTCTCTGAAGCTTACTTGAAAATATTTAACTACTTTAGATAATACCTACATTCTTTTAGATTTATTCTGTATTTTCCTATTAATTAACATATGTAAGTATTTTTTAATGTCACCTTTAGGTCCAAGGAAGAATGGCAAATGTTTTCATTTTTCTTTTCTTTTTTTTTTTTTTTGCGTTATGCGGGCCTCTCACTGTTGTGGCCTCTCCCATTGCGTAGCACAGGCTCTAGATGCGCAGGCTCAGCAGCCATGGCTTACGGGCCCAGCCACTCCACAGCACGTGGGATCTTCCCGGACCGGGGCACAAACCCATGTCCCCTGCATCAGCAGGCAGACTCTCAACTACTGCGCCACCAGGTAAGCCCCAATTTTCTTTTTAAAATGATTTTTAGTCAAGTATTACATTTCATACATTAGGTGGACTATATTATAGTTTACATTTGCTTAAAAGTCTTCCATAAGTATTATATAGGATACAGCAGAATTGACTAAGAGTACGTATATTTATAGTCTTATGTGTACAAATACTGAAAATGAACACATATGGTAAAACATTAGTAATTAATTTAACTAGGTTATTAACAAATCACATATAGACACATTGGTTCTAAAAGAGATTATTTTCCCAGATTAAAAAGAGTAAAAAAATAACCCACCATGGTATTCAAAGAAAAGGTTTCATGGTAAAATATTTCACAAAAATAATTGTTATTTTAACTTCCTACTATTTCTGGTCACCAGCACAGTTCATAAGGTGACCAAGGATTACATCACTTCTTAACAATGGCCTGACAAATTATGCATAGACTTTTTAGAAGCTGGTGACATGAATTGAGAAAAAAAAAGAAAGCATCATTCTTAGTAGCATTTTTTAAACTTAATGGCTTTAACTATGAATATTTTTTAAACTTAGAGACCAGAGAATTTATCATAGAGGATACAAATATAATAAATGTATATCGATTTGCTTAAAAGAAATGACTATTCAGACAAGGTCTTCTACCCACTTGGTCTACTCAAATTTCACACATTTTTTTTTCATATTTTGTTTTAATGAAACAACACTTCTGGCAAGTCCTGTGTTTGATTTCCTAATATGTACAAAAACCTGCTATTTGAGTGGCAGATTCACCAGCCAGAAGCTGGCTCTGAACATGTCAGATATATTGGCACAAGCAGAGCTCAGGTGCTGTTGGAAGTCCCTGCCAGCAGGTCAAAGTCAGCTCAGAGTTGGAATCAGAGCCAGGAATTATATCTGGGTCATCAGGCACTGAGAGCAATCATTGCAGCAGGATCAGATTTCAGACAAGCAGTCATAGTCGATGGCCTGTCACAGGTGTGCTTGGTAGACATGAGTGCATAGCGGGTGGTGAGAAACGTAAAGCAAGCAGTCAATCAATGTTGATCTCTTTCTGCTTTTTGTATCTTTTACATAAACACTGGCCAATCACAGAAGACAAAATGTGGACTCCTAAGTCTGTGAGCTGCCCACAATTGATAAAATGATACATGATAACAAAAATTGCCCCCAGATTAATGAAAACAGATATTTTTATAATACCACAGCTTATTTCTGCTTTTCTGTGCGCTCCGATTTTACACTTTAAACTGCTATATTTAAATTTTCGTTTCTTTCCTTTCTTGGTACTTTAAAATTTGTATTACAATTTCATTCACAGCTATTGTATTATTGCATGTATTCTAAAGATAGATTAAAGAATTCCCATTTCAGTCATGTAATTGAGCTCTTTTCATTATAGATTTTGATTTTAGAAAATCCTAACATATGTGTTAATTTTAAAATATGCTTTCTTTTCAATTAAGAGTAATTCAACTACCTTAAAGAGTTAAAGTGGAATTCCAGACCTTCAAGTCAGTTTATAATTGTACTTGTACATTAATACCTGATATGTTTTACATTTCCTCATATCTGATGATTATCTTTTAAAGTCTCCATTATATTAAATATATACTAGAAACTCACTATTGCAATGATGTGGAGAAGTCAATTTTACAGGACGACTTCAGAGACAAACTGTCTTCAGAAGAAAGCCTTTCTCCATGTGAGTAACCAAATTCACTTGAAAAGGATGTAAGATAAACTCACTACACATCAAATTTTGTTTCTTAGGTTATAGTTTGTATTAAAGTTCAACTTTCATACTATAAAATTCTTCTAACAACAATTTAATTTTTTAATCTGAAATACCTAGTGTGTAGTGCTACTTGGTAGTTTGCCACATCATTCTCTATAGTGGTTATTAAATAGACCCGAGCAACATATAGCAGAATAAGATCATCTACACAAAGCACATTTATATCTAAAAAAAGAGAGAGACCTAAGTTATTCAAAACTGAGGAAAGCTCTAAGTGAAAAATCTAAAAATAAAACTGATTACTGAGATAATGGAGCTTCATCTTATAAAAAACAAGTGTATCTAAAAAATTACCTATTTTTCATAATAAAATGTAAATGTGTTCCTCAGCCAAAAAATGTAAAATTATATTTAAGTGTGTGGTATAATTTTCTAATAAAATCCAAGTAAAATTAATAATACTCAGTAGTTGTAAAAGATATCTGGGTTTATTTGAATGTTTCACAGTGGTCAAAAGAAAAAATAAGCACCGCTTAATAAAAGAAAACAAGTATCAAAAATCCTCCTTTTTCTAACAGGCTACAGCTTAATTTTCTTTTAGACTCTAATCATTCCCTAACATTTGTGAAAACTACAAATATTTGGTTTTTCAAATGGAAATTAAAAGGTTATACAGACACATATGATGAAATTGAGAAAAAAGATTCAAAATGTGGTCATAGTGAGGCAGGAGACAGATGGGCCCCCAGGGCAAACGGTTCGAGTTCGCTCTTTGTGGATCGATACTCCAAGATGGGAATAACAGGACAGTTGAGAGAGGAGGCTGGGCCCTGCCCAGACAGAAGATTAGAGACCACATATTTCTCATTCTTGAAGTAGGGAGACCTCCCTGACTACACATGTGCAGAAAGGCTCCTTGGAGTTCAAAAGGGGAGTGATGCCAACTAATGCTCACTTACCCATAGGCCCCTTCGGTAGAATCCATCTTGGTTAAGAGATTCGCACGCACACATGGGAAAATCCTGAGATACACTAAATATGGACTCTGAACCAGGCAAATGAAAATGATTGGTCAAAGGAAACACGGAAGAAATGCCCCATAAAAGTGATTCAAACTGTCACGAGGGCACGACTCTCTCTCTCTGAGCCCGCCTGTGTGTCTATCCACACGTAGTGTACTCTTTTTTTCCTAATAAATACTTTACTTGTTTCACTACTTTCCGTCTTTGTGGGAATTCTTTTTCTGCAAAGCCATAGGGCCAGGGCCTTGTCACTGACTACTGGTCTAGGGGCTAGGATTCGGTGCTCTCACCGCCACGACCCGACCTCAATCACTGCCAGGGAACCGAAACCCTGCTTCAAGCTGCTGCAGGCCGAGGCCACCTAAGATCACTAGCAAACAAATTGAGGCAAGGAAAGAAAAACAAATATATATATGCATAAATTTTTTTCAGGCACTCTGCTAAGAATTTTTCAGTTTTTTTTTACCTATTTTTATCCTCACGACAGTCTTACATGATAAGCATAATTTTGCCCATTTTACAAGCGAATTGAGACTTTGAGAACAAAGAGTCTGAGGTCAGAGCGCTAATAACAGACAAAACAACAATTTGATTCTAAATTCGGTTGCCTTCAAAAACTTTGTTCTTTTCTCTTTATACCTCAAAATGTCCTGTAATAGCAAATTTTTGCGTAACAAGCTTAAGCAATCATCGGTATTTATTAATGCCCCTAGTTTCCTGTATGGTGACTGCATCACTCCCTTTCCACAGTTCAAGCTGCTGTACTTGCAGCTCCTCATCTGACTGTGCACAGATAGTAAAGGACTAAAGTGGAGAAGGAGATCTGTGTCTGGCAAAGTGCTCACTCAACTAAGCGTAATGGCCTACTGCACCAATTCTAACATGCCACTCAGAAGCCAATGACTGCTGCTAAACTCTTTTGCCCTTTGACATTCCTCTAAGACTCCCTGGTCAAATTACCAGGGAAACCAGTGATGGTACTTCTCTTTCTCTCACAAACTGTAGCTGTTCTAAACGCTCAGATTTCCATTAACTGAAGTTTAAGTTGATGAACAGAACAATTCTCTACTACAAAAATTTGGGAATCGCTGAACATGAAATAACACACTATCAACTTATTTCATTTGCCCAACTCCTTTTCATACTTCCTAAGTATCCACAATGTCCCTAAAGTTTTGCCTGTAAACCTACATCACAATCAGCTAGGGTACATATTAAAATGCAGATTCCTTGACCTACCTAATGTATTAAATCTCTAGGCATGGTACCTAGGAATCTGTTGTTTTTACATACTTCCTGGAGGATTTTTACATACATTAATATTACATATAAGTTTATTTGCATTTGTTAATATTTCAGACAAATCAACAAAATTACAAAGAAACCAACCACACCGGCCAATAGGCCACAGGATCTAAAATTAAGATGGGAGACAATGCACATCAAGGATTCCTGGCATCAGCAGTTATCTTGCACATTTAGCTAGCAAAGAAATCCTTGGTGAAGGGGTTTCCAGGAATGCAACAGTCAGAAAGTAGTCAATGTAATCATTATTTTCAGGAAGACTGTATAGAAATAATTTAGTGGATAATTTTATCTCCTTTATGTTCTCAGTTTTCAGATTTTTCTTACTTTTATAAATATTATATATACTAATTTTAATATATACAAATTTATATAAGAATTACATAAATACGTATATGAATATTATAAATATAAGACAGTGAACTTACCTAAACTGGTCTATTTTGCAACACTCTATGCAAGCAGAGTAAAACTTTCAAATGACTAAGTGTTTACAAAATGTTATGGTCAAAACTCTTATGGCTGTACTAGGAAGGCTACTCAAATTAGAACTGATTTGTCTTTCTTCTTCAGAATCAGTCATTTGCAAATTGAGGCAAATTGAGCCACTGTAGGTAAACTGTAGGATTCTAAGGTGATGGGACTGTAAATTTATTTAGTTCTTACTTAGTACTTCAAAACAAAATTATAAAATTGGTCACTTACTTGTCAGCATATGCTTGGTGTCTCTGACAGTGGGATTTGATGAGATTCATTAAATTAAAATGGTATCAATTTTAACTAGCATTATGAGTCAGGATAATCTGCAACATAGAAAAATTCCATTTTGCTTTTTTTCCCCCTCTAATCTGATATCTATAAAAAATGCCTACTGCAATAGGATGGTTGTTTTTCATTTACTGTAGTTAATGAACCCACTGACTTCTCTAATATTATTTAAAACTGTGCATTGAGAAAACACAGCTGCAGTACATAAAATCAGCTAAAGAATATCCTGTGCCTCAGGCATATTGTTATACTGTCTTTACTGTAACCAGAATATCGAAATTTGTCTTTATGTCACAGGAAATAACTATGTTTAACTTTTATTTCATTTAACAATCAAAAACTCTCTCAAGACTACGTTATTTGCTTTTTTATTTTCCTATTTTTGCATTGCATATTAGGTAAACAATGAAGGTGACTTCCCTTAAATCGCTTATTTAGTACACATTATAAATCTCATAGGATATGCTATGTTTTATAGAATTTAATTAGATGCATTTCTTGGAGAAGCCACTCCCTCTGTGTATATATCTTGGGCTTAATTTACTGATACCTAAATCTTTAACTTGAGAGATAATTACAAAGATAAATACTAATTCAGAATCCATCAGAATGTAAAAATAATTTAAATCCCTTCATTCATGGAACATTATCTAATTAAGCACCAATGGGTTAACCATTGAATTTATCAGGAAAAAAAGTGTATGCTTTTGGTATTTTTGCTATAACCGTAAGTAGACTCGCAAACACAAAATTTGTGCTGTAAGTATATTTTACAGCTTTACACTCGTTAGACAACTTCCATTCTTACAACAGTTTTAATTTTCTTCGACTTTTGAAGAAAATATTGGATTTTCCTCAAATGGGATTATTTTTGTTCATAGAGGTCACTTAAGATTAGCTGAATGAGTAAAATTAATTAAGGAATTTAAATTGAAATTTGCATATAGGCACAATCTAAGTAGGTTTATATGCTATTGACATTGACTATGTGACTCCAGTTTTGAGAAAATTTGAGAACTCCCAGAAGGTTGAAGCAAACTAGTTAAAATTGGTGAGGGGGTGGAAAATAGGAAAGGAAACCAGAATTTCAAATCTCCAGCACGTCATCAAATCACTTCCCACTCTGGATCAAATAAGTGGAGCCTGGTGATGAGGAGTTTGGGAAGAGAACCTGTTATCCAGCAGATGTCAGTACAACAAATCAAAATGAAAGACACAGAGAGGCTAAGAAGAATTGGAAATGCAACCAGAACCCTCAGCAAATTGGATTGAAGTCCTAGGCTAGTCCTGAGTTAATGGGGAATAAGGGATTCTGCTGAAAGACTTAGCAGGATGGCTACAAAGAGTGGCTGGTAAATGATGTCTGAAGGCTAATTCCTCATTGTGTGTCCCACAGGGTAAAGTTACTATAGAAAGTTTTTAACAGACTGGTGTAGAACACTTTCAGTAGAGCCTCTAGTGGCCCAGAATCTGCTCTTTCTAAGACACAAGAGCCACAGAAATTGACCACTGCTTGTGTTTCACCAAGACATTATAGCATTTGAAGGGTGATGGTTTCCTGGACTGGAGGTTCACTTTCTTAAAATTCAAAGCTAATACAGTGTTCATTAACTTTGCTGTCTCGTTCACATCTTGGGGAATAACCCAATCCCAGGGACATTATAATGTGTTTGCCAGAAATTCTTTATTAATTTTGTTCAGCTGTTCAGGAATTCACCCAGCATTTATTAAATACTTGCTAAGTTCTTCCCACTAAATTAAATATATCTCTTTATGTGTCTGTATCTCCCTCTGCCATTATAGGTAACTCTAAGCACATTTACACAGATATATATTTTTACATATATATATATATATATATATATATATATATATATATATATAGCATGTAAATATGCAATGGTAAATCTCAGTGTCTAAAGATCACCAGGAACACACCTACAGTCAAACTTGTTTATGTTCATGAACTTGCTGTAGTAAGAGAAATCGTGTACCATGAGAATTACGGCGTATATAAGTAAGAGGAAGTTAGGGTAAGATTATTATAGACTTGATCCTATGCTGAGTAATTTGGAGCAAAATTTAAGGAAGTATGGGTTTGTATGGGACTGGGTGCTGTCAGGTATTAAGGCTAATTTGTGATTTGAGTATCTTATTTATTTTTATCTAGACCATTTAGATTAGCTGAATAAGTAAAATTAATTAAGGTATTTAAATTGAAATCTGCATATAGGCACAATCTAAGTAGATTTATATGCTATTGACATTCACTATGTGACTCCAGTTTTGAGAAAATTTGAGAACTCCCAGAATTTT
Source organism: Phocoena sinus (assembly GCF_008692025.1). Taxonomy (NCBI): domain Eukaryota; kingdom Metazoa; phylum Chordata; class Mammalia; order Artiodactyla; family Phocoenidae; genus Phocoena; species Phocoena sinus. The sequence continues at coordinate 84,332,895 of NC_045771.1, forward strand.
GAAGAAAACGAGATAAAATTGGTGAGGGAAGAGGAAGAAGTCAAGTTAGGCCAGAGTTGTTATTGGAAAAGCATTAGCATTCATATCAGCCAGGAGAGAGAGATGTTTGGTCATTGTGATGTTTACATTTGTGGTGGTTTGTATTGTTCTATCATAGTCGCAGAATGATCTCACCTAATGTTAACATTCTCTGAAGTCCTTAATGCCCAACAGGGCACACCACAACTCAGTTGTGAGATGCTGAGCTGACTATAAGCTATCAGCAGCTATATATACAATTTTTCTTTCTCAGTAGCTACACGAAATAATCAAATTTTTACATCATAGCAGCTTAATTAATACCTGCTTAATATAGAAAGTATAAATCTGAGATGAGTCTTAGAAGCATGTAGGAAGAAATTTTAAAATCATCCAATATCTCTATACTTAGTAAAATAGATAATATGATAAACCTGTGGTAAGAGAGCTTGTAGTACTGCTTTGTCAGATATTTTGAGAAGCATTTGAGGTATAACTTTTTTTAAAAAAAGACACACTTTGAAAAGAAAAGAACAAGAAATGTAAGCACAATATGAGTCTTTGAGGAGTTTAGAGTCTAAGAAAATTTTCTAACTTTATAATTGGCTAGTGACGCAAGGTACAGAGTTTTTGTGTAAATCAAGATAATGTGTGAAAAGCGCTTCAAACATTTGACATGCAAATATAAGGTATTTTTTCTTTATTAATATTAGATGCATTTCTATTTTTCTTTAGACTGGGGATGGGAAAGACTAATGTTAAATAAATTTGGAATTTTTTAAAGTTTAGAATTCATCCTAATTCAATGATTTGGATGAAACTTTTAAAATTACATGATTTAAAAGTAATTCAGTCTGGAAAATTAAAACTATCAGCAAGAGGAAAATGTAAAATTTCCCCTCAAATTGCTACATTTATCTTCTGGATGAGTTTTATCCATTTTTCTCCATACAGTTTCATGAAAAGCAGATGTTATAACCATGAAATGGACTTATTAAACCCTTGGGTTAGAGTAAATCACATGTCCTGCAGACAGCTGCCAAGAGCTAACCATAGAAAAAAATAATTTGTGGGACACAACGTGGTAGAATAACTTCAATTGCCCTATACTGCCTCCAAAGGTAAAAGTGAAGAGAAACTACTGGAAGTTATTGGAAGAAGAAAAAAAATCTGTAGCATTTCATGGGTAAAGAATACACTTGAAAGTTCTGCCTAAAAAGAACAACCATAACAGTTATTTTTATGAATTTTTGAGTAGTGTTTTTGGACTTCTATTGTCATCTGGGTTTTATATGTTATGGTAGTTATATAAGTTGCATTGAAATTATGAGATATATACATTGTTGAAACTATCTCTGAACAGCAATATCTAAGGGGAGAAAAGCAGACTTTGTGTGATTTTTGCCAATAACCATTTTGTGTGATTACTGTCATCCTCATTTTGATAACATTTAATAAAATTAATTGCCCTTATATACTGACATTTATCCTCATAATGAATGATACTATAATGTCATATACTATAATCTAACTAGACCAACAAAGTGTATGTGAAGGTCTTAGTTCAATGTTCCTGTGAACCCATAACCTTTGAATTTGATCGGTTTAAATCCCCTCTACAGATTTAGTCTCATTTCATCCTCTGGGATTAATCAAATTTCTAACTAGAGGGAGTTTAAGGAACCCTATGTAAGTAAGTCAGCAATTTAGTTTCAAACAAAATTTGCCGCGCTCCTATGTGAAGTTCATTTAATCAAAATTTCAACCATTGATTTATTTCTTTTGATGTGTAATTTCAGCTAGCTGGCAGTACTTGGCTCATCTTTCTGCACCTTCAAAATTCCCTCAATAGCTATGTGGATTGAAAAGGAAAAAAATAAATCTAAGTTGATTTTCAGATGACATGATCATGTAATAGAAAATCCTAAGGAATCCACTACAAGTAGAATTTCCGAGTCATGTGATGACTCTATGTTTAAGTTATTGAGGAACTGCCAAAGTGTTTTTCAAAATGGCTGCACTATTTTACATTCCCACCAGCAATATATGAGGGTTCCAATTTCTCCACATGCCTATACTTTTTATTACCTATCTTTTTGATCATAGCCATCTTAAAATGTGTGAAGTAGCATCTCGTGGTTTTGCTTGGCATTTTTCTAACGACTAATGGTGCTAAGTATCTATTCATGTGCTTATTTGCCATTTATATATCTTCCTTTGAGAAATTTTTCATTCATATCCTTTGCTCATTTTTAATTAGGGTATTTGTCTTTTTACTATGGAATTATAAGAGCTCTCTGGGCTCTGGCCACTGAAAGAATTATAAGCAAATCACCTTTTAGATACAAATATAACTGAGAAGAAATTAGTATTTCCTTGCAACTACTAAATAAATCAAAATAAACATTTTAATGATATTTATCTGAAGACATGGCTAAATTTTAGTTTAAACTTTGGCCCTTTTAATGTCAAATATTTTTTCCATAAATAAAAAATTGCAAAATCTTTTGTATTTGTTCTCAATATGCATCAAGAGGAGGGTGAACTGGACAAAAATCAAGCTATTAGGAAATAAAAAGGAACATTGTGAGGTTAAAAAGACAAATTACTTTCATAAGAAAAACATGATCAAAAAATTAATAACTTCAATATATATACAGTGAAAAGAACGTTGGATACTTTGTAAAATGTAATAAAAAGTAGAAGACAAATTGAATGTTTTCTAAGAAATCAGAGGAAAAAGATAGACATAATATTGAAAAACTAAAAGATGTAGAGAAGATTAGGTGAACCAATTAACTTATAATTCAAGAAGAAGCAAATGGAGACTGGCTAATAATGAAAAAATAAAGGAATATTTAGGAAACTGTAGGATGTACATATTGATACAAGGAAAATAAACTAAAATAAAGCAATATTGAGACACAGCTTAGTGCCTAAGACTGATATTATTTTTTTAAGTTAAGAATAAAAGGAGGGCTTCCCTGGTGGTGCAGTGGTTGAGAGTCCGCCTGCCGATGCAGGGGACACGGGTTCATGCCCCGGTCCAGGAAGATCCGACATGCCGCAGAGCGTGGCTGCTGAGCCTGCCCATCCAGAGCCTGTGCTCCACAATGGTAGAGGCCGCAACAGTGAGAGGCCCACGTATCACAAAAAAAAAAAAAAAAAAAAAAAGAGAATAAAAGGAAAGTTGAAAAGAGATTCTAGATTGTCAATATTTGCCTGCAGAATAATTACATGAGGCTAATCTAAAATTTTTATTCACTACTAGGTTACAGAAGACAACGATCAATCTACACAGCAGTTTCTTTCTTTTTCTTTTTTTAATATTTATTCACTCATTTGGTTGCACCAGGTCTTAGTTGCGGCCTGCGGGATCTATTTCCCTGACGCGAGATGGAACCCAGGCCCCCTGCATTGGGATCGTGAAGTGTTAACCGCTGGACCATCAGGGAAGTCCCCACAGAGTGGTTTCTTGAAAAGTGATTTGGATCAGCTTGAATGGCATTTTGTCGCCAAAGGGAAAAAAAACCGTATTTTCAGCTACATAAGAGCTTAGAAATGAACACTAAGGGGCAATAAAGTCAGTATATATCAAAACTTAAAAGATACTGTTAAAAAGAAAAACATATATAGTAGATATACTTAAAATTATTAATCTAAATGAGCAATTTAACCTTTAAAGAATGTAGAATAGGAAGACATTAAACCCAAATAAGGCAGATGCCCTCCCTCTAAAAAGATAAAGCAGAAATTAATAAAGTAGATAATAAAACAAAACTAAAAATTTTGATTTGATTAATAAATGTTTGTCTAAAAAATAGAAATAACAAATACAGAAAACTAAAAGTTGTATATACTAATATCAAAGAAACAATTTTAACAAAAACCAGAGAATACTATGCAATGCCGTACTAATTTGAATTAAATATCAATTATGTGAAATATTTTCTGAGAAAATTTTCTGAGAAAATAAAATTATTAAAAGTGACCTAAGTCAAACAATAACCAAGCAAGAAAATTAAATGTTTTAAAATCAACCTTGTAAAAAAGTTCATCTTATAAAATTTTAAAGATAGCAAAGAGAAAAGTACACCCCAAAGAAAATAAAAATCTCCCCAGTAAGAAAAAGAGGAAAAGTGTCCTAATTTATTTCACAATGCTATGAAATCTCTAATGCCATTTTGATGATGACGGATTTACTAGTATCCAATGTGCCACCTGACATAAACAAGTAGAAATCTGGTAAAACATAAGAAACAACAGCTTTTAGATATTGGAAAAAAGGTGACTCAGGACTCTGACCCTTGAAAGAAGAAACAAATGAGATGATTTTTACTATTGCCTTAGCTTTCTCAGAAGAGTTTTGGACAGTAAAATGGGCTGGAGGTTGGGAGCAACTCAAGTAGGGCACAGCTGTCTAGCTGTGATGTGGAATCAATGATCAGAGTTCAGGGAGACTATAGCAGAAGTAACTTTTGGTGCAGAGTATCAGAAAAGAAGGAGCCATAAGAAGAAAGGGATCCTGAAACCTGCATAGGATTCTCCTTGAATGAACAATAAGGGTTGCATGTGTAGTAATTCTCCATTATGCTAAGAAAAAAACTAGCAGGAGGCAATAAGGTAAACAATTCCCAGATTGGGCTAAGAGACATTCAGGTATGACCAGCCAGAATGAAGGGACCACATCAGATGTCGTGGAAATTCAGTAGAGGCCATGGAAGTCTAAGCCTTTCTAGCAGGGCTAACCTAGTCCTAAATGAAAAGCTACTCTAAACCCACCCTAAACAGTCATGGAGGAGAAGTGAGGCTCCTGCCAACAGTCAGCCATGTGAATGACCCCCTTGGAAGTAGAGCTTCTATCTCCAAACAAACCTTCAGATGACTGCATTCCTGGCCAATATCTGATGGCAACTACATGAGAGACAGTGGGTCAGAATTCCTGATCCACAAAACTGAGAGAGATAAGGTTTACTTTTGTTTAGCTGTTAAACTTTAGAGTGATTTGTTACATAACAATACATAATTAAAACACCAAGATGAACCCAGTTACCCTCACTGATTAGTGTTCAATCTACGGCACCAGAAGCCAATGCTAAGCCCCAATTTCTATCATCCCTTGGGTGGACCAACCAGTTACTTGGGGGGTCATTATTTCATTGGACCCCTTCCATAAATAGAAGGGAATTCACTGTCCTCCTAAGAAAATATAAAAATCTAGGTACAGATTTGTCTTTCTTGCTGGAAGGACTTGTTAGTCAACTTATAAAATACTTATTTCATCACCATGTCATGACCACAATATGGTGTTTCACCTGGGGATATAATTCATGGCAAAAATTGTGGTATTGATCCCACATGCACAGAGATTGGTCTTTCATCATTACTCATCTATAGAGGGCCCCATTTTGATAGAGCAGTGGAACAGCCTGCTGAAGGCTCACATACAATCCCAGCTGAGAGACGACACACTGTGAGTTTGTGTACAAATTTACAGGATGTAGTATATCCTTTAAACCCACAACCAATAAATATATTGCCACTCTCCCATAAGTAGGTATGGAGAGAGAGAGAGGAGTGCTCCTGACAGAAGTCAGGAGAGAGATAGGAGCGCTCTTACTATTCTACTTAATAACTCACTGGAAAAAAAAAAAAGTTTGCTTCACCATCCTACAACCTTGAAACTAATGGATTTGGAAGTCCTACTGGCCAAGAGTGGACTTCTTCCAAAGTATATGCAATCAAGTTTCTAATGAATTGAAGCTAAGTATGCCCATGTCCACTATCTAGTAGATCTTCACTTGTTTTTTCCCAATTAATTATATAAAATAGTTTTTACAAAGTAAGATCACTTCTAAGATTTGATTATCAATTATACACATAATGCCTCCCATAAATGTGAAAGTATTCTCTGCATAGAAAACATTTAAAACTGCCAGGTGAGAGATAAATAACCAATCAGAAAAATAATGTATCTCTAAAATTAGCATAATGGACTTTAATTACATTGCCTCTCTTTTTATATAATACATCCTAGGAAGAATCTCTCATTTAGAAATTTACATGATAATTAATGTGAATTCCACTTGAATCTATTTATGTCATCTAATCTATACAATCATATCAGTAATGTTACCACCTACCATTTAAAAACCATGTTCTTTCTTGTCCTACATCCACCTCTTCTCAACTTTCAGAAATGGTGGCTCACTCTGCTTCTGGTTCTCTTAAAATTCACATTTTCTTTTCCCCAGGGCCATTTGCCTGTATGGGTTCAGTGAATCATTAAACTGCAATCTCATTTCTCTAGATCGTTAACTTTATTTTTGTCCTTTCTTCATTAAAATTTTGATTTTTTTGGCAGAAAATTATTCATGAGGAAATGTCATCTTAGCTACCATGTTCAGGCACTTTCAGTTTGAAGCCAAAGACAATTATAGTGAATAATAAGTTACACCTTTTAAATTGAGGTGGTTGACCATGCAGATATTTCTGGGTATGTTAATTCAGCATGTATATAACACCTAAAATAATTAAGAGTTATAATTTTTACTAATTTGTTATTATTATTAACATCAGATTTTATGCTGAGAATAAGAATGTAAGACACAGTTTCTGCCTCTGAGGCACTCATAGGCTAGTAGAGTCACGTTGAGAAATGTAAATCCCTGGGGTATCTGACAAAGATTCATTACGCTTAGAAATCCCCCTATTAAGTCTTCGTATTTTGGTATATGATCTTCTTGAGTCAGAACAATTTCACAGTGTCCAACTTAAATTGAAGCTGGTTTAGATCACATTTTATATTACTTTTATTTTTATTTTTGATAGTTACAGTATAAATTTGATCATCTCTCAAGTTATATCAAAATAAATTTGTCTACATCGAACAAACCAATATAAATGGTTAACAAACCAATATAATTTTTTCCAACATTATTGTCACAACCATGAAGGTTTTTAATTCCTTAGGTTTGGGAATCATTAAAGACCTGATTCTGTTGAGGTGTATGTCAATTTGTGATAACACCTCCCTAGAAATGAAGCGCTGAATCATATGTTCAGACCCTGTTTAAAAACAAAAGATGAAAGAGACAAAGAGGGGAGAGAGGAATTAAAAGAAGAAAATGGTAAGGAAATATAAAAGCAAGCAACAGAACTAAACTAAATTTTGTCTTTTAAATTCCTTACATTTAAAAAACATACAGGAATTTATTGCAATTTGTTTTGGTGGGTGATACTAAACAGATTTTAGATTTTTAAATTGCAATTTAATATTTGATTTCTACACTTAGTTTGGGGAATAAGGCAGTGTTGCAAAAGAGCAGCTGTACTAAAATAATTAGTAAGAGGGGCAGGATAAATCAATCTGGTCAAATAGTGTCCATAAGATCGATGATTTTTGATATTCTGGACAAATTTTAGCAAATCTCACTTAACTAAAGTTAATTACCTGAAACTGAAAATATTCATAATCTAGTCAAGAAGTCAGAAGAAAACACCCATTCTACCAAAATGTTTTAAGAAACCAAAACATAATTGAAACACATAGCACTGAAAGTCTATGCTTAAATTTCCTAGTTTAAGGGTAAGGGTAAGATTCAGTTGCTTGAAAATTTCTTTATATGGATTTCTCCCTGCCTAACAGTGCTCAATGAATAAAATATCACTATATTTATAAAGTGAATAATTTGGAAATTTAAAAAATTCTTCAGACTGCATGTAATATAAATGGCTATGCTAAAATAAACTTGATGATATGCAGATATACAAGTTCAATTAAATAATGCATGAATTGTAAAGGAATTAAATATGAGCTTAAATAATTTCAGACATATCACACATTTTCATTACATTATCTTTCTTCAATTTATGTAGGAACTATATAGTATAGAGAGCAACATACTCTATAATTAGTAAATAAATCAATCAACATGGCAGAGTAGTAAGATTCTGAGCTCACCTCCTTCCACGGACACACCAAAATTACAACCACATATAGAATTATCTCTGAGAATGACTTAAAGACTGGCATAAGGGATTTTCTACAACTAAAGATATAAAGAAAAGGTCACATCGAGACAGGTGGGAGGGACAGAGACTTGGTCTAGCCAGAACCCACACCACCAGTGCAATAACCTACAAGAGGGAGGGATATCACAACTGTGGAGGTCCCTTCTGAGGTGTGAGGGGCCCAAGCCCCATGCTGAGCTCCCCAGACCAGGAGACGTGTACCGGGAAGATAAGCCTGCATAATGTCTGGCTTTGAAAACCAGCGGGGCTTATTTCTGAGAGAGGAGGTCTATGGGACACTGAGACTCTGCTCTTGAAGGGCTTGTGCACAATCTCGCTCACTCTGAGTCCCAGCACAGAGGCAGTAGCTTGAAAAGGGCCTGGGTCACAGGAGAAGTCAATTCATTGACTAATTTTAGAGCATATGCCTGAGGGACAGGGATCTGATAGAACTTTCTCTGGGGACAGAAGCACTGTCAGGTGCCATTTTTTTCTTTTTCAACTCTTTTTCCATCTAGCTGGCTTGGCACTGGCATCAATTCTGTCACTCTCCATCAACTTAGCTAAAGCTGTGGGCCCTGCCCTGGTGTTCCCCTGAGGATCAGCCCCTCCTATCCTGCCCCCCACAGCTAGCCCTTCCAAAGCAGCTTCCATGCTAGGGAGCCAGCTCTGCACACCAGCACACCTGTAGCAGTCATGACAAGACCTCTCAGTCAGTTGTCCTGGGGACCAACCCTGCACATCTGCAAACCCACAGGAGTCATGGCTGGGCCTTGCAGCCGCCTGCATGGGATCCAACACCATATACCAGTACGCCCAGAGCAAGTGATCCAAACACAACAGGAGGGCATACCCAGTCCACATAGGAGTACCCCTGGAGCACCTGACTCTTATGACCTTTGGGGATGTGTCACTGGGTCCCACAGGACACCTTCTACATAAGGCCACCCTTTCAAGAGTAGGAGGTGTGGCTGATATACCGAATACATAGAAACAAACAAAGAGAGTTAGGAAAAATGGAGAAACTAAGGATACCTTCCAAATGAAAGAACAAGACAAAACTTCAGGAAAAGAACTAAACAAAACAGAGCTAAGCAATTTACCAGATAAAGAATTCAAAGTAATACTCATAAAGATATTCACCAAACTTGGGAGAAGAATGGATGAACTCAATGAGAACTTCAACAAAGAGACAGAAAATATTAAAAAGAGACAATCAGAATGAAGAATACAATAACTGAAATGAAAAATACACTAGAGGAAATCAGATCAGAGGATGAAGAAGAATGAATCAGCAACCTGGAAGACAAGGCAGTGTAAATCACCCAACCAGAGCAGCAAAAAGAAAAAAAAATTGAAAAAAAAAAAGTGAGGCTAGCTTAAGTGATCTCTGGGACAGCACCAAGTGTGCTAACATTTGCATGGTAGTTCATTAGTTAGACCCTCTAAGGGGTCTCAGAAGGAAGAGAGAAAGAAAGGGAAAGAAAACCTATTTGAAGAAATAGTGGCTGAAAACTTCCTTAACCTGATGAAAAAATGAGACATTCCAGTTCAGGAAGCACAGAGTTCCAAATGTGATGAACCCAAAGAGATCCACACCAAAACACATTATAATTAAAATGTTGAAAGTTAAAGAGAGAATCTTAAAAGCAGCAAGAAAAAAACAACTAGTTATGTACAAGGGAACCCCCATAAGACTATCAGCTGATTTTTCAACAGAAACTTTATAGGACAGAAGGGACTAGCACAATACACTCAAAATACTGGCAGGAAAAAATTTACAATCAAGAATATTCTGCCTGGCAAGGTTATCATTCAGAAGTGAAGGAGAGATAAAGAGTTTCCCAGAAAAGCAAAAGCTAAATCAGTTTTATAAGAAATGTTAAAGGAACTTCTTTAATAGGTCATAACTAGAAACAAGAAAATTATGAAAGAAAGAAATCTCACTGGTAAAGGCAAACTTACAGTTAGACTAGCGGATCAACCACCTATAAAGCTAGTATGAAGGTTAAAGACAAAAGTAGTAAAATTATCTATATCTAAAGTAATTAGCTAAGTGATACACAACATAAAAAGATGTAAAATGTGGGCTTCCCTGGTGGCGCAGCGGTTGAGCGTCTGCCTGCCAATGCAGGGGACGCGGGTTCGTGCTCCGGTCCGGGAAGATCCCACATGCCGCAGAGTGGCTGGGCCCATGAGCCATGGCCGCTGAGCCTGCGCGTCCGGAGCCTGTGCTCCGCAACGGGAGAGGCCACAACAGTGAGAGGCCCGTGTACCGCAGGAAAAAAAAAAAAAAAAAGATGTAAAATGTGACATCAAAACATAAAGCTTGGCAGGGAGTAAAAATGTAGTGCTTTCAGAATATGCTTGAACTTAAATGAACATCAACCTAAAATAGACTGCCATACACATAGGTTGTTAACCTCATGATAATCACAGACCAGAAACCTACAAATCAGTCAGACAGGGAATTCCCTGGTGGTCCAGTGGTTAGGACTCATGCTTTCACTGCCATGTCCCGTTCAATCCTTGGTCAGGGAACTGAGATCCTGCAAGCCGCACGGCTCAGCCAAAAACTCAGTAAGACAGAGAAAAACAAATATTGCATAATTTCACTTACATGTGGAATCTAAAAAACAGAACGAACAAAACAAAACACAAACAGACTTATAGATACAAAGAACAAACCGGTGGCTGCCAGAAGGGAGGGGGTAGTTGATGGACAAAATAGGTAAAGAGGATTAAGAGGTACAAACTTCCAGTTATAAAATAAATGTCATGGGAATGTGATGTACAGAATAAGGATTGTAGTTAATAATAATGCAGTAACTTTGTATGGTAACAGATGGTTACTAGACATTGTGGTGATCAAATCTGTAAAGCATATAAATGTTGAATCACTACGTTGTACACCTGAAACTAATATAATATTGTACATCAACTATACTTCAATAAAATAAATAAAATAAATATTTTTTAAAAAGTAAATAAAGCAATTCAAGGAGTAATTGGCCTCGTTTGTATACCCATAGGTACACTATTTCTGGACTAGGTAAAATTAGAATGGGAGATCTGATCAAGGATAATCCAGGCAAAAAAGTTGTTCAATACATGGAAAACTTTCATTAATCAAATTGTAGAAGAATGAAAGAATAAGATAAAAAATGAGGATCTACCTTTGACATACACTGAAGATACAGCATATAGTACTCTGAAAACACAAATGTGTTTGAGTCACAGGCATGGAACCTTTCTAGACACAAGTGCCCTTGAGCCTGCAGTTCTACAGAGGGAGATGTGCATCAAAGACTTGCAATTTGAGTTGTGCTTGGTTTTTGATAACTGAAAGGCTTATAGACCAAAATGTCTCTTCAGGTTGTACAAAGATAATATCTGTTAGTGTTAAATTGAAATTCAAATAATTTCTTATTTCATCCTTATTCTGTGAAAGTTTAAAAAATCCTATAAAATATCTAGTGGGTATGTTTTCTGCCTTCCTTTAGTTAAGTGTAGCACTGATGAAAACACTTGAATATACAAACTATGCAATTTTCTTCACATAGTTCAAAAGAAAGTCATAAAAAAGCCCTGGGTTATTTACTCTATGGAATATATTAAGAGAAATCAAAGGCTGGCTGTTTTGAAAATTTACACTTCTAATATAAATTTCATCAAAATACTCCATTGCAGATAAAATTCTGGACTTAAGGACAATAAGCTTGATTCAGCAAAATGTTTCCTATGTTCTAAGAAACTTCCTTTAACACACTACTTTTTGTAATTGTTACAATGTAGGTTTGGGGCAATATAGAGATTGTTTAAGTGAATTATGGCATCTGATTCTTAGTATTCTATTTTTCAAGGTAATAATATTTAGACATTAAGGAGGACAAGGATAATTTCAGAGAGATGTTTGAATAATAAGGAGCATATAGCCCATACCAGATGCTTTATCTTATTCTATCCTTCTAATCATGACTGTTTAGAAATCCATATATTCTTGCAGTTCCCTGAAAGTTCCTGTGTACATGTATTCATGTTTGCATGTACATCTGAAATATATCCATGCTATTGTGTAACTATGCTATGGGTGAATAAAAAATGGTTTTAATTAAATTTTTTTTAAAAGAATTCCTTTTCCATAAATCCAACTAGTAAAATAAGTACATATCAAAGTATATGACTGCATTATACATTCCAAGGTGTTTTTCTAGTATGTAGAATCACTTTTCTGTCTAAAAAATTTGAATTTTATGGATATGCTGAAGTGCAATATATACCCTACAAACATCTCATTTCTAACATTTACTTGCTTCTTCTTGAGAACATGGGAATCACAAGTGCACAGGTTTTTACCACTAATATCACTAAGTAAAAAACAAACATGACACATGAAAAGATGCTCAGTATTGCTAACCATCAGGGAAATGTAAATCAAAACTACAATGAGACATCACCTGACACCTGTCAGAATGGCTATCATCAAAAAGGACACAAACAACAAATGTTGGAGAGGATGTGGAAAAAAGGGAAACTTTGTACACTATTGGTGGGAATGTAAGTTAGTGCAGCCACTGAGAAAAACAGTATGGAGGTTTTTCAAAAGACTGGAAATAGACCTACCATATGATCCAGCAATTCCACTCCTGGGTATATATCTGAAAAAAAAACCCATAAACACTAATTCTAAAACATACATGCATTCCAATGTTCACAGCAGCATTATTTAAAACTGCCAAGATATGGAAGAAAACTAAGTGTCCATCAAAATATGAATTGATAAAAAAGATGTGAGATATATATATATATATATATATATATATATATATATATATAATACACACACAATGGAATAGTAGTCAGCCATAAAAAAGAATGAAATTTTGCCACTTGCAGCAACATGGATGGCCTTGGAGGGCTTTATGCTAAGTGAAATAAGTCAGACAAAGACAAATGCTGTATGATATCACTTACATGTGGAATCTAAAAAATACAACAAACGTGATTATAACACTTCTTTTTAGAAGCAGACTCACAGATATAGAGAACAAACCAGTGGTTACCAGTGCCAGGGAAGGCAATATAGGGGTGAGGGAGTGGGAGGTAAAAACTACTGAGGGTAAGATAGGCTACAAGGATGTATTGTACAACACAAGGAATATAGCCAATATTTGTAAAAAATTATAAATGGAATGTAACTTTTAAAATTTTATTAAAAATAAAAGCAATTTTAAAAAGAGAGAAAACAAGCAAAAGAAAGAAAGAAAGAAAAAGAAAGAATGAAAGAAACACAGAGGGCAAGCTTCAATACAAAGGAAAGGAACCAATATTTTCTAGTACTATCTGCGGCACCAGATTCAGTGAGTTACCTCATTGAAACCATACAATAATGCTGTGAAGTAAATTCTCACTCTATTTCACAGATTAGGAAATTCTTAGAGGAAATAAGCAATATTCCTAATGTTAACCTACTAGGAAATATATAAAATTGATAGTAAAATCCAAGTCAGTTTGAATCCAGAGAACTCATTATGAAAATAATAAATCACTTTGTACATTCATGGTACTTTTAAAGCTTCTACTATATCCTAAGCACAATACTGGGCACTTCTTATAATTTCACAGTTGCTTCTGCCAAATGTTTTTTCCTATTACACTTAACTTCTTAAAAAAATTATCATTAAGAGTTTGCCTAATTTAAAAAAGCCCATGACATTTAGATGGAGAAAGATAATTTATTACAACTAGCATAACTAAACTCTGAACCTTTTTTTCTTATTTACCTATGTGAAAAATAGAACAATTCATTATAATGTTGGGATTGAAAGTGTGCTATAAACTGTCTTATGGTTGAATTGGGTTACATGAAATATTCTCGATTCAGAGTGATAATACGTGAGGTATATTTAAGGGACATTATACGTGGAAAGAATAATGCTTAACTGATAATAACAGGATTCTGCTTTTAAAATAACGGCTTAGTTTAGCTAGAGTTGGGAAACTAGTAATGCATTCTAAGTACAGATATATAAGAATTTATAGAAATATGAAGCTATACAAATAACTGGTTTTATTGAAAAGCTGTAGCTGAAATATTTGCTCTGATCATTCACTGAACAATTTAGATATCCCCAAATGTTACGGCAAGCAATTTATTTCACTACAAGTTCTGGGGGAAAAAGTCATTTTTAAAATCTTTATAGACCTGCACATTCTCTCAAATGTTCTGTACTTATTATTAGGCCCTCAGTTTCACCAAGATTGTATTCACCTACGAAATATAAAAAATTTAAATTACAAACTTCAGAACGATAGCACAGAATGGTTATATGCAATCTGCAACTGGGCACTAATAACAATCTCATTGAGTTCTTCCTGGATAAGTTATTGTGATTCCTCTTTGGTCTTCCCACCAGAGAAAACCATTATCAAGATGTCTTTAGTTTACCATCTAAGTCATAGAAATGAAAATCCTCAGAGGAACCAATTATTATTAAGTAACTCAAATGATTGAGTCAGGACAATTCCACACTTGGAAAGTGTAGTCACTTAGAAAGCTTCTGTTTCTAACTTCAGCTTAGTCTGTGAAAAAATAAAGAAGGCCTTAACAGGTACCTGCATTTTCAGATAATAGCTTCAGCTAATGCACAGGAGATCATCCTTCTCCTAAGACTGGCATTTATTTTCTTCGTAAAGAATAACGTATCTTATAAATTCACATGCAAAGACCCAGTTTTCAGGGCAGGGCACAATGGCTTATAGCCTATACTGTATTTGGGTTCATTTTATGGCCTCTTATTGCCTTTCAGGGTCAACCATAGTGATTAAAGGGAGAAATATACAAATATATTTAATTTTCTTCTTTTTCATAATATTAAAATATATCTATAAATCATCACATTCATAAATTGAAAACTTTCCAAGTATTTACTTTAACTAATTAAACTAATAGATTCTATAAGCACCGAGTACCATAATATATAATAAAAATATAGTTTATTTTATATTTTCCTTTTTTAATGT
This sequence comes from Phocoena sinus, assembly GCF_008692025.1. Lineage (NCBI taxonomy): Eukaryota > Metazoa > Chordata > Mammalia > Artiodactyla > Phocoenidae > Phocoena > Phocoena sinus. The sequence goes on from NC_045771.1 coordinate 84,347,949, forward strand.
GATGTTTTCCAGATTTTAAAAGTGATTTATGTAGTTACTTTTTTGGTAATGAATGCATACCCTACCATGGATAACAATTATAAATTCTATACAAAATATCTAAAAGCTGCTATTTGAAACACCTGTGAGTGATCAAAATCTGGCAGAAGCTACAGATATATAGACCCTTGAAGTAGATAAAAACTCTATAGTTAGATTTGTGTTTGTGTGAAATTTTTTCCTGAAAAATTTTTTTCTGAGGATTTTCCACTAGTCCACAAGGCAAAGATAACTGACATTCAAATAGAAATGCATAATTTTACTGGCTGGGCTGCCAGAACAGCTGAAACATGAGTGAAAGCATCTTGGAAAGGAGGGAGCCACAGGGAAATGAGTCCCAGAATCTGTTTAAATTCCAAAAGTCTGGAATAAGACTAGGGTGCCTATTCTTATTACTTATATTCATATTTGTAGTAGAGGTCCTAATAAAGTAATAGGGAGAAATACATACTATTCAAGATACTTTAAAGAGATAAAGATGATAATGAAATATTCTGAAAATTTTAATGACAACATATTTGATGAGTTAGATAATATGGACAAATTCCTTGAACGATACCAATGAGTAAAGGTCACTCAGGAAGAAATGAATCATCCGATAGCACTATATTTGTTAAACAACATAATCTTGTAGTTAAAAATCTTTGTGGCTTGGAAAGGAAGAGAAAGGCAGGAAAGAGTGATCTTGGATTCTGTTTAAAGCCACTTGGGGATACAATTTAATCCATACAGGGAGATGAATTACTGGGATTCCGAAACAAAGAGATGCAAATATTTATATGAAGAGAACTATGGGCGAGATACCCAGAGAAATGGTTAATTTTCTGAAAAAGCCACTGGTATGTCCCATGATGAAAAGGGTCAGCTTTTAAACACCTGCCAAATCTGGAACGGTTCTGCCCTCTGACAATGGCACTAGTCAAGTCAGATCATTACTGTTTCCTTTCCTCCATCCTCATTCTGTGATCCAGTGAAGGGTAGAAACTTGGTTAACAGGCAGAGGTTGGAGAAAAGAACACGTAAAATGTGGGGGAAAGGCGCTATGCACACAGTCTCTTTCTACTTCAGGTGTGTGTCTTGCAGTTTAGAGATGGGAAAGAAAAAAATTGAGGAGAGAAGGGATGGCATTTAAACTTTTTGTTACTATGCTGGACTGGGCCTAAAAATGTTGAACATTCATTACTAACAATGACCTCAAAAGTCATGACACTTCCCCAAAATTTCATCCAGCAGATGAGAAGACCCAGTGCAAGAGAATAAACATAAACAGATAGCTTTATGAGAAACCGTTTGTAAAATCCTAGAGGTAAGCACATTTATTTTTTTCAATTTTTAAAAAAATTTTATTTATTTTTGTCTGCCGTGGGTCTTCCTTACTGTGCGTGTGGGCTTTCTCTAGTTGCGGCAAGCGGGGGCTACTCTTCGTTGTGGTGCTTGGGCTTCTCATTGAGGTGGCTTCTCTCGTTGTGGAGCATGGGATCTAGGTCCATGGGCTTCAGTAGTTGTGGCATGTGGGCTCAGTAGTTGTGGCTCGCAGGCTCTAGAGTGCAGGCTCAATAGTTGTGGCTCATAAGCTCAGTTGCTCTGTGGCATGTGGGATCTTCCCAGACAATGGATCGAACTCATGTCACCTATGTTGGCAGGCAGATTCTTAACCACTTTGCCACCAGGGAAGTACATTTTTCAATGTTTTAGTCTCCAATTTTCATATATAAAATAACAAACCACTTGGTTGTAGTATATTAATTCTGTAATCCACTGCTGAGTTTTATTTACTCCATTTATTTATACAATTAATATATAATCTTTATAATTATTTGGAATTTTTACATTAATAAATAAAATTTGTTCTATACTTTTCTATTCATATCTTCTTTTTACGTTTTGTTTTTATGATTGTAAAAAATTTATAATACTGATCAGAGATATTCCCACTTTTTGGAGTGGAATACTTTAAATGTATTGAAATTATCTTTTCCTAATGTAGAAATGTCACAGAATGTAGCTGTGACAGCATTTGATCTTTGAACGTTTTAACGTATAGAAATGCATTACTATTCTAGTCTCTTCTACTGAAATTGGTCCAGTCACGTTTCTACTTCTCTCTTCTGATTGCATCATCAATGGGGGGGAATTCCCACCATAGTAATCAGCAAACGCTATATATGAGGGTGTTCTTTTTTTCCTTTTTCTTTCTTGGAGAGTCAGTGTTTAAGCACTGACCAGCACACCACAGATGCTAAAATATGGATGTAGAGATAAGATTCTTAGGTGAAAGCAAGGAAATTTTAGGTCAAAACTTCAAAAGAGTTAGGAATTAATGTCTTTTTTGTGAACAAATGATAATCAAGCACCAATTATGAGACCAGGAAAATTTCCAGAAAATGGATATACATGGAGTGAAAAAAGCAAACAATGTCCTTCTTATTGTAGAACTTCCATTCTTGGGGAGAATCAGACAAAGAGATGAATGAGTGAATGAATTAATTAATTAATAGGAAGAGTAAGGTGGGGGACAAAGTACAGTAAAAAAATCAAGGGTTAGTAGATATAGGATAATTTCAATTGCAAGTATTTATAAAATAAAATGTCCTAAAATTTATCCAGGGTAGTACAAAGTCTCATTTTCACTTTATGGCATGAGGTTAAGCATAAAATAGAGAGTATTTTATTTAAGATTATATACAAAATCTAAACTTTAAAAATCTATTTGTAAATATTATGAACAAACTTTCTGACTGTCTACTTCACTGAGAAATTAGAGGTGAATTTCAAACTCTTTTTATCTTTAATCATACATATGGATGAACCTGTCTTTAGCAATAATGTTTTCAAAATTATTATTGATCCATAGATTTTATTTTCAAATAATACTGCTTTAATCTTGTATAGTTATAATGATTTTAATTAACAGTCAACACTTCTAGATTCATTTTCCTATAATTCAAGTCAGAAATAAAGGGTTCTTGAATTTGTTCACTGAACTATTTTTTTCTCCTTCAGAGTGAGAATTGTGCTCTTTATGAGAAAGTTATATGGAAAAGTACATTTAGGTAGTACTAAATTGAATTTGAAAAAAAAAGGTATAAAATTAAACCACACTTTTCTCCTGTATCAGTGAAGATTTAATTTACTACAACTGGATAAAGACCAAAGTTTCCAATTTAAATAACTGCCGTTTTTGATGCTAACCAATGATTATAAATACCTCTTGGAAAAATTCTGTATAAACACTTTTCACCTTCCCTTCTCAATGAATGGTCTACCTAGAGAATAACCAGTAACTTGCTGTCAGTAACATTTTGAATTTAGAATATTTTCAAACATCACATAATTGCTGAAGTTCAAAGTGTTTCCATTTAATTGTATTTTCCATCTATATTGGTGTTAATGGTTATAAAGTAAATTAAGTCTGATATAAATATAATAGGAGGTAATACTAGTTTTCTAAAAAGAAAGGTATACTGCCTTTGCTCTTTCATGTCAAAGCAGCCTTATATAGTCTGGGGTATTAGGTCTCCTTCAGAATAGATTCAACTAGAGAACAAAAGCTTAGGAAGGTACTTCTTTATACTTTTCTACCTATTCTACAATTATAAAAACAATTTTCCAGTTAATATGTAATCATATGATCTCCTGATTTATACCACTGTCATCTAAGGCATAAGGACACAATTATATGTATATATATACACACACAACTTTTACATATAATTTTTCCTACCAATAACATACTCATTTACACATTTCTACCAAATAATTTTCTTTTCGCATCCATGGCAAGGTTTAGAAGCAGACATTCATTTTACTAAAACTATCTGTGTTTGTTGTTGCCATGTTCCTCTGCTGACACTGTCAGTATTGAGCTAATGGTTCTATTTATCTCTCTATGTACCACAATAAATTTTAAAAACTATTTTGTTTTACTGAACTATTTGCTATAAAACATTTACTAGCAGTTATAATAGTACCTTTAATACTTCCTTTTAGCTGTCTTCCTTTTGTCCAGACTCTGAAAATCAAACCTTTAAAAACAGCTCTTCATCACCCAATAATTACAAGTTCAGGCACATTTCTATATCATTTTTAATACTTTGGTCTTATTTTAAAAGCTAGAAGCCCCAAAATATGTCAAAGATAGTTTCCAAAGCTTGTACAAAAAGGAATTATCACCGTTTTTCTCCTGTTCAAATTATTTTCATTAATTTTCTCCAAGAATTGATGACCCTCTCCAATAATTACACAATATTTGTCTTGCTTACATCCTTCCAAAAAAGTCATTAGGCCCACTAAAAAGTAGCTGGATATAAAGCATATTCAGGCCAACATAATACAGAGGAAGCAATTTACAAAAATGTTTGTAATTGGCTGGAGTTGAAGTCAGTTGTTGTGCCTCACCCCCTTTCTGAAGTAACTTTAAAAATCAGAAACTTAAATTACAATAGATTTATTCCTCTTCACTTTTCCATATTTATTATTTCCTTTAATTAAATTACCCTTCTTTTTATTTCCCTTCTTGTTTTTTGGTACAGCTAATAGATTTGTTCTCAACGCCTGAGACTTAGTCGGGCTTGAAAATTTTCTTTCAAGTGGTTAAGGCTTATGTAGAAAGAGCTAATGGGAGTGTTCATTCACTTTAATGTGTCTTCCTCTTTTGGCTCTTTGCCAGCAAGATTTCCCTCCCTCAACCAAAGAAATAAGTTTCAATTTCTATTCATCATTTAAAAAATATTCATGGGAAAGTGCACTCAAATAAACATTAAAGAGATGACCAAGAAATGGTTGCTGACCTCTAGAAACTCCCCCTCACAGCATCAGGGGCCACCAATTGTCCTGGAAAAGGAATAAGAGAGATGTGGGGACTTCCCTGGCAGTCCAGCGGTTAAGACCCCACGCTTCCACTGCAGGGGGCATGGGTTTGATCCTTGGTCAGGAAACTAAGATCCCACCTGCCGCACAGTGCGACAAAAAAAAAACAAAAAAAAACAAGACGTGAAACTAAATCAGGCAGTGGCTGATTTTACTTTCCTAATTTAACAATTTTATTTCAAAGCAATTCATGGCATTCTTTTTTTTATGGTAAATTAACAGATCCTTTACTTATATTAGACTATATATAATACATATTTACTTATATTAGAACCTTGCATGATAAATTTGACATTTTCCTACAGACATTGAAGAGACAGTAAACATTAACACTGAACACTGTGGAAAGCTAGATGAAAAAGCTAGAGAAAACTTTTATACCATAAGATCCAGTGCCTGTATTTTGTCATGTGAACTAAGAAGTTCACCCCTTAAAGCACCAAAAAGAAACACTTGTAACTGTCATGGCATTCTTAAAAGCAATATTTATATAAAGAATCCTTGGTTCACACAATATTCAACACAGTCTTATTAGGCTTTGGGGAAGGAAAAAAATAGAATTTTCCTGATAATAAAGGGTGCCTTGTCTCTCTCACTGAGGAAAATGTATAATACATTCTTAGATCAGAAGCAGATTATGGTTTTCTTTTACTAGGGTCTTGGTTTTGTTGTATTGGATATATTTTTGGTTTCAAAGTACTTTATGTTCTCAGAGTTCACTAGTCATAAGCTTTATTCCTTTCAAATTTTCATTTTCTTTTGTAAGACTGTTGTATCCCCCATGTGTTAATGTTCCTTAGGAGATCAAGTGTTGGCTCTTTCTTACTCTTATAAATAATTCACAGGGAAGACTGACATACAGTAACCTGGTTTGGATCCAGTTTTAAAAAATTAGAGTTGGACACATGTCAAGTCACCAAGTTATCAGAATTAAAATGAAAAGATTGCTTTCCAAGATATCTTCTCTATACTAGAAAAGAAAGCTACTTAAACATATTTTCAGTCTTAATAAGTTCAGCAGTAGTTGTCACACATTGTTAGCTAGTTTCCTACAGTCACATTGAGGAACAATGTTACCACGATATTAAGAAATGTCACTAATTGTTACTAGAATTTACATGTGGTGCTTGTAATATTTTCTTTAAAATTTGTGTTATTCCTCCAAGACTGTATTACTTAAAATAAAATAGATTGACATTTTGGGACATTAGTAAGAAGGCTCCGTTTAGACAAAGGCATCAAAAAGCAAAATGTATCTCTTCCTCAGATAAGACATTGTGTCTCATGTTGAATAATAAATTTGTGTTTTGAAACCGTGTGATGATATTTGGAGGTAAGGCCTTTGGGAAGTGATTAGGTCATGAGAGTGGAACTCTCCTCAAAGAGATCAGTGCCCTTATAAAAGGGACCCCAGAGAGCTCCCCTACCCCCTCTGCCATGTGAGAACATAGAGAGAAGATGTTGTCTATGAACCAGGAAATAGGTTCTCACCAGACACTGAATAAGCTGACTCCTTGTTCTTAGACTTCCCATCCTCCAGAACTATAAGGAAAAAACTTCTGTTGTTTATAAGCTACCCATTCCATTATAGCAGCCCAAACAAACCATGACAGAAATTGGTACCAGGAGTAGGGTGCTGCTATAATAAATAAGCAAAAATGTGGAAGCAGCTTTGGAACTGGGTAATGAGTAGTGTCTGAAAGAGATTTAAGGCTCATTCTAAAAAAAACCCTACATTGCCATGAAAGGACCTTTGAAGTCAATTCTGGTGAGAGCTCACACAGAAAAGAGGGGAGCTGTAGAGAAAGTCTCAACCTTTTTAGAAAATACTTAAATAATCCTGAACAGAAATGTTGATAAAAATATGGACAGTAAAGGCCATTAGGAAGAGGTATCAGAAAGAAATGAGGAACATGTTATTGGACAATGGAGAAAAGACAATCCTTGTTGTAAATTGGCAAAGAATTTGGCTGAATTGAGTTTGTGTTCTAGTGTTTTGTGGAAGGTAGACCTTACAAGTGATAAAAATGAATATTTTGCTGAAGCTATTTCTAAGTAAAGTGTTGATGTGGCTTTGTTCATCCTGACTGCTCATAGTAAAATGAGAGAAGAGAAATAATGTAAAGATAGAGTTGTTAATTTATGCAAAAAAGGAAGCAGAAGTTAAAGATTTGGAAAATGCTCAGCCTATTCATATTACAAAGAATGAAAACACTAAGGATGTGGCCAAGCAACCATTTGATATGCTTAGTATGAATTAGACATCTCAAGAAAGCTTGAACTATTCCCTAACACAACGGAAGAATGAGGCTGAAGATGCTTCGGAGATCATCAGAGCTGCTACTCCTATCACAGACCCAGAGTGTAAGGTCTGGGGTAGGGGCTCAAAGTGGTTTCAAAGGTGGGCCACTGGTATCTGCAGGACCTGGGTGCTCATATGTTGAAACCTAATCCCCAATATGATGGTATTTGGAGGTGGGGACTATGACAGGTGATTAGGTCATAAGGTTGGAACTATCATGAATTGGATTAGTGCCCTTCTGAAAAGATCCTACAGAGCTCTCCTACCTCTTCTGCCATGTGAGAACACAGCAAGAAGACAGCCATATATGATATTCTACTATAGCAGCCCAAATGGACTAAGACATAGGAGTTCCATCTCTGTGAGAATGCAGGTAAGGTCTAGCAAACAGGTGATAAATGCTATATTGCAGTATATTAATGTCCTAGAAATCTATGAAAAATCAAGCAAAGGAAAAAAATAAAGCCTAAATTTGAAAAGTGCAACTAAAAAAATCAGGCCTGCTTATACACCAAAAAACAAAAAAAAAATCACAAAACAAACAAACAAAAAAACTGTTTTAGAAGAAACCTAAGGTTATCAGGGAGACAGTAATATTGTGTAATGTTGACCAAATTTAACACAGGTGGAAATTAACATTGGCTTTTCTTTTATAGAAAAAAAAATCACTCAATGCAATTGCCTCCTTGACCCTCCTGGGGTCAGGCAAAATCAAAACAATCTCAGCCCAATAGCCAGGAAGATGGGAAGTATGAAATTTATTCAGTGTATTTGGTTTAATTAAAGACTGGTAATTAGGATTATTATGTGTTGTAGCTTATCCTGAATTCTGATCACTGTGCTTTGTTCCCAGCTGGCCCTTTGGATCTTTTCTTTCATGCTCCAAATAGTTTTACCAATTTGAGTTTGAAAAAAGAATCCTTTGTGACTCAATTTATAAAACAAACGTGCTACTACAGTTGAGGGAGAATTAATGATAGAAATTTTATGATGAGGTTATCTCGTTTGAAGTGTACTCTGCCCAAATTATTTCCCTTATCTACTTTTCATATGTTTTAAAATGTAATTACTATAAATTCATTGTTAAATATTTATCAATTATCATCTGTAGATTATATGTATGTGTGTGTATATATGTGTATGCATGTATAACTTATTTCACTCCCTGTGATTTTTTAAATACAAGTTATGTTTTTAATACTTTCTAAATGGAAAGCACACCATAATCCTTTTTATAAAAAGGGAAACAGATACAGGAGACATTTCCTCAAGACTTATCAAATGTCAGAATTTAAAGTTTTTCCTTCTGTCAACACTTATTATTTCCATTTATTGAAGAGAGCCTAGAAACTTAGGTTACATGAAAAGCTATGAATCCTAAATTTAAATGATTGGGAAATTTTTCATATTCACAAATGATGCTTTAGCTGTTTTGGGGGGATAAGAAGACTATATGCTGGAGAAATTTGGTCAAACCACATTCAAACATTCAGTATGACATGATGGTGAAATCTTCCACACTATCTCAATTTCAACCTCATGGAAAATTAATGACTGCTATGAAAAGCCCAGGCTTGTGAGCTTAATTAACCCAGCACTGATACTATTAAACCAAAACAAAAAGTTCCATCTAATTCAAACTTCAGTTTTTAAAACCCATTTTCTTTTGTGCTACAGTTCAAAAGGAAAAAACAATATTGTGAACGTCATCATTGTTAAAATAATGAGCTACTAGCTCCAGTCAATTTGCTGTTTTGCTATAGCACAAATGGTAATGGTAAAAAAGAAAAAAATCATAGAATTATGAAAAGTAGAGTTTTTCTTAAACCTGCGGTAGGAATAAATAGCTGATAATTTAAACAGCATTATATCAAATATTTATTTTTGATGATATATATCTAATTTTGATTATTTTTTTCTTTCTTGTGACTATAATTCTTTGACAAACTATCTTAATTCTGTAATGGTTTGCCAACTCTAAAATATGTTGGTATGGGAGTATTAGTAAGAATATATACACTTTCCATTTCTTAAAATTTTAGCTGCATTTAAGATAATAGTCACAAATTTCATTGAGGAATTCTATCCTATATCTATCATGTTCATGTGCTAAGGCAGTTGAAGAAATGGTTGCCTGGTATTTTATTGTGAATCTATTCACCATTAATACATGGTTTAAAACAAAATGTTACTCTCTGTATCAGTCACAATAAGCTGCGTAAATATTATGGTAATAAACAGCCCCAAATCTCAGTGGCTTAAAACATCAAAGATTTGTTTCTTTCTCAATTTCTGCTGGGGTTGGCAGCTTTCCAGGCAGCTGTCTCCAAGGCAGTTGTTCTACATGGTGGGGTTCAGCATCCTAGATTACACCTCTACTTCATCAGATCTTTAATAACTATAGCAGCAGAATGCGATAGAGGATGGGAATACATACTTTTATTTATACCTTATTATATCTTTAATACTTCAACCAGGAAGTGATTCATGGTGCTCTGGTCACATTTTATTGCTAAAGCAAGTCCTATAGCCTTGCCTAAATTCAAGAGGTCAAGAAAGTGCAATCCTCCTGATGGAAAAGAGAACAGAAAATATTGTTGGGCAGTATAATAACTACTATACTTTATGAGATTTTCATTTACTTGTTTTGTTGTTGTTGATTTGTTTTCATGATTGCAGTATACTTTGAGCAGGGGTTGGTAAACCTTTTCCATCTAGAATAACATAGTGAGGATTTTGGCTTTGCAGGCTATACCCTCACAAATACTCAGCTCTTTTGTTGTAGTGTAAAAGTAGCAATAGGCAAGAGATAAACAAATGAGCATTCTGTGTTCCAATAAAACTTTTTTTTTTAACAAAATGTGATGGGGCTGAGTTGGTCATAGTATAATGAATCCTGAATTAGAATACACCCATCCCTTCTGATACAGAGGCTAAACGTTAATAACAAGAGATTTTCTGTATCTTCCTCATTCTTATCACTTCTTAGTCTCCTACCATGGCTTCCTAATATAACCATGTGAGTTGTGCACTGTATAAACTCAAGGGTAATTTTCACATCAACTACAAAATTAATGGTACCTCTTTTATTTCTGCACAGTGGGGGCCCATCTACTAAGCCTTGTACAGACATTACACCAATCACTTACACTTCTGTTTCATAGATACCAGTATGTTCTATTCTCTATGACAACATAATAGTACTCAGTGGGATGAAAAAGGTCTTAGGGGAACTATACACATAATGGTTCTTTTTGATGTATAATTTATAAATAAAAAGAAAATGTTGAAAAATACAGAAACATAAAAGAAAGTTTAAATGCTGTTAATTTTCTATTCAATTTATATGCATATAAATATGCACAAATAAATTGCTATGACAATGTATAATCAACTTTACACTGTACTTTTGTTTCATTTGATGTTTTCCAATATTATAAAGCTTATGAGATTGTGATTTTTAATGAATTTCTGGTTTTTCATTAGTTAGATCAACTATATTTCTTTGGCCATCTCCCTTTGTTTGAAATTTAGCATGTTTAAAATTTTTACTACTACAAATACCACAATGAAATGGCATTTACTAGTATAAATACCGCAAAGACATAGGTCGTTGAGCACACCTCTAGTTATTTTCTTAAAATAAATTCCTGTAAGCCAGCGAGCCACAATTAAGGAGCCTGCCTGCTGCAACTGAGACCCGGCACAACCAAATAAATAAATATTAAAAAAAAATTATTATAAATGTAATTTTTTAGTCATTCACACAGTATAAGAATATGCTCTAGCTTTTGATGCTTTTAGACAGATTGTACTCCAGAAAAAGCATACCCCTGTATATGCTCACAAAGAGGGTGTAAATATTTCATATTATCCACACCAATACTGAGCATTATCTTTATATGAATAAATCATGTAAAAGCACACACTCATAATTATCTATTATTTACTGATTCAAGAATGATTTATTTATTTAGCAATTTCAGGAACCAAACTCATACACACACACACACACATACACACACACACACAGATTTTCCAGATATTAGAATGTAACTAATATTTGAGATCATATATTTGTTGTATAATTATCTGCCTTGTTACACAGAGGAATAATTAAAATGTTTCTTAAAGGTTCTGGGTTATCATTAAGACAATATAGGATGCAATTTTCAAAGGTCATTATCAATATTAATGAATTTTCACTCTATGACATATTTCTGTACTGTTTGATTTTGCCCACCTTGAAGATTTATTATTTTTATAATGAGAAAAAAATAGATGTAAATAAATATACACATGGTGAGACTATATACTAACAACCTGCTTTCTCAGCATCCCTCAGGAAAATCAGTCTTATTAATGTGTAACTATATTACATTATTTATGAGTTTATATTTTCTTACTTCAGTAGTCTGCGTGCATTCTTGTTCTTTCACGTGGAATAGTAGAGAGAGGAGAAAATCATCTATTTCAGTTAGTCACAGAAATGGGAGGAATGTAGTGATGATGGAGAAATGGTTTTGGAGGAAGTGTATCTGAGGACAGTTTAAGAAGAAAGATAGGGCATGGAAACGTTAGAAACATTCTATTCTATTCAGCAGGGTTGGGGGATGTAGGAGTCCTTATCTCCTGCTATACTTGTGTTTTGCATGTTTTTCAAGTTTTCTTAAGTTACTTTTCCTTGTTTCCTGTGTACTCCCAAAGGTCCCCTCAAATAATTTTTTTTTGCCTACTAATGCATTCAATGGGAAGAAATTTATGTGAGATTGGTTTTATTTTCAGAGACTATATGAGAGGTAGCTGTTTACTATAATAATTATAATAAATACTGTTAAATGGTAAGCTTTTCAAAGTATTCTTTAAATGTCATCCCCAACCTATACTGTTATTTTATGTACTAGGCATGTGTTAAAAATGTAATAATAGAAATGTAGTGGGAACAAAACAGAAAAAACTGGGGTAGAGGTGAGGAAAGGGAGTTTTAAATTTTAGGATAATACTGGCATTAATGGCCTATTTTATAATATAAATATATATTATATAAATAATTATATTATATTATTAATTACATTATATTATTAATTATATTATATAAATAAATTATATAAATATATAATATAAATATTATATTATACTTTTATTATTATACACCAGTCAATAAAAAAAATATATTACTACTGCATGTAAATGTTGTCCTGCAAATAACTAAATGACAGTATATCAGCACCATTAGTATGCCAGACTTTGTATAACTTCCAACTATAAGAAGCTCTTAGGGACTTCCCTGGTGGTCCAGTGGTGAAGAGTCTGCTTTCCAATGCAGGGGATGTGGGTTCAAAGCCTGGTAGGAGAACTAAGATCCCACATGCTGCAGGGCAACTAAGCCTGCATGCCACAACTGAGCCCGCATGTCTACTAGAGAGAGAAAACCCACACACCACAACTAGAGAGAAGCCCGCGTGCCACAACTAAAAGCCCACATGCCACAACAAAGATCCCGCGTGCAGCAACTAAGACCAGACACAGCCAAGAATAAAATAAATAAATAAATAAATTAATTAATTAATTAAATATTTTAAAAAGAAGCTCTTAGAAGATCACATGATTTGCCAAAAAGATTGGTGTTCTGTTCTTCCAATAGGCAAAGGAATTAAACATTATATTCATATTTGCTGTGTATTACCATTTGACATCAGGATGGTAACAAAATGAGAATGAACCCAACTGCAGCAGACGCTGCTAGTTGTCTTACATTTCCATTCCCACCCTTTCAATGTTAAGATTAAAACATATGTGACAGCTGAAGACGTTATTTCCCAGCCGTCCCTGCATTTAGGTATAGCCATGTGACTGCCTTCTAGGCAATGGGATTTGAGAGAATGTGACATGGATGACTTTCAGGCCATGCCTTAGGAGGCAAAGTGATGCCCTATATTTTTGCCTCTCGCAGTCTTGCTAGCTGGAATGCTGATATCAAAAAGGAGTGGGTTATTTTTTTAATTTTTAAATTTAATTTAATTTAATTTTTTATACAGCAGGTGCTTATTAGTTATCCATTTTATACATATTAGTGTAAATATGTCAGTCCCAATCTCCCAATTCATCACATCACACCCCCCCCCCCGCCACTTCCCCCGCTTGGTGTCCATACATTTGTGTGTAGCAGACCAGCAAGATAGAAAGAGGCTGGGACTCTTGCACTGATAGAGCCTGATACAGCCACCATATCACACCAGGAATATTTTTTGCTCTGACTATATGTAAGAGAGAATTAAATTTCTATGTGGATTAATCTATTGTTATTCTGACTTTTATCATTGTAGCCAAAAGTTTACTCAATTAATCAACCAACTAAACATAAGCACAACAAATGTAAATGAGCTGGAATAAGTAAGAATGAGGAATTAATGTTTCCTTGCTGTTTTTGGCTCTAATAACAAGATTGAGCACTATTGATACATTAGTCACAGTTGTATAGTAAAATATGTGTTTCTAAATTTTAAATAGATAAGTGAGCTTGGATAGGAACAAAATCAAAAGATTCTGTAAATATACATATAAGAATATTTGAATGAAATATTCAGTACAATAGATTTTATATGTTGACTGTAAGCACTGCAGTTGGGGAAGCAAAGACAGACATAAGTAATAGATTGTAACAAGTGCAATTAGATTTATATGAGCAAAATACTTTGGGACCACACAGGAGTAAGTCTATACTGCAGTGCTTACAGTTATAAAATCTATTGTATTGTTCTGCCTATTTTTTTTGAAAATTTCCCATGTGAAACTACTAACATAAAAATATGGGGGTGAGACCTTCAAGATGGTAGAGGAGTAAGACGTAGAGACACCTTCCTCCCCACAAATACATCAGAAATACATCTACATGTGGAAAAACTCCTACAGAACACCTACTGAATGCTGGCAGAAGACCTCAGACTTCCCAAAAGGCAAGAAACTCCCCACGTACCTGGGCAGGGCAAAAGAAAAAAGGAAAAACAGAGACAAAAGAATAGGGACGGGACCTGCACTTCTGGGAGGGAACTGTGAAGGAGGAAATGTTTCCACACACTAGGAAGCCCCTTCACTGGCAGAGACGGGGGCTGGGTGGGGGTAAGGTTCGGAGCCGTGGAGGAGAGCGCAGCAACAGGGTGCGGAGGGAACAGTGGAGAGATTCCTGCACGGAGGATCGGTGCCGACCGGCACTCACCAGCCCAAGAGGCTTCTCTGCTCACCCGTCGGGGCAGGTGGGGCCTAAGAGCTGAGGCTTGGGCTTCTGAGGTCATATTCCAGGGAGAGGACTGGGGTTGGCTGCGTGCACACAGCCTGAAGCGGGCTAGTGTGCCACAGCTATCCGGGAGGGAGTCTGGGAAAAAGTCTGGAACTGCCTAAAAGGCAAGAAACCATTGTTTTGGGGTGCGCGAGGAGAGGGGATTCAGAGCACCACGTAAATGAACTCCAGAGATGGGCACGAGCCGCATCTATCAGCGCATACAACAGAGATGGGCATGAAATGCTAAGGCTGCTGCTGCAGCCACCAAGAAGCCTGTGCACAAGCACAGGTCACTACCCACACCTCCCCTCCCAGGAGCCTGTGCACCTCACCACTGCCAGGATCCCATGATCCAGGGACAACTTCCCCGGGAAAACACATGACGTGCCTCAGGCTGTTGCAATGTCGCACCGGCCTCTAACGCCAAAGGCTTGCCCCGCATTCCGTACCCCTCCCTCCCCCCGGCCTGAGTGAGCCAGAGCCCCCAATCATCTGCTACTTTAACCCCGTCCTATCTGAGCAATGAACAGATGCCCTCAGTTGACCTACACGCAGAGGCAGGGCCAAATCCAAAGCTAAACACCAGGAACTGTGCCAATAAAGAAGAGAAAGGGAAATTTCTCCCAGCAATCTCAGGAGCAGTGGATTAAATCTCCACAATCAACTTGATGTACCCTGCATCTGTGGAATACCTGAAGAGACAACGAATCATGCCAAAATTGAGGCGGTGGACTTTGGGAGCAACGATATATATATATATATTTTTTTCCTTTTATTCTTTTTGTGAGTGTGTATGAGTATGTTTCTTTGCGTGATTTTATCTGTATAGCTTTGCTTTTACCATTTGTCCTAGGATTCTGTCTTTTTTTTTTTTTAATATAGTTTTTAGTGCTTCTAATCATTGGTGGATTTGGTTTTTGGTTTGGTTGCTCTCTTCTTTCTGTTTTTGTTTTTTTACTTTTAATTATTTATAAAAATTTAATAATTTTTTTTATTTTAATAATTTTATTTTTTCTTTGTTTCTTTCTTCTCCCTTTTCTTCTGAGCCATGTGGCTGACAGGGTCTTGCAGCTACAAGCGGGTGTCAGGCCTGTGTCTCTGAGGCGGGAGAGCCGAGTTCAGGATATTGGTTCACCAGAGACCTCCTGGATCCATGTAATACCAAACAGTGAAAGGTCTCCCAAAGGTCTCCATCTCAGTGCTAAGACCCAGCTCCACTCAATGACCAACAAGCTACAGTGCTGGACACCCTATGCCAAACAATTAGCAAGACGGGAATACAAGCCCACCCATTAGCAGAGAGGCTGCCTAAAATAATTATAAGGTCACAGACACCGCAAAACATACCACCGGACATGGTCCCGCACACCAGAAAAACAAGATCCAGCCTTATCCACCAGAACACAGGTATTAGTCCCCTCCACCAGGAAGCCTACACAACCCACTAAACCAACCTTAGCCATGGTGGCAGACACCAAAAACAACATGAACTATGAACCTGCAGCCTGAGAAAAGGAGACCCCAAACACAGTAAATTAAACAAAAGGAGAAGACAGAGAGAAACACACAGAAGATGAAGGAGCAAGATAAAAACACACCAGGGGCTTCCCTGGTGGTGCAGTGGTTGAGAGTCCACCTGCTGATGCAGGGGACGTGGGTTTGTGCCCTGGTCCGGGAAGATCCCACATGACATGGAGCAGCTGGGCCTGTGAGCCATGGCTGCTGAGCCTGTGCATCCAGAGCCTGTGATCCTCAACAGGAGAGGCCACAACAGTGAGAGGCCTGCATACTGCAAAAAAAATAATAATAATAAAAAAATAAAAATAAAAACGCACCACAACAAACAAATGAAGATGAAATAGGCAATCTACCTGAAAAAGAATTCAGAGTAATGATAGTAAGGATGATCCAAAATCTTGGAAATAGAGTGGAGAAATACAAGAAACGTTTAACAAGGACCTAGAAGAACTAAAGAGCAAACAAACAATGATGAGCAACAAAATAAATGAAATCAAAAATTCTCTAGAAAGAATCAATAGCAAAATAACTGAGGCAGTAGAACGGATAAGTGACCTGGAAGATAAAATAGTGGAAATAACTACCACAGAGCAGAATAAAGAAAAAAGAATGAAAGGAATTGAGTACAGTCTCAGAGACCTCTGGAACAAGACTAAACACACCAATATTCGAATTATAGGGGTCCCAGAAGAAGAAGAGAAAATGAAAGGGTCTGAGAAAATATTTGAAGACATTATAGTTCAAAAACCTCCCTAATGTGGGAAAGGAAACAGTCAATCAAGTCCAGGAAGTGCAGAGAGTCCCATACAGGATAAATCCAAGGAGAAACATGCCAAGACACATATTAATCAAACTATCAAAAATTACATACAAAGAAAAAATATTTTAAAAAGCAAGAGAAAAATAACAAACAACATACAAGGGAATCCCTATAAGCTTAACAGCTGATCTTTCAGCAGAAACTCTTCAAGCCAGAAGGGAGTGGCAGGACATTTTTAAAGTGATGAAATGGAAAAACCTACACCCAAGATTACTTTACCCAGCAAGGAACTCATTCAGATTCAACGGAGAAATTAAAACCTTTACAGACATGCAAAAGCTAAGAGAATTCAGCACCACCAAACCGGATTTACAACAAATGCTAAAGGAACTTCTCTAGGCAAGAAACACAAGAGAACGAATGACCTACAATAACAAACCCAAAACAGTTATGAAAATGGTAATAGGAGCATATATACCAATAATTACCTTAAATATAAATGGATTAACTGCTCCCACCAAAAGACAAAGATTGGTTGAATGGATACAAAAACAAGACCTGTATATATGCTGTCTACAAGAGACCCACATCAGACCTGGGGACACATACAGACTGAAAGTGAGGGGATGGAAAAAGATATTCCATGCAAATGGAAATTAAAAGAAAGCTGGAGGAGCAATTCTCAAATCAGACAAAATAGACTTTAAAATAAAGACTACTAAAAGAGACAGAGAAGGATACTACATAATGATAAGGGATCAATCCAAGAAGTAGATATAACAATTGTAAATATTTATGCACCTAACACAGGAGCACATCAATACATAAGGCAAATGCTAACAGCCATAAAAGGGGAAATCGACAGTAATGTAATAATTGTAGGGGACTTTACAAAGGACAGATCATCCAAAACTGACACCAATGTACAGATCATCCAAAATGAAAATAAATAAGGAAACACAAACTTTAAATGATACATTAAATAAGATGGGCTTAATTGATAGTTATAGGACATTCCATCCAAAAACAACAGAATACACTTTCTTCTCAAGTGCTCATGGAATATTCTCCAGGATAGATCATATCTTTGGTCACAAATCAAGCCTTGGTAAATTTAAGAAATTTGAAATCATATCAAGTATCTTTTCCGACCACACGCTATGAAACTAGATATCAATTACAGGAAAAAACCTGTAAAAAATACAAACACATGGAGACTAAACAATACACTACTTAATAACCAAGAGATCACTGAAGAAATCAAAGAGGAAATCAAAAAATACCTAGAAACAAATGACAATGAAAACACAATGACCCAAAACCTATGGGATGCAGCAAAAGCAGTTTTAAGAGGGAAGTTTATAGCAATAAAATCCTACCTCAAGAAACAAGAAAAATCTCAAATAAACAACCTAAGCTTGCGCCTAAAGCAATTACAGAAAGAAGAACAAAAACACCCCGAAGTTAGCAGAAGGAAAGAAATCATACAGATCAGATCAGAAATAAATGAAAAAGAAATGAAGGAAACAATAGCAAAGATCAATAAAAACAAAAGCTGGTTTTTGAGAGGATAAACAAAATTGATAAACCATTCGCCAAACTCATCAAGAAAAACAGGGAGAAGATTCAAATCAATAGAAATGAAAAAGGAGAAGTAACAACTGACATTGCAGAAATACAAAGGATCATGAGAGATTCCTACAATCAACTATATGTCAATAAAATGGACAACCTGGAAGAAATGGACAAATTCTTAGAAAACCACAAGCTTCCGAGACTGAACCAGGAAGAAACAGAAAATATACAGTCCAATCACAAGCCCTGAAATTTAGACTGTGATTAAAAAATCTTCCAGCAAACAACACCCCAGGACCAGATGGCTTCACAGGCGATTTCTATCAATCATTTACAGAAGAGCTAACACCTATCCTCTCAAACTCTTCCACAATAGAGCAGAGGGAGAACACTCCCAAACTCATTCTATGACAACACCATCACCATGACACCAAAATAAGACAAAGACGTCACAAAGAAAGAAAACTACAGGCCAATATCACTGAGGAACACACATGCAAAAATTCTCAACAAAATACTAGCAAACAGAATCCAACAGCACATTAAAAGGAACTTGCACCATGATCAAGTGGGGTTTACCCCAGAAATTCAAGGATTCTTCAATATATGCAAATCAATCAAGGTGATACACCATATTAACAAACTGAAGGACAGAAACCATACGATCTTCTCAATAGATGCAGAAAAAGCTTTCAACAAAATTCAACACTGATTTATGATAAAAACCCTCCAGAAAGTAGGCATAGAGGGAACTTACCTCAACATAATGAAGGCCATATACAACAAACCTACAGCCAACATTGTTCTCAATGGTGAAAAACTGAAACCATTTCCACTAAGATCAGGAACAAGGCAAGGTGCCCACTCTCACCACTATTATTCAACATAGCTTTGGAAGTTTTAGCCACAGCAATCAGAGAAGATAAAGAAATAAAAGGAATCCAAATCAAAGAAGAAGTAAAGCTGTTACTGTTTACAGATGACATGATACTATACATAGAGAATCCTAGAGATGCTACCAGAAAGTTACTAGCGCTAATTAATGAATTTGGTAAAGTAGCAGGATACAAAATTAATGCACAAAAATCTTGCAGGCCTATACACTAATGATGAAAAATCTGAAAGAGAAATTAAGGAAACACTCCCATTTACCATTGCAACAAAAAGAATGAAATACCTAGGAATAAACCTACCTAAGGAGACAGAAGAACTGTATGCAGAAAACTATAAGACACTGATGAAAGAAATTAAAGTTGATACAAACAGATGGAGAGATATACCATGTTCTTGGATTGGAAGAATCAACATTGTGAAAATGACTATACTACCCAAAGCAATCTACAGATTCAGTGCAATCCCTATCAAACTACCAATGGCACTTTTCACAGAACTAGAACAAAAATTTCACAATTTGTATGGAGAAACAAAAGACCCTGAATAACCAAAGCAATCTTGAGAAAGAAAAATTGAGCTGGAGGAATCAGGCTCCCTGACTTCAGACTATACTACAAAACTACAGTAATCAAGACAGTATGGTACTGGCACAAAAACAGAAAGAGAGATCAATGGAACAGGATAGATAGCCCAGAGATAAACCCATGGTCACCTTACTTTTGATAAAGGAGGCAAGAATATACAATGGAGAAAAGACAGCCTCTTCAATAAGTGGTGCTGGGAAAACTGGACAGCTACATGTAGAAGAATGAAATTAGAACACTCCCTAACACCATACACAAAAATAAGCTCAAAGTGGATTAAAGACCTAAATGTAAGGCCAGACACTATAAAACTCTTAGAGGAAAACATAGGCAGAACACTCTATGACATAAATCACAGCAAGATCCTTTTTCACCCACCTCCTAGAGAAATGGAAATAAAAACAAAAATAAACAAATGGGACCTAATGAAATTTAAAAGCTTTTGCACAGCAAAGGAGACCTCAAACAAGACGAAAAGCAACCCTCAGAATGGGAGAAAATATTTGCAAACAAAGCAACTGACAAAGGATTAATCTCCAAAATTTACAAGCAGCTCTTGCAGCTCAATAACAAAAAAACAAACAACCCAATCTAAAAATGGGCAGAAGACCTAAATAGACATTTCTCCTAAGAAGATATACAGATTGCCAACAAACACATGAAAGGATGCTCAACATCACTAATCATTAGAGAAATGCAAATCAAAACTGCAATGAGGTATCACCTCACACTGGTCGTAATGGCCATCATCAAAAAATCTACAAACAATAAATACTGGAGAGGGTGTGCAGAAAAGGGAACCCTCTTGCACTGTTGGTGGGAATGTAAATTGATACAGCCACTATGGAGAACTGTATGCAGCTTCCTTAAAAAACTAAAAATAGAATTATCATACGATCCAGCAATCCCACTACTGGACATATACCCTGAGAAAACCATAATTTAAAAACAGTCATTTATGACAATGTTCATTGCAGCTCTATTTACAATAGCCAGGACATGGAAGCAACCTAAGTGTCCATCAGCAGATGAATGGATAAAGAAGTTGTGGCACATATATACAATGGAATATTACTCAGCCATAAAAGGAAACGAAATTGAGTTTTTTGTACTGAGATGGGTGGACCTAGAGTCTGTCATACAGAGTGAAGTAAGTCCAAAAAAGAAAAACAAATACCGTATGCTAACACATATATATGGAATCTAAATTTTAAAAAGTTGGTTCTGAAAAACCTAGAGGCAGGACAGGAATAAAGACGCAGACCACAGACACAGAGAATGGACTTGAGGACATGCGAGGGGGGAGGGTATGCTGGGACGAAGTGAGAGAGTGGCATGGACTTATATATACTACCAAATGTAAAATAGATAGCTAGTGGGAAGCAGCCGCATAGCACAGGGAGATCAGCTCAGTGCTTTGTGACCACCTAGAGGGGTGGGATAGGGAGGGTGGGAGGGAGACGCAAGAGGGAGGAGATGTGGGGATATATGTATATGTATAGCTGATTCACTTTGTTTTAAAGCACAAACTAACACACCATTGTAAAGCAATGATACTCCAATAAAGATGTTAAAAAAATTTTTTTTAAAGATTGTACAATATTGTCTATCTTCTACAAAGATTTATTGATTGCCCCCTATTTGTTCCAGTACTAGGCACTATAGAGCAAAAGTTAACACATACTACCCATCCTTAAGAAAGTCAAAATCAGGGTCAGGAACAAAGGCAGGCAAAAGTAACAGTAAAGTGTAATATTATTGCACTTATTAGGAGCAAAGTACTTTGGGAGTACCTATGGGTAAGTGATTAATTTTCTTCTGGAAGTCAGAATAGGTTTCATAGAAGAAGTGATGTATGAGCTAGACCTTAAAAAATGAGTTGTATCTTTCCAGCCTTATCCTTCCAGAGGTTTCCAGAAGTCAAATTTATCAGAATGTGAAATGAGCTGCTTCAAGAAGTGATACACTTTCTAACACTGAAGATGATAGAGCATAAGTTGGACAAAGCTTATACAGAATGTAGTGGTCAGGAGTTGAGCATCTGTGTTGGGGTATTTGGCAGATACACCTTGCTTCTCTAAGTTTTTCGTCCCTAAGATGGTAACTTCTAAATTCTGAGTTGGGGTAGGTGTTAAAGTGGAGAGAAGGTGGAGGGCTGGGCATGGTGGTGGTGAATGCATTCCAGAAAAACGGATAGCACATACAAAGTTCTATTTGAAAAATGTGAAATAGGCCTGTGTAATCAGGGTGATAATGGCAGGAGTGCACTGAGGTCAAATACACAAGAGATGAGAAGGAAAGTATGAATTGAGTTCAGATAAACAAAATCCTCAAATATAATGTTTAGGAATTTTATCCTATGAGCTGCTGAAATACAACGGAAGTTTTGGAATCAGAAATATACGTGATAGGGCTTCCCTGGTGGCGCAGTGGTTGAGAGTCCGCCTGCCGATGCAGGGGACACGGGTTCGTGCCCCGATCTGGGAAGATCCCACATGCCACGGAGCGGCTAGGCCCGTGAGCCATGGCCGCTGAGCCTGCGCGTCCGGAGCCTGTGCTCCGCAGTGGGAGAGGCCACAACAGTGAGAGGCCCACGTACCGCAAAAAAAAAAAAAAAAAAAAAAAAAAGAAATATACGTGATAGTTTTGAAAGAATGAAGTGAAGATATCATTATTCATAAATTTAAATAAAATCATAAGATGTCTAGTGGGCTTCTGATGTTTTTTGCCCACTTAGCATTTTTCCCTTCTCTTGCTAAAAGTGCCTCTTTCTTCTTTTAGAACCATCTCTTCTCAACTACAAGCAATCTTGGTATGACTGTCAATTAAGGCAGGCAAAAAACCTAAGGCAGAAAATGAAGAAGTTCTGCTTGAATTTGAATCTTGTGTAAAACACAAGTGAAGCTGATGATTCCCCTCACCCCAATGACTGTACGTTGAAAACATTACTTATTGATTTATAAACTTAGATTTGCAGAGCTGCCTTATTCTTGTTCTTCCTAAAATATCATTTTTGTCTTTTCCTTCAATAGTTGTTTTCTAACCCACATCCTTCCATAAATTCTAGATTGGTGATTAATCACAGTTCACTTGTGCTGTTTGAGAATAGAAGACCCTAATACATACCCACAGCATTCCTGTTTGATCATAAGCATACACTTCACTTATTACTCACTTAGTGAGATCATTGATATTATTCAAAAAATAGTTGGTGTTGGACATGAGCAAGATGGCAGAACTGAAGGCTCCAGACTTTCCTTCCACCAATGGACAAACCTCTTCGACAACAATACACAGACTGTTTCCCTTTTCAAGAAATTCAGACACCAGCTGAAAGGTGCCTGCACCCCATGAAAAGCTCAAAACCAGATGCATCAAAGTTGGTAGGAAATTTCGTGGCACCCTCTCACCATAACCCCTTCTCTTGGCATAGCACATGGTCTAGAGGAACCCCCCCAGCTCCCAGCATCTTCCTGGGCAGGAAAGGAGAGGACTGTACCCTACATTCAAAGTTTTGACATTTCCAGGGGCTGCCTGAGGGACTGGTATCTGTCTTGGCTGAATCTGAGCCCTGAAAAGGAAGAGCTCCAAGGTGGGAGCCACTGAGAATAAAGATGACAGTTTGGACTAGTATACATTCATTTACCATACATTTCCCTTTGTTGCAGAACATAACAAGAGGATGATAACCCCCAAATTCCAGCTTTTCTCAGGGAAGGGAAAGAGTTGGAGAATGGGTCCAACATTCCAGCTTCTCAATGGCCTGGGGACTGGCTTCCGTCTCACCTGCCTTGGGGGTACTACTAGGACCTGCTCTATTCTAGATGCCTGGGAGCCAGTGTGAATAAAGGTAAGGGTTTGGACCATTACATGCTCACTTGACTTTATATATATAGAATCTGTGAATAAGAGTAACCAACTATATTTTGCTGGGTATATTTCTGCTCCAAACAAAATCAGGGAGGAAGAAGCAGTGAGGGGCAGGGATCAACAACTAATGGAACCTGGTGCAGAAATGCAAAATAATGTCTTCAAATGTGGACAAGATGTATCCCCATTATAGAAGATTATAACGATAAATGAACAAGTCAGTGTATCAAATAATAATATAATGATCAAGTAAATTTTACTTGAGAAATCCAAGATATTTTCAACATTGGTCATCTCTTATGGTTATTCACTTCATTAACATAATAAAGGAGAATATCCACCTGGTCATCTAGATTTCAAAAAGCATTTTATAAAACTCAACTGTAGGGCTTCCCTGGTGGCGCAGCGGTTGAGAGTCCGCCTGCCGATGCAGGGGACGGGGGTTCGTGCCCCGGTCCGGGAAGATCCCACATGCCGCAGAACGGCTGGGTCCGTGAGCCATGGCCGCTGAGCCTGCGCGTCCGGAGCCTGTGCTCCACAACGGGAGAGGCCACAACAGTGAGAGGCCCGCGTACAGCAAAAAAAAAAAAAAAAAAAAACTCAACTGTATAGCTAATAAAATTACTTATCAGGCTAGGAGTAGAAAAAAATAATTACTTAACATTGTCATGATATATACAGGTAAAAAATTACTTAACATTGTCATGATATGTATATATATTTTTGTCATGTCTTACAAAAAAATGTAAGAATCATCTTCATTAAAACCAGACTCTAAACACATATAGTCAAGTGTCATCTATGATATTTTCAACTGCAAATAACAAAATGGAAATTAAACTTGCTTAAATGATAAGAAAGTTTATTAACTCACAGGATTGGATTTATCTTGGCTTCAAACTTCGGGATTGGCTTGAAACTGTTGCTGTTTTCCTATAATTCACTCATATGTGGTATCTTTGTTTGTTTCACTCTCAGGCTCTATTATTTTTCATGGTGGAAAAATGGAGGTAGTATTTTTTCAGATAACGCACCCCCATACCAGGACGTCCCAAAGGAAAAAAATATATATATCTCTTTTGGTGGATCACTTTTAAGAGAGAAGAAACTTCATGCCCAGACTCCTCTAGCAAATTACTATATATGTCTCTTGGCCCCAAATTAGTAAATATGCTCAATTTCAATTCTCCACTTTGGCTAAGGGTAATGTCTTATGATGACTGGCTTAAACCTGAATTATTGGACCAGTCATTATGGCAAGTGTGATGGGAATACTCTTGATCAATAAAATTTATTATTATTATTATTTTGGCTTAAAAACAGAAATTTATTTCTCACAGTTCATAAAGTCTGGGAAGTCCAAAATCAAGGTACCAGCATTCTTGGGTTCTGTTGAGAACCCGCTTCTTGGTTTGCAGACTGACACCTTCTTGCTGTCTCTCTTTTATTTTTTTAATTTTATCAAAGATAATATAAAAAGCTAAGCCTTTATTTCTTGTCTAAAGTTAGAGCTAAAACTCACTTTTCTACATTACAATGGAAGAGTCATCGATTACTTCTTTTTTATAATTTTTTAACATCTTTATTGGAGTATAATTGCTTTACAATGGTGTGTTAGTTTCTGCTTTATAACATAGTGAATCAGCTATACATATACATATATCCCCATATCCCCTCTCATCCTCCCTATCCCACCCCTCTAGGTGGTCACAAAGCAACAAGCTGATCTCCCTGTGCTATGCAGCTGCTTCCCACTAGCTATCTATTTTATATTTGGTAGTGTATATATGTCCATGGTACTCTCTCACTTCGTCCCAGCTTACTCTTCCCCCTCCCCATGTCCTCAAGTCCATTCTATACGTCTGTGACTTTATTCCTGTCCTGCCCCTATGTTATTCAGAACCATTTTTTTTTTAGATTCCGTATATATGTGTTAGGATATGGTATTTGTTTTTCTCTTTCTGACTTACTTCACTCTGTATAACAGACTCTAGGTCCATCCACCTCACTACAAAAAACTCAATTTCGTTTCTTTTTATGGCTGAGTAGTATTCCATTGTATATATGTACCACATCTTTTTTATCCATTCATCTGTCGATGGATGCTTAGGTTGCTTCCATGTCCTGGCTATTGTAAATAGAGCTGCAATGCACATTGTCGTAAATGACTCTTTTTGAATTATGGTTTTCTCAGGGTATATGTCCAGTAGTGGGATTGCCAGGTCATATGGTAGTTCTATTTTTAGTTTTTTTAGGAACCTCCATACTGTTCTCCATAGTGGCTGTATCAATTTACATTCCCACCAACAGTGCAAGAGTGTTCCCTTTTCTCCACACCCTCTCCAGCATTTATTGTTTGTAGACTTTTTGATGATGGCCATTAGACTGGTGTGAAGTAATACCTCATTGTAGTTTTCATTTGCATTTCTCTAATGATTAGTGATGTTGAGCATCCTTTCATGTGTTTGTTGGCAATCTGTATATCTTCTTTGGAGAAATGTCTATTTAGGTCTTCTGCCCATTTTTAGATTGGGTTGTTTGTTTTTTTGTTATTGAGCTGCATGAGCTGCTTGTATATTTTGGTGATTAATCCTTTGTCAGTTGATTCATTTGCAAATATTTTCTCCCATTCTGAGGGTTGACTTTTCATCTTGTTTACAGTTTCCTTTGCTGTGCAAAAGCTTTTAAGTTTTAATAGGTACCATTTGTTTCCTTTTGTTTTTATTTCCATTTCTCTAGGAGGTGGGTGAAAAAGGATCTTGCTGTGATTTATGTCATAGAGTGTTCTGCCTATGTTTTCCTCTAAGAGTTTTATAGTGTCTGGCATTACATTTAGGTCTTTAATCCATGCTAAGTTTATTTTTGTGTACCATGTTAGGGAGTGTTCTAATTTCATTCTTCTACATGTAGCTGTCCAGTTTTCCCAGCACCACTTATTGAAGAGGCTGTCTTTTCTCCATTGTATATTCTTGACTACTTTATCAAAAATAAGGTAACCATATGTGTGTGGGTTTATCTCTGGGCTTTCTCTCTTGGTCCATTGATCTATATTTCTGGTATTGTGCCAGTAACATACTGTCTTGATGACTGTAGTTTTGTAGTATAGTCTGGAGTCAGGGAGCCTGATTCCTCCAGCTCAGTTTTTCTTTCTCAAGATTGCTTTGGTTATTCAGGGTCTTTTGAGTTTCCATACAAATTGTGAAAATTTTTGTTCTAGTTCTGTGAAAAATGCCATTGGTAGTTTGATAGGGATTGCACTGAATCTGTAGATTGCTTTGGGTAGTATAGTCATTTTCACAATGTTGATTCTTCCAGTCCAAGAACATGGTATATCTCTCCATCTGTTTGTATCACCTTTAATTTCTTTCAACAGTGTCTTATAGTTTTCTGCATACAGTTCTTTTGTCTCTTTAGGTAGCTTTATTCCTAGGTATTTCATTCTTTTTGTTGCAGTGGTAAATGGGAGTGTTTCCTTAATTTCTCTTTCAGATTTTTCATCATGAGTGTAGAGGCATGCAAGAGATTTCTGTGCATTAATTTTTTTCCTGCTAGTTTACCAAATTCATTGATTAGCTTTATTAGTTTTCTGGGAGCATCTTTAGGATTCTCTACGAATAGTATCATGTCATCTCTCCAAACAGTGATAGCTTTACTTCTTTTCCAAATTGGATTCCTTTTATTCCTTTTTCTTCTCTGATTGCTGTGGCTAAAACTTCCAAAACTATGTTGAATAATAGTGGTGAGAGTGGGAAACCTTGTCTTGTTCCTGATCTTAGTGGGAATGGTTTCAGTTTTTCACCATTGAGAACAATGTTGGCTGCGGGTTTGTCAAATATGGCCTTTATTTTTTTGAGGTAAGTTCCCTCTATGCCTACTTTCTGTACTGTTTTTACCATAAATGGGTTACGAATCTTGGTGAAAGCTTTTTCTGCATCTATTGAGATGATCGTATGGTTTTTGTCCTTCAATTTGTTAATATGGTGTATCACATTGATTGATTTGGGTATATTGAAGAATCCTTGCATTCCTGAGATAAACCGCACTTGATCATGGTGTATGATTCTTTTAATGTGCTGCTGGATTCTGTTTGCTAGTATTTTGTTGAGGATTTTTACATCTATGTTCCTCAGTGATATTGGCCTGTAGTTTTCTTTCTTTGTGACATTGTTGTCTGGTTTTGGTATCAGGCTGATGGTGGCCTCACAGAATGAGTTTAGGAGTTTTCTTCCCTCTGCTATATTTTGGAAGAGTTTGAGAAGGATAGGTGTTAGCTCTTCTCTAAATGTTTGATAGAATTCTCCTGTGAAGCCATCTGGTCCTGTACTTCTGTTTTTGGAAGACTTTTAAACACAGTCTCAATTTCAGTGCTTGTGTTTAGCCTTTTATATTTTCTGTTTCTTCCTGGTTCAGTCTCAGAAGGTTGTGGTTTTCTAAGAATTTGTCCATTTCTTCCAGGTTGTCCATTTTATTGGCATATGGTTGGTGGTAATAATCTCTCATGATCCTTTGTATTTCTGCTGTGTCAGTTGTTACTTCTCCTTTTTCATTTCTATTGATTTGAATCTTCTCTCTGTCTTTCTTAATGAGTTTGGCGAATGGTTTATCAATTTTGTTTATCTTCTCAAAGAACCAGCTTTTATTTTTATTGATCTTTGTTATTGTTTCCTTCATTTCTTTTTCATTTATTTCTGATCTGACCTGTATGATTTCGTTCCTTCTGCTAACTTTGGGGTGTTTTTGTTCTTCTTTCTGTAATTGCTTTAGGTGCAAGCTTAGGTTGTTTATTTGAGATTTTTCTTGTTTCTTGAGGTAGGATTTTATTGCTATAAACTTCCCTCTTAAAACTGCTTTTGCTGCATCCCATAGGTTTTGGGTCATTGTGTTTTCATTGTCATTTGTTTCTAGGTATTTTTTGATTTCCTCTTTGATTTCTTCAGTGATCTCTTGGTTATTAAGTAGTGTATTGTTTAGTCTCCATGTGTTTGTATTTTTTACAGGTTTTTTTCCTGTAATTGATATCTAGTTTCATAGCGTGTGGTCGGAAAAGATACTTGATACGATTTCAAATTTCTTAAATTTGCCAAGGCTTGATTTGTGAATGAAAATATGATCTATCCTGGAGATGTTCCATGAGCACTTGAGAAGAAAGTGTATTCTGTTGTTTTCGGATGGAATGTCCTATAACTATCAATTAAGCCCGTCTTGTTTAATGTATCATTTAAAGCTGTGTTTCCTTATTTATTTTCATTTTGGATGATCTGCCCATTGGTGAAAGTCGGGTGTAATAAAAATAATTTTAAAAGTAAAAAAAAAAAAAAGAAAGAAGAGAGCAACCAAACCAAAAAACAAATCCACCAATGATAAGAAGCCCTAGAAACTGTACTAAGAAAGAAACAAACAAAAAGGATAGACAGAACCCTAGGACAAATGGTGAAAGCAAAGGAATACAGAGAAAATAACACAAAGAAGCATATACATACACACTCACAAAAAGAGAAAAGGGAAAAAATATATACATATACATCATTGCTCCCAAAGTCCACTGCCTCAATTTTGGGGTGATTCATTGTCTATTCAGATATTCCACAGGTGCAGGCTACATCAAGTTGATTGTGGAGATTTAATCCACTCCTCCTGAGGCTGCTGGGAGATATTTCTCTTTCTCTTCTTTGTTTTGCACAGCTCCTGGGGTTCAGCTTTGGATCTGGCCCTGCCTCTGCATGTAGGTCGGCTGAGGGTGGTTGTTCTTTGCTCTGATAGGACAGGGTTAATGCAGCAGCTGATTAAGGGGCTCTGGCTCACTCAGCCTGGGGGAGGGAGGGGTACGGAATTCAGGGTGAGCCTGTGGTGGCAGAGGCCAGCATGATGTTGCAACAGCCTGAAGCGCGCCATGTGTTCTCCCGGGGGAAGTTGTCCCTGGGTCACGGGACCCTGGCAGTGGCGGGCTGCACAGGCTCCCAGGAGCGGAGGTGTGGATAGTGACCTGTGCTTGCACACAGGCTTCTTGGTGGCTGCAGCAGCAGCCTTAGCATCTCATGCCTGTCTCTGGTGTACGCGCTGATAGCCACGGCTTGTGCCGGTCTCTGGAGCTTGTTTAGGCAGTGCTCTGTATCCCCTCTCCTTGCGCACCCCTAAACTACGGTTTCTTGACTCAGGCAGGTCCAACCTTTTCCCGGACTCCCTCCCCGCCAGCTGTGGTGCACTAGCCCCCTTCAGGCTGTGTTCACATAGCCAACCCCAGTCCTATCCTTGGGATCTGACCTCCAAAGCCTGAGCCTCAGGTCCCAGCCCCAACCCGCCCCGGCAGGTAAGCAGACAAGCCTCTCGGGCTGGTGAGTGCTGGTAGGCACCGATCCACTGTGCGGGAATCTCTCCACTTTGCCCTCTGCATCCCTGTTGCTGCGCTCTCCTCTGTGGCTTGAAGCTTCCCCACCACCTGTCTCTGCCAGTGAAGGGGCTTCCTAGTGTGTAGAAACCTTTCCTCCTTCACAGCTCCCTCCCAGAAGTGCAGGTCCCGTCCCTATTCATTTGTCTCTGTTTTTCCTTTTGTCTTTTGCCTTACTCAGGTACTTGGGGAGTTTCTTGCCTTTTGGGAAGTCTGAGGCCTTCTGCCAGCGTTCAGTGGGTGTCCTATAGGAGTTGTTCCACATGTAGATGTATTTCTGGTGTATCTGTGGGGAGGAAGGTGATCTCCACGTGTTACTCCTCTGCCATCTTGAAGGTCTCCGATCAATAAAATTTAGCTTTGAAGCTGCAGTTGGGTCAGTTTTCTCTGAACCAAATTGGGGTACTTCGGGGAATTTTGGAATTTTGTATAACTGATTTTAAAAATCAAGTCACTGATTGAAAAACAGAACAAAGGAATAGCTACCAACAATGATCAGTACATTCACTATCACCAAAAGTATTTTAAATTATACTACAGTCCTAGGCAGTTCAAAAGAACAATAAA
Organism: Phocoena sinus; assembly: GCF_008692025.1. NCBI lineage: Eukaryota > Metazoa > Chordata > Mammalia > Artiodactyla > Phocoenidae > Phocoena > Phocoena sinus. The sequence goes on from NC_045771.1 coordinate 84,378,591, forward strand.
AGCAGAAATAGGAGATGTGAATATCGGGGAGGAATTTGAAGAGAGTGCAAAATTGTCATTTTATAATATTATCTTAAAAGGAATAAAATAGAGCTAACAGAAAATCTAGATCATTGAGTAAAATGAGTTAGCACAAGATCAACACGAAAAAATTACTTTCCTACACATAAGTAATAACTGATTGGAAATGTAAAATCTTTAAAAAAATATCCCATTCACACATTTATAATAGCCACAAACCACTGTTATATGTTGAAATAAGTCTAATATATAATGTGCAGGACCTACATGTTTAAAATATAAAACTTTACCAGAAGACCTAACCTGGATAAATTTCTTGGCTCCTAATGGCTTGATTAAATATTAAAATTCTTATGAAATAGAATACAGGGAAAGTACAAAAATGAAGCAAAGCATTCCTCAGCAATATTTCTTCAGAATAAACAACGAAGAAAATTATCTCTTCTTACTGTTTGTATTTATAAATGCCTTAAATAAGAGTACAAACCACAAACAAAACTCTTTTTCTGGTTTCAGTTTGTAAATTTTTAGTTATCTATCTTGCTTCAAGGATAGAGTTTACAATATCCAAAGACTGGGAGAAGAGTTCACATTTTTCTGTAGATTCTGGAAGTTGAGTTCAGGGTTTATCCACTCCATCTGAACATTAGAATCACCTAGGATATTTAAAAATTATTGATGTCCAAGTCCGTATAGATCAATTATATCACATTTCTGGGGGAGACACCAGGTCTCTGGAAGTTTTTACTTTCGTAGGTTATTCCAAACTAAATCTAGGGTTGACAACTTCTGACTAAATTCTCCATGCCTGCCGTGTTTTATGATGATGTTGAAGAGTTGCAGAAAAGAGAAAAAGCAAAAGCATTGGTCTGGAAATTTGGAAGTAATTGTAAATTGTTGGACTACAAAAAAATTGATGAGCAATGCATCTTAACTATTCATAGACAATATGTTTGAGAAGACTTTAAGTGTTTAGAAAAAGGATAGAATGTTTTGGAATTAAAATATGTTTTCATTCTCATAAAAGTATAAAGTTGCCTAGAAAGTTAAATATCTTTGAGTCAGGCTGAGTCTGTTGCCATAGGAGATTCTGTAGAAGATGTGGGTATATTCTAAGGCTGAAGCAGAAATCCAGAGTCTCTGAGAAGATTCAGGAGGAAAGAGGTACAGACCAGTGTGGATGATCAGGAGATTGTGAAGAAGGTCAGGTACAGATCTGGGAGCAAGAAAGCTCAACCAAAATGAAAAATCCAAAAGCAGACTGAAAAATATGTAGGGTCAAATTTGAGATTTCATGATGTTTTTCTTTATTTCAGCTGTGACCTTGCAGTGACCTAGAAATAATAAATGCTGTGTCCCAGGACATTACTGCTCAGTGCTAGTTCCTTAACATCTATTTTCTGCTTTGAATATATCTAATGTCAACTCTGGAGCATCTGAAAACAAGTTAAGACGTTTTGCAAGCAATAAATTATAGTGTCTTTTTCATGCATATTTTTGCTATTATTAGAAGGCAATTTCCATAATTCAAAGGGTTTCATTTAAAAATACTGAAATAATATTTAAAAGAGGTCATTTTAAACTGAATCTTTTCAAGTTTCTTTTTAGTAGGCAATATTTTCTGTTACATGAGTCTGAACAAGCTATCCCTCTAGAAAAGGTTATTTTAAAATAAATTTGGATGTATTTTGATGTATCAAATTTCCTTTTCAGTGATTATTGTTTCAGTAACACATATATTTGATTTGGTGTCTTTAATGTTAACACTAAACATATTTGTAGGTGGAATGGGATAGGAGAAAAAAGATTTGCAAAAAAAAAAGAAACACAATTATTTTAAGCTGAAAGTGCTATTTAACCTTTTGAGTTTGGTAAGGATATATTTGCTTATACATTTTTTTAATAACCCTAAAATTATTCATCGAGTATATATTAGAACATTTCTAATATGACCAGCTACCAATTTCTTTACTTTCTAACAATATAGACCAATATATTGGAGACTAGGACTTAGTCCTCTACAAAATATTAAATCAGATTTATAAGAAGAGAAATTTCCTACTGATCTATTTGCACCTTTTTACTCTATGGCATTCAATCATTTAACAGATACTTTTATGGTCCTTAGTTGTATTAAAGTCTTAATAAATATAATCAGTGCCTCTGATGTTAAAATATAATATATTATTTTACATAGAATGTTAAAAAATATTTGTGTTTATGAATTGTAATTTATTTTTAGCTGGTACAATAACAGATGTTCTACTGAATCCCTGTTCTACTGAATTGAAGTTCTATTGAACACCTCTAATGCCCTATGGACAGGTCAAGCAAACCCTACCAACCCTGAAATACTAAGGCCAGGGAGAATAATCTAAGGCAAAATTTCACAACTGCTCAGACCCCAAGACAACTTAACATAGGCATAAGAAGAATGAATTTAGGCCACTTTTCTATCTCCAAGAAACAATGTTGACAACTAAAACTGGAAAATTCTGACTGACATCCACTTATCAACATCATAGAGAAAAATACTAGGACAACAGTAGGCTGGAAGATCTTACCCCATAAGCTGTTTAATAATTTTGGACATACAAAATTCTTTTCCTCCTAGCTTTGTCCTGGGTCTTTGACTTAAGCCACTTTAAACTTCTTCACAGCTTCCCATAGCATGTTGTTTTGCCTCAAACATAGTTCATTTTTTCTCATCATAATATTATTAGCATGTGAAGGTGCTTCTTTAGGAGGTATAGGAGTGTTGTATACTGAAATCTAAACCATGCATGATCAAATTCTCACTTTATTTTTGGATCATCTCAATTTTATGGTCAATGGATTATAAATATTTTTCACTTTCCCCTTATTATGGCTGTCATTTCATGAGGTGTTATGGGTTGAACTGTGTCCCCCAAAATGATATGTTGAAGTATAGCCCCCAATACTTCAAAATGTGACCTTATTTGGAAATAGGACCTTTAGAGGTAATCGCTTTAGAATAAGGTCATTAAGATGGGCACTGTCCAATATGACTGCTGTCCTTATAAAAAAGGGAGATTTGACATGGAGGCAGACATGCACAGAGAGAAGATCATATGAGGACAGGTAGGGAGAAGTCAGCCATGTGTCCAGAAAGATTAATCTGCAAGTCAAGGAATGCCAGAAGCTAGAAGAGGCAAGGATGGATTCTCCCCTGGAACCATCAGAGATGCCAGCATAGACCTGATTTTGGAATTCTAGCCTCCAAAGCATGAGGCTATAAATTTCGGCTGTTTTAAGCTACCCAGTTTTTGGTACTTTCTTACACCAATCCTAAGAAACTAAAACATGTGATTTTTGCTATCTCCACACAATCTCTTAAATTTCCTGGCTTCACAAATTTTATTTTTCAAACTCATCCTGCACATTTGAATTATAAGACACTTTCCTCATCCATTACAGTAAAGACACCTCTGATCACTGCTCTAGTACATGCATCTTAAAAAACACTGTGGATATATCTGTCAAAATAATATTCTTCAGGGTTATATTTCACTGTTTGGAATGAAGTTGTTAGTCATGTACAGCAGTAACTGATCCTTGGCTTTAGTTAGGCTCCTTCCATTTTTCACAATGAAGAAGACCATCTACCCAAAGCAGTCCAGGTAGGAGGAATGCTCTGAAATACTGAAGAAAATCATTGTGATCATAGAAGTAAGTGATTTGAAAAATATTCCACTGCGAAGTCCTCCTAATCAGCCCTTGTGGATCTGTGCCATTATTTCTTAATGTCGCTTATTTTTATATTACTGTTATTCTAATCATTGTTGAGAAACAACCATGAGTGGAACTGGATAGCAATTTGTCTAAAACCTCAGTTACCCAGAAACCAGCTTAGTAACCAGAGATAAGTTCAAAAAGTTCTAACAGCAAAAATTCTGGACTTAGAATTCATTATGCTAAATGCGTGCACCCAGATAGAAGGGAAATCCATTGGTCTCACATTCAAAGCCTATGCACCCTTAATTTATAGACAATTCTACAAGCAAAATCCACTCATTTTCAGATCAACTACACAGAAATGTAAGAAACTCCTAAAGTTTAACATATTTCATTTTATTTTTGAAGCAATGTCAATACATAAAATTCTAAATATATAGAAAAACATGCACCAATAGCTTAAATTGCCTTTAAAAACTTCCATTAGCATTTTAACATTCTCTCTGCATTTTAATCTATGTATACATCTTTTATAATAAATGCTGTACATTTGCAGTATGTATCCTTTCTCCTTTATCACTGTGAGAAATGGACTATTGCCTGCCATATCAATAAACAAAGTATGTTACAGTTATCAACGATTGCAGCCCTCTAACGTGAGCTGGTGAGCCCTGAGGAAACTCAGGAAGGAAAGAATACCTGCCATCTAGCAGCCATCAGACTGCAGCCACTCCCCATGGTGAGCCCTGAGGAAACTCAGGATGTGAAAACACAAGATACTGGCCCCAGAGAGCTGAGGTGTATATCAAAGGAATGATTTCAGTGAGCCCAGACTTCTGCATCTTCCCATACACAGAAAAGTGCTACATTCCTTAACTTGACATATCTGGTTGTTGTTTTTTCTTAATTAACAATAATCTTTTGACTTTCAGACTACCTGCCCTTTGATGCAAAACTCCTATATATTCTGGCTCTCCCCATCACATCCTTGGAGCAGTTCTCTCAGGGTTACTTGAGATGCTGCCTCCTAGGCTTGAAGTCCTAAAAATTGCGGCCAAGTAAGATATAACTCTCAACTTTTAGGTTGTGAACAATTTTTTAAGTTGACAACTGTATATTATATCAAAGATATTTTCCATGCCATTACTTGTTGGCCACCACAACCCCTCTAACGTCAACATAATATTCCATTAAAGTCCTTTATTTCATTCCATTAAACCTGTAGATTAAAATAAGGGTGGATGCTGCATCTGATATCTAAATATCCATAGACAGCAGCAAGCAGCGGCAGATGGAACTGTGGCTTAGAGGAATGAGGTGAATGTTTATTAAAAGTTGATAGAGGAAGTCTAACATAACTATTCCTCAGTAGCTACTGGATGATTCATGGTAATACTGCATGGCTAGAGTCATTCAAAATCTCCAAATCCCCTATTTAAGAAGTCAAAAAAGCATTCATTATGAAAAACACTTCAGTCACATTTGTAGAATGTTTAAAAGTAAAGTGAGTTTTAGCTCAGATGGGTATATTTCAGATATGGAAAATGAAATCAGGAACAACACAGATGATGCTTGATTTGGACACACTAATTATATACTACACCTGGTCGCCCAGTTTCCAGTTTCATAGGGGGGCAAAAGCACAATCAGCCATTCCATACACTGGGCAAAGAACCATGCACTGATCTGGAGGAAAAATCCCTGCTGGTAAGGAAAGATTAATTTAACCTAATCCACAGGATTGCAAAGGGTCCATCCAGTTGTGGAAACTGCTTCATTTTGAAATGAAACTAGACTTTAAAACCCGCTGAAGAAACTCTCTTGTAAAACAGAAAACAAAACCGACAAAAACAACAACAAAAAGTGATCAGTGATGTATTACTCTAATCGTTAACATGTTTTAGTTGACTTTTAAAGATATATAGAAACATTTTCTTCTCATAAGAACAATTACGAATAACTAGGCCTATTTAAATTTAAACCCCATGCTAACTACTGGATTTGCATTAGGTAAGGAAAAGGGAAATAGCATTTATTTTTTCAGAAGCATGAAATGAGACAATTGGTATGCATCACTCAACTTAATAAGTATAACATCCCTATGGAGTAACATTGTCTCCATTATTACAGATGAGGAAATTGAGTCAATAATAAATACACATGGCTAGTGAATGGAACATCCAGATTTAAAATGCCAATCTTACTCCAACATGTGTTCTTAAGCAACATATTATACTAATTCTTCTATTCTATTAACCAGATAGGTCTTAAGTTCAGAGAACCACAAAAAATCCTTTGAAACTATTCACACTCAATTTTCCCCTCTGATTTAAACTTATCATAAAACAAAAACTCAAGCTGGAATTACTTCAGCTACCCTTGCATATCTCTCAAACTCATCAAAACACAATTCTCAACATCTGCATTCTAAGGACCAGAGGTAAAGAAGGTAAGAAGAGAAGTAAAGGAAAACAACTGAAAGAATAGTTCAGCTGAAAAAGAAAAAAGACACAAAAGAAGAAGAAGTGGATGAGAAAAGAGAGAAATATAGTTCTAATTCTCTACTTTTCAGCCAATGTATTGAAGAAATACACTTACACCACTATTGCCTGGAAATCACTGATGAGGAAAAAATGTGCGTGTGTTCTTGTATTTCATCTATGCCATTTTTTAATGTCTTAGGCTATGTTTTGAGTCCTTTGAGATTTCTGAATGCTGACAAAATGAGTGGAGAAAGTAATTCTAGAATTTAGAGGAGGACAGATGAATCACAGATTACATATTTCATCAACTGTCATCTAAGTTTCAATTTTTCTTCAACACAAATCTTCAAGAAAGTCAGACTGTCTTCATATCTTGACTTTATGACCTCTTTAGTATTTGGTATAAAAATATTTTTTTAAAAGGAAGCAGAAGGAAAAGCAAGTGCACACTGTAACTCTGTGTGCTGTCCATGGTATTTGTCCTCACTGCCTTTGCAATCCCATTACTTTTCAGTACAGGCAAAGTCCACTGATGACTGTGAGTCTGTTTAGCACAAAAAGTAGCATATTTTTGTATTTCACACACTTAAAAATAATCTAAGACATTAACAATACTTTTAAAGCATGGTAACTTAACCTAAAACCAAATGTCAAGGCTATTTTACAGGATACTCCAATATTTAGGTTCTGGAGTGGAGAATTCTAATTCATGGTGAAAAGGGAGGTTTCTCCACACCACCAAGCAATGCTCCAGACACCAGCTGAGCATTCTACAATTCAACTGAATTCTAACATTATCTACCCAAAGATAGCATCAGATTCCACAGGTAAATAATTCGATCCTACAAGACTGCCCTCCACTTTGGATGCCAATTGCAGGCTATAAAAAATTAATAAACAGAAACCTCAGTTTGAGTTGGGAGACCAGAAAGGAAAGCTCTCACAGATGGTGAAGACAGCAGAGCCCAACAGGATAGAGAAAGACTCCTCTTCTTTCCTGGCAAGGACTCAGCCAATGAAAAGGCACAGACATTGTTTACTATACCCTCCTAACTTCCTTTTCCTCTCTATAAAAGTGTTCTCCTTTCCTTGCCCTGTGGGGACTTGCAGGTGGCTCACCATAGCTGCTGATCCCAAATTGCAATTCTCCACCAATCCTGAATAAACCTATCTTTGCTGGAGAAATATCAGGCAGTTAATTAGTTTCAGGTCAACAAAGCCCAGGTTGTGACCCGTCTTTTGACTCATGTGCTACAAATTGGAGGTTCCAACAACCCAGTCCAACTCAGGATGCCAATCTCAAGTGCATGTTGTTACCTGTACTTCTGACCAACTGGCTGTAAATCATATTTCCATGACCTTTCCTTGGGTTTGATTAATTTGCTAGAGCATGTCTACTGGGGAAAAAAAAAAAAAAGCACAACATAAGAGCTGTAAGTTGAATTTTATTCAGAGTCTTACTAGGACTATAGCCCAGGAGATAGCCTCTCAGATAAATCTGAGGAACTGCTCCAAAGAGGGAGGGAAAGAGCCAAGAGCCAGCATATATATATTTGGCGGGGGGGGGGGGGGAGGACAGTGGTCCTGGGAAATACATGTAATAAAATATATATCTTAGGGGGGGTGGGGCGGGGAGTTGTTGGCGGGAAGTTTAGAACTGGTGCGCTGCGCTCATCCTGCTGTCTCTTGTTTCGCCTGCTCCCTTTGTGCTCACATTCTGCCCTGCCATGCCCTGCTCTCAAGAGGCACAAGTCATCTCCCCCAGCAAACGGGCCCGGCCAGTGGAGGAGGGGGGGATGCGGCTCCGCTTTGTCTGGCTTTCGGAGCATGCCACTGCTCCGACCAAGGGGTCTGAGCGTGCCACGGGCTATGACCTATACAGTGCCTATGATTACACAGTACCACCTATGGAGAAAGCCCTTGTGAAAACAGACATTCAGATAGCTCTTCCTTCTGGGTGCTATGGGAGAGTAGCTCCACGTTCTGGCTTGGCTGCAAAACACTTCATAGATGTAGGAGCTGGTGTCATAGATGAAGATTATAGAGGAAATGTTGGTGTTGTACTGTTTAATTTTGGCAAAGAAAAGTTCGAAGTCAAAAAGGGTGATCGAATTGCACAGCTCATTTGTGAACGGATATTTTACCCAGAAATAGAGGAAGTTCAAGTGTTAGATGACACTGAAAGGGGTTCAGGAGGTTTTGGTTCCACTGGAAATAATTAAAATTTATGCCAAGAACAGAAAATGAGAAAATATACTTTTTCCTTGAAAATAAAGGCTTTGCTTAAAGTGAAATATATATATATATCTTTGTAAAAGATTACTGCTTATCACAAAATCCTGGTACTTCAGGTTAATGGTTTTAGTGCTTATCTACGTATGGGAAGATTCAAGAATCTTGGGTCTTGAAACTTCTCAGGGCACACTGTTGGTGGGGCTTTTCAGTGGGTTGCATTTTAATCTTTCTTAAACTGGATGATGAGCAAGATTCTTTGTTCTTTTTGCTTACAAGCAGCTCAGAGAACACAGGAAACTCATTTACCCACTAAATTACCAGTATGTTATAAAAAGATATAATTCAGGATTAGCCAGATGTAAGAGATACACAGGGCAAGGTATGGGGAAAGGGTATGGAGCTCCCATGCTCTCTCTGCGTTTGTCAATCTCCCCAAACTCCACCTGTCCACCAACCTAAAAGCTTTTTGGGTTTTTATAAAGGTTTCATTACATAAGCATGAGAGATGAAGTCTTGTCCAGTGGTGATCATTTCAACCTCTAGTCCCTCACCCCTCCCCAGAGGTCAAGGGGTGGAACTGAAAGTTACAACTCTTCAATCACATGGTTGGTTTTTCTGGCAACCAGCCCCCATCTTTAGGTGACCTGGGGGCATTCCAAAAGTCACCTCATTAACATTAAAAAAGACACCTTTATCTCTCTCACCACTTAGGAAGTTCCAAGTGTCTTAGAAGCTCAGGGCTAGAAATGGGACAAAGACCAACACATGTTTCTTTTTATAAATCACAACGTCACATCCAGCAAAGATTCAGGATTCAAGATCTACGCATGACACTTCCTCTTGCTGGGTGACATGAGGCAATTTATTTAAGCTTTCAGTTTTCTGTATGTTGTGGGAGGAAAAAAAACCCTCAAAACTTTCTTCTACCCTTTGAGGTTCTTCTGGATGGTCTAAGAATTAAATTGACATGAGACAAATTAACAGGAGAAAATCAAATTTTATTTTGTATGTATGGGAACCCCACATATATGAGAAGGTCAAAGACCCCACATACATGAGAAGTTCAAAGAGAGAACAAAAGATATATATGCCATCTTGAGCTAAGAAATAGGCTAGGGGCCTGAGGCTTCCAAGGACAGGAGGGTAATTTACAGGACAATAAGAAGAGCAGATGTTGGGTAATTAGATGTTTGCCTTGACTTACAGATGGACCATTGAGATAAAATTTATCTCTGGTAATAACTCTTATTCTGGGAAAGACCAATTTAAATTCTTCTAAGTAGTTAAGCAGGGGCAGAAATTTCTCTTCAATCCACAGGGTCTCAATTGCCTTTAGCTCAAAATAATTTTCATGCAGAAGTAACATATTTGGGGGAGGTTTGTTCTGAAACCCTTCAATGTAAAATATAGATAACAGTACCCACCTCCTAGGATTGCTATGATGATTAAGGAAGATGATTCTTAAAAAATACATAACATGGTATTATCCTATAAAGAGTGCATTCAATAAAAATATTCAGTTTTACTCTGTTTATTATTATTAGTGGTATCACCAAGGTGAAGTAACTGGAGAAAATGATCTCACACATCCATAGACATCTAGAAGCATATCACCCCTATGCTATTTAGTATAGAATTTTGATTATTCCAATTTTTTAATTACCAATTTTGTTAAAAACTGAACATGCATCAAGTTAGGTGAGGAAAAATATTATTATTTGTGAAATATTAAAATAGAACGTATTTTGTATGTGGTTTCTGGGCATTTGAAAGGAGATTCTAAATTTATGCTGTCCGATAGCTGCCTGAATGAGCATTCAGGAACAAAATGTCTCAACAGTCCTATACCAGAGAGGCTGAGTACAACCAGCACCCTTAGGACCACTGGAAGGGAGTCTGTTTGAGCCTCTAAAGAATGTTTCTGGGCTCTATATCTCTGGAAACACATACAGATACCTTGAATTACTGCATTGCTGTGTTATTTGCAAATCAGTGTTGATGCAACAAAAAAGTGATACATCTACAATGTTATCTTGAAGAAAGAGGGCTTTCATCCTGGAATAAAGTACAATTTACTAATTCAAGGTGACTCTTGAACTGCTCAATATGAAGCCAAAATTATGAAAATATCATGCAACCAAGCCTTCTAGTTCCTATCAGCAATTCTCTTTCTCATTGTATGAAGAAAATCAATACAAAAGAAGTGATATTGGCATGACTGTGAAACCATGCACCTCAGATTGGGACTTGAACCCACATGTCAGGACTCGAACCCAGGCTAAACTCAGATTGGCACTTGAACCCATGTGGCTGGGACTTGAATCTGGCCAAAACCCACAGTCTTCCCACTGAGATCACACACCTGGTTTCAGGACATAATGAAGCTCGGGTTCTTGATGTCTCATCACAGAAAGAATTCAGTGAGACACAAAGTGATAGGTAAGAACTGGATTAATTTAGAGAGAAACACACTCCACAGAGAGAGTGTGGGCCATCTCAGAAGATGAGAAGGGCACCAGGGTATGGGGTTGTCAGTTTTTATAGGGGTGGATAATTTCATAGGCTAATGAGTGGGAGGAGTATTCCAGCTATTTCAGGAAGGGGCGGGGATTTCCAGGAATTGGGCCATCGCCCACTCTTTGATCCTTATGGTTGGCCTTGGAAATTGTCATGGCGCCTGTGGCTGTGTCATTTAGCTTGCTGATGGGTTACAGTGAGCATATACTGAGGCTCAAGGTCTGGTGGAAGTCGAATTGTCCGCCATCTTGGGCCCATTTGATTCTAAGCAGTTTATGTCATGTCCTTGGGCTATGTCATTCTTTCAAAGGCTTTGCCCTGCCCCCTTCCCTGCTGTTTCAACTATGTAACCACTAAGAATTCATTTTATTATCCTATGTCTAATGTTAACCAATTAAAATATAATTTAATATATTAAATTAAAATGTACTGCAAGTTTCCTGCTTGTGACTTGCTAAATTACAGTCATGTTACAAAGCTGTGATAACATAGTCTGTCATAGAAATGCTGAGATCCACAAAAGAAGAGAAGCTAAAGGGCATTATTATAAGAATTGGTTTGTGGTGCATCCTTCTACAAGTACCAGAAATATCTAAGGAAAATCATTATGAGTTCATTTGAGAAAGTTCTCAAAAGTGAATTAAAATTTAGTGTGGGTATTATCGCTTACTGAGCATTTCTGAAGAATCAGATTGAGGTTTCTCCAAGTAAGGTAAAGCATCACTAGGCATGATATCACAATAAAGAGAACAATAAAACTTTTCAATCAGTAGTAGCCATACATTACATATGTTGAAGAAAAAAGAAAAAATCTTGCAGTTGCATAACTTGTATTAAGTTTGGGAAAAAAACCTTGCTCTTGCATCATTTGTATTAAGTTTGGGCACCATAAAGTAAGGGAAAGAATTGTACTCTAATGAAAAGGGAGGTATGTCTTTCATTTCAAAACCTCCATTTAAAGCTTCCATTTTGTCAGACTTAAACTTCTACTTTTTCAACTGCTTTAGGACTTTTAAGTTGCAAACATGTTCTCTTAACTTTTAAGTTGCAATTATCCTTCCAATTTCTTTTTTAACTTCTGAGCAATCTATTTTATTCCACTGAAAAGAAGTTGAAATTTAAGTCAAATACCACTTTTGTTCAACAAGACTTTGATAATGTAATGGTTTAGTCATCTTAATTTATTATGCTCAAAAAAAAAAGTCTCTAATGTATTACTCTGTAATGATCCAGTTTAGACAGTCAAAACTAGTGAGTTGGACATCTCTTTCCTAAAATTATTCCCATTATTTTACTTTAATTTATGTCTCGTATACTCCTACATTTAAAAATATCAGAGTTAATCCTGCATTACATTTGAAAAAGTTTACAAATTGCAAATATAAAGTATTATCAACAACATTTATCAAAAAAGAAGAAACCAAATGCTACAGTTGCTATTATTTTTAAATGTGCTCTGGATATAATGTGAATCATTGTGTCATGATTTTACCTCTGTATCTGTGACTAAATTGTTTCATTTGTTGTAATTTGGTGTTATTAAAACATATCTTGGTATCAGTTCCCATCTGTGACTTCTAACTTTTCTCTCGCAATGGCCATAGGCTGCAGCGAAATCTTAATTCACCATTCATGACCACCGTCTGTTGGTCACAAAGGAAATTAGTCATGAGACCAGGAATAAGTTAATGCAAAGTCACCATCTATATTACTCAAGTAATTTTGAAAGTCAGGTATGTAAGTCTATTCATTATGGGTAACACATTATTAACATCATTACATGTAATTTAGATTCATAGCCTTTAAAACATACTAAAAAACTAGAAAATACTAGTAAGCATCATCGGCTTTTAGCTTCTAAGTATGCATTATAATAAGAGTAATAAAAATCTATTTTTCCTCAGAAGCTGAATCCTGTGATGTACAAAATAAATTAAGATCATGCCATACACAAGTTTTCACTGATCTTTTACAGCAACCTTCAGTTTTCTAGTAGGTGACCATGTGCAGTAATTTGTCATAAACTAACAGCCTCACATGCTGAGAGTGCTGCTAGACTGCTGTAGGGGAAGTTGGTTTGATGAAATACAAATGAAAACTGTAATAGAAAATTCATCCCAGAACAAATGACTTCTACTGTGCCCAGCCATAAACTCCATGAGGACAGAAGCTCCCCTGCTCATACTACGTAGGATTTAAATTGGTCTTTCCCAGAATAAGAGTGATTACCAGAGATAAATTTTATCTGAATGGTCCTTTAATCCTATCTTTAAAACCCTTTGTACTAAACCAGTAATTTAGTGAGTAAACAAATTTCCTGAGGTCTGTGAGTCACTTTAACAAATTAATCAAACCCAAGGAGGGGGACCCTGGGAACCTCTGAAGCATAGGTAACAACCTGGGTTTGCAATTGTCCTCTGAAGTAGAGGGCAGTCTTGTGGGACTGAGCGCCTTACTTATCAGTGGGATCTGATACTATCTCTGGGTAGATAGAATTGAGTTGTATTGTCAGACACACAGCTAGTGTCCAGAACATTGGTTGGTGGTATGGGGACACCACCTCCCGCCACACATTGGAATTGAGTCCAGAACCCAAAGAATGAGTAAACATTATTTTACTATGTTTTTGGAGTGTATGAGTTGTATGCTTGTTTACTAGAATATGTTATATAAAATGTATACTAGGGCTATAAAGATGCAGGAGACTCTGAACAAGGAAAGAGTTTAGTCTACTATCTTTTATCCTATTCCAGGCTGTGGTCCTCTAGGAGTTTTGTGGTATATGATCAATCACCAGCTCTCAAGGACTGCAGGTACCCACTGTGTCCTTAAGAAAGAAGGCCCTGGTGTGCCCCTCTTAGACTTTCTTAAGTGTACGGATGTATCAGGTTCAACGAAATTCTTAAATGTGCTCATTTGATTTAAATATATGAAACACCTGACTCTTCATCCCCAAGAGCTTCTAAATGAATGAAAAAGAAAAATTTTAAGGGCCCTTGATTATACATCAGGGGATTTTGTTCAATACAGTATAAATCTTTTATAGGGCTTTAATCCAGTTTGAGAGAAAAAAAAAAACCAAAACCTAGGACAGCATACAAGGACTAAAGATTCCCTCCTCTTCTTTCTCCCCTCTCCTCTCTCCCTCTCTCTCATATACACCATATTTCTCATTATAGCATTGGATTTTATATGTAGTCTATGGTCCATAGACTCACACACACACAGGCGTAAAAGTTGATACATTATTATCTACTATAACCCATATTTTATTCAGATTTCCTTCATTTTTAACTAATCTTCGTTTTCTACTTTCTATTTCAGAATCCCATCCAGAATACTACATAAATAGTGGTCTTATCTTTTTAGGCTCCTCCTGAAGTAACAGTTTCTCAGATTTTCCTTGTTTTTGATGACTGAGAGTTTTGAGGAGTATTGGTCAGGTATTTTTATAGAATGTGCCTCAGTTGGGATTTGTCTGATGTTTAATCGAGCATAGTAAAGGAATTTTGGGCAGAAGACCACAGTGATAAAATCTATAGACATTACATTCTCATCACATCATATCAAGGCTATATATTACCAGTGTAACTTATCACTGTTGATGTTGATCTGATCTTTTGGTTGAGGTAGTCTTTTTCAGGCTTGTTCACTGTAAAGTTATTCCTTTATTCCCCTTTCCATAAGGTATTCTTTAGAAAAAAGTCATTCTGTTCAGCACATCTTAAGGAGTAGGGAGTTCTGCTCCACTTCTTGAGGGCAAAATAGCTACATATATTATTTGGAATTCTTCTGCACAGAGGATTTTTCTGTTCTCATCATTTACTTATTTATTCAATCATTTATGTCAGTATGGACTCATGGATATTTATTTTATACTTTGGGTTCTAATCCATTACTACTTTATTGTTTTGTTCCTCAAATTATTTCAACTTTGGCTATTTCAACCTTTCAGTTAGCTGTTGAATCCCTTTCACATATTCTATTAGTGTGTGTGTGTGTGTGTGTGTGTGTGTGTGTTTGTGTCTCTGTGTGTGGTATGTGTGTGCGGTGGGGGGGAATGAGAATTACCTAATTTTCTGGCACTACAATACACAATGCTGCAAGCTCATGTTGCATATTCCCTGCCCAATTCTTAGAATTAGCCATTTTCCAAGGAAAATGGCTAATTGTTTTTATTAAAGAATGGTATTAAAAATTGATATCTGAGTGCTACATCTACTCATTGTAACTAGAGCGTCATTGCTTCTAGGCTCTCTTAGTTGATAGAGCAAGGAAATATATGTGTCTATAAACATATCTATAAATGTTTCCCTATTTAGCCATCTGTATCTGTATTAACCTAAACAAAAGTTCATACTGATCCCTCCAACATTAATCCATTACCATATGGATTATGCATAATTCTAACTTCTTTCTTATCTGTAACCTCCTACTCCAGCAATGAAAATCCTGGCTCTCACCATCCACCATCTATTTATTTAATACAATATATAGGTATAGTAGCTTCAGAATTATTAAATGTACCCCTGTGATAAACAACTTTATCAACTAGTATAGTGTTTATGTAGCCTTCCTTTAAGTAAGAATAAAATGACTTTATTCTTACAGAAGTCATTTTCAAAATTACTTAGTTCAGCATCACTTCCCCCATCCTCTTCTGTTAGGTTGCTTCATACATTTGTAATACAGTTAGAGTCTCCTGTCACATTCTACATTCCATCCTGGGTTCTCTCGACCTCTCAAATGACATTTAAAATTTTTGCACATATTAAAATTTACTTTCTGATGTGAAATTCTATGGATTTTGACAAATGCATAATGTCACTCACCATTATTGTCATCTTTCATTATAGATTCTACAAAATAGCTCCTCAAAACTTTCAAGGTCATCAAAAACAAGAAAACTCTCAAAAACTGTCACACCAAGAGGAGCTTAAGGAGATATGACTGTTAATGTAATCTAGTATCCTGGCATAGAAAAAGTAGATTAGGTAAAAATGAAGGAAATCTGAATAAAAGATGGGTTACAGTGGATAATCATGTATCAATACTGATTCATTAATTCTGACAATGTACACATTAATGCAAGCTGTTAATATTGATAGTAGGGAAAACTGGGTATGTGCTATATGGGAATTCTCTCTACTATCTTTGAAATTTTCTGTAAATATAAAACGATACTTAAATTAAATTTTTATTAAAATTAATTACATCAAAATAAATCTATCAATTCAAAGTAATTCATATCAAACTCCTCAAAGGATTTTTTTAATAGATAAGCTAATTCTTAAAATATTATCAAAGAGAAAATGTTCAAAATTAGCAAATAATTATAGAAGAACTGGGTCAGAGGACTGATTTTAATGACTGGCAGTAATTATTAAAATTATTTTAATAACACAGTTATATTATATTTTAGTAATAATATAATTACTGGGAAACATGGTCTATTTAATAAATATGCTGAGATAAATTGTCATTCAATGAAAACAATTTGGGACTCCCCTGGTGGTCCAGTGATTGAGACTCTGCACTTCCACTGCAGGGGGAGCAGGTTCGATCCCCGCTTGGGGAACTAGGATCCTGCATGCTGAAATGGTGTAGCCAAAAAAAAAAAAAAAGAAAAAAGAAAACAATTAACTTGGATCTACACCTTACAGTAAAAATAAGTGTCATGGGCATTAAAACACTAAATGTGAAAATTTTAAATTCTCTAGAACAAAATAGAAGAGAATAATTTAAAAAATACAGTATAGTGAGAGATTTTTTTAAACATATTTTTAAAAGATAGGAACCAAAATGGTGGCACTCAATTAATTCAACTATACTGAAAGATGAATCTCTGTTCATCACAAAGTAAGCGAAAAATCAAACCACAGACAATAAGAAAATGATTTCTAACCAGGTGGATATCAGAAGGACAAGGACCAAGATTATATAAAGAACTCCCACAATATAACATAAGAAAACAAACTGCAAATAGTTAAGAAAAATAGAGAGGTGGCCAAAACTCTGAATGGGCAGGTCACTGAAAAGGAAAATAAAAATAGGAATTTGAACAGATAATCTGTCTCATCATCTGTGAGGACAATCCAAATTAAAACTATGTGAAACAATCAAAAGCCTGATAAGCATCAGAGGATATGGAGCCACAAGACTTCTCCCTCATTGCTGGAGGAATTTAATTGACACCACCATTCTAGAGGAGAATTGGAATATCCATTACGTTAAAGATGCCAGTACCCTACTATCCAAGAATTCAATATCTATTCACATATATTAGAGCAGTACTTTAAAAAACACATTAACCATCATCCACGGTAAAAAAATCATTTTTATATTGCAATGCTGTACACACATAGTTAGAGGAAAAAAGAATTTTCATGAAACAATATCCTTACATGTGTGATACCTTTGAATATTCTCTTTTATTCTCTTCTCCCTTGTCATTTCACTCCATTCCTTTGTATTTCAATTTTTTAAGATCAAGGACACATGTACAAGCATATATATTGCTGAGTTTTTGTAATGAGAAAGTGAAATACTTAGCTATTTATCAAGAGAATAATGGATATAGAGTGAAATTAATGAAGTAGGGAAAATTGCATCAACATAAATAAAACTCAAAAATACATTGATACAATTTAACTACAGAATGATACTTTTATGTAAAATTTTAAAACATACAAAACAAAATTATATATTTTGGGGTACAAACATACTTGATAAAAATCCAAAATATTCACAGCACTGATAAACTTTAAATTTGGGATAGTGGTTACCTCCAGGAAGTAAAGGAGATAGGACAATGGAATTGAGAAACTGTATAAAGGAGGTTTGAATTATATTTGTAGTATTATTTCTTAAGCTAGAAGGTGGGCACTTGGGCACACTATTTTTAGTGTGCTTAGAATATTTCATTATAATAAAAAAGGAATGCAATATATGGATATAATTATAAAGAGAAATCTCTAAGACTATTGTAATTCTTATCTTTGCATTATAACTCTATTCAAGCTCAAATAATTCATTCAAACTTTGTTGCCCTTCTAGAGTTAAGATATGGCATATTTTCCACCATTTCATTGAGGGAATTCTTCATATTTCTATCTGGATTTGAACCTTCATTAAGCTATCATAAACTGCTCAGTTTTCCTTGCTACTGAACGCCCTGAACTGAACTGATCATTTTTTAAATACAGAAGAAAATGATTTTGCATAAACACAGTATCTCACCAAATTTCTACTTGTAAATCTGGACTGAGTTGCATGGGGATATTACTCAAGCTGAATCTGTTTAAATATTAAGTTTAACTCAAGCAGATAGACGCTTCCGTTTTTAGGTATTTGAACAAAAAATGAAGTATCTTTGAAAATGAAATCAGGAAGCTGAGGAGTGTGAGCTGAGTCATTTAATTTAGAGGAATAGTACATCTAGACAGCATTGTAATGGCCCAGTCACACAGAATTTAATGTGTAGATCTTTGCTATATTTTTATAAGTTCACAGGCAGAGCTGATTTATTTAAATCAATGCTTAGTTTTCAAGGTACACTCCATCTATTTAAAACCATAAATCAAATTGATGACAAACATTATCAATGACCTTACAGTATATCTGTGTCTTGGTTAACTGATGTCCACTTGGAAAAGACAGATGACAGAACAGTAGGGGCTCTTTGATATAATGAAGACTGATAGCTTCTGCCTTGGTAGAGTGAAGCACATTTGCCATCAATCTAGATTCCAGCAATTCATTTCAGGCAGAACCAGACAAATAAGAAAGTACAACGAAAGGAGATGTACTCTCAAAAAAATCTCAATACAGTAACTTAAAATGTCAGCAAGTGGAATTTTTATGTTAAATACATCTAAGTGAGGAAGGACAAAAAAAGAAAGCATGAGTAGTATTTTCCTCTAATTCAATTGATAGATATTGATTCACCACATGCTTTTTTAAAATTTCTAAAATATGTTTTATTTTGGTGTACAAAAATGTTTTCTATATGTAAAATTCACCATTCAATATCAAAAATAGAACATTACTCATATCATTGCAAATATTAGTACGTTTCTCATCAATTTCATCCATTGCCTATAGCATGACCTCTATAATCCAGAAGGAAAAATAAAAAACTGGTGAACTGGCAAACAACAACAAAAAAGGAAAACATGAATAATAATGTAAATTTAAAGATAATACAGGGAGCTCCCTGGTGGCTAGTGGTTAGAGTTCTGGGCTTTCACTGCCATAGTCGGGTCTTAATCTTTGGTGGGGAAACTGAGATCCTACAAGGCGCACAGTGTAGCCATAAAAACAAAAAACACAAAGTAAAAAGAAAATACAATGCTCTTCCTTAGAAAATGAAACCCTAAAACTTAATAACATCATCAATGAATTATGAAAACTTTTAAGAAAGGAATAATTCTAATCATACACAATATCTTCCAAATGAGAGAAAAAGAAAGATCACCACTCTGAACAAGTAAATACTGACATTGATATCAGCAAAGTATTTGCTTTAGGATAGCAAATACTGACATTGATATCAAATTTGGTTGAGCACAGTATGAAAATAGAAAATACAAGATTGATTTAGGATTTGAATATCAGTGCAATTATTACATTAACACAGTGTGGTCATCTGAACTGATGCAAAATAAAAATACATTTAGTAAAAGTCACTATTCATTCTTGATAAAACAACTTTTAGCAAAGAGTTACAGAAGGTGATTTTTTTAATCTAAAAACGATAATTCAATAAAATAAACGTCATAAAAATCATCATACATGTTGGTGACATGTTTAAAGTTTTGTCTCTGATGATAGGAACAAAAGATGGATACTCTTATCATCTCTTTATGCAACTTTGTACCTAAACAATGATAAAAGGTAGGGAAAAAAATGAAATGTAACGATTGGAGAAACTAACGATTATAGGTTATACTGTTATTTAAGAAGAAAATCTAAAAGTATCTGCAGATAAGTCATTACACTAATAAAGCAATCTAGCAATATTGCTAAATATAAACTCAATATTAAAATCCTGCATTTCTGGGCTTCCCTGGTGGCGCAGTGGTTGAGAGTCCACCTACTGATGCAGGGGACACGGGTTCGCGCCCCAGTCCGGGAAGATCCCACATGCTGCGGAGCAGCTGGGCCCGTGAGCCATGGCTGCTGAGCCTGCACGTCTGGAGCCTGTGCTCTGCTAAGGGAGAGGCCACAACAGTGAGAGGCCCACGTACTGCAAAAAAACAAAAAACAAAAAACAAAAATACCCCTGCATTTCTATATACTAGTTAAGAATTAGGAAATGAAATGTTAAATAAAGGTGCTCATTCTAGTTAGTAATGAAGGAATGTAAGTTAAACCTAAAATGAAATATCACTACATAGTTACCAAAATGGCTAAAATTAAAAGTACTGACTACAAAATAGAGTAGAGGAGGAACAAATTTGCATGGTTTAGGAAACGGTATGCCAGTACCTTTCACAGTTTGTCATATAAATGTAAAATGACCTAAAAATCCAATTCCCAGGTATATACCAAACAGAACTGCATGTGTTATGCACCATAAGACATTTACAAGTGTGTCCACAGTAGCATTTTTAAAGGCATGAATGAAAAACAACCGAATTATCCATTAACAGTAGAATGGATTCATATATTTTGGTATATACATATAATAGACTACTACAAGGGACTTCCCTGGTGGTGCAGTGGTTAAGAATCCACCTGCCAATGCAAGGGACATGGGTTCGAACCCTGGTCTGGAAAGATCCCACATACCACAGAGCAACTAAGCCCATTGTGCCACAACTACTAAGCCTGCACTCCAGAGCCCATGAGCCACAACTACTGAAGCCTGCACATCTAGAGCCAGTGCTCTGCAACAAGAGAGGACACCATAACAAGAAGCCCATGCACTGCAACAAAGATTAGCCCCCGCTCGCCGCAACTAGAGGAAGCCCATACACAGCAACGAAGACCCAATGCAGCCACAAATTAATTAATTAATTAAAAAAAAAATAATGGACTACCACAGCTATGCAACAACATAGTAATAATAGAAAATGGTAATAGGAACATACATATCAATAACTACCTTAAATGTAAATGGATTAAATGTTCCAACCAAAAGACAGAGACGAGCTGAATGGATACAAAAACAACACCCATATATATGCTGTCTACAAGAGACCCACTTCAGACCTAGGGATACATACAGACTGAAAGTGAGGGGATGGAAAAAGATATTCCTTGCAAGTGGAAATCAAAAGAAAGCTGCAGTAGCAATTCTCAAACCAGACAAACTAGACTTTAAAATAAAGACTATTACAAGAGACAAAGAAGTACACTACATAATGATCAAGAGATCAATCCAAGAAGATATTGCACCCAACATAAGAGCACCTCAATACATAAGGTAAATGTTAACCATATAATGTTAGCCATAAAAGGGGAAATCAACAGTAACACAATAATTGTAGGGGACTTTAACATCCCACTTTCACCAATGGACAGATCAACCAAAATGAAAATAAATAAGGAAACACATGCTTTAAATGACACATTAAACAAGAGGGACTTAATTGATATTTATAGGCCATTCCATCCCAAAAAACCCAGAATACACTTTCTTCTCAAGTGCACATGGAATCATCTCCAAGATAGATCACATCCTGGGTCACAAATCAAGCCTTGGTAAATTTAAGAAAATTGAAACTCTATCAAGTATCTTTTCTGATCACAACTCTATGAGAATAGATATCAATTAGAGGAAAAAATCTGTAAAAAATACAAACACATGAAGGCTAAAAAATACGATACTAAATACCCAAGAGATCACTGAAGAAATCAAAGAGGAAATCAAAAAATACCTAGAAACAAATGACAATGAAAACACGATGGCCCAAAACCTATGGGATGCAGCAAAAGCAGATCTAAGAGGGAAGTTTATAGCAATAAAAGCCTACCTCAAGAAACAAGAAAAATCTCAAATAAACAACCTAACTTAACACGTAAAGCAATTAGAGAAAGAAGAACAAAAGTCAACCTGAAGTTAGCAGAAGGAAAGAAATCATAAAAATCAGATCAGAAATAAATGAAAAACAAATCAAGGAAACAGTAGCAAAGATCAATAAAACTAAAAGCTGGTTCTTTGAGAAGATAAAAAAAGTTGATAAACCATTACCCAGACTCATCAAGAAAAAAAGGGAGAAGACTCAATCAATAGAATTAGAAATGAAAAAGGGGAAGTAACAACTGACACAGCAGAAATACAAAGGATCATGAGAGATTACTACAAGCAACTATATGCCAATAAAATGGACAACCTGGAAGAAACGGACAAATTCATAGAAAAGCACAACCGTCCAAGATTGAACCGGGAAAAAATAGAAAATATAAACAGACCAATCACAAGCCCTGAAATTGAGACTGTGATTAAAAATCTTCCAACAGACAAATGCCCAGGACCAGATGGCTTCACAGGTGAATTCTTTCAAAAATTTAGAAAAGAGCTAACACCTATCCTTCTCAAACTCTTCCAAATTATAGCAGAGAGAGGAACACTCCCAAACTCAGTCTACAAGGCAACCACCACTCTGATACAAAAACCAAACAAAGATGTCACAAAGAAAGAAAACTACAGGCCAATATCACTGAGGAACATAGATGCAAAAATCCTCAACAAAATACTAGCAAACACAAATCCAGCAGCACGTTAAAAGGATCATACACCATGATCAAGTGGGTTTTATCCCAGGAATGCAAGGATTCTTCAATATATGCAAATCAATCAATGTGATACACCATATTAACAAATTGAAGGACAAAAAACATATGATCCTCTCAAGAGATGCAGAAAAATCTTTTGACAAAATTCAACACCGATTTATGACAAAAACCCTCCAGAAAGTGGCCATAAAGGGAACTTACCTCAACACA
Organism: Phocoena sinus; assembly: GCF_008692025.1. Taxonomy (NCBI): domain Eukaryota; kingdom Metazoa; phylum Chordata; class Mammalia; order Artiodactyla; family Phocoenidae; genus Phocoena; species Phocoena sinus. The sequence goes on from NC_045771.1 coordinate 84,401,495, forward strand.
GTCAAGGCCATATATGACAAACCCACAGCCAACATCGATTTCAATGTTGAAAAACTGAAACCATTTCCACTAGGATCAGGAACAAGGCAAGGTTGCCCACTCTCACCACTATTATTAAACATAGTTTTGGAAGTTTTAGCCACAGCAATCAGAGAAGAAAAAGAAATAAAAGGAATCCATATTGGAAAAGAAGAAGGATAACTGTCACTGTTTGGAGATAACATGATACTATACAGAGAGAATCCTACAGATGCTACCAGAAAACTACTAGAGCTAATCAGTGAAATTGGTAAACTAGCAGGATACAAAATTAATGCACAGAAATCTCTTGCATGCCTCTACACTAATGATGAAAAATCTGAAAGAGAAATTAAGGAAATACTCCCATTTACCATTGTGAAAAAAAAAAGAATAAAATACCTAGGAATACACCTACCTTAGGAGACAAAAGACCTGTATGCAGAAAACTATAAGACACTGATGAAAGAAATTAAAGTTGATACAAACAGATGGAGAGATATACCATGTTCTTGGACTGGAAGAATCAACATTGTGAAAATGACTATATTACCCAAAGCAATCTACAGATTCAGTACAATCCCTATCAAACTACCAATGGCATTTTTCACAGAAGTAGAACAAAATATTTCACAATTTGTATGGAAACACAAAAGACCCCGCATAGCCAAAGCAATCTTGAGAAAGAAAAACTGAGCTGGAGGAATCAGGTTCCCAGACTTCAGACTATACTACAAAGCTACAGTAATCAAGACAGTATGGTACTGGCACAAAAACAGAAATATAGATCAATGGAACAGGATAGAAAGCCCAGAGATAAACCCATGCACATATGGTCACCTTATCTTTGATAAAGGAGGCAAGAATATACACTGGATCAAAGACATCCTCTTCAATAAGTGGTGCTGGGAAAACTGGACAGCTACATGTAAAAGAATGAAATTAGAACACTCCCTAACACACCATACACAAAAATAAACTCAAAATAGATTAAAGACCTAAATTTTAGGCCAGATACTATAAAACTCTTAGAAGAAGACATAGGCAAAACACTCTATGACATAAATCACAGCAAGATCCTTTTTCACTCACATCCCAGAGAAATGGAAATAAAAACAAAAATAAACAAATGGGACCTAATGAAACTTCAAAGCTTTTGCACAGCAAAGAAAACCATAAACAAGATGAAAAGACACCCCTCAGAATGGGATAAAATATTTGCAAATGAAGTAACTGACAAAAGATTAATCTTCAAAATATACAAGCAGCTCTTGCAGCTCAATATCACATAAACAAACAACCCAATCCAAAAATGGGCAGAAGACCTAAGTAGACATTTCTCCAAAGAAGGTATACAGATTGCCAACAAACACATGAAAGGATGCTCAACATGACTAATCATTAGAGAAATGCAAATCAAAACTACAATGAGGTATCACCTCACACCAGTCATAATGGCCATCTACAAACAATAAATGCTGGAAAGGGTGTGGAGAAAAGGGGACCCTCTTGCACTGTTGGTGGGAATGTAAATTGTTAACAGCCACTATGGAGAACAGTATGGAACTTCCTTAAAAAACTAAAAATAGAACTATCATATGACCCAGCACTCCCACTACTGGGCATATACCCTGAGAAAACCATAATTCAAAAAGAGTCATGTACCACAATGTTCATTGCTGCACTATTTACAATAGCCAGGACATGGAAGCAACCTAAGTGTCCATCAACAGATGAATGGATAAAGATGTGGCACATATACACAATGGAATATTACTCAGCCATAAAAAGAAAGTGAGTTATTTGTAGTGAGATGGATGGAACTAGAGTCTGTCACACAGAGTGAAGTTAGTCAGAAAGTGAAATACAAATACTGTATGCTAACACATATATATGGAATCTAAAAAAAAATGTTTTAAAAAAAGTGGTTTTGAAGAACCTAGGGTCAGAACAGTAATAAAGACGCAGATGTAGCGAATGGAATTGAGGACACGGGGAGGGGAAAGGGTAAGCTGGGACGAAGTAAGAGAGTGGCATGGACATATGTACACTACCAAATGTAAAATAGATAGCTAGTGGGAAGCAGCTGCATAGCACAGGGAGATCAGCTCAGTGCTTTGTGACCACCTAGAGGGGTGGGATAGGGAGGGTGGTAGGGAGATGCAAGAAGGAGGTGATATGGGGATATATGTATACGTATTACTGATTCACTTTGTTATAAATCAGAAACTAACACACCATTGTAAAGCAATTATACTCCAATAAAGGTGTTTAAAAAAAAAAAAAGAATTGTTTTACATAGTATCTATTAAAAGACTCATTTAATAGAACAGGATATGGTTGCCGGTAAGCCACTGTCTTCCCTGCATTAAAATATAAATGTAAGTTAAATTAAATAGAATTTATATATTTCATTAGAACAATAATTTCACGTAAATTCTTAATAATGAGAAATCTCTATTAATACAGGTTTTTGTATTCTTTTGAGAGAGGTTGCATGAGTCTATAGCCATACCACCCTGAACACACCCAATCTCGTCCATTCATGTCTGATTACGGAAGCTAAGTAGGTTTAGGCCAGGTTGGTACTTGGATGGGATATGGGTTGCATGAGAGGAAAAATCAGATTTGCAGATTATTATTTCATCTTTTTGAAAGTTAAATAATAAATGGATCTTCATGATAAATAGTATGGCTACACAACTCTCTAGTCTAAGAACATGAACCTTCATTTGATGACCCTGAGCTTGTGATCTACAGAGTGGCTGGCAGTATATCAAACTTGTGATAACAAGGTCAGGTTCAGCATTGCTATCCATTCAAATAATGGGCACTTTATTCATAAAGATTGATAGAGTACTGAGTCATTTCCTAGAAAAGTTCATTCCACTTGGTCTGTTCTTCATTTATATGATGTGGTACCAAGATGCCATAATATAATAATAGGACATTTTCCCAAGGGAGTACAGGTTATTTTTAAAAAATATATCTCAAGGGATATCTCAAAGCTATCCATAGGTAAATATAATTCCCTTGACATTTCATGTACGAAATATTTCTTCACCAAATAGTTCCTCATAACTACCATTTCTTCACATCTTTACCCTTTACTTTCAATTTTTTTTCCTGTCCTGTCAACTTCTTTCCTCACCTGATACTTCTATGTCATAAACACAGGACCACAAGGCCAAGTTACCGGCTCCCAGAGACTCAGAAATATAAACCAAAGGACTTATTCCTAAATTGAGTACAGGATTATGTATTTGAAAACTACTGAAAAACCAGGGAAAGAGGAGACTGGACGTTTATGAACATAAAGTGATTGACTTCCCTGCAAATTTAAGCTGCAAATTACTATAATATGATACTATCCTAGAAAAGTGAAAACTGCCTGATACTTATTGTATTGAATCTTATTTAATCCTCTTTACAGTTTTTACTTAATTCAAGTATTATGAAGCCGCACCCTCTGACCATTACAGGAAAATATTTCCATTTTTCGACTTCTATTTTATGTAGTCATCCCAGCTATTGGTAAAAGAAACTACACCAGAATAATAAAACACAAATATTTATTTTCATGGTCTGTCACAGTGCTTTGACTATTAATTAATAAAATAATATTTGCGTAAATACAGTGTTCTTTAGATGTCTTTTCTTTTTAAATTTTTTTCAGTTTCTTATAGAATAGAGATACTAAAATATCTCCTACTCAGTAGTAAATAAGTTTGTTCCATTAAACTTACTAGATTTTTCACATCAAGAAATAATCTGAGAGGCATTTTTAAAATCTCTTTATCTTGTTTTGGCCCTCCTATCTATACTGTATGGATCAGTCAACTCTGGCAGCTTGAACCAACTTTTTGTTTTTTGGAGAAGCTGTCAAATCACACCATCTAGCTGACAAATCAATTATTACTATATTTTTAAAAACTCTTATGGTTAGTTATAGTAAAATATTATGAATATTTTATTATTTGCATAATTCCTATATTTAGATTCCCAGAAAAATGATCATAAGCTTTATTGTCTTTAGTTTTTTAATAAGCCCATCCCAATACAGGATATAGTCACTTATGTCTGGATTATTTCAATATGCTCCTAAACTGTTCCTCCACCTCCATTCTAACATTGGTTCAATTGATACTACAGCCTTGAAACACTCTTCTAAGTTAATTACTAGAAACTAATGTAGTAGGATAAAAATCCAACCTTCATTAACTCCACATTACTGGCAAACTACTTGCTCAGCTTGACAGGCAGGTCCCTACACCATCACATACGTCACCCTGACATCCACACTACCAATCACCACAGTGTGAAACCTGAGAGTATGATGTCTCAACTTACGCATCATCTCCAAAAAAGAGAGAATAAATGAGTTGAATTTATTGAAAAAAAATTATATTAGAGCGAAATATATTTAAGACACTCTCTTTGACCCAGAGTCATGAAAAAATAAGGTATATTTGGGAAGCAGTAAATAATCCATGGCCAAGAAAAAATATCAAACTGTTGAGAAACTTCTTGTCAGCTTAAAGGACTTCTATTTTATTCAATATGCAACGGGAAATCACTGAAGAATTTTAAGCAGAACAGTAACTCAATTAGATTTGTAATTTAGAAAACTATTCTTGACAGCTTGTGGATGATTGATTGAATGGGGAGATAGGCTAGGGAAGTTAGTCTACAAGTCTAAATGAAAGATGACGGTGACCAAAATAAGAAAATGGCACTGGAAAGGAATTCTTTGAGAAAAGGGTCTATTTCTTATTCCTTTCTCATGTTCTCAACACCTAGCATAGTGTCTGTCACATATCCAAACTCAACTTCAAACTGACTCTCTGGGAAAGAAAAATGACTAGTATCAACATGTGACAAAAATATAAATTACTGTCACATCTTCTAGTTTATTAAATCATTTACCATAACATTGTTATATGTCTCAAAGGGCATTGCTATAATCAATCTGTTAGCAGAGTCTTCACAGACCACCTCCTTACCACAAGACTCTTCATTCTGGTTTCTTTGTTTTTATAGCACAAATACCTAAAAGAGGAAAAGTTAACCTTTCACTTTCCTAATGTTCTCTATTCTTACTTCAACCCCAAATAACAAGCTAAAACATTCCCATCAAAATTTGTCCCTGTCTAATAATTCCAAACATGCTTAACTTCCCTACCCAATATCACATATTTTGTTGTGAACAATTCTCTATTTAATTCACTTTGCTTTCCAACCTTATTGTCAGTTTCTTCAGAGTAAGGATTTGTCTTACTTATCAACTTCTTAGAAATGTAGAAGGCATAGCATATGTGCTTTAAAATAATGTTGGTTGATTAGTTCCTAAAATTTAAGCATATTTAATTCACTAATACTTTCTTATATTAAAATGCAATTAGAATTGGGGAATCATGCTTTCATATCATTGTGATATGCAGGTGTCCCAGACTGCTTTGCAAAGTTGAAATTTTGCAGGTTTTACTGAGTATCTAAGATGTCATATTCTACTATTGTAATGTGCACAAAGAAAGGAACTGTGGCTGTGACTAAAGAATTTAGCAGGATGAGACAGTCAGCTCTGAAGAGGCTTTTCTCTGTAAAATCCTAGCAGTTACAAATGTTATCAAGATTAAAACCATAAGGTATGATATAAAAAATTGTATCAATCCAATTTCACTGATAGAATTAATTGGAATTGATTTTGTTCTCTTTACATCATACAGTTTGTAATTTCATTTTTAATAATATTTATCCCAATTTTTTACCCTTTAGATTCAAAGTTATTTGTTAAAAGAGTTTATGACTTTTATAACCACACACAAAAAAAGTGAATTCGCTAACCCGTATTTGGACTCATGAATGCTTGTGCATATCAGCTATGGCCTAGGCCTCAAAAACCTTGATTAAGGTAAACTTCATTGTAAAGTGGGATTAAAAAAGGGCAGGCTCACCAATCTGATACTACAGAAGTTCTGTTCGCCTGACTTCTCGGTCTTACCTCATACCTCATCATGGGAAGAGAGGAGGTCATAACAAAGTACAAGGAATAAACATTTACTGAGTGTCAGTTATAAGTTGGGCAACTAAATGCTGAAGATATGCAGCTGAGCTACCTCTGGGTGATGACAATTTGCAAGGATCAGTACTGGCCCCTTTCAAATTCAAAAGTCCAGTCCAGACCACTTATGTATTTGGGCTTACTTAGGTATATCTAGTTCCCCACTAGATATCTTTAGTTATCCAACTAAATAATTTATTTGGCTCTTGGGCCTTAATGTGTCCAATTCTGAGTTAACCAATTTTGTCCCTCCAATTTGGCATACTATTTGCCTCTCGGTACAAGTCAGAAACAATAACTATGTAGAGATAATTAATAGTTACAGGAACAACCTTCAAATGAAAAATAACATACAAAAAGTCTACAGGAATGTCTGAACCCATTGGAATGTTAATAATTATCATGATAATAATACTAATGACAATCACCACCTCTTAACTGACTCAATACTAAACACTATACTAAGTCCTTACAATACTTATTTAATTTTCACGGTAACACAGAGGGATAGGTACTGTAATCTTCATTTGGGTCAGTGAAAAAAGTTGAGAGTCTGAAAATTCATGAGGAGAAGCCAGAATTTGAATTCTGATTTTCTCATATTTACAATTACAAAACATCTATTCTCATATTGAATTTCAATGAAACATTTGAGTTTATTTGAATGAAAATATTGCCATAGGAAGTACACAACATCTCAACAACTTTTATTTCAATGTATCCTTCTGTAATTACCATAGTTGTATTTTCTAAAACTGAGCAAAAGGAAAGGTGGAATCTATGTTTCACCATACCATGCATCAATATAATGAATCCATTAGTACAAAATACCTAGCTATCATTACCTCATTTGGTGTACTCAATATATTGTAAAGTTGTCATAGAACATTCTTTATTTCATGCTTTAATGTCATGCTATTTAGTAATGGCTATTTTCTTGGAGCAAAGTTGCCATAGAGTACCCCATTAAACTAAGTGTTACACTTAAGAGAATTTCAATTAAAAAGATTTTAGACACTGGGGCTTTCAAAATGCTTTCTGTTCTTTTGCAAAAGATTGAAAAATCTTTGTGTTTGATAGAATATTCTCCCCTCAAACTACAGTCTTTATTAACATCATTGAAAATTGAAACGCATTCTTCAAAATTAATACAAATTAACTGCTCAGCAATTTAGTCCATTATTTTTGATAGACATACAAATAAATTGTGAAAATAAAATACCTCTAAGTGGCGGAGATTCTAATACTGGTGTTGAAATGGAGACTGTATGGCACAAAGCAGCTACAAAAGAAGGAAGTCAAGCAAGTCCTTCAAACGACATAAAACTTGGGGGAAAACCACAGCAATAACCTCATTTTGGAAGAAGACAACTTGTTCTATATTTACTGTTGCTATATTTTATAATAATATAAAGAGGAATCTCACCCACCCACATGATGGATGGCAGCTCAATGTCTTCACGCACAAATCCTCTCACCCTGCTTTCAGAAACTCACATTCCCCGAAGGTCTTCTGTTCCTTAGCTTGCAGATACCCGACACACCACAGAAGAAACACATTTCACCTCAGCATATACTCATTGAGCTAAGCCTCCCAAGGAGCCAATTCAACTCAAGCATGATGAAACAATTCTTACAAAATGATCATTGAAATTTCAGTCTCTCTATAATAGCCAACAAACAAGGAAACCAGACTGTGACCACAAATATTGGTTTATAGATTAATATTGTGAGGAGACAGGAGTGTCCCAGCTTTAAGAATTTAAGATTTTTCAAGTAAGAGGAATTCTTGTTCTGTGAAAGCAAACAAACCAAGTGTGAAGCCTATGAATGTGAATGTGAACGACAAAGATGGATAAAAAGTCTTTGTCCTCTCCACTCAATGACTTACCTGGAAGAGGACATTTATGCTGGGGAGTGGGGAGGTGGGGTCAGGGGAGGGTGATGTCATTCAGGAGTCAGCTGACCTGCTCTCCCCACCTTATACTAAGCACACACCACATTTTCAGCTGTATCATTTCACTCTTAGGTCTTAGCTCATACTATTCCTCTCTCTCTGCTGGAGTTTCCTTCATATGCTCAGCCTGTGCAGACCTCCAATGCCTCTTCCTTTCACAATTACTGTTAACCACAGGATGAAAGGTTTATTCTAAACAGCCTTATTCTCTGGTAGTTTCTAGGATATAATTTAAGCATTTAGATAGTTGAATGATCTGTGGATATCTGGAACATCCTGAAGTCTAAAGGAATGTCACATGAAGAGAGTGAAATAAATTTAAACACACACACAAATTTCCATTTGGAATTTGAACTCAAATTCAAACAAGTTCTCCAGTTTTTGTGATCATCCTGTCCCAGGATATCTTAATAAAAATGACTCAAATTACTCTTCCCTTAGTTGCGGGAAACACATCACCCTCATTCATACCCAGATCAATATTACCAGGGAATATTAGCAATGCTATATTTTTTTTTAAAACCTGAATTGCTCATTTCCTGCTTATACTGAATTATTGATCTCTGTCATATCTCACCTCATATAGACGTGTGAGTTTCTCTGTCCCATGGTGATTAAAATGGAAAACAAAGCAGTTTTTATTTCATGTCACCAATATCTACATCTAGATCTAAACAGATAATTCTTTAAATACTGTAATTTAAAAATAAAACATACATTTAAACTAATTTTAAAACAATTACTTCTATGAAGTAAAATGTGACAATCTTTTATACCTTACCTCTTAATTCATTCTCCAACAAACTATATATATATATACACACACACACACACACACACACATATATATGTGTTATGTGTGTGTGTGTGTGTATGTGTGTATAATACTATATTGAATGGACCTAGACATTACAGCAACCAAAATTCTCTGCTTTTCCTCAACTCAGTGAAAGCAGCTCTTTTACCCCTTTCCTGTTTGCCCATTTCTGTCCCCCTCTAACCTTGAAAGAACCTAATTATAGGAATTAGATCACTAGGCAATTTAAACTAACTCCTGACATTTGCTCTCCTGAATACATACCATGCCTTGCTTAACCTGTTGATTCTTTTCCTAGATAAAAAGAATAAATAATTAAGTAGTTAAAGAATGACTAGCTCTCTAGCCCCAACAACCTCCTTAGCAATCCTGCAGGCAGATCTGCAGGCAAGATAACATCTGAAGAGAGAGTCAGCCAGTCTGCACACGATGGAGAATGATGCCGAACTCAACCTTCTGCCCCAGTGATTTACTGAGATTCTCAACACCTCCCCCTTTAAAAACTGTCATGGCTGAGCAGAATCTTTGGAGCTGGTCTCAGGACATGAGTCCACCTTCTCCCCAGATTGCCAGCTTTTCTGATTAAAGCCTGTTTCCTTTTGACTGACACTTTCCTCTTGATTATCATCTTTTGAGTGGCAAGCAGCTGAACCTGAGTTCAGTAACATCAAGACTGATATAGACTAGAGAACCTGCAGTAGGGAGATGGGTGTGTCTCTTTTCTTCTCTTCTTTTGTTTTTTTTTTCCTTTTCTTTCCTCTCAGTTTGGGCTGCTATAACAAAAGTATCATAGACTAGGTAGCTTATAAACAATAGAAATTTGTTTTTCACAGTCCAAGAGGCTGGAAGTCCAAGATCAAAGTGCCAGCATGGTCGGTTGAGGAACCTCTTCTGGTTGCAGACTTCTTGTTGTATCCTCCCACAGTAGAAGGAGCAAGGGACCTTTCTGGGGCCTCTTTTATAAGGGCACTAATCTCATTTATGACCTTATTGCCTCCCAAAGGCCCCCACCTCCAAATACCACCACACTGGGGGTTAGGTTTTAACATATGAATTTGTGGTGGGAATACAAACATTCAGACTGATACCAAGCCCCTGTGGGGCTCTCTCAGGTACAAATCCTTTCCGCATCCCCCATTTCTTGTTTGTAGGAACTAGGCTTCATTCAGCCTCCTTGACCTTCCCTGAGTTCCAAAGGGCAGATTCAAACAGTTGCTAATCAGGGAAGGGACAGAAGGCAGAAACAAAGGAAGAGCAGTCACGAAACAATAGTGCAGCAATAAAGCAGGGTCCTGGTTCCTCCCCAAGGAATATCTTTGAGCTCCTCTGTAGGAACTAAGGCCCTCATCCAGGCAGAGGATGGTAACTTCAGGCTGAGTCTAAGATACTTCAAAGCCACCCTGTTACCTCACCACCAACCAATCAGAAAAAAGTCTGCACCCAGTAGATGATAACAAAGACTCTGACCCCCTCCCAAATGATTCTCCCTTTAGAAACTTTCATGGCTGAGCAGAATTTTGGGAGTTGGTTTTTGCACAAGAGTCTGCTTTCTCCCCAGGTTGCTGGCCTCCTGAATAAAGCAACCTTTCCTTTCCAACCAACACTTGTCTCTTGGGTACTGAGTAGCCAAACTTGAGTTTGGTAACAAGACCATAACACTTTCTTCTGTTTGTTCTGTTCTTGTTTTTCTTTGCTGTTATTACTGCTGTTGTTGTTCAATCTTCTGCCCTGCTTCTGTTTCTGCCCCTCCCTTGCTCAGATCACACAGGGAGGAGGTATGGCAGGACACATACGTGGCTTTCTTAACACCATGATTGTCACTTGAAGGCAGTATTTGCATTAGTTCCTATTGCTGCTGTAACAAATTGCCACACTTTTTTTTTTGATTAAACAACATAAATGCATTATCATGCAGCTCTGGAAGTCAGAAATTCAAAATATATCTTATAGGACTAAAATCAAGGTGTTAACAGGGCTGTATTCCTTCTGGAGGCTCTAGTGAAGAATCCATTTCCTTGCCTTTTCCAGCTTCTAGAGACTGCCCGCATTTCTTGTCTTGTGGCCCCTTCCTCCATCTTCAAAGCACATCACTCCAACCTCTGCTTCCACTGTCACATCTCCTTCTCTCACTCTGACACTCCTGTCTCCCTCTTATAAGGATCCTTGTTATTTCTCCAGGATAATCTCCCCATTCAAGATTCTTAAACATATCTGTAAAGTCCCTTTTGTCATGTAAATTTCCAGGGTTTAAGATGTAGTCATCTTTTGGAGAAGGGAGCATTATCCTGCCAATCACAGTAGCCTCCCAGGGAAACTTTTATAGGTTCTTCTCTCAAGCAAAAGGACTTAGTGTTTCCCCAAATCCAGGAGACACTGGTCACATTCTCCCAAGAGCTCTCTGGATCATCATACTCCCAAGGCAGCAGAATGTTCCAAAGAGTCCCCTCACTTGTCTTAATTTATGTATAGGGGAAGGCTTTGCTCATTCCCTAGAGTGGGAAGGGAGAGTGCACAGCACTCCCGTTTTGGACCAAAAAAATTTATTGATAGACATTGCCCTGTTAAATCCTTCTTGATTTTTTTCAACTCTGTATAGCCTGTATTGGGTATGGGCCAAAGGCCACAAGCCTTGTTATGCTATGTATTTTTAACCCCTGTTTTCTAACATCCTGCTGTAGGATATTTGGAACCTTATCAGTCATTGTGCTCAACATGGGGGCCTTAGCCAAAATCCCCAAAGAAGGGAAAGTATAAATTAAATTTCTTATTGTATATAAATAAAAAATTAATTCATCTTTAATTATCTGAGTAATAAGTTAACAAGTTTTACTTTTAAGACCTGGGGCTAAAATCTCTCCCCTCTGCCAGGGACAGCCTGATTATTATTATTATTTGAAAATACATCCTAATTCTTCATATCTGAAGAAACGTATCATTTTGTTCAATGTGGCTTTTACTTAATAAATAACATCATATCACATGATGTGATCTACTTCGTTCTTTTAACCATATTGCATTATTCTATATGAATATAGCACACTTTATTTAACCAATTCACCAAAAGCCAATTCATTGAGAACCATTTCACCAAATGATCAATATGTCAAATAAAAAATTGTAATATGTACTTTCTAAATTTTAACTATTTATAGAACACTTACAACAATGTGAAGCGGTAAGCGTTATCCTTTTATAGATTTCTGCAAAATTTAAGTTGATACATTTAGAATCTAAAAATATTTCATTTTTTCAGAAGCTGGGAATAATATTCTGAAAATGTGCCCTTCAAACTCCTCTTATCTCTGCCCCATACTCACCAGATCACTGGTGTCATCATTCTGGGCTTCTGTTTTGTTTACTGACTGTTTTTTGGTCCCTGGCAGCATCTTCTCTCACTGCTGCAGCTGCAAGTTGATGAAGCACAATTGGACATTTCTTAAAATGCTGCCAAGAAAAAAAAAAAATTGTTAACTATCCAATTGTTTGAAAAGTCCCAAATCATACATATTGTTGTAAATTTTAAAATTAAAGAATTTTAACTTTGGCAAATTGATTATTCTGTGCATTGACTTTTGGCAATTTGACTGTATAGTAAAGAAGCTTTCCATAATTGCCTTGAATGAATTAACTTCCACAATTGTTCTTCTCACATTAATGGAAATCTAGTCTGTTTTTCATTTTCCTTTGGCAAAAAAAAAAAAAAAAATATATATATATATATATATATACACACTGCCACATTTTTCTTCAAAGTGGCTTTTAAAATTTGCATACTCAAAGGAGTATAGAAGGTTCCAACTTCACCACATCTTCACATACACTAGTTGTTATAAAACTTAGTGTTTTGTTATTATCGCTGTCTTTCTCTATTAGAGAAATTGACATTTACATTTTTTAATGGCCACTGGAATTTCCTCTTCTGTGGTTTTCTCTGTATCCTTTGCCATATGTCAATTTCAATACTATGGCTTTTCTAAAAATTAATCTATAGGAAACTTTGCACATTCTGCTCTCATTCCTTTGTTTGCTATGTGTGTTACAAATAAAATTTCCAGTCTGTAGCTTGTATTTTTGTTGTTCAGTTTCCCTTTTTTCTTTTTTTTTCCTTAAATTTGTTTATTATGTCATTTATCTTACAGAAATTTACCTTCAAATGTCAATTTAAAAATATTTTATTTCATGTCTCTTGCTCATTTTGGAACTTAAGATGGTCATCCCTGTCTTAAAATCATAAATATTTTCTTTTATAATCTGCCAATATTTGAAATATTTTTTTCCTTTTACATGTTTAATATACATGGAAATCATTGTTCTAAAAGACGTGAGACACAGATCTAATTTTAATATTGGAGGCATTCAAATCTCACTTTTCTTTCTTTTTTTAATTAATTAATTTATTTATTTATTTAGGGCTGTGTTGGGTCTTCGTTTCTGTGCGAGAGCTTTCTCAAGTTGCGGCGAGCGGGGGCCACTCTTCATCGCGGTGCACGGGTCTCTCACTGTCGCAGCCTCTCTTGCTGCGAAGCACAGGCTCCAGAAGCGCAGGCTCAGTAGCTGTGGCGCACGGGCTTAGTTGCTCCGCGGCATGTGGGATCTTCCCAGACCAGGGCTCAAACCCATGTGCCCTGCACTGGCAGGTAGATTCTCAACCACTGCGCCACCAGGGAAGGCCCCCAGATCTCACTTTTAAACTTCCCGGATTTAAAAGAATCTTTGGTATTTGATAGAACAAGTTTCTATCTTTCTTTGTTAACTTAGCTGATCTCGCTAAACTGACATGAATTTTAGAATAAGTTTGCCAAGTTCCATGAAAAATTTCTAGGACAATTTTAATTGAAATTGTATCGATAGTAAATCTATAGACTGATTGAAGAACTGATATTTTTACCATATTCATTCATAGCAACTATTCATTGCCGTGAATAGAAGATTTTTCTAGTTTTTCCTTTAATGTCTTTAGTACCTCTTTTATAATTTTCTTAATACATGGTTTGTCCATTTCTGATTCAGTGTATACATATTTTATAGATTTTATTGCCATTTTAAAGGAATTTATATACTTTGTTTGCATTTTAGAATTAGTTATTGTTGTTTTTTAGGAGAGTTTCAGTTTTATATATTAATTTTGTACCCTGCCACCTTGTGGTAAACTTCTAAATGGCCCTGAATTTATTGGAAATAATTTTAATGTTTCACAACAATTTATTTGCCTACTGAAAGTTTTAGATACAATCACTAATCACATTTCATTCCTTCCTATGTTTTATTTATGAAATATCTTCATCAGAAATGAGAGGTAAATTTTGTAAAACACTTTACTACTTGATCTGTTGAGATGACAGTGGTGTCCTTCTCTTTAACCTTTTATAAAGTTACATTAATAGAGCTTCTAAATGTGGTACCATTCATGCATTCCTATGGCCACATATTTTCAAATGTTTACTAGATATTTCTGTTTCTTTTTCTGTGACTTACTTATTCTTATTCTTTACCCATTTTTCTAACAGTTGTATTATTTTATTTGTAATTGTACTTTATGATGGAAGTTAACTTTTTGTCATCATATGTTTGCAAATATCCTCAATTCTCTTTTTTGGTTTATTTGCTTGTGGCTTTGGTTCTATATAATATCTAGTTTTTAGTTTCTTGTGACAGATTATATATTTTCTGGGGTTGCCATTCTTTCTTCCTTCTTTCTTTCCTCTTTGCATCTTCAAAGCCTTCTTCAGAAAGGCTTGCTAGTTATCCCCAAACATTTTTAAAAGAGTCCATTTTTTACCACTAACTTGAAATGTCACCTTTATCACGTACCAAATTCTCATACATATGAGGATATATTTCCCAATGTATCAATAGTATACTTAACACTAGTTTTTTGGTCCTACACTCTTCCATTGACATGTATATACTATTTTAGTCGCCTCATCTTTAACATGCTAGATTTTGGCCCCAGCCATTGCAGTTTCTGCATGTGTGCTCTTCTTGGTGAGCTATCAGTCACTTCATAAATTTCTAAATGTTGTTTTCATAGTTTAAGTCAAAAGAATTGTCATTTTGACTATTACCTCTATTAAAAAGGCATTTTAATCTATTTATTCAAGCCTTTTCTTTTGTTGTTCCTTGACAGAGTTTTAAAGTTTTATCCATATAGTTTCTGAAAGTTTCTTGTAAAGTGTATTCCTTGGTATTTAATTCTTGTGCCCCTATCTAATGTTTTTCTTTTCCATTATATTTTCTAACTGGTTACTTTTTTGCATACAGGCAAATTATTATTTTTGAAATATTGTTTTTAAACAAATCACATTACTGAAAATCTGTATTGTTTCCAATATATTTTTACCTGCTCTTTGCCTAGAAGTCACACTTTGATGGTTGGGAGAAATAATAAAAATTTACAGTGCAACTTCTTCCAGTATACAATATAAAATTTAAATTTAGCTATTCTTGTTCTTAAAATCCCTGAGTCATAGCTGCCCTGGGAATTTCTCACTGAAGATTTCCTCTCTCAGGTTCACAGGCTTTTGCCATCTTGCTGGGTCTATCTCTCTTTTCCTGCTCTCATCTTCTCTCATTTCCCTTCGCACCATTGCATTCTTATCACTGCCTCTGTAGGTATGCTCCCCCAAATAATAAATTCTTAATTTCAAAACAATTAAGTTATCTTCCTGTCATTTTTATACCAACCTAATCATGCCCTAAAAACTATATTTCCACAACCAAGTCTCTTCCCAAGCAGTTTTATTAATAAAAGATTATGTCTTTTCTCTGAGAAATTCTGTCATATGCTTTGAACTAGCAATGGAATAGCATGTGTGTGCGTGTGTGTGTGTAGTAGACATGTATTTTTCAGAACTCTTTCAGATAACAAATTTGTATGCAAACTACCCGAAGGCCCAAGAGGAACTAATTGGCACAATTAACTGTGACACTGGTCTCAGTCACACTGGGAACCAGGGCCATTAGTAATATCATAGCATTCTATCACTCCAAATTTTAGACCAAGAGTATCTATGTGTCAGCCCTTAACTTGTATACTCTGAAAAAAAAATCTTTCCCCTTAGTTCCTACAGAAAAATTATCAGGGAGGACTTGATGGGCTCAACCAGAGACCTGCACTCATTCCTGAACTTGTTGCTATGTCCAATGTGGAAATGGATACTCCAGTTATCCAAGACTTGGGTAATGTGTCCAATACTGGCTGACAGGGAGAGAGCAAGGGCATTACAACGCAAATCCGACGAAATGAATTTCCCACGGGAAATAGGGGCCTATTAACCAAAGCAGAAAAAGGGTGTTGGACTGGCCCAATCAACAAATGTGCGCTGCAACAGAAGTGTTAGAGATATAAAACAAGGTATGATATCGAGGGTTATTCCAGAGTATAAAACTTAATTGGAAGAATTAAAATAAATCACACTTTTATAGACACATAAAACCATTAAAGGTAAACAGTACAGATATGGGATATTATCTATTCATTAAACAGATAGTTAATAGGCACTTTTTGAGAGCTAATTTGCACCAGAAACTGTTTTAGCTGTTGTGATTAGAGCACCAAGCAAGACATAAAAGAATTCTGCCTTCACAAAGTCTACAGTGTTTTAGAGTATATTAATATTGTTTTGGTTGCAAATATTAGATCAATTTGAACTAGCTCAGGAGAAAAAAAGAGAACTTTGTCAACAAAGTGGGATTCTCCATAGGCTCTAGGACAAGGATGCAGCAACTTAAGAATGGAACCAAGGTCTAGATTAGTATTATGAAACCAAAAATCCTTCTCTATTTTCTTCAATCCTGCTTTTCTTTGTGAGTATCTATTGCATTTGCAAACTTCTATTGCAAACTGACTTATGCTTCCAGGATCTCATAGCAGAAAATGGATACCATAAACAGTTCCCCAGGTTATATGTGATAGTCTAGGTATCTGAACTCTCTGTAAGTTCCAAAATTTCCAAAGAAGAGACCCTACAATCTGAGTGAGATGCTTACCATGGGACCAATCCTCTACGGCCAGAGAAAGGGGCATAAATTGCGGTGACTGCTACAAACATGCAGATGGGAATGCAAAGAAATTACCAGACAAGGGTGATAGGACTACTATTCAATAGGTGTCCACTACACAGGAAAGATAGACAACAATTTCTTGTGGTGTGTTTTATGATAAGGAAAATACAGGGTCTTCAGAAGTACACTGGGCAGCACAAAAGAAAGGAGAAAAGCTCTTGCTTTTGTTTAGGGAAAAGTGAAGACCTCCCAGGTGAAGTATTGTTTTCACTAAGTTTTTCAAGAAATAAGTAGCATTTCCAGATGACCTAGATTGGGATCAGCCTGGAGTCTCATCATGAAATCTCTAATTTCACTGAAATGAAATTTTAAAATTTATTGATAGAACTCTAGAATAATCATTCTCTAGTACAATGCTCATCAAATTTTAATATGTGTATACTCATCTGGGGAAGACTTGCTAAAATTCAGACTCCATTGTCGAATGCCTGGGGATGACAGGATTCTGCATTTCTGCAAGCTACTAGGTGATGTTGAAAATGTTGATGCACAGAGTACACTCTGAGTTACAATGTCTAGTGTATTTTAAAGAAAGACTTACATTTTGGAGACTAATATGCTACTTAATGCCTTAAATCATGAAGAATATTTCACCATGTCATGAGTGTTGTTGAATGAATCAGTGATAACAGAAGGGAATATAATCATTTTTTTAAAGTCAAAAGTCAAGTATATTAAGGCTTGGATATTGGATAATTGCAGTCAATGCAGCGGCATATAAAACAAATTTTCTTTGACATCTGGGGGACCCACCGCAGATAAAGCAATTTTTTCACACCATGTTATTTTTACAGCTAATTTATGGCCATTTGGTTCTTTGCAATTATATTCAGTGTCTTCTGGTGATCTTCTGATGAAAAAATATACTGTCCTCTGGAGTTTACACAAACACCTGCTGCAATGTCCCTACAATTTCTTCACTGAATTATTGAGGATGTGAAACTAATTTGGTAAGAGAAACTTAAATATATATTACCATGAAATATTACCATAATATACCATGAAAACACTCAATGGTCAATGTTTGACAAATTGGGAAATAATGTCATAATATCTTCTTATATACTATGAAGTCCCTTGCGTAAAATTAAGACTAGTAATTGAGTAATAACATTAAGCTGTTTTAAACTAATATATCAAAATTAATTTATAATTAATACATAATGTAGTAGGTCTGGTTCCCAGGAAAGACTCCAAGCAGAAGATTTGTATGGAAATTTTTTATTGGAGAATACTTCCAGAAAACTACACCCACAAGGAAGTGAGGGAAGGATAAGTAAGCAGAAAAAGAAGTTGAACTGTGCTAGTTACAAAAGAGGCCTCAGCAGAGCCCATGGTAATTCTGAAGCCAGCCCTCAGAAAATTTTTTTGTCCTGTAATGAATTGAAGCAAGGAAGTGGACTCTTATTTTCTTGCCCATTTGAGCCCCATGAACAAAATTCAGCATTTTTCCTCTTCTGTCACCCAGTCTTGAAGGGAATATAAGGCCATAGATGTGAGCTGGGGTAGATGTACCAGTGTAATTAGGGTGGATGACATGGGTGTCAGCTTTCTTATATCTAATTTTCTGTGTATTTTCTCAACTTCGTGCAGATATATTAAAACAGCCAAATTCTATAATGATGAATATTTCAACCTACAAATCACATAGCATGAATATCCAAAGATAACTTGACTAACAATTAGCTTCAATTTACAGAAAAAAATGCATTCAGTGAAGAGGAATTCCCCTAATTCCTTTTAAAATGATAAAGAGAATTTATAAATATCTTAAAGTAAATGTAAACAACAGCAACTTTTTAAAACATAACCTTTAGTAGTGTGAATTTTCCTGAAGTTCCTTTCACTGAAGTTTGATTTGAGGACAAATTGAAGCTTTTGAATAGCACCACCTGGTCATCTATTAGACAGTGATACACAACAGAACAGTTTCAAAATGAAAAAGAAATGAAGCAATGTTTAAAAGTAAAGGCAAAATGGTTTCAATTTCCCAGATTTCTGAATTGACAGAAGACTGATTTAGTAACTGTACAACTGGGATCATCACATTCTAGACCAGAACCATAATAAAACTAAAAATCATGTTTTCAGTGGCAGAAGTGAAAGGTACACTGCACAGTAATTCCAAGAGCCTGAAAACAATACATCAGAGTCTAACAGTCTACCAGGAGTCATTTTACACTATTAAAACTGTTTCTAAAAATATATAGATGCCCATAACTAAACCAATAAGCTAATTGTCAATTGTTAAATTAACTTATAAGTGTATGTGTATGGGTGGGGATTTAGCAGAGGTGATAGTAACAAGGGATTTTAATGACAGCCATCTAAAATCTCTTCATGCTGATATGTATGAATTAACAGTGAAAACTAAAGGGGCAATGTAACTTGGCTGACAGAAAAAGAAACACCGTCTAAGACACCAACCAGGTCTACTCACTGAAGCATAAATGGATCAGTAATTGCTCCTCCCTAAAGAATGGAAATTCCTGTAATAAATTAACTAAACTCTTCTCAGGGATTATCTTTTTTTAAATGTTCCTATGGAAAGCATCAAACATATACAAATGTAGGAATAATAGTATAGTGAAACTCCATTTATCCATTATCCAGTATCAACATTTATGAACTCCTGAACCATCCGGTTTTACTTCCTTAGCCTCCCTCTTCTCATGATCTGATTCAAAGTGATATCATATTACTCCAAATTAATATCTGAAAGACAATCAATAAGCATTCTACTTTTCATATAATTTCCTTATTCTGTCTCAATGTTTAATAATTGCACAACATACACTGTTAGAATGTATAGCCACTATATACAGTACTTATTTTCTTGTAATCCATCATTTAATCAGAGATCTACAGGTAAATATATTCAGTATCAGCACTGGCCCTTATGTTGATGGCTTTTCAATCATTTAGATTGTCTGAATTCATTATCTAATAGATGCCTCAGGAACAATATTTGCTAAATTACTGAACGTCCATAGAAGATTGTCTGTGGGCTTTATATTTGAAGTTTATTGGGTTGAATTTACAATCTTTGACTAATATTTTCTTTTCTTAAATTTCTTACTATATTCTATTTTTGTCTAACAAATAAAAGGTGTTCCTTTCAAAGGGGTTGATGATGGTCTGATTTTTAACTTTGCAATTAGTCTTCTTGTCTAGATGGCCAAAAGATTTTCTTCCTTTCTTTTTTTTTTCCCACAAGTCCAGTACTTTTAAGAGGATATATCTCAATGTTGGAAACTCCAGCTTGATTTTCCCAGATATGTAGATATGTACACCACTTCATATGTAGTTTAAATTCTCTTTTAATATCAAACATATTCTTGAATTATAGTTTTTAATACTTACTCTGTTCCATTACTTTATTTTTCTTCCACAGGGAATTCTACTATTCATACGTTGTACCTTCTTTGCATAAATCTTACATATTTAACTTTCTGTCATATCTTCTTTATCTCATTCTTTCTTTTTGAATTTTAAAATGTTTATTCTTTCTTCAATTTTCTCAAGATTTTATTTAGATTTTTTCTATATTCCTGTGACTCATAGTTATTTTCTAATTTTTGAAATGCTTTTTCTGTTAATTTTACTTCTTACTTGACTTTCACCTTTCT
Source organism: Phocoena sinus (assembly GCF_008692025.1). Lineage (NCBI taxonomy): Eukaryota > Metazoa > Chordata > Mammalia > Artiodactyla > Phocoenidae > Phocoena > Phocoena sinus. Next base: position 84,422,041 of record NC_045771.1, read on the forward strand.
TTCAAAATTTTGTTTTTCTAATAATCTAACTTATGACTTTAAAATTTCTGATTTGTACTGCTTTTTCATAGCTTTTACTCTTTTCTTAATATCTTTAGTTCATTTTTGAAATATTAGTCTATACTTTTTCTGCAAGATGTTACTCTTTTTTCTTTTGCTCTTAAAATAATCTGTATATTTGTATGAAATTTGACCAAGATACTTTCCCATTCCTCTTTTTCTTTATAGTAAAGTGAAATTTTCTGTATTTGTAGGAGGGAGAGGCAGACTAGAATAATTTTCTAGTTTTAAGGCTCTATGAGTCCATTATCTTTACTGAAGGAATAAATATATGCCTTGGTACTTGCTGACTTCTGTGTCTTAACTTTCCTTCTCTCACTTTTACTTTATATAGTCTCTTTCTTTGCTTCTCTTATCCCTGTTCTCCCGAATGTGTTTCCTACTCCCAACACTTTTTCATCATATGGGACTTTGTACTAGACCAGAGCTTTGGTGTGTTCAAGAGCTCAATGCCTTAAACTACTTCCAGAAGTTTTAGACTTTCTGATAATCCTCTTGAGGCCACCTGAAAACTGGAATCTACAAATCCCTTAACCAGTTTTCCTGCTATTCTCAGAATAATCTGTTCTCACGTCACCAAATTCCTGATGACAATTTTGGAGTTCTTCTGTTCTCAGGACCTCCACTTCTACATTGGTACCACATGGATCTTGTAGATGCTGGTGCCTTATTCCCACTTGCTTAGATTTTGAGGTCATTTAGTTTTCTTGCCCATATTTTTCCTAGGATTTTAGATTTATAATCCTGGTTGCTTTATGTGTTTCATGTGGAAATCTAGAGAGATTAAAACACTTCACCATTATCTCCCTCAAATCCAGCAGAAACAACAGAATCAATGTTATTAAAATCGAAAAATAATAATTTCCCAAGATATATAGAGCAAAAATTGGCAAAGGAAGGGATTAGATGGAAATTAGTAGCAATAGGACATTTATATCTTTTCAAATGACAGCTTTGGTCCTGGGAAATAATTACATGGGTGCATTATTTTGCATATGCACACACACACACACACAATGTTGCTTGATAAATGAGCAACAGTAGCAAAACAGTAAGTTTTAAATACCAAAATAAATAGGTAAGTAAATAAATAAGTAAATGAAATAAGTAGGCCGGTAACTGCCTACAGTATTTAAAGAGAAAAATAAATGGCTATTGGAAATGAAAGACTAAAAGATTATACAGTTTGTAGTGATATAGTTTTATACATAGTTAGATAGTTATAAAAGATTATATAGATTATACAAAACCTGAGCTATTCCAGAAATGATACATTTAAGAGTTAGGATCCTATGAGATCTAATTTACAATTCCCTTTATGCTTAACTGATATTCTTAAATTCACCCAGTAAGTTATGAAATATTAAGTACATCCTTATTCCCTCCTTTAGCATTATTGTACATTACAATCAAACACAAAATTAAAATTTGTCATTAATGATTCAGGATAGCCAAAAGTGTCTTTATCAAACCATACTCAAAAGAAATATTAACAAAATGTTATGATTAATTACATATAATAACAATGCAATATATTTCCATTTCTTTTGAAATTAATACCTCACTGTTAATTTTTCCTTGTCTGTTACTTTCAATTGCCAAATACTAGTGACCCAAATGTAAGTCAAAATGAGTTGATGCATTGATTGGCAAATAGTAGAAGCAGGACTGGAGAAAAATGGACTACATGAATGGAGGAAGAACTGTAAAATGGCACAACTTTTTTTGGCCCTCAAAACCCTCAAATTGGGACTTCCCTGGTGGTCCAGTGGTAAGGAATCTGCCTTCCAATGCAGGGGACGTGGGTTTGATCCCTGGTCAGGGAACTAAGATCCCACATGCCCTGTATCAACTAAGCCCACACACCACAACTATTGAGCTTGCTCACCTCAATGGAGGAGCCTGTGTGTTGCAGACTGCAGAGCCCATGTGCTCTGGAGCCCACGTGCCACAACTGGAGAGAGAGGGCCCACACGCCACAACTAGAGAGAAGCCCGAGCACTGCAACAAAGTATCCCGCGTGCCTCAACACAGATCCCGCATGCTGCAACTAAGACCCAATGCAGCCAAAAAAATAAAGAAAATAAATAAATATTTTTAAAATCCCTCAAATATTCACAACTACTTTGCAAAAACAGTTGCATAAAGCTTATTTTCCTAACAGATAGATTTGAAAACTGAGGAGGTGAATGCTTCAAAATAAAATATCAAAAATTATCATTATTGTAGTAATAATGAAGGTAAATAATATTTATTCAACACTGTCTATGGGAAGACACTGTGCTCAGTACATTTTATGTATCTGTCCTATCTAATTATTATAAATATTCTAGGAGGCATATATTGACATTTTGCAAATAGTCATTAAACATTTTAATCTTTAAAAACACAATATTTAGAGTCGAGAGAAACCTCAGTCAGAATTCTAGCTCTGCCACATACTAAGTGTGGGACAAAAAAAATTATTAAATCTCTTTGAGTTTAGAATTCCTACTCTAATAATCAGGATAATCTTACTTATCTTGCAAGGCTATTGTAAGAACAAGAGATTATGTATGAAGGAACCTGGCCACTAGGAGGCACTAAACATGTCAGAACTAATATTATACTGCTTTACTACTTGTGTAACTATTGCTTACTACTCTAACTGTTGTTATACTACTTTATGCTGTTCCCATGTGTATCGTCAATAATACTTTGATTTTTACTGTTTCAATTTTATTTTTTCCATATGACTAAAATGGCAAAAAATTCAGTAATCATAATTGTAAGAGTTCACCATAAGCTACCTGTTCAGAGATGACATTTCAAAAGTGACCTTATTTCCAAATGAGTCCAATCTCTTGAGGAATTAGTAGAATATATAAGACATTCTACACTGCAGAGGTTAACAGCCTCTGGCCATTTCTAAAAATGTAGGAGACACTGAAACAAATTACTATCTATTTATTTTCCTGAAACTGATATTCTCTGTAAGTAAGTAGTTGATAATCAGTGGTTAATTCAAAAGATAATCGTTTTTCATAATTGGCCCATTTTTAATAATCTTGGTAGAACCTTCAGTAAAAGGTCACTCACTATCACTCCAAGGAAAGGTTTCTAAGAGTCTAACAGTTCTCTCCCTGGAGTGAGATTATTTCCCCCATTAACCTTTTAAATACAATTACTTGAGTTTATTAACAAGAAAAAATCTATTTGTTAAACTCAAGAGGATTTTTATGACATATGACTTGTCATTTTAAAACATATTAATCTCACTCACCCTACATAACAAATCCAAAACCATCTTAGGCAGTTTATCTCATGTGCCATAGTAAACACAGAACAAACGTTTATAATTACCATATAATAATTTTAATGATTTTTTTAATGTCAGTAAACTCTTGTCTAATCAGTTTGTTTTCTCTAACCCTATTTGTTATTATTAGCAAAGGTAATAACATTTTGAATATTTGCCTATCAAACACAAGCATAATTTAACTCAGAATCAACCATTTCTTAATATTTTTCTGAAGCAGTAAAAGTCTACTAGATATTTCTTACAAACTACCTAGAAATTTATATGAATTAAATTTTACTTGGGAGAATTAAATCAATAAATGGATCTTGGTGATAATTCATGTTGGTAAATCTTCCTGGACATGGAATAATATAAAGTTGTTATTTTTAAAAAAGTGCTTCAGTTTCTGTTCATTCTAACAAATGCTTATTAAATGTCCAATTATATTGTCTTACTTATTTAGCTTTACATTATATTGAGTAGTCTGCTTCCAGTTTGCTAAACTGCAATTTATAGTCATCAAAATAATTTCCTCCTTTTCTAAACTCCTTGCTACTGCCACATTAATAAACCAATTTTCTTCCATCTCCCAATATTTTTCATATTCAAACAGCATGCTATCTATCTACTCAGGAAGAGGAAGTTACCAACTTGTCTCTAACTGGTGGAATCTTAGATATTCCTCAAAGACACTGTTTAAATGCAGTCCAAAAGTCATATCTCCCTACAGCAAATTGCTAAAATTAAGATAAAGAATACCTATATACAGGGACTTCCCTGGTGTAGCAGTGGTTAAGAATCCACCTGCCAATGCAGGGGAGACGGGTTCGAACCCTGGTCCGGGAAGATCGCACATGCTGTGGAGCAACTAAGCCCATGAGCCACAACTACTGAGCCTGTATGCCACAACTACTGAGCCTGCGTGCCTAGAGCCCATGCTCCGCAACAAGAGAAGCCACTGCAATGAGAAGCCCGTTCACTGCAACAAAGAGTAGCCCCCGCTCGCTGCAACTAGAGAAAGCCCACACGCAGCAACGAAGACCTAATGCAGCCAGAAATAAATAATAAAATAAAATAAAATTTAAAAATAAATAAAATTTTAAAATTAAAAAAAAGAATACCCGTACACATAAATGAATAAGTATCATTCCATTTATTGTAAGAAACTCCATTAGAAGTGTTACAAATTATACAGAAGGAAAAGGATACCAATGGATGCTTTCTTTCTTTCTTTTTTTTTTTTTTGGGAAATGTTCTTTCTTTTACCTCAGAGTGATTGCACATTTTAAGGGCACATGCCTATATTTAATGAATACAAATTTAGTGCCTACTATGTGCCAACACACTTCTGGAGATTTAATGGTGAATAAGATAAGCAAACTTACATTCTAGATAGAAGGGAAAGAAAATACAAAAGTAAACAAATAAACGAACATGACAATATCAGATGACACTAAGCCCTAGGAAATAAAAAAATATATAATAAAGTTCTGGGGTGTCATGGCTACTTTAGATAAGGGAGTCAGGGAAGGAGGTTCAAAGAAGTTGACATTTAAATTAATAAATGTAAAACTTTACAAGAACAAAGTAGCTGGATAGCAGGAAAAAAATTGATTTGCTGAGTGTGAACTCTTCTTAAAATATCCAGCCTCTTCAAGAAGGTATGTTCTCCAGTCACTAGGACTCCAAGCTTGGATAAAGATTGAAAGTCAGAAGAGGAACATCAAGGACTCATACATACATGATCCAGGGAGTTCAAGACATAAGTGATAAATTGAATATTGACTGCCATATCAGTAAACAAATGATGTCACAGTTCATCAGCGACTGCAGCCACAGCCGATGGTGATGGTGAGCAGGAAGGAAAGAGTACCTGCCATCTAGCAGCCATCAGACTGCAGCCACTCCCCACAGTGAGCCCTGAGAAAACTCAGGGTGTGAAAAACAGGATACTGGCCCCAGAGAGCTAAGGTGCATATCAAAGGAATGATTTCAGTGAGCGCAGACCCTTGCATCTTCCCATACACAGAAAAGCGCTACATTCCTTACCTTGACATATATGGTTTTCCTTAGTTAACAGTAATCTTTTGACTTTCAGACTACCTGCCCTTTGTTACAAGAGTCCTATGTATCCTGCCCCCACAACTCACCTCCTCGGAGGAGTTCTCTCAGGGTTACCTGAGATGCTTGCCTCCTGGGCTCGAAGTCCTAAAAAATCCTGCTGAGTAAAACAACTCAACATTTAGGTGGTGCATATTTTCGACATGAATCAACCCTGAATTGATTCATGGTCACTGCAGGAATTGGTCACTGCGGGACAGAGAATTTTTGGTCTGAATTGGTCACTGCGGGACAGAGAATTTTTTTAAAACTTGTTAAATCGTGAAACAGATATTTAGTGCTACTTATTATGTACAAAGTACTATTTTATGCATTTTCTTATCAAGAGATAATTCATTTACCAGCCACAGGACTGGGTTAAGACAACACAGATTACATTTACAGGCTAATACATTCAGCAGAGATTTATTGAATTTCATGTACCTGGCTAGCATTAACAGAATTTTAAAATTAACCTACTCTTCCTTGTGTTTAAAAAAAAAAAACTGCTTTAACTACTTTTGACATCCTTACTTTGACATGTTAAATAAAGCAAAAGGTTAAATTTCAGATTGCTAATGCTCTTGACTTTCCTCTTCCAAATTCAACACGGCTCATTCTCTTTAGTGCATATAATACCTTAGCTATTTCACTGACTTTGACAATGTTCACAACTATGCCATAACTTTTTCACAAATGCTTGCCTAAGTACAGAGAGCAGGTTTCATCATTGGTTATTCAAACAAAACCCTCTTTGAAGGACCACTATGTTAATTTTCTAAATGGAAATTTTTCCAACTTGCTAAATCTTTTCAAAATGAGAACACAACATTTATAAAAACAGATCAAAAGTGGTTCATAAAGATTATTATAGGATTGTGAGTCAATAAATAATAAAAGCCTGTTTCAGGAATACAGCACATTTCAGCCAAAGTGCTTTATGTATGGAGATAGCTTCAATCACTCTTTCCAAAGCAGAATGCATTTTATATTGTAGCCATTTATGATAGGAAAAATAAAATGACTGTACCTCACTTAAAACACAAAAAGTGTGTAGAGGACAAATTGTGATAACTAAAATGCATCTAGTTTAGGATGGCAATATTTGAGTCAAAAGTTTCATGAAAATTAATTTCATCCTCAAATCAATTATGAGAAATGAAGTCCAAATTGTACAGTCATCATAACTGAAAGCCATGAGGACAGACAAAAATCTTGCATAAGATAGAGGCCAATATGCAGCACAATGACTTAAACATTTTGTTGTCATAAGTCTTTGTGAATACAAAGCAGCCAAGGTTTTACCAGAAGAAGCAAAAACCAAACAAAATAACATCAAAATACACGATGACTTAGGTCTTACATGGTGCCAAAGCCCAAAGTAACAGGTAAATAAATACACACTAAAGTACTGAAAATTCTTTTAGTATAGTAAAATCAAGCCAAAAAGTGAATTTGGCTGCATCTCAATTAAACTTAATCAAATACAGTATAATTGTTGTAAAAAGGAGGACGTTGTTTAGAATGCCTTCACTTATGACGTGGTTGGTTTTTATGTCTGCTCAGGAGCTATGGTTGCTTTTATGTCTCAATTCCTGTGCCTTAAGTTCTCCACTTCCTCTGTTTTGCTGTTGCTATTGCACGTTCTCATTGTGTATACAACTTTTAAATTGAGAGTCTGATTTGCCAATATTACTTGAAGGGTTTTAAAGCTGATTTAACCACCTCTTTTAGAGAAACGAGAGCCCAGTACAGTAGAATCAGATTCTATGGCAATTCAAGAAAATTCTAAGTTGTTTTTTTTTTTTTTTTTTTTTGGTATGCGGGCCTCTCACTGTTGTGGCCTCTCCCGTCACGGAGCACAGCGGCCATGGCTCACAGGCCCAGCCGCTCCGCGGCATGTGGGATCTTCCCGGACCGGGGCACGAACCGTGTCCACTGCATCGGCAGGCGGACTCTCAACCACTGTGCCACCAGGGAAGCCTGAAAATTGTAAGTTTTGCTATCCTGTTTCATTTTGTTACCGGATAAAATTGTATACTGGATTTATGTGGTTGGCTTGGGTTTTTAATCAAACATTTTAATATACCTTATTTAATCCCATAAATTCTATTAAGATTTTCCTACACAAATAAAGAGTTAAATTTCAAGCCCAAAGATGATGTCTGGAAATAATACCATTTTCTTACCTCGTGCCCTATTAATACAAGAGAAAAATTCAGCACTGCACTGTTAAGTATCTCTATGATGCTATTTTGTACATTTTATAGATTACATTTTCATGATTATAGATTAATTCTTTTGTAATGCTAACTAACCCCAATAGTTTACTACTAGGTTCAGATGTTTGTGGAAATATGATTCAAATATTCCATTATTCTAAATATTTATCTATTTTATATATGGATAGAGGATAAATTTAATCTTTCTTTAGAAATAATTTGGTTAAATAGAATTGAAAATCACCATAACCACAGGACATTTCGGATTACTACTTGAGTTAATTCTACAAATTCTGTGAATCAGTTTTCTTTTCTTGGTTTACTTTCAATGGTTCATTTCTTATCTTACTCTAAACCCTCTGACTTTCATTGTCCGCATCATAAATATTGTTCTCTCCTCCTCCTTCTTAGGATTCAATTCTAAATACTCTTTTTACACACTGAGTATTTCTATCTTCTATGACTTCAGAACCATCTATACATTAGCAAAAAACACTTATATTTTATATATCCATTCTTAAACTCTTTCTTCAGATCTAGTTGTACATTTCCTTATTTCATATTTTCAGCCCTTTGCTGATCATTAACTTCTGCTCATCCAAAAGTTCTTCAAACTTAATATTTTAAATAAAATAAGCATCTGTTTCCAGTAATATGGTTGGCTACAAAATTGGACCAATTCTTCCACTAGGGAAAAAGGTCAAAACAAAACAAAAGAAAGCAAAACCAAAACAAACTTTTAATAAGCGTTGTTGAGCTTGCAAGAAAGTAATACATTTTTAGGCAAGGAAGAAGTGAAGACAGGAATGAGAAAGAAGCAGAGCACAGCAGCAGCTGGTCATCTGCATACATTTGGTCAAATGGGGGAAGCCACTGGTACACAAGACCTGCTAGGAGAAGGTAAAAGGGATCTAAAAGCAGGACATGGCCAAGGTAGGGTGCTTAAAGAGATAATTACTATCTAAGTCCAGACTCTTATCCAGAGGATCCTAAATGTAAAGTTTGAGGGCACAGTCTTCCAGGAGACCACCCTTACTTCTGACAGCAACTGTAATTTCCTGGGGTTCCAAACTCACCTTCAGGTTCAATGATGTATTAGAAGGACTGACAGAACTCCCTGAAAGTTATTATACTCACAGAGTTTATTACAGGGAAAAGTGCAGATTAAAACTGGCTAAAGGGAGAAGCTTATAGGAAGAAATCTGGGAGGGTTCTAAACATGGAATTTCTTGTGTCCTTGCCTCATGGAGTCAGAACACATTATTTCTGCCAGCAGCAATTGTGACAATAGACATGGACTACTGCCAGCCAGGAAGCTCAACTGAGTTTCTGTATTCAGAGTTTTTACTGGGGTTCCAGTGCATAGGCTTAATTGACTGATTGACTGGACATGTGGTTGACCTTAGACTCCAGGCTGATTGATACCACATGATCAAAGTCCCAGCCTTTAAGTCACATAGTTGGTCTTTCTAGCATGGCCAGCCCACATCCTAGGACAATTGGCTGTGTCCAGCTGTAACCGAGCAGAACCATAGGGGGCCTTCCCAGGACAGGCCTTTCTTCCATATCCTCGGCTTTAGCTCCTCTCTGAAGTACCTAGATAACAGTATTTGATGCACGTTTCCTGAGTTGTTTTACAGATATGTGAAAACCCCCCACCAAATGGAAGATGTTAGCTACTTGATGAGCATGAGCACACAGGCCCAGGGCTCCTGGAGCCTAAGGACTGATAACATTAACCCCTGCGACACCACTTTGTTCCATCAGCAAAGCAGAGACTTGTGCATGAGCTGATCACATACCCTGCAACCTCCCTCTCTCACCTGGCTTTTAAAAATGCTTTGCCAAAATCCTTGGGGGAGCTTCGGGCTTTTTTTAGGGCATGAGACACCCATCTCCTTTCATGGCCCTGCAATAAACCTTTCTCTGCTCCAAATTCCAACGTTTTAGTGTGTTTGGCCTCACTGTGCTTCGGGCACACAAACTTGCACTAACACAGCCTCACCCCTAAAATCAAGTGTAGCTGGGCCCTGCCCTAGAAAGTCTAGGGCAAGGGACAGACCTCTTTTTGTGCAAGGCCAATTTCTTTACAATACAGCCTTCAAAAAGCTATACAGCTAGTGTAGAAGTGAATTATAAATAAACTCAGGGAATAAATAAATAAATTAGGGAATAAAGAAATACCAGCTCTCTTAGATCTTGGTGCTTACCAGAGGGGAGAAAATAATAGTCATTAAAAATTTGGAACCATAGCTGACCTTCACAGTTTTGCAGCCCAATTTCACAAGAAATGAGAAGTCCAGGAAAATCTCAAGCCAAAAATATGCAAAAGCAAATACAGATTCTCTCTCGTGTAAGCCACCTTCCAGTTTGGGCCTCAAACAATTTCAATGGATAAAATCCCAAGCAAAAGTAATATTTATCAGTCAAACACACAGTCTAGCTACTCATAAACAAGAACAAGCAGAAATAATAGAGAGCAAATCAGGCTCACAAAATCTTCAAATAATGAAGTTATTAGGTATGGACAATAAAATTACCACATTTAATATACTTGAAGAAAAAAAGTCAAGCATGAAAATACACACAAGGAATCAGAAACCAAATTTAGAATCAAACAGATTTGAATAAAATTCAAAAATCGGTGTACTTCTAGAAGTAATACAAAATAATATTTTTTTAATCAATAAATGATATTTTTAATTCCATTCAGATAGTTGCAAGGGGGTGGGGAATGGACATGGGTGTCTACAAAGAGGCATGAGAGATTTTTTTTTTGGAGTGATGGAATTGTTAACTTCTTGATAATCTGGTGTTTAGGTGTTTATATACATTTTTAAAACTTCTTAAGATGATAAACCCAAAAGTGTGAATTTTAACATTGGTAAATTATGCCTCAATATTTTAAAAAGATTGGTGGTTTAAATAGCAGATTAGACAAATGAAGAGAAATTTTCTAACTGGGTGATGATACAAAGAAACGTTTCATAGTTCAAAAGAGGAAGCTAACTGTAAATATTATAAATAAATAATGATGAATAGAAGATAAAAATATACACTGAAAATAATAGGATGGAAAATATACAAACAAACAATACTTCAAGAAGTTCACTACCAGGTCAAATATATATATATACAGAAACAGAGGAGAGAAAGAATAAATAAAAGATGGAATTTGGAGTCAATGATAGAATATTCTACTCTTCATAAAATTCTTCATCCACAGATTAAGAAGTCCTGAATGTCTCAATAAAAACACAAAGAAATACACTTTGACATATCATGGTGAAACCAAAAAATTACCAAAGACAAAGGCAGAAATAAAAATATTTTTTAAAAACCCAGATTATCATCAGAGGATATATACATAGATAGTAGACAAATAACAGCAATATGAAAGTCAAAGGCAGGGGAATGATATAAAGTTCTGTGAGAAAACATCAGTCAACTTAGAATACTAGACCTAATGAAACTATCGTTCAGGAACAATGGTCAAATAAAGATATCTTCAGACCAAAACAAGCTGGAAAAACTTAAAGGGGCTTACTGAAGCTGACTTTTATTAAAGAAAAATATAAAAGAACATTTTTTAAACAGAAAAGGAAAGGCCTGAGATGCAGGAAAGAAAAGAAGAATAAAGAAAGTGGAAATCTTATGGTTAATTGAAAAACACATAGTTTGAAACAATTTTAAAAAACCAATAATAGCAATATGATACAATGTAACAGAATTAAAATATATCATAAGATGAAAGTGGATGAATGCAATTAGAGTATTGTTATTGTATTATTCAAAAGAAGGGTAAAGATACTCATTAACTCTAGACTTTGGCAAGTACTCATGTTATTATTACCCAGGGACTTGTTAAAAAATTAGAACACCATATGAGTCTTTTAAACTAGTAAAAGGAAAAATTTGTGTTGAGTGGAAAAATAAGAAAAGAAGATAAGAAAAGAAAGAGAGAGAGGATAAATGTAGGATAATTAAAAAGCAGAAAATTAAAAACTTAGATACAAAACCATGTATGTCACTCATTACCAGAAATACAAATGGACTAAATACTCCAGTTAATTGAAAATTTTTAGACTGGATAAAAAATAATTTTTAAAACCTCTATGCTATTTGCAAGAGACATAACTAAAACAAACAAACAAAAACATAGAAAGCTTGAAAATAACAATGGAATAAAGATATATATACACACACACATCAACAAACTTCAAAACAAAACTTTAATAGAGAGGATCAAAAGGCCAAGGGTTTGTTCATTGAACAGACTAATACAATTGATGGGTCTCCAGTGAAATTGATCCAAAAAAATAAAGGTACAAATAATTTCAATAATGAAAAGGGAGATAGAAATGCAGTCAGATATTGTAAGGATAATCAGAACATATTATAAACTATTATATGCCAATAAATGTAAAAATTTCAAAGGACAAATTCCTACGAAAATAAGACTGATCAAACCTAATTCAAGAAGAAATAGAAAATGTGAATAGTCCTATAACCATTAAAGAAATCAAAATAGTTCTCAAAATTTTTCCTACAATGGAAACTCCAGGTTGAAATGGCTTCATCAGATTGCTCTACCAAACAATCAAAGCAAAATTAATTCCAATCTTAAACTATTAAAAAAAGGAGAAAAGAAGGAATACTCAGCAATGTAGTTTATGATGCTATCATACTGTTAATACCAAGGCTCCAGAAGAATAGAATGAAAAAGGAAAATTATGAGGTAATGTTACTAATAAACTTAAGAACAAAAATTCTACGCAGACAATAGCAAATCTTAATCTAGTAATTTAAAAGAAAATTGTTGTTGGAAACAATGAAGACGTGCACATCCCTTCTTAACATAGAGTAATTTTTTTGAGATTACTAGGTGACTCATAAGTTTGAAAAGTTGCCCATCACAAGTCAAGCTAATATTAGCATATTAACCATATGCTAATATACCTTTGCCCACATCCTTAGTAGTTCATATAAAATAACATCTGACATGGAGGTGGTTCTATTTGAAATAGATGATACATCATAATTCTTTTGCCCTTTCCTAGGAATTTTTTTCAAAATCAGTTAATATAGTACATCATAAAACTGATTAAAGGAGAAAAACCATGTAATAACAATGAGTAGAGACATATTAGATTTATCAAGGGGGAAAGCTAATCAATGTCTAAGCACATTTTGAATAAACATAGTATAATTCTATATAGGTAGGGATGTTATACTAGGACAGTTCAAAATAGGGAATATATATAAAGGACTTTAAAATCTAGAATACTTTCATAATGTCTTCCTTTGTGAAGTTCCAGGATAAAATATTAGATAGATTATAATTAAGAGAGAAAGAGATGGGTTGACAGCAACACCTCTGTATTTGTACCATTGAAAGAATATTGATACATAGAGTTTTTGTAATCCTTGCCGTCCACTCTTACTGAAGGTTCTTTTTGAACTTCACTGTTTTTGCTCATTTTGAAATTATGAGGTGAAAATAACTAACATGTTTATGGAATGTTATAGGTTCCAAAGCTATGTAAAATACACTGTTTTATTTAATCCATAAAATGATTCTGAGAAGATCTTATCATTATCCCTATTTTACAGCCAAGGCGAAAAGAGTGAGAAAAGTGTAGTATATGAAATACTACAGACAAGTCAAGAAAGATGAGGAATGAGAAATAATAGTGAATTAAACAACCTGAAAATCACTGGTGACCTTGACCAGAGAGTTTCTGAAGGGTGGTGGGTTTACAAAAGAATGGGAAGAGAGAGATTGGAAGTGGACAGAATAGGAATCCCTCAAGGAGCTTTGCTGCAAAGGGGAGCAAAGAAATGCTGTGGCAGTTAATGGAATATGTGGAATCAAGAGCAGAGTTTTACTTTTTTAAAATTAGAGAAGTAATGGCATGCTTGCATGACGACAATGGAATCAATGGAGCAGGAATCAAAACATTGATAAAGTAGGAGGGCTGAGAGCATTAAGGGCCCACTTGAGGATTACTGCCCTGAATTAAAGTCTGGCCAGTCAGCAATGTTGTGTATGTTTCCCTCATTCAGCTGCACTAGCTTAGCCTAGAATGGGCAGTGTTGGGTTTAAATGAGGTGTGGCTTTGCCAAGTCTTTAGTACAAAGTGGCTAAGTCTTATAGATCCTTTGCCCTGTCCTTGTAAGTAAGAATACATCATTTACAATAATACTTAATGATAATAACAATACAATATTAAAAATGACAATAATAAAGTCACCACCACTACCATCACCATTAAGCACCACTTCCAAATACTGTTCCAGCACCAAATTACATTATCAGTAGTCCTTGCAAATATTCTATAAAATGAGTGTTATCCACATCAGTCTACAGAAGAGGAAACTGAAGCTCAGGGCTAGTAAACAGTAACTCCAAGTCTTTTAGACTCCCACATCCATGATGTAAATTGCCTGCCATAGTATTTGGAACATAGTAGGTTTTCAGAAAAAGACAGCTCTTATTATTTAGTTATATCTGCTACATCATTTTCCTAGAGGGCATCAGGAAGAATGCAAAGAATTCTGCCCAATAAATGCTTTAAAATGTCAAGATACTGTAGAGTTGGGCACTGTTTTTACTGGGCACGATCAAGTTGTTAATTGATAGCATCAGGCTGCGTGACCAGGGCTCGCTGGTCTTCTTTGCTTCTACTCCAGATCCAAACTGAAGAAGCCCTGTCTTTGTGTATGACTGGCTCTCTATTTTCATTGACCTTCTATGTTTCTCTTTACCTACTGCACCAAGACTTTAGCAATTCCCATTAAGTGACGTGACATAAAGAAATGGCAAAAGTCCCTTTTTCAACTCCTTCCAGGAAGGGGCTACTCCATACAGAACTCAAATGTATGAAAATCCATATCCACTACCTGAGAGGCTCCTGCTTCCATTTTACAACCTCAGCAAAATGACCTCTTTATAGGCAGAGATTCCTCAAACAGATGTATGAAACTCACCACTCTTTCTAAGGAGGGAGGGCAAGTAAGTCACTTAGAGTTTAAATTAGGGCTGTTTCAAAAGACAAATAATCCTGTTGAAAAACAAAAAATTTACCCTTGAAATAATTTCTTCCAGAATGGAAGGGAGAGGAGGGGTGGTGGGTGGAGACAGAGGCCTGGTGCCCTGGCTGCAGTGGAAGCCTCTGGAAGACCAGGCGGAGTGAGGCCTCACAGAGTGAAGCCCCGGGTCACAGAGCTGTCGGGGCTGCTGTTTGTTAGTTCAAGTCCTGCTCTGTGTCAGCTCTGACCAACAGGGTTCCGCATGCAGAGGCCTCGCACCTGGCACTTCAGACCCGATTTCCTAGTGCAAAATGGCTGGGCCGACACCTCAGCTCGCGGGGCCCGGTGTGGAGTTCGCGACACAGAGCCTGAGCTCTAGCCAACAAGGCTCTCGAGAGCTCCGCCCCCTCCCTCCCGCTGACTCTGACGGGATCCCTATACAGCAGCCCCGCCCACAGCCCGCGAGGGAGCGCACGCTCTCGCCTTTCCATTCTCTGATCAAAATATAAAGTTTTCCTTTGCTTCTGAACCAAACTCAGTCTCGATCTGTTGGTTCCAATGACACTGGGCAGGGGGACCCAGGTTGGGGCTCACTCTGGAGGATCGCTAACAGAATTTGAGAACATTGTAACTTCAATGAACAGTTGTGTGAACCAAATAAAGAAAACTTTTCTTCCCCTTTCTTCTTAAGGGAAGAAAAGATTACTTTTAGATGGTTTCTGAAAACGTCAGTAAATTTCCTGTAGAAAAACGGACAAGATGTTAATAAATTGGGAAAGAATTTTTGAGCACATGCTGTTCCTAACACAGTTCTAAAGGCAAAAATATTCCACGGGATCCGGTGCTGGGAGTATGGGGAGAAGATAAACCTTGGAATTACTTAGAACTGTTCTGTAATTAGCGTATAAATGACCAAAAATATTAAATATCATTATAACAGCTTCCAAATATTCAGTTCACTCATTTAATTTTTTTCTACTTGATTATCTTCTACCATAACAAAAACTCCATTCCTGGATCTTGTTTGAGAACTCCAGATTCTTAAAAAAGTATAAAAATTGATTGAAATAATTAATTTCTTCATTGATAGCAGATTTCTAAAAATGTTTACTTTTCATATTTATTCAAATAAAGTAAGGTTTAATGTTAATAAATTTTATGAAATATGTGACTCTTCATATCTTATTGTTTTATAACTCTAGAAAACATACAAGAACTCTTTTAAGAGAAAGTAACAGCTTTCATTTTAAAAACAACAACACACACACACAGGATAATAAAAACATTATTTTCCATGCTATTAAATTAAAAAATGGAAATGTTCACAGGAATTTTCTTTCACCATTATGAGATGAGCATATGTGATAATGGACATTTAGAAGCAAAAATAAGAAAGTAGACAGTGCTATTTCTAGAGAATGTAGCTTTTCCATTTGTATATTAAGGATGTATTTAAGTTTCAAATCAAAGACATGAGATCACTAATCAAAATATTTTACAAAGTAAGTGTCAACTGAATTCTATCTTCATATTAATTACAAAAACTGCTTAAAATGGACATAAGAAAATAAAGACAGTTATGATGTCTTAGTATAGCACTTTTTTTTCAGGAAGCAAAGAGGTGGGGAAATAAAAGACTTTCTTTTAACCTAAGTCTCAAAAAAAAGAAAAATGCTCATTGATATCAAAAGCCAAAGAGTGAATTTTAAAATGGTCTCATCTCAATAAGAATTGATAAAGAAGAGGTGAATTTCATTTGCAGTTGATATGATTATATATCTGGAAAATTCCAAAAAGTAAATGGAAAACTACCACAATAAGTGAATTTCGTGAAGTAGTAAGTTATAAAATTAATATATGTAAATCAATAGTCTTCTTATATTAAACCAGGAAATGTGTGTGTGTATTATAAACTCTATATAAAGAGGCAAAATCTTGCTTATAATTAGAAAAATGCAAATTAACCCTTCATTAAATACCATTTTTCACCTATGGATAAAAAAAAGTTAAAGTTTGAAAACATAACATCACTGATGAGCCTCTGAGACAAAGGCACATTGCAAATAGGAAACTAAAATAGATTTTAACACTTAACAGACGTCAAAAAAGCCAGTAAAATCCCTTTGACATTAGCAATCACACTTCTGGGGATCCATTCCAAAAGCACCCTGAGACAAATGTAGACGTATACGTCAGGGCAATTCACTGTAAGAAGCCACTTTTAGATGGCAACATGTATCAGTCAACCATTGTCACAATAATTTTGTGTAACAAATCACAACAAATCTCAGTGGCTTACAGAACACTCATGTATTTCCTGCTCCTGTTTTTGCTAGCTAGCTGGGCGTTTCATAGACACATGTGGCCTTGGCTCCTGATCACAGGTGAGTTAGAGGTAGGTTGCCCAAGCTGTTGTTGGACTACTGGGCTACATGGGGCAGATGTACAAAAGAGCAAGCCCAGAACACATGAACTTTTCTCAAGCCTCAGCTTGCATCAGGTCCACCAATATACTCTTTACCAAAGCAAATCACCAAGACAAAGCCAAAATCACTGTTTGGTCAGTATACATTATATACCATGAGGAAAGGATATGGACTTAATATTACTATGGGGGAGTAAAGAATCAGCACTATAAGTTGCTGTATTACTCAACCCAAATTTTCATCAACACGGAACTTGTTGAACAAAGTATGGCACATCTGAAAACTAGGTAACTATGAAGCTATAACAAGGAATAACATAGTTCTATGAAAAAATATCAAGTAATGAGAAATTTTATATATTGAACTTCCCATCATGTCTAAGTACCAAGCTGTATTATAGCTATAACACAAAAAATGTAAATATGACTCAGGTTACCTCAGGTCTCAATTTATATTTACAACATAAAACTATGCTTACTCATGTTTAGTTTATAGCTCAGTGTTTACACAGCACAAGAAGAGAAAAGAAAGAATAGTGTGGGTGGGAAGGAGGGAGAACATGTTTCAGGAAACTTGGACCGTAATTCTAAAAGGAATTGAGCCTAAATTGCTGGCTGACCTTAGACAAACTTCTGAGAGCTCTCAAGGCTGAGCATTGTTTTAGGTACAGTAAAGTTTGGTTTGGTCTGGTTAAAAGATCTTATCAGCCATACTTCCCTAGCTATGCACATTATTCAAATTCAGGATATCCTCTGCTATCCTCTGGGACCTCTTGATGACTTAACTGTCAGCCACTGCCACTATTTACCTTCCATCCTTAGGCCATTCTTTCTTCTTATTCAGAACAGCAACACAAAGAAAAGTACCATAAAAACTCTTTTCCTTACTAGGTGCTTCAGCCTTGTCCATCTGTATGTTGATTTCTTAGTTTTCTCCCCATCTTTCTGTAATTATTATATTGAGACACTTGGATTCTCTCTCTTCCTTTGTTTCTATATCTCCACCAGTGACACTTGCTCAGCTCATCAACAATCCCAGTAACAGCATAAACTACACTCTTTGCAAGACAGAGAAAGTGGAAAGGATTAGAGACTGCACTAACTGCAAGTTCCCTAGATCAGGGTTTCCTGTAAGAAGCTGTGCACCAAAATTATTGATACCAGGGAAACTTTCAGAAAGTTTCAATTCTGGTCTTTAACTCCAAAGTTTCAGCATTAAAATTTAGTGTAAAAGAGTAACATTTGGTCTTATAGAGTTGAGAACCACGGCTTTAAATAAAAAGAATGGTTGAGTATCTGAAAATAGGTTTTAGAAGACTGTAGGACAGGGAAAATTCTATTTATAGAACCAAAAATAAACTTGGCAAGAGTAAAAGGACAAGAACTGATACTATTTTTTAATATCTCCAAAGAAGTGTGTTCAATGCAACAGTAATTAATCAAGTGTTTAATGTGCTGCTCTGTTCTTATTTGTACCACCAAAATTGTTTTGTGACAGTTCTGACTCATTTTCTTTTGTCTTATCCTGTGGTTCCTGGAGACAGGATGAGAATAAAGTTATCTCTTGGGTAGCTTAAAACAAAAAAATCTCCTCACATGAACATATCTGATAGACCTAATTTTCTAACCCATTGCTTTCCTATAAACCCTGCAAATCCAAAATTCAAGCCAATAGAAGCACAATGTTTGAAATTCAGATTAGTACTATCTTTCATTTCTTTGTTTCTTCTAAAGTGTCCTTCCAACCCCATCAGTATCATAATTCACATAATCTTTGATGTATATTTCAACACTCTCTGTTTCCTCTTGCCTACAAAAGTGGTTCAGCATTAGGTTATGCTCTGCAGCCGATGTCAAACACAGTTATGCCAGCTGGCTTAATCTATTAAATACTACTCAAAAAAGGGAAAAACTGAATAAATTCCATCTTTGCCTACATGTAATTGAAAGTTTTGTGAAGTGTTAAAAGAGTGCCACTCACTTTTGTTTCTTGATGGTAGTCAAATGCTTTATACAAAATAACAACTAGGAACAAAATCTGCTGTCACTGCTCCATTGCTTACCCCAAGTTGACACATACATAGTTACTCTATTTCCTTCAAGAAAAACAGATTTTGTGTTTTTGTGTGTGTGTATGACTACAATTCAGTAAATAATATCTAAGGCTTTTAGACCAACCAAGTGCCAGGTTCATAATTTTATCATTTATCTTGTCTTTTCTTCAGCAAATCTTTGCCATACTTCAGAGGCTTCAGTGACTACCTTGAAGTGGATGACTCCCAACGTATACCCTCTGCTCACACCTCTTTTCCTGAATTTCAGGACTAATATTTACCAGGCATATCTACCTGTCCATTAAAAACTCAAAGCACACACAGTTAAATAAGAAGTCAGCCTATATTACCCCCTCAACCTCACCTCCTATCTCCATTTAATTACAAGGCTATCATTTCCTCCTAAGATTAAAAAAAGAAGAAAAAAGAACTTTCCCACTTCATCTCCATCTTGTACCAACTACTGCCAATTCTTCCTTTAACTAGTGAAATAGCCTCCTTGCTAATTTCTGTGTTCCTAGTCTCATTTATCTTTTCCTAACATCTAAATCTGATCATATCAGTTTCTTGTTGATATTTCTTCAATGACCCCCACTGTTAAATAAAGGATAAAATTAACAATCTAAACAATTTATTTGCATGGCCTGTAAGATCCCTTAGATTCTTGCCCGCTGGTACAATAACATCCTCATCCACCAAGCTCCTCATTTCTGGCACTCCAGCAATGCTAATACATCCGACTTTATCTCAAGACTTCTGGCTGTCTCGTGCCTCCATGCCTTATATCTTTGTTCCTTCTCCTTTATATGTCATTCAACATATTTTATTGAAAGCAATAAAAACTGATTCAAGCAGAAAGGGAATTTTTGAAAAGTACACCTAAAACCACAGAAAATCACTGAGAAGTCTGGATAATCAAACTCAAAAAAAAAAAAAAGGCAGGAACAGAAGGAGTTGAGGCCAGAGATTACAATTCAGAATACAATTCCTTCATTGGACCAAGGATGGCACCACTGGAACCACTATTCCTGGAATTGGATATTAGCTGCACTGCTACTGCTACTATCAGGAGGATTTCCCCATTGGTCTGGCGTGTGGGAGAGGGTCTGAATGACCAAGACTAGCCATCTGGCTCATGCTTTATTTGCCAGAGAACTAGGAATGTGAATCTCTCCAGTGGCACTATTTGCTCCTATGTCAAACAGTACAGAATTACCAAAATATAGAAAGAGTATTCAGATGTTACTGAAACAAACAAACAAAAACCGCAATGCATTAGTTTCCTATTGCTGCTGTAATAAATTACCTCAGGCTTAGTGGCTTAAAACAACACCAATTTATTATCCTGTAATTTGTGAAGGTTAAAAGTTCAAACTGAGTGTAACTGGTCAAAAGAGTATTACTGGTCAAGGACTCAGTAGGACTGTGTTCCTTCTGGAGGTTCTAGGGGAGACTGTATTTCCTTCCCATCTCCAGTTTCTAGAGGCTGCCTGATTCCGTGGTTCATGGCTCCACATTACTTCAGCCTCTGCTTTTATCATCTTCTCTGGCCCTTTCCTTTTTCTTCTACTTATGAGAACTAAGTAATCCTACCTATCTCAAGATCCTTACCTTAATCATATATGCAAAGTTCCTTTTACTGTATAAGGTAACATTCACCGGTGTCAGGGGTTAGGAAGTGGACATTTGCGGGGTGGGGTGGGGGTGGGGGACATTAATTCGCCTACCATGAACCAAAACAAAAATAAACATGATTTTTCCTCCATGAAAAGGAAATCTAGAAATCCTCTAGATTTCCTCAGACAAACTAAGGCATCTTCCTTATAGGCTAAGAGTATATTTTGTACATTTCTATCACTGGTACTCGTAGGATCTCTCAGCTTAGATTACTAAACTGTGAGTGCCATGAGGGCAAGGGCTGTGCCATCTTCAGCTCTGTGTCTCCAATAATAATCACATTATTTGACACTTAGTAGATATTTTTAAAAATATTAGCTAATTAACAAAGTACTAACCATAGTTGGGACTAAACGTGTTTGTAAATTGAGACCTTTTCTTTGTTTCCTGTTAGAAATGTATTTAACTATATATGGTTTCTAGAGATTGTTGTATCATGGTAAAAAGAGATCAGTGAATTAGTCTGCTCCAAAACTAGTCTTTTTCAAGATGGACAAATATTAACGTTAAATCATATATTCTCCCTCCTTGGGTATTAGCTGAAGATTTATTCCTATCTGCTTTTTCCCTATAGGCACCAACAATTTCAATGTATCTATAGTAATTAAACATCTTGTGAAGTAATCTAACTTTTCATCTTTGGAAAATAGAGAATAGTCTACAAAGTACTATATATTATAAGAAATCCAAGATCTATGATGCTGGAAAAGAATACAAGTTCTCTCACAACTATATGTATTTATAAATACTGTGTTTAAAAAAGAATTGGGTCATGACATTAAGCAAAAGTCTTAACTTATGACAACTAGATTTCAAAATGTGCTTTTAGGGTTTTTTCCCAACTGCAGGAAAATTTCTCATTTGTATATTACTGGATGCAAAGAAAAAAAAAATCCTTACAGATTGCTCTAGGTAAGGCTTATTTCATTCAGAGGTTAACAATATTGATATTATAATGATCTCAATATTTATTAATAAATATCTCCATGACATAGTTTTCTGTGACAAAAATCATAGTTTTTCAATAAAATATTTTGTTAGGTATGTAGCATATTGCACAGACTGCAGAATAATTGAAAGAAATGGCACACACTTGCTCAATACCATGAAAATAAAGGAAGTCTGGATAATTCACAGCTAACTAACCATTATTTTTCTGTGCATGTAACTCATCAGCAGCATCAGTGGAAAATAACAGGTATTAACGACTACAGAGCCAGGTACCTACCATCTTATTTCAATAACTAGATTAGATTTTGTAGTTTAAGTTTGCCTCATCATTTCACTTCTTTGCCAGCCTCGTAAGAACAGCCATAAAATGAAAGTGTACTGTTCCCATTAGATGTTTCTGGTAGCAAATAACAGAGTGAGTCACCACGTGAGACATATGGAAAATTTTAAACTCAGCCCCTCCTTGTCTAAACAGCCTATAGATTACAATTGCCTAGTAGGCCAGCAAACAAGCATTATACTTCTACAAATGTAAATTCATAACAAAGTCAATAGATGTTAGTGATTGTAACTGAAGAGAAAAAGCAATATAATTACTTTAATTGTAATGGAATACATTTAATGAAAAATGACATTTGCAAAAGTCATTTTATTTTGTACATGTAAGTAGGAGATGAAAGACTACCCTCCTAGGCTGTATATCTGGGTCTTTGAAATAAACTGATTGCAGGCAGATTAACAAGAGAAAAAGGTATACAAATTTATTAATTTTAAATATTACATGCACAGGGGCATCATGGGGAAAAAAACTGAATACCCAAGAAAAGGTAAGATTTGAAAGCTTTCACAGTTGGTCCTTTCTATCTGCAGGTTTCACATCCGCTGTTGGTTGAATCCATGTATTTGAGCCCGAGGATACGGACCCGTGGATAAGGAGGGGAAACTGTGCATTTTACATAAGGGACTTGAGCATTCGTGGAATTTGGTATCTGCAGCGGTCCCGGAGCCAATCCCCCACAATACTGAAACTGAGCAGGACCCTGTGGGGACTTCCTGGGTACACAAGCTCCTCCATGTCCCGTTTCTTCTTTGTTAAAGAAAAGGCTTTAGTCTCCTAGGCCTTACCTGAGTTCCAATGAGCAGGCTCAAGTATTTAATTATTTTAACAATAGAATCACAGGACTCCTAGTTCCTCCTGAACAATACAGATAACAGTCTGATGCATATCTTTGAGTTGTTCTGCAGAAACTAAGAACCCTCACCCAGGTGGAGGATGGTGACTACAAGCCGGAGACCCCAGACTGGTTGGAACCAGAGGTTGATGACTGAGATTCCGAAAACATCACCCTGTTACCTCACCACCAACCAATCAGAAGAAGGTCCATGAGCTATCACTCCTCCTAAGACTCTCTCTCCTAATACCGTCTTTAAAAACCCTTGCCTGAAAGCCATTGAGGAGTTCAGGTCTTTTGAGAATGAACTGCCCATTCTCTTGCTTGGTCCTGCAATACATTTTTCTCTGCTCCAAACTCCAATGTTTCAGTTTGTTTGGCCTCACTGTGCATTAGGCCCAGGGACTTGGGTTTGACAACAATACCAAGGGACTGTTTGTCATCTTAATAGGGGAAGGAGAGGGGAGATGCAGGTCACTTAGGGGAGAGTAAATGGTTTTTAGGAAAGATGAATGGGTCTTTCAAAGAATAGATGGGAGGTATAATAGTTTTTTACAAAGTTTTTTGACTTCTAGTCTCCTTTTCTGTGATAAGAATCAATCTACCCTGGTTGATGAAACTCCTGGTGAGAGGATTTATGGCGCTTGAGTTCCTTTTGGAGGATCAGAGAAAGGAGTTCAGAGAAAGTCTCTCCCTGTATTTGCTGTTTCTCAAGTACCCTCAGCACAAAATAACCAATATACCAAAGCCCCATATTCTGGAGTGGCATGTCCTGAACTCCTTCATTTATCAGTACTTGATTAAATTAGCCCCAAAATTCAGATTGCTAATAAATCAAGAAAAACTTTGGCTATGCAGATTAGAAATAGGATTCTCCTATAAACGAAATGATAAATGTTTTTGAAATTTTTGAATTTGGAAGTTAAATTCTTTAGGAACTCTATTAATAGCTTAGAGCGAGATTACATCTCTTTCATTACCTTTATATCCTACATAAATCTAACTGAGCTGTTTTCATTTTCCTTTATCTCTTCATGCTATCTTAAAAGTGTGTGCTTTTGAATGCCAATATCCTCAAGATGAGATTCATATGTCCTCACAGGAGTGGAAATAAAAAGACAGAAATCAAGACACAATTTGTAAAATTGGTAATGTAGTCATTTTTTGACTGGCATTATATAGTACAACAGAGCCATTGTTATGTTCTAAGTTGTGCTTTGTCAGTGATATGACTCACCCAAGTTGCTTTTCTGTCATTCCTGTTATTTTCCCTATGGATAGTCCATCTAAATCACAAGGAGCACGTTATTAATCTACCTTTGCAAGGGCACTTGATAGAAAAAACAGCAGCCTTCTCAAGAGAGCACAATTGTATTCACATGAAGTTAATCTGAAAAGGGTCGAACTTTTTGAAATGAATTATCTGCAGTTAATGGTCCTAAGAGAGCAGAAAATTATCATTTTAGAGAAATCCAGCAAAATGGGTTTTCTTATATCGTCAAAGAAGATGGGAAGAAAAATTTTACCTGAATGTGGGTGTCTAAAGATCCTAATAGTGTGTGTGTGCATGTGTGTGTCTGTGTGTGTTTCTAAGTCCATTGTGCATATAAATATTTGGCAAAAACTAACTTACTTCCCTTTAGTTTGGGGTGAATTTGTTAACTAACAGTCAGGATACATAGGCATTCAAACTTCACAAACTGCTTCCACAGGCATTATTTTAATTAAATCTCACAAACTTCCTGTGAAATGATATTATAATTTCACTTTTACAACAGAGAATCTGATGCTCAAAGATCTTATGGTATCTGGCCAAAAGAAGAATCTTCTAATGCCATTTCCTTTGTTCTTTTTACGAAAGCTCAGCAAGTCTTACTTGTATTGAGCATATGACACAATGATCTAAATATGAAAGTCTTGGGATTTCTATTAGATGTTTATCACTTTTTACTAATAAGCATGTGCAGAACAAAAGAACATTCTTTAATTTGAAACAGATGTCAAATTGTGGGTTAAGAAAATTTAGAAGCCTGGTGTCAAATATTGTAAATGCAACAGAAAGAAAAACTTTATTAAAAAGTATTCCCAACTGAAAATGTAAACAATTTAGCATAATTTTAGGACAAAATATAGTTTTGAGTTCCTAATCTAATAAAGAAAGTAAGGTAGACACTATGGGTTAGCTACACAAAAGCCATTCATAACCAAATTTCCCCTTTTCTTCCTCTAATAAACAGGTTGGAATGGTAAAATGCTCACTTTCCCTGAGTGCCTTAGAGGACATAACATGAGAATCAGTTTTGCCCAGGAAATGTGAACAGAAGTTGCTGAGTAGGAATTCTGGCAAAGTTTTTAAAGGAAAAGATTAAGTCAGTCTCCTTGCCTTTAGCTTTTTGCTTTCCCCTTTCTTCCACCTGGAATGTGATGCAATATCTAGGAGAACAGGATCATTTTATGACCAGTGACAAAAGACACATGTACAGAATGGAAATCAGGGAAATGAAAGGATTTGTCTTTGAATAACTACCCCAGGCTCCTTATTCAGTGGAATAGAAAAAGCTCATAGTTGTTGAGCCTGACTTTATTTGCAGCCAAACAGAAATTTAACAAATACAAAATGTGTGCCTGAAAATTGGGGTGCTGAACAAACAAAAATGAAAATATTGACTTTGCTAAGTGTAAAAGTAGTAGGACCCTGAGAGGTAAAGTCCTAACAATTTCTGGGAAGCAGGGTATTGATTCTTGCTATACAAAGAAAAACATTTGGTGTAACTACAGCCTGCTGTAGTCAACATGCTGACTCAGGTTTCAACTTTAAGGGAAATAATAAGAAAAATCAGAATCCTGACCAGTGCCAATTTCAGCAAATTCCCACAAGAAAGGATGGGTCTTCCAGATTTGGTCTACCAAATTTGCAAATCAAAGAGAGACGCTCTTTGTAGCTGCAATCCGTATTGACTAAGATTACCATAATGTGGAATCTTGTTAAGTGTTGAAAGGACAAATTCAGGTTCAGGATGGGGAAATCAGGACTACAGGGGAGTCTGTGTATTTGAAAAGGTTAAATGTTGCAGGCTTACAGGAAACTCAATTGGACCTCTAGTTTTCTCAAGCCTGTAAAAATGGTCTGCTGTTCAAAGGTTTGGAAGTGGCCGAAAAAATGGAATTAAAGATTTACCTCAAAAAAAAAAAAAAAGAAAAAGATTTACGTCACTGAAGTCCCCAGTTTTAAATTTCGTCAAAGAAATTGCATTAAACTAAGGGCTAGGAAGATGGAAAGAGCAGAAAGGCAAACACGTAAAAACCGAAACTTTTGAGGTTTAAGGATTAAAAATACATAATATCCGTAATTACTTTGTCATAGATATGACCAAACACAAATTAACTGAGCACTTGCTGATTTTAAAGAGAATTAAGGGGCCTCCATGGTGGCGCAGTGGTTAAGAATCCGTCTGCCAATGCAGTGGACACGGGTTCGAGCCCTGGTCTGGGAAGATCCCACATGCCATGAGCAACTAAGTCTGTGCACCACAACTACTGAGCCCGTGAGCCTAGAGCCTGTGCTCCTCAACAAGAGAAGCCACTGAAATGAGAAGCCCTCGCGCTGCAAGAAAGAGTAGTCCCCGCTTGCTGCAACTGGAGAAAGCCCGTGAGCAGCAATGAAGACCCAATGCAGCCAAAAATAAATAAATAAAATGAATTTTAAAAAATGTAAAAAAAAAAGAGAACAGAGAGAATTAAATTGCCAATTAATTTCTGACTATAACCTCAAGAGCCAGTGAATGTCCAAAGCTAAGACAAATTCCAGGCCCCTAAACTCAGACCAAGAGAAGAGAACTTGAGAAATCTCTGCAGCCCCTAGTAAGGGCATCATCCCCCATGTCCACGTCAGACATCACCAAGGAAGATGAGAGATAAAGCAGATCTTCTCAAGAACAGAAGCAAAGATAAACTGAGGAATTTTCTCTATCATGATAGAAAGTTGTCCCTTTTCCTAAAGAGCAGGATAAGTTGTTTTTTAATTTATCATTCTCCCTTTCTCCAAATGACATGTTTATTGCAGATATCTCACAGTTCTCTGCCACTGTAAACTGGATGCGTGAAAGCAAATAACTTGTTATTTAAGCTTATATGCTATCAGGTCACATCCACATTAGAAAAACTGCATGTCACCCCAATATCCTAAACTTGAAACTAGATGTAATAAGTGAATCACACTTTTAGATTGTGTTTCTCATGGAGGAAGTTAGTACATTAACTATGAAATAAGAAATAATATATTGAGTCGCTAAAAGATTGTGGCAGACAAGGCAGGTTAGTTCTCCAAAGGCATTCATAATTCATGTTTGTTTTGCCTTTCCTTACTATAGCAGATACAGCTGCAATCCATGTTGACTCAGCTTCCCCTAATTTGGAATCTTTTAAGTGTTGAAAGGACAAACTCAGGTTCAGCATGGGGAAATCAGGAAAACAGAGGGTTTCCCTACTATCCTACCTTGAGAAAAAGAGTAGTCATGAGATCCCATTCTAGACAATGAGATGTTTGCTGAAGCTAAAGAAGGACTTATTGGAGAGATTTTTTTTTTAGTATTTTTTTTAATTTAATTAATTTATTTTTGGCTGCATTGGCTCTTTGTCGCTGCATGCGGGCTTTCTCTAGTTGCCGAAAGTGGGGGCTGCTCTTCGTTGCGGTGCGCAGGCTTCTCATTGCGGTTGTTTCTCTTGTTGTGGAGCATGGGCTGTAGGTGCACGGGCTTCAGTAGTTGTGGTACATGGGCTCAGTAGATGTAGTTTGCGGGCTCTAGAGTGCAAGCTCAGTAGTGTGGCGCACGGGCTTAGTTGCTCCACGGCATGTGGGATCTTCCTGGACCAGGGCTTGAACCCATGTCCCCTGCATTGGCAGGCGGATTCTTAACCACTGCGCCACCAGGGAAGCCTGAGAGATTTTTTTTTTAAGGGACAGATCTGAAAGTCTTCTTGACTTCTTGACCCTAGCCTTTTCCCTTTGTTTTTTTTTTCCCTACTTAGAACATGCATTTGATGTCTATAAGTGCAGCAACCATTTCCTGACCACAAGGATGAAAGAGCCATAAGATAAATTTTGATGGAACAGGAATATAGAATAATTTGGGTCTATGATTATATACTTGAAAGATTATACTAGTCCAGGATTTCCTTCTCCAGAATTCTTGTTTTATAAGTAAACCCTACAAATACATTGGTTAACTATTATTTAATAGTAAAACTCTTCAAAATTCAATGGCTTATCACTCTTATCTCCATGGGTAACTCTATATAAGATAGGCTTAGCTGGGGTGGTTTGTCAGGGTGGTTCTGCTCCACATGTCTTTCATTCTTTTTCTGGGACTAGCAGAATAGCCCAAACAAATTCTTACGATGATGGTAGAAGCACAAGAAAGCAAATGATAATCCAAAAGGTCTCTTAAGGTCTAGACTTAAAACTGGCATGTTCCTTCTAATGGCTATAGCAAGTCACATGGCTGAATCCTAGTCAAAAGGGGGAAATATGTAATAGGGAAGACGCTCTGTATTATATTACAAGTTAATCACTAAAGTGATGTAGCTTATAAGCTTAAATTACACATAATAGCCCATCTCTGGGAACCCTGCCTCCCAGGTAATGAGCATTAAGCTAAAATACCTCTGTTTAGCTTAAAGCAAACATCTTGGCCAGGCCCACGTGTGAATGACTGCAGGCAGGAAGAAATTAACACATCCCCGCCAGAGGCTGACTGGAACCAGGAAATGTTTGACTTTACCCCTCCTCTTCTGGTATAAAAGAAGCCTGTATTCTATCTCAGCCAAGATGGTTTTTTGGAACACAAGTCCACCATCTTCTCTGTTTTCTGGCTTTCCAAATAAAGTCACTATTCCTTGACCTAATAACTCATCTCTCAACTTATTGGCCTGTCATGCAGTGAGCAGTATGAGCATGGACTCAGTAACAAATGGGCTCTACCCCATTTAGAGTAAAAAACTGCAAAGTCAAAAAAAAAAAACAGAAAAACAAAAAAACATGGGCTTCCCTGGTGGTGCAGTGGTTGAGAGTCCACCTGCCGATGCAGGGGACACGAGTTCGTGCCCCGGTTCGGGAAGATCCCACATGCCTCGGAGCGGCTGGGCCCGTGAGCCATGGCCGCTGAGCCTGCGCGTCCGGAGCCTGTGCTCCGCAATGGGAGAGGCCATAACAGTGAGAGGCCCGCGTACCGCAAAAAAAAAACAAAAAAAAACTGCAAAGTCACATAACAAAGGACAATGGATCCAGGAAAGGATGAGTGAATATTTGCAACAAATAATGCAAGCTACCACAGTTGATATTATCCACATTTTCTATTAGTTGCACACGAATACAAATTTAACTATATCACCTATATGACTGTTGTAAGGGTTAAATTAGCAATGTAGAGCAACCAGTACAATGTTAGGAACAAAATATGCAGTGAGTAGTTACTATTATTACCCAGTTGTATCCTCCAACATAATCCAAATTGAAGTCAACAAAGGAACTAT
The DNA here is from genome assembly GCF_008692025.1 of Phocoena sinus. Classification (NCBI taxonomy): domain Eukaryota; kingdom Metazoa; phylum Chordata; class Mammalia; order Artiodactyla; family Phocoenidae; genus Phocoena; species Phocoena sinus. The sequence goes on from NC_045771.1 coordinate 84,451,545, forward strand.
CCTAAAATACTAAAACACAACAATCATAACATAGGAGTGATTTTTTTACTTTTTGCAAATTATATTTTATGACATAATTTAATGTATTTTAATTTTAGCAAAGCCAGTACTATAAAACTAAAATAAGACTAGAGAACAAAAATATTGTTGGGCTGCACCCCTCAGGCCTACAAGCCCAGTGCCTGCCCAGCTTCAAGACCGAAGAAAGAGCCCAGAGTCAAGAACAGAGACATTAATGGCTAATGGATAGGGGGAGCTTACACGTCTGAAGCAAGGTCCTGGAGCCATACCCCACCATGTGCGGAGGGCAGTGGGGGAGGACATGGTGGCAGTATTCGCTCCTGGGGAAAGGGGAGATTGCCAGTTATAGGGGGAATTGATGTCAGGTTGGCTCATCGGTTATCAGGGAAACTAACAGATGGGCACACCCCTCACAGCCTTTTTGATAAGAACAATCACTAGCTGGGGCCTGGGGCAAGTACATAGGAAGGTCAGTCATGTGAGTAGGGTATAGGTGGAGCAGGCACTGGTTGAGCAGGGGATGTCCAGAGAGCAAGAGAACAGCTATCTTGAGTGGTCTGACCATACAAATATTTCTGGTGATTCTGAGTTCTTTTGTTATCTACCTATTTAAACGATAGTTATAAAAACAATAGAATACATTACCGTTCATAGAAAATAAATATTTTGTTGATAACCAAACTTACTAACATGTAAACACTGCATTCATGTTTGGAGTTGAATGGTTTACTGACTACTTTTTAAGCCTTCATTAAAAAGAAATTAATTTTTAAAACTGTGAAATAATATAAATAAATAAGATGGGGTTTTAAAATAAAACATTAAAATTTGCAAAAATTCCTAGTAAGACTTTTTCAATATTTGCTAGCTGATATTTCTAAAATTGCAAGTAAAGATTGTATACATGTAATACTAAGCACATATTCCCTGCATTAAGGAACAGATGATAAGAATAGCAGCCATCCAGAAAATAGAATAGTTGCATATAAACTGTCTGACTCTCAGACAATCATTATCCTATTAAATGAATCCAGACTTCCTGAAAACATGATAAATAGTTCATAGAGCAAAGAGTCAGCTGGGTCCTATTTCATCAGAGAAAATCCGGTCAGGTGACTGTTTAACAGATAGCTGTCCAGGCCCTTTTACTAAATTAAACCTAGTTGGATTAGTCTAGAGATGGATGCTATCTCAGTGTCAGTCATCAACACCAAGGCCTCTGCACGTTCTGGGATCCACTTAGGCTGAACTCAGGTTTCTCATTAACACACATTCTCATGACTATAGGAAAACACCTTGTTAGGCCTGAGCAAGAGGGGCCTCTAGGCTTGGGTCCTATGCTTTAGAGGGTCCTCTCCTCTCCTCCCCACACTTCCCCTTTCACCTCTCCTCTCTTGCCTCACACACATACACACACACACACACAAACACACACACAAACACACAAACTTAAAATTTAATTTAAAAAACACATGAACCAGTCTATCATTTGGGATCCAATGTGCAGCCCTGGCACACAGCCAGTAGCTCTAAAGAACCGCTCTCCTAAATTCCTAATTTAATACACAGTACTATATATAAAATAGGTAAACAACAAGGACCTACTGTATAGCACAGGGAACTATACTCAATACCTTGTAATAACCTATAATAGAAAAGAATCTGAAAAAGAATATATATATAATATATATATATATATATATAAAACTGAATCACTTAGCTGTACACTTGAAACTAACACAACATTGTAAATTAACTATACTTCAATAAAAAATTATATATATATATATATATATATAATGGCAAATTACCCTTCCAAAAACAAACAAAAAACCCTGCTCTCCTGATAAATGCAAGTACCAAGGAAAAGGAAACACTTCTCCACATCTCCTGCCCTATATCCAGAAACAGAAGTCAACTGTGTCCAAATGAAGGCTTGTGGTTTGGATTGTTGCTGACATTGAAGAGGGGCACTGTTTCAGAGTTCTAGAAGAATTTTATTGGTGGGATACATAGGTTTGAGGAAAGACAAACAAATAAACGAACTTCTTCCTGTCAAATAGCATAAAACAATAGTTTTTGTATAGTGAAATATAATTTCATAGTGGTGCCAAACACCCATTTTCTTTTTCTCTTTGCGTCCAAAGCTTGGTTCAGGAAGTACTCAAGAATTATAATGTTTGCAAAACTATACAGAGCCAGAGGAGAAATATTTTGCAAAATTAAACTACTCATATTATTCTCAAATTTATATATCTGTAGATCATGATTAACATAGATGAAGTATGTAACAATTGTTGACATTAACAAATATACCCTAGATATTACTTTAAGGGAGAGCAGAAATCATGTAAGTGAGGTGAACTTTATGATAAAACTTTAACTTCTCTATAATAGTTATTCTGTAATTATAATTTATCATGCATGTGATTCTTTTACAATTTTTGAGTACCATAGGTAAAATTCATGGATAATTTCTGAATCTGTTTTACTTTAAAAAATGTATTAGTAATTCCAGTTTAGTGACAACTTCAGCAAAGCAAACTGTCTATAAATTAATATAAATAAAACACTACCTAAGAAATATGACTCGAAAATTAATTTGGCGTTACTATCATAAAAACACAATTTGTGTAAAAGTCATTATTTTAACAACCTAATTTTGCTTGAGATAAAAGCCAAATAATTTACATATTATGTGTCTTGATATTTAGCCAAGTCTGAATCATATGGCCATATATATATATGTATGTATATGTAATTTTCTTATTAGAAAAGGGCCACTTTCCAAGGTAGGGGAAAGAATATATTTTAGGAATTCTATGATTTATTGCTTTGCAGTACATAGACACTTACTATGTGGACCTCTTTTTTTTTTTTTTTTTGCAGTGCACGGGCCTCTCACTGCTGTGGCCTCTCCCGTTGTGGAGCACAGCTCCGGACGCACAGGCTCAGTGGCCATGGCCCATGGGCCCAGCTGCTCTGCAGCATGTGGGATCCTCCCGGACCAGGACACGAACCCATGTCCACTGCATTGGCAGGCAGACTCTCAACCACTGTGCCACCAGGGAAGCCCGGACCTCCTTTTGTATCCTTGCCTTAGATCTAACAGAATTTAGAGGTGGACAGGCCACAGGAGATTTAAATTTGAAAAAGTGGTTTGAAAGTCTTATGAGGAAAATTAATTGTATTTATGATTTGCAAATGACAACACATTGGGGAAAGAAAAGTCGGTGTTTTATAAAAAAGAGGATTATCTTCAATTCTTAGCCAATGGCACCTGAGAAGTCTTCTGCTGGTTTGCTTTTCTAAAATAACCAATTATTTCAACATAAGATATTTTAATTATTAGCCCATATTTAAAATTTTTTCTTATGGAGTCTGTTATTATTATTTTTTACAAGTGACTGATTCTCAAGAAGGGATATTTCCCTTAGGGTGAATTAATGTCGTATCAGGCCACATATTTCCTTTTTCCAGTAACCAACAGATAGGATGTAGTAGGTACTCCTATCCAAAGCACAATTCTTCATTCATCAGTTGGGTTTTTTTTTTTAATCTAAATTTCTGTTTGCTTTCGTAGCCCACTGAATCTAGCCTAGGAAGACTATTTTAATGGTCTCTTTTCCATTTCACATAAAATTTAGTGATAGTACTAAGTGGACAATTATGGACTTCCTCATAGGCCTCTCAAAGTAAAAGATATTTTCAGGTTTAGGTCTAACCACTATATCAGGAGAGTGTAAATAGAGAAAAGCAGGGATCCAAAAACCAGCAATGAATGGTGTTAAAAATCACATGTGACCAAAAGATCCATTCAAAATGTCAATTAGGCCAAGATCTTTAACTTAACAAAGTATGAAACATTTGTTGATTTTCTATTAAATTATATATGGCAAGCAACTTTTAAGAAACTACCATTTGAGTTTTGTTTGGTAGTGAAACTATCAATAGAATAATATGACATTTACCTGAAAAGACTAAAAAAAATTCTTACTTTTCGCAACTACATATCTGAGAGGGTCTCTTACAATAATTTAACCAAAACATCACATGACAACGGAATGAACACAGAAGTAGATAGAAAATATCACCTTTCTTAGTATGTATAAAAATCTAGTTATTTAGACAGACATTAATAAGATTTTCAAAAATTTAAATAGTGACATTCTTTCTTTTTTTTTTTTTGCGGTTACACGGGCCTCTCACTGTTGTGGCCTCTCCCGTTGCGGAGCACAGGCTCCAGACGCGCAGGCTCAGCGGCCATGGCTCACAGGCCCAGCCGCTCCGCGGCATGTGGGATCTTCCCGGACCGGGGCACGAACCCGTGTCCCCTGCATCGGCAGGCGACCTCTCAACCACTGCGCCACCAGGGAAGCCCCAATAGTGACATTCTTATCTATTTTTTTTTGTTTTGGAAAATAGATACATTTCTCAAAAATATGTTAAACACAGCAAGTTAAAAAGAGTTTCAAGTAGAACAGAAAATTGAGAAACAGAAAATATCAAAGTAGTAATAAATTTCTACTCAATAAATTAAGAGATATTGAGGTTTCCACTCAAAATGATCTTGAGTTCACACATTTAAGTATACCTATTCATCACAAATGATAGCAATAGAACATTTTTGGAAATTAAATTAAAGACGTATAGCCATTATCAAAACAAATGATAAATCACTGTAGGTTAGAAATTATAAAATAAGCATAAAATCTCAGATCTTTTTGGCATTAAATTCAGAAACAGATAGATGCTGCCAGTTCTCTTGCCCCTTCCAGAGTAACTGGGACCCAAACACTCCCTACACATGATTTGGAGAAGAAAGAGCCAGGCTTACAATATGAAATCAAGGTCTGGAATAAATTCTCTTCATCCACAGAAAGATGCTGAGCATAAATGTAATTATTCCCTGTAACTATGACCCATGGACTTAGTTTGGCAAATGACATAGAGACAGCCACCCGATTAGGACTTATGCCAACTTAATTGCTACCTCCATGAGTGGATATGAGATATCTCCAGTGTCACCATGGGACAGACGCCAAGAATCTTATATATGACCTGTTTCTTGACTGAGCTGGAGAAGAGACAAGCAGAGAAAAATACAATGAGAGGACAAGAGAGAGAAAAACAAACAGAATGAACCAGAATTAGGCCTCAGTGAGCCAGCACATGAACACTATAAAACACCTGAAAAACAAAACAAAACAACACTAAACACTAAAAACTAGAGCCAACAAACTTAATAATTACTCAATGTGAAAATAATAGCTTTGAAATAGCTTTAAGATACATACTTTTAAATAATTAAAAAGACAATAGAAAGAATGACATCTATAAATGAGTCATTATGAGAAAACTGAGGCAGAAATTAGTCAAAGATAGATGTCTACAGAAGAGATATAATTAGAAACATAGCATATAAACATTTTTTGTAATCAAGTTTAAAGAATTAATATAGGGAATACTCTCTAGACTTGTCCAATAGAATTTTCTATTATGATAGGAAGATTCTGTATCTGCATTGTCCAATATGGTAACTACACTCTAGCTATTTAGCAATTCACCTATAGCTACTAAAACTGAGGAACTGAACTTTAAATTTTATTCAATTATAATTAATTTCAATTCATTTAAATGAGCATACATGGCTAGCACTACTTTATAAGACAACAAAGTAAGATAATACATAATCAAAGAAAGAAATAGAAGTTTTTGAAATGTAGCACTCAAGAATTTGTCCAGAAAGTGACATAGAGATAAATACAAACATATAAAAGCACAAATAATAAAGAATGAAGATAGATTGAGACTCTAAAATACATGTCTAAATGAATTTTCAGCTGTAGAAAATAGAGGGAACATTGATGAATCAATATGTGAAGAGAAAATGGCTAAAAATTGCACAGAAATAGAGAAGAGATTTCAGATTGAAAACATGTTCTGTGATTAAGAAAATAAAGACACTTCTAAATATAACCCAGTGAAACTGCAGAATAACAATGATAAAGAAAAAAAAATAAACCCTACAAACTACAAAAGGGAAAGAGTATCTACAATTAAATAACAGCTAGACTTACAGAAAACTTTTCATCAGAAACAGTATTGGCCAGAAGAAAAGAGTAATATTTTCAGAGTGAACTGATAATCTATAATTCAATGGTCACATAAACTTTTGTTTATGAGGGCTAAATAATTACTTTCTAAAGAAATAATACAAATAAAAGTATTTATTTTATAGATTTTGTAAATCTTTCATGAAGGAAACATTAAAAGAAATATTTCAACATGAAGAAATGTTTACTCATGAGTGGGATGCAAGAAAAGAAGGAACAAAAATATTTGCAAAGAAACAGTAGTAAATCTGCCTATTAGGTTGCAAATAAAAGACTGGTAACAGAGCAAACTCTTTCATAAATAAACAGGGAATTTTCTGTGTAAAATAAGTGTAAAGTCTTGAGGAAGTTAAACTGGCCAGACTGATCCAGTGGCTCTCAACAGATCCAATCAAAGACCCAATTTCCTTTTATTTCTCAATTCTACCACCCACAGCTTCATTCTACAGGTAAGTCCTTTGTAAGTGTGACTTCCAATACATTTACTTTAATTATTGGCTATAATGAATGAACTATTGAATTTCTATGCTTGGCAGATGATATAATAGAATTAAAATTGTATATACAAGAAGGAAGATAGGTGGGGTACTTCAGTGGGTATTTTTAAAATGCAACATTTCTTGTTTTGTTTCGATTTTCTATAAGAATGATTTAGAATCATTAAAGAAGTATAAAGTGTGATACGTGTGTTAAAATTTAAGAATACACATTGAAGACTAAAATAAAATTTATAGTTTGCAATAAAGGAAATGTTTAAATTCATCAGAATGAAAAAATAAAGTAAAAATAACACGATAAATTGAAAACTCAAAAATACATGACTGAAATATATTCAAATATATTAATAACAAAATAAATATTTAATTCACCTATTAAAAGACAAAGACCATAAAAAAAACTCTAGCTATATACTTTACATGAAAAAACATGTTGAAAAAAATTACACAGAATGATTGAAAAAGCTATACTTCACAAATATTACCCAACAGAAATTGTGTTATAATTTTAATGTCAGAAAAAAATAGAATTCAAGGTAAAGTATTAATAAAGAGAAAGAGAGAAACTATCAGATAGTAAAAACGGAAAAACTTGCTCAAGAGATCTCTCAACCACAAACATGTACGACCTTTGTAACACTTCTTACAATCACACATGACAAAACTGACAGAATTAGAGGGAGAGACTGAACAATCTACGTTCTTGCTGGGGGATTTTTTACCCAGCTGTCTCAGAAAACTATGGATCAGAAAACTCCCCAAATTAAGTGAAGGCACAGAAGATTTAAATTGCACAGTTAATCATCTGTGCTACAAAAAATATAGATTTTTTTCTGGCACACATGAAGATTGTGGAACAATTGACTACATAAAAATTACAAATATGAAAGGATATATAAACATATATCACTTTCTCTAAGTGAAATGCAGCTTAACTTAGAAAGCCCTTGGGATCAATTGTTAGTTAGAACTCAGGAAAAGGGAAGAAGTGAGGAAAATGCTCTTCATTAGGAGAGTCTGTGTTCCAGTAGTCTGGTTTCAGGACTAGATCATAGGCTGAAATGGCTAGGAATGTCTTCCCATGGAGCAAATGGTTGAAGATCAATAGGAAAATAGAGTCTGATCAAATTAAATTATTTCCTATTTTGTTCTATAACTCTCTTACATTTACACTAGTGAATGTAACAAACATTGTACAGTGGTGCTTTGGAAAATAAAGTGGAGTTGGACATATTCACTTTGGGTGAATTTCACTGTGGGTGAAACCAATCAGACTCTAGCAGTATATAGAAGGAAAGAAGACATAAACAAGGTGAGCCCAGATGGAGCAACTTGACAGATTACCATAACCCTGTGGTTTCAGGAATACGGGGTTAGGCATGACAGACTTTGAACAGCTGTGGGGATGAATGCTTAAGTGATTAAGGCTTAGAATAATAAATGAAAGAGTAACCCCTTGATGGGGACATTCAGATTAACATTCGTAAAATATTTTATTTGATTGAAGAATACAGCTTAGTAAACTCAAGGGAAGCCTATTTTTCTATAAAAACAGATTTTTCAGTCTGGCAGGCCTGAAATAAATTTGCCACTGTGTCTTTACTACACTGTGTCTTTACTCTCTACTTTGGCGAACAATGAAGCCAAGAACTTTGTATTTCCTTTAAGAAAGAAATGTAGATTTCCTATTAAAAGGCAAAGCCATCATTTCAAAAGGATGAATTAGAGAGTACTCTAAAAAGAATTCTTGTTGGATAAGGTATTTAAAATAAGTCTATAAAGCAATTATACTCCAATAAAGATGTTAAATAAAATAAAATAAGTCTAAGAACATTTTTTAACACTAGGCCTATAGAATTTTAATTTGATTGTGAAGAGTACACTTTTTTCACTATAAACCTCTGCTTCATCAGATTTTATTTGTAGGCATGCAAGAGTAAGTAACAGTGTCTCAAGGTCTTTTAAACTTAAGGAAAAAAATCTCAATTTTCATCAACTCATGGTGACCTTGAATTGCTGATATGTTGAACGTTCAGTAATAACTGTTGAGGGACTTCCCTGGTGATACAGTGGTTAAGAATCTGCCTGCCAGTGCAGGGGACATGGGTTTGACCCCTGGTCCAGGAAGATCCCACATGCTGCAGAGCAACTAAGCCCATGCGCCCCAACTACTGAGCCTGTGCTCTAGAGACCACAAGCCACAACTACTGAGCCCGCATGCCACAACTACTGAAGCCTGTGTGCCTAGAGCCTGTACTCCACAACAAGAGAAGCCACCACAATGAGAAGCCCATGCACCACAACGAAGAGTAGCCCCCGCTCGCTGCAACTAGAGAAAAGCATGCACGCAGCAATAAAGACCCAACGCAGCCAAAAATAAATAAAAATTTTTTAAAAAATTAAAAAAAAGAATAACTGTTGATATATTGATACGTTGATATATTCATCAATTAATTGAAACTTCATCTTTTAAGACTTTGAAGTTCATTGGCAAAACAGAGATCAACACTAATTCACTCTTGCATTAGAGCTTGATACGAGTGCCTTAAAAATGCCTTATCTATACAAACATTTGGTGTTTTGGGAGTTGTAGAATTGATAGAACATGGACTTACTATATGGATCTTAATAGCACACTTGTTGCCGCCTCCCTTCCCAATCTAAAAAAATACACTAAGCAAGCACCTAAGCAGTTTCAAATTTTCAATGGAAGAGTTTACAATACCTGAGCAATACTTAATCAATCCTTCTGTCTAAGATGGTAGCCATTATGAAATGTTATGTTATCTGAACTGAAAAGTTCCAGTTTAACACACTTAATATTTCAAAGTTTCTCTGCACATTCTTGAATGTGTCAACTGACAACATTCTAAGCCAAAAACGGAGACAGCCATCTCACAAGCTACTGAAGAGAGGATATGGAAGAATCAGTCTACCTCATCATCGTTACAGATAAACAATTTATAGAGCATTTTCTACGCATTATCTTTGATCCATAGTCAGAGTATCATCACATCTGAAACTGTTACATAGTTTTAATGACAAAAACAGTTTCCTTTTAAAATATATTATTTTTTCTTCTATATTGGCTTTAAACAAGTCATAGCAGACAAAAAATGTGATGCTACAGTCCACGGCCCATCATAAGCTCCAGCTGATTAAGGACTATATTCCCAATTGTAAACAGCACCTAAAGCAGACTGGCCCAGAGAGCCAACCAATAACTACAAGTGAATCAAGAAATGCATGTTTCCACAAAAGCCTCTCAAGAAATAGAGCAACACATGCCGTAAATTCAAGGGACTACTGCATTATGCATTCATTCATTTAAATTTATCCTATTGTAGCATGATAGGATAGCCGAATCTGAGTCCATGCTTTAAATATTAATATTTGAATTAGTGATTTAGACAAGTTATTTGACCTCTCGATTCTTACCTTCCTCACATACATAAAGGGATTAATGATAATATGCACCTTATATACCTAACCACTTTATTATAAGGATACAGAAAAAGACACTAACTATGAAATCCTTTTGTAAATTAATATGGGAATATGCATACTTAGTTTAAAGTAAATTCTACCATCAAAATAAGTTAAAGACTATTTCTGTCAACAGAGTAGATTTTAATATTTGTCCTAACTTTCTCAATAGCTATGTGTAAATCTCTACCTAACCTAATTATAGCTATTGTTTTATAGTAAAATAGAAAACGTTGGGGATTTTCTTCCTCAAGAGCTATTATTTTCTGATTCAGTTTATATACCTAGAGTGAGATTTAAAAAAATACTTATTTGATACACTAAGTACCATTCAGACTCTGGAAGTATAACTTTACCCTTCAGGTCCTGGAAAACACTCTTTTTTAACCATGAAAAGGGGTATGAAGACAAAAAAGAAATTAGGCTAATTAAACTTACTGAGGTACTGAACATTAAGTTCAAGGACTTGCAGAGTACTAGAATACATCACAGAAGTTCTTTACTCCCGAATTGTATATAATAGGTTGTGTATAAGTGCTTAAGTTTTGTTCTTCTCAGAATATCTTTTATCAGAATTTCCTAATCCCTGAAAGATTAAGAACTGCTTGCTGAAAGAAAATCAGACAATGGGTATACAAGGTAAATCATGAAGAAGGTTGTCATTTCAGCTACTGAATTGTTAAATATGTTCATGGAACTAAGACGATTGTATAAAAAATGCAGAAATACTCTATTTTACTTCATTAATTTGCCCTTTATTACTTTACTCTCTTTAAATTATTTTACTCTTTTTATTATTTTACTCTTCACCTAGTAGAGAATATTTAAGTAATATAGTCTATGACTATACAGTGTTCAATGGGATTAGTTCTATAAAACTATGAGCGGATTTTTGTCAAGATTTCTTACAGTGTCCACAACTAAAAAATGATTTTAATGACTATCCCAGTAGCCCTTCTCAAAGTGATATAAAGTTTAAATATTGCCTAAAAAGTACTTGGAGTACTGAAGGGATAATAAAAATGCAAGAAATTACTGTATTAATATTTTGTGCTGTGCACCTTTTTGTTTCTTACGTTCTCCTTTATAGCTTTTGCTTCAGGAGTTTAGAAAAACCAATAAAAATTGAACACTAAAATATTAAGCTTATTCATTTTAGAAATTGTCACATTTTGGAATTTAGAGAAGTTGCCTCATAAAGCCAATTGATTTTTAAATTTTCAGTCTTAAGTCATTGTATTCTCAGGTCAAAACTTCTCAATTTTGCCTTTATAGTTTAATAGGAAGTCATAAGAAATTGCAAAACTTTTTAAAGTTAGCTTCTGAATTTGTGCCTCACCATTATTGCAAAAGCACTGAATAAAAACCTCAAACTTCTCTCTTTCTTTGTAAGACAGGTATGTAAATGGAAAGAAGATACTGATTTTTCTTTATAACTGACTTGCTAAACGTAATAAAAGTTGGTGAAGATTCCTTGTAATTTCATTAAAAATATTTGTAAAAGTAAGATGTACCTTCTTCATTTCTCCATGCATGACAAAGAGTAGTGGGGAGAAGAAGTTGGCAGGAGGGGTGTTTTTTTAAGGGACTTATTGAACAAAATACTTTATAATAACTGAAGAGTCATAAAGAGACACCATGCATATTTATCAAAAATAAGATTTAAGACAATGTAGAAGACTATGTGATCATTTCATTCTATGTTTTGTACTTTTTGGTACTTAGTTAAATTTAGGAACGATTTAAAATAATTTACACTTAACATGTATTCTGTTTAAAACTAACTAATATTAAATGTCTCCCTTGTTCAGTAATACTTTATTTCAACAGATAGAAATCTGCTTCAATTCATATAGGTTAGTTGAAGGCTCCAGGGGGAATCCAGCATATATATTTACAAAAGTTATATGCAGCGATTACATGAACTAAAAATTTATCAGATATATTTGTTCTCTTTTCTTTCTTTATATCTTTCTCTCTCCATCTTTCTCTTAAAAGTACACTGAATTTTTGCTCTTAATACTTACCCTCTCTATATTACATCAAGGATTTTGTCACATGTCTTGGTACCCCCTTGCATCAGTGTGGGCAGAGTAGATTTTGTCATCCCATTAATGTTGGATTTGGCCATATGCCTTGCTTTAGCCAATGGAATGTTATCAAACAGACGTGGTTTTCATGGTTTGGATAATATCATGGTATTATGTGGCTTGGCCTCTTGTGCCATGAGAAAAGCACATTTCAGGGAGCTGCTGCCCCATTAACCTGGACCCCGGCATAAAAACTCGTGGAGAAACATGGCACTGAACCAGAAGCCTGGAGCCCAGCCTAGGCTGGCCCTGCCTGGCTTATGTTAGCTGAACCACTGGCCACAGGCAAACTGGCATGCAAGAAAGATACAATTATTATAAGTCACTGAGATTTTGCAGTCCCAAGCCCTACATGACCTTATAGCTACACTACATGTCCCAGTACCATCCGACTTTCTATAGTCTCAATTTCTTAACTCAGAATTTGAAAGAGAATCTTGTGGTTAGCCAAAAACTAGGTTAGCTGACAATGAGTCAGCTGTCAACTGGACTCATGGTACAATCTTGGCTGCTGATTCTTGGCTATAGGCAGAACAAGTTTTCTTAAAATTCTCATTAAAATGGCTGTGAAGAGGAGATAGATGAAGGATTTTTCAAATACGATGTCTAAAGTAATAATGTTTATTTTCATCTCTTCACCTGGAGGTTGACATGGCACTTGTCTAGCAGTACTTGCTTCAGTGTGTCCAAAATTTCCATAAAAATACATATTACAACAGGGAAAAAAATCATAAACACAAAATATTGGATCTTGTAGCCAACCCAGGCTTAAACTCTAAGAGATATTTCCACTAATATAAAACTTATAGCAAGTTGAATTAGAGATCAAGATCAATAGCATGACATCAGCAAGATGGCAGAAGAGGAAGTCCTATACCTTGTTCCCCCACAGACACTGACTTAGCAATAATGGCCCAAAAAAGATTTATAAGAACTTGAGAAACCAGTTAGGAAGTCTCAATACCCAGACAAACTAGAAGCCAAGAACAGCTTTGAACTGTATTGAAATGGGTAAGAAAAGCCATTTCATTTCAACTGCATCAGGCTTTCCCCCAAGCTGGCACAACTCATGTTGGGGAGGAAAAACCCAAACCATCATTTCATCCTTGAGAAAGAAAGTTCTGGCTTTTTAGCGGTCTGTCCTAGGGACTGGCTTCTGTCTTGCCTGACTCAGAGTGCAAATAGAACTGGCCTGGGGACCACAGAGAACAAAAGAAAGCTTAGCAGCCTGTGGTAGTACCAGATAATTTATAATATTGCAGACAGAAACTGGCACAGCTCACAGTGATTGGGAGAAAATGTCCAACTCTTGGCTTCTCACTTGAGAGAGAAAGGAGAAGAGTGGAATGTACATCAAATATTCAAGCTTTCAGAGGACTGATTTGTACCTCAGCTGATTTTGAGTGCTCACGTACTAGAACAGCTTGTATTCCTGGACTACGCAGAGAACAAAAGAACTCAGTAGTTTGTGGAAGTCCTAGAACCTGCAGTAACATAACGAAAACACCAGAGGGAGCAAGACTACAGGATCCTGAAGAAGAAACCAGCAAACCAATCTAATTGAGAAATAACACACCCAAACCCCGACAAGACACATCCCCATAAAAGGTTTCAGGGCCCCTAAAAGCTCTAGCCAGAATGATTGGGAAGGTCTTTTCCTGCACAAAGGCCAATCTGTAAAGACTGGGAGAGATGGCTGTTTTTTCAAATGCATAAATCACAACAACAATAAAAATAACAAGGCATATGAAGAAAAAGGGAAACATGGCCCAATCAAAGGAACAAAATAAATCGCCACAAACTGACACTAAAAGAAGTGGAAGTCTATGAATTACCTAACAAAGAACTCAAAATATTAAGCTCAGTGCACTACAAGAGAACACAGATAGACAACTAAATGAAATCAGAAAAATCAGCGTATGAAAAATATTAGAATATCAGCAAAGATATATTCAAAGTGATGAGAGAAAAACAGACAACCAAGAGTACTATATCTGACGAAAATGTTCTTCAATAATGAAAGAGAAATTAAAGCCTTCCCAGAGAAACAAAAGCTGACAGAGTTCCTCACCACTAGAACTGCTTTAAAAGAATTGCAAAAGTGAGTCCTTCAAGTTGAAACAAAAGGACACTAGGCAACAACAAAAAAGTGTACAAAAATATAAAACTTTCTGGCAAAGGTAAATATATAGGCAAATACGGATTCCTGTAATGCTGCAATGGTGGTGAGTAAATAACCTTTAATTCAGTTGTAAAATTAAGATAAAAGCATGAAAATAACTATAACTATAAAGCTATGTTAATGAATACAAAATATTTTTAAAAATGCAATTAGTGACATTGATAACATAAAGCAAGGGGGATGTAAAGGAGTAGAGTTTTTATGCAATTGAAGTCATTATCAGTTTAAAATAGATTGTTATAAGGATTTTATATAATCCCCATGATAACCACAAAAAATATACCTATAAAAGATGTACAAAAGAAAATGAGAAGTCAATCAAAGCATAAAATAAAAAAATGAACGAAATACAAAGGAAGACAGCAAGAAAGGGAAAGAGAAAAAATAACTATACCACATACAGAAAACAATTAATAAAATGGTAATAGTAAGTCTTCCTTATCAGAAATTACTTTAAATGTAAATATATTAAATTCTATAATCAAAAGACATAGAGTGGTGGAGTGGATTAAAAAAAATGAACAGGGGCTTCACTGGTGGCGCAGTGGTTGAGAGTCCGCCTGCCGATGCAGGGGACACGGGTTTGTGCCCCGGTCCAGGAAGATCCCACATCCTGCGGAGTGGCTGGGCCCGTGAGCCATGGCTGCTGAGCCTGTGTGTCTGGAGCCTGTGCTCCACAATGGAAGAGGCCACAACAGTGAGAGGCCCGCATACTGCAAACAAACAAACAAAAAGAGAACAAGATCCAACTATAACTGTCTACAAGAGATTCATTTTAGATATGAGAAAATACATAGGCTCAAAATGAAAGGATGGTATAGACATTCAATGCAAATGGTAACCAAAAGAGAGCAGGGGTGATACTTATATCAGGTAAAATAGACTCTAAGTAAAAAACTGTCACAAGAGACAAAGAAGGATATAATATAATGATAAAAAAGTCAATTCACCAGGAAGATATAACAATTATAAATATAAATATATATATATATATATATATATATATATATATATATATATACCCAACATCAGAGCACAAATTAGAATTGAAGAGAGTAATAGCATCACAATAATAGGAAATTTCAATACCCCACTTTCAATATTGGATAAATCAACTAGACAAAAGACCAATAAGGAAGCAGAGGACTTCAGCAACACTATAGATTGAATAGACCTAATAGACATATACAAAACTCTTTATCCAAAAGAGGCAGAATACACATTCTTCTCAAGTATACATAGAACATTCTCAAAAATAGGTCACATTTTAGGTAAAAACCCCAAGTCTTAACAAATATAAGAAGACTGAGATCATACCAAGTATATTTCTGACTACAGTAGAATGAAACTAGAAATCAGTAGTAAAGATAAAACATAAAAATTTACAAACATGTGGAAATTAAACAATACACTCTTGAATAACCAATGGGTCAAAGAAGAAGTCACAAGGGAAATTAGAAAATATCTTTGACAAAAGAAAATGACAACACAAATTGTGGGGTGAACTAAAAGCAGTACTAAGAGAGAAGCTTATATCTGTAAATGCCTACATTAAAAATAAGAAAGATCTTAAGTCACCAACCTAACTTGACGCCTCAAGAAACCAGAAAAAGAAGAACAAACTAAACCCAAAGTTAGCAGAAGGAATGACATAATAAACTTAGAGCAGAAATAAACAAAATTGAGATAGAAAACCAATAGAAAAAAATCAACAAAACAAAGAGCTGATTTTTTTAAAAGGTCAACAAAATTGACAAATCCTTAGCTGGACTAAATGAGAAAAAAAGAGAAAAGACTATGTCTTAGTAGTTCAGGCTACTATGAAAAAAATTACCACAGGTAGGGTGGCTTAATAAACATTTATTTCTCATAGTCCTGGAGGCTGGGGATTCCAAAATGAAGGTGCCAGAAGATCTAGTGTCTGATGAGATCCCACTTCCAGGTTTGCAGATGGCCATGTATCCTCACATGGTGGGAAGTCAGAAGAGAAAGCGAGCTCTCTCATGTCTTTTCTTGTGTGAGCAACAGGAGAGGCCACAACAGTGAGAGGCCCGCATACCGCAAAAAAACAAAAAACTACCATCTATTTTTTCTTTTATGATGGAAATTGTACAAAACATAATTTACCAGTGTCCCTGTGTTTGTAGAGCACCTAACTGTAAGCAATGATACAAGTGACTCTAGCTAACATTGTGATACATGTTTTACAAATCCCAATTATCAATATTTTCTATTAACTACACTAGTAGGCAGAATAATTATCTTTCCTATTCACATGATGGAAAATGGTATTATGAAATCATGAATAGGTGATCAGAGAAGGCAACCAAACAATATACTAGGGATGTGTCAGGAAGCTGATTAATCAATATTCTTTTTTCTCCTTGATTTTATAATTTTTGTGATATTTGTTACACTTCAGTTAATTTTTATATGTGATTTCTCAGTGTAAAATTTACTTTCCTATCAAATATTGTGTTCATAATATTGTCTTCTTTTTCTTGAAGTATCTCCACAAAACTTAAATCTGCCCTTGAACCAAGGTTGTTTTCTGAGTAATTATCTTTTCCAGTAAAGGAGAGAAGGAACACTAACAGGTTTTCAATGACTTACCTCATTTGTCCTTAACTAAACCTTCTCAAACTGGTGGCATGACTGGAACCATTTCTTGGAAGACACAGCTTACTTATCATTAGAAAATACCAACAATCTGCCATGATCAATTATACTCATTAATTCTCAAGAAGTAAGATGCCTATGTGTAAGAGAAAACCTATCACTGCTAATGACTATCTGGAAAACAGAGCTCAATGACATCTTGTAAGTTAATTAGTAAAGCAGTTTATTCTAAATACTCCCTAAATATTCTTTCAGTAGATTCTAAATATTCTCTTTGTACATAAAAATGCACACCAAAGGTAATATTTTCAAGGATAAATTATATCCTATTTATTTATATAAATAAATTTCAAAATTTATTTCATCTAATAAATTATATCACACTTATAAGCATATTATTGCATGTTCAATATTGAGAATCCTTATTAATGATCCATAATTGTTATTAATCTTATAATAACTCATTTAACTATAAACATAATTTATTAAAGTTTATTAATTATTGGTTAAGACACACCAGATTATTTTAATTTCCTATCTATGTTAATCCAAAATACATCCTTTGGCTTCTAAGTCCTACCTTTCAAAAATAAATTTAAAAAACAGTCTTGAGATGATGCTAAGTCTGTCCTTCAGACTCTAGGGACATTGCAAAGAATGTGTCCACATCTGAAGCTCAAAGTATAGGTCATTCACTTTGTCATTTAAAATCTGTAGATCTTCTGGTGAATAGATAGGTTTCCACAGAGCAGACAAAGTAATATTCCTCAAACATAAAATTGATCATCTCACTCACATACTTAAATCCTTCATTATCTTCTCAATGTCTCTAGGATAAAATTTAAACCCTTTAACATATCCCCAGGCCCTGACTCATTTCTCGGAATATCTGCCATTTCGCACCAGACTCCAGCTATACTAAAGAAGTCCGGATCTTTTTTACCCCCAGGCTTTCACATGTGTGGGTAGAACACTCTACCCTCTCCTTGTCAGCTGACAAACTCTTCTTCATCCCTTTTGGTTTCAGTTACAGTAACTTATTTTTAAGAGATCATTTCTTGATCAATATAGCAGATGTTAGTTGGTTCTACTTTGTGATTTCACCAAGGAAGTTTATGGAAATTCTTACTTAATTTTCTTATTTTCTGCTAAAGTACAAATCTGTTAGAGATAGGATCAAATCCATCACATTTATGTGACTGGCACATAGCAGGCACACTGACTGATTTAATGTATAGTTTTTTGGCAAGTTTGGAGATTAGTTTCCCATTTCAACTGCTGTGCTAATTGAACAAAGCTGAGTTATTCCATATTTGATTGTGGCACTTATTTCCTGAAAGCAGCAGTGAACTGAGATAAAATTTACATCTTTGGGTACTAGTTGAGTGGATTGGTTGGTATAGAGGAACCCACATAAGCAAAGACTGAGCACCAAGGGGCATATTCAGAAAACTGAGAGCGGTCATTCTAGGGTGGCTAAGGAGTACATGAGACAAAGCAGGCTGGAGATCAGACTGAAAAGATAGGAGCACATTAAAATGGGCTTTTAAATCTGTGAACTTTAGTTGTTTTGAGTTTTAAATTTTAACTATAGTTGCTATTTAAAATTTGTAATAGCATCATCAAAACTGTTCTCATAGACAGATAGCACTGATGACTGTGTGGGTCTGCATGAAGAAAGATCCTTGAGAAGAATTATCTTGAAAAACTGCTAGAGAAAGAGAGTGGAAAGAGAGTGGGAAGGGAGGAGTGAGGACAGAGCAGAGTAGAGGGTAGAGGAGCAGAAGAACAGAGTGAGGAGAAGGGAAGAGAAGGAAGTAGTGGATAACAGAGGGGAAGAAGGAGGGAAGAAGATGTGAGAAAAGAGATTGGGCAAATGGGATCATTAGCAAGAATTTTTTCCAGAACAAAAGGAGAGAAGACATTATCAACAAGTGGAATGGAAATGAGGAAGAAAAGTATAGCTTTGCTTTTCTACTTTGCTTCTTTGCTTGTGAGTTATTATTCAAAGCTTTCAAAGTTAACTTGATTATCAAGAGGCTTTTCAAAGGCAGGTAATGTATCCTCTAGTAAAATGAGCATGTGCCAACTTTTAGCTTTGTTTTTAGATACTCTAAGGATAACATTTAAAACCTGAATTCTTTCCTTTTTTAAAAACTTGGAATCATTGTAGACGAATACTGCACCAGTTTTGGAAAAACTAACATGTTTTACCTATGCTTGAGAAAATTCTAACTTTTAATCTTATGATAACTATTTTAATTTAAAACTAATAGAATTAGAAATTTGACCTGTCAAATTTGATTTGATTTTGATATATATTAGCCTTTTCTTTGCTCAATAAACATTATTTTAAAATAAGCTGAGAACATGATATAATCGCATCTCTTTCCATTCTCTTAAAATCCTGGCCTTGATTCTTATAAAGAGACCTCCATAAGTCACACAGATCCAAAATTCTATTTGCTCCATTATTTTCTATCCCACTGGTCAATAAGCAGTTTGGCATTTTTCTGAAGAACATTTTTGTTTCATTGTTGCCTTGATTGAATGAAATCTGTATGGAACAATTGAATTCTCACTCTGCATTCTGTCTATCGAAATTGAGGTCATGGAAAGCCCTAGCATTATCAGGATGTTAAATTTTAGACACATTTTATAGCAAAATGAAAATTAATATTTTACTTCTTTCCCTGTTCTCTTCTTATATTGACTTTAGTGAAACTAAGACATACCACAGGGTATGAAACTTTAGATATCCTAACATAATAGAATTTATTTAGTAAATTCTGCTCGTATCAATTTTATTTTGCCATGCTTTCAAAATGTCTTCTGACCTTTGTCAAGTAGAGAGTGTAATTATAAATACGGGACAACTTTTCTCTATCAATATTAAAATTATTTCAGTCATTTTTCGAGGAATTATTGAAGGCATATGCAAACAGCTGGTTAAAAATCAATGACTGTAGGGATTTCCCGTGGTGCAGTGGTTAAGAATCCGCCTGCCAACACAGGGGGCATGGGTTTGAGCCCTGGTCTGGGAAGATACCACATACCGTGGAGCAACTAAGCCCGAGATCCACAACTAGTGAGCCTGTGCTCTGAAGCCCATAAGCCACAACTACTGAGCCCACGTGCCACAACTACTGAAGCCAGCACGCCTACAGCCCATGCTCTGCAACAAAGAGTAGTCCCTGCTCACCGCAACTAGAGAAAGCCCGCACGTGGCAACAAAGACCCAATGCGGCCAAAAATTAATTAATTAATTAATTTTAAAAAAATCAATGACTGTGAAGCATGTTCTTAATATACCTAATTTTTTTATATGTGTTTTGTGCTGAGTTTAAAGTTTGAGTGGTAGAAACAAACTTTCAAAATTTAATATCACCTATTGGAGAAAGTTTATTTATTTGTTAATTAACGATAAAAGACTATTAGTTGATACTTATTGTGCTCTAGACCAGAGTTAAGTACTGAATGGCATAATCGAGCATAAAAATTAGATATTTAAGAGGTAGCTTTTTTTCTTCCTGGACAGGAGAACTCATGACATATACATTACATCCATGTGTTTCAACAAATATGTAGCAAACTCTTATTATGTGCAAAGAACCGTATCTATGAAAAGTTAAATAAAAATATAGTGCAATCTGTAAGTGCCAAAAATGGTGGTAGAGAACCTAAATGTATAACAGATATTTGGGACTTTGGAGGAAGACCAGCAGGAATTAAGATCAAAATGATGTATTGTTTGAAAAGCTTGATGTGACTTGTACGTCTGTTAAAACAAAACATAGAAGATAAATCTTGCTCCTTTTTTATTACAAAAGGTACAGAGAAAAATGAGTACCAATAAAATGAAGGGGAAAGTCATCTGTTATTCATATAGAAATAAATATAGAAAAAGATTAGCAAGAGATAAAGTGACTGAGAAATGTGGCAAAATATTGGATAAAAGATATTGCTCATTTTTTAAACTTTTCTCTGACTTTATTTTTTTTAAGTAAAAAGTTAGGCAAAAAAGGTGACTCATCCTTCCACCATATTCAGTTCTTTGGATATTCATCCAGAAATATTCAATCCATTTATACCTCATGTTTACACAAAGAGGGTAGTACTATCCTACTTGTTTTTCCCCGCCAACATAACAAGTTATTAGCACCTTTAAGTCTACATGTTTGCTTAATGGTTATGTTATATTCTGTTGTTTCTTATTTGTTGAATATTTAGGGACCTTTCTATTTTGGCTTTTGTTATTATAAAACCATGCCAAAACTGAACATCCTTGTACTTACATCTTGGCATACTTATTTGATTTGTTTTCTTTTAATAAGATTAATTCCCAGTAAGAATATTACTGGATCAATGAGAGTGTGAGTTTGAAATGTAATAGATATTCAGTTACCCATCCAAGAAGGAAAAGGTCAGTAAAGAAAGAGGGTATGGTCTGATGCTCCCCAAATCTGACACCAGAACACTCCTAATCTCTCGCCAGGAATTTAGAGGCCAATCTGGAATGCAGATGAACGGTATCATGATAATATTGAATTGAGATATTTTTTAATCAAACTGGATAGTGTGGACTGAGAAATTAATTAATAGAATTGACTTTCAAGCTGAAAATAATTATGAACTGGCAATAAGAGTTTAGGAGAATTTTTTTTAATGGCTTGAGACGAGGTTAAATTCAGTGGAGAATGTTGAATATTTGTACACCAAAGTCTTGTGAAATTTTATAACCAAATATGTATATACAACATGTATGTATATTATTCTTTATCACTGAATTTAAATTTAACAAGTAAGTCAAGTTGTTTTATATTACATTCTGTAATCAATATATATGCAACAATTTAAAGTTCTGGAGTTTAATGGGAGAGCATTTTTAAATTGAAAATAGGGCTTTCCTGGTGGTGCAGTGATTGAGAATCCGCCTGCCAGTGCGGGGGATATGGGTTCGAGCCCTGGTCCGGGAAGATCCCACACGCCGCGGAGCAACTAAGCCTGTGCACCACAACTACTGAGCCTGCACTCTAGAGCCCGCGAGCCACAACTGCTGAGCCCGTGTGCCACAACTACGAAAGCTGCATGATTAGAGCCCGCACTCTGCAACAAAAGAAGCCACTGCAGTGAGAAGCCTGTGCACTGCAACAAAAAGAGTAGCCCCCACTTGCCACAACTACAGAAAGCCTGTGCACAGCAATGAACCAATGCAGCCAAAAATAAATAAATTAAATAAATAAATTTATTAAAATAAATAAATAAATTGAAAATAGATTTACCCTATTGCCTATATTACTTAGTAGATTACTTTTTAAATTAAAAAAACCAACAGTATTTGGGAAACTGATTTCCAGTTATAAGAAGAAATGTTATATAAAGAATCAAAAAGAATTAAACTTGTTCACATTGTAAAAGATAAAATACGTTATGAATTTGGTATTATCTATAAATTGCAAATATATTATGTAACTCTATGTACCTTCAAGGCTGAAAGAGATTATGCTCAACCAGAGGTTGAGCGAAACGTTTCATAGTGACTTAGTACTGGCAAGGCTCCCACACCAAATTGTGGTCTAGACACTCACTGAGTGTCATAGTCAAGGTTAGAGACAATTCCAAGGGCCTTGCATGCATGACTCAAGGAGCAGCCAAAGCTAGCAGAGCTAACAGAAAGACAAATCAAGAGACTGGAGGTGGTGACATATCCACTTGAACTCTTGGGAACCCACTCCCATAAGCTCATTAAAAGTTCAAAATGAAATGTAGTATGGGAAAATCAGCATAACACATTAAAACCTCACCAAAAATGCAGATATTTTCAACTCAAATTAAGTACTTTAAATCAGGCTAAAGGATTTGACACATAAAGTGAAGCTAATGAGATATTTAATCAGCAAACTTGGTAACTTGGGTCAGAAGTTTGTTATATCTGATCTCTTGTTTTTTCAGGTCAAAGATGGTAAAGGATAAAAAGTTACAAAGAACAATAGCTTTGAAATAGTGCATATGGAATAAAATATCTTTTCAATAGAATTATAAGGTTAAAAGAATTCAAAATCCTCACCATAAGCATCCAGGGGTCAATTCTTTGTTATGGAATTTGATTGAAATACTCTTTTCAATTGACCTCTTGGAGTTATCCAAGCACCCCTGTGTGTCAAAACTCCATGCCAGAAATAACAAATGCTATTGAAGGGAATGAATTAAGTGTTCTTAAAGCAGGACTAAACCATACAGCAATGGAAGCTAACTTAACCAGCTTAACTTGAATTTCAGTGAAAATCAGCATATACCTTCTGATCACTTTGTTCTCAAATATGCAGTGGGACAAGTTAAATAAAAACAGGCCAATAGAACACTGACATGAAGATGAACTAGTGGTGAAAGAAAAGGTTAAACTGAATGAGACAGACTCCATGAGTTGCATAATTAAGGTAATACCCAAATGCATGCCATTACTTTTTCCATCACTTTCATTCAAGAGATTCATAAATCCTACAGCAGGATGGCTTTACACAGTTACCAGATAAAACAGAAATATCCAGAGGCAGAGAGCAGAGGGCACACCACTGCTTTAACCAACAAGAAAGAGATTATTACAATTGATACTAGCAAATTCACATTGGATATTCCAAGAAATTATTCAGAGTAGTAAAATACCATTGGATTTTCATCTTTCTGTTTTAACAAATACTTGGAATCAACATTGCTATTGAATGCTACTTTCAGAGGAAAATCGTTCTAATGACTTTAGTACAAAATCATCCAGAAAAAAATTTGAAACTGTTATGTTTCTGAGGAGTAACATTCAACTGGCATTACAAAACAAAGAACACAAGTATTTCTGGTTAACATTAAAAACAAAATCTGACCAAATGATTGAATCCTGCAAAAGTAGATAAAAAGTAAAAAGAGCTTCTTATAATCATTTCAAGACTATCACTAAAAGAAGAAATGATATTTTCCAAGTTATTATGAGAATTGATCTATTCTTCTTATCTATAATTTTTGGTAAAAATTACAACATTTAAATCAGTGATAAAACTACTCAGTCCCCAGTATTAAATTAATGCTATCATTAAATTAATATGGTGAGATGATGAATGGAATCTAAAATTTCCTAAAAGCCACTATATATTTGCATTTACAAAGAACAAACAATGCAAAACAACTAGTAAAATATTTCAAGGCTTAGGAAAAAATAGCAAAGTAATTTAAAATGTCCTTTTATTTGCTTACTTTTATTTTGTTTATGTAAACCAAGGAAAGATATCTATCTGAATTTCATGCAAGCATTAAAGATATTCATTTAGGGCAAGAAGATACTACACAGGGAACAGACTTTTTATTTGGGGGGAGGTCAAACTATGTATGTTATGTCTAAAGAAATATGCATATGTGTATGTGCAACTTTTTGCCTTTTTATATATTCAAACTTAGTTACATCTGAAAAGTAAGGGTTTTTTTGTACAGTATGAATTAAGATGGAAAAATCCTTTTTTATGTGCTTTTATAAAACTGCTGTTAAGACAATACACACAGGTCAGAATTACGAAGGGTTCTGACTACTGACATTGAAAAATCTTGATTATAACAGTGTTACATGTTTATTGTAAAAAAAATTAAGAAATAGGAAAAAGTTTTATAGTTTTGTAGTTACAATCCATTACGAAATGGATTGTAATCCATTTTGAGTTAATTTTTGCCACTGTTAAGCAAGAGTCCAACTTCATTCTTTTGCATGTGGGTATCTAGTTTTCCCAAAACCATTTTTTGAACAGACTATGATGTCTCCGTTGTGTAGCCTTGACACCTTTGTCAAAGATCATTTGACCATATACATGAGGATTTATTCCTAGGCTCTATATTGTTTCATTGGTCTATTATGTCTGTCTTTATGCCAGAACCATAATATTTTGATTACTGTAGCTCTGTAATATGTTTTGAAATCAAGAAGTACCAGGTCTCTAGTTTTTGTTTTTGTTTTTTTCTTTCTCAAGATTGTTTTAACTATTCAGGGTCCTTTGGGATCCCATATGATTTTTAGGATGGCTTTTTCTATTTCTGCAGAAGAAAATGCCTTTGGGATTTTGATAAGGGTTGTATTGAATCTATAGATTGCTTTGGGTACTATGGAAATTTTAAGAATATTAAGTCTTCCAATCCGTGAATGTAGGATGTCTTTCCATTTATTTTTCTTTAATTTATTTCCACAATGTTTTATAATTTTCAGTGTACAAGCCTTTGCTTCCTTAGTTAAGTTTATTGTTAAGTATTTTATTCTTTTTTTGATGATACAGTAAATGCGATTGTTTTCTTAATTTCCTTTTCTGATTCTTCATTCTTAGTTTATAGAAATGCAACTGATTTTCATGTGTTGATTTTGTATCCTGCAACTTTAGTTTGTTATTAGTTCTAACAGATTTTTTGTGGAATCTTTAAGGTTTTCTGCATACAAAATCATATCATTTGTGAACAGTGATAATTTTACTTTTTCCTTTCCTGTTTGGATCCCTTTAATTTCTTTTTCTTTCTTGATTGCTCTGGCTAGGACTTTCAGTACTGTGCTGAATAGAAGTAAAGAGAGTGAGCATCTTTGCCTT
The DNA here is from genome assembly GCF_008692025.1 of Phocoena sinus. NCBI lineage: Eukaryota > Metazoa > Chordata > Mammalia > Artiodactyla > Phocoenidae > Phocoena > Phocoena sinus. Next base: position 84,477,162 of record NC_045771.1, read on the forward strand.
GTTTCTGATTTTAGAGGGAAAACTTTCAGTCTTTACTGTTGAGTATGATGTTAGCTGTGAGCTTTTAAAATACGACCTTTATTATGTCGAAGTAATTCCCGTCTATTCCTAGATTTTTAATATTTTTATCATGAAAGGGTGTTGAATTTTGCCAAATGCTTTTTCTACATCAATTGAGATGGTAATGTGGTTTTTATCCTTCATTCTGTTAATGTGACATATTACGTGGATTTATTTTTATATTGACTCATCCTTACATTCTAGGAATAAATCCCACTTTATCATGATGTTCAGTTCTTTTAATGTGTTGCTGAATTTGGTTTGCTAATATTGTATTGAGGATTTTTATATCAGTATTTATCAGGGATATTGATCTGTAGTTTTTTCCCTTGTGGTATTTTTGTTTGATTTTGGTATCAAGGTAATGCTGGCCTTATACAATGAGTTTGGAAGTGTTCCTTCCTCTTAAATTGTTTGGAAAAGTTTAAGAAAAGTTGGTATTAATTCTCCTTTAAATATTTACTAAAATTCACCAGTGAAACCATCTGGTCCTGAGCTTTTGTTTGTTGAGAGATTTTTGATTAATGATTAAGTTTCCTTACTAGTTATTGGTCTGCTCAGATTTTTAAATTTTTTCATGATTCAGTTTTGGTAGGTAGTACATTTATAGAAATTTATCTAGAATTTCTAACCTATGTCATCCAGTTTGTTGATGTGTGCTTATTCATAGTAGTCTCTATGACCCTTTTTATTTCTGTGCCATCAGTTTCAACGTCTCCTCTTTCATCTGATTTTTGTTGTTTCAGTCTGTTAGGGACTGAATGTGTGTGTCCATCCAAAATTCATATGTTAAAATCCTAACTCCCAGTATGATGATATTAGGAAGTGGGAGGGGGGGCCTGTGGGAGGTAACTAGGTAATGAGGGTAGATCCCTCATGAATGGATCCAGTAATATTCTTACTGGGAATTAATCTTATTAAAAGAAAACAAATCAAATAAGTATGCCAAGATGTAAGTACAAGGATGTTCAGTTTTGGCATGGTTTTATAATAACAAAAGCCAAAATAGAAAGGTCCCTAAATATTCAACAAATAAGAAACAACAGAATATAACATAACCATTAAGCAAACATGTAGACTTAAAGGTGCTAATAACTTGTTATGTTGGCGGGGAAAAACAAGTAGGATAGTACTACCCTCTTTGTGTAAACATGAGGTATAAATGGATTGAATATTTCTGGATGAATATCCAAAGAACTGAATATGGTGGAAGGATGAGTCACCTTTTTTGCCTAACTTTTTACTTAAAAAAAATAAAGTCAGAGAAAAGTTTAAAAAATGAGCAATATCTTTTATCCAATATTTTGCCACATTTCTCAGTCACTTTATCTCTTGCTAATCTTTTTCTATATTTATTTCTATATGAATAACAGATGACTTTCCCCTTCATTTTATTGGTACTCATTTTTCTCTGTACCTTTTGTAATAAAAAAGGAGCAAGATTTATCTTCTATGTTTTGTTTTAACAGACGTACAAGTCACATCAAGCTTTTCAAACAATACATCATTTTGATCTTAATTCCTGCTGGTCTTCCTCCAAAGTCCCAAATATCTGTTATACATTTAGGTTCTCTACCACCATTTTTGGCACTTACAGATTGCACTATATTTTTATTTAACTTTTCATAGATACGGTTCTTTGCACATAATAAGAGTTTGCTACATATTTGTTGAAACACATGGATGTAATGTATATGTCATGAGTTCTCCTGTCCAGGAAGAAAAAAAGCTACCTCTTAAATATCTAATTTTTATGCTCGATTATGCCATTCAGTACTTAACTCTGGTCTAGAGCACAATAAGTATCAACTAATAGTCTTTTATCGTTAATTAACAAATAAATAAACTTTCTCCAATAGGTGATATTAAATTTTGAAAGTTTGTTTCTACCACTCAAACTTTAAACTCAGCACAAAACACATATAAAAAAATTAGGTATATTAAGAACATGCTTCACAGTCATTGATTTTTTTAAAATTAATTAATTAATTAATTTTTGGCCGCATTGGGTCTTTGTTGCCACGTGCGGGCTTTCTCTAGTTGCGGTGAGCAGGGACTACTCTTTGTTGCAGAGCATGGGCTGTAGGCGTGCTGGCTTCAGTAGTTGTGGCACGTGGGCTCAGTAGTTGTGGCTTATGGGCTTCAGAGCACAGGCTCACTAGTTGTGGATCTCGGGCTTAGTTGCTCCACGGTATGTGGTATCTTCCCAGACCAGGGCTCAAACCCATGCCCCCTGTGTTGGCAGGCGGATTCTTAACCACTGCACCACGGGAAATCCCTACAGTCATTGATTTTTAACCAGCTGTTTGCATATGCCTTCAATAATTCCTCGAAAAATGACTGAAATAATTTTAATATTGATAGAGAAAAGTTGTCCCGTATTTATAATTACACTCTCTACTTGACAAAGGTCAGAAGACATTTTGAAAGCATGGCAAAATAAAATTGATACGAGCAGAATTTACTAAATAAATTCTATTATGTTAGGATATCTAAAGTTTCATACCCTGTGGTATGTCTTAGTTTCACTAAAGTCAATATAAGAAGAGAACAGGGAAAGAAGTAAAATATTAATTTTCATTTTGCTATAAAATGTGTCTAAAATTTAACATCCTGATAATGCTAGGGCTTTCCATGACCTCAATTTCGATAGACAGAATGCAGAGTGAGAATTCAATTGTTCCATACAGATTTCATTCAATCAAGGCAACAATGAAACAAAAATGTTCTTCAGAAAAATGCCAAACTGCTTATTGACCAGTGGGATAGAAAATAATGGAGCAAATAGAATTTTGGATCTGTGTGACTTATGGAGGTCTCTTTATAAGAATCAAGGCCAGGATTTTAAGAGAATGGAAAGAGATGCGATTATATCATGTTCTCAGCTTATTTTAAAATAATGTTTATTGAGCAAAGAAAAGGCTAATATATATCAAAATCAAATCAAATTTGACAGGTCAAATTTCTAATTCTATTAGTTTTAAATTAAAATAGTTATCATAAGATTAAAAGTTAGAATTTTCTCAAGCATAGGTAAAACATGTTAGTTTTTCCAAAACTGGTGCAGTATTCGTCTACAATGATTCCAAGTTTTTAAAAAAGGAAAGAATTCAGGTTTTAAATGTTATCCTTAGAGTATCTAAAAACAAAGCTAAAAGTTGGCACATGCTCATTTTACTAGAGGATACATTACCTGCCTTTGAAAAGCCTCTTGATAATCAAGTTAACTTTGAAAGCTTTGAATAATAACTCACAAGCAAAGAAGCAAAGTAGAAAAGCAAAGCTATACTTTTCTTCCTCATTTCCATTCCACTTGTTGATAATGTCTTCTCTCCTTTTGTTCTGGAAAAAATTCTTGCTAATGATCCCATTTGCCCAATCTCTTTTCTCACATCTTCTTCCCTCCTTCTTCCCCTCTGTTATCCACTACTTCCTTCTCTTCCCTTCTCCTCACTCTGTTCTTCTGCTCCTCTACCCTCTACTCTGCTCTGTCCTCACTCCTCCCTTCCCACTCTCTTTCCACTCTCTTTCTCTAGCAGTTTTTCAAGATAATTCTTCTCAAGGATCTTTCTTCATGCAGACCCACACAGTCATCAGTGCTATCTGTCTATGAGAACAGTTTTGATGATGCTATTACAAATTTTAAATAGCAACTATAGTTAAAATTTAAAACTCAAAACAACTAAAGTTCACAGATTTAAAAGCCCATTTTAATGTGCTCCTATCTTTTCAGTCTGATCTCCAGCCTGCTTTGTCTCATGTACTCCTTAGCCACCCTAGAATGACCGCTCTCAGTTTTCTGAATATGCCCCTTGGTGCTCAGTCTTTGCTTATGTGGGTTCCTCTATACCAACCAATCCACTCAACTAGTACCCAAAGATGTAAATTTTATCTCAGTTCACTGCTGCTTTCAGGAAATAAGTGCCACAATCAAATATGGAATAACTCAGCTTTGTTCAATTAGCACAGCAGTTGAAATGGGAAACTAATCTCCAAACTTGCCAAAAAACTATACATTAAATCAGTCAGTGTGCCTGCTATGTGCCAGTCACATAAATGTGATGGATTTGATCCTATCTCTAACAGATTTGTACTTTAGCAGAAAATAAGAAAATTAAGTAAGAATTTCCATAAACTTCCTTGGTGAAATCACAAAGTAGAACCAACTAACATCTGCTATATTGATCAAGAAATGATCTCTTAAAAATAAGTTACTGTAACTGAAACCAAAAGGGATGAAGAAGAGTTTGTCAGCTGACAAGGAGAGGGTAGAGTGTTCTACCCACACATGTGAAAGCCTGGGGGTAAAAAAGATCCGGACTTCTTTAGTATAGCTGGAGTCTGGTGCGAAATGGCAGATATTCCGAGAAATGAGTCAGGGCCTGGGGATATGTTAAAGGGTTTAAATTTTATCCTAGAGACATTGAGAAGATAATGAAGGATTTAAGTATGTGAGTGAGATGATCAATTTTATGTTTGAGGAATATTACTTTGTCTGCTCTGTGGAAACCTATCTATTCACCAGAAGATCTACAGATTTTAAATGACAAAGTGAATGACCTATACTTTGAGCTTCAGATGTGGACACATTCTTTGCAATGTCCCTAGAGTCTGAAGGACAGACTTAGCATCATCTCAAGACTGTTTTTTAAATTTATTTTTGAAAGGTAGGACTTAGAAGCCAAAGGATGTATTTTGGATTAACATAGATAGGAAATTAAAATAATCTGGTGTGTCTTAACCAATAATTAATAAACTTTAATAAATTATGTTTATAGTTAAATGAGTTATTATAAGATTAATAACAATTATGGATCATTAATAAGGATTCTCAATATTGAACATGCAATAATATGCTTATAAGTGTGATATAATTTATTAGATGAAATAAATTTTGAAATTTATTTATATAAATAAATAGGATATAATTTATCCTTGAAAATATTACCTTTGGTGTGCATTTTTATGTACAAAGAGAATATTTAGAATCTACTGAAAGAATATTTAGGGAGTATTTAGAATAAACTGCTTTACTAATTAACTTACAAGATGTCATTGAGCTCTGTTTTCCAGATAGTCATTAGCAGTGATAGGTTTTCTCTTACACATAGGCATCTTACTTCTTGAGAATTAATGAGTATAATTGATCATGGCAGATTGTTGGTATTTTCTAATGATAAGTAAGCTGTGTCTTCCAAGAAATGGTTCCAGTCATGCCACCAGTTTGAGAAGGTTTAGTTAAGGACAAATGAGGTAAGTCATTGAAAACCTGTTAGTGTTCCTTCTCTCCTTTACTGGAAAAGATAATTACTCAGAAAACAACCTTGGTTCAAGGGCAGATTTAAGTTTTGTGGAGATACTTCAAGAAAAAGAAGACAATATTATGAACACAATATTTGATAGGAAAGTAAATTTTACACTGAGAAATCACATATAAAAATTAACTGAAGTGTAACAAATATCACAAAAATTATAAAATCAAGGAGAAAAAAGAATATTGATTAATCAGCTTCCTGACACATCCCTAGTATATTGTTTGGTTGCCTTCTCTGATCACCTATTCATGATTTCATAATACCATTTTCCATCATGTGAATAGGAAAGATAATTATTCTGCCTACTAGTGTAGTTAATAGAAAATATTGATAATTGGGATTTGTAAAACATGTATCACAATGTTAGCTAGAGTCACTTGTATCATTGCTTACAGTTAGGTGCTCTACAAACACAGGGACACTGGTAAATTATGTTTTGTACAATTTCCATCATAAAAGAAAAAATAGATGGTAGTTTTTTGTTTTTTTGCGGTATGCGGGCCTCTCACTGTTGTGGCCTCTCCTGTTGCGGAGCACAGGCTCCCGACGTGCAAGGCCAGCGGCCATGGCTCGCAGGCCCAGCCGCTCCACGGCATGTGGGATCTTCCGGGACTGGGGCATGAACCCGTGCTCCCTGCATCGGCAGGCGGACACTCAACCACTGCGCCACCAGGGAAGCCCAGATGGTTGGTTTTAACTTTACCCTCTGCATATTCAGTATGCTCCTCATGGGAATTTTCATTTTGACAAAGCATCAAAGAGACCTATTCTGCTTGAAATTTTGACATGTTTGAATGTTGAAAGAGTTTTCCACAGACTAGCTTCTCAGGCAGATGGGTCAGCAAGCAGGCAGTAGACGTTCTCCTGAACATCATTCTACATAAATAGCTAGAAATAACCTAACTTCTATGGAAGTGATTACAAACCGTACAGCCCACGAAAACCAAATATTTCAATCGTTTCAAATTCACTTTAGCTGGATCTCCAAGATGGCCATTGTTACGCAGTACAACAGAGGGGAAGTCAGAGAGGAAAGTGACTGATTGTAGTTAAAATATATCAGTTTTTCCATACGACCCAGCAATCCCACTACTGGGCAAATACTCTGAGAAAACCATAATTCAAAAAGAGTCATGTACCACGATGTTCATTGCAGCTCTGTTTACAATAGCCAGGACATGGAAGCAACCTAAGTGTCCATCGACAGATGAATGGATAAAGAAGATGTGGCAGGGCTTCCCTGGTGGCGCAGTGGTTGAGAGTCCGCCTGCCGATGCAGGGGACATGGGTTCGTGCCCCGGTCCGGGAAGATCCCACATACCGCGGAGCGGCTGGGCCCGTGTGCCATGGCCGCTGAGCCTGCGCATCCGGAGCCTATGCTCCGCAACGGGAGAGGCCACAACAGTGAGAGGCCCACGCACCGCAAAAAAAAAAAAAAAAAAAAAAAAAGATGTGGCAAATATATATACAATGGAATTTTACTCAGCCATAAAAGGAAACGAAATTGAGTTATTTGTAGTGAGGTGGATGGACCTAGAGTCTGTCATACAGAGTGAAGTAAGTCAAAGAGAAAAACAAATACCGTATGCTAACACATAGGTATGGAATCTAAAAAAAAAAACAAAGGTTATGAAGAACCTAGGGGCAGGACAGGAATAAAAATGCGGATGTAGAGAAAGGACTTGAGGACACGGAGAGGGGGAAGGGTAAGCTGGGACGAAGTGAGAGAGTAACACTGACATATACACACTACCAAATGTAGAATAGATAGCTAGTGGGAAGCAGCTGCATAGCACAGGGAGATCAGCTCGGTACTTTGTGACCACCTAGAGTGGTGGGATAGGGAGGGTGGGAGGGAGACGCAAGAGGGAGGAGTCATGGAGATATATGTATATGTATAGCTGATTCACTTTGTTATAAAGCAGAAACTAACACACCATTGTAAAGCAATTATACTCCAATAAAAGTGTTAAAAAATGCACAGACACACAAATATATCAGTTTTTCAAATTTTACAAAAACATCTGGTAATGTGAAAACATAGTAAATGACCTTCTCAGGTTGCATCCTTCTACAGTATGTACAAAAGTTTTATGTGTTCCTCTTCATCCAGATTCCAGAATAATTGTTCCTTTTCCTTTGCCTTCAAGAGGTGGCAAGCCCTCCACTCCTCCTTCTGCCCCAAACACAGTATTAGTAGATCTGAAGTGCTGTTCTGCCCCTTAAGGCTTTCCTATACCATACCCATTCCTCTTAAATCGTTCCTATACTTGTAAATGCTTACTAATTAATCACTCAGATTGTACTATATGTTTGCTGCAAGGAATCTGATTGATATACCCTCTCATCTTTCAGTTCTTATCTTAACTATAACTTCCCCTTCAATCTCTTTCCCAACCAATCTGTTAGTATCTTTTTTTTTCTATCACAGTACTTCATTAACTTCTGTTACAACCCTTATCCAAATTAATAATTATATATTTATTTGTTCATTTACCAATAATCCCCTGGTTCCAAATACAGTTCCTGCCATATAATAGGTACTAAATAAGTATTTACAGTAAAACCCCAGGGTAAGGTAAATTCACCCAGTCTACATTCCTAAAAAGGTGAGGTTAAGTTTTTACCTTTGGAGGGAGGTATGGAAATGGAAGAGAGGGTGAGATGTAAGGCCAGACACAGGGAATTGACAGGCAACCCTAATTCACAAAAGGTGTCTCTTGACCTTCCCAGTGTGTTTCCCAGCCTGTTCTCCTTGGACCAGCCAAAATAATGGGTACCAAACAACAACAAGATTACTAAAATCATAGCTACTGTCCCAGGTATTCCATCACAGCCACAAGAACAGGGGTTAATTCCATAGATATCTAAGCCAATGTGCACATCTGATACCAGCTAATGCCAAACCACATTTGGGATCAAAACTCTTGGTAGGTTTTTGCTAGACTGTAACCACTCTTGGTCATATTATTAAATTTGCAATATTGCTATCCTGCATTTGTAAGACTGGGCTGTCTGGATCCCAATCACTGCATTAGAGAGGGGTTTTATTGTATTGCATGAATGGGTGAATGGACTCAAATTTATCAGTATTTCTCCTATTTTAAGGATAAAAAATATTTACGGTTAAAATAATGAATGGGATATAATGAAAAGAATTTTTCAAAGATTGAGTGTAAACTAATACTATCTTGAGGGAAACAAATCATTTAAATTTGTAAATAGAAATCGACAACTGTTATTAAAATGTTTTAAATTTTCTATTTTCTTCTTAGGAGAAATCCATGTGCAACATACTGAAAATTAGATATTCTGGGAAATCAAATAAGTGTTTCTATTTTTGCACATGTCTTTTTATAAAGTTTAAAAAGCAAGTTTACATACATTAAATCATTTGAGTATAAAGACCTTATGAGATGACTATATGTTAAGTAGACTCAATCAACATTTATTCTAGCCCTGTTTTCTTTCATTTCTTATATTTTATTTAATTTAATTAATTAATTAATTTGGCAGCACGCGGGCCTCTCACTGTTGTGGCCTCTCCCGTTGCGGAGCACAGGCTCCGGACACGCAGGCTCAGCGGCCATGGCTCACGAGCCCAGCCGCTCCGCGGCATGTGGGATCCTCCCGGACCGGGGCACGAACCCATGTCCCCTGCAACGGCAGGCAGACCCTCAACCACTGCGCCACCAGGGAAGCCCCATTTCTTATATTTTAAAGCTAAAATCTAATCTTTCTAGGCCACCTTGCGTCTAGCAGAGACCATGTGGCATTCTAGCCAAGGAAACTATTTAGAAGTGTTGGGAATTTCAGGAAAGTGTTTGTTTCATGATACAGCATCCTCCTCGTTCTCCTTCATTACTTTTTCTTCCTGACTGGGGTGTAGTCATAAAGAGTGGAGATACCAAAGCAGTGATATTTCAACAATTAAGAAAATCTCAGAACATCAAAAGACTAGCCCTGAAATCCTTGAGATTTTGAACCAAGGCCAACAACTGCCTCCTTCCTGGCATCTTGTTGCATGGTAGTAAAATACATTTCAAGTTTATTTAAGCCTCAATTTAACAGAATATCATTTTCTATCAAGAAAATAGAAAGATGATTTATTTTGTCTTCTATGTTATTTAGAGCCAAACACAATCAACAAATAATAGAGTGACACAGGAATATTATTATTTAGCCAATGGGTAAACTGAAGTTCAGCATTATTTTTACAAGTTTACACCCAGAACATGGGGTACAGCCTGGGCCTAAATCAGGGGAAGAAGTACTCTCATTCACTAGAAGTTTACAATCAGGAAAGTGTTTACACTTTACACAAAGTTTACAATCAGAAGCGAAACAATACTTGCCTTAAAACTAATGTATTGAAATATGTGATAATTTGTTAGGTTGGGTGGCTTAATAGTACAAATAGCTAACACTTTTTGAGTAGTTATTATGTGTCAGTCACTTTTCTAGCCAATTTATATACATTAACTCTTTTTATTCTCAGCATAACCCTATTACAAATGTGCTATATTATGCACATTTTACAGGGGAGAAACCCGAGGTATAAGTTTTGAGTTTTTAAGTAACCTGTCATAAGTGACACGGCCAATAATTGACAGAACTGGCATTTGGACTCAGGCAGTCTGGCTCTAGCAATTGTGCTCTTAGCCATTACCTCACACTATTTCTCACCGGTCTGTTCATGTCGGTCTTAATGAAGTAGATATTTCATCTTAATTTTAGGATAACATAATTAAAACTTTAAGAGTTTTAAAAAACACAGTTTTCAGATGCCATAAATAGAGAAAAACTTCTAACACTTATATAGCACTTAGTATGGGCCAGGAACTGTTCCAAGTAATTTTCACGTATTAACCCATTTAATCGTCATAACGAAAAAACAATTTGATGGAGCTGGACGTATTTATTATCTCTATTTTATAGAAGAGAAAATTGAATCCCAGAAAAGGTAAGACACTTGCCCAAAGTTGGCAGAACTAGTAAGTGGTGCAGTTGGGATTCCAACCCAGGAAATCTGACTCCAACATCTGGCTCTTAAGCACTTCAATAACAAAGCACATGAACTTCTGTTCAGTGCACAGATTGTAAAGGCTAGTAAAATTTATAGATGAGATGGAGAATACCTACTAAACAGGGACAATTTCATGGAAGGAGAAATTTGATCCGAAATAACTTTGAAGGGAGAAGAAAGTAAGTTGGCTTAAGCAATGAAATTGAGATTCAGAATGTATTATGAAAAATGAAGAAATATCTGGGCAAAATTCCAGAAAATCAGAGTCAAGTAGAAATCTGATGGCATCCAATGAGATCCGTTTATTTTTAAAAGCAACAGATTAACTCTAATTTCTAAAGTTGAGAAACTTTTAAAAACACAAAGTTAACTTGTTCTACTTTCACCTACCGACTGGTAGTTGTTCACTTGTTGACTGTTTCAGTTTATTCCACAACAATTTATGTTCTGACTAGCAGCTCTAATGAAAATAAAATTCAAAAGCTATGGTTCCGGGCTTCCCTGGTGGCACAGTGGTTGAGAGTCCGCCTGCCGATGCAGGGGACATGGGCTCGTACCCCGGTCCGGGAAGATCCCACATGCCGTGGAGCGGCTGGGCCCGTGAGCCATGGCCACTGAGCCTGAGCGTCCGGAGCCTGTGCTCCGCAACGGGAGAGGCCACAACAGTGAGAGGCCAAGCTATGGTTCCTGCCTTAAAGGAAATTATAATCTTCCAAATTCCAAACTGTCACCAGGTGTCATGTTCACCATCTCTTTTTCAATTTTTTGATCTGACTGATTTTAATACATTACTAAATAATTCAATAAATCAGTTCAATAAACATTTATTGAGCAACTACTGTTTCCCAGACATTGTGCCAGGAGCTGGGACTATAGAAGCTTGTTAGGAGAGAAGACACATAAGGAAATAATTACACTACAATGTGATGAGTGTAATGAAGCAGCAGGGTCCATGGATTCAGTAAAAAGAGGGTCATGCTAGAAGGGATGAGGTATGAACTGGACATTTAGAAAAAACTTCAAAAGCTTTCATTTAAGAAATATTAGTGCATGCTTACTATATACCAGGTACTGGGTTAAGTGGTGGTGATACAGTATTGAAAAATTCAAACCTCATCTTTATACTTGCAAAGCTTGTAGACCAACAGAATTAATGCAGTTCTTTTAGCAAAGTGCTGAAGAATAAAAAAAAAAGGAGGATGAAAGGAAGAAGGGAATGAAGAAACAGGGGAGGGACCATGGACAGGAATTTTAGAACCAACTGTAAGTTTGTTCACCGTCTGAATCTGCAACTTCTAAAAACGGAGAGGCACACAAGAAGGAGCCAGATGAGAAAGGAAAGGGGGGGATCAATCACAACACTTGAATCCAATAAGTTTCATAGTTTGAGAAAGGTCAGATATCCAGATAAATATGGAAAGAGCAAGAATCAGAGCATACAAGAGAGACAAAAAAAGCACACTACATTGATGATTCAGAGGTATTAATTTTCTTTGGAAGTTATAGGCTAGGTCTTCCAGCTATGCCCTATCTAGTTAAAGTAGATTTTTTCCTAGCACCCATGGAACAAAATGTCAGAATCCACGGAAATGATAGTGTATTTCACGTTACAAAGTTGTCTGTGAATAAAAGCTATGCAGAGTGAATCACATTTGTACTGCACTTATGGAATTTTCAAGGCAGACATACCTTGTTGTGAATCCAACAAAAAAGAAATAACCATTTCTAATGAGAATGATTTCTTTCTTTCTTTTTAGTAAATTTAAAATTCATGTAGATGTCTTTCACTGATACTTCAATAAACATGTTTTGTTTTTTTACAAGTACACTTTTAGACCCAGTGTGGGACACTATGGTGATAAAATATAGTTTGAAATTTCTTGTCAAGATGGCTTTGTAAGTTCAGGCGTTAGGGAGTCCCCTTTACTCCAAGTATACAGCAATGAAAGATAAAATACAAAACGAGTGAACCAAACATACACAACAAGATCCAAAAAAGGTAAACATCTCCATAAATAAACACAAAACTAAAATATCAGCTTAAATTGCAGATCTTCTGAGCTATCAGTCAGAAGCCAGTAGAGGTGGTGGGGAAGTCCATTCCTTCTTTAACGGAGAGTAAAAGTATCCTCTAGGAGACAGAAGATAGAAGAAATTACCTAGGCTCAATGAATGATACTAGGATCTGGGGCTAGAGGGCTCTCCCACTAACTCACCGGGAAAAAGCTGAAAAGTGCTGCTAATCAGATCTGCTTCAAGCTCTGATTTATATAAAGCTATATACCTAAGTAGGGAAAGAACACAGGTAAACCTTCTTAATAGCAACCTAGCCAAACAATCCAATGGCTCAGTATCTGGATGTGTAAGCTTCCAGGATAGGTATGTATGCCCATACAGAGCAACTCTCCAGTTGGTACCCTGGGCAAAATACAAAAACAACTGCCAGAGGATACTGAGTAATAAACAAAATCAGGCAGAATATGGAGGAGTCAAAACTTTGAGAGGTGACTAACATGAAAACGATTCCCATTTTCTTAAGGCCTTTCCCTGCTAGTGGGGACTTCAAAGAGAGTTTCTTGGGAGACAGCATGACGTGCTCAGTGTAGAAGAGGCAGCCTGGAGCCAGATGGGATCAGGGGAAAGGTGATCCCGACAGGTTGCAATGGGGGAGATAAAAGTTCTAGAAGCTGAGGCTGTGCACCTGCATCCCCAGTGACAAAGCATTAGCTGGTCTACAGTGTCCTACTGGATTTCAAAGTAACAATCAAAAAGTAGGATCAGCACATCATCATGGGCTAACATTATGATAATACAGAGGAAAGTTTCTGAGTTAATCAGGAAAATTCAAGATAAGAAAAAAATAGTATTATGTACAGAAAATAAGATAAAATGGCTTATAAAGGAAAAAAAATAAAACATTGGAAGTGAACTTTAAATAAGAAACAGTAAATTAATATATTTAAGTATGATGCAGGAAAAAAATTAAAAAGGCAAAGGAAAATTAAATAATAGATAAAAAACATATGGAAGATAGAGAACTAGAATCCAACCCATAAAAACTAGGTATTCTCAAAGTCAGGTCAGAACATTTAATGATTGCTGTCCATACCCTACCCAGTTTCATCCAGCATGAGTACAGACAACTTACAGAAACCTGAAGTAACTGTCTTCAGATCCAGGAATCCTGTTCTCATCCTCATATACCATGGCAGCCTATCTCATTGTTCTACTGTAAGAGCAGCACAAATGCAGATCATAACCCATTCTCAGTTATCTCAGGTGATGAGTAATTGAGGCAGTTCAGGGCTCTACCACCCAGAAAACTGTAGTTCTGTCTTCCCCATTAAAAATTAAGCATTCAAATTGAGCATATGTAATAATTAAAATAATCTGTCATGTATATTTTGTTGCCATGACAATGAAGTTGTGCACCATCACCAACATCATGTTAGAATGCCAAAATATTTTTTCCCATAAAATGTCTTCTATAAAATATCTTTTATAAATCTCATTTCACAATGAAAAATGTAATCAGCAGACATTTTGAAGATTTTATAGATTATACTGAAATTATACAGAAGACTCAAATATGGAAATTGGGAGGCACTAGGCCAGGCAGCTAACATGAACATGGGTAAGAAACAGTCTGTCCTCAAAAATGTTAATGTCATACTCTTTTCTACACAAATTGAGGTTTGCTTTGTGTATGAAATGACACAAGTTATAAATGTATCCAATGTATTTGGTTTCTTTAAAAATGCATTAAGAAAAAAAAAAATGCATTAAGGAAAGGTACTCTCACTCTGGTTCTCTTTAATGAGCAAGTGTACTATTCTTAATGATCGCAGTATCTCAGACTGTCCAAACCCACAACAAATTTTTTGAAAGAAATTAATGTAGAAATTGAGATTGTAAAGATTATGACAAAAATTTTCCTCTCTAAACATTATGGGGCTTCACATGTACTAAATAATAAACTTACACAAGCACATTATTTGATAGTGAGCTTGATTCTTGGGCAAAGCAAAAAATTATAATAATTAAGATACAAAAGCATTCTGAAAGAATTCTCACTCTATATGCCTTAGTGTAAATTTCTATTAGATGCATGCTATAACTCTAACAGGAACTTTTCAGAAGATACAGATGCACCTACTGATAATGTTCCAATGAAGTATACAATATAGGAGATATGTGACTCAAAGCTGAATATCATTCCATCAGAAATCAGTCACTCCAAAAAAAAAAAAAAACAATTAAGAATAGAAAATATAAGGCGATGCTGAAATAAATTACAATTAATTTAATTTTAAATGTTTATTCCAGGATGTAAAATTTCAGCAAGCTATAAAAGAAGCTTGGAAAAGAAGATCTAAATTAGGAACAGAAAAGAGGGAGGCAAGTCACAGACTCCAACAGCTATGCCAGAATATTTCCAGAGGTTAAGCCAATATTGGTGACCAGCAGAAGTTTCAGTATTATCAAGTCATGACTGGTCTCTCCATTTTGTGACTGTATAAATGTTGTCATCATTATTATTACAACTACAAAGCACTGAAATCAGTGTTCTATGTCAGGTACCAAAAGGCCTCATCTGGTACAATATCACATGGTATACCTGTGGCAGGTGGAGCGCTCTTCCCCCAGTTATTCAATCAGTGAACTCCTGTTTTCCAAATATCAACTCCCAGAAGATTATAAGATAAGAAAAATAACAATAAGGGGCATAATTTTATGGTGATTAAACCAAGAGGGATATAGTCAAAACTGTAGCAGGCTTCTTTTGTAGAATTTGACAAGTTGATTTTTAATTTTACATGGAAATGCAAAGAACCTAAAATATCTACAGCAATTTTTTAAAGGAATAAAGTAAAAGGCCTTGCTATATCTGATTTCAAGACATATTCTAAAAGTATACTAACCGAGACAGTGTGTAACTTGAGAAACGTGACATACATATCCATGGAATAGTGCCTTCTAGGCAATTCAAAATGTTGTTCTATCAATATGGAAAAAATAGAGGGTGACCCTTATCAGGCTCTATATGCAAAAATTTATTCAAAATGGATCACAGACCTAAATGTGAAAACTACGGCTGTAATTCTCCTAGAGGAAAACATAAAGGAAAATCTTTGCAAACTTCAAGTGATCAAAGATCTCAGATAAAACACAAAAACAATGAACCATAAATTTATTAAAAATTATAAATTAAAATTCATTAAAATTTAAAACTCACTCTTCTAAAGATACAATTAAGAAAATGAAATGGCAAACCACAAACTGAGAGAAAATATTCACAACACATAAATCAGACAAAGATAAAAAGAATGCTTACAGTTCAATAATAATAAGATAACCAATGAAATTAAAAAAAAAATAAGCAGAAGAGTTTAGTAGTTATTTCAAAAGAGAAAATATGCAGATGGCCTGTAGACACATAATGTACAGCATCATTAGTCTTTAGGGGTAAGAATTCAAACCACATTGAGATACAACACCACACCCATCAGAATGGGAAAATTAAACAAAATTAAAACAGAAGAGGGAAGGATATGGGCAACTAGGACTCTCATAGCTGGTGGGAATATAAAATCATATAACTACTTTGTAAAAGAGTTGGAAGTTTCTCAAAAATTTAAACATACACTTAACGATTCAGACATTCTACTCCTAGGTATTTACCCAAGAGAAACAAAAATATACAACCACACAAAGACTAGGTCACAAATGCTCTTAATGGCTTTATTTTAAGTAGACAAAAACCATAGATAATCCAAATGTCTAACATACATGAATGGGTAAACAAACTGTGATATAGCCATTTAATGAAATACTGGTTAGCAATAATAAGGAGCTACTAATTCATGCTGTTGAATAAATCAAAAAATCATTATGTTAGATGAAAGAAGCCAGGCCAAAAAAAAAAAAAGTAAGAAAATAATACAAATTTTATAATTCCATTCATATAAAATTCTAAAGAATAAATTAATCTATAGTGACAGAAATCAGGTCAGATATGGGGGTGCGGGAGAGATGGGTTACAAAGTGGTACAAGGAAATGTTTGTTATCCTATTTTGATGGTTTCTCAGATTTGTATACATATGTCCAAACTGATCAAATTGTACACTTTAAAAATGTGACGTTTAGTGAAATTTAATTATACTTCAGTGAAGTTGAAAGAAACCAAAACCAAAAAATAAAAAGGAATGATATTAAATCCATTTTAGGGGAGAGGTTTATAATAAAAAAGATGTTTTTAGAATAGGTTGCCTAAAGCTCATTTATTTGAGATCATTTTTCCTATAGCTTCTATCTAATAACATTTCTCCTAAAATTTATCACCTGTTAAATAATTAAATGTCTGTTCAGATATTTTTAAGGGATTGGGGAGATACCTTTTGCCATTTTAAGAAATTGTAATCAGTCTTTTTTTTTTTTTTCCGTTGCGGAGCACAGGATCCGGACGCGCAGGCTCAGCGGCCATGGCTCACGGGCCTAGCCACTCCGCGGCATGTGGGACCTTCCCAGACTGGGGCACGAACCCGTGTCCCCTGCATCAGCAGGCAGACTCTCAACCACTGCGCCACCAGGGAAGCCCTGTAATCAGTTTCTTTAATTTAAATTTAAACCTACTTAAATTTTAGCTTTTCTAGTAAAAAATTATTAAATTTGCAGCAGTTTAGGAATGATGCAATTTTTTCTATCTTTTTAAGTTCATCTACTTATAAAATACTTCTTCAAAATTATGGTTGAGTATACCAAAAACCAATGAATTGTATACTTTAAATGAGAGAAGAGCAAAACTTTTGTTAATACATATTTATATGAATGAGAAAACTGAGGAAGTATTCTGGAAAAAAAGACAGTAAACTTTTAAGGGCCCTGAATACCAGTCACTGTTTGTTAACATGGAAATCATGTTTCACCCTTGAAGGTTCTTGAACAGGATAGTATCTTGATGTGGTCTTTGAGAAAATTGATCTGGCAGTGGTGTGTGGAGTAGATTTGTGTTAGAAGAGATGAAAATCCTGTTAGAATGTTACTAAAATAAACTGAATGTCAAAACACAGAGTTTTAAAATAATTAGAAGTAGCAGTAATGATAATTTTTATAAAAAGTGAGGGGAGGATAATACGAGTTTAAAACTTTGCCACTCACTGAGGAAGGGGAGTAATGAGAAATGAGGAATCAAAGAGAACTCTAACTTCTTTTCAGTATCTGGGAGGATAAAGCCTCCATTATAGAAGTTAGGGGAGAATTCAGGAATCTTACTGATTGGAGGGCTTCAGTATTGAGTATCCTAAAATTCAGGTTCAGGCAGGATACCTAGTTATCCATCTGGTCCTACAGAAAGTGTATTCAAAGCTTTCTGGAGAGACTGTAGGTAATATTTGTCATTTTATGGCTGCTGAGCATTTGAACTCCCTGTCTATATTTAGGGAAGTAGACATCGTTTTTGTTTTACATAAAAGGCCAGGTACTTGTTCCCCCCAGGTTCTTGACTCTAGACCTCAAAGACATGTCTTAAATTTGAGCAATCATATGCTCCCACTCAGAGTGTGAGTCTGAGTGGCTTACACAAAGAAGCTAGGAGCGTTGGTCTCATGTCATCAGTGTAAGCACCCAGTATCTGTTCCCACTGGTGGCAGAGTGACAGGACCAGTGGCAGCATGAAAACTTGATTGGTCCTGTGGCCAGAGCTGGCTATGTCTTATTCTGGCTGGCTTTCCATGGTCCCTGATTAACTTTTTAAAAACAGCTTTACTGAAATACAATGCACACAATATAGTAATTCACCCATTTAAAGTATACAGTTCAGTAGGTTTTAATATATTCAGAGTTTGTAAACACCATGAGCTAATTTTGCAACATTTTCATCACCCCAAAAGAAACCTTGTACCCATTAGCAGTCAATCCACCTCCCTCCAGGCAACCACTTATCCACTTACTGTCTCTATAAATTTTCCTATTTTGGACATTCATATAAATGGAATCACATAACATGCAGTCTTATGTGAGCAGCTTGTTTCACTTAGTATAGTGTTTCCAAAGTTCATCCATATTATAGTATGTACCAGTACTTCACTCCTTTTTATTGCTGAAAAATTTTATGGATATACCACATTTTGTTTAATTATTTATCAGTTAATGGACATTTGGGTTGTTTCTACTTTTTGGATATTACAAATACCATTGCTATGAATATTTATGCATACACTTTGGTGTGGACATATTATTTCACTTCTCTTGGCTATATACCTAAAACTGGAATTGCTGAGACATATTGTAACTCCATGTTTAACATTTTGAGGAACTGTCAAACTATTTTCCAAAGTAGTTGCACCATTTTACCTTCTCACTAACAGTATACGAACATTCCAATTTCAACACATTCTTACTAGCGCTTGTTATTATGTATCATTTTTATTACAGGTATCCTAGTGCGTATAAAGAAGTTTCTTCAGGATTTTGCTTTACATTTCTAATGACTAATGATGTTGAGAAGCTGTTCATTTGGTTATTGGTTATTCATATATATTCTTTGGAGAAATGCCTTTTCAAATTATTTGCCCATCTTTTTAATTGGGTTAGTTGTCTTTTTTTTATTAAGTTAAAAACCTTCATTGCTGCTTGATTTTTGAATCATGTTCGTAGTCATACTCTTTCCTTTGTCTGACCCAATATTCTTACATTAAATTGCATTTTTTGCTTAAATTGAGCCCAATGGCTATCTGCTTCTTGCAACCAAGAACCAGAGATCAAATCTACATATACATATTTAGAGTTTTTCCAAACAAAGTGGATATTTGTTTTTTTTAATATCTTTATTAGAGTATAGTTGCTTTACAATGGTGTGTTAGTTTCTGCTTTATAACAAAGTGAATCAGCTATACATATACATATATCCCCACATCTCTTCCCTCTTGCGTCTCCCTCCCACCCTCCCTATCCCACCCCTCTAGGTGGTGACAAAGCACTGAGCTGATCTCCCTGTGCTATGCGGCTGCTTCCCACTAGCTATCTATTTTACTATCTATTTTACGTTTGGTAGTGTATATACGTCCATGCCACTCTCTCACTTCGTCCCAGCTTACCCTTCCCACTCCCTGTGTCCTCAAGTCCATTCTCTACATCTGCATCTTTACAAAATGGATATCTGATTTAATAAAAGTACATGAGATAAATGAGGGAGATACATAAAATTTAAAATATTAAAAAGTTAGTTGTCAGTGAGTGAATAATCAGTGACTAAAATTTTTTACTATTATTCATTTTGATGATGGAGGAAAAAGGAGAAGCAGGGTAGTAGCTTGAATCATCTTTACTCAGGGGAAAAATTTAAAGAGAAGATATTACACATGAATATATGGGAGTACATAATTAGTGAAGGAAATTCCTTAAGGAGGTAGCAGAGAGATGTGGAAGAATTAGGTTTAGAAAGGAGGAGTATTCTTCCTTAGAGATAAGGAAAAATAATAATAACTTGGTGGAGGAAAGTAAAGAGATTCTGAAGTGGAGATGGTGCCCTGAGACACTCTTCAGCAGGTGGCTGTGACATCCTCTAGAGATAGGAGTAATATTATGCTAACACCAACATCCAGAGGTTGGATGGGGGTGTCGAGGAGAGTAGAGAGTTGCTGCGGTAGGAATGAGGTCACAAGTCAGAGGGAGTTAAGTTGAGAAGAATTTTCCAGCAAAAATGATATTCTAGCTGTAGTGAATTCAAGAATATTTTCTATTCTTCCACCCAAATCTCTGAATTCTTCCTTTCTTTCTCTCTTGTACCTTACTTAATAAAAATGTGTCATAAGGGAATAACACCAACAAACACTCAAACATGTAGAATGTTAAATATATATGAATCATTGCTCTGGCTCATTCTTTTGAAGTTGTTCCTTCGTGTGTTTCCCCTTTCTTCTAGTTTCAGAGTACCCATTGCAAAATGTAAATACTATGAGCAAACTAGGTATATTCCCTTTTTGGTTTGAAATGTAGTTTCTAAAAATGTCCATTTTAGTCTTAGTTTTCAGAGATGCCTTCTTTCTTTTGTCAAGTGTCTCTGACTTAAACAAAAAAGTCTAAAAGTGATTTCCATCGTGATTTATAGTGTTCTTCTCTGAGCTTCTTTCAAAATAGGTATCTCAACTCCTTACCATTGATGAACTGTAGTCTTGTACTAATAATTTCTTCATATTACAATGTTAATGAAACAAAAATCTCTAGACTACAGTAAGTCAGGTTATTTACTTTTTCTTTTACATAATCTATTTGCCCTTTTAAAAATTTAAAGACAACCCTTTGTCATTCTCTTAAATAGCAAAAGATATGCCTACATTTCCAACAGACTATCTTTGTTCTTTATTTGTTTATATATTTGCCCTAAGGTACAAAATTAAAAGCATACCTAAATGAAAATATCACGGATAGAAAGAGAACACATGAGATTTAAAAGACAGTGATCAAATTACTTTTCAAGGTAGAAAAGTGTTACATTTCACATTTCTGTGAAGTTGGGGGTTTTACATCCTACTGAACTCTTCAGCTGAAGTTAGCACTCCAGGGGATTTCAAATCAGTTCAAAGTTACATAGTAAAGAGAAAAAGAAAAAGAAAAAGAAATGAGTGAAATTCCTTCAGTTCAATTTCATTGTTTAGCATTTTAAAGTTTCCATCTATTCTCTTCATTAAAGCCCTGGTTTCATTGGGTTTATGGATTTGTCTGAAGCCAGGAATGTGTCCAAATTCACAGTAAGCATTTATGTATCCAATTAAATCAAGAAGCTTAATTGAGAAATTTTCTTTCAATTCAGAAACAACCTAAAGCCTATCCAAAAGTAGATATAATCTATGTATAACCAATAACATTTTATTTGGCACATGGAAATGAAGTACAAACTGGGGGCTGGGAGTTTGTGGACCTGGGGCTCTCATCCCAGCTCTTCCATTAGCCAGTATTTGCCCTTCCATAATCATTTTACCTTTCTGAATCTTAATGTCATCTGCTATAAAATAAGAACACTTAATGATATTGGATATTTATTCCATTTCTAAAATTTTATTGATCTACTCAGAAAAAAATTTTAATGTATACTTCTTTGGGATATTTATATGAAATATGGTATTTACTGTGTATAAAGTCTGTTAAGTGCCTATAATGATAGCATATGTTTATTACGTATATATATAAGGCATATATAATACATATATACATATATAAAGAATATTTCCATTTTTTAGAATTATACAAAGTAATTACCACCTCAAAATCTAGCTATTTCACCAGAAGACAGTAATGCTTCATAACTGATACCTTGTTAGTAACCAAAAAGTAAAATCATCACTACTATTTTTTATATGAAGAAGCAATTTTTCACACTGTAATTTATTTAGAATGCATCAGTTGAACTTAAAATTGTGCCTCTTTGCTTGCTAGTAGGTCATTGTTCTAATATGTACTACAAAATTCCTGAGTTTTTAAATAATATGACTTTCATTTGCTCATTACCACATGTCCAGTTAGTGTCTACCCACACTCTAATTTATCAGTGAGTAGGGAAGTAATGCTCTTTTTAATAATTTGTCCTATTCTTCCCTGAAACAATAATTCTAGAAATACAAAAGATAAGTTAATACTGGGAAGTTGTATATAATGTGAAGGTCCAAGCTGGAAATTAGGAAGAAATTTCAAACAAAGTATTTAGCAGGATTTTTGCTCTTCTTAAATCTCCTGTTCCCTAATATTGAGTGAATATTTACTCTAATATTATTTACTCTAATTTTTAAACATATGACTGAGATTGTTCTTAAGAAAAAGCAGAATGGGAATTAGCCTGTGAAGTATTATAAAGAATTCTAAAAGCCCTTAGCTGAATATTGTTCTACCATATTAAAAGACTTTTATTGATGTCTTAAATTCTACCACTGAATCTTCAATTTAGGGCAAAATTAAAAGTATTTTTCTAAAATGGGCAGAAGACCTAAATAGACATTTCTCCAAAGAACAAATACAGGAAGATGGCGGAGGAGTAAGACGCGGAGATCGCCTTCCTCCCCACGGATACACCAGGAATGCATCCGCGCGTGGAGCAACTCCTACAGAGCTCCTGCTGAAGGCTGGCAGAGGACCTCAGACCTCCCAGGGGGCAGGAGACTCCCCACGTAACTGGGTAGGGCAAAAGAAAAAACAGAGACAAAAGAATAGGGACGGCACCTGCACCAGTGGGAGGGAGCTGTGAAGGAGGAAGGGTTTCCACACACTAGGAAGCCCCTCCGCGGGCGGAGACTGCGGGAGGCAGAGGGGGGAGTTTCGGGACCGCGGAGTAGTGCACAGCGACGGGTGCGGAGGGCAAAGCGGGGAGATTCCTGCACAGACGATCGGTGCTGACCGGCACTCACCAGCCCGAGTGGCTTGTCTGCTCACCCGCCGGGGCGGGCGGGGCTGCGAGCTGAGGCTCGGGTTTTGGTTTTGGACGGAGCGCAGGGAGAGGACTGGAGTTGGCGGCTTGAACATAGCCTGAAGGGGTTAGTGCACCACGACTAGCCGGGAGGGAGTTCGGGGAAGGGCCTGCACCGGCCGAAGAGGCAAGAGACTTTTTCTTCCCTCTTTGTTTCCTGGTGCGCGAGGAGAGGGGTTTAAGAGCGCTGCTTAAAGGAACTCCAGAGACGGGCGCGAGCCGCGGCTAAAAGCGCGAACCCCAGAGACGGGCGCGAGCCGCGGCTGAGGGCGCGAGACCCCAAGACGGGCGCGAGCCGCGGCTGAAAGCGCAAACCCCAGAGACGGGCGCGAGCCGCGGCTAAAACCGCGGACCCCAGAGACGGGCGGGAGACGCTAAGGCTGCTGCTGCCGCCACCAAGGGGCCTGTGTGCGAGCACAGGTCACTCTCCACACCCCTCTTCCGCGGAGCCTGTGCAGCCCGCCACTGCCAGGTTCCCGGGATCCAGGGACAGCTTCCCCGGGAGTGCGCACGGCGGGTCTCAGGCTGATGCAACATCACGCCGGCCTCTGCCGCAACGTCACGCTGCCTCTGCAGCCGCAGGCCCGCCCCGCACGTAGTGCCCCTCCTACCCCCATCCCCCAACCCCCGGCCTGAGTGAGCCGGTGGCCCCGGATCGGCGGCTCCTTTAGCCCCGTCCTGTCTGAGCGAAAAAACAGACGCCCTCCAGCGACCTGCACGCAGAGGCAGGGCCAAATCCAAAGCTGAGCTCCTGTGAGCTGTGAGAACAAAGAAGAGAAAGGGAAATCTCTCCCAGCAGCCACAGAAGCAGCGGATTAAAGCTCCACAATCAACTTGATATACCCTGCATCTGTGGAATACCTGAATAGACAAGGAATGATCCCAAATTGAAGAGGTGGAATTTAGGAGCGAAATCTATGATTTTTTTCCCTTTTCCTCTTTTTGTGAAGGTGTACGTGTATGCTCCTGTGTGACATCCTGTCTGTATACTCTTGCTTCCACCATTTGTCCTAGGGCTCTATCCGTCCATGACTTTTTTTAAAAAATTCTTTTTCTTAATAATTAAGTTTAATTGTAATAACTTTATTATACTTTACCTTCGTTCTTTCTTTCTTTCCTTCCTTCCTTCCCTCCTTTAGACAACGAATCACCCCAAATTGAGGAGGTGGTCTCAGGGAGCAGGATTTATGATTTTTCCCCCTTTACCTCTTTTTGTGAAGGTGTATGTGTATGCTTCTGTGTAAGATTTTCTCTGTATAGCTTTGCTTCCAACATTTGTCCTAAGGTTCTATCCGTCCCTTTTTTTTTTTTTTTTTTCTAAATATTTTTTAATTCAATAACTATATTATACTTTATTTTATTTTTACTGTATCATCTTTCTTTCTGTCTTTTTTCCTTCTTTCCCTCCTTCCTTCCTTCCTCCCTCCCTCCCTCCCTCCCTCCTTTCTTTCCTTCTTTGCTTCTTTCTTCCTTCCTTCCTTTCCTCCTTTCCTTCTTTCTTTACTCATACTTCTACTAATTCTCCCTACTTTTTCTCCCTTTTATTCTGAGCTGTGTGGATGAAAGGCTCTTGGTGCTCCAGCCAGGAGTCAGGGCTCTGCCTCTGAGGTAGGAGAGCCAACTTCAGGACACTGGTCAACAAGAGACCTCCCAGCTCCACATAATATTAAACGGTGGAAATATCCCAGAGACCTCCATCTTAACACCAGCACCCAGCTTCACTCAACGACCAGCAAGCCACAGTGCTGGACAACCTATGCCAAACAACTAGCAAAACAGGAACACAACCCCACCCATTAGCAGAGAGGCTGCCTAAAATCATAATAAGGCCACAGACACCCCAAAACACACCACCAGACGTGAACCTGCCCACTAGAGAGACAAGATCCAGCCTCATCCAGCACAACACAGGCACTAGTCCCCTCCACCAGGAAGCCTACACAACCCACTGAAACAACCTTAGCCACTGGAGACAGACATCAAAAACAACGGGAACTACGAAAGTGCAGCCTGCAAAAAGGAGACCCCAAACACAGTAAGATAAGCAAAATGAGAAGACAGAAAAACACACAGCAGATGAAGGAGCAAGATAAAAACCCACCAGACCTAACAAATGAAGAGGAAATAGGCAATCTACCTGAAAAAGAATTCAGAATAATGATAGTAAGGATGATCCGAAATCTTGGAAGTAGAATGGACAAAATGCAAGAAACAGTTAACAAGGACCTACAAGAACTAAAGATGAAACAAGCAACGATGAACAATGCAATAAATGAAATTAAAATCACTCTAGATAGGATCAATAGCAGAATAACTGAGGCAGAAGAACGGATAAGTGACCTGGAAGATAAAGTAGTGGAAATAACTACTGCAGAGCAGAATAAAGAAAAAAGAATGAAAAGAACTGAGGACAGTCTCAGAGACCTCTGGGACAACATGAAACGCACCAACATTCGAATTATAGGGGTTCCAGAAGAAGAAGAAAGAAAGAAAGGGACTGAGAAAATATTTGAAGAGATTATAGTTGAAAACTTCCCTAATATGGGAAAGGAAATAGTTAATCAAGTCCAGGAAGCACAGAGGGTCCCATACAGGATAAATACAAGGAGAAACACGCCAAGACACATATTAATCAAACTGTCAAAAATTAAATACAAAGAAAGCATATTAAAAGCAGCAAGGGAAAAACAACAAATAACACACAAGGGAATCCCCATAAGGTTAACAGCTGATCTCTCAGCAGAAACCCTACAAGCCAGAAGGGAGTGGCAGGACATACTGAAAGTGATGAAGGAGAATAGCCTGCAACCAAGACTACTCTACCCAGCAAGGATCTCATTCACATTTGATGGAGAAATTAAAACCTTTACAGACAAGCAAAAGCTGAGAGAGTTCAGCACCACCAAACCAGCTTTACAACAAATGCTAAAGGAACTTCTCTAGACACGAAACACAAGAGAAGGAAATGACCTATAGTAGCGAACCCAAAACAATATATAAAATGGAAATAGGAACATACATATCGATAATTACCTTAAATGTAAATGGACTAAATGCTCCCACCAAAAGACACAGATTGGCTGAATGGATACAAAAACAAGACCCTTATATATGCTGTCTACAAGAGACCCACTTCAGACCTAGAGACACATACAGACTGAAAGTAAGGGGATGGAAAAAGATATTCCATGCAAATGGAAACCAAAAGAAAGCTGGAGTAGCAATTCTCATATCAGACAAAATAGACTTTAAAATAAGGACTATTAAAAGGGACAAAGAAGGACACTACATAATGATCAAGGGATCGATCCAAGAAGAAGATATAACAATTGTAAATATTTATGCACCCAACATAGGAGCACCTCAATACATTAGGAAAATACTAACAACCATAAAAGGGGGGATCAACAGTAACACATTCATAGTAGGGGACTTTAACACCCCACTTTCACCCATGGACAGATCATCCAAAATGAAAATAAATAAGGAAACACAAGCTTTAAATGATACATTAAACAAGATGGACTTAATTGATATTTATAGGACACTCCATCCAAAAACAACAGAATACACATTTTTCTCAAGTGCTCATGGAACATTCTCCAGGATAGATCATATCTTGGGTCACAAATCAAGCCTTGGTAAATTTAAGAAAACTGAAATTGTATCAAGTATCTTTTCCGACCACAACGCCATGAGACTCGATATCAATTACAGGAAAAGATCTTTAAAAAATACAAACACATGGAGGCTAAACAATACACTACTTAATAATGAAGTGATCACTGAAGAAATCAAAGAGGAAATAAAAAAATACCTAGAAACAAATGACAATGGAGACACAACGACCCAAAACCTATGGGATGCAGCAAAAGCAGTTCTAAGGGGGAAGTTTATAGCAATACAAGCCCACCTTAAGAAGCAGGAAACATCTCGAATAAACAACCTAACCTTGCACCTCAAGCAATTAGAGAAAGAAGAACAAAAAACCCCAAAGCTAGCAGAAGGAAAGAAATCATAAAAATCAGATCAGAAATAAATGAAAAAGAAATGAAGGAAACAATAGCAAAGATCAATAAAACTAAAAGCTGGTTCTTTGAGAAGATAAACAAAATAGATAAACCACTAGCCAGACTCATCAAGAAAAAAAGGGAGAAGACTCAAATCAATAGAATTAGAAATGAAAAAGGAGAAGTAACAACTGACACTGCAGAAATAAAAAAAATCATGAGAGATTACTACAAGCAACTCTATGCCAATAAAATGGACAATCTGGAAGAAATGGACAAATTCTTAGAAATGCACAACCTGCCAAGACTGAATCAGGAAGAAATAGAAAATATGAACAGACCAATCACAAGCACTGAAATTGAAACTGTGATTAAAAACCTTCCAACAAACAAAAGCCCAGGACCAGATGGCTTCACAGGTGAATTCTATCAAACGTTTAGAGAAGAGCTAACACCTATCCTTCTCAAACTCTTCCAAAATATAGCAGAGGGAGGAACACTCCCAAATTCCTTCTACGAAGCCACCATCACCTTGATACCAAAACCAGACAAGGATGTCACAAAGAAAGAAAACTACAGGCCAATATCACTGATGAACATAGATGCAAAAATCCTCAACAAAATACTAGCAAACAGAATCCAACAGCACATTAAAAGGATCATACACCATGATCAAGTGGGGTTTATTCCAAGAATGCAAGGATTCTTCAATATACGCAAATCTATCAATGTGATAAACCATATTAACAAATTGAAGGAGAAAAACCATATGATCATCTCAATAGATGCAGAGAAAGCTTTCGACAAAATTCAACACCCATTTATGATAAAAACCCTCCAGAAAGTAGGCATAGAGGGAACTTTCCTAAACATAATAAAAGCCATATATGACAAGCCCACAGCAAACATCATCCTCAATGGTGAAAAACTGAAAGCATTTCCACTAAGATCAGGAACAAGACAAGGTTGCCCACTCTCACCACGCTTATTCAACATAGTTTTGGAAGTTTTAGCCACAGCAATCAGAGAAGAAAAGGAAATAAAAGGAATCCAAATCGGAAAAGAAGAAGTAAAGCTGTCACTGTTTGCAGATGACATGATACTATACATAGAGAATCCTAAAGATGCTACCAGAAAACTACTAGAGCTAATCAATGAATTTGGTAAAGTAGCAGGATACAAAATTAATGCACAGAAATCTCTGGCATTCCTATATACTAATGATGAAAAATCTGAAAGTGAAATCAAGAAAACACTCCCATTTACCATTGCAACAAAAAGAATAAAATATCTAGGAATAAACCTACCTAAGGATACGAAAGACCTGTATGCAGAAAATTATAAGACACTGATGAAAGAAATTAAAGATGATACAAATAGATGGAGAGATATACCATGTTCTTGGATGGGAAGAATCAACATTGTGAAAATGACTCTACTACCCAAAGCAATCTACAGATTCAATGCAATCCCTATCAAACTACCACTGGCATTTTTCACAGAACTAGAACAAAAAATTTCGCAATTTGTATGGAAACACAAAAGACCCCGAATAGCCAAAGCAATCTTGAGAACGAAAAAAGGAGCTGGAGGAATAAGGCTCCCTGACTTCAGACTATATTACAAAGCAACAGTAATCAAGACAGTATGGTACTGGCACAAAAACAGAAAGATAGATCAGTGGAACAGGATAGAAAGCCCAGAGATAAACCCACGCACATATGGACACCTTATCTTTGATAAAGGAGGCAGGAATGTACAGTGGAGAAAGGACAGCCTCTTCAATAAATGGTGCTGGGAAAACTGGACAGGTACATGTAAAAGTATGAGATTAGATCACTCCCTAACACCATACACAAAAATAAGCTCAAAATGGATTAAAGACCTAAATGTAAGGCCAGAAACTATCAAACTCTTAGAAGAAAACATAGGAAGAACACTCTATGACATAAATCACAGCAAGATCCTTTCTGACCCACCTCCTAGAGTAATGGAAATAAAAACAAAAATAAACAAATGGGACCTAATGAAACTTCAAAGCTTTTGCACAGCAAAGGAAACCATAACCAAGACCAAAAGACAACCCTCAGAATGGGAGAAAACATTTGCAAATGAAGCAACTGACAAAGGATTAGTCTCCAAAATTTACAAGCAGCTCATGCAGCTCAATAACAAAAAAACAAACAACCCCATCCAAAAATGGGCAGAAGACCTAAATAGACATTTCTCCAAAGAAGATATACAGAATGCCAACAAACACATGAAAGAATGCTCAACATCATTAATCATTAGAGAAATGCAAATCAAAACTACAATGAGATATCATCTCACACCAGTCAGAATGGCCATCATCAAAAAATCTAGAAACAATAAATGCTGGAGAGGGTGTGGAGAAAAGGGGACACTCTTGCACTGCTGGTGGGAATGTGAATTGGTTCAGCCACTGTGGAGAACAGTATGGAGGTTCCTTAAAAAACTACAAATAGAATTACCATATGACCCAGCAATCCCACTACTTGGCATATACCCTGAGAAAACCAAAATTCAAAAAGAGTCATGTACCAAAATGTTCATTGCAGCTCTATTTACAATAGCCAGGACATGGAAACAACCTAAGTGCCCATCATCGGATGAATGGATAAAGAAGATGTGGCACATATACACAATGGAATATTACTCAGCCTTAAAAAGAAATGAAATTGAGCTATTTGTAATGAGATGGATAGACCTAGAGTCTGTCATACAGAGTGAAATAAGTCAGAAAGAAAAAGACAAATACCGTATGCTAACACATATATATGGAATTTAAGGGGGAAAAATGTCATGAAGAACCTAGGGGTAAGATAGGAATAAAGACGCAGACCTACTGGAGAACGGACTTGAGGGTATGGGGAGGGGGAGGGGTGAGTTTTGACAGGGCGAGAGAGAGTCATGGACATATACACACTAACAAACGTAGCAAGGTAGATAGCTGGGGGGAAGCAGCCGCAAGGCACAGGGATATTAGCTCGGTGCTTTGTGACAGCCTGGAAGGGTGGGATGGGGAGAGTGGGAGGGAGGGAGACGCAAGAGGGAAGACATATGGGAACATATGTATATGTATAGCTGATTCACTTTGTTATAAAGCAGAAACTAACACACCATTGTAAAGCAATTATACCCCAATAAAGATGTTTAAAAAAAAAAAAAAAAAAAAAAAAAGAACAAATACAAATGGCCAATAGGCACATGAAAAGATGCTCAATATCACTAATTATTAGAGAAATGCAAATCAAAACTACAATGAGGTATCACCTCACACTGGTCAGAATGGATATCATTAAAACCTCTACAGGGCTTCCCTGGTGGTGCAGTGGTTAAGAATCTGCCTGCCAGTGCAGGGGACACGGGTTCGATCTCTGGTCCGGGAAGATCCCACATGCCGTGGAGCAACTAAGCCTGTGCGCCACAGCTACTGAGCCTGCGCTCTAGAGCCCGTGAGCCACGACTACTGAGCCCGTGTGCCACAACTACTGAAGCAGAGGTGCCTAGAGCCCATGCTCCATAACAAGAGAAGCCACTGCAATGATAAGCCTGCGCACCTCAATGAAGAGTAGCCCCCACTCGCCGCAACTAGAGAAAGCCCACGTGCAGCAACGAAGACCCAATGCAGCGAAAAATAATAAATAAAATAAATAAATTAAAAAAAAAAACCTCTACAAATAACAAATGCTGGAGAGGATGTGGAAAAAAGGGAACCCTCCTACACTGTTGGTGGGAATGTAAGTTGGTACAGCCACTATGGAAAACAGTATGGAGGTTCCTCAGAAAACAAAAAATAGAATTACCATATGATCCAGAATTCCCACTCCTGGGCATATATCCAGACAAAACTCTAATCCAAAAAGATACATGCACCCTGTATTTATAGCAGCACTATTCATAATAGCCAAGACATGGAAACAACCTAAATGTACATTGATAATGAATGGATCAATAAGATGTGGTACATATATACAATGGAATACTACCGAGCCATAAAAAAGAAGGAAATAATTCCATTTGCACCAACATGGATGCAACTAGAGATTATCATACTAAGTGAAGTAAGTCAGAAAGAGAAAGACAAATACCATATGATATCACTTATAATGTGGAATCTAAAATATGACACAAATGAACCTATCTACAAAACAGAAACAGACTCATAGAGAACAGACTTGTGGTTGCCAAGGGAGAGGAAGTTGGGTGAGGGATGGAGTGGGAGGTTGGGGTTAGCAGATGTAAGCTTTTATGTATAGAATGGATAAACAACATGGTCCTACTATAGAGCACAGAGAACTATATTCAGTATCCTGTGATAAACCACAATGGAAAAGAATATTAAAAAAAGAATATAGATATGTATAACTTAATCACTTTGCTGTACAGCAGAAATTAACACAATCTAAATCAACTGTACTTCAATAAAAATATTTTTCTATTCAAAAGCATATATCACAGAGGAAATAATACTTCAAAATGTAGCATTTACGCCAACCTAATGTAAATGACATTGTGACATTCTTTCTCAAATGTCAACTAGTTAGCAATAGCTAAATGTGGTATCCCAGAGAAATAATTTTTAAGTGCTCTTTCATGGGAACTTAAAAGTTCCAAAATGTGTCTCAGGACCTCAAAAAAGACATCTCTACCTATATTTCTTCTAAAACTTTGGTTTGGACATTTGAAAAGCCATTGGATTAGAAGATGGAATATAAGTTTTGAAATTGGTATAATACTAACGGAGGAAAAAGCACCCATGGGAATGGGTACAGGAAGGGAAGGATAGGGGAGAAAAGGCCTCAACAAATAAGGAAACAATGTGATAAAATGATGAATGAAACAAAGGTCAGTAGAGCAAGGAGTTGGAGAAAGGATATTAAAATTGATCTTGGAAATCTAAAATGTACTTTACATATTTGCTTATGTTTGCACATACAAAAGTATCAAATAATGTTGCACTGTCACTCTCCCAATGATAATTATGCTCACTAAAGACTAAGAACAACTGTCCTAGTTTGTGTTACAAAATCGTATAACATGAAAATTGCTTCACAATCACAAACTGGCCATTTAAAATTAGTTTAGAGATGGACAATACTTCAGCGTACTTTTCAATTAGCCTCAAGTCTAACCCAGCTCACATGTATGGTAGGGTCTCCATATTTTATTAAGTCTTACTGAAATACAGGATTTCTATTTACATAACTAAATCACTGTCAATATCACTAGACCACTAAATCACTAAGTCAGTAGAAATTTTTGCTGTGCTTTTACTTATCTAGTGTGTAAGAAAAATAAATACATTAAAATTTATGCTCTTAATTGTTTTACTGTTTCATTCAAGAGCATTTACCGAGCACTTAATATTGGTTATAAATAAGGCAAGTTTTAATCTCTAGGAACAAAGATGAGTGAGTGTGGGGGCTTTTTCCTGTTTGTTTTTGGTTTTTTGCCCCAAGAAGTTTTCAGTCCAATTGACATGAACAGGCAAATAAATAATCACAATGTGGTGTATGATTTATATTTCAATTACATCCTCTAAATCTGAGTCAAAAGACAGCAATGCTTAATTAATATGCCATTGATAACATGGTGAGTGCTAAAAGACATGGCTTATTCTACCACATTTGGTTTCATAACTGAGAATTTAAAGCACATGATTACAGGCTGTGCTTTTCTGTCGTACCAGGAGAACTGATTTGAATGTCTAAGTGTGAGAAGAAAGATGAATTGTCTCTTTTACAAGATAAAGAGGCATTGTAAAACCTAGATTTTTGCTTTTGTCTTTCAATTTTTCAATTTAAGTCAGTAAGAAATGTGCATCTTATATTCAATAGTGTGCATAATAATAAGGCAATGTACAGTTTTAGTTCTGTGGTTCTCAGTCAGGATGGTTCAGCCCCAGAGGAGATATATGGCAATGCCTGGGGACATTTTTGGTTATCACACTAGGCGGAATATTACAAGAATCTAGTGAGTATAGAGAAGGGATAAGGCTAAACATCCTACAATGCACATGATCTCCCAACAATAAGAATTATCTTCCAAAATGTTAATAGTGCTGCCATTAAGAAACCTTGCTCTAGTTAAACTTACCTAGCACTAAGGTTTCAGGGGCTGGACCTAATATCAGTGGAAAACAAAAAACACGAGTAAAAACACAAAACAAAAACAAGAACAAAAACCTACAATTATAGAGTTTATAATCTATTTAAAGGAGACAGAAAATTAAATAAATAAGTAAAATAAATCCCATGATGTTGATTATTATAAGGCTCAGAGCTATGTCTGGCTCATCTATAGTGACTATAGGTTTTTTATGGAATACATTTTTTGTATTAGCCTCATTTGTAACTCAAGTTTTCTATCTCTACTGGG
Source organism: Phocoena sinus (assembly GCF_008692025.1). NCBI lineage: Eukaryota > Metazoa > Chordata > Mammalia > Artiodactyla > Phocoenidae > Phocoena > Phocoena sinus. The sequence goes on from NC_045771.1 coordinate 84,510,430, forward strand.
TTTTTTTCCCCTCTTTCTCATCACTTTTAAGTTTATGAACTTGTTTCTAAGCTGAAAGTCAAAGAATAGATAAATCAATCAATTAAAAATGCAACACAATGTTGAAATTGGACTGTTTCTAATTAGTTTCAATTAAGTCCCAAAGGCTGAGGATGTAGCAAGCACCCCCAGGTTTCCAAGTGAGAGAGTAGACCATTATGCAAAAAAATGCCAAGGAGGTATCTCAGAAACTAGTGTTGTGAGCATCAGCCTAGCATTCATCTCAAAAGTATAAAATGGTTGAGGTTGAAGAAGTGGCCTAAGGATCACTTAAAATCATACCCAATAAAGGAAAGCTTCCTAACAGAGGCCAGGCTACCTCAGCAGAAAGATATTTTAGGCACCAAGCTAGGGAGTTATTTTGAGAAATAATTTGGAGTGCTTAAGCATTTTCTCTCCCCTATTATGGGGAGGGAGCTCTTCCCTCACACCTCATGCCAAGGAAGAGAGGCTGTATGGCATCACTCTGACAGCTTGATATATATCCCATGGAGTTTGATGGGGCATAGGGGCTGGTTTTCAATTCAGTGTTGGAGAGCAATGAAAATGAAAGGCTCTGACTGGACTACCTGCGTAGCAAGAGAATTCACAGAAGTGACCCTGACAGATCAAGCCACTACCCTACTGTAGGCTCCTCAGAATTGTGTATTTCTTGTGGATCGAATGTGGTCCTTGTATCAGGGAGCTAGCATAGGAGCCACTTTAAAAGACCCTTAAAAATGCTGGCAACTTGTAAAACTGGCCAGCTGGAAGAGACATAAGGTATACAGATGGTTTTACTTGCTAGAACAGTCATATTCTAAAGTTAGTATACTCTGGCAGGTATTCAAAACTGACTGTTTGTATCATGTTGTGCTTTCATAGGTTTCTCAAAGACCCTCCTACTGAGAACAAGTAACTGCTACTCCCTAAATGAGGGCAAAGCCATTCTACCAGCCAGCTGCTACCTGCCCCCCCTCAGCTCCCGTGTCCTGTAGCACTCTGCAGGCCTCCCTCCACTCACACCTCAGGGCTGTTGCCTGGATAGGGTCCATTTTAAATTGACACCAGAACCACCACTTCCAAATCGGCCCTTTTATATCCTCTTATATGATTAAAACTAGCGCTTGAACCATCTCCACTGAAAATCCTGCATAATTGTCCTTGTAACTCATTTAAGAATACGAGTGAAGATACCACCTATAGGTTTGTTTTTAGCCTTTGGACCTCAGCTGAAGCTGAGGCAGAAAGAATTCCATTTTTAAATTGTGTTAATAAACAAACAAATCAGGATAGTCAAAGTATCAGTGGAGAAGTGACTTAACACCATAGAGACACTATGAAAGAAAAAGTCGACAAAGCTTGGATATGGGGAAAAAAGGATAATTAAGAGTCAAGCATGAATTTAAGGATTAAGTTTGTGTGTTAAAGGAAATGATGTGATGGTGAGATTTCTCCCCAAGATTACCACTAAAATGCAGCGAAGAATTTAAAAGTTAATAACATATAAAGACAAAGAGGGTGGGACAGAAGACAGTAGTAAATGTTATGATCATTCTGCAAAAGCAGGAGGTTCCCTACCCAAGGTTTGGTTTGGATGTTGAGACTGATGACACTACATACTCACCAAGAAGGAATGAAAAGATTTACTACTTACATAACTGAAGTCTCTGGGGAGATCAGGGTAGGCCTCTCAAGCACGGCTGAAATGGCTTGAGAGAGTAAGGAAAGGAGACTGGCCTGGGTTTTTACTGGGGTTAGGATGTGGAAACAGATGGAGAGTTCTCACACACATGGGCAGAGACTTGCGAGGTGTGAATCATCTGCTGATACCAGAAGAGGGAGCACCCAGGCTTTCTTTCAGTTTGCCGAGATATGTGATACAAGAGGTATAGGAAGGGATGAGGTTTAAAAGCTGTCAGCCGTCAATAATCAAACAATGAAGTCTGTCTACTCATTACAATAAACATATTTCAACAAATTTTTGAAACAGAGAGAATAGTTGGAAGAATAGCAAATAGCTGAGGAGGGAAAGTAGAGCCATCTTCAAGCAGAGGCGGGAAATTCTAATTAAAAGTGAGGATATTTGTAATACAGAAATCCTGAGAGGCACAGAGCTAGGACTACTGAGCTGGAGTGAGATTTATACTTTTTAGTTATCAACTTAATGGGAGCCAAGGATCAGTGAGGTAAAGTTTTCAAAATACAGAAGGGAAATGATTTCTCAATTATTAATTATGTGTAAGAGCAGAATAAAGGTCATTTTCAGACATTCAAGGTAAAACAATTTATTTGCCACGATGACTTTTCTTAGGAAATGACTAGAAGATGTGCTACAGTTGATCTAAACGAAAAACAAAGAGCGGTCAATGGCAAAATTGGTTTTCTGGCTCAGAAAAGCAACAAATTCTTTTTTTTTTTTTAAACATCTTTATTGGAGTATAATTGCTTTACAATGGTGTGTTAGTTTCTGCTTTACAACAAAGTGAATCAGCTATACATATATCTCCGTATCTCCTCCCTCTTGCGTCTCCCTCCCACCCTCCCTATCCCACACCTCTAGGGGGTCACAAAGGACTGAGCTGATCTCCCTGTGCTATGCAGCTGCTTCCCACTAGCTATCTATTTTACATTTGGTAGTGTATATATGTCCATGCCCCTCTCTCACTTCGTCTGAGCTTCCCCTTCCCCCTCCCCGTGTCCTCAAGTCCAATCTCTACATCTGCGTCTTTATTCCTGTCCTGCTCCTAGTTTCTTCAGAACCTTTTTTTTTTCTTTTTAGACTCCATATATATGTGTTAGCATACGGTATTTGTTTTTCTCTTTCTGACTTACTTCACTCTGTATGAGAGACTCTAGGTCCATCCACGTCACTACAAATAACTCAATTTCATTTAATATTCCATTGTATATATGTGACACATCTTTATCCATTCATCTGTCGAGGGACACTTAGGTTGCTTCCATGTCCTGGCTATTGTAAACAGAACTGCAATGAACATTGTGGTATATGACTCTTTTTGAATTACGGTTTTCTCAGGGTATATGCCCAGCAGTGGGACTGCTGGGTTGTATGGTAGTTCTATTTTTAGTTTTTTAAGTAGCCTCCATACTGTTCTGCATAGTGGCTGTATCAATTTACATTCCCACTAACAGTGCAAGAGGGTTCCCTTTTTCTGCACACCCTCTCTAGCATTTATTGTTTGTAGATTTTTTGATGATGGCCATTTTGACTGGTGTGAGGTGATAGCTCATTGTAGTTTTGATTTGCATTTCTCTAATGATTAGTGATGTTGAGCATCCTTTCATGTGTTTGTTGGCAATCTGCATATCTTCTTTGGAGAAATGTCTACTTAGGTCTTCTGCTCATTTTTGGATTGGGTTGGGTTTCTTTTTGGATATTGAGCTGCATGTGCTGCTTGTAAATTTTGGAGATTAATCCTTTGTCAATAAGCAACAAATTCTGATTTGAGCTGAAAGAAGTACTCCAAGAAATAAAAGGAGGAGGAAGAAGAAAGAGAGGGAAAAGAGAGAGGAGGAGGAGAAAAACAGAAGGAAGGAAGGCAGGAAGGCAGGAAGGTAGGAAGGCAGGAAGGCAGGAAGGAAACAAGGAAGGCGGAGGGAGGGAGAAAGGGAAGGAAGGAAGGAAGGGAGGGTAAAACCAAGACTGATGTGCTTGTGCATTTTCCAGTTATTTAATGTATATACTGGAACATATGGGGAAATAGTGATATTACATAGAAAACTAAGAAAAAAAAAATCTTAAGAAATTATCATCAACAGGAAAAAGTTCCATGAGATAGGAAATGCAATTATAGTACACTGTCTGATTCAATAGTGAATAACACAGTCTCATAGCAATATAAACATTGACTGTTGAGTTAACCTAAATTATAATGTAATTATAAAGGAAAGATGGAAGGAGCAGAAATAGGAGTATGGTGTGTAAGTATGGCAAATCCTCAGCTACCATATTAGAGTGTCAGTCGATATAAAAATGCATCACTGAAACAGCCTAACAGAAATATGAATGCAAATGATAAGACATATAAAAATATTAGAAAGTGGTTCTGTGAGAGCAGAAAGACCCTTAAAAATTTAATCTCTTTAGTATTCTTTGACACTTTAATCATAGACATGTATTACTTTGAAGAAAATGACTTTAACAATTAGAAATATAAAGTCAAATGAACATGAAAGGAAAAGATGGGCTGAGTTTTAAACATGTGGAGTGTGAGATGATGGCATTCTATAGCTCTCAAATTATTACTTGTTGATTTAGTATTCAGGCTGGATGGAATCAGAGTGGAGATAAAATACTTGAGTCTTAGATTAGAGACAATATCTCAATCAGAGAAGCCAATTGTTCAAGGAACAGTTTCATCTTATGTACAAAGAAACCAGTAACACATATAGAAAAAAAAAAAAAACAGAATATGCCATTAAATTATAGAGTTTGAATTCCTCTACAAATATAAATTTCTATATTCCTTTTATTCACATGCTTCTCTGTTTTTCTGGAATTTCAATAATTTCCTACCTCCTTCTACTATGAAAAGACTATTCATGAAAAAAATCAAATAAAAACTTCTCATCCCAAGAAGAAACCATTAGCAAGAATATTTTAAACAAGCAAAAGCAAATGCCCGGGAAGCGTGTAGGTATTACAGCTGTCATAACTCCAGTGTGAGTGGGGTAGATATTGTTTTGTTCCTATTAAAGTAGCCATATGTTATAGCTAAATTTAAGTAGTGAAAGTTATACTGTTTAACGATATCTATTTTTTCATTGGCTAACACAAGGGATTGAAATTTTCCTTAAGATTAAAAACAGAAATGCCATGTTCTTCCACAGGAGTTGAACGTTAACATAAATCATTATAACAAATAAACACTTTTTAATGGCTTCTATTTCCTTTCATAAGCTTATAAAACACTAATCAAAGAACTCTACAACAGTGAACTCAAAACAGAAGCAAGGACCCCATTGAAGTCCTTGTGAGGATTTCAGAATGAGGAGAAATTCACATCCCTTCCATTCTCCCACTATCCAGGAAAACTGTTTCATAATAAATAATCTCACAAGAATTTCATAATTATGAACATATGCTTGGCGTCTTCAAACTCTATAGGCCTTTCAATGTTTAAATTAAAGAGAGACAAAAATGCAGGGAATGCCCATCTTCTAGTCACAGAAAGAAAAATTGTGAAGAATACCTATGTAAACATATGAAGAAAGACTTTTTAAAGCATACTTCTAATTACTCCCTTAGAGCAAATGCTGCAAATTGAAACTGGATTTTAGAAAAAGATACCTTCAAGACAAAATCTTTAGAAATAATTTGCTGAATTATACTCCACCAACAGTTTCTCTTCCCAAACTTGAAGAATTCTTTTTAATTTATGTTTGCAAATTTATTAGGAAAAATATGATGTTGCCCATTTATTTAATCTTTTATTATTAAATTTGACTATTTTTATATATGTATTTCTTTTTATTCTTTTTGAATTCCACATTCATACCCAATTTTATTTATTAGTAATAGTTTTCTATATTGATGATAGTAACACTTTGTAACATGTTACAAATATTTTCACATTTTCAATCTTGATTTACTTTTAATTGATCAAGTTACAGTGGTAATAATCCTGTCACCTGCATATATTTATTAAAAGATGAAAAGAAAATTCAAAGTTCAAATAAAACGCCATACAATGTTATTTAGTTTTCTTTTTGAGCTGTGTTCTATGTCACAAATGTATTAAAGAAGAAACTCTAAGCTAAGAATTCTATTAAAAGACAGAGAACTGGAAATGACATCACTCTTTTCAATCAATTAGCTAGAGTCTCATCTTTTAATTTTTTTAGCACTACTTTTGATTAAATTGGTTAAACCATTTGAGTCCAATTCATCTGCTTTGGGATGTGATAATTTTTCTCAGAGTACTATAAATATGACAAAAATAACTTTCATTTTTTACAAGTTTTTCCAAATTATCCTAAATACGATATTTAATAATTCACAAGTTAACAGTGCCACTGTTCGTGAATTATGTTGCTTAGTTAATCGGAATTCTTTAGAGGAATGTTAATCATTTTCATGCTTGTAGTCACAGATTAGAAACTTTATATATCTATGTGCCACAAAGCAATATCCTAGACTTCCAGGCAACTAGAATTCTGGGAATAAATAAGTTAACTACAAAATCAGAACCTTAAAATGGAGGAGTTTCAAACATTAGACAAATACAATTTTGCTAGCTGAATATTCATATTGGCTTGCTTATTTCTTTAATTTGGATGAGAATCTCTTTGCCAGTGCTATAATTTTATTCACTAACATTTTTACAATGGGTAGGGGATGCTAGCAATAGGTAGTGAAACACACACAAGGACTAAATATCTGGTCTAAGGTCACACAGAACTGGAGCTTCGAGAGTTGAACCCAAGTGTCTTAACACCATTCTGAATTTTAGGCCCTCTATGCTGATCTCCCATGTTCCCATTCAGAGTATTATTAAAAAACACATTATCCACTATTATTGCTCCATCTATCATTTTATATAGATATTAAATGGAAAAGTGTTTTTCTTTTGGAAAGAGGAGGTATCCGAGATTCACAGTACTACTGTTACCAAGGCTGTTGCCCCAGAATCATACCCCTGCCCCTCACTCAAATAGAAACCAATTACTCTTATCTAAGTTTCAGCAGGAAGCTGCAAAGAGAAGAAAACAGGAACCGGTTAGAACCAACTAGGCCCAAGGTGGCAGAGGATTTGACTTCCAGTAGAACTTGAGCCTCATTATAGGCTCATTATAAAGCATCAGCATGCTAACTGACACTCCCACTAGCAACCTGACAGTTGACAATTGCCATGACAACAACCAGAGAAGCCTAAACAAGGACTGAAAAGGAGAGTGCATCAGTTCAGGGTCCAAACCACACCCCTGGTTTCAGAAAACTCATGAATATCCTCCCACTCTTTCTAGTTCCCTCCCTTTTACCTTGACCCTCCTCTATATTTGGTGTCTCCACCCAAATGGGGTTGAGAAGTCGATCTGGGAACTAGGTTCCTGCTTCTCCATTCTTCAGCCACTGAATAAAGCTTGTGCTCTTCCAGTCTCAGCATCGGTTTCGTTACTGGCTGAGTGAATTTGATCAGAAAAAGAACCTTCCTGGCCAAGACTGGGGTCTCGCCCCAGGCTAGGACCCTGCCATGGGTTCAGTTGACCAATTCAGTAACACAATCATAGAATTATTGCATGAATTTCTGATGTATTTCCTATTCTTCAATATAATTAGTTTATAGTCTTAATTTTCTGTGTCAATGCTAAAAAACGATGCTAGTTGTGTCCCAATAAAATGTCACATCTGTGGAAGTTAAATTTAAGAAACGGATGATAAAAGTCTGACATCCTGGGCTTCCCTGGTGGCGCAGTGGTTGAGAGTCCGCCTGCCGATGCAGGGGAAACGGGTTCGTGCCCTGGTCCGGGAGGATCCCTCATGCTGCAGAGCGGCTGGGCCTGTGAGCCATGGCCGCTGAGCCTGCGCGTCCGGAGTCTGTGCTCCGCAACGGGAGAGGCCACAGCAGTGAGAGGCCCACGTACCGCAAAAAAAAAAAAAAAAAAAAAGTCTGATATCCTTTTCTCCTATTGCAGACACAAAGGAAAAATATATGCTGCTATACTATTTCTATTGTAGGAGAGAAAAGCAGAATATAGGTAATTGGAACAGACACTTTCAGGAAAACAGAAACAATAAATGCTCAGACTGCAGGCAACTTCAACCACCTTATCCCACTGTTTGAATTGCCATGAACATTAATGCTAAAAACAGGATGCCATCAGGATAACAACTCAAATAGAGAGGTGAAGTCAAATAAAGAGCAATGGCTTTACTTAAAAATTGTCTCCAAATTGATTTAAAAGTAAGAAAAAATGTTTTCTTCCTTCCTCCCTTTCTTCCTTCCTTAATTTGTTTTTTTCTTATTTGCAATAATACCAGATCATCAATATCTCCATTGTAAGGCTGTAGATTTTGGAGGTTGTTTTCCAACAGGGGGAAAAACTAATTCAAAAAATAGTTAAATAGGGCAAAGAAAAAGAGGTAGCCAATCACCAAAGTACAGTAGGCTCTTAGGTTTAAGAAGAAATGCTTTACTGAATGGTACACTTTGCTGGAGTTTCATATTCCTAAATTCCCAGTAAAGGAAAGCATAAACCACATTATCTGATATGTAAGTTTTGTTACATATTTTTTCCTTTATAAGGGTGATATAAACATGTTTCATAGTATTAGAAATTGAGAAAAACAAGAATAATATCATAATGTCCTGAGCTGAAATAACTACTTTTTCATTTCCTCGTGTTAATCTTTATGCCTTTGCTATTTTGTAATTGCTGTAATCACAGAATATGTCCAATTTGCTATTCAACCTTTGTATATTCTAGGACAAGAATTATCCATTATATTTTCTTCAGAGTCAACATCTGGGATATGTAATATTTCTTCTCATTAATATCTGACACTTTATATCTTGCCATTTTATTTAAGTTGTTAGAATAATACTTCATTAAATATCTGCAAGGCATATAACTTTCTACATAGCTTAGATTATATTCTGAAAAATAGATTTACTAGGTCTAAAAAAGTATAAATATATTGACTTTTGATGAATACTGAAAAATTGCTTCCTGAAAATATGATGTTGATTTTGAGTGCCAATAGCAGTGATTAGAATTTATTACACTTTGTCCAGCATTGATATAATTTTGTTTTTGTATTTTATTATTTATTTTTAATTGATTAATTAATGAGACTCTACTTTTTAGAGCAATATAATTTTTTTACACTGATTATTTAGTAAACTACATTTTCTTCTGTCACTATGAGCAGGATTGAATTTATTTATATCTGACTTTCTAATATTGATGGAATTTGCTCACATTTTTTCTTTTGTACTTCTGTTTTCTTTTTGTACTTTTATTCTTCTTATCTACTCATATTTCATCATTCGTCTATTGCAGATGCATTATATTTTCTTATACATTTGAGTGGAACAGACATAAGCACATACACACACACACATCCCTTATCTCATATATTTTGTAATATTTCCCAGAATCTTGTTTCCTCTTTTATTCTCATTACTCAAATTCTTCTACCTTTCCTTGACTATTTCTTCCAAGATTTGCCAAACTGCATTGTTTCACAGATTTGTAGCACAGGGTCTGACTTGTAGAAAATATACATAATAAGTGAATGGAGCTTGGAAATTTCTTCACTGATTGTGGCCCACAGTTTACACAGTGACTGGTAGGAAATGAGATAAAGTTATTGAGTAGCTTCTGAGGCTTTGGGGCAAGTTGCCCACACTATCACTTCCAATAATTTCAATAATCAACCAAACAAAAGTTTTGTAAAGATGTGACAGATCAGTTACAGACAGACTTTTAGATTAAGTATAAATGTAATTCCTAGAATATTAGGAAAGATATCCTCATCCAAAAATGCATCTGATATCCTAGTTAAATTAGCTTCATTAGGGCTTCCCTGGTGGCGCAGTGGTTGAGAGTCCGCCTGCCGATGCAGGGGACATGGGTTCGTGCCCCGGCCTGGGAAGATCCCACATGCCCCGCGGCTGGGCCCGTCTGCCATGGCCGCTGAGGCTGCGCGTCCGGAGCCTGTGCTCCGCAACGGGAGAGGCCACAACAGTGAGAGGCCCGCGTACCGCAAAAAAAAAAATTAGCTTCATTAAAGATAAACTCCTTTATTTCATAGATATACAGATACATACACATATAGATAGATATATAATCTTAAAAGTATATGTATATGCCTCTGCAAGTGGTAGCATTCATCCTATTTCTAACTGTCAAAGTCAATTTATCCTCTAAGATCAGATCAAGCATACATAGATTATCAAAACTATAAATGTTCTTCTACTTTATTTATTTTTTTGAATTCAAGAAATGGCAACTCTACTAAAGAAGGCTTTTCTCACTTAATTTATGACTGGGTTTTAATCTAATAATTTTATAGTTTTAAAATATTACTTTAAACATTTAATTCATATTTTTATTCATTTATTAATTACATTTTCTATTTGCCAGTCCCTATCAACTTATTTCTATAAAGTAATATACAGTACAGACTGGTATTGTAATATAATGTGATTTTTCTCTTGTTAATGTGCTAAAAGGATTAATAGTTATTGAGGATTGAATTATCCTTATTTTCTTTAAATAAAGCCTACTTGGTCATGGTATTATTTTAATAAACTGTTAGATTTAATTTGCAAGTTATTTTTTAGTTTTTTTGCATTGATATTTTTTCATATATTTATAGATATCAAGCAATCGTGCTTCACATAAAATCAAGCTATTTATTGAATAATCCACTTTTTCTGACTGGTTTAAAATGCAATCTCCATCATATGTGCATTTCCATATATACATGAATTTGTTTTGAACTCTACTCTCTTTCATTTATCTACTCTCTAACAAAGCTTTAGAGAATGTATTGATCTCACCGAGTAGGACATTTCTCTTGTTCTTTTCATTTTCAAGATATATCTATTCTTTGGCACTTCCCTCTTCCATTTGAACTGTGAAATTAGATTGCCAAATTTCAATATCCTAGTGTGACTTAAACTGATACTGAATTGAATTTAACGTGTGAAGAGAATTTGTGTCTTTACAATATTGACTCTCCTCATTTAAGAATATAGCAGGTATGTATTTACTGAGATCTTGTTTGTCCTCTTCAGTTTTCCTGGAATCTTTTTTTTTAATTGATATATAGTTGATTTATAATATTGTGTCAGTTTCAGGGGTACAGCAAAGTGATTCCGTTTTATATATATATATATATATATATATATATTTTTTTTTTTTAATTTTAGATTATTTTACTTAGGTTATTACAAGATATAAATTATAGTTTCATGTGTTATATACATATATCCTTGTTGCTTATCTATTTCATGTCCTCTATAGTAGTTTGTGTCTGTTAATCCCATACTCCTAATTTATCTCTCCTCCCACCTTTCCCCTTTGGTAACCATAAATTTGTTTCCTATGTCTGAGTCTGTTTCTGTTTTGTATATAGATTCATTTATATTACTTTTTTAGATTCCACATATAAATGATATCCTATAATATTGTCTTTCTCTGTCTAACTTACTTCACTTAGTATGACTTCTCCTGGTCCTTCCATGTTGTGGCAAATGGCAATATTTCATTCTTTTTATGGCTGAGTAATTAATATGCCATTTTGTATATAGACCACTTCTTAACCAAAATCATCTGTTGATGGGCACTTGGGTTGTTCCCATTTGTCTATCGTAAAAAGTACTGCTATGAACATTAGGGTGCATGTACCTTTTCTAATTAGAGTTTTCATCTTTTCAAGACATATGCCCAGGAGTGGGATTGCTGGATTATATGGTAACTCGAATTTTAGTTTTTTAAGGAACCTCCATACTGTTTTCCATAGTGGCTGCACCAATTTACATTCCCACCAATAATGTAGGAGGGTTCCCTTTTCTCCACACCCTCTCCAGCTTTTATTATTTGTAGACCTTTGGATGATAGCCATTCTGACTGGTGTGAAGTGATATCTCATTGTGATTTTGATTTGCATTTCTCTAATAATTAATGATGTTGAGCAGCTTTTCATGTGCCTGTTGACAATCTGTGTGTTTTCTTTGGAGAAATGTCTATTTAGGTCTTCTGTCCATTTTTCAGTTGGGTACTTTGTTTTATTGAGTTGTATGAGCTGTTTGTATAGTTTGGATATTAATCCCTTGTTGGTTGCATTGTTTGCAAATGTTTTCTTCCAGTCTGCAGGTTGTTTTTCATTTTGCTGATGGTTTCCTTTGCTGTGCAAAAGCTTTTAAGTTTGACTTGGTCCCATTTGCTTATTTTTGTTTTTATTTCTTTTGTCTTGGGAGGCTAATCTAAGAAAATCTTGCTACAGTTTATGTCAGAGAATGTTTTACCTATGCTCTCTTCTAGGAGTTTTATGGTATCATGTCTTGTATTTCGGTCTCAAACCATTCTGAGTTTATTTTTGTTTATGGTGTTAGGGAGTGTTCTAATTTCATTGATTTATGTAGGTGTCCAGCTTTCCTAAGAGCATTTGTTGAAGAAACTGTCTTTTCTCCATTGTATATTCTTGCCTCCTTTGTCATAGATTAATTGATCGTAGGTATATGGGTTTATTTCTGCACTTTCTTTTCTGCTCCACTGATCTATATGTCTGTTTTTGTGCCAATACCACGCTGTTTTGATTACTGTAGCTTTGTAGTATTGTCTGAAGTCTGCAAGGGTTATGCTTCCAGCTTTGTTCTTCTTCCTCATGGTTGCTCTGGCAATTTGGGGTCTTTTGTGGTTCTACATACATTTTGGTATTATTTGTTCTAATTTTGAGAAAAATGTCATGGGTATTTTGATAGGGATTGCATTAAGTCTGTAGATTGCTTTGGGTAGCATGGCCATTTTAACAATATTAATTCTTCCAATCCAAGAGCATGGGATATCTTTCAATTTCTTTGAATCATCTTCAATCTCCTTTTATAGTTGTCAGCATATAGGTCTTTCACCTCCTTGGTTAAGTTCATTCCTAGGTGGTTTGTTTTTTTGTTTTTTGTTTGGATGCAATTTAAGTGGGATTTTTTTTTTAGCTTTCTTTTTGATATTTCATTGTTAATGTAAAGAAATACAACAGATTTCTCTATATTAATCTTGTGTCCTGCTACCTTTCTGAATTCATTTATTAGTTCTACTAGTTTTTGTGTGGAGACTTTACAGTTCTCTATATTGAATATCATGTTATCTGAAAATAGTAACAGTTCTACTTCTTCCCTTCCAATTTGAATACCTTTTCTTTCTCTTTTTGTCTGGTGTCTGTGGCTAGGACTTCCAATACTATGTTGAATAGAAGTGGTGATGGGGGCATCCTGTCTTGTTCCTGAATTCAGCAAGAAGGCTTTCAGCTTTGCACCACTGAGTATTATGTTGGCTGTGGGTTTGTTGTAAATGGCTTTTATTATGTTGAGATATGTTTCCTCTATACCCACTTTGGTGAGAGTTTTTATCATATATGGAAGTTGAATTTTGTCAAATGCTTTTTGTGCATCTATTGAGATGATCATATGGTTTTTTTTCTTTCCTTTAGGTAATGTGGTGTATCACACTAATTGATTTGCATATGCTGAGCCATCCTTGTGACCCTGGAATAAATCCAGTTTGATCATGGTGTTCATCCTTCTTATATATTGGATGTGATATGCTAATATTTTGTTGAGGATTTTTGCATCTACACTCATCAAAGATGAGTAACTTTCTTTTTTTTTGTAGTGTCTTTGTCTAGTTTTGGTATCAGGGTGATGGTAACTTCATAGAATGAATTTGGGAGTGTTCGCTCCTGTTCAATCTTTTGGAATAGTTTGAGAAGGATAGGTATAACTTCTTTGTATGTTTGGTGAATTCCAGTTTGGGGGGAATCTTGTGCATTGTTCAAGAGGCTTGCAACAAATTTCATTGTCTTATTGAGTATTTTGAAGGGTATCTTTCTATATGAAATTTTCGAATTAGCTATTGCTGAAGTAAAGACAGCTATATTTTTAATAATATTGAATTCATGTCCATTCATCTTAAAAACTCTCCTAGTAGTTCATATAGCTTTTCAATAGAATCTCATAGGTATCCTTGGTGGATAAACATATTGATTGTGAAGAGTGACTTTTGTCATTTCCTTTCCAATATCTTATACATAATATTGATTTTTCTTCTCTTATTCAATTGCTTGGATCACATTCTTGATTTTAATAAAGTTTTCCAAATTCATACTATTATGTTAGACATCATCTATGGGTTTCTGGGAAAGTTAGCAATATCCATTCTAATCCTAGTTTCATATGAATTTCATTAGGAGTAGCTTTGAATTTTATTAAATACTTTCTTTTTTTTTCAAACAGAAAGTCACAAAAATTATAATCATCCTCATCAGTTCACTCAGTCCCATGTAATTAACTTTTTTTCATCTTGATCTTTTCTTAGCACTTTTGTGAATTCATCAGTCTTCCATTAGAGTTCTGAAAATGCTTATTCATTCAGTTCAGCAGTATAGTCAATTACCAGAAACCTGTACTTGTCAGAGTCTTTTCCATGAATTCCTTGAAGATGAAACCCTTTTATAGGAACATTTTTGCAAAAGCATCAGAGCACATCCAGAACTGTCTGTAAATGACAAAAGACTTGAAAATGACCATGGTTAAAGATTTGATGGAAGTTCATAATAATGCAATTGACAAGAAAATTTAGTTATTTCTGATATACATTTTAAAGTAATAACTAGAATTATGACTTATAACATTTACCAGAACATATAAGATTTTTAGGAATTTCATGTAATGTCTGAAACACTTAAATTAACATATTTCCATACAAATAACCCAAAGAAAGTTTAGTGTTAGTTTTTTTTTAATTTTTGAATTTAATTTTATTTATTTTTTTATACAGCAGGTTCTTATTAGTTTTCAGTTTTATACACACAGTGTATACATATCAATCCCAATTGCCCAATTCAGCACACCACCATCCCCACCCCACCACGACTTTCCCACCTTGGTGTCCATACGTTTGTTCTCTACATCTGTGTCTCAACTTCTGCCCTGCAAACCAGCTCATCTGTACCATTTTTTAGGTTCCACATACATGCGTTAATATACGATATTTGTTTTTCTCTTTCTGACTTGCTTCACCCTGTATGACAATCTCTAGATCCATCCACGTCTCAACAAATGATTCAATTTCCTTCCTTTTTATGGCTGAGTAATATTCCATTGTATATATGTACCACATCTTCTTTATCCATTCGTCTGTCGATGGGCATTTAGGTTGCTTCCATGAACTGGCTATTGTAAATAGTGCTGCAGTGAACATTGGGGTGCATGTGTCTTTTTGAATTATGGTTTCCTCTGGGTATATGCCCAGTAGTGGGATTGCTGGATCATATGGTAATTCTATTTTTAGTCTTTTTTTGTTGTTGTTTTTTTTGCGGTACATGGGACTCTCACTGTTGTGGCCTCTCCCGTTGCAGAACACAGGCTCCAGATGCGCAGGCTCAGTGGCCATGGCTCACAGGCCTAGCCACACCGCGGCATGTGGGATCTTCCTGGACTGGGGCACGAACCCGTGTCCCCTGCATCAGCAGGCGGACTCTCAACCACTGTGCCACCAGGGAAGCCCTATTTTTAGATTTTTAAGGAACCTCCATACTGCTCTCCATAGTGGCTGTATCAATTTACATTCCCACCAACAGTGCAAGAGGGTTCCCTTTTCTCCACACCCTCTCCAGCGTTTGTTATTTGTAGATTTTCTGATGATGCCCATTGTAACTGGTGTGAGGTGACACCTCATTGAGATTTGATTTGCATTTCTCTAATAATTACTGATGTTGAGCAGCTTTTCATGTGCTTCTTGGCCATCTGTATGTCTTCTTTGGAGAAATGTCTATTTAGATCTTCTGCTCATTTTTGGATTGGCTTGTTGTTTCTTTGATATGGAGCTGCATGAGCTGTTTATATATTTTGGAGATTAATCCTTTGTCCATTGATTCGTTTGCAAATATTTTCTCCCATTCTGAGGGTTGTCTTTTCCTCTTGTTTATGGTTTCCTTTGCTGTGCAAAAGCTTTGAAATTTCATTAGGTCCCATTTGTTTATTTTTGTGTTTCCTTCCATTACTCTAGGAGGTGGATCAAAAAACATCTTGCTGTGATTTATGTCAAAGAGTATTCTTCCTATGTTTTCCTCTAAGAGTTTTATAATGTCCGGTCTTACATTTAGGTCTCAAATCCATTTTGAGTTTATTTTTGTGTATGGTGTTAGGGAGTGTTCTACTTTCATTCTTTTACATGTAGCTGTCCAGTTTAAGTGAGGTGTTAAAAGTCCCCCACTATTATTGTGTTACTGTTGATTTCCTCTTTTATAGCTGTTAGCAATTGCCTTATGTATTAAGGTGCTCCTATGTTGGGTGCATATATATTTATAATTGTTACTTCTTCTTGGATTGATCCCTTGATCATTAGGTAGTGTCCTTCCTTGTCTCTTGTAACATTCTTTATTTTAAAGTCTATTTTATCTGATATGAGTATTGCTACTCCATCTTTCTTTTGATTTCCATTTGCATGGAATATCTTTTTCCATCCCCTCACTTTCAGTCTGTATGTGTCCCTAGGTCTGAAGTGGGTCTCTTGTGGACAGCATATATATGGGTCTTGTTTTTGTATCCATTCAGCAAGCCTGTGTCTTTTGGTTGGAGCATGTAATCCATTCATGTTTA
The DNA here is from genome assembly GCF_008692025.1 of Phocoena sinus. Classification (NCBI taxonomy): domain Eukaryota; kingdom Metazoa; phylum Chordata; class Mammalia; order Artiodactyla; family Phocoenidae; genus Phocoena; species Phocoena sinus. The sequence continues at coordinate 84,526,797 of NC_045771.1, forward strand.
AGGTAATTATCTATATGTATGTTCCTATGACCATTTTCTTAATTGTTTTGGGTTTGTTTTTGTAGGTCCTTTTCTTCTCTTGTGTTTCCCACTTAGAGAAGTTCATTTAGCATTTGTTGTAGAGCTGGTTTGGTGGTGCTGAATTCTCTTAGCTTTTGCTTGCCTGTAAAGCTTTTGATTTCTCCATCGAATCTGAATGAGATCCTTGCCGGGTAGAGTAATCTTGGTTGCATGTTCTTCTCTTTCATCACTTTACGTATATCATGCCACTCCCTTCTGGCTTGTAGAGTTTCTGCTGAGAAATCAGCTGTTAACCTTATGGGAGTTCCCTTGTATGTTATTTGTCATTTTTCCCTTGCTGCCTTCAATAATTTTTCTTTGTCTTTAATTTTTGCCAATTTGATCACTATGTGTCTCAGCGTGTTTCTCCTTGGGTTTATCCTGTATGGGACTCGCTGCACTTTCTGGACTTGGGTGGCTATTTCCTTTCCCATGTTAGGGAAGTTTTTGACTATAATCTCTTCAGATATTTTCTCTGGTCCTTTGTCTCTCTCTTCACCTTTTGGGACCCCCATAATGCGAATGTTGTTGTGTTTAATGTTGTCCCAGAGGTCTCTTAGGCTGTCATTTCTTTTTATTCTTTTTTCTTTATTCTGTTCCATGGCAGTGAATTCCACCATTCTGTTTTCCAGGTCACTTATCCGTTCTTCTGCCTCACTTATTCTGCTATTGATTCCTTCTAGTGTAGTTTTCATTTCAGTTATTGTATTGTTCATCTCTGTTTGTTTGTTCTTTAATTCTTCTAGGTGTTTGTTAAACATTTCTTGCATCTTCTTGATCTTTGCCTCCATTGTTTTTCCGAGGTCCTGGATCATCTTCACTATCATTATTCTGAATTCTTTTTCTGGAAGGTTGCCTATCTCCACTTCGTTTAGATGTTTTTCTGGGGTTTTATCTTGTTCCTTCATCTGGTACATAGCCCTTTGCCTTTCTTTCTGTGAATGTGGTTTTTGTTCCACAGGCTGCAGGATTGTAGTTCTTCTTGCTTCTGCTATCTGCCCTCTGGTGGATGAGGCTATCTAAGAGGCTTGTGTATGTTTCCTGATGGGAGGGACTGGTGGTCGGTAGAGCTGGGTGTTGCTCTGTTTAGAAGAGCTCAGTAAAACTTTAATTTGCTTGACTGTTGATGGGTGCTGCTGGGTTCCCTCCCTGTTGGTTGTTTGGCCTGATGCAACCCAACACCGAGACTAATGACAGACTCTGGGAAGGCTCACGCCAAGGAGTACTTCCCAGAACTTCTGCTGCCAGTGTCCTTGTCCCCACGGTGAGCCACTGCCACACCCCGCCTCTGCAGGAGACCCTCCAACATTAGCACGTAGGTCTGGTTCAGTCTCGCCTGTGGTCACTGCTCCTTCCCCTGGGTTCCGATGCTCACACTACTTTGTGTGTGCCCTCCAAGATTGGAGTCTCTGTTTTCCCCAGTTCTGTGGAAGTCCTGCAATCAAATCCCACTAGCCTTCAAAGTCTGTTTCTCTAGGAATTCCTCCTCCCATTGCTGGACCCCCAGGTTGGGAAGCCTGACGTGGGGCTCAGAACGTTCCCTCCAGTGGGTGGACTTCTGTGGTATACGTGTTCTCCAGTCTGTGAGTCACCCACCCAGCAGTTATGGGATTTGATTTTACTGTGATTGCGCCCCTCCTACCGTCTCACTGTGGCTTCTCCTTTGTCTTTGAATGTGGGGTATCTTTTTTGGTGAGTTCCAGTGTCTTCCTGTCGATGACTGTCCAGCAGCTACTTGTGATTCTGGCGTTCTCACAAGAGGGATTGAGAGCATATCCTTCTTCTCCGCCATCTTGGTTCCTCTCTCTGACTAGGGTGGTGCAGTTGTTTGCTAGGGCTACCATAACAAAGTGCCACAGACTGGGTGGCTTAAACAACACAAATTTACTGTTGCACAATTCTAGAGGCTAGAGGTCTGAGATCAAGGTGTCTGGCAGGGTTGTTTTCTTCTGAGGCCTCTCTCCTTGGCTGGTGGATGTTGTCTTTATTAAATACTTTCTATACAGTAATGCATAGAGTAATGTAACGCAATTTTTCCTTTGTTAATATGATAAAATGTTAATACTCATATTTTTCAGATAAAGTGTACTTGGCCATGTTATTCTTTTAATAAATTGCTAGATTTCATTTTCTTTAAATTTTTACTATCAAGTTTATGCTAATCTTAAAAGAATAATTGGGAAACTTCTGATTTCTCATATATTATGGTATTTCTCATATATTATATGAAATAAATTTTGTAATTATTACTTTTTGATGTTAACAGGAATGTGTGCTCAAAACTATTTAGACCTACTATCTTTGTTTTGGGGTGTACCTATGGTGTACTTAAAATAATTCTAGTATAATTAATGCTAATACAAGTTTTCTTCTTATTTTGGGGTTAATATTTAACATTAAAATTTTCCTACAGTATCTACTTCATCTAAATTTTCAAAAATTTTAATATATATTTGAACTTGAATTATTTTCTCCAAACAATTCATATCTTTAGTTATTACTTCTTTTGTATGCTATTCTTAATGAGATTTGCAAAAGCTTTGTCACTTTATTGGTCATTTTAATGAAACATCTTTTGATTTTTATTGACTTTTACTGTTATTATCACATTTTTCTATTCAACTGATTTCTAATTTTATTGATATTAATACTTTCTTTTAATTTACAGGTTTATTTTGTTGTTCATTTGGTAAGCAGTTTATTGGCAGGGTATGCATCTTTTTTTTTTTTTTCCTACTCCTTCTCTTACATTCATAATCAAGCTAGAAACCTGGATGTACACTAGAGTATTACCTATGCTAGGGCAGGGGCAGTGTCTTTTCAGTTTTGTATCCACTGTTCACTGTAGACAGTCATAGCATAGTGCCTAGTGCCTATTTTACTTAGTAAATGCATATTTAATAGTCTTTTGTTGCTCACAATGTCATATATAGTATGTTTAAAAATTATGGAAGTAATGAGCAAGCAACTATAAATGGTTGATTTGTTTTACATCATCTTCAATATAATTGTTTATTTCATAAACATGAATCTTCTTATGCTCCTCCCTTTCTCACTTCTTTCATTCAGAAGATAGAGTGCTGTCAACTCAATCTAATAATAATAATTAGTTAACATTTTTATACAGAATTATAAGTTCCAAACATTGTATTATCATAAATGCATTACCTTATATCACACTTACTACCATCCTGTGAAGAAGATTTATAACATTTACATTATACGTGTGAGAAAAATGAGATTTACAAGAGAGACATTATGTAAATCACCCAGAGACCCACAGGTATTAGGTGACCAAAATGGAAAATAGTCCAGCCTGTTTAATTCCAAGGGCTGTATACTCAGCCTCTATTCACATTTGCTTCCTGTCTTGTGTACTTCCCAACTCCATCTTTCCCTGCATTTTTTTGCCATGAGATGCAAGCCTCCATTATTTACCCTCTAGATCACTATCATCAAGTGTTAAAAGACATTTCCAAAACTGTAAAATGATCACAATACTTTCATTATTAATATACATCAATGGGTCATCCACAAAATAGAATAAAATGAACATTTCTACCCTGGCAAACAAGCTAATTTATTATCTATATCTAGCATACTTCTCTAGACTCATTTCTTGTACATCCTACAATTCTATGTGGCCCTAAAAATCCCCAATACGCTGTATTCTCATTTTAGCTCTCTAATGTGTATATTATTATTACCATTTCATAAATATAGAAACTAAGATGCCAGTGAGTTAAATATATACACAAGTTCAGTTAAATATATATACAAGTTACAATTTAGTGACAGAACGAGAATTTTAACTGAGGAAAATTTTGTTATGTGCCACGCTAGCATATCAGAATGCAAACATTTTATAACTAAAGCAAAGATTTGTTTTTTCCTTTAACTTATCCAGTTGTTGTCCCATAACCTAGAATGCCAGGCTCAATGTCCGTATATTTATCAATAAGGAAGACAAAGTAATTTATCAGATTACCACAACTTAAGAACGATGTTTCTGTGAAAAGAATTTTTGTAGCAAAGTTTATTGAATGCCCATGTGTTTGCATAAATAAATGAAAACAATGTCACATTAAAACAAAGGCTAGGGGCTTCCCTGGTGGCGCAGTGGTTGAGAGTCCGCCTGTCAATGCAGGGGACACGGGTTCGTGTCCCGGTCCGGGAAGATCCCACATGCCGCAGAGCGGCTGGGCCCGTGAGCCATGGTCGCTGGGCCTGCGCGTCCGGAGCCTGTGCTCCGCGGCGGGAGAGGCCACAGCAGCGAGAGGCCCCCGTACCGCAAAAAAAAAAAAAACAAAAAACCCAAAGGCTATATATATCTACTTCAATTTGTTTTCTATTAACCAAGAATAAATTCACAAAACAAATCTAATTAGACTATACTCTAAGAAGATACAAGAACACAATACCAGGACAAAGTAGACCCTTTATTCAACTAAACTTACAATCAAGAATATTATCTCTTTGGAAGAAATCAAAAAAATTTCTTGATATTGTCTACATTTTCAAACCTTAATACAGACTGAAGCTGAAAGCACACTAGATGTTTTTACAAACCACAACTTATGCTAATGTTTATTATCCAGCTTCTGTGAGCAGTCCAACCCAACAAAATATATTTGCCCCATTACTATTTCTGCATTATCTTTTCTATGTACTGTTTACGACCTAATTCTGAAGTATTTGTGAACACTCAGCCAAAAGATACTGTGTAAATAAAAGCAGTTATAATTATAGTTATTTTGGGTGATGGGTTTAAAACAGTGATGCATTCCCTTTCATTGTAATAAGACAATAAGAGAAAATGTCCGAGAAATTATGTTAGCAATGGACATAATCCAAGTTATCATTTCCAAGAGAAATTCATTAACTCTATATTATGCCTCTTCCAGTAATAAATGAAGGCAGCACAGGTAATTATACTATAGAAATGACATAATGATTCATGGGTTGAAAGCAACAGGAGAATGTGACTCATCAATGAAGATACATTTTAAGGAAAGAGCAAAGGGTAGATTGAATTATGGGTTATAATTTAATAGTTGTCATTTCTGAAGCTTACAAGAAAACTTTACTATAAAAAAATAATAAAATTGTAAAAATGGTTGCTGATGAGGTCAGAGGGCTAAAGTTTAAAAAACTTTTTTAAAGAGAGAGTGAGAGAGTTCTTGTATGATAGAATTCTTATTCAAAATAATTTTGGGAAAGTTCTCCTCTTACTGTATTTTTCCAAATATGAAATTTGAAATTTGCCTGTGATCTGTGAAGTATGGTGATAACTCAACTCTATTCACCTAAATACTATTTGCTGCAACGCTAGTCACAATCATTTTATTGAGAATTGATCATATTGAAGGGAACTTAAAAGGAAGTTCACCACAGATGTGAAAGGAGAATATGGAACCAGTCAGTACCTAAGAACTGCTCACATTATGATTTAAAAGATAACGTATATCCCATTTATAATTTAACAAAAGTTCTAGTCTCCATCACAATATTATGTATTTTATAATTCAAGTAAAATTTTCCTATATTTTTCCCCTAAAAATATCTGACATTATTAACATTTTGCCAAAAGTTTGCAAAGCTTAGCATAGTCATTCAGCAACTAAAACTACACCAGCAGTATACTATGTAAATCTGCTATAAATTGTTTTTGTTGACTACTCTAAAATTAATGCTATTCACTTCCTTTTCTTTTATGATAAAGTTCCCCTTTATTACGGTAAGACTTTGTGGTAAACAAAGACAATTAAAAAATGAAAATTTCATAATGACTTAAAAGTAGATAAAATGCATGTTGAGAGTGGAAGAACATAACAACTGAAGAGCAGAGTCAAGGACATATTGAGGTTGTAGACCCTCCATTCAACACAGCCCCAGCCCTTCCACTGGCTTGCTTGACTCCCTCTCATTAATTTATTTGTCTCTACAGTGCATATGGACTTCCAATATACTACATGATTTATTTATTTACATTTCTATAATCTGTTGACCTCTTCAAAACCAACTATAGAATTCTGAGAGGGATGTATTTGTAGAATGAGTGAATACTTTTATAGAGTGAATGAACAAAGTATAATTGAACAAGCCCATTTCTATTGTTCTTACATTTTTGGCCATAAGTCCCAAAATGGTACAACCAGTATGTACTTGATGAAAATTATTCATGATGTTGAATAATATTCTAATCTTGGAATGAATTGTTTTTGTATTTATTTATATTCAGATAAAAATGCAGTCCCTGATTTAATATCTATTTATGTTTTTTGATAAAGTCATTTTTGAAAGGTTTTTTTTTCAAGAACATGATGGCATTATTTTCCTAATGTTCATATATTATTAGAAAACAATTATTTTTATTCATTGACTTTAAAAATGTATTAATAAAAAAGAAAATAACTGTTTAATATATATTCCAAAATAATCTTCTAGATTTTGTTTATGTAGAAATAAATTTAGTGTATAAATACTTTAAGATTTGCATCTAAATATGAAAATTGAAACATAGGAAACTGCCTTTTTTTCCCTAGAATAAAAAAAGAACCTTTATTTTATTTTTTCCAAACTCTTTTCTCATTTAAGTTATTACAGAATATTAGGCAGAGTTCCCTGTGCTATACAGTAAGTTCTTGTTGGTTATCTATTTTAAATATAGTAGTATGTACTACTATAGTACTAATATAGTAGTATGTCAATCTCAAACTCCCAATCTATCCCTCCCCCCATCCTTCCCCCCTGGTAACCCCCCTGGTAACCATAAGTTCGTTCTCTAAGTCTGTGAGTCTGGGAAACTGCCTTTTTAATCCATATTATACGCTGGATATAAGCATCAAAATAATATCTCTTAATTTGCTAATGGTCACACAACATAAACATAGTTTTAAATATAAAACCACTTCCTTGAGTGGCAAACTTGAATACTTCATAGGTTATGTCACATAACATAAAAATAGTTTTAAATATAAAACCACTTCCTTGAGTGGCAAACTTGAATACTTCATAGATGAGTAGTTCTTTCTTTTATTTATGTTTTGGTTTTATAAATAATTTGGGGGATAGAATTCATCATCAAAATATTTTCCAAAAGGGATGCCAGGTAGAAGCTGAGATTAAATATGGAGTATCGTTAAGATTTGTCTTGTTACCGTGGTATTATCTACCCTGGTTTAAGGTCTGTAGTAGGTATTGATGTTTTTCAGGGGTATTTCTGGTTTTTCTCCTTCTGATCCATGGTAGGATTTCATTTCCTGGTTCCCATAAAATTAGATGTGGCCTTGTGACTTTCTCTGGCCAAAGAAACATGGGCGGAATTGTTGTGGGTCACTACAACATAGAATGTAGTGCCTGCTAATTTTCCACCATGTTCCTTTTTCATTTCCTAAGTGACTAGTAACATTACAGGTGATGGGTTCTCCATTATCCTGCACTCCTGTGTGAAGATGACACAGAGCTGAGCCTTCAGCTAACCCGCAACAGGCAAATAGAACGTGAAAGAAATGAATCTTTGTTATATGAAGCCAGTGATATTTGGGGGTCGTGTGTTACCACAACACATTCTAACCTACCTTGAGTAATACAGAAATTGTTAGTTTACAGTGTATACCGTGATTTTAAAAATTATAGTAGGCAACCTTAGCTTAACGGTTAGCTGTCTGGAAGCAAGGAAAACTGCCATAGTGTGGCGCCCATCAAATTCTTTCACTTAAACAAATGGCTCAGGGAAAAGAAACACTGGAAAGTCCAGAATTTTTCTTACATCAAGAAGATGAAGGGACATTCAGAAAAAAAATGTTTAAAATGGAGGATTTTGAGGTTGGCTTTCAAGAGTTACAGAGGAATCAATGGAAGATTTTCAGGAAATGGGAGGAATAGTATATGGAGTCAGAAAAAGCAAAATACAGAGCTAAATGGAGATTAGAGCCTAAGGAATAAGGGATAGTAAGAGTCCTAGCTTTTTGTGGGATGTAAAATGAAAAAGGACGTGGGGCATTAGGAGAAAATTCCAATGGTCTCAAGGAAGATAGTTTTGGCAAGGCTGTGAGTGTTGAGGTGAGGGAAGGGTTGAGGTGTTCTAGGGTATACAGAATTCTGAGACTCACATTTGACTCCTGCTGATGGAGAAATCATGGATGCAGAAGAAGAGCCTTACCCTTGCTATGCAGGCATTCTCTAGACATCCAGAAATGGATGTATTCAAAGGAGTGATTCTACTCTAAGCACAACAGCTCTCTCTTGACTTGTGCTGTAAAAGTGCCCTAAGCTCCTAGAGAGACAGTATTCCTCCAAGCATACTGACACTCTTTTGATCACTGTCAATGGTCAATTATTAGTCTCTCCTTGTGACACTTCTTTCTACCTTGTATTACTAACATTTATGTACAAGTTTTATCTCTCACAATAGATAATAGGCTTCTTGAAGGAATATCTGAGTCTGATTTATTTTTAAATTAATTATTACATAGTGTCTGAAATGTGTTAGACAGTATATCCATTCTTTTACTCAATCGGTGTTAAATACCCATTTTGTTCCAAGTGCTGTGAAAAACAGTGAGAATGCAAAAAGGAACAAGGCATACTACCCAATTATATTACTTAGGGTTCTACAGAAATACAGAACGTGTGTGTGTGTGTGTGTGTGTGTGTGTGTGTGAGTGTGTGCGTGTGTGTGTATGTGTGTACAGAGAGAAAGAGAGAGAGATTCAGGAACTTGTTCACATGATTGTAGAGGCTTGGTAAATCCAAAATTTGTGAGGTACGTTGGCAGGCTGGAGACCCAGGGAAAAGTTGCAGTTTGAGTCCAAAGGCAGTCTACTAGCAGAATTCCTTCTTGCTCATGAGAGGTCAGTCTTGGTTCTACTAAGGCCTCCAACTGATTGAATAAGGCCCACCCACACTATGGAGAATAATCAGCTTAACTCTAGGTCCACCAATTTAAATGTTAATCTCATCCAAAAAACATCTTCACAGAAACATCCAGAATCACTTTGGCCAAATATCTGGGCATTTTGGCCCAAACAAGTTGACTCATAAAATTAATCATTCACACTCATTACAAAAATCACTAAAAAGAAATCTAGTAAGGAAAAGAGATGCATAAAAGGGCATTTCCAATATAATGAAAAAGTTGTGAACAGGGTACAATGGGAACACATTTGGAGTGTGAAGTCCAACCCAAACGAGAGGTCAGGAAAGATTTCTAAGAGAAGATGCCCAATCATTAATAAAAATGAGGATTTATCCTGATAGAGTATATGTGCATGTATGTTTGTGTGTATATCGCAGTAGTGGTAGTAGTAGTAGTAGTAGCAGCAATGGTGATGGGGTAAGTTTGGGCAGGATAGCCTAACAAGCTTGGAACTTTTCTTGGAAAGTTGGTGAAGAATTTTGAGATGAAAGTGACAGGATCAGACTTGAATTTAAGGATAATCATTTTACATCAGGTAGTGGATTGGAACAGGGAAAGGCCAAATACTCCAATTTATATTTATCAGCTAAAAGACATGTAGATTCAGATGAATCACCTTAAACTTTATTACTGTTTTACTCCTAGGGCTATTTCTTCTGTTTAGATTTTGTTGAAATTAAATTATATGGGGTCCAAAATGGTGTAATTAATAATTGATATTAAATATATAACACTGATAGAAGATATATCGAACATATCTAGCGAGCTTGGAATAACTTCTAACATAAGCACGCTGATGTGACAGATTTTTAGAAAAACAACTGCCCTCACTCAACACCAGCATTCCAACTCTGAACCTCATCCACACTCCCCTTACTGCCTGGTTTACTCCCTTGAATTGCTTTTGTGAGTGTATTTCTCTCCTACCAAATTTTAATGTATTTTGAGAGCAGTCCAATTTTAATGTGGGAAATCAATATCTGAACATAGTAGGTTCTAAATAAATGTTGTTTAAATATATAGATAAATAAAAGCAGAGCATTTTCAACCTCTGAAATTTTTTTAATGACTCAAGCCTCAGGAGTAATTAAATGTCCTTCTGAGTAATGGTAGTAAATAACCACTACAAAAGGGAAAACCCATCACTTGTTAAATTGTGAATTGTTCTACATGAAAAATAAAATAGTTGTAAATTGATTTCTGAGAGCATGCTGTCTTTGATAGACCCATATGAGAAAAAGAAAGAATCATTAGATAATTGGCTTGTCTTAAATAATTGTGGATAGTTGTCTGGAACTATTGCCTAGTTTAAATGCGCATGTTAATTGTGCTAATTTGAAGTGGTACTATGAATTTTAAATAATAAAATACTATAAGGCCTTGATAAGCTAAAATTGGAATATTCTTAGCCATTTGTGATCAAAATAAATGCCTATTTTGTATTTTAATACATATTATTTATCTAACTAATACAGGAATTTTTTCATTGAGTGGTAGTGAATGAGATTTGAAGTCACAGTCCTCTGCTTGTGCAACCATTATTTTAGGTTAAGCCCATATCAATGGGATGTAACATGGAGCTATAAGAACAAAATACTGTCACTGAATCATAGCACCATTAGAATGCATTACACCGTATTAAACCATTCTCTGGTTTTATGAAATGTAAACTAAAAGTAATGAACTGAGATAAAACCAGACAAAAAGAAAACAATTTCTGTGTAAGTCCAAAAGCAGAAGGAGAAAGAGACTGCTTAGAACACCTCAGGGATAAAATGGATATTACTTGTAAAAAGCTTCTATGAGCAACACAATTATTTTTACTCAGGATCAAAACATGCACATTGACCTCTATTTAAGGAAGACTCTACATATCATATCCATCCCTAAATGAGCCATACCTCCTCTTGAAAAGCCCTTGTAGACATAGTTATTGATCTAAGAATAAACTTTAAATTCTGCAGTATTTACACAGGAAATTTTCTCCCGGCGTTACTATATCCCCTTGCTCTCTGCCTGCATCCACACAACTGGATAGAACTGATGAAAAATGCAGAATCTCACTGGCTTCGCTTGAATTTATGACCATTAAATGAAGGAGTTCCTCACCGCTGCTCATAAGCAAACTATACAATTCCCAGATCATGCAGGCTTCCACACTATAGTTAGCTATACTTGCTGTTACAATTTTTTCTTCTCCAATTCTCCCCTGAACTCAGTCCAATCAGGTTTTTGGATAACTTAGCATGTATAAGATGAGCACCTAACACTCCTGATATCCCCACCCTCTCCACAGCATATGCTGTGCTTAAAATCTTTCCCATCTTATTCCTCCAGTTGTTCATCCCAAAACTCTTCGATCTACCTTTAATACTCTTTTCTCCACCCCACAAACAATCCATTGACAAATTCTGCCAATTCTACCTTCAAAAAATATTGTAAAAACAGACCAGTTCTTATATCTGCACTCCTGCCAGCTTGTTCCAAGCCACTGTGATATCTTGCCTGAGTCAATGCCCTACTTATTGGTCCCCTTGCTTCTGCTTTTGCTCTGTGTCAATCTATTTTTCACATAGTAGCCAAAACAGGTCACTCCTCTGCTCAAAATCATGCAATGGTTTCCTCTAGTCACTCAGTAAAAAGAAAAATTTTTCCTATGACATACAAGGCCTTAGGTGAAACACCTTTTTACATTTCTAACCTTATCTTCAACACTCTGTTGGCTCTCTCTCTGTTCCAGCTGTAATGTCATCCTCACTGTTTTCCCAACACAGTAGACAGGCTACCATCTCAGAGCGTTCTTATTCACAAATCTCACATATATATATACACATATATATATACATATATATGTATATATATATGTAATCTTATTTCTGTAAACTGTCTTTCTGGGGAAATAGACAGCCCTAATTTGCAGTATTTGGTAACTTCCATGGTATTCCTGGAGTGGAATTGTGTTTATGTCTTCACATTCTGCATTCAGTGACATTATATTGGTAGCCTGAAATTGATCATGGTTAGCATACAACATATGACAATAATTGCTGAATGAATGAATGAATGGATTAGTAGGTCAGGAAAATTCAAAGAAAAGTGTTCTCTTCCAACTGGAGGAAACAAATGCAATGTAGCAAATGGCACGTAACCATAAAAATCAAGTGGATTTTGGACATATGAAACACAATGGGAAGGAAACTGTTGGAAAAGAGAATCCACAAAGAGGACACAGTTAAGAATATGGTGAATAAATGGTGAAAAAACCTGCAGCTTGAAATAACTCTCTCTGAACTATCACTATCCAAATATTTACTATCATAACTTGAAAATTTTATTCAGAATTTGACAGCTGAATAGGAAACCCTGCTACAATGAATTTGCAAATACAATGAAGCAGTTATGTCTAAACTATTTCTTAGCTAGGATCACTTTTCATGATCCTATTGATTAAATCATGAGGCATCATCATATCATCTTCCCCACACTGTTGAGTGAAAATGTCTTCCAATAAAGTGAAAAAGTCTCTGAAGAAAGTAGATAAGTGTGTGAGACCTAAAAAAGCCTTTAGAAAAAGAATTGGAAGTGATAAAGAACACTGAAAGAGATAATTTTTAAAAGTCATAGGCTTAGCCATGGACATCTATTTGTCCATGTTATTTTGCCATGTCTGAAAAAAAACCTCAAACTGTCATAGTGTTGTTTCCATAAATATTCACAATCTTTCTCAAGCATAACATAACATATTTGAAAAATTAAAAATTTGAGAAATACCTTGTGCAGTGAATTCGTAGATACAATCACTGTAGGATTCCATGAAGCACTGTGTTGCTACAGCAGAAGTATTGGACATCTTTGAAGATCTGCAGAAGGTGACAGAGAGAGGATTTGATGAAGGCATTGAGTTTCAAGTCAGGGGAAGGACAGTTCAAGAAATGTAAGGCATGTAAACCTCCAAGATGTGAACAACTTGGAAAAAGCAGCTTCAACTGATAGTGGAGCTGCACTTTCCCAAAGAACTGAAGAGACCTAATGCAAAGGTGATTATATTATACCAGCAAATTCTCAATCATAGTGAAATTCAGGTTATTTTTGTTTTTTAGTGAATGACATATATTTATCTCAGAAGATGAGAACTAATATGCCAGGACTTGTTACAGGTGGGTTGAGATTAACCCAAATTATGTTAAAAAAAAATCAAAGCCAGCCTTAAGCTTGGGGAAGGTCATTCTGCTGTTCCCTAAACCACATGAGGCATTTACAATTGCAGAGAGATGGAAACAATAATAGACAATCTCTAGGTCCCTTGGTAAAAAAGAGATTGGGACCACATTACAGAGATCTCTGAATGCAAAGTGGATTAAACTTTATTCTGTAGAGACTAAAGAGGCTTAAAACTATCCGTGTAAGGAAGTGATATGTAAATTCTGTGCTTATGGAATAATTTATCTAGCCAAAGTCCTTAGAAGAGATTGAGAAAGAGACAGATTGAAAATGGGGAAAACATAAAACTAATTCTTTAGTATAAGAGAAGCCATGGAATCTTGAACTAGTGAACTAGCAGTGGGAATGGATAAAAAGTTATATTTGAAAGATATTGCTCATTTGGAATCTATACAATTTAGGAACTGATTGAATTTAGGAGGCAAAGATTGCAAAGAGTTTTGAAGCCTGAAAGAGTGACAGTACATTAAACTTAATTTACCAATCCAGGAGAAGAGTCAGGTTTATTCATTCAGTGATGCTTATTGAGCCCTTACTATGTACTAGGCCCTGAGCTAGACAACATGGATAAAAAGATAAATAGGGCATAGTCTTTTCCCTTAAGTAGCTTGAAGGTTATTGAAGAATGAATGAAGTAAGATGAAAAATGAGATATTAGAGTGAATTTGAGTGGCCAGGAGAGCCCCTAGGAATAAATGTTTAACAGGCAGTAGAAATGGAATCCAAAAATATTTTTAGGTTGATTATCCAATTGGTGTTTTTATTTTAGTATAACAAGAAGTTTTCCCTCCATATTTGCAGCTGCACGATGAGATCACAACCAGTACAAAGCTTATGGAATCAAACTTTAGGTTTTTCTTGTTGCTGTTATATAAAATGTCTTGTTTGAGAAAAAGAGAAATGAAGTAGTTTCAACGTAATTTATTATATTAATGCTATCTTCGGTCCCAATTTGTTTATAAATTTAATTATGGAAGGTATGACTTTGAAAAAGAAATCTGCAAATGAAGGGAAAAAATTGTATACGTAAAAAAAAAAAAATTGTATACGTGAACAAAGAAAAAGAAACTGCTTGCAGTTTTAACCAAAGCAGCCTGAATTCTGTTCTGTAAAACTGATGGTACCTATCTCTGTTATTTATCTGACTAATACTGGTCAGCCTTTACAGGGAAAACAAAATGGAAAACTGCCCATTTTTAAGAGGGCATACCTGCTGTAGATGTCAGAATCTTCATCAGCAAAATAGCAAATCTCAATTTGTCACCATGGTCTTAGTATCCCATTTTTGCCATTGAAAATAGATCTCTGACTTCAATCTGCCATTGTATATTAAAGCTGCCATACATATGAAAATACTGGATGTGGTTTCAAATATCTAAACCAATGTTAGATTCACATATACTGTCCTAAGTGCAAATGTTTCTCTGTGACTTTGAATATGGTAATTTCTTGAAACATAGAAAACCTCAGAAGTGGGGGAAAGTAAAAATAGTCTTGCACTACAATGAAGAAAAATTATTCTCATAACATTGAAACATTTTTTGTCACATACTTTAGTAAAGGCCCCAACTAATTCAGACATGGAAAACTAATTCAAACATCAAAAACACAATGATAAAGGCAAAAGTTATGATCAACAAGTAGGTTATATAAAATCCATCTTAAAGACTATAATTTTATTTTTTTTACAGTTTTCATCTTTTCACTTCATGCTATCACTTGAGATTTTTATGATTCAGCATTCTATTTAAAAGACCATAACTTTTTATGAAAAGATGCATGGAAGGAATCAAGAGCTATGAAGCATCACAAATCCACTGGGATAACAACTACATTGAGCCCAGCTCCAAAACCCAAACAGTAAGGAAAAAAAGGATATATAGTGTAACTGAATATTCCTGCTTTCTCACTCAATTCTCCTTCAATGTCACTCAGAATTTGTTATACAGAGCGATACTGAAAACCTCTAAACTAAAGGAATAGCCGAGGAAAACTTTTTGAAATAGACCACAATATTAACATATGCGTAAATTAGTTCCTTGCTCTAAGATAATTTTATTTAGAGAAGAAAACCCACGAAATGCGAATCAGGGCCATGCACTCTGTTGTTTACTTTGGTATGCAAGTGACATGCCGCTCATCTTGTCCCACATGTACATTGGTCCCTTGGAATGCAAGGATTCCTGTTTTGGGGATCTGCTGATTTAGCAAAGGACATTAAGGAGGATACTTAATTAAAATTTTTGTTTAGAGAACAGCAATGTACAAAGCATTTCACACATTTGCAAAGTATTTTTAAAAATACTTTAGTGAGATGTGGCTCTTAGTTGACTCAATAAAGGTTTAAATACATATTTTGTGTATACATACATCAGGTATATATATCTGAGGAGACTGAGTCAAAGAGTTAATTTCCAATAAAACTTAAAGTACAGTTTGGTAAGAGGCTTTAGGCAAACCTTAATAGCTCATTGATTTCTATCATTATAAACAAGTAATGGAATTTTCAAGTTATAGTGATCGCAGTTACAATAATTCAAACTCTTCCAACTTTCTATTAAAATAACCTATAAAAATTCATAAAAAGAGAGCAGTTGAGAGCCACAATTTGGACTGAAGATACTAAAGATCATGTCCCAAATATCATATCCCTAAATGCATCACTAATTGTGCTGAATTTTTGAAATGCATTCTGGAATTGCACATGTTCTACACTCTGAACTAGATTAATAGTAGCTCTAAGAAAGGGAGAGTAAGCCGTTGACTTAAACAACTGTCTGATCCTGCCTTCAGGGTCCAGGGAAAGTAAGGAATGCAAAGTAGCCAACCCTTACACCACAGCATGGAAACAGACTGGAATTCTACCCCTCCTTCTCTCTACTCCCTATCTCTTCATGTTGATTCTCCCCAAATTTAATTACTTTTAAAACATTCATACTGACAGTGCAAATACCAACAACACTAGAGAAGGAGAGTGGTGAGAAGTGGTGTATTTCACCATGAGATGGACTGTGGTACTAGGAACAGCACTGAAGTAAGAGAAAAATAGGAAGAGCTTGAGGTAGTATTCAGTTAATATGGTGCTGTGGCACGAGCCCATCAATTAAACGGAACCAAGTATATTCAGAAATGATGAAGACAGCATTTCAAATCAAGGGACAAATGAGGGAATAGTCAATACAGGTTGTTAAAACAGTCAACTAACCGTTGGCAGACAGTCAAGAAAGGAAGGCAGAGAGGAAGGAGAGAGGGATAAAGGGAGGAAGGGAGAAAGAAAAACTGGACATCTCTTCCATGTTAAGCTAAATTAAAGTCTGGATGATTTAAAATTAATATGTAAAACAAAGGAAATATGGAAATAGAGGAGAATATATAGGCAAATAATAATACCTAATATTGTTTTATTGTTTGAACGTTACTTTGTGCCAGACTCTGTGGCAAATAATTTAAATATATTCTGTATTTCTCACATGTATTCAGAAGCATGTTAAAGTAATAATAAATGATGACTTGTTAAAGACTACATAACGTATAAAAGAAGGGCTCAAAATTAGGAAATATGTTAACATTATGCATTCTCTTAGTAGATCTCAAGAAAAATCATATTAATTTCCATAGCTGTTGAAAATTTAGAATTTGGCAATATTGAATATTCAGTAAAATAAGAATGATAAAATGTATCTATTTCAATATCAAATCCAGCATTATGCTAAATGGAAAAATCTCCACCAAAGAGTTTAGAAATCTTTACTAAATATGCCAGAAGAAGGTCTACTAAATTCAGGAACAAGAGAAGGATGCCTATTATCACCACTAATATTTATCTTTGATTAAGCATAAAAACATTTAGAATAATACATGGAAAACTAACAGCGGTTTCCTCGTTTTTTAGTTTGCATGGGTGGGGCTGGCGGAACACACCTGCACAGATGGAGATGGGGGGCTGTGGTAGATTTTATGATTGTTTATAAATATTTGCTATTCTTCCCTGGGGTAGGATTATACCATCCTGCCCTGTTGACATCAGGCTTCATCATGTGATTTGCTTTGGCCAATAACTGTGATTGGAAGCAGTGTGTTTCACTTCCAGGCAGAAGATTTAAGCACCAACAAATGATTAGTTTAAAGGTTATAATGGTTGGCCAAAAAGTTAGTTCGGGTTTTTCCGTAACATCTTATGGAAAAAGCCTAATGAGCTTTTTGGCCAACCAAATATTTCAAATTCGGAGGAAAAAGGCATTCTTTTAAATAAGTGATAATGGAGTGACAAGGTGGTTTTATAGAAAAATATAATTTTGGATCCATTCCTCATGCTAAAAATTAGGCTAAATTACAAATGGATCAGAGATATGAATGCAAAATTTGAAGTAATATAAGTATTTAAAATTGTCAATAGTTGAGTTGGGAGAGCTGAGCTGCCAGGTATTGAGCTAGTCAGCTGGCACAACAAGTCAAAATGAAAGAAACAAGGTATTTATTGAGATATTTTAAGCAAAAGGCTAAACAGGAAAAAGCACCACCTTCCCCAGTGTTTTATTTTCCCCTTAGCAACAGCGCAGGCAAGTATGTAGATGGGGCAAAATCTTCTCAGTGCTAAGGGAGCCCCAAACAAAAGGTTCCTGTCTTTATAGAGACCTGGGGATCAGGGGAGGAAGATAAGGAAGGGCTAGGAGTAGAAAAATACTGAATATTGTGTCAGAATGGAGAAAAATGTCTTCAGGGCTCCCTGATATGGGTGACAGAGGTACCTGAGAAAGGCTTGGGCCTGGCCCCTCTTTCAGCCAAGGAGGTCTCCAAATGGAGGCTTTCGGGCTATAAATGCAGATATGCTTAAGAGCACTGGAGGCTGGAGGCGTAGGGGTGCTAAAGCCTTAACTGCAACTCTCTCCAGGCTGTGCACCAAGTCTGGTGTAAGGAAGGCAGCTTCCCCCCATATGACCTGCCAGGTAAAGTTTTATAATTGCCTGTGTTTGGGACTGAAAGATCACACACAGGTTTTTAGCCTAGACTGGACTCCTCAAAAATCATCAAGTGTGAATTACCCTATAAACTGGAAGTGAGGAAATATTTTCTAACCAAAATCCAGACACAATATAGGAAAAGATAGGTGCATTTGATTACATAAAAATAAAATAAAACTTTGCATAGCAAAATGTACAACAAGCAAAGTTAAAGGACAGATGAAAAATTTTAAAAAGTATTTGTAATTTATGTTACAGACAAAGGGTTACTACCTATAATGTATACAGAATTTAAAAAAACAAAAAGAGACACAGAAAGACCATCAACCCCACAGAAAAATGAGCTAGAAATAGGGAGAGGCAGCTAACATTGCAAATGATTCTTAACCATATGAAAAGAAGTTCAGTATCCTTCATAGTAAGAGAAATGCAAATTATTAACACTACATCGAGA
The DNA here is from genome assembly GCF_008692025.1 of Phocoena sinus. Lineage (NCBI taxonomy): Eukaryota > Metazoa > Chordata > Mammalia > Artiodactyla > Phocoenidae > Phocoena > Phocoena sinus. The sequence goes on from NC_045771.1 coordinate 84,545,413, forward strand.
TACCATTTCTCACATGTCAGATTGTAAAATCAGAAGTTTAACAGCACAGTCTGTTGGTGAGATTGTGAATAAACAGTCACCTTCATTACTCGCTGCTGGAGCTACAAAATGGTAAAATGCCTATGAAAAGGATATTGGAAATATCTAGCAATATTGTATATATATTTACCCTTTGACTGGCTATCCAAAAGTTCTATGAGTCTATCCAAAAGTTACATACAAAAAGATATAAGCATAAGGCTATTAGGTTATTTGTAGTAGCACTACTTGTTAATGCTTGAAGACTGAAATGTATATATTGAAAGGGAATGAATTGAATAAACCCTGGTATATGCATATAATGGTGTAGTATGCAACTTTAAAATGGAATGAGAAATATCTATGTATATCACTATGGAATAATATCCTTTATATGTTGCTAAATGAACTGCTAAGAGAGGGTCTGGCAGATAGCCCTCAGGTGTCAGTCCCACCAGGTAACTGAAGAAGGTCACCTCACCCAAGGTCACATACCTCCTTTCCAGGTGGAAAGGCTTTTCTCTACTACTCCAACTCAGAGCATCTCTGCACGGTCAACCCATCTTCACATCTCCCCCAGAGCCCCCAGAGAGGCAGCTGAGGCTTCACCTGAGACTGGATTCTGTTCATCTTCTCCCTCTGCAAAATCCTGCTTCCTTCCCTTCCTCTTTAAGGTGTTGATATCAATAAACCTATAAACATATAAAAACCACTTGCATTCTAATCTCCATCACAGAGTCTGCTTCCCAGGGAATGTAGTCTGTGTCAGTGCTAGGAGTAGTTCAGAGAGCGAAACTTGGGTGGGAGTTTGAAGCTGGATAACTCCTCCTACCAGATGGCAAACTGTGAATGGACTACAGATAGCCCCTCGCACAACATGACAGGGCAATTGTTAAAACTGCAGTTGTTGCTAGCGTTGTACTGGCATGGCATACTGAAGGATGGGAAAGCAATAGCTGGTGCAGTGTATACACTGCTTAAGAAACATGGGAGAAACCACAACTACAAGAACAGTGCAATTGACTGACTTTGCCTAAATTTGATCATTCTGAATAAGAAAATGTATAGCTGAGGTGATTAATGAGGAATTAAAAGCTAAGCATGAAAGGCCAACTGCCTTCCTGGCAGCTTTCAAGGAGGTGTTATCTCTTGAAGTAATAGAGTGAGAAAACTGAGGACCAACCCTAGAACTTAATCCTCAGATTAGCTAAACTCCAAAGGTTGAACTCCCAGCTAAGGCAAAACTGCTATGCCTAGGTCAGAACTATTGTGGGGAAAATAACAGGACCCTCACACATGGAATGGGTATGTCTGATTGATGTCCCTAAAAATTCTGTGCTTTTCAAAGTCCTCTAGACTTGTTGAGCCTGAAGAAATGGCCCACATCTCTGTTAAAAAAAAAAAAAAAAAAAAAAAGGATAACAAGTCTCTCTTGCTTAAAGAAGATGCAGAGGCTTCTTCCCCACAAAACCATTCCTTAAAAAAAAAATCTGTCCTGACCAAGAAGAACATACTGGGTCAAATAAAGAAGGAAAGGAACTGCACTTCAAAAGAGCCACAGGACCTAACCACCGTGTGGCAGGAGAAGCCAGTAGAGTATATTTGGATACTAGACCCTGAGGGATATCTATCAGGAGGGCTAGAACATAAAGTTGGATACAAAAAATTATCAACGTATCCTCTCCTGGGATACAGGATATAACTCTCTGTCTAAGAGATAGTACAAACATCCTACTAGGACGGCTCCTAGAAGCATGGAAAATATAATGGTCCATACTAAGTAAGTGGAAATATGCCTGAATTGCCATATCAGATAGTGGCAAAAGGTATTAAAAGGTAACAGAAGTGGGTGTGCTAGAATGAATTTAACATATAGGGCCAGAAAACTCACAATATTTACCAAAATTATAAGCAATATGCTAGTGAGAGGGGTACCTGCATCATTTTTAAAGTTTGGTGTGTGTCTCCTCTGTAGGCTAGGGCTAATAATAGAAGATGACATTACAGAACAGGGTGAAATAATAGCAACAGTTATGATATAATCTCAAAATAATAGAGCCCAAGCAGCAAGAAAAAACAGAAGCCAGATGGATGCAATTATTATGAGTGGTGAGGTCAGAGGGATGGCAAGGGAAGCCTGACAAGCAGAGATTTATGGAAATGGTTAGAACACAGCTTTCCTAGGGGCAAATTAGATGGACAGTGAACAAGGATACAACACAGGCTATAAAATGGAAAGATTTTAAGAATAATCAGAAGTCTGAGGATAGGTGCCCCAATAAAAAGTCATGGTCCCTTGCTAGTTTTTGGACTCAGAATTCATTGATTAAGAAAGGTAGAGTCCCCAGGAGGAAGGACCCTTGAACATCATGACAGGTATAAATGGTCATAAATCTCCCAGTCTTTTCCTAAAGGAACCTACAACTACTTAATTTGGTAACTGTATACGAGGAAAGAAAAATACTCAAATATTTCAAAGACTATTGGAACAATACTCATGTCATGTCAAGAGATGACATGATTAGACATTCCATAGAACAGGATAAACAGATGGCAAATAAGCACTTGAAAAGCTGCTCAACATCATTAGCAGATTTCCATAATGATGGAAACGTAGATTAAACCAAAATGAAATATCACTGCAAACCTATCAGAATGGCTAAAATAAAAAATAGTGACAACACCAAAGGCTGACAAGGATGTGGACAATCTGACATATAAAATGATACAGTTACTCTGGAAAACATTTTAGCAGTTTCTTTAAAAATCTAAACATGTAGGGCTTCCCTGGTGGCACGGTGGTTGAGAGTCCGCCTGCCGATTCAGGGGACACGGGTTCGTGCCCCAGTCTGGGAAGATCCCACATGCCGCGGAGCGGCTGGGCCCGTGAGCCATGGCCGCTAAGCCTGCGCGTCCGGAGCCTGTGCTCTGCAACGGGAGAGGCCACAACAGTGAGAGGCCCGCGTACCGCCAAAAAAAAAAAAAAAAATCTAAACTTGTAACTACCATATGATACTTCAGTTGCACCCTTAAGCATTTATCCCAAAGAAATGAAAACTTATGTTCACAAAAAACAAAAATGAAACCTGTATAAATGCTTATGGTACCTTATTCATAACATTCAAATTGGAAACAATCCAGATATCCTTCAACATAGTTAAACAAACTGTGGTATACCCATACCACGGAACACTACTCAGCGAAAAAGAACAAACCATTGATACACACAATCACCTGGATTAATTGCCAAGGAATTATGAAGAGTGAAAAAAGCCTATTTTAAATGGTTTCATACTGTATATTTCCATTTATATATTATTGAAATAACAAAATTGTTGGGATGAGAATAGGATAGTGGTTTCCAGGGCTTAGGGAGATGGGAGTGAGAGGGAAGTGGATGTGACTGTAAGAGGGCAACATGAGAGATCCTTGTGGTTATGGAAGTGTTCTGTATTTTGACTGAATCAATGTCAATATCCTGATTGTTATACTTTACTAGAACTTTGCAAGAAGTTATCATTAGGAGAAACAATATGAAAGGTACACAGGATCTCTCTGTATTATTTGTTACTGCATGTGAATCTACAATTATACCAAAATAAATGATTATTTAAAAAGTTTCAGGCTGTGGTGCAAGCTTCCCTGTAGTCTCTGTGGTATTAGAGGTATCACTGATGGGAAAAGACACGACGTGGAGTTTATGACTAGTCCCAATGAGAGAGTCATAACTCAGATCAGGAGAGTCCTAGAGCAAGACCATGCTGTATGCAACAGAGAGTTATAGACCTTTTGAAAATCACTTTATGATGTACTACTAAGACCTGGTAGTGAGCACCTGATTATGGAGCACCAAGTGACTATGCATCCAACTTTGATATAGTCATAAAATGTAATACTACTCAACAATAAAAAGAGGAATGATCTACCTGCATATAATGTGGTTGAATCTCAAAATTTTATACTGAGTGAAAGAGACAGACTCAAAAGAGTATATCTTGTAAAATTCCATTATATGAATTTCTAGAACTGAAATCATATAAATAGTTGTATGGGGAGCAGACAGACTGATTCCTAAGGGAATCAGTGCAAAAGGGAGCTTCCTGGGATGATAAAAATGTGCTATATCTTGCCTGGGGTAGTAGTTATGTGGGTTTTTATAGTTGCCCAAGCTCATCAAACTGGACAGGTAAAATGTGAGCATACTCTCCCATGCAAGTAATGTCTTAATAAATTTGATCTTTAAATTGTTTTTAAAAGGACTCAGGAGCAAACTTAAATACCTTCTCCTGAGATAGGAGAATTTGGGCAACTTCCATCCTCAGGAGTTAACCTCTCTGTACCTCTCGCTCACTTTCCCATGGCTTCAGGGAAGGTCCTGACAGCAGGTGAAAAGGCATGCAGTGTGCCTGAGCTAAGATGCTATAAGAGCCAATAAGTTTGATTTCCCATTGAACTGCCCACTGTATCAGTGGCTGAAATGAAATGTGGGTTAAATCATGGTGATGCTGAGCAGTAGAAGCACATTCTAAAATGTCGATGGATGGTAGTATAACAACATCACACATAAAGAATTTTCCCCCAAAATTTGAACCTAAATATGATTAAATCTTTAAATTTCAAACCAATCTCCAGATAGAATTATCTGTTTCAGGGCCTAGCAGGCAACAAAGGAACATGTTAAGTCACCCAATGGATATAATCACTAAATTTCAATCTAGTAAATTCCACAGGCCAAATAGCCAATTTCTTCAATAAATACTTGTTTAATATTAGTATCGTGGCTATGTTTTTAAAGTTCTCTTTTTTTTTAGAGATATAAAAAACCAGTACCAGATTACATGGTACCATATCTGGAATTTACTTTAAAAAATGCACATGACTGGGGGAGAGCAGGGGTATAAATATAACAAGATTGGCCATGATCTGATAATTGTTGAAACTGGGTGACAGGTACATAGGGATTCCCTACACTATTCTCCCTATTTATGCATACATTTGAAATATCCTATGAGAAAATTTTTACAAATGTATTAAAGAGATTAGAGGATAAAAGCAAATACAAATAAGGAAAACTTTTTAAGAATATAATACTACTTAAAACACAATAAGAGAATATTTGGCAATACTAATCATTGTGGGTTGAATTGTATCCCCCGCAAATCATATGTTAGGAAATCCCCAGTATCTCAGAATGTGAACTTATTTGGAAATATGGTCTTTGCAGATGTAATTAGTTAAGATGAAGTCATACGGAGTATGCTTATAAATAGAATGCCACGTGAAGAGAGGGAGACAGGAGGGACAACAATGTGAAAAGACACTGGGAGAAGACAGCCATTTATAAGTCAAGGAGAGAGACCTGAAACAGATCTTCCCCTTATGGTCCTCAGAAGGAACCAACACTGCTGACATCTTGATTTCAGACTTCTAAACTCCAGAACTGTGAGAAAAAATTTCTGTTGTTTAAGCCACTCAGTTTGTAGTACTTTGTTATGGCAGCGCAAGCACTAATACACTGATGAAATGCACTGTGTATTTTTTCTAAAAAAAAAATTTTAATGGCCAAAATTGATCTAAGAAAGAAGAATAGAGCTCAATAAACAACTATGGATAAAATTGGGGGGGGGGAAGGATTTCATCCCCCAAAGACTGTAATTTTTAGAACAGTTTTCCTGAAATGTTCATTCAAATTTCCATGGAACCACAACTGTCATTCTAAATAAACTCTTCCAAAATGTAGAAAAGGTGACCCTAAGTCATTTACTCATAAATGCAGCTATTAAGGATCCATAGGTCAAAGGACAATTGCTCTTCTATGCTTGTATTTAAGGAAATATAAGAGCAAATACTGATAAAGCATTTCTATCATAAGTGCTTTTCAATCACTAATCCAAATAAACCTCAAAACAACCTCTGAGATACACAATTATTACCCCTGTTTTATGGAGGTGAAAACTGAGATACATGCCTAAGACCACTTATCTGAGAAGCGACAGAACTGGGGGTAGAATGAAAATCTGGACAATGTATCTCTAGAGACTACATCTGTAAACACTATTTATATTGTCTCCCTAATGAGAAACTATTTTAATTGTAGCATTCATATATAGTACAAAATAAGGGGTAAAAAGCATTTAAATGGACAAATATCCATTTATGTGTATGAAAGTTACCATAATAATTTTTAAACAATCTTCAGTGGTAGGGGAAATGATCTTAAGCAGAAAAGAAGAGCACAGAAAAATATTTTGATATTAACTTTTGTTGCATTTGATTCAATTAAACAGTAAAAGATAAAAAGAAAAATTTGATTAAAAATTTCTAAATGTGCTGAAAAATATATGTTCATATAAGAAACTAATATTAAATGTAAGGCCAGAAACTATCAAACTCTTAGAGGAAAACATAGGCAGAACACTCTATGACATAAATCACAACAAGATCTTCTTTGACCCACCTCCTAGAGAAATGGAAATAAAAACAAAAATAAACAAATGGGACCTAATGAAACTTCAAAGCTTTTGCACAGCAAAGGAAACCATAAACAAGACCAAAAGACAACCCTCAGAATGGGAGAAAATATTTGCAAATGAAGCAACTGACAAAGGATTAATCTCCAAAATATACAAGCAGCTCATGCCGCTCAATAACAAAACAACAAAAAACCCAATCCAAAAATGGGCAGAAGACCTAGGTAGACATTTCTCCAAAGAAGATATACAGATTGCCAACAAACATGTGAAAGAATGCTCAACATCATTAATCATTAGAGAAATGCAAATCAAAACTACAATGAGATATCATTTCACACCAGTCTGAATGCCCATCATCAAAAAATCTAGAAACAATAAATGCTGGAGAGGGTGTGGAGAAAAGGGAACACTCTTGCACTGTTGGTAGGAATGTGAATTGATACAGCCACTATGGAGAACAGTATGGAGGTTCCTTAAAAAACTAGAAAGAGAACTACCATATGACCCAGCAATCCCACTACTGGGCATATACCCTGAGAAAACCATAATTCAAAAAGAGTCATGTAGCAAAATGTTCATTGCAGCTCTATTTACAATAGCCCGGAGATGGAAAGAACCTAAGTGTGCATCATCGGATGAATGGATAAAGTTGTGGCACATATATACAATGGAATATTACTCAGCCATAAAAAGAAACGAAACTGAGCTATTTGTAGTGAGGTGGTTGGACCTAGAGTCTGTCATACAGAGTGAAGTAAGTCAGAAAGAGAAAGACAAATACTGTATGCTAACACATATATATGGAATTTGAGAAAAAAAAATGTCATGAAGAACCTAGGGGTAAGACAGGAATAAAGACACTGACCTACTAGAGAATGGACTTGAGGATATGGGGAGGGGGAAGGGTAAGCTGTGACAAAGTGAGAGAGTGGCATGGACACATGGTAGTGTACATATATACACTACCAAATGTAAAATAGATAGCTAGTGGGAAGCAGCCGCATAGCACAGGGAGATCAGCTCAGTGCTTTGTGATCACCTAGAGGGGTGGGATAGGGAGGGTGGGAGGGAGGGAGACACAAGAGGAAAGAGATATGGGAACATACGTATATGTATAGCTGATTCACTTTGTTATAAAGCAGAAACTAACACACCATTGTAAAGTAATTATACTCCAATAAAGATGTAAAAAAAAAAAGAAACTAATATTAAAAAGGATGATTTTCATAAGTAAGCTGAGTAAAATTTTCACAAATAAAAACTTTTCATCATAATCATTCTGCTTTTCCTTAAAATAAAAAAAGAAACATGAATGAACATAATTGTAATCCCTCCACTTAGTAATAATCCCTGAAGTGACAGTGCATTCTATTAATGCAGCATGGCATCTCTTACCTCCCTTACCCCATCCTCTCTCTCTCCCCCAAAGGCTAGATGTAGTACGCAGGTACTACAAAATTCTTGATGTTCATTAGTTGTAAATTTGTCATCTGTACTAAATCAACATTAAGGTAATGAATTTGACACAAAATCTATATAAAGCAAAAACTAAGATTAGTGAAGTAATATAGTTAGTTTATTCTTCCTGGAACTCTATATGACAGAACAGAATATTAGTAGTTAAAAATAACCATCTCCAAATACTATGTATGCTCACACTTAATGTATGTGGGGGAAAAACTTTTTTTTTTCTGTAAAGCCTTAAATATAATTCATGCATTTTAAACTACTAAATTTATCTCTTTATTTTTAAGTTCTGTTACTGAAATTATTGTGTCAATATTATTATTCCCACAACTGAAAATGATAACATCCTTCTAGGAATTTTCCTTCCAAAAATCATAAAGGAAACTTGGCTTCAAACAAATCTTTATCCTGACTTACCAGGTTAACATTTAATTTATTCAGTGAATAAGAATTTTTCAATATACACATAAGTTAAAAGGAGCAATTTCTCTAAAATTCACAGGTTTAACAAATAAAACTATGGTTTGATTTTTATTTTTGTTATCCTCTCCCATTATAGACATGGGAGAGGAAAACAAAGAAACAAAGAAACTTGTGGTCTCAGGTGCTAAATAAATGTGAAAGTAAATTAACAGGAAGATCCTTTGACAAGGAGAGTTGATGCTTATTTTCTATGTCTGGGAAAGCATGCTTCCACAGAAAGCACATATTATAATAAGTGGAACTATCTGGACGGACTGAACAATGTGGATGCCTCAATAAGAGACTAGTCCTACCTTTTATAAGGCCATCCAGAATGGTTTCTGCTTTTTTGAGTTGAAGATCCTTAGGCAGCTTGGACTGCCATAACAAAATACCACAGATTGGGTGATGTAGACAATAGAAATGTATTGATATTTTCCCACGGTTCTAGAAACTAGAAGTTCCAGATCAAGGTGCTGGCTGATTTGGTTCCTAGCAAAAATCTTTCTTCCTGGTTTGTAGAGGTCCACCTTCTCACTGTGTCTTCACATGGCTGAGAGAAAGGGCATGCACAAGTGACCTCTCTTCCTGTCTTTTCTTCTAAGGACACTAATCCTATCAGGGTCCCACTTGTATGACTTCATTTACCCTGAATTACCTACATAAAGCCCCTACTACAATCACATTAGAGGTTGAAGCTTCAACATATGAATTTGGGGGGTACAAACATTGTCCATAATAATCATCCTTAGCTAGAATTTCAGACAGTCTTCAGTTTCCCGATCTTCTAAACATCCAATTAACTTCCTTGGCATGCAAAGTATTTCCTTCTTTACCCATAGGCACTATTGTTTCTTGATGCATCTCTTTCCATTCTTTTCTTTTTATTGGAGAAGAGAGATAAAGCAACTGACTTTGAGACAGGGAAATAATGTTTCTGAAACCAGATTTGGCCTGTGAGGAGACCTCCTGTGAAACCATAAGACTTTTGGGAAACCATGGATAATGTCCTATTTAGTTTATGATTTTAAACTTCTTCCTACATTGTGATTTCATTTAATAAGCCACCAAGAAGTCAACAGTCACCATATAGCCTTTTGGTGATTCTGTGAGGAAAAGGGTAGTATAAGAACAATGAATCCTTTTTAAAATTACCCCTCTGCGGACTCACTGTTCCGAGGGGCTGTGAGAAAGAAGTAACAGTCCTGGAGATTCATAAACTAAATACGTCCTCTTGCTCTTCCAACTCTCAACAATGCAAACCACAGCACACGATAATTTGTAGTAATGGAGTTCTCAGAATCTAAGTTATTAAGTGTGTAATAATACCATGATTGGGAACAAGTGGGCTTCAGAAGAACATTCTAGGGTCGGTATTGGCAAGCCAGTGTCTCTCTCAGTACATGCCTTCTCATTCTTCCTGGTCATCAAGTACTGTACCAAACACACACACACACAGACACACACTCACACACCCATACATAGCCATCATCTGTGGACAAATATTAATCCTCAGTAATAATACACCCCACAGGCATATCAAGAAAGAAACATTTTCTCAAAACAATAATTTCCTCTGAATACTTCTTTCACAGTGGAGAAATGGCTTTACATTATGATGTGAATGGTGTCAGTACTCAATTAGTAGTACATCCTCCTGCTTCTAACCCCTTCTCAGGTTCTTTTCTGTGCCTAGGAAATGTGGAGCTCATTACAACTACCCTTTCAAGCAATAGATCTGTCAGCCTTTAATGGTCATTTTTGGCAATAACGAGTACTAACAAAAGCTTAAGAATTGCTTTATCTTTTACTATAGGATTGATATAATTCTTAAGTAAAATATTCCCACACCATTTACTGGATGTAGAATAGAGGATGTATGAGGATATTAATAGGACTAGAGAATGGAGACAAACTCATTATTCCTATAATAATACATATTTAGCAGTCTGACTTTATATTCTTAGTTGATTATGAGATCCTTGTAAACAAGGAATATGTCTTATCTGAGTTTCTTGAGAGTATTTTTCACAGTAACCTGAAAATGACCATGTTTTCTAAAATAAAAAATCTGTTCTCACGACCTGATTAAGGATCTTTTGATTAGTTAATATTTACATAAAAGTCTCAGGAATTTATAAAAATTATATTTACTTCTAAATTTAATAAAAACACTTTAAATAGCCATTAAGTGGTAATTTTCTTTCACTGGTACATAAGCATAACCCCAATTTCACTTTAATTAGGTATTGGGGATAAGTTTAGGTAAGAAAGTGAAGTACTTAAAAACAGCTTGCCTTAACTTGCAAATAGACTGATACTAACAGAACAGAACTCAGTTTCCTGACTAATGTTGTATGAAATTTCAAATTATTCTGTGTGATAAAAGAGCACATTAATGTGGTCTGTGAGGTTTCTACAGCCTATCTATGAGTTTTTATAAAACATCAAACGGATGCCTCTCACTGTTTACCAACCATTCATTCCTTAACCCCTTCCAATGTGGTTTTTTCCCACTACACTCCAAAAACCACTTTATCAAAGTTATCCATGATTTTTCGCAGGGCCTAGCTCTCTTGAATGCTCAGAAAGAGAAAACTGTATATTCCATCACTACCTTTTGAAACACTGATCTTAATTATGGCATTAAAATATACTGGTAATTCTTTTATCCCTTTATTTCTCCTCTCCCCTTCACAAGGTCTTCCTCTTCTTCAATGCCACAAAATGTGGGTGTTCTTCAAGGCTGCATCCTTGACTTTCTTCTTATGCTCTGTGCACTTACCTCCGCTTCCTGTTCACTACCTTCCCAAGTGACTAAGACAATTATGCAAACGAGTCTTAAAAACTTATTCTGACTTCTCTTATCTAATTCAATCCTGACATTACAAATGCCAGCTAAATGTTACTACTGGTGTAGGATGTAGTGATTGGGAGAGTAGGAAGTAAAAAGATATAGCTTTTTATATGGCTTTTTATATATGGCTTCTATATATAGACAGATAAGAAATTTAGAAAAACATATGAAACAGAGCAGGAAGTAATGAGTTCCATGAAAGAAGTTCTGTATACTCAAGAGTATTTTGCTGTTAGGTTCTGTGGTAAAAATGATTCCATTGCATCCATATAAATGGGTTTCTCAGTTTATAAGAACATGTCTTAGCTGGTGAGACACTAGAAGATTTCACACATTTATGAGATATAAGATATAAGGATGATAAGAGTTTTGTTTGTTAACCTTAAGAAGTCAAAAGGTATGTGAAATGTCAGAGAGTGAGATCATATGAGGAAAGATTAAGTTGTTGGATTAAAAGGAATACATGCAACCTGGGAAGCTCAGCACATCTTGAGTACTACGAATGCCTGTCATTTCTCCTACTGCTATGATGGCAAATATAAGTAACCTCAAGATATCCACCTAACATCCATCATCCTGTCAACAACAATTTGTCTAAACTCCTCTGCATCATTCCAACACTTTTCTAGGCACATCCAATCCAGTTTCTCCTCTTACCAATGGTATAATTATGATCACATGTTAGGTTCTAATTGTATCACCTTTGACTTCTTCCTTATCCCTAACACCCACATTAAAGACGTCAGTTTTTTTTTTCCCTAATTCCTCTTCTTAGAAAACTTTTTTTGGCTAACATATCTTTTCCATTGTCACCACTACTACCTGGATATAGTCCTTTTCACCTCATAATTAGACTACTGCCAAGTACCTCTTCACTGGTCTCACTCCATGGTAGGCCCTGCTCACAAACAATGTTCAAAAAGCACTCTGATTATGTCAGCCTGCTGGACCATGCTGGTTAAAAATCTGCTCTGGTTCAGCAGGAAGCACAGAAAGTTACAGTGTCATAATGGAGTTTGAGGTGTGGATTACTTTGTTGGCACTTTTATGTAGTTACTGAATGAAAAGATTGTATCATTTTAGACTAAATTTTCGTACAAAAGATCAATGCACTATGAAGCAAACAACAGACATGACAATGCTGGATTGAGGGCTACAGAGATGAAGCAGAATCCCCTATTTATGAAAAATCTTAGCTAAATACTACTCTTCAGGTGAACTCTTGCCTGAGTAGCTTTTATTAAGAAAAGTCTTTAATTTCTCTGAAATCAATTAATGTTATATACTCAATGAATGTAAAGGAGATCCTATCACCTCCTGTCCCTCACTACCTGGGAACTTAATTTTACTGTTTAAATCTCGAGGCTCATGTTCAGTTGATGAGGTCTTCTGTTTCTTCGTACACATATGTAATCAGTCATCCCTTGGTATCTGCGGGGTTCTGACTGTACATTTCAGCCTTGCGCACAGGTTGACAATCCTTTTAACCATACTTTGTTACCTCCCTATGCTGTTCCTCAGAGCAGCTATTTCAGAACTTTTCTCACTCTATAAATCCCTCCAGCCCTCTTCCCCAAATTTTCTGCCTTACTTGATCTCAGATCCCTACCTTACAAGCCAAATGTGAAAATTGTAAGTCAGTCTCATCATTGAGGAATTCAAATTTGTGGGGCAAAGAATCAGAAAAACCATGAGTTAAGATGAAGTAGCCAGAATCAAGAAACTAGGAAGAGGCATAAATAACTGTGTTAACAACAGTGGGATAAAGTGGTGTGCCTACCTCTAATCCATAGTGCTTTATGTGTCATTCAAATTGATCATAAATACCATAAAAGCTCTTGTTGAGCCGTATGTTACTGGGTCTGCAGCATAGATCTCACTCATATCTAGAAAGGTTTCACACTGTAAATCTGTTGTGAAGATGAGATAGAGTACATCAGTACTTAAGTGGTATTATTTTTAATCCATTTATTGAGGCATTCATCTGCTTTTATCCCCTAAATTTTAAAACAGTAACAATTAAAAATTTTCTATTTTCCATAAATTTCATCTGTATTATTGATCTGGAAAAAGTTTGTTAAGTCCAAATAAATTATAAATTATTTTCTCAGTTATATCATTTTTCTTCCTATTTGTAAAAGGGAGTGATCATGGAGGCTTTCTTTTATTTTATTCTAATACATTATTTTTCTCCTTTTCTCTGCTGTTTAGTCTAATAACTAGTAGAAATGAAGGGCCTTTTTATTTTTTATTTTTTTTGCGGTACGTGGCCCTCTCACTGTTGTGGCCTCTCCCGTTGCGGAGCACAGGCTCCGGACGCACAGGCTCAGCGGCCATGGCTCACGGGCCGGGCCCATCCGCTCCGCGGCATGTGGGATCTTCCCAGACCGGGGCACGAACCCGTGTCCCCTGCATCGGCAGGTGAACTCTCAACCACTGCGCCACCAGGGAAGCCCTGAAGGGCCTTTTTAAATTCACATTTGCTAGCAGAGGCTTAATATAACTACCAAGATGGTAGCAATGTTCAGAATCTGAAGTATGGAGTACTTAGAAGCTTCTCGCAAAATTTACCCCCCTCTAATATTCCTTATCTCAGCAATAGTCACACATCTGACCATTTGTACAATCCCCAAACCCACAAAGTCCTTGATATTTACCTCAACCTGCATATATATCCCATCACCAAATCCTGCTGGTTTTATCATTTGAATATTTCTCAAACTTATTTCCCCCACATTGCCATGACCCTAGTGCCAGCCGTCAGCCAAACTGCAGCCAGTATGGTATAAAGTAATTAAAAGTAAAGGTTTAGGAGGCAGTCAAGCCTGGCTTGATTCTCTGCTCTGCCTGGTCTTAGCTGTGGTCCATTGGAATATGTGTTTAATCTCAACTTTCTCAATCATATAATGGAAATAATATGAATAATATTAGTATTTATTTACTTCATAGGTTTACTGTGCATTAAATGAGATAATCCATATAATGTACTTCACACAGTGTTTAGCACATACTAGAAATTCCTAAATGTTGGTGTTTGCTTTCACCAGATTAGCACACTATATCCATTACATTAATCAATGCATCATACTAATCAATGCAGTATGACCTGTGCTATCCAGTGTGGCAGCCACTAGCCATATGAGGCTATTGAGCACTTAACATGTGGATAATACAACTGACATGGTCTTAAAAGGGTAAAATACACACTAAATTTTTAAAATTTTGCTATTAAAAATGTCAATTATCTCGATACTAATATTTTATATAGATTATGGGCTAAAATGCTAATCTTTTTTATAGATTGGGTTAAAATGTATTATTTACATTAATTTTGTTTATTTTTACTTTTAAATGTGCCTACTGGAAAATTTTAAATTACATATGTGCCTCACATTTAAGGTTAAGAATTGTAAGGCTGGAATTATATTTCCATTGGACACCATTGATCTAGACTTTGCCTATTTTCTCTTATTTATAGCTTCTAGAATGGCCAGCTACATTCTTGAAAGACTCCAAGTGATACAGTTTTTGTTTAAAACTATATTTTAAATATTTAAAATTTGTTACAGAAGAAGATCTGAAAAGTCCTGACCAGGGTAGGGGCATGGACTTTTAATATTTTGCAATGTTGATGTTTTAAATCTATAAATCAGCTTCAAGTAACTTTTTTTTTCAAATAAGACATACCTATCATTCATTACTGTCCATTCAATACAGTCTTCAAGTAGTCTTTCTTAATAAATCAATTTCCTCTGATTTCAAGGTAATTATTCTTATAAATTCTGATGGTTAGAAACGTATATGTGCGCCTGAATACGTGGTGATTATGAGAAACAATTAGTATGTGTTCTAAAAGAGTTTGGGGGAAAAATTCTGGATTAACTTAATTGAAAGATTTTGTAGAACAGACAGAGAGATTGAGATTATTGCTCTTTCAACTTTAAAATTTTAATGTAAAATAGATTGTTTCCAATTGTTTGCTCTAACATACAGTGCTATAATGAATTTTCTTGTAAATGTATACTTGTTATTTTAAAAAGGAATACGGAACAAACTTGACAAAATGATAGCACATTTCATTTCTGGGATGGTGGTCATATGGGGTGTTCCTTACATTATTCCTTCAGCCCTTAAATTAACTGAATTTTCATGTTAATCTTAAAATTTGCTTATAAATTATCTTGGGCATTCCATGAAGATATTCATATCATGACGTTTTAACTTCTTCCTATTATCTTTATTTCTTATTATTTTTCTGTTTTTATCAATATCTTGTCCAGGATCTCCAGTCTGTGTTGAATAATGGCAGTGATAGCAATCATCCTTGTCTTGACACTTGTCTGAAGGGGAATGAATCTAAAATATCTCTATTAAATAAGATTCTTACTGTAGATATTCTGTACTCTTTTTTTCTTTTTTTAAAAGAATTGTCTTTCTCTTTTCTCATTTGCTAAGAATTTCTATCTTAACTGTGTAGTAAATCATAATGAATGCTGTTTTTCAGCCTGAAGTGAAAGATTACATATTTTTTCCTTCTTTGATCACTTAATGTTGTGGTTATTAATTATGTGAATAGATTTCCAAGATGAATAATCCTTACCTCCTTGGATTAACTATACTTGACCACAGTTTACTTTTTAAAAAATTATTTTGCTAGATTTCAAGTAGCTAATATGAGGATCTTTGCTTTTATGTTCATGAGTGAAATTAGCCAACAATTTAGTTCTCCTGTACTATCATTACCCAGTTTGGGTATCCAGATTATATTAACCTCATAAAATAAACTGGTCAGCTTTCCTCTTTTTCTTTTTTTGATGGAAAAATTGTAGAAGATACATTAAAGACTTACAGAACTCTCATCTAAAAGCATCTTGCCCTGGTTTTTTTTTTTTTTTCTGGGGCAAAGGGAGTTTTGATAGTTTTTTTCCCAGAAAATATGAATTTCATCTAAGTTTTCAAATTTTGATGTATAGTCGTCCATTACACATGTGTAGAATTTTGCTTATATTTAGTTATTTCCTCACTTGCATTCTGCATATTGTTTATTTGCATCTTCTCTCTCTCTTTTTTAACGTAATTCATATCACTAGGAGTTTCTTAGTCTTTTCACATGGTTTCATTTTAAATTGTTTCCTTCTTCATTACTTCATCTAACCTTATTATTATGCACTCTACTCTCTGTCTCCCTCTTTCTCTCTCTCTCTTTTTAAAATTTATTCTGTTGCTCTTTTCCTAGCTTAGTTTTCCATCTTTCTTATATTATTATTAATGTTTGTAAATTGATACATTTTCCTCTACATTTCAGCAGCAAACAGATATTGACTCTCAGTGCTTTCATTATCATTTAAATGTAAGAATTTCAAAGTTTACCATATAATTTCTGCTTTAAACCAAAGGGTAATTGGTAATATACTAATTTTTAGAAATAGCTATTTTTTCCCTAAACATTATTTTCTTGGTTTTTAACTTCATTGCATTGTGGTTTAGAATATAGATTGTAAGTTGTTAGTTGAAATTTTTGGAAACTTCTTTTGGGGCTCAGTATACCATCATCATTGGCGAATGCTCCATGTGTCTGAAAATAATATGTATTCTATGTTCGTTTGATATGAGGTTCCACACATATCTGTTTGATCAAATTATTAGTCATGCCACTGACATTGTCTCTACCTTTATCGCTCTCCATGCATCACATTTCTGTAAAATATGTGTTTGTTTACTATGTTTCTTCATAACAGATATCAGCTATTGCTTATATATTTTGAGGCTATACTCTCAGCTGCATATTGATGATTACAATTTATTTTCATACATATATAACACCCATCTCTGATGATAGCTCTCACTTTAATCTCTACTCTTTTTCTGATATTAAAATTTCTAGTCGATATTTTCCAGATATATATATTTTATATATATATTTTTTCTATGATTGATAGAAATCAAATTTTCTGCATCTTACTGTATATGTGTCTGTGTGTTTTAAATGAGTATCTTTTAGACAACATAGCTAGCTCTAATTTTTAATACAATATGAGTCACTGTCTTCTGATTGTTAAGTTTTACCTACATTGATTACTGAGTTTTACCATAAATTATTTTTATTACTATTTTTTGTGTACTCTTATTTTATGTTTTCCACCTACTGCAATTTATTTATTTATTCCCATTTTCCTGATTTCAATTATATGTTACTTATGGATCAACTATATGCATTCTAATTTTACTATTTTGATGGTCATTATTATTATTTTTTTTTTTTTTTTTTTGCGGTACGCGGGCCTCTCACTGTTGTGGCCTCTCCCGTCGCGGAGCACAGGCTCCGGACGCGCAGGCCCAGCGGCCATGGCTCACGGGCCCAGCCGCTCCGCGGCATGTGGGATCTTCCCGGACTGGGACACGAACCCGTGTCCCCTGCATCGGCAGGCGGACTCTCAACCACTGAGCCACCAGGGAAGCCCCTTGATGGTCATTATTAATTTAGTAAGATTCTTTCAACTAATTTTTTTTTTCATCACTGATTGTATCCTGGGCAATGCTCTAAGCAGTGGGGATAAAAAAAGATTAATATTTTGTCTATGTTTCCCTATCAATATCTATAACCTCATGAACAACTATGTTTTCCCACAATGAACAGGACAAAATGTCAACACAATTCCCTTTCTCACCTCCCTGTCTTCCCCCAACGACTTCCATAACACTAGTGTCATCTGTAGTTTTAGTTTTGGATTTTTGTGCTTACACAAATGATTAAATTCTTACTTATTTATATATCAATAAGTTCTGTTTTGTTTCTTACATGTTTTTCCCTCCCATAGCAATTTCTTGCTTTTGGAATCAATTTCTTTCTTTCAAAAGTTAAATCTTTACACACTCTTTTAAAGAGATTCTTCATGTTGTTAGACTCTGATAATTAACATCTTATTTTTTTGCTCTAATGCTGAAATAATATCTTAGCTGGATACAATATCAGATTCAAATCCTTTTTCCTGAAACCTTTCTTACATTCAGTGTTGCTGTAATCAGGGCAAAAAGTATTGGATTTAAGTTCTGAAAGACAAGTTTTACTTTCTCTCTGAAAATTATGTTTTCCTTTTTTTAGTAATCTTAAAAATCACTATAATATATCTAAATGAGGAACTTTTTTCCACTTATCTCTCCTATTCAGTTCTTTATGTGCCCTTTTAAACTTCAGTCTTACATCTTGCATTAGCTTTGACAAATTATCAACATTTTTTTCCCTCAAATATTGTCTTTTCTTCATGATGGGTATTGCCATTTCTATTATTAGTCTCCATATCTTTGACTTTTTTTCTTTCCATCACTTTATTCCCCGCTAATGCCTTCTGAAAGAGTTCTTCAATCTTATCTTTCAGCTCAGTAAATCCTTCTTCAAGTATATTCAACAAAGTCTCTTCATTGGCAATAAGTAACCAGAAGATAAAATGAAAAGCAGATGCCATTTGTGATAACAACAAAAACTACCAATTGCCTAGAAAAAATCTAGCAAAGATTGCCTGATAAGTTTATGGAGATTTTTTAAAATTCTATTAAAAGATATCAAAGTAGATCTGAATAAATGTAATGATATAATATACTCATGAATACAATGAATAAAATTTTAAAGATTTTAATTGTCCTAAAATTAATCTGTAAATTCATTGTTATTCAACACCAAAGCTAGATTCTGAAAAGAACTTGAAAAATTTATTCCAAAATTTATACAGAAAGATAAATTTCCATGAATTGCTAAAGCAATTTTTTAAAAAGTATAAAGAAAAAAACTCCTACTACTAGGTATTAAGACAGAATGCAGCACCAAAGGAAAACCATCAGTGTGGAACTGGTGCAGGGACAGCCTAATTGACTGAAGGAATAGAAAAATAAGGATTTAAACAGATTATTTGTTTTATGATAGAGGACATGGTACATAACTTTGGAGAAATGACAGACATTTCTGTAAGAGATTAGAAACTTGATTTACTACTTAAAAATTTTATTTACAAAAATAAAATTGGACCTCTAGCACATACTATTATAAAACAAAAATAAACAAAAAATCCCAAATGGATAAAAGGCTTGAGAATGAAAGTATAACCAAGCTAACCATAGATTATGTTTACTGAAGCAAGATATAAAAGCCCAAATCACAAAAGAAAAGCAAACATAATTTGACTTTTGACTAATATGAGAATTGAGCAACATTAAGTAAGAATTTCCATTAATAATTGTCACTCACACAGGTTGTGTCCCTAGGAACCAGACCGTAAGAAAGAGATCACTGAGCAGGTTTATTATGGATTGTTCTTGAGGTCAACACCTGTGATAGGGAGGGAAGGGAAAAAAATAGAATTGGGTTAGAGGGAGAAATAGTGCTATGATGCAGTATCAATGAAGGCTTCTTCTCCGAAGCTGGAGAGAGGCTGGGGCCAAACTTCCCTGCATTCACCAGTCACTGGATGCAAACTGCCCTGGGAAGCATGTGTGAAATTGGGTGAGACAAACATCTCCACCCAAGGCAGTTCCTAATGAGGGATGATTATTATGGGATGTCTGCAAGAATCACTTTTCATCACTGAGGGAATAAACGCTCTGGCCCTGAACAAGGATCTGAGTGGTCAGTTACAGATTTCATTTCAATCACAGGACTGAGACTAAAGTGACAGCCTGGAGTTCAATACTTACAAATAAATAATAAGAATTAATATGTAAAATATTCAGTGACTTCCATAGAACCCAGTAAAAAATAACCAAGGGAGAAAAAATAACAGAAATAAAACTTGAATGATTCAATAAATAGTTACCCTAATCTCATTAATAATGAGAAAAAGGAAGAGGTATTTATTAAGGATGTTGACCATAGCATTGCTTGCTGTAAAGAACTGGAGTAACTTAACTGTTGAATGCTAATGAAATACATAGATAATATGTGACAATGTGTTCTAATAGAACAATGTACATTAGTAAAAAGAAACCAATTAGTTGTACATAAAAGAAAAAGAATAGAGTTTTAAAATATATAATGTTGACTATAAAAAGTAAGAAATAAGATTTGTAATGCTGATACCATCTTATAAATTTAACAAAACATATACAACAACTATCTATTCTTGCTTCTGAGGATAGCAGAGACAAGTGACATGGAAGTCTGAGCCTTCTGTTTGTATAATTTACTAGTACATTCTGGATGTGTTCAGGTTGAAATCCAAATGCTGTTTCTACACCTGCCCAATCTTATGTGATGGATCTGGCAATATCCAGCTTAGGAAAGAAAACCTCAGTGGTATGGTCACTTAGCAACCCATGGTCAGGCTATCAGTTTCTAGTAGGATCCATTATCGTGGCAGAAATGTTTGGTAAAATTGAGACTAGTTTTCTGACAGAGAAGGCATAATCTTCCTCCAAATCCTGGAAACATATTAGAGATTTTACACAGCAAACTCTTCCTTGATAGATATATCATTTCTGTCAAATCTGCTGAATCATAAGGCCCAAGCAGCAAGGGACCTCAGGCTGGGTCTTTTTGCAGAATCTTCTCTTCCTCTAGGCCCCATTCAAAATGAACAGCTTCCAAGATACCAAGAACATGGGTCAGAGCAGCATTCTCAAGTTCAGGGTGTGCTACCTCCAAAATCAGAAGTTACCTATCAAACACTGTGCCTCAATCAGGGATGTCAGATGCAAAGTGCAAAAACTTGTCCTTAGTCTTAGAAGGAATGTTTTGGCATGTCATAGACCACTGGATCTCTACAACTGTGGCAGTCCCTTGAATCTTCATGAGACTTCTCTCCCACTCTCTGACACAGATGTCTTACTAGAATATCTAGTGTACTTTCCACTTCCTGGTCATCAAACCCTATTATCATGATGTCATCAATGTACTAGTCTAGTGTTATGTCAAGGTGATCAAGATACCTGAATTCTCTACTGTGACAGAAAGGAGGATAGGTAGTATATTCCTGGGCTAGGGAGTAAATATGAACTCCTGCTCTTACCATGTAAATAAAAAAATTTGATCCTCATTAATGAAGGGAATTGGAAAGTACATATTTATCTGCAAGAATGTTGATCCTATAACAAGTGCCAAAGACTGTATTAATCTACTGTCATTTAACCAAGTGGTAGTCGCAACAGCAGCTTCTGTGGCAGATGGTATCATACAGTAGCTGTGATTGGAGCTGCCACATGAATAAATTTATAGTTAATACATATACTTGTCAAGATCCATGTCATTTTTTCAGGGTATATATAGGTGAATTGAATGAAACGCTATGAGGACCATAACCCCTATATCCTCCAGGTGTTTGATAGTGATATTAATCTCAGCAGTTCTTCCCATAATATAGTATTGCTTCTGATTTACGATCTTCCTCTGGATGGGTGTGTGGTTTCTGGGGCTTCCACTTGGCTCTGGATGCCCTGATGACTACCATCCACAGGCTATAATGACTTGGCTAGCTGCCAAGCATTTTTCTCTCAATCGTGCACATGGGGACCAAGGAAATAACCACAGATTAGATTCAAAGATACTTGGATACACTGAAATGAACTTGAGCCAAACTCCACCTGGCTTCCATAAACTCCCATTTAACCAGAAAACCATGGTGGTGCTTCAGATTCCATGGCATCAGTGTCAGCTCAGACCTTACATCTAACAGTCCTAGAAATGTTTGGCTTTTCTTCATTCCTCAATGTTCAGTTACCCTGGAAATGGCTCCAGGTCACTTTAAGAGAATAATTGAGGGAATAATTATTGTATAAATTTAATGTGGCATTGCAGGCTTCATTCTCAAGAGGATCTTGAGCTTCAATCAATGAGTTCTGGATTTCAGAACTGACTTAGATCTGGAAATTGGGTGAGGAACCACAATTTCCTGTTTTAGCAGCTGATGTCAGCCTCTGTCTCATCTTTTTTTTTTCTTTCTCTCCATTTCTCATAGGCATCTACTCATCTATCTCATGTCTAAGAATGCCATGACCTATTAGCTATTACCACAGATCACTGCAGGTCAAGGCAACTTGATGGCAAGTCTGGTAATTACATCTTCTTTGCCTCTGGTAATTGAATGCTATTCTCTGGCCTGATTCCCATCGATATTAAAGAGCCCAGTTCAATAGCAATAACCGACACCATCAACTACAGCCTGCAGAGTGCCACCACCACCAACGATGCTTCTTAAAGATACTGGTGTCCACTCAGCAGTGCATTCCTTATGGAGTGTGTCTTCTGGGTCCACCCAGGGATCTTAATCAAGTTATGGGTGCTTAAGTCTTAAATAGATAATCTATTCTAATACTCTCAACTCCCTGAGTCTTTTGACCCCTTCTCAATACCATATAAGGGAGTTCCAATTTTTCATCACATTTGTTCTAGTCAAGTTATAATGCCATTAAGAAAAGTCAGGCCACACAATCCTTATCATTATTGTTGACCCTATACTTTTAAAACACCATAACCATCATATATTCCAGTGCCTCTCCTTTCATCTGTACTTTATTCCAAAGCAAAAAAGGTGAAAGCCTTAGTAAATATTATGCTACTGCCAGTCAGAAATTTTCAGCCTCCTACCACCACTAGAACTGGAATCCTTATTGTTCTCAGACAGGTGAGTAATCCAACTTTAAAATCCCATCACTGTAGTCTATTTTCTAAGAATTTTCTTATTATCAATGGTCCTGCCCTGAGGTTTCCAGAAAACAAAGCCTAAGCCAGAGACATTTATATAACTATCTTTTAAGATAATGCATTCCCAGGGCATAGGAGTGAGGAAATAGAAAGTGACGGAAGGGTGGGGGGAAGCAAATACAAGGATAGGTTATTATACTGGCTACTGCTTAGTATGTAGTATGACTGCTTGCTTATCCATGTGGTACTATCTTTCAAGCGGCCACAGAAATGAGTGAATATTAGGGCCTTTTATCCAGCAAAGAAAGGGTAAAGAATTTATCCATTCTCTCTTGTCTCCCATTGGCCAAAATTATACCCCATGGAAAATTAATTCCCTTGCACACCTAACTTGCTCATGAATAAAGGGACTAAGAAGACACGATTGCAGCTAAGACCTCGGCACCAAGACAATCTGAGATAGAAGGCAAGAAGTACATGGCATGGGCATGAGGCAGGGTACCACAGGTTATGCCTATAAGAAGTTGACTAGTGTCTATGCAAAGGAGCAGTTGGTTTGAAACAAGTGCCCAAATATCCAGAGACAGATGAAACCAAAAGATATGACATGGTACTTACATATGTAAGCTTAAAAAGAATTTTTTTTAATTTCTGGAAGGAGCATATAATTGAATTTCTTTGTATTTAGTTCTGATGCACTTTGCCTGTTGATATCTAATTTATGCTTACTGTAATAACTGAATCCAGGTTAACCTGTCATTGATTTGCATACTTTGTGCTATTTTACGGTTAAATTTATGTTTAGTCATTTGCAATGCACTATGCCTTGTTTGCTATTTTATTTAGTAGTAATTTTAAAAGAAGGAAGAATTTTAAAATTTTGCTTTGGGATTACTTTGTATTCTTTAATAAAGTCCATGATTATATAATTTTTTTAGCTTCAAATTTAACAAAGAAATGTAACTTTTGACCTCCCTCTTATGTAAGACACGAAATGTGCTTTTACTGACCCATCCCTACATTTACAGATCTTTGTTAATTTAATATGTGGTACAGATTACAAGTTAGAGGTATAGATTATTATGCTTATTTTTTCCAATTACATATCTTGTTTTTCAAGTGACAATTATTACCCTTGTGTCTACATTAATGTGTACATAAATTAATTGGATTCACTCATATCAATGCTCACGATAAGAACATTTATTCAAATTTTTCTATTTTTTACTTCTCAATTTTAATTTTAACTTTTGACGCCCTGACGTGTTTGAGCAAACTTTTCAGAGATTTTATGTCAGTGCCAGAATTTATGAACACTTGCATATCAGAAAGTAAAAAGAATTCAGTCTTCTCCCAGGCCTATCACCTGGCAGAAAAGGAAAAAAAAGAAAATAACCCTTATGAACACCTCTCAATTATCTTTCAGTATTTTATGTTGCAAAGGTTTAATTTTAAAGATTTCCTGGAATTTGCTTTAGGTTTCTTGTATTTTTTTTTAATAGTCTCTAGGTAACCTACATATCTTGGGACCTGGATTTTAATAAGACAATTTCTTTATCCTTAACATTGCACAAAGCTTATGAGGACATCTGTGTTGCTAAATATTTTGAAATAGACTGTTTGCTTCAGTTCTAGATATTTTAAAAATAATTTATTCTGCATGTTATAGTAAAATCACTTCAATAAGTATTTTAGAGTAATTCTCCCTTTGTTCTATGCTGAAGAATTTCTTTCATAAGTCAATTTGTGTCTGTTTACTTTATTTAGGGTAAGTGTTGTTTATTTGCTTGTATAGTGTGCTATGTGCTCATCCTTAGATAAAGATTGCTCAATCCTATATAATTGGTCTGGTTTAGCCTATTAAATGGGGGCATAGGGACTTCCCTGGTGGCGCAGTGGTTAAGAATCCGCCTGCCAATGCAGGGGACTCAGGCTCGATCCCTGGTCCAGGAAGATCCCATATGCCACGGAGCAACTAAGCCCGTGCACCACAACTACTGAGCCAGCGTGCCACAACTACTGAAGCCTGCACACTCTAGGGCCTGCGTGCCACAACTACTGAGCCCGAGTGCTGCGTCTACTGAAGCCCGTGCCCCTAGAGCCCATGCTCCACAACAAGAGAAGACAACGCAATAAGAAGCCTGCACACCGCAACAAAGAGTAGCCCCCGCTCACCACAACTAGACAAAGCCGGCGCACAGCAGCAAAGACCCAATGCAGACCCTCCCCAAAAAGGGCAGGGGCATAGATTCCTATAGCTCTCTCACTGCCTACTTGAATGCCAATAGAAGCCTCCTTGTATTCTTAAAGTGAAAAGCAAAATAACATACGTGGTTTTCAGAATAATTTCTAGCTTTTAGCAAGCTTCTAGTGAGCTGGACTCTTACTCTATTGCCTGGTTCTCTGTCTTCTAGGATAAGAACTTATTTCTGGATTGTTCTGGCTGTGTTTACTTAACTTTTTTTCTCTTGAAGTAGTATATGGAAATCCATACCTCCCAAGCATTGCTCACAATCACTGTCCTCGCCTACAGTTACACCACATGGCAAGTTTCCATTCACCACTTTTTCCCCTAATCTCCCTCTTTTCCTCAGCTTTATTGAGGTATAACTGAAAAATAAAACTTGTGTATATTTAAGTTATACAAATACACTGATGTTTTGATATACATAAACATATACATTGTAAAATAATCACCACAATCAAGCTAATTAACATATCTACCCTCTCATATACTTACTATTCTTTTAAGTCAAATTTTTTTGTGTGTGGTGAGAACACTTATGA
The DNA here is from genome assembly GCF_008692025.1 of Phocoena sinus. Taxonomy (NCBI): domain Eukaryota; kingdom Metazoa; phylum Chordata; class Mammalia; order Artiodactyla; family Phocoenidae; genus Phocoena; species Phocoena sinus. The sequence continues at coordinate 84,571,103 of NC_045771.1, forward strand.
AATATGCTCTTAGCAAATTCCACCCAGGTTCAATTCCTGGTCAGGGAAGATTTCTTTCTTCCTCTCTGCCTACCAACTTCCTCAGTATATCCCCACCACAGACTCCTTTTATTCATAGTGTTTTACTGGGAACTGAATTTTCTGAGGGTTTGAGAACTATACGTACTTGGAGGGTAGTGAAGTCTATAGAGGCAATGTCTCTAGCTGCCACCGAAAGTTTGTTATATTTCAGTAAATAGATGGCTGTTCAAATTTGTGGTTGGCAAAATCCCTGCATCTCTGAACTAGGGATGGGTGGTAGGTGTAAACTGTAGTCTTGCTCAGCTTTCTTCCTCTTAGGTACTGCTCACCTTTGAGGGGCAAAGGATGCTATGGCCTCCAATTATTTTTCAGCTTAGCCATTGCCCATGCACTTACTGGAAACCTCTCCTAGACTCTAGTTGTTTTCCTTCTTTTCAAGATTGTTTTGACTTAGAAACTTTTCATCTTCTGTCAATGGGAGAAGATGGGAGGTTGAGAGAAGTTATTTCAGGGATGGTTTACGTGATGTTCAAAGTGACCATTTTTATTCTCAGAGCAAATAGCAAATAACATCTGTGACTTTGACCAAGGACATTTTAACTTGAGGGCTTAAGTTAATAATCAGTGAAATGGCTATATTAGTTTTTTCCCCCTAACTTAAAGACCTCTGTATATTAATTTGTGATATTGTGAGTTATAATAAGAAATATATATTTGGTCGTCATCCCAGGTTCCTGGCTCACAGATCTCCAAATCCTTGGAACTTCCTGAGCTATAAGAGCAATGGGAACATTTTTTGTAAGAATATTTGATCTCCTGTCTTCAGTTCCTGAAATTAGTAAAGGTGAACTGGGTGTGTTGTTATTCATAACAAGCCCCCTTCCACCACAACTGGGTTTATGTTATTGAGGTGACTTTTGGAAAGCAACTAAGGCTGGGGGCTTGTTGCCTGGGGAGCCAACATGAATAGACGGTTGGAATATTCAGTCCCAGCCCTGCCTCCACACCTCCCTCACCCCTTGGGAGGGAGGGGAGAGGGACTGGAGGTTTAATCAATCCCCAATGGCCAATGATTTAATCAATCATGCCACTGTAATGAAACCTCCAAAAAACCCCAAAAGGACAGGGTCAGAGAGCTTCCAGGTTGAATGAGTGCAGATGCAGGTAGGGTGGTCTCAGAGAGGGCATGGAATCTCTGTGCCCTTTCCCCATCCCTTGCCTTACACAACTTTTCCATGGTACCCTAGTAAATAAACTTGTTTACTGAGTGCTATGAGCTGCTCCAGCAAATTAATAAAATCCGAGGAACTTACAATTTATATCTGCTTGGTAGAAGTACAGGTAACAATCTGTCGCACGCACACACACACAATTCTAGTCACACTGAGAAAAATAACAGGATTCATTGGCATTATTCACAACATCATTTGAACGGTCAAACATATTTAATAGTTTGATAACTAAAAGACTATGAAAGATCAATTTCAAAATTACAATGAATTAAAAAAACTAATTTTTTCTGAGATTTGATTGTGTAACGTATTGGTGGGTCCCTCAGATTAACCCTTTAAAGTGGATACTTTTACCAATTTAATGGATACTGTCTGAATTGTGACGTATTTAGTCGAATAAAATAGAGGCCCATTTCTGTAGCTTAACCTTATAATAGCATTTTATTTTCCTCACATATTAAGAAGTCTGAAGGAAGGGAGTCTGAGCCCCTTCTATCATTTTGCTCTATCATCCACACAGGGAAGCTTTTATCTTCATGTTTGTCCAGTCATGGAGGCAAGATGGCTTCTCCCTCTTCAGTTGTGCTGTAGCCTGGAGAGAGAGCAAGTGACAAAAAGAATATCGGTATTAGAAAAACAAAAATATTCCCAGAAGTCTCCAGCAGAAACATATTTGGACCTCATCACCTACACTTTTGTTACATTGCCACTCCTGGATACAAAAGAGTCTGAGAAGGTGAATGTTTTATCTGGGAACATTGCCAATCTGAGCAAAAAGGGGTTCTTTCTTATCAGTAAGGAGGTAGTGAGGAATAGCTCCTAGGTAGGAAATTAAGATGGTCTAAAAGTCATTGAATTCAGAATGCTATATAATCACAACCAGTATTTTTAAGCAACATAAATTTTCAGAGCGAGATACTAAGTTTCAGTAACTATTCACTTTTGCTATATTTGAGGGTTTTATTTTTTCATGAATAGCCATTGTTAATGAAATAATATAAAGAAATGTTATAAGTACTTTACTCTCCGCATTATACTTGTGGGAATGATGTCATTACAGACCATCAACATTTTTTGCATACTAGGATATTCTTTTTTTATATACCTTACTTTAGGGTGACATTAGGGTCCATGTTATAAACAGTACCAACCTCCTTTGGACAATATCTAAAATCTAAATAATAGTACCTAAATCCAAATTCCAAGGATTTTTCTGAGTTAATTACCAACATGTTTCAAATAACAATTTTAATGCCCACATACTGATAGCAGAATATTAAGTCCTAAATGGATTCTTTAAGCTAAATGTTGTACATTTATTCAAGAAACTGTTTTGTTTTGTATATATTTGCTAGCCTTAATATCTAAAACTCAGTATTTGATAGATAAGTTTTTTAAGGTATTAAAATTGTTACCTCTTAAGGGCATTTTTCTGTACCTATAAAAATTTTTCTTAATTATATTCTATCTCCCACTAAAATGTAAATCTCAGGTTCTCTGCATTCTTCAAGACCAGTCTTTAATGTTGATAATCAAGATGAACAGATTTTTCAATGACATTTAGGTGGTGGGGAGGGGGGAGAAGACAGTCAAGATAGGATATCTGTCCTAATATTCTGCCTAAATGATACTCAGAACTGAACATAGTACATTTTTCTAAATGCAAATCTAATATTAATTCGCATCTAATCCATATTACAGATTTACATCTCAAGTCCTCTGTGAATTCAATTAGAATTCTACCTCAACTTACACATCTTATTGAATACACTTTTTCAAATCTAATTTTGATCCTGTTGATTTGAGATAATTTGTGTTTTATAAATAGTCACACACTAGGTATGATATAGGGTGTCAAATATGTCACATGACACATGGGGCTCAGATAAAATACCACTTTCTCCAATTATAAAGGAAAACATGTATAATCTTGCATATGAAGACTTTACCCTTATTTGCTTATAGCTAAAGCATTTAGGAAGAAAGGATATATAAAAACACAGTTGAGAGAATAACCAAACAAGAATTTTTAAAATATGAAATAATTAAGTAACTTTGTTTTCTCTCAAAATGTCCCTGGAAGTATGCTCTATAAGGTAATTCTTCTCCCTCTCCTGGACAGAATTTTGATTCGTCCCCCACTTCTCTCTTAAATAATAAAAATCCTCCTGGTACTTTAATCACTTTCAGCTTAGAAACTGATAGGTACAGCTAGAGTAAATAATAAAAACTCCAAACTTCATTCAAAATTAAAGCTTCTGCACTCACCTAATCAACCATGCAACAGAAGGCAGCCCTGTAGTATACAGCATGACTTGGATAGATACTCTTTTTTCCCAACTTGTCTTCTTCCTCTCCTCAAATGTTGATTGGCACTGTTTCTGACCACACCAGGTTTTAAGATGGTGGAGAGAGGAGATGTGAGGGTATAGCAAAGCTCCTGCATGCTTGTACTTTTGTGAGCTGCCATCATTGACTGCTGTCTGGTTTGGGAGGTGTCAAAGCTGACTCTTGGTCTTTCTCCCTTGCAGGGTGTTTCATTTCCTTGTAGGGTTCTTCAGACTATTTACTCCTCTCCCCATTCATTAGCAGGCATCTCTCAAGGGTACTTCACTGTGATTTGGGTCTCAGCAGGCCATCTCTTCACAGACTCTCTTGTTGGGATCCTGCGGTCTTTTAGGCATCCCTTTTGATAAAATCCATTTAAGATGACTGAGGGTCAGCTTTCAGCCACATATGTGTGGTCCACACCTTCTCTATGTACCTTTGGTTCATTTTAAACTATAATTTAAATTATTTTTCAAAACCAAGCTCTCTGTGCTATTGTCACGACTGGTATTTTTCAGATGTATACAGATGTGTTTTAATTAATAGCACTGAAATTAAGTTCAAAGCATAACTGAGTCATAGTTATTTTGCAATCACGAATACAGAACATTAAAGAAAATATTACGTGTGACGAATGCATTTATTGATTGTTAAAAACACTGAGGATGGCTAAGATAGGCCAACATCCTTCTTTTACAGACAAAAAAACAAAGAATCAATTTAGTAACATTGTTATTGGCCAGAAGTAGTGTGATTTATATGGCATACTTCATGTGAAGGTTTATGTGATGCATGGGGTCTAAAGTAAACATAGGTGGGTTTGAGTCCTATTTCTATAATGTATTAATTATAAGTTACAAGAAGTTGACCAAGTTTAATAAGGTAGGTAATCTCAGTTTCTTCTTCTATAAAATGGGGATAATAATAGCTCTAGTACTTATATTGCTTTATAATTAAATAAAATGCAATACATATGGTGTGTACCACATAGTAACTTCTTAATAATTGTTAGTTAATTTTGCCTTCTAACACTGTCAAATTATATTTTTTTAATTACAGCTGTGGCTTCTTCAGGTATCTATTTTATTTTTTATGATTTCTGAAGTTAAAAATAACATGTATTATACGAACATATACACATATATGTACACATATATTTTTACATTATTTTCAGGTCATTATTAAATTACTATAATGCAATAGTTAGCAAGTGTTTATTAAAATGAGAATCTTTGTTTATTATACTACATAAAATGAACTTTATCAGGCTGTACTTAATTTTTCTGAAAAGCAAATAAATCAGTAAAGGTAAGCTCCTACCTTTAATGATTTAATCTTTGGAATTAGTAAGCCAAGTAGAGAAGCTCTGGTTTTCAATGTAATAGAAGAAACAGACTGTTAAAGCCCTCCATGACAGGCTGGGAGAAAACTCTGTAAGAATTTGGATACATAGTTTAGGATTTTATGATTCAAATCCTGATTATTCAGATGTTCACAACTCCTCATCATCTTCTCTTAACAAGTTATTCATGTTGGTGGCCAAATAATCATCAAGCTATTGCTAAGTGGAATGGTTAGTATTGCATCTATAGCGTAGTTATCCAAAGAGAGGACACTAGTATTGTTTCCATGTAGATAGGGTCACTACATCCTTGTTTGTTTATACCCCTCATAACTATACATTCATCTCAAGATTCTGAATGCTCAATATCTTTTCTCCATGTACTTAAAAGTTTTAGGAAGGATTAGGACAAGATTTTGTCCCCTGATCTTATTTTTCTCTTCCAACACAGATCCGAAACAACACTGCGAGGGTATACTGTATAACACCTAGATCACAGTTCTAGACAATGTCTCCTTCCAATAGCTGAGATTCTAAGATACATTATGTTTAACTGTTAATGAAACCTATTTGGGTGTACTTAGTTCAAGATTAATGTTATTACTTTCTAGGCCCATTCTATGTAGATAACAAATATTTTCCCTCCAAAAATGTTAATGTTTTGTTCATAATAAGATGACAATTTGAGTTATCTTTTCCTATACATTTAGTATATTTCATATAAATATATTTGAAATATCTCTATATACAATTCCTAGGTCTCTCCACTGAAAGGGCTTAGAAGAAATGGCCCAACAGTTGCAATAAACAAGACAAATCACCATATTCTGGTTTCTAAATATCATTCTCCACTAAAAAATATCACAGTTAATTGTGGGGAAAGGCAGATTCCAGAGCTGGGGAATAAAAAAACAAGATAAATTTCGAACATTTTGTTATATTAGGAAACAAGGAAATGTTCAAATAATCAGGGGGACACATCAAAAGGATAAGCAAACCATCTTAAAGGAGCTCCTACAAGCCAAATCTGAAACAATCTGAGCATCAAAATAAAGAATATTAGTATTCTAATCCATTAAATAAGAATCTAGGAGTCCATACTAACACAAACTTTAAAAACAAATAAATAAAGGGACTAATATTAAAGGCTTAGACCTCTACTCATTAGCTTAGTTCATTCAGTAAATGTGTATCAGGTGACTGTACCACAACTTCAAGACGAACCCGCAGGTGAAAATTTCTCCATGACCATAGATAAAGCCTAGAACAAATGCCAATCACTTAGACACTTATCTCCTTAGACACTGGGCAAGTACCAATATATTGGAAACTTTCTGGGAACAAAAAGCTCCAAATGTGTATTTCCAATTCTGCATGGTTACTTTAATGCCATTTCTCTGTCATCTCTTAAAGTATGATGCTGTAGTAGTTCCCTGACAGAAACGACCTTTGACTTGGCCTGCCAAAAGGTCTGTATCCTCCTTCCGCCGCTTGCTACATCTCCTATAATTTCTCCTTCCCAGCTCCTCATCCAGCTATTCCACACACTTAGGAATTGAAAAAGCCCTCAGCTTACAAATTAGGAACAGTGAGTTCTTTTAAATAAAATGTAATGAATGTCTCAAACATAATTCTATCACCCTAACTTAGAAAGAGGAACAAACAAACCACAAAAAACACACTATTAAATCATGATTTTCATTAAGTAGTACCTGGTACCTGGTTCTCAATGCTAACATATTTAAAAGGCCGAAAATCTACTAAAGTATGCTAAATGGAAAAATCGAAAACTGTGTGTTAAAAATTAATCAATCTTTCCACAATATTTCCATGAGCATAGTTTGCATTAAATATGAAGGATAATATTTAATTTTACATTTTATTGTTTTGAAATGACATAATGATAAACATTCTAGTGGTTATAGAATATGGCTATAGTGTAGAGTTAGTTTATAGCTATTAACTAGAATAAATATGTCATGGAAACTGTTCTGAAGATAAATGTTACATTAGTTAAATCACAACAGCAAAAAGATATCCCATTCATTCACTCATTGAACAATGATTTATTGAGTATCTACTATATACTACTAGTACCATGTACTATGCAGTACTACTAATATTATGGATCACAGGTACCCAAGGATGAATTAATAATGTCTCTGTCCTAAAGAAACTTACTAGTGATAAAAGCAGACACATAAATTAGTAATTGCAAAGCAGTGTCTCAAGTGCATAAGTTAATGGTAGCACAGACTGAGCAATTCTTTGGATGGTGGGTGGGAGAGAGTGAGAGGTTTCCTCAAAGAGTGAAAGCTTGAGGTGGATTTTAAGAGATGAGCCACAGTTTATTAGGCAAGAATGAACGAATGAGCAGCTATTAAACAAAGTCACAGAGGCACAGACTAGCCTGGAACATGGTGAGAAGAGGTAAGGGAAGAATTAAATTTTCAGCAAGGTCAAACTTGTGGAAGGCCTTAGAGACTAACCTAAGTGGTAGCATAACTGAATGTATAAAATAATGAAAGTAGAAATTATTTAGTTTCTGACCTGTCCAGTTCCTTACCACCTTAGGACCTAGGTATTACCCTTTTCCCCTGCCTGAAAAGTCCTTCCCCCTGATTTTTACACAAGTGTATGCTGTGCCTCATTCAACTCTTGGCTTAACAATCACCTTTTAATACCACAGAACTGAATTAGTGCCACCCTACGACACCCACCTATTAATCTTCTATTTCCATAGTTTTTAAATCAATAGAGAACAGAAACACAGTTGTAAATATCAATTTTACAACTTTATGTAACATACCCATATACCCTCGATTTCTAATCTCTTTATTCTTGTAAACTAGACTGAGACAATTGTAGAAATTGCTAAGCAACGTTTGGTGTAGTACAGACTCTAGGGATTTGTTAGTTGGCAATCTTCTCTTTATCCTGTAATGAACATATTTTGTTCACTAGTAGCCATATGAGTATGACTAAAGCAGAAGAAACCCTTTCAGAGATATTTGCATTTTATTATCTCAAAAGGATAAATCTCTAATGCAAATTATCAGGCAATATGACAAAACATAGTGAAGCATTTTGGAGACAGCAGAAAAGATGTTTCTAGCCCTTTAAATCATACCTCATATGCAAATCTTCCTGTCCTTGAGGAGACCTACATTTGTCTCCAGAGAAAAGAGCTAGGAAGTAAGTCTCCATTAGTACTGAGAAAACTTAGATTTCTTTTATTTAGCATCCTGCTAAAGTGGGAGCTTCAGGGAATGTTTATACATAAACTGTATAAATGTGTATATTTATACACTGTATATTCATTGCAGTTATGTGTCTCCTTTTTCCTACTATTGTATTTTCCTTCATTCATTCAACCTCTGTGAGGACTACGAACATGAGTCATGCTCTCAAGTTATAGCCTAGAAGTGAGGCTGAGCTATGCCTAGAATTTTGTAATACAACCTAATGAAAAGGATCAGGTAGCATTTCATAGGAGTTCAGTAGATAAGATTACTTTCAGCTGATTATATATAAATTAAAAAAAACTTTTAAATAAGAGGTTTATTTAACCTGGACTTTTAAAGAATCACCTAACCAAAAAATGGTTGGGCATCAATGAATCTATAGATTACATGAAATGATATGTACATATATGGAAGATAAATGTACATGTGCATTTATGATGGCGGACAAAGGGTGGGATAAGATCACCAGTATTCATCATATCCTGAAAGACATCTCTGACATTCAGAATGGTTAAAAGCAAACTACACCACACAGAATAGTGTCTGGAGAGGTTTGCAAAATTATTAAAATTAGTATGATTAGAATTACACTCTCATTGCCTCCAATTGTTCATCAGAATTTTTGCTTCTTAGTAATCGGACTGAGGAAGCATGATGAACTTTTCTTTGAATTTTTTTGAAGTATGTTTTTCCAAAGTCTAGAAAACACATCTGATTGTTCCTCACTATTTCAAGATAGAAAATGTTCACTTTATTTCCATATAAACTTTCTTTATACCTACAAGATTTTCTACTATTGACAAAAACTAAGCCCATGATAATATTGTGCCTTTTTTGCTTCTTTTACTTAATTGAAATGGAAACTATTGTCATTTAAAATCAATAACAAAATGATAAAAATTAATAGGGAGGATTAGAATATGGGCATTAAACATCATGTTAAAAATACATGTAGCATATTTTAAATTTTTAAAAAATTTATGATGGGAATTGATGGGAAACTAAAGGCATATACTAAGGAGATACATAGAGGAAAAAAAAGAATAAATTAAGATGTGCATTTGGAAAACAGGAATAATAATAATATGAAAAAATAGAAGTAGTTATAAACGTAGGAGATAATAGTATTTTATAGAGAAGAATTTTCTATAAGGATGAGTGCATGAAAAAACAGTAAGATGGTTTTAAAAGATTTAGAATCACAAAGTAGAAAGTGATGGCAAATGAAATACTCACTTAAATAAAAAACAGGAGGGGATATAGATATAACTACTTGATGGCATGAAATCCAAGTACCTGAATTTTTGAAGTGTTTAAAAAAATCTAGTAAGGAAGGCTAAAAGTATAAAAGCTATAAGAATATCTTTTTGAGTTTAGTAGAATGTAAATTGATGATAAAAGATTGACAGGCACCAAGTGAGTAAGAAGCAAAATAATAAAAAAAGACAGATAAATTCAGATATTGACATTCAATACTTATGCCTGCATAACACTGCATAAGAAGGAATACATTTCCAGATCCCAAAACAACATTATTCTGCTGTATTTTGTGCATACGTTGAATAAGGTAACAAAAGCATCAGTCACAGAACAAAAAATTACTTTCATGCTTTCTTTGCTTGAGCTGGTCAAATTTCTCTCCATACATGTGAACTCTGTAGTTAGGATGGAGCAATGATTTAAACAATCTTGTAGTTCTCTTTCCTCACTTTGTGTAGTCTGTGTGGTCCATGAATTTCACACAAAGAAATGCTTTACAAAGACCAAAGTCACTTCGTTCAGAACTTTCTAGCAGCTAAAATGATCTAATATTCTCATAGATTTAAGTACTCAAATCTTGACTGTTCCCAGATCTTTTACACAGGGCCAGGTGAGTAGTTGACAGTCCTGACTGAAAGTAATTTCCTGAGATCTGGAGATGCTGGACCATATATTCCCTCCCAATACTAAGACCAATACTAAAAATAGTAAGATGGCTCTACAAAATGCAGAAGCACAACCAATGACCATTAATTCTAGACTAAAATGAAACAGTTCTGGCCCTTCTACAAAAAATTAGTTAATAAAAACCTAAATGTTACAATCATCAAAATATTTGAGGTTTTGAGGTAAAGAGAATTAGCACTACAAGGTAATTTGACAAGATACCAAATAAACTATGCAGTTCCACGTGTTTGGAGAAGTCTAAGACCCTAATCCTTCCCTTCATTAACTTGCAGAGGCCTGATTTCTCAACATTAGATCCTCACCTTAGAATATAGTCTTCTTCACTGATCTTTCCTCTCCTCTCTACTTAGTAAAAGATATTACAAATCAGAGTTCAGTGTTTTCCCCTTCTCATGTTTTGCACTCTGCTAGGTTAGGCCAAAGATTCAAGGTTTCAAAGTGTCCCCACGTCTATCTCTGTAGCCCAAACTCTCTCCGAGACTTGGGCTTGTATTTCCAGTCACTGGACTTAAGCTGTGCATATCTGTGGAGTCACTGGGCTGGGCCCAGAAACCACCAGATAAACATGGCAAATCCTCCTGAAACATCATTTGGCAAAGTTTGAGGGGAAAGTCATATTTCACACTGGTATAAATATGAACCTACTACTACCGAGTAGAATCTAAAATCCATAGGACTTTTAGATGAAAACTGGAGACTTCAAGTAAGATTACTTTTGGGCTTCCCTGGTGGCGCAGTGGTTGAGACTTCGCCTGCCGGTGCGGGGGACGCGGCTTCGTGCCCCGGTCCGGGAGGATCCCGCATGCCGTGGGGCGGCTGGGCCTGTGAGCCATGGCCACTGGGCCTGCACGTCCGGAGCCTGTGCTCCGCAGCGGGAGAGGCCACAGCAGTGGGAGGCTCGCGTACCACAAAAAAAAAAAAAAAAGATTACTTTTGGTTGGCGGTGGGTGAGTATATTATTGTTGGAGATGATCTGATAGAAAAGTCTAAGACACTTTGCATCATGCTAAATAATTCTCCCTTATAAATATGGATTAGCATTTTTGTGTGAATACTGTAGCAAGAGTGAAAAGAGGTTTAATAATAGGAATGGCCATGGACAAACTATGAAGCAGGTCAAGTTTATTCTCCTCCCCCACCACCACCATCACTACTACCTCTCAGACCCTGTCCCAAGGTCTTGAAGAATCTGGCTTCTTTTCTTAACCTCAGCCTCAAGGCTAAGTATATTCTGTCTTTTCTTCATCAATATGTGCTCTTCCGCATTCCATTTTCTTAAGACATTAGTATGAATGTAAAGAGATAATCGTTTAACACTAAATATAAAAATTCACATTAAGGTAGTGGTCAGATAGTGAAATTTCATACACTATCACTTTGGATATATCTGTTGTTAGGCAGAATTCTGCGGAGCATTTACATTGTGCCAGAGAATGTGCAAAATGACAAGAATGCGCAAAATGACAAGAATGCAAAGATGGACTAAAAAGGCCCAGCTATTCTTGTTGTGGAGCACAGACTTGAAAATAAGGAAGTGTATGAGAAGCCATGTTTCCACAAAGGGTACATGGAGACATAAAGAAGAGTTTGTGTTATGTTGGTAGGAAAAAAAAAAGAGTTAGAAAAGGCTCCTGAGAGAAAAGGGCCTTAGAGGTATGTCTTAGAGGGTAAGCAGGTATGAGCCCCACAAACAGAGAGCGATGGCTGTATTTCAGGCAAAGAACCAAGAAATAGCCTTGGGAGTCAAGGAAACTAAGAAATTCAGGATGGATGAAACAAAAGGTTGTAAGGGGAAGGGGAGACCCAGGCCTGACCCTTTGGTAGGACATACGAGTCAGCTGTCTCGGGTCCCAAATATGGTGGGGTTTTGGCACAAGGCACTGTACCTCACTACCCTGATCAAAATATTACTGAAATTCAATTTTTAAATTTCTGTCTTTAATGATATTCCAAGGGACCTAGAACAGATACTATAAAGGGGCTTCCTTTAGTCTGCGTTTGTTTTGGAGAATACACATTGGGTGGGCGCCCTGGGTTCTAATTCCAGGGGGTATATAGCGAGATGTGGTTGGAGAGTTCGGAAGGCGCAGAGGAGGATCAAACCAAAATAAGGAGTTTGTACTTTACTGTGTATGTAATGGGCAGCATTAGTGGATTTTGAGCAGACAAGAAAGGAGAGGTTTCAGAAAGTTCTTTCAGCTAATCCAAACAGAGGTTTTTGAGGTAACAGCAGGGCGAGGGAAAATAACCACAATAATATGGGGTAGTTATGTTGATAACCTGAACTAAGTTAGAAACAGTGAGGATATGAATATGTGGTATCCTATAATACCGCAGCAGACAGAATGATGGCCCCTTAAAAGATATCTAGGTCCCAATCCCTAGAACCTGTGAATACATTATGTTACACGGCAAAGGGAAATTAGGTTTACAGATAGAACTAAGGCTGCTAATCAGCTGACTTTAAACTAGGGAGATTATCCTGGGTTACCTGGGTGCCTGAAGTAATCACAAGAGTCCTGAAAAGTAGAAGAGGTAAGCAGGGGCGTCAGTGTCATGGCGATGGGATGTGAGTAGGCCTTAACTGGCTGTTGCTGGCACTGAAGATGGAGGAAGGGGGCCATATACCAAGGAGGTCAGGCACCCTGTAGGAGTGGGAAAAGGCAAGGAATAGGATTTTCTAGAGATCCAGAAGACACACAGCCCCTCCAACTTCTTAATTTTAGCCCCGTGAGAACCATTCTGGACTTCTGGCCTCCACAACTATAGATAATAAATCTGTGTTGTTTTGAACCACCAATGTGGAAATTTGTTACAGAATCAACAGGAAAAACACAAATACCCGACTCAGCCTTGGCATGAAGAAAGCCTGTGACTGAAAACCACACTGAACATCTACAGTCTCTTCTAACATGTGAGTCGTATCTTCATCAGAGCTCCGGTCAGGCAGCTCTCACCTTCGTAAAGGTTTTCCTAGATGAGGAACACCGCACTTCGGTCTTACTGTTCGTGGTTCTTTATCCTTCCTCCTGAAACACTTAAAGATCTCTTAATATATGGATATAATTTTTATGTCTGTTGATCAACCAACTGCTGAGCTTTGTGTCCACTTCTGTTCAGAGAGTAAATTAAAAAATACTCAGTATGAGGGACTTTAAATGTAATACAGCATTAGAAGTAGGAGCTTTAGAGTCACATAGACATGGATCAAGTCACAAATTCACCCCTTATAGGTAGTGTGGCTTTGGGTAATTTATAATACTTGAGCCTCAGTTTCCTCATCTGTAAAAAGGAATAGCAATGTCTTAGGTCAGGATCCCCGGAAACACACTCTGAGGTGAGGACTGTGTGTAATTGTTTTATTAACAAAACACTTCCAGGAAAAACACAAAAATAACAGAGTAAGCAAGATAGGGAAGGAAGTGATTTCAGGCAAAATTCTAGCATCAGCATGATCCTGCAGGGGAGCCTTGGGGTGTAAATTACACTTCAGATTTTCTTATTACTACAGGGTTTTATACTGTGTAGGGCAATCCTTGGCAAAGGGTGTACTAGGAGGGAAGTGAACTCCTAAGTGGGTCCCCTCTGGCCCTCTGTGCCTGAAGGCAAAATGAGTCTAGTAGCCCTTGGGCAGTCTTCCAAAGAGAGTCTCAGGGGCTGGCTCTGAGAAGTAAAAGAACACAGAAGCTAGGGGTAAGGCGGATCCAATCAAAGGGATCCTAAGGGATCAGGATGGAACTTAACTGGGTCTGCCACAAGCATCTACCTCATAGAACTCCCAAGGATTGAATGTACTTATGTTTTTCTTTCTTTAGCTTTTAAGATTCCTGAACTATTTTTCTTTTGGAATAGCACACAATATCTAGTGCCATGTTCTGCACATAGACTGCTCAGCAATGAAATAATTCTTTCGTGACATAGGCATCCATCCCAGAAAGGATAAAAGAGACAAAGGAGAATAAAGCAAATGTGAAGGTTACCAGAATAGAAAGTAACCAAATTAGTCTGAATCTAGCATTTCAAAATGGTCATAATTTCAGTCATATTTTTCAGAGAGCTGGAAACTTGAAAAACTTAAGGTTCACAACTATTTGCTTTCATCTCTGAAAAGCTAGGCAAAGTAAACCAACCAACGAACAAACAATGTATTTATTTGATGACAATAAACCTTACAGGAAATGCCACCCCTTCCACTGCCAAGAAACATCTAAGGAGTCCCCAGGATACATGTAATTTTTTTCTTAAAGTATCTCCTTCTTTGCTATTCTGGTCCTATTCTGATAATTAAAACCTTCAATTTTGATAGCATGTTACAACTTTAAAGTGCATTCACGTTTAAGTGCATTTAAAGAGCATTCAATTTTACATGATGCTCACACAACCCTGTCATATATATTTTCACTCCCGTTTTACAAATGAGGGAACAAGCTCTGACAGGGTAAGTGACCTAGTTAAGGTTGCACAGCTAAAGGCAAGATCCCAACTTCTGACACCCAAGAAAGCATTTTCCTCAGGGTTCTACATGATTCTTCACCTTGTATGAGTCAAGATCCAGTCAGGAGACAGAAATCACACCAAAATTAGAACAGGGAAAATTTAATATAAAGAATTATTAACTAGCAATTCTTCTTTTAAGAGAGAAGAAGATATCACTAAAGAATGCAGGAAGAGTGGATTAAGGGAGCAGACACTACCTCCAGGGCTGTGGGAGAGTACTCAAGGAGGAATAACTTAGATGAACTACCCCCATCCCTGCTCTCTACCCTACAAAGCCTGAGAGACAGTCCTCATTGGAGATAATGAGGTTGTGGCCCATTTGACAGTCAAGAAATTGGTTGAGCCGTCACAGACTGGGCTGGTGAGAAGAACCACCAGCTAGGGGGCCAGTGAAACTTGCTAGGAAGTCACCCACTGGGTTGCTGGTGAGGCTTACTAGGAAGTCACACACTGGGGAACTGGCCAAACTTCCTGGAGGGTGTGAAATACTGGTTTCTTGGATACCACTGACCACCACACCATAGGAGCAAGAAGAAAAGCACTGGAAACAAGAAGAGGAGCCCCTTTTATATGCAGTGTCCCTCCAGCACCTTCTATTGACAAGTGCTAACACTGAGCCAACTGAAAACAAAGAAATGTTTACAGGTTCCAGCTCTAATTATCACAATTCAGGGCAAAAAAAGATGAATTAGAAGCTTCCAAACAGTAAATTAGCAAGCACACACCTCAGTGACTCTCCTGGGTTCTTAAGGGTAAAATGCTTTTATGTCAAATTCCTGCCCCATTTGTTTTCTTTTTCCCTAAATACCTCTACGATAAAACGCAGACCCAACCTCTGGGGACACTATGTACTGACTGCTGGTAGGATATGTGGTAATTGCATGGGAAGAGTGTACAACACAGTGACTGAGACCACGTCTTGAGCCAAACACTTGGGTCTGAATATGAGCTTCACCACTGACTAAAACTGCAGCCTTGCAAAAATTAACCTCTGTATGCCTCAGTTTCCTTATCTGTAAAAGGGGATGATAATATTGCATACTTTACTAAGATGTCAGGAGAAATAAATTAATATACGTAAAGCCTATAGAACAACATGTGATAAATGTTAAAAAAGATAAATGATAAAAAAGAACTTTACAAATATTAGTATTACCCGTACGTGTTAGTTTGTAAATGGCATTTAAAAATACACACTGTATTTGGTTCTAATTACCAATTTCCACTTAAGACTGTATCTCATAATGCTAAAACCCAACTTCATTGGGTGACACTGGGCTACGGTACAAAAAGTCCTGCCCATACCTGGGCACTGCCCGCACCTCTGGCTGCAGATCCTGGCATTGCTCCTGGCTCACTGAATAATCCTCACCAATCAAAGCCAATTCATTGGGGACCCATTTTCTCAAGTGAAAAAAGACACGGTTAAATCATCTTTCTTTAAGATCTCTTCCGTTGTGACTAGCTTTGATCCCCCACTTCCCCAAACAGTGAGTTATACGAGAAGGGGAAAAAAGAGGAAATTATCATTTTCAGTGCCTACCCATCTATGTCAGGCAAGCATTTTGCACGTTCTGCCTGATCTCATCCTTACCATAGTCCTGTCAGATTAGTACTTTTAATCCTATTTAACAAATAAGGAAACTGAGGCTCAGAAAGGTCGACACTTCATTCAAGATCATACTCTTGATAAGTAGCAGAGCCTGAATTCAAACTGTGTCCTTCTGTTTGGGTCGACTAAGCATTTTTAACTGTTCCGCTTGCCTCCCACACTGTCTTCATCTCAGACAGCAAGACTCCTAACAGCTCAGTGCTTTTCATGCTTTGCTTTAAAGAGATGAGTGGGTGTGCACCTTTGTTTTTAATTATCATTTTGAAACTACAGCAAATTAAATTCACCTACCAGTTACAGGAATTTAAAAAGTCACCCCTAACATCTCACACGAAACTAGCCTTTGAGTGAAACCCAGTGGCCCTCCTGCATCCTGGCGCCCCGGTCCTCACCTCTCCTCCTGGCTGCAAACTTGGTGAAGGGAAAGGAGCCTGGTGGCGGGCCAGAGAGCTGAGTTCCAGCCCCTGTTCTGCCGCTCTGTCAACCCTTGGAGACTTCTCCTTCAGGGTAGCAGGAGGCTGTCTGCTCGGGTCAACTTAGGGTTTCTCCCGCGTCTCAGCCCGGCGGCTCTGAGGGCGCCCGCGGCGAGGGCGTGCCCAGCGGTCTCGCCGCAGATCCCGCGTGAAACTGCCCAGTTCTCTGAGGAGGCTGCTCACCGCAGCTGTCCCCACCCCCATCCCGCAGTCCCTTTCTTCCCGCTTCTTCTAACTTGGAAAAGTGAAGCCCCTACACTTCAAGCCTCCGCTAAGTTCCCGTCTGCACCCGAGGCCGGAGCGCTGCTTCCCCGTCCCTGGCTGCCAGAAAAACCAGTCTCCAGTTTTCTAACTTTACGCTCCTCTGAGGGGAATTCTGCGAACTCTGCGACGGGTCTGACTGAAACGTGAGAAGACAAAGCCTGTCTAATCAGTGAACTCCGACGCCTCCACCCGGCTCGTAGCGCCCAGGCCTTCTCCGGCGAGCGCACGCCGGGCGGGTCCCAGAGCTCGGCTTTCTCACGCCAGGATTCCGTGCCTCGAGGCTCGCGGCGCTCGAGCCGCAGCGCCCGGCACTGTGCGAGCCGAAGTCCAGGTGCCGCTATTTCTGCTCCGGCCCGCCCAGGTCTGAGGAAGTCAGGGCGTGCTCACAGCGCAGCAGCCTAGCGCAGCGCTCGGCCGTCGGGAGGCTGAAGAAAGGTCCGCGCTGGGCTCGCAGCCCTTCCTGCCGGCCTCCCCACGCCGGGCCTCGGCTCCCCTTGTTTCCCGCTCCCGCCTCCTCCCGTAGACTGCCAGGCGGACCCAGCCTGCCTCTCTCTCAGCCTTCACTACCGGGTCAAGCGGCGGAGGGAGGGAGCGGAGACAGCGGCGAAGCGGCTCCCCACCCGGCGCGCGCGTGCCCCTCCTCCCCCTCCAGCCCGCTCCCTCCTCCTCTGCCCTCTGCCTCCTCCCCTGTTGCCAGTACAGTACAACTAGTACGCGCACACACAGACACAGACACGCGCGGGCGCGCGCGGACCCTGTCGCTGCCACTGCAGCTACCATGGATATCAGCTAACAACACACGCTCAGGCGCGCGCGCGCGCTCCCACTCGCACCACGCAGGAGTGGCCCCCGGCATCCTTACCCTCCTTCCCCACCCCCACCCACCCGCTCCCCAGCTCGGCTACTGCTCGCTCTGGCTGCCGCCGCCGCCGCCGCCGCCACCGCCGCCGCCGCCACCACCACAGCTCTCTTCTGCTGCGGGGCCACAGCCTTGAGTGTCATTCAAGGGACAGCACAACCTCACCCAAGCTCTCCTACCTCTGCCCAGCCGTCCCTGTCATCCTCCCCCTTCCTCGTCCACACTCCATCCAAAGAAGAGGGAAAGCACCGAACAGAGGCGGGAGGAAGGCAGTCTGCTCTTCTCACCTCCTGGCCCCCTGGCTCCTTCATCCTCATTCTCTCAGCACCAACTCCCCTACCCCAAAGGAATCCCTCAGGAGCTGAGGCGACTCACCCCACTGCCATGTCCAAAAGCTTGAAAAAGAAAAGCCACTGGACTAGCAAAGTCCATGAGAGTGTCATTGGCAGGAACCCGGAGGGCCAGCTGGGCTTCGAACTGAAGGGGGGCGCCGAGAATGGACAGTTCCCCTACTTGGGGGAGGTGAAGCCCGGCAAGGTGGCCTATGAGAGCGGCAGCAAGTTGGTGTCTGAGGAACTGCTGCTGGAAGTAAACGAGACCCCCGTGGCGGGGCTCACCATCAGGGACGTGCTTGCCGTGATCAAACACTGCAAGGATCCCCTCCGGCTCAAGTGTGTCAAGCAAGGTGAGCGTAGCGGCTTGCTCGGTGCTCTGCCAGGAGGCTGGACCGCTTCAAGCGCGGGGCATAATGGAAGGGTGGGCTCGCGTGTGGAAGGGGGTGTGTTGCGCGACGGTGGGGTGAGGTCGAGAGAGAACCGGCAGAGCAAGTGGGCTTTGCCGGGGTTCCGAATGGGGGGCTCGGTGGAAGGGAGGGGCGGATTGCGGTGGGGCGTGCAACTTTGTTTGCGCAGTTATCCCCTCTCCTTTGGTAGGTGTTCGGCCTTGTGTGACCTCAGAGGTGCAGGCGAGCTCCCGGGGCAATTGAATGTGCGTCAGCGGCACGGCCCGCAGTGGATGAAGAGCTTTTAGGGAAGGAAGGAAGGAAGGAAGGGAGGAAGGATGGAAGAAAAGGAGGGAGGGAGAAAGGGGAGAAGGGAGAGAGGGGAGAAGGGAGAAAGGGGAGGAAGGAGCAACTTGAGGGTGCAGCGGCATCACCAGCAGGGCGGGGAGGAGTAGGGGGTGGCGGGACGAGCCGAGAGCTGCGCCCTCAGTCTCGGGAGCTGGACTGAAGACGCCTTGGGGGAATCCCTGAGCCACTAGTTGACAAAGAAGGGACGGGGCAGATTGCTTCGGGCGCTTGGACGGGTCTTCCTTAACTTTTTCCCTGCCTCACTCCCCTGTCCCCCTCCCCCTCCCACGATCGTGTCATGTGGGCACCGCGCGTCACGTGCGCACTGACTAACCCGGGCGCTCACCCCGCGCTGGCCCGCGGGAGGCGGTTCGCGAGGAAGGCGCGGCACTAGCAGCGGGTTCTAGCGTTGGGGGTCAAGAGGAGAGACGTGGTTACCGGAATGTTCTTTACTGTGAACATTGGGTTGAGTGGAAGTTTTCTGTGGTTGGACTCCCCTCTGGCTTCGGATTTGGGCAGAGGGGGGAGGGGGGCGTGTTTCTGAGGAGGAGTTGGATGGAAAAGCCAGCTGGTTACAACTCAGGCTCGGTCAGCTCCAACCTGGTTTAGATGAGGCTCAGCTGAAGGCTGTGATGGGCTGTTGCAGAACTCTCTCACTGTCTTTGCCTGAAAGAAAATTATGGTCCGTAGGAGGGAAGAGGGAGATAAAAGTTTCTTGGAAAGAGGACAACTTTAGCTCGAATTAAGTAGTGTATCTTTGTGTTCCACGTGGGATTTCATACATTTTGTAGCTCACATCCGCATCTCGTGTGTGGCGTGTATGTATATGTGCACATTCACATCAATCTAAAGGTTTCTTGTTGGTGATACATTGTTTGTCCCGCCTCATAGATGGAATTGAGCTGTCATTGCCTGCATTTTGAGCGACCACTTAATCTTACTGCATGATCAACTGTCAAGAAACACTCTTAGGGGGATATGAAACACTCTTAGGGAGCTATTCTTCTCTATAAACCAGTTTTAAAAGTAAGCCAGTGAAAAATGAAATCTCAGTCAAAATTTCTTAACTGTAAATTGCCATACAAAAAGAGTTTTCATTGGGGATTCTTGAGTATTAGTAGCTGATGACTTGAGATAGGCTAATGTGAACATTGACTTGTAGGTCAACAGAGCTCCATACTGAATGAAACTGAAGAATATGAGTTTGGTAGGAAGGCAAATAGAGTATCTTACTATTTTTCAAGATGACATACTGGAAGCTCAAATATAGGCATTCATGTTAATATATTTGATGTCATGGTACTATCTTGCAGCAATAGATATAAATGTAAGGTTTTGGTTTTGAGTCCAAAAATCTACTTTACAATTGATGACCATGGTTTTGTTGGCAACAAGGTTGTTATTTGTAGTGGAAAGTGGCTGCAAACCTTAAGGCATTGTTAAGTTGGACTAATGATAATATCCTAATGAGGGAGGTGATTGTCCTATTATAGTTTATAATTATTACCACATTTTAATGTACTCATTCTGAGCACTGCATTTTGAGATGGACCTTCCCAAACTGTAACTCTAGCAGCAAGACAAGAAAAGAAAGAAAGGGAGATTGTTGGGTATTGTCAATCTATTCTATAAAATCCAGTGGAAAGACTTGGAAAAGTGAAAGCATGAAAGCTATCATTAAATCTTGAAAAGCTATCAAGTAAGAAAAGGAATTCTGACTATCCTGTGATACTCTATAGGGTCAAACTAAGATGAATCTATGAAAATTTTTAAAGGATGAAGCATCTTTACTTTTATTAAGAAGATTCTAATAGAGCTTTAAAAAAAGATCTGTGGACTATATTGTGAACTCATGAGCCCCCATCATTGTGAGTGTTTATGAAGAGGCCAATGACCACATGCCATGGATTCTTATGTAAGATGGGTACCTGGACTAGATCTTATTTAAATCCTTCCATGATTTGATCCAAGGTAGTCTCTGATACTCAACTTCTGTGTTAGATTTTATTTGGAAGATTACTGTTTTTAGAACTCATGGCATATACACATATAATGTGATATATTTAGGGAAAATTTCTTTTCATTGTGTGTTAACCTTCAGTTCTGCGCTTCACTGAGCCATTGATGATTGATGTTCATAATGATGTTCACAGAACCCCAGAGGAATCTGATTAACCTCCTGAATCACTAACCAAGGAGCAAAAATAATTGCTTCTTTTAGCTTTTGTGGAAAATGTAATCCTCTCATATTCTTCTATGTATGGTGATTCATATACTATTCCCTTGTTGAAATCTTTCTTTCCCTTGTCAAATAATAATAGGTTTACTTTATCATTGTAAGCAAAGTGAAAATTTCAGAACCGTAGATACAGTGCCTGTGTGTCTTGGGTTTCACTATAGATTTCACTTGCTGGAAAAATATTTAGAAACCCTTGGCTCAGTAGTCTTATTTCTAGAGAGCCAGTAAACTAGCATAACTGAAAAACTTAAACATGGCTTGTTTAGCAGTTGTATTTTTAAAATATTAATGAGATAGTTGATTTTCGAGTATTCAAACATTGGGTATTATACAGAAACTACATATATAATCAGGTAAACTGAGGCAGATTTTGCAAAGAAAAGAAGTTTGAATAAGAATATTGATTAAAAAGTGCACCAGATAAAATTGCATTGTTTAATCACTTTTTATTTATGTGCTTGGCTAATTTTATATTACAGTTGTTATAAGAATAAATTATAATTTTAAAAGAAGGTGAACTACCAGAATTTTAAGACACACTAGACAAATAGATGTAGTTTTTCTACATTGTATAAATGTTTTCAAAGCCATTTTTGAAAGCCATTTAATTAAATTCAGGGGATTTCTTTTTTAATTTAAGCTGCATTTAATCCACATAGTGATGAGTCACATATGAAAAATATCCTTTATTGTCACATCCTATTATTATTTATAAACTGGCTTTTTAGTTTATAATAATAAACTTTCCTCACCAAACTAGTTAATCTAAATTAGCACTTCTGTTCTGTGATCTCATTAATGCAGTGGATGCAATTGAAGGACGTTTCTTGAGTGATTTTGAGATCTGTGCTGAAGAGCTAAAGGTTTTTTTTTTCTTTTCTTTTAAAATCTGCACTAAAGTTCACAGCAGCCAGTTACATAGACCATTGTGTCCTACATTCCTAGCTACTGCATCTAAAACCACATGGGGACCTACATAGCCTGAACTTATTTTCCCGTTTAGGATCTCACGATGGAACATAAAGGACAAAACGTTTTATAATTCTTCCGATGTAGGAGAAGGGCCAAGTAAAGCCTTTGAAATTCAGTTCTAGAGAAGATGTACATTGCTCTCCCTCCTATTGCTCCTTTCAAAGATGCCTTCAAAGGAAAGAAGATCCAAACTTATTGAGTCATGCTTTCTTTTTGACTGACTTCAAGGTAGTATCATAGAGTTAAACCTCTATGCTTCCTTTATTTGAAAAGCTGAAAACAAATTGTGTCAAATTTTCTCCAAGATTGATCTTCCTCCATAGAAATGTATGTACGTGAATTTTATTGAATTGTTTAAACAATTTGATCAGTTAATTTTTTTAGGATAAAGTATCTTTAATGTTTTGGAACAAGGTTAATGAGACACTTATCTTTGGGCATAATTTATGGGGGATGCTACTTTAGTTTTTCAGTATATTTTTTAATGTACGTAATTTAGGTAGTATGACCTTGAATGCTAAATATGACTGCTTTTTGTGTGTGTTTGTTTTGAATGAGAGTAATCTTGGGGTGAAATCACAGCTAATGTATTTAAGTGCCACCATTTCTGCTCTTAACATTTATACGGTGCAAACTTTTGCCATATTTCGTATGCTCACTTTTCTTTTTAGTTGCTTGAAATTCACACATTCACATTCATAATGAGCAAAAGGTTTTCACATTTGACAACCCTGACTGCTTGTAGTTTAAACAATGGCTTTCAAATGCATAGCAGTTCCTGGCTGAATCATTTCCCTCAAGAGTTGTGATAGTGTAGCCATTAAATCTAGTCTCCCAAGTAGCCTGTCTGGGTTTGAATCCTGAGTATGCCACTTAGTATTGGCTATATAAACAAGTTGTCTAGCCTGGGGTAGTAATAGTATCTTGAGAATATTAAATAAGATGTATTTAAATGATGTAGTGTCTGGCAGATAATAAGCATTATGTAAGTGTTACTAAATGTTATTGCAAGCATACTGGTCATTTTGAGCTAGTGACATGAAATGTTTTTAACTTTCAAGATATTTTACACTTATTTGAAGACTAACTGAAAAATAGAAAATGATTGACTAATTAATACTATGAGTAATTTGCAAGTAGTAGTCTTCTTTGAAAAGCATTAATGTGAAGAGTAATGCCATTAAGTGGAATGGAACATGTTTTCATGTTTTAAAAATAACTCTCACTGATACCATCTTTATGTGTAAATATCTGTTTTATATTTATTTTAAACTCTAGCCATAGTTTTTCCCCAGTTATTTATTCCCTTTGTACCCATATCTCTTCTCCTAAACAGTTGGTGAATATATTGAATCATTTACTCTAGGCTTGACAAGCACAGAAATCCTATTCGAATTCACTAATTTAACCTTAGGAATTTATTTATACCTCTTGCATGTGACTATTAGATGCTAGTATAATGGGTTTTTTTTTATAATCATATTTTATTTATTTATTTTTGGCTACGTTGGGTCTTCGTTGCTGCGTGTGGGCTTTCTCTAGTTGCCGTAAGCTGCTTTTCCTTGCGGTGGCTTCTCTTATTGCAGAACGTGAGCTCTAGGTGCACAGGCCTCAGTACTTGTGGTGCACAGGATCAGTAGTTGTGGCTCGCAGGCTCTAGAGCACAGGTTCAGTAGTTGTGGCACATGGGCTTAGTTACTCCGTAGCATGTGGGATCTTCCCGGACCAGGGCTCGAACCCATGTCCCCTGCATTAGCAGGGGGATTCTTAACCACTGTGCCACCAGGGAAGTCCCGACTATTATCATGTTTTAAGGCAGAACTTTTATTTCTTAGCTAGAGATCAAGACCTCATAAAGAAGGGCAATCACGAAACAGAATTAATTCCTAAGTGTTCAGTCAACCATGTATAATAAAGAAAAATACATCAAAATTCAGCAAAAAGTTTACTTTGCATCTGTGAGTACGTCAGCAGCTCAATATAAGTAATTCTCTATATTAACACTTTAAAGATGAAGGATTTACCATCAGCCTCCCCCAGTGAGTTTAGCATTTCAGCTGACTTAGTCCCTTCTTAGAATTCAATAGGAACATCTACCCTGAAGGTCCAGTGCCCAATATTAATTTTTGAATTTTATTTTATTTATTTTTTTATACAGCAGGTTCTTACTAGTCATTAATTTTGTACACATCAGTGTATATATGTCAATCCCAATCGCCCAATTAATCCAATATTAATTTTTAAAAATCTTTCTAAGCTACAACCTGGCTATTTATCATGATAAGAAGCATGGGATAGGGTCTTACAACTTGCTTAGTATTGTGACTCTTTAATTATTTATTCTGTTCTAGTTCCAGCTCCCTCTCTTCTGTTTACAGAAAGGACTGATGTGATATTTACTTTAATAAAAGTAAATTATAATTACTTTTGTATAGATAATTTAGTAATAGGTTGATAAGTACTGATTTTACATAGACTTATATAGGGATATGCATCTGCTTAAAACTGTTGTAAAATACTCATATTGTCATAGGAAGTTAATAATTGCTTCTGTTATTACATTTCATTGACGTGTTACTCTATTAAAAAAGACTCCATTTGGAGATTAATTGTTTAAAAACTTAAAAAAAATTTGTTTAAAGTTTAATATACAGTGTTGTCTGCTTTGGATAGTCTAGAAGTACAGAAAAAAAGTTTCCTTTTTTGACAACTGATTGAATATTAACTCAGATGCATCCAGTGCATCTATTTTCAAGGATCCAGTAGGTTAATGAGTGGATATTTTAAATGAATAATTAGATTTGTTTCAATATTTAACATATTTTATGGCTTGTTTTACCTTGGAAAACATTTCTCCCTGTAATTGTTACATGAATCCATGTCCGGCTTTGTGTTATTTTCAGTTATTTTGGTTTACTTAAAAAAATTTTCAGTTTTATGGCAGTCATCATATATCCAACAATGGCCCCAAACAAATATGTGACAGAAGAAAGAGTAAACCTTTATAGTGTGAAGTAAAAGATATTTTGAAGATATTGATTTTTCTAATGATAAAATTTGTGGATTAATTTTTTGAACCGTTTAACTGCCTTTAGTGAAACTCGTGCATATGAAATCAGAGATTTTTCTATAAATAGCCATGGGTTTAATTAAGTGACTGTGTAATGAAATAGGAAGAAGCAAACTTGTTTAACAAAAAGTGTATATTTTATTTATCTATTTTTCATATTATATTGTGTTTAAAGAAGTTTCTTAAAACATGAGTTTCCCAAATGTTACAGTGACTTATTTATATTGCCATGGATTACAGGTAGCGTAGGGGCTGTTTGCACTTTACATTGCACTTGAAAGATGATAGAGAATGTCTCAGTAAAAATGTTAAATGCAAAAACCAATTATATATATTTTTAACACTTATTTATCATTTTATAGGTGAGCAATGGTGCTTATCCTAGTATTTTGTATCACTGTGCACAGGAAGGTACATACTTAGCTGGAATATATATTAATTCAAGGATAACAAGTGCTGTAGAAACCCACAGATTAATCTAGCAACATACCCTAAACTTGTCAAAATCTGATTAGCTGGATTGCAAGCAGGAGCAAGTTTCAGAGATATGAAATGTCCAGTGTTGCATCTGTGAAGCATTATGATCAGTCCACAGTTGAACCCAGTTTGCCTTTCTTTGCAGTCTGTGCTATAAGGATGTTAAAGCAACTCTTTACTAGACAAAGTTTCTTCAAAAAATAACAAGCATTAATAGAGATAATAATATTTTACTATAATTATTACTGTGATAAATATCACTACAACATACTACAATATATAGGTGTATGAAAGTAGCATGCTGTACACCTTAAGCTTATACAATGTTACACGTCAAGTTTATTCAATCAAAAAAATAACAAGCATTTAGGCCTAAAGGGTCACAAAAATCTCCCCAAAATTGTGGCTTATTTCCAAAAGCACCCTGAACATGAATAACTGTAATCTTGCCTTTCTGGCAAGTCAGGTACTTAGTGGATGGCCATTTTGTTAGGACTGGGGCTTTAGACAGAAGGTGATTCCTCTATGGAAAAGCAGGAATATTATCAAAGATGCTCTTACCCATCTGCAGTTAAAATACTAAAACCTTCCTTCTTAGTATTTCTTCTGAAACATTATCTCTAACATTATCTCCTTTTCCTCTTTGGTTGGAAGTACCTTTTCTTTCCTTTTCTTAAGTTCAGTGTGGCAGAGTCACTCTAGTGAATAGCAAATTTGTTCTGTTCTGCTTCTTTGTATACATGGAACACACACACACTTTTGAAATACTAAGTTACTATACTAGTTTTATATACTATATAAATATATACTATATATATATAGTATATATATATACTATATATATATAGTATATATATATACTATATATATAAATATATAAAGTATATACTTTATATACTATATACTATATAATAGTATATACTATACTAGTTTTATAATACTAAGTTAAATGCTAGTTTTTTTATTTTTTTAAATTTATATTTTGGCCGTGCTGCGTAGCATGTGGGATCCTAGTTCCCTGACCAGGAATTGAAACCTGCGCCCCCTGCAGTGGAAGCGCGGAGTCTCAACCCCTGGATGTCTAGGGAAGTCCCTCAATGCCAGTTTTTAAACCAATGGTCCCAGAAAGGCATTTATGCATGTGAGGATACAGTCTCACTTTAGTCAGAGTTACATAAAATTATTCCATGTGTGACAAATCTAGCTGAAAAGCTTACATAGGTACCCATAAATTTCCAACTGTGAGTGGTATTTTTAACCTTTTTTAGTTTTGATAACAGGAGACCTAAAGACAGTGAAATCAAGTGCCCAGATGATTTCTGTATTTCATGTATGTTAGTTGTTAAGAAATGATAATAAGAATTTGATAGTTTGGATTTTAGTTACTTTTATTTACATCACCAAGTGGCTGGTGGGCTACAAATGCCTAGGGTAATGTCCTAATGTTAACGTAACAAAGGAAGGGGCAGAGATAAGGGGCATGCTTATTCATGAACTTGATAACATATTTACAGAGTAGTTTAAATTGCACTGGTTTAGTTGTCTCAGAGTAAAATAAGAGGACTGGATCCAACATGCTTTGAATATGTGATATATTACAATTCTGAAGAAGTAATCATTTAAAAATAAGTTAAATGATGCCTAACTTATAAGTGTTTAGCTAAAATACAGGTACTAGTGTTGCTTTACTGAGAATTTGAAAATGTCAAGAAAAACTAAGCTTAATTAACATGGGTCCTAAGAGGTTTTGTTATGAAGTGGAGATTATGATAATTCGAATTACACTGATGTTTTAATTTAAAGCCATTTTCCTTATGTCCAATTAATTTGCTTTGGAGTATCTATATATGAATTTATAAAGTACATATATACCATAAACTTTACTAAGAACTATTTAAAATTTATATCTTTTTAATTTTCTTTTTTTTTTTTTTTTGCGATACTTGGGCCTCTCACCGCCGCAGCCCCTCCCGTTGCGGAGCACAGGCTCCGGAGGCGCAGGCCCAGTAGCCATGGCTCACGGACCTAGCCGCTCCGCGTCACATGGGATCCTCCCGGACGCACGAACCCGTGTCCTCTGCATCGGCAGGTGGACTCTCAACCACTGCGCCACCAGGGAAGCCCTAAAATTTATATCTTTGATAGCCCTAACAGTATGCTAACTTACTACTGTGAATCAAGAAAATATCCTTTTATATTCTCATCCCAAGTCTCCCTTTTAAAATTAATTGGAAATTCTTCATTGTCTTAATGTGAAGAGTATCATGACACCCTTTACCCTTGGGGAAATTGACTCTTTTAGCATTGAATAAGGAGGTACTTTGCTTTCATTGAATATGCTTTCAGACAGACTTTAGAAAGTCACAAAGTTATTAGAGACATTGTTGGTTGTCTACCTGGAATGCATTTTTTCTTTTCCCCCTCCCTTCATTCCTTACTGAACAGAACGCCAGTTTTGTTCAAGTATCCACACGCTGATGTGATGCTATGCCATGTGTTTCATATTATGTCAGCCTTATCCCAAGGGAATGGACTTAGACTAGTCTAAACCAAGCATGGTAATTCCATCTCTTTGCCAATGATTGTTTTAGGAAATGGCTTATAACCCAGCTCTAAGTAATGAAAAGTAAAGTGAAGCCCCTTGGGGACTTTCTGAGAAACTTCTTAGTACTTAAAATAAGATCTAGGACAGATCTATTCATTTTTCAGTCTCTGGAAGTTGCTGTACATGGAGGTGATACCTGGGGCAACTGTAGCCATCTTGTGATCACGAGGAGAGTGGCCAAAGGTGGAGAATGGCAGAACTGAGTGATATAAAGTTACTGGCTCCTTGATGGTCTGCTAAAATAATGAGCCCAAACTAGTCCTCTCTTAGGACTTCTTGTTATTGAGCTAACAGTACACAAGATATTTTAAGCCATTTGGATTGGGTTTTCCGTTATTTTGAGGCCAAAATCTTTTGATTGATATAACTGTAAAATATAAAAATAAGTATTTTATTCCTATTTTATTGTTTTGGGGAGCACTGGTGAATATCCTTCAAAAACAGAAATCTATTTGAAGAATAAACCAAGATGTATTTTCCTGTAACATAAGCTCAGTCAAATTCTAAGTATGTCTCTGTTATCTCATTCAGTTTTGCTATGGTTGGACCTCTGTTTTAAATTCCAGAAAATTGTGAGCATTCAGAAGTAAAATATGTGGGATTACAACTTTATTTTAACATTATCCAAAACAGAACATAATCAAGAAAGCAAACCAGCTACAAAAATATACCCACCAATGCATGCCAGAAATATTTTGAAATATTTTTGGAATTATGGAGTGTTTACAAATGTCTATGCCATTGATCCAGGAGTGTATAATTATAAACTGACTCATCAAAAATGTTCCAACACCATTCTTCCAGAGCTAGAATTCATCTAGTTATTATTCAATGAACATTTATTGGTAACCTATTCTCTATCTGGCATTGAACTAGAGACTGGTGATAAAAAGATGAATAAGACTTCATTAAGACATCGTCTGCATCCTCAAGTAGTCCATCCTGTGGTATGTCTATGTGATCTGAGTTAAAAATCGTTAAGGAGAAGGTTCTTTCATTACATAATGGATAGCATCCTTTATGTAATCAGAATAAAAGGTAAGAAAAAACATTTTGGAGAAGAAATATGAGTTAGGAGTTCTTAGTATTCTACAATATGGAATACAGTTCAAGTAGTTACATGGACTCTGTATATATTTTAATGTTGTGCTTATGTTCTAAGCACTGTGCTAGATAGTGATTGTAGTAAGGTGTGTAAATCTTGATCCTGTGCCAGGAATTTCACAGTGCAGTATGTAGTTAAGAGCATGGAACTCTGGAGACAGGCAGATGTGGATTCCAGTCACAGCTCTACTCCCATGCTAGCTATGAATTGAACAAGTTATTTCACATCTCTATACATCAATTCCATCCTTTGTAAAACAAGTATCATTACAAACCTACTTTACAAAGATGTTATGAGGAATAAATATTATAATGCCTATAGGATGCTTAGCTTAAGGCCTGGAGTACAGTATAGGCTCAATACTATATATATATAATATATATTTCACACACATATATTGTTTGATGTTATAATTACCATATATACTGTTAATATTCAATTTGGTTTAACAGTTACTATAAATAAGAATTTTGAATGGAATAAATATTTCAGAAGGTCTATGCTAGCAGAAGGGTACCTGGTCTCTCCTGAGGTTTCAAGCAACAGTTCATGGAGAAGAGAATACTTCAGTAGGAAATCAGGTGAGGAGGGTAGGAGGACCCTTCTAGAGAAAAAGGCAAGGAAGCATTGATATTGAGAGTTTCTAAGAATGTGATAAAGAAGAGTTTCTAAGTACTAAAGTCTGGAATTTAATATAGACAGTAGTAATAAATGAGCTAGGGCGGTTAGATTGGGCTAAGCTATCGTATAGAACTGAATGGTGAACCACTGAGTATTACTGCTTTATTATTATTAACATCGTCATTAATGACAGACGTTTGTGCGGTGCTTATTATATGTCAGGTAGTGTTCTAAATACTTTAAGTAAATGTTAATTGATTTTACCTCTACAAGGTAGGTACTATCATGAACTCCATTGCGGATAAGAAAATGAGCCCAGAGAGATAAAGAAACTTGCCCAAAGCCACATAATAATTAAATGAGCCAGGATTTAACCTAGGTACTATCTTAACCAGTGTGCTAGCTTGCCTCTCTGTGTTAGAAAGGTTTTAAGAACAGGATTAAGAAGGTCATGTTTGTGCATTGTTTTCCCAGTGAGGGCAACTGTAGGCAACATTTCATGGAACACATGTAGGCAATGAAGAGACCTAATTAAAGGAGGTTGAAGAAAGAGGCAGGAAGACCGTTCAGGAGGCTATAGATTTACCTAGAGGAGAGGTTTTGAGGTCTTGAACTATAATAATGAGGGTAGGAATGGGAAAGTGAGGTCTAAGGCAAGAAAACTGTGGATGGTAAAATTGTCAGTACACGTGATTGTATGGGGACAAAGAGAAAGAAAGGAGTCTTGCTGACTTTCTGGTGTCTTTTAGGTGGTGCCAATCATTATAGAGACTGGTGGCAAGATGTAGATTTGGGGAGAAGGTAATTCCATTTGGGATATATTTAATATGAGATGTGCAGAAAGAATTCAAGTGGTAGACATCTGAATATCCCATGTCTAAAATTCAGAAGAGTGAGTGAGGCTGAATGTGTAAATTAGTGAATATGAGATTATCCAATGAGAGAATATAAAGACAAAAAGAATAAGAAAACACTGTGGCATCTACGTACATTTCAGAAGTCAGGGGATCCCAGGAAGGAAACTAAGACTGTTATCAGAACAGTCTTAACACTGAGTGAGTGGTCAGCACCATGGTTAGAAAGATGATGTCTGTAACATTTCCATTGCATTTGGCAAAAATGGAGGTCACCTTTGTTTGGTGTCATTTCATTGGAGTGGGTGGTGCAGAAGAGTTCATGTCACAGGTTTGAAGAGTGAATAGGAAGTAAGAAAATGGAAATAGCACGTGCATCCCACTCCTTCAAGAAGTCTGTTTAGTAGGAAAGGTAATGGACAGTTATCTATCTAGGAGATGCATGTTAAAAGTGATAGAGGTGTTTGCGTGTGTGTGTGTGTGTGTGTGTGTGTGTGTGTGTGTGTGTTATGATGGAAGAGACTTGAGCTTGAATTTCTGTATTTGTCACATAAATACATGTTTTTCATCAATAAAAATATTGTAGCAAATTAAGATCCTTTGATTAATTGAATAAATAATTATTTATTATACTTCTGTTTTGTGTCATGCTAAAGCTAGGTCCTGGCATTAAAATAGTAATGGTCAGACCCTACCTTCCAAGACTACAGAGTAGAAGGAGAAGCAATCACGTACAAAGCTAACCTTAAAACACTGAGTTTTAGTGGAATGGTACAGATATAAACATACTGCTTTTAGAGCACAAAGGAGGGAAAGGAAGAAGCAGAGGAATATAATGTAAGGAGTGTGGATCCTGGAGTAAGAGGACTTAATTGGATTCCAGTCCCAAGTTCATTGCTATCATGTCCTTATGGGGCTATTAACTTTCTTTGAGCCTCAGTCACCTCATATGTTATAGAATGGTTATTAGAATCCAAGAAGGTAATGCCTATGGAAATATTTTCTAAAACTTTAATGTAGCTTAGTTGGAAATGTTATTACTTAAGAGATGGAAGATCACTGAGGGTGTGTGTATGTGTGTGTGGGTGCTTCACAGCATAAGGGATCTTTGAAATGGTCTCTAATGCATGAGTGGGAGGTGGGGAGGTGTAGAAAGCAGAGAGGAGAGCATGACCAAAGGTGGGAGAGGGTGAAAATGACCCTCCTGTAGAGAGAACTAAATACAGATCAGTGAGGCTAGTGAAAGGGGTAGCTGAGTAATCTTGATACCAACTGAAGATTTTTCCAGAAAGGAAACTTAGAATCATATCAGGGAAGGTATTAAATGAAAACCTAAAGAGTTTGGACATTATTCTCTAGGTGAGTAAAGCCACTGAAGGTATCTGAACAAGGGAAAAGCATAATCAAAGTGATTGGGGTTTTTGGTTTTTGGTTTTTGAGGCACAGGGGCAGGGAGGAAATGTGGTATGAGGTATGTATTGAGAGGAGAAGAAAGTGAGAGCAAGGCCTAAGGCCTGGAATCAGCGGTGGGAATGGAAGGACATGAACTGGAGACATATTATAGAGGCAGGATGGATAAGGATTTATATCCAAGTGATTGGGAAGTAGTGGTGAAGAGGAGGCAGGAGTCAAAGATAACTGCCCTGGGGGTGGGTGTTCAGAGTAGATGAAGATGCCATTAACTACAGATGTTAAAATTTAATCTACAGTAGAAGTGGCTTCGGACTGTTCTAGAAATCGAAAATTGCTGTCTTGGACAACTATGGAAGAAGCAGCATGCTATTTTCAGCATATTTGACTCTTAGTGAATAAGTAATATTATATTCACCAGGTATCTATCATTGGTTTTACTTAAAACAATTTAGACTAGGCCTTGGAGTTGGAGATAGTGAGTTAAAAGAATAAAGTTATAAAATGACCTATTTTTCATTTTTAACAGATTTTTTTATTTCATGTTGCTTCAATTGAAACAGAGAGTGGAAAAAAATGAGTGCCTGGGAATATAATATGTTTGAGGTTCCTGGCAGATGGCACGTTTCTGATGTTCAACAGTTGTTGGTCACATACATCTAGAGCTCACAAAATTGCTGGAGCTGCAGATTAGAGAGTTGAGTTATGCTCTTTTTATGATGGTAGCTGTAGCCCTTCAGGGAGCTCTGGTCCCTTTATAAGAGCATTGAGAGTGAAAGGAGGTCAAGA
The DNA here is from genome assembly GCF_008692025.1 of Phocoena sinus. Taxonomy (NCBI): domain Eukaryota; kingdom Metazoa; phylum Chordata; class Mammalia; order Artiodactyla; family Phocoenidae; genus Phocoena; species Phocoena sinus. The sequence continues at coordinate 84,604,134 of NC_045771.1, forward strand.
ATGGGAATTTGAGGGATGCCTGTATTTAACGGGCCTGCGTATATAATCTTCTTTACTTAGTACTTCTAACTTAAAGGGTGGGTGTCGGGGGTAGGGGGGAACATAAATCTGTAATAATGTACAAACCACTTTTTAAATTGGGTTCTTTATAATACGTATCGTATAGGATACATTTATCATATAAGGATTTTTAATGTTAATGTATCACTGTTAAGCACTAAAGATAATGTTTCTAGCAAGTCATATACAAACAATAATAGTGGGAACTTTGTCTTCAACAGCGCTGCCTTTATCCGCTGTATGTTTTTAGTTTTAATTCAGAGATCACAGAAGTAAAACTGCCTCATTTTCTGGTTCTGTGAGCTGCTATTTTGAGACCAAGATATTTGACCATTGATGTAATATTCTAGGCTATATTTGGAGTAAACCTTGAAAATCCAAACTCTTCCCTAAGTTTTACTAGGAATTCTTCATTGAAACTATGTTTGTAATGAATTACCTTCTCTGTCACATAAAATTATTCAAATGTTTCCACATGGCAGTGGTAGGACTGTGCATATTTTTGAGCACTCAAAATTTAATCTTCTTTCAGGTATCTTCTCTAGTTCAAGGTCCCAGAAATGAAATATGAAGTATTTTGAACTGTATGTGGTATATAATTTTGGTTATAAATGAAAAGAATGGCATATACATCTCAAGATCTCAAGGTTCATTTATTTTATCCACTATTGGTACGTGAGAATTAGATCCAGAGCCTCCTGATTCTTAGTATCACAACAAAATATTTACTCATTTCTATTTGCTATAACAATGGTTGGCTGATAAAGTTGTCAAATATGTCACTTGCATTAGACCTCGAATTCATCCAGTTGGGACAACATCTAATTTGTGTTTATTTCCCTAGTACTTGGAATGATGCCAGAAAATATGTAGAATGTTTAGGTAACATTTTGAATGGATGAATGATAAAGGTCCTTTTTCCCTGTAATAGTTGATTTATTTGAAACATTATATTTGTCAGGGTTCACCAGAGAAACAGAACCAATAGGAGACATATATATGTATATATGAGGGGAAAGAGAAAGAAAGAAAGAAAGAAAGAAAGAGAGAGGAAGATGTTTATTATAAGGAATTGGATCATGTGTTTATGGAAGCTGACAAGTCCCAATATACGCAGAGTAAGTTGGCAAACTAGAGGCTAAGGAAAGCTGATGGTGTAGGTTAGTCTGAAGACCAGCAGACCTGAGACCCAAGAAGAGCTGATGTTTCAGTTTGAATTTAAAGGCAGGAAAAAAACTGATGTCCCAGTTCAAAGGCAGTCAGGTAGGAGTAAGAAGTCTCCCTTACTGGGGGAGGGTCAGCCCTTTTGTTCTGTTCAGGTCTTCAACTGATTGGATGAGGCCCACCCACATTAGGGAGGGCAGTGTACTTTACTCAGTCTACTGATTTAAATGTTAATCTCATCCAAAAATGCCCTCACAGACACAGCTAGGATAATGTTGGACCGAATATCTGGGCACCTTGTGGCTCAGTGAAGTTGACACATAAGATTAACCATCAGCTACATATAGAACCTCTGCCCATATTTAACAAACATTGGTAAATATAATCATTTTAGTTTATAGCTATATCCTTGAAAAATATTTTTAAACATTTCAAATAATTTATTTTTAAATATACTCACAGCTCTTTATATTATGCTGTGGTAGATTTTTGGCAACATGATCACTACCTACCTCATCCATTATGAGACTAATTTTGCTAAAATTGTTATTTTTTCCTCCAAATATGCCCTATTTTGTTCTGAAATGCATTCTTGCCCATCATTAATCCAAATCACAAAATTTTCTTAGTGTATCATTTCCATCCTTACACTGAAACTTGCGAAAGGAATCCGTTTCTGTTTAATTTAAAAGTTATGTGTTAAATAGTTTAACATATGTAACATATATAACATATGCTTACTTGATTCAAAATAGTATGAGCCCTGTAAAAAGCCAGGTTGCTCAGTTGATTACCCATCAACATCTGAGAGAGTTTAGCTACTAATAATTGAGGCGGAATGACACTGCCACAGACCTCCAGTATTAGAAGGTAGCTTAGAAGGTTAGTTAGACGAAGAGATCTTCTTTGTTGGGACATTTAAATTGGCTCTTTTGCTCCAGCAGGGAGATTTTCATCTAGGAGGAGAATTGTTTCAGGCTGTTCTAGGAGAGAAAATTGCTCTATTTGAGAACTAAGGAAAATGTAGAGGTGGTAGATTAAGTGGTACATAGTAAATTAGTAATAAAATGGTGTTCATGTCCCATCCCTTTAAAAACATCTTTAAATTGTCTGAGTAATCAGAAATAAGAGCTCAGTCAAGAAAACCACAGTACACATTTTTGTACTAAGAGTATTTTCTCCTTTTCTTTTTTCCTCTTGATATTTTGATGTATTTGGTTGATAGGTAAATCAGTAAATTTTCTTATTTTTCAGTTTAGGAATTCATGTGACATTCCCTGAAGTAATTCATGTTGAACTTGAAAGTTCATGTTATATAGCCCTGCAATGTAAGCATTGTTGAACTTACTTAGGGGCAATTAATAAAAAATATTTAGTAATAATAACAAAACCTGCTAGGTTATATTGACCACTTAGTACATTCCAGCCACATGTACTTTCACATGTGACCAGTGTATTAAACAGGTTGGACTCAAAGGGTACAAACAAGAAAAATTAATTTTCCTCTCACCCCTGCCTTACTAAAGACCTCACCACCCCACCTTATAATTGTTTTTGCTTTCATGTAACAGAATAGTCTCACTTTCAGGTGTTAAAAAATGTAGTCTGTTCAAAATATTGTACAAACTTTAAACTTGCATCCAATCGAAAGGTTCTCCTCTCTTTTGAGCTTAATCTTGATGAGGAATTCTGGAACCTCCATCCACGCTCTACCTGTCTCCACTGAGGTCAGGTCAAAGGAGGACGAAAACTTCATATATCCTTGACTCATCATGTTGTGGAAATTCAGCCACATCTCTTCATGTTCCAATATCGTGGGCAGCTCCACCCAAGTTCCCACCTTCAGGATTCTATGGCAAGAAGTGGGCATAAATCCCTGTCTTTATGAATATCCCCAGGCTTATGAGAAAACCTTTCAAGTTCATCCAAGAACTCTCTCAGAGTTTGCTTATAGGTAGCAGCATGGGGCAACTATGACTGTTTCAAGAATTTAACAAGCAGCTAGTCTGGGAGTAATCCTCGTGAGTGACCACTTTCTTATGTGCAGCACAGTCTGAGAAGGAAGGTGAGATGACACTTCATTGTCTATTAAGATTCCCTTCAAGGAATCTTTTTTGTGGAATCTCTTTTTCAAGTACTTAGTCTTCTCATCTGGGCTATTGGGAGTGATGGTCTTTGGACTGGTTTTACCATGGATTTAATTGATAACTTGCTTATTTCCCATTGTCCTCAGCTATGAAGCTACATTCCGGGAAAACAGGGAAAATCCCACTTCACATCTAATTACATTCATTGAAGGCTCACATTAACTCTATGAGGAAAGTGATATCTATTATCTCAGTTAAACTTGAGGAAACTGAAGCATAAAGTTTCATTACTTGCCCAAGGTCGCTTAGGTTGCCCAAGGTCACTCAGTACTAAATGGCAGCCTGACTTAAAAGCCCATACTCTTATCCACTTTATTGTGTTACTGAAACAGGACAGTCTAGAGAATTAATGATCCAATACCCTAGATGGGTGCCCAAAACTGCAGAGTAGACAGTTGTGAATACCTAAATATTGTGTCACTTTTCTAGTTCTGTTTCCCTTTCCAAAACTTCAGAATTTCTGTTAGAGGAGACATGCATTTCTTTTCTTTCTTCCTGTCTTAGAATGATTCAGACACTTCAAAATTAATCCCTAATTTTCATGTTGAAATCATAAGCATCTTAGAAGTGTTACAATATTTCTTATTCTGCTGTCTCAATATTGCATAGCATACATCATTGGCAACTATAAAAATACTATAACAGGACTGTGTTAAAAGACAAGGAGAAACAAATTCTACAAACGACGAAGAATTTAAAATGCCCTTAACAGTGTTTTTATGCTTTCTGAAGTTTTTAAACAAATTTTATTTTGTGAACTTGAAAGTTTATTAAATTATCCCTTTATATGAATATTTTTTTTCAGAGATCAAACACTTCATATTTGTCTTCTTCCTTACCCTCTAGGAAATTGTTAGTCTTACTGCTACACTTGACATAAATCTGCTGTTTGTTTACACTCAGTGGCATCCAGATACTTTATAAATATTGCATTTCCAAAATATATCTACTTGTAAAATGTAAACTTGGGGATTTGGCTCCAAAGAACTTTCTTATCTCAGGTGTTTTGTTCTAGTATGCTCATGTGGAGCTTATATTTAGTATTAGTTGGGTTGCAGATTTATTTCATCTTGCCTAGCAGGATCAGCTATTTCCTTCTGCTGGTTCCAATTATTATGATTATTTCCAGCCTGAGTGAAGTTTAGCAAAAGCAAATATAGAAAGGGAAAGAAAAGAATAGGCTATTCCCTTAAGCTAACATTCAAGCTTATCAGTCTTTATTTCACTGCAGAAACCATTTATTAATATTTGGAGTTAGCAATTTAATATTGATTTTGGTTTTCTTTGGTGTTCCAGACATAAACCCAAGTGTGTGCAGGGCACAGTTTAACACTGTAACATAGTATGGAAGATGCCATTTCCTTGCCTCTGACAGATAAGGCTGTTGTCCTTTTCTGTTAGAGAAGCTAGAGGGAAGATGGATTTGTATTTGTTGAGTTTTGTTGTATTCCTTGCACATGTAATATATGAAAAAGTAGAGGTTATGAGCACATATGTGTTAGTACATACATAGTAAACGGTATTTATAATTAGTTGTCTGATTACATACTTGGGGTCATTTTGGAGACTATTAAGTATTTTTCTTGTAGTCTGTGCTTGGGACCCCAGACATTTGTGTGGATTAACCTTGTGGAACTGACAATTGTGTAGGAGTCGAGAAACTCATTCCTATAGGCTGCTTTTTTCCTCCATCTTTCTTTAGTAACTTTGTGGCACAAAAACAATTTTTCCTCTATTCCCAAGGACACAAAGGTTTGATAAAAACCTCTAAGAACTTAACTCATTCTAATAAAGTTGCCTGAAGCTTTTATATAAACTTGAGGATTCAGTGGGAGTGGAGAATAAGGTCAATAAAGACATCAAATTAGACACTCACTTTGTGAAGTCGCCTCTCTGTCATTTGTTTCCATACAGTCCTAATTGCCAAGGCTAACTAAAAATTCTGCAAAGCCTTATTTTGCCACTATGAAGGAGAGAAATGACTAAATGCAAGAGACAGCTATTGATGTACATTTAAATTAGAATACTAAAAAAATTAAACCTAAAATTTCCTATTTATAAAATAAGAATTTATGTCAAGTACACAAGCATTCTTTGCAATAAATATGCTTGCCTCTCCAGAAAATTATTGTCTTCTATTTTTAATCCATTTAGCTTAAAAACAAAACACATTTTTCTAATTTTCTGAATAGTGTTCCCTGATGTAAACATTGTTTTATTGGCTAACATCATCTTTTTTAAAAAAAATTAATTAATTTAGTTTTGACTACGTTGGGTGTTCCTGGCTGCGCGCGGCCTTTCTCTAGTTGCGGCGAGCGGGGGCTACTCTTCATTGCGGTACACAGGCTTCTTATTGCGGTGGCTTCTCTTGTTGCAAAGCACAGGCTCTAGGCACGCAGGCTTCAGTAGTTGTGGCACGTGGGCTCACTAGTTGTGGCTCGTGGGCTCTAGAGCGCAAGCTCAGTAGTTGTGGCACATGGGCTTAGTTGCTCCACGGCATGTGGGATCTTCCCGGACCAGGGCTCGAACCCGTGTCCCCTGCATTGGCAGGTGGATTCTTAACCACTGTGCCACCAGGGAAGTCCAACATCATCTTTTTTTATTTAAGCTTTTAAGTGGATAGCATTTTTGTTTTAAGTTATAACTCCTATTAAAAAAAAACACATTAACTTGAAAATAATCTTTAAGGCCAGCTGCTGAATCCTCTTGTTCATTTGGTAGACTTGTGACTCTACATTCAATAAGATTATTTTATTATTACAGAAAAGTCAATTCTAATATGTGAAAAATATAGGATTCTCCGATAAACTTATACAAAGAGCTTTTCCAACTTTATTTTGCCTGTGTTGCTAACTTCCGAAAGAAAATACCCACAAAACTCTACTGAAGGTAGAGAGCAGAAAATTTTTTTCAGCAACATTGTAAATTTTGCTAAGAAATATAGAGAAATCAAAACACTCTACTATAAGGCTTATAGTACAGTGTCTATGTTCAAGATTTATTATATATTGAAATAATTTGATTTAATTCAAACAAAATGAAAACATAGATTGAAAGCTGTTCTGTGGAATAATTTTTTTAAATGAAAGGTGGTGAAGCACTTTTTTGAATGGAAAAATATGTCCTTAATATAGAAGCATTGCAGATGTGGATTTGGTTTTGAGGATATTTACATAGACTTGTGGAGTATATGGAACTTATAAACAGGTCAATTCTCTTATATAGCTATACATAGTCTACTTTTATTATTGTTTTTATGATTGATAAACAAAGCATGCTTAAAAAGGCTTTATGTAAAACATATCCAAAATGCCATCTAAATATTTAACTATTGGAAAATATAGAAAACTAGATATTTTTGTGTTCTTAAAAGTAAGCTTTCCAAGGGATATGCCTTGGGCTAATGTGAGCAATGACAATTACATATTTTCAGTGGAGTATTAACTCAGCTGAGTTGTCATCCAATATAATCCAATAAAGAGATGCAGTACTGATATCTTTTCAGTTGCATGTTTATTTTGCTTTGCACTCAACTTTGAAGATTCTGATTGTTCCTAGACCAACAAGTAACATGAAAATGGTGATGATTATAATTTTGAATTTTAAAATTGTATATTCAGTGTTAAATCTAGGCATTTTAACCTTCTTTGTGTATTTATAACTTGCCAAGAATAAAGATAGACCAAGTTGTTAATAAATAATGATAGTCTAAATCATCCGATCATACCAAATAAACACCACGATGGCAAGATGATAATTCTTGGTAGTGGTCATAGGATATAGAAGCCATTGTTATGGGACTATAACAGATTTAAGATGGAATGGATTCAAGCTGGAGTGGTTTATGGAAGTAGTATTTCAATTTAATCTCCACTCTATTTCTATAAATATCCAGATTATTATATTTTCCTCTGAAGAAAAGATTTCTTTATGAATTGTAAAGCCAGATTTCTCTGCCTATTGTTGTTTATTGAATTTATACAGGTATTATGTTCAGACCTGAGTTTCAATCTGAAGCTGTCAAATTTTCATATAGTCTTCTCTGACTGGAACCAGTCCCATGTTTTCCAGCTGCTCTCTGTACATTTCCACATACATGCTATGTTTCATCCCTTTAAAAATCTAAATGTCAACTTGGTTTCCATTTTAGTAAGTTGTACCTCCTGGTTTCTCAGTTTCTTCTAATGGTGCCTAGTTAGATCTCTGTTGATCCCTAGTTCAACTGAACTGGAAACTTGGAAATCCATACCGTCCATCATTTTTTCTTCTGACTCCTTAATCAGTTTAATTTTGTCAGTTAGGTCTTGGTAATATTTCTTGTACTTGTTCTTTGCTTTCCTTTTCCTCTGTCAGTGCTCTATGTGTGCCCCTTCATTTCATATGTCCGTACTAATACCATAGCTTCTAATCTAGTTTCCTGCTTCTAATCTAGTTTTCAGCAAGTGACTACCAGATTAATCTGCCTGAAATAGCATTTAGCATCATACTTCTCTTTCTACTGTTCCCTCCCCCCTTAGTAAATTACCTGTAAAGGCTTAACCTAACATTAAGAACATCCCATAATAAAACCTAACAACCTTCTACATGTGAGACCATTACCCTACAGATACAGTACATCTGAGGCATGCTGAAATAGTTCAGTTTTATCTCCATCCTTTTGCCCTTCCTCAGTCAAGAATATTATCCTTTCAGTTTTGCCTGTTTTGAATTTCTGCCTGGTTCTTTTTTTTTTTAATTAATTAATTTTTTATACAGCAGGTTCTTATTAGTTATCTATTCTATACATATTAGTGTATATATGTCAATCCCAATCTCCCAATTCATCCCACCACCACCACCCCCTGCCACTTTCCCCCCTTGGTGTCCATACATTTGTTCTCTACATCTGTGTCCCTATTTCTGCCTTGCAGACCGGTTCATCTGTACTGTTTTTCTAGATTCCACATATATGCGTTAATATACCATATTTGTTTTTCTCTTTCTGACTTTGTTCACTCTGTATGACAGTCTCTAGGTCCATCCATGTCTCTACAAATGACCCAATTTCATTCCTTTTTATGGCTGAGTGATATTCCATTGTATATATGTACCACATCTTCTTTATCCATTTGTCTGTTGATGGACATTTAGGTCTTCTATGACATGGCTATTGTAAATAGTGCTGCAGTGAACATAAGGGTGCATATTTCTTTTGGAATTATGGTTTTCTCTGGGTATATGCCCAGTCTGCCTGGTTCTAATGCTACCTCCTTCTCATATGATTCATTGATGGTGCTAATCAGAAGTGTTATATCCATTATTATTTGTCTCAGTCTTAGGGCACTTACAGTGAACCTCCTTGCAAAATCCTAATTTATATGCATGCCATTTTACCTGCTGTCCTATAGAATCCTTAAGTTTGGGTATTGAAGCTTAAACTTCTTCCCAGTTTCTTTCATTACTGTCTTCATAGAATAGGTACTCAGTATTTATTGAATGAAGAAGTTTTCCTGTGTCAAGACATGAATGAATATTTGTAACCTCAAACTGCCAATTTAGATTCTAGATTGTATACGATGAATGTATATCACATACCCAACCATAGCAATATTTTATTTTTAAATGTTTCTGTAATAAAACCTTGCAGTGAGAAGATAGTGAAGTTTATTGGGAGTAAAGAATTCCTTTTTATCTTCTGTAGTATTAAAACTAACTGTATAGGGACGAAGTGAGAGAGTGGCATGGACATGTATACACTACCAAATGTAAAATAGATAGCTAGTGGGAAGCAGCTGCATAGCACAGGGAGATCAGCTCAGTGCTTTGTGACCCTAGAGAGGTGGGACAGGGAGGGTGGGAGGGAGATGCAAGAGGGAGGAGATATGGGGATATATGTATATGTATAGCTGATTCACTTTTTAAAATAAATTTATTTATTTTTGGCTGCTTTGGGTCTTCGTTGCTGTACGCAGGCTTTCTCCAGTTGCAGCGAGCAGGGGCTACTCTTTTCATTGCAGCGTGCCAGCTTCTCATTGCGGTGGCTTCTCTTGCTGCAGAGTATGGGCTGTAGGCACGTGGGCTCCAGTAGCTGTGGCACATGGGCTCAGTAGTCGTGGCTCACGGGCTCCAGAGCGCAGGCTTGGCAGCTGTGGCACATGGGATCAGCTGCTCTGCGGCATATGGGATCTTCCCGGACCAGGGCCCGAATCCGTGTCCCCCGCATTGGCAGGTGGACTCCCAACCACTGCACCACCAGGGAAGCCCTGATTCACTTTGTTATAAAGCAGAAGCTAACACACCATTCTAAAGCAATCATACTCCAATAAAGATATTTAAAAAGAAAAACAACTAACTGCGTAACCATTCAGGTATTCAGATTGAAGCAACATAATTTTCAAAGATGCTTAAGAACACAATTATGTAATCTGAATAGTGAAGAAGATAGGAGGGCAGTTCTAATCAAGGTAGAGGAGAACAGATTTATTGCATTTGCAACTTATGATATCATTAACATAGACTGGAATTTCCCCTGATATCTGGATCTGTAGTTCAATAACACTTTTCTTTTCAAAGAGTAAATTCTGAGGGGAACTGGCTTCAAAACCAAAATGTGAAAAGTTCCGCTCTCCCATTGTGCATCCCTAGTTAGTTTGACAAATTTATGGAGATAGATTATAAATGCCCCATGTTCTTGGAGGAGCCTACTTTTATATGCAGTACTTCAAAAAAGTACACTTAAACAGATAAATAACTGTCTTCCATTTAATTCCTTAAGAGGGAGAAGATAGTTGGAAGCTGTAGGAAAATGAGAACCTTCCTAGTTTCATAATTTCTATCTGAGAGATAGAAAATCATTTTTTATCTTTGCTTTAGCTTACAGTAATATAGTGACAGTCCTTTATGCAGGTCTCAGAATTTTTTTTTTTTTTTTTTTTTTTTTTCATTTTTTTTTTCAGAATTTCTTTGACAAAGATGCCAGGGAGGAGAATGAGGAGGAAAGGTAGAGGAGCAGGAGAGGAGGAAGAAGATAGGAGTTTGATTTAATCCAGAACATAAGTTTTTGAGCTAATGATCTCTGCATTCATCTTTAAAAATTGTTCCATAACCAAATTGTTGTAATAATAATTTTATCTAAATAATTCCCATATTGTAGTTCTGTAGTTGTGAGAGTTTAGAGGAGTATAGCTAATAGGAGTGGAGCAAGCAGCTCCATAACAAAAACTAAAACACTGGTTCCTATAAGTCCATGAATCCACTCTCAGTTTGGTGTCAAGAGAAAGGTGCATAATGTTTTTAAAGAACATCCAGTTAGATTCCATTAAACACAGTAAATTAAACAATCATTTGTGTGTTTCTTTGAAAAGATTCTTTAAAGCGATACAGTACCTCTTCATTCACGTTCAAACACTGAGTTTTCCTGGTGCAGCTTTTTGTTGTTGTTGTTGTTAAATAATCTGCACAATGCTTTATAGAGAGGCAAATAATTATTGGAGCCTTTATCCAAGGGTTTTGGGTATATTCTTTCTCTCTCACTCTGTCTCTCTCTCTGTCTCTCACATGTCTTTGTGTGTGATTTGTCAACATGTTCCCAATGTTATCAGGTTAATTTCTAGTCACATAACTGAGACCACAAGATTAGACTAAGACAATGTTTTATATATATATATATATATATATTTATTTATTTATTTATTTTTATTTATTTATTTTTATTTATTTATTTAACTTCAAGACATTAATGTTCTATTTGCCTGGGAGTACCAGAGACCCCCCCCCCCATAACATTGACTTAAAAAGTTGGTTTCTCTTGCACTCAGGCATTCAGGACTGGTGTGGCAGCTAAACAGTTAAGTAGAACCCAGAATGCTTCCAGTTCTTTGTTCTTCTCTTCCCATGAATGGTCCTAGTCATAGTGTTCCAGCCACCATGTGCACATTTGAAATAGCAGGAGAGATGAGAGAAAGAAGGAGCATATTTGGCCATATTTCAGTGAAAGGTTCTAGAAAGGGAGCACAACACTCTTATGTTTACATCCTGTTGGCCAGAACTAAGTCACAATACCATATCTAGTTGCAAATATTGCTTTATTCTGAGAGGCTTAAAAAGTCAAGAGTTCTAGAAGGCACAAGGAGAAATAAATATTCAAGTTTAATATAATTATATTTACTTTACATGATATAAGACTGTGCCATGAGGAATAAAATGATTTGCCTGATCTAATCCAGATATTGAAGCATTATTTTTTTAATGCTTCAAGATAATTATAATTATTATAATTATATAATTATAATTATCCCTTCCAGATAATTCTAGACTATTGATTCTACCACATTATTTCTATTCTGGGAAATGAAAGTTCAGGTTTCTACTGCACATTTTCACTAGCTATGTGACCTCAGATTCCTCATGTGGCAAAGCAGATCACTGAATCTAACATTCTGTGATTTATTGTGATTTATTGAATTAATTGCCAATGTGCAAATCCCAGTAGCTCCTTGAGGAAAAGCAGTATTTCATATTGTTATTCCCAATCCTCGACAATGGTTTTGCTTGGATAGAAAAACTATTGTTAAATGAATATACATAATGAAAGTTATCTGAACCAAATAGACACTTCTCCTAACTACTACTAACTTTATACTGATGTACTTTCTCTGCACCTCTACATAGTAATATGCATTAGTTATGATGTTTTCAAGCTTAAGTTACTGAAATCCACATCAAGTCATAAACCATAAGAATATTTATGACTTTACCCAACAGAGAGTCTAAAGATAGGGCAGGATTGGTTGATTAAGTAACTAGAAGTATGTCTTCTTTCCATTTCTCTGCTATGCTGTCTTCAGTGATGGCCTCATCCAAAATAGACATTGAAAGAAATAGTATCAACTACATAATGTATATGCTATATATCTAAATATGTTTAAATAATTTTTAAAATTATTTCTTGAAAGGCTTTTCTCTCCACAAAAACTGTTTTTAGATTATATCCATGCTTAATTTATCACCACCCAATATACATAGCAGAGATTTTAGTATTACTTCTTGAAATTACTTCTATAAGGTAAATTTTATAAAGTATATTTCATTACAGTTAATATTGTGAAATTAAAAGAGAATTTTGAAATCAGAGAGATCTGAGTTTAGATCTTGGGCAACTTACTGACTCATTCTAAATATCAGTATCCTCATCTCTAAAACAGAGATATTAAGGTCTAATTCCTAGTGGTGTTGAGGATTAAATGTGATAATCTGTTTAAAAATAATACATACGGTTTTTTTGTTGGTCTTGTGTGTGACAATTTCAAAACAATTTGGTTCCAAGAGAGTGCTATAATGTTGGGAGAGATTATAGTTTTAGCCAAATAATTTATTTGATAATGATATAACATTTTCACCTTTCCCTCCCTTTCTACTTTATAGGTTCCATACATTTGTTTTTTTACTTATTACAGTGGCTCAAATTTAAAAAGTGTCACTGATGTATAAGAAATTGGCTTTGGTAGGAGAGAAAATAATTCTGTGTGCCAAGCACACCCTTCCTTTTGTTTTAGCGTTATGCAGGTTTCTTTATCTGCCTTGGCATCTATATTTATTGCCACTGGGCAGTTCCAAGTTTAGTTTGTGATTGAGCCTTCCCAGAGTCAGGCTGTATTTCTGCACACTGGGAATCTGGCCTTATTCCCTTGAACAAAATCTGTAGTATAAAAACCTTCCTAAATAAGATCAAGCAAGCCAAAAAAAAAAAGGCAAGTTTATTGATTTATGTCTTACTGTTTGAAATTGTACAAAGCCACGAATCCAACTGAGCTTCGTTTTACTTTGTTATGTCAGTGTGAAACGTTTAGGATAGCTTGAGTTTATCACTATTATTTTTTATTATTAGAGTAACAAATGTGCATTTCTGTCATTTTTGCATGTTTGCTTCGGATATATTGACTGTGTTTTTTGTTGTATTTGGTATGAAGATTAAACTATGAAAAGTGTTTGAAATTTTGGAGGGGAAATATCGTAACATATAAAGTATTTTGTAGCTGCATATATATTTGATACATATATGACTTCTTCAAAGCATATCTCATGATTTGGGTTTGGATTAGGACACCCAAACAAAAGAAAAGATCTTTGCCCTAATAAGCACAGAGGAAATTATTTAGGCAAGGCCAAAGAGAGTGACAGAGTTAAGCTAGAAGTATGGAATATGGGTTTAAATAATTCCATTCTATGGAATGCCTAAAGGGTCATGTAGTATTTATTAGCATATCATAGCCAGCTAATATTGTGGTTATGTTACTGTTTCAGAGTTGCCAAAGTTATTGCCTTTAGCATGACTACTCCTGCCAGCCTGCTTACTCTATTTCAACATCGTTCTTCAGATGGTGCATTTGAGCACAGCTGGCTTTTGTACTGTAATGCAAACAAATGGACCTTTGAAAAATGAAACATTCCCATTTGTTTGAATCTCAGTGAAGGCTGTGTGAATTCAGTTAGAAAGAAATACAAGAATATAAGGACACTAGTATAGAAGCAAGAAATTAGAAATCATCATATTGAAAATGTGTAAATGATATACCTAATTGTTAGATGTTAAAACATGTCTGTTTTATCTTTTGAAACTCAAGTGTATAGCCATTAAAATTATCTCAATGTTTCAGTCTGTGTTGTTAATGTTTTCAAGCATACACCTTTCAGAGTATTGGCTATAATTTTTTTTATATCATATTCTTCAGATTAGGGGACAACTGTGAGTAGGGACAAGTGTATGACCATAAGTAGAACCACTTATGCAAGTAGACAATGTGATGGACAGAAAAGAAGCAAGATGACACAAAACGTTCATCCACGTTTTCAGATTAGACCAAAATCTGATGCTGCTGATAATAATGGAATGCTCCTATCAGATACATTAGCTGATACCTCCATGATTTTCTTTCATCATTGCTAATGAAAGTATTTTAAAAGCAAAGTAGAACCGTCATTCTAGTTTTACTACTCTGTGTGATTCAGGTTTTTCAAAGTCTTAAGTTTGGCATTTAATCTAATAATTAATTTTATCTGTGAAAAATTACTCTCACTGGTTCCCAGTTTTACATAAATGAAAAGTAAATCTGTCTATTCATAAATGTTTGTTACTTTTGGTCCATTAGAGTAAAAATAATAGCAATAAATAAGAAGCATCAGCTGACATATTATTAGACCTCAAATCCTCAAAATTACAATAAAATATGTCATTTCAGCGTCCACATAAACACATTCATATTGTCAGTGCCTGACAGAATAGCAGTGGTGAGATGGAAGAATGAAAAGTTATTACATGTTCTGGGCTCAAAAACTTATGTGGAGGTATTGTTTTAGTCTAGTGTATTTTGAAAAATTAAAACAGGTATTTATTAGATTCAGGAACAACCCGAATACAGTTATCTGTCCAGGTATCTAGATATCTGTAAAAAAGCTGTGATAAATTGTCTTTCTTTAATCTGAGTGTGATATAATCCACAATTCCAGTGATATAATTAACTCTTTTAGAGTTAATTTTCACCTATACTAATTATAACTAGTATTTAATTGTTACTAATTAATTAATTAATATTTTGGGGTGAAAATATCAACTCCAGTGATTGTATTTTCCAGCAACTTTACTAAATTAGTACTTTTCATTCTGCCAAAGTGGAAGAAAATAAAAGAAAGTCTTAACTTCAAATTTATGAAAACCAACTGGTTGAGAAGCCAGTTGAGTGGAGCTTGCATTACTGAGGCCAGCATGAAGGGTTTGAGTCCAAAATGGGCCAGTTAGCTCTGCAGTGTAGATGCACTCTTCCTTGGACCTTTTTCTGAGCAGATATGTATGTGCTGATGAGCAGTGTGGGTGGTTAAGTAGAAATCCACACCATCCCTTGAAAAACAGTCCACCAGGTGATAGTTCAGTGTCATTGTCATCACAAAATGGTATTTACATTATGGGTTACTTAATAAATATCTGTTGTGTTGGCTGAAGTTCAATTTTTAACAGAATATTTAAATATCTAAATTTATTTTGATGTATTCTCTGAAATAGAATATGATTCTGCACATTCAGCATTATTATATAAGACTGTCTCTTAGGTTTATCAAAAAAACTTTACTTTATAAAAAGGAACATCTGCTACATATATAAAATGCATATAGTTTGAATAATAGAGACTTATACATTCACTCAGTATCATAGCTTTGAAATTTATATTTGCTATGAGTGACAAATTGATATACTTGCTATGACTTTAAAGCAGTACCTTCCCCAGTGTACATAAAGTAAGTTTTTGTGTGTGTGTGCATTTGTATCGTCTTTTCTTCAACCCTCTCTCTAGAAAAGACTCATCATTTTTATAAGACTTTCTCTTACTGGCTCTTAAACCCACTATTGTTCCCCATTTTGCAATATTCCAAAACTTTGCATTCTCACAGTCAAGGTTATAATTCACATCTTATTTACCTCACCTCTAAATTATTACAATAGCTTCCTAACTGGTATCCTTTGCTTTTATCTTTGATTCACAGGTCATACTGCTGCCATATTGATCTTCCTGAGAGTGATGCTTTTATCAGAATACTTCCCAACTCAAAATCTCCATTGCCTCTTAAGTAAATATCAACAAACATGCAAGGCTTTTATAGTCTGTCTTCAAGATACTTTTCTAGCTGTGTCTTTCAGTACCCATCTGTGTGACTCTATCAGAACACATTCGTTACAAGAATTTCCTTTTACCTACAATTGCATTTTCCTTTGCCTTTTGCAACAATTTTTGCCCATATGTATTTGCAGGTCTAGGTGTACCCAGATCAGAAAATGGTTCTTCAATATCAGGTTCACTGCTGTGCTCCAACTCTTTGTCACAAGGTAAACAGCAACGAATGCTGCCTTTTGAAATATAATGCCACAAGACAGATTCAGCACATGCAACTTTCAAGGTGGTTGGCTCCAATTCACACAGGGCTTCTGATTTGTTTTCCTTGTGGCTGGAACATACTCTTTTAACTTACACCATTCCTACTACTCTACCTTAGTTTGGTATCTCTGCAAGCCTTTGTTTTTGTGCGTGTGTGTGTGTTTTTTTTGCGGTACGCGGGCCTCTCACTGTTGTGGCCTCTCCCGTTGTGGAGCACAGGCTCCGGACGCACAGGCCCAGCGGCCATGGCTCACGGGCCCAGCCGCTCCGCGGCATGTGGGATCTTCCCGGACCGGGGCACGAACCTGTGTTCCCTGCATCGGCAGGCGGACTCTCAACCACTGCGCCACCAGGGCAGCCCCAAGCCTTTGTTTTTGAAATGTCTTCCTTCTAAATTGTTTGGCTTAATTCATCTGTCCCTAAAGTAATTTGCTCTGAGATTTTTGTAGCATCACATGTCTCCTGGATGATTGGTATTAAACCCTATTTAGCTCTCTAATATTGCAATTTCCCTTAAATGATGATTTATGTGGCACCCTTTGCCTCTGGGTTATTTCTAATCTGTGGTTCCAAAAGCTTCCAGACTTTTGGTATTTCTGGCCCTCTAACATATGAATGACTTCTGACTGTTGCATTTCCCCACGTTGAGTACTTAACATGCCAACTCCAGGGCATCCCATTCATTCAGGCCACCCTGTACTGTAGCCAGATCTGCCCATTAGCTGACCCTGAATGTTAATTGTGCCTTCTTGTCTCCTTAGCTCAGGCCACCTCTTCCTGCTTTAAATATCATCTCCCTCTGTTATTTTAGTCGTCGCTGTTTATTAGCTCATATCCATGTCCTTCATGAAATTTTGGTTACTAGCCCAGCTCGTAGTGACCTCCTCTAATATTTATTGACCCTTTCCACATACTGTTTCATAGGAAATCTGGTTTTTATCAGCAAGAGATGGAAAGGTAAAGTGGTTAGTGCTTAGGTATGGAGTCAGACTATATGTAGGATATTTCACACTCATTTCTCATTTGTAGAATGCTAATAATAGTAGTAAATGGTAAAATAAGAACAATAAAAATAAAATGGTAACAATAATACTAAAGGTTTCTTTTAAGGACCAAATAATGCATTGAATTATTCAATAAATGTTTATTGAGTGCTTAATATAAGCCAAGCACCATAGTAGGGATTTGTAACTGAACAAAATAGAATCATCTGTCTATATGTCAACTGTTATTGCAGTAATAATGTCAACCAGATTTATTGTGATAGGACTGTGACATTTACTTTCTTTGAATCTCTCAAATTGCTAACACATTTCATGGTATCCTCAGGAATATTTTTGTTTTTCTACCTTATATTGTTACATTTAGTTCTTATAATTTTATTGACTTTTATGCATATGTTTGTTTTATAACATTCATACAGCCACTTTTGAGATCATGAATAGTAAACAAAACATTCTTTAATTTATATAGAAGCTTTCTCCTAACCTGAAACCATGGCATTGAGTTTTTACGGATCCACAGTTGATGTTACTATTATTTTAATGTGCTAAAAAGGGAAAATGCAACAGAAACTTTCAGGCGCGTATGCCGTCAGGGTAGGGTCTGGCATCCTCTGTTTTATGGTTTAAATAAAAATGCCTGAACTTTTGGAGTTCTTAACAAAATATTAGTAGGTCATGAATTTAGCCATGATGATGTAATCTTGGTAGCATATGTGCAAAATAAAGTATCAGCTCCATTGAAGACTATTTTAGCCTGACTCATCGGTGGTGTCTTGAGCTGTAAATGCTGATGCTGTAATTTGTGCATAGAGAAACCACGTGTTTAATTGCCCTGTCTGAAATGCTTATTGCTCTGTCTGTTTTCTTCACTTCCACATTGATCACAGAAGAGATGAGTAATGTTGAAATTGAGAAAAGTGAGTTTGAAACAAAAATACTTAAGAATCAATATGGTTAGGAAGGGGAGTAGAAATTCTGTGGGGTTTTACAGTAGCTGAGTATTTGTGGTGAGTGGGGGCATCCCTAAGAATGCTCCACACTCTTGAGTAGTTGCTTGGTTTCATAATAGGCTGATTTTAATGGCATTAGTTATATTTTTAAAGCAATATCCATTCAGTAATATAGCATTTTAATTCTCTGAGAAAGAGTAGAGACAGAGATGTGTATTTGTGTATGAATGTGTGCAAACCTTTCCTCTTTTATATTATTTCAAAATGCAGTTATTTAAAGGTCAATTGATGCATATTTTGCTCTGCTTTCCAGGACAATAGAATCAGAGCATGCTTTTCACAGAAATGCTCAGAGGAAGATACAGGCTATCTAAAATTAGGTTAGATGGTCGTGAGCAAAGAAATCTAAGCTGCCTTATATTTAGTTCTACTGGAACATCCCACTGTGCATTGCTGTAACCATAATATGTCCTCCTGGGCCAATATGGGCCACCAATTAACTCCCTGAAGTAGATCTTTAGGTACATATAGGTGGATAGCTTATTAAAGGGAGAATTTTTTTTTATTTGCTATGCTACCAGAGAGTACTAGAATTATTTTGAATCTTTTACTCAAATTTATTTTTCATGTCATCAGTTTTACAGCATAATAATCAAATAGCCTTTTTAAGGTTTGCATTTGCTGCTTTAATAATATTAAGATAAATATTTATAAAACTAGAGAAAATTTTATTTAACAAGGAATACCATGCCTAACATGATTAGGGAAATAAGTTGGCACTTAATCTATAATTTAAATAGTCTTATTAATTGTTTGTTAATGGTTTACTCATTATATACTATATGAATCCTCAAAGACAGCTTCAGCTGGAAGAACAAAGCTAATTTGTGGACATGACAGAAAGTTGTCTTTGCTCATTTGAATAAATACAGCCATGTGATAATTCAGAGGACTCAAAGCCAAAGCTGCGACAGATTTCACATTTTGTCCTTAGCCAATTCCTGGGAGATAAAAGAAGAGCATACATTCTCTCTCCTTTTCCTTTTCTCTTCTTCCTTACATTTTCTTTTTCTAATAACCTTTTATTTTCTAATGGATCTTTTTTTGTTCTTGAAGTAGTATTGGTTAAACAAACTTGTTATAATAGTCATCATGTCAAAAACTGAATATTTTAGGAAGCTTAGTGTCTATTTTCCTTCTCCATGAAGGATAATCTAAGAAAAATGCAAAAGAGCAAGAGTTGTTTGCTAAAGGAAATATAAGGATTCTCATTCATTTTAATATTTTTAAAATTACCATAAAAGCCATTGATGCTCCAAGACAATGAAGAATCAATAATAAATAAAATCAGTTAGGAATATAGTACTCCATTTGCCTAATGGTGAATCTGTGAGGGAAGCTGGTTTACTTATCTGTCTAGGAATGGGGTTGGAGTGACATTGTTAATAATTTTTCCTTAATTTCATGCCAAAGTTAACACAGAATAAAATGAGCTGAGCTAATGAATTATTTTTATGACTATTTGATAACATTATTTCGTGGGTTTGAAACTTTGCCTTTTCTTTCTTTTTTTTAAAAAATATTTATTTATTTGGCTGTGCTGGGTCTTAGTTATGGCAGATGGGCTCTTCCTTGCCTCATGTGGGATCTTCTTTGTGGCATGCATGGGATCTTTAGTTGCAGCATGCAGGATCTAGTTCCCTGACCAGGAATCGAACTTGGGCCCCCTGCACTGGGTGCATGGCCTTTTAACCACTGAACCACCAGGGAAGTCCGAAACTTTGCCTTTTCTTATCCATTGTTGCGGCTAATGAATCTAGGGGTGAGTGTCTAATTAAAGAATGTATCTTTTATATTTATGATTTGCAGGTTTACAGATTTTATTTAGAAACATAAAATCATAAAATTGAAAGGGCCTCAGTAGATCATCATTCTAGTCCTTCATTCAAAGATGGCAGCAACCACAGCTTTTATATTGGACAGTTCCATTTGTTACAGTCTTTCAACATAATGATCTGAAATTATCTCCCTTTCTAAACTGATTGTGGTTCTGATGATAAACTGGATTTATCCAATCTCCCAATATTGGGAGTAGAGAGTAAACTTAAAGCAAGTATATATGAACAATCAGAGATGTCCACATTGACTAGCCTCATGGGCTACCAGTGTTATTCTTTTGTCTCCAGTTTTAGGGAATGGTGATATATTGATAAAATCATGACTGTTCCACTAAAGATAGCTTTTAACATTAAGGACATGTTATGGTCATCTATAATGGCCCTTAATTTATTTATTAACTAATCTACATAAATGTCAAAACTTTATTGTATTTCAGATATTGTATTTCATTGATTTTAAGATGTACCATTATTTTGTCTATTACTAAGAAAGAAGAACAGTGCTGCCAATTAATACATGACATGATTCTTTCTTATCACTTAGAATTTTTATTTTATAGTAGTTGAAAGAAAGTTTTTTGGGTCTATATAGGCAGTTTTTTATGATGATTAACACATATACACATTAAAAAAATAAAACCTACATAAAAAATTGGTTGAAATATCCCCAGATTTCTTTATATTGAGATTCTAAATTTCCTAATTACTTTTCTACTTAGATTCATTGGTGTCTTCTTTTTTTGGTAGTTGTCGTTTTCATCAAGAAGGTGTTGTAGCAGGTTTTATTTAAAAGAGAGAAAGCAAGCTCCATTGTTTCCAGAACTTTCTACCAAACTACTGGATTCTATTCTGCAAGGTTTTTTTCTTTTTCTTTCTTTTCTTTTCTTCTTTTTTTTTTTGTTTTTTTGTTTTTTTGGTTCACGTGTTGGCACATTCAACTATGTCACAACTGCAGCCTGGATGATATTAATTTAAGCAGGATTTACTCCAGGATCAGAGGCATTAAAATGTGAAAGCTCTGCATATTATAATTGGCAGCAAATATGGCAGCATATTTATAAGAAGTAGTTTAAATTAGTTCAGCCTGACAAGATATAGGTATCTCCTATAAAATGTGTCTGAAAAATGATCAGGTCCCATTCCTCAATTGCCTATGAAGGCAGTTTCCCAAGGGCCTTTGTTCTTCATAGCCTTCTCTGTCACAAAATTCTGATTTCCTCTTCAGAGGTATGGTGTCCAAGATACGGATGCAAAGGTATAGTACCCAAGACCTTGGTAAATTGAGACTTAACCATTGTATCAAGAGATACTTAGGAAGATACAACTCTCAATTAATTCATCAATGGAGAACTCTGGTTTTCTCAGGGCAAAGAATAGCTTTGGAATAAATTTATTAGTTTTAGATTTCAAGCTATGCTCTAGAAAATAAAGGAATTATAATACAGTGAGTTAGAGATAATGTATTATGTTTATTCAGAAGTGATATTTGAGGGAAGCTGCCTTATTTATGTTAGTCAAAAGTTGTGGAAGAGACATAGTTAGAACGAATCAAAACATATGGGCCTGTGAATTTCTCTGATTTATTTAAATTTTTTTATTATGGAAAATTTAATCACACTTAAAAATAGAGAAAATAGAACAATGCAGTCTTACATATCCATGATCTACCTTCAACCTGCCTTCAACAATTATGTGCATTTTCCCAGTTTGTTTCATCTGTCTCCACTACTTTTTTTCCCCGTCTTTGGAGTATTTTAAAGCAAATACCAAGTATTAGGATCCTGGATGCAATTCCAATGTGTTGTTGGTGTCCAAGCAATTCTCTGGACAATAGCTGCTGTCCTACAATTCAACTCAGCTCTGACACTTTCTACTTGGAGGTAGTCTTATATCCTACAGATGAAGGGTCCAGTTCTATAAGACTGTCCCTCCCCCCGCCCCCCACCCCCCCCTTACTTCAGACTCCAGTTGCAAGTCCAGGTTCTTACCTGTGCTTCCAGCCAACCAGCTACAAATTGTAAGTTCCCACAATCCCTTCTTGGGTTCGATTAATTTTCTGAAGTGGCTTACAGAACTCAAGGAACAATTTACTTATAGATCGCTGGTTTATTATAAAAAGATGTAACTTAGGAATACCCAGATGAAAGAGATGCATTGGGCAAGGGATGGGGGAAAGGTACTGAGCTTCCATGTCCTCTCCAGGTGTGTCACTCTCCTTGTATCTCCACACATTCACCAACCCAGAAGCTCTCTGAACCTTGTGCTTTTGGGTTTTCAGGGAGGCTTCATTAAATAGGCATTATTGACTAAATCTACGGCCATTGGTGATTGACCCAGCCTTCAGGCCCTCTCCCATCCCCAGAGGTCGGGGCAGTGGGTGGGACTGAAGTTTCCAACACTAATCACTTGAATGGCTTCTCTGGCAACCAGCCCCCATTCTTAGGTGCTTTCCAAAAGTCGCCTCACTAATGTAACAAGAGATACCTCTATTGCTCTCACACTTGGGAAATTCCAAGGGTTTTAGAAGCTCTGTTGCAGAAACAGGACAAAGAACAAATATATATTTCTTATTATAAATCACAGTATCAAACCAGACATCTTATCATTTAACCATATATATTTCAGTATGCTTAATTTACATAGAAGGATATTTTAAATATAACCACCTTGTCATTATCACATATAACGAAATTACTAGTAATTCCTTAATATCAAATACCCAGTCCATGTTCAAATTGCCCTGTCTCATAGATGTCTTTTGAAAATTGATTGCTTTCTTCCTTTCTTCCCTCCCTCCTTCCTTTCCCTTTTTTCTTTCCTTCCTGCTTCTCTCTCTTCTCCCCTCCATCCCACTCTTTCTTCATTCATTCCTTTCTTCCTTCTTTTCTCATGAATCAGGGCCAAAATAAGGTTGAAAATGGCATTTGGATACAGTTTTCCTAAAGTCTTACTCTCCATCGTTTTTTAAACAAATGGGTATTCCTATTTTTTTTTTAAAGAGAGAATAAAGATAACAGTGGGTTTTGAGTCAAACTTAGCTTCTACCAATAGCTGGTGTAACCAGTTATTGAACAAGTTAGTAGTATACAAGCATATAGCAACTTGGTTCTTTCTCACTGTTAACCCTTGAAACAAATTCTGTGGATTCTTCCCAGCTCCTAGCTTTCCTCCTAGTTTTCTAGTCACTATTAGGTATTAAAAATAGACTATTTTCTTTCTGTTGAATAGTCTAATGCAGTCTAATATACAACCTTATTTTCTTATTCACTTTTAAGGTTCCCCCCACTTTAACATCCCCCCACTAGTTCAATCCTGATATATTGGGAAAAGGAACCAGTAGATTTCACCTCTCTTTTGCTCAACCTTCTTTCTCATCAACTAGCTGCTTCTTCTGGGTCTTCCAGTTTCAGACACAATGGTAAAGGAGGAAGTAAGAAAATAGAACAGTTTTAGATATCTAGTACTTTTAATCTGGTGTCAAACTGCTCTGAGTTTCAGTTGCCTCAATTTGTTTTTCTCATGAAACACTTTTGTGGGTTTTCTGATATTTTCCACCACTGGCAATTTCTAACGTAGGTCTCTGACTGACAATTTACAGTTTCCTCTTAGACCCTGTCTTCCCAGAAGTGCTATCTGTCGGGGGCCCTTTTTACCTTACAGGAAACCTTTTAGGAAAGAGTCTCTTTCAACTCGCAAGACAACCTCTTTTCATAAATCCACTAGGCCAAACGGAAAACATTACATCCTTGCTGGGTTCAACTGGATATATAGGCCCTTCCCAATACAGCCTGTTCTCAAAACTCTCCTCCCCCAGCCAGCCTCATATAGAGGGATTCTTAGAAATATAGCCTCCCCAACTCCAGTAAACACAGACTGGATCTTAGTTGGGAAAAGAAAGTTTTGACTTAGGGTAAGGAGAGAGTGATCCAGTGATCCAGAAACTCTGTCTGTAAATTGATACTATCCACCAATTTTTCACAACTCCTCCTGAATTCGTAGCCTTTTTAAATATAGTCTGGAGGTGAGTAATGAGCAAAAATGAAATCACATTCTCTAAACCTATCCTGAGTAGGTCTGTTATTGTTCTCTGCCTCTGAAGCCTATAAGAAGGAAAATTACAATTAACATACTTGGAATCTTGGCTACATTGTTTAACTTCATTGGATATGTTTCCTCAAATGTAAAAATCATTCAGATCCAGGCCCATTGCCAGGCCTGTATTCAATGAGTGGACAGTTTGCTTAGAGGAGACACGCCTAAAAGTAATTACCCTACTAAAAATTGGATCAGCAGTGTTACAGAGGTAAGCAGGATGGGCTAACCCTTGAAAAGCAGGAAAGGGGAGAAGAAACAGTTGTTCCAACCAAGATAGGGACACTTTTCAGTTCTCTCTCCCCGACTCTTGTCCAAGTAGCAACTATTCAATGAATATATTTATACATAAATAAATGTCCAAAGATGTAAAGACTGGGGAACCATTCACTTATAGGACTGAGGAGGTAGATTGTTTTCATACTTGAAGATGAGGCATGTGGAATCTTTTTAGAACAAGTAGATCCATTTGCAAAATAGCCAGCTAGTATCAGAAATACCACCTCTGATCATGTATGAGGGTCAAAATAAGAGGCAAACACGGAAATCACAAATATGAACTCTAGCCTTGAGCAAGTTGTCTACGCATCTGAGCTAGGTATCACCAGTTCTTTCCTCTGTGCCACATTGTTGGAAGTTTCTGTCAAAGAAACAAGGGAAAAGTGCTTGTGAAAAGAGAAGAGATCTGAGAACAAAGAACAACCTGAGAGAGCAAGGTCAAGTGCTACGAAAACCAGCTTTTATATCTCTGTCATGATGCTGTGATGCACAGTTAAAATGTGTGTGTTTGTTGAGCACCCACAGTGTATCCATTATTTACAAGGTACTATTGAGAAGATATAATGACGTTTAAGATAAGGTTATTATTTTCTTGAACTTTATGTAATAAATCAAATAATTCAAAGCAGTATATCATGTAGCTTCTTAGCAAAGTTTTTGCCAACTCTTTGAAGAATGATAGCTGTTCTCGCCTCTGATATCCTGGGAAATTTTACATAATCTATCATAATGTGTCCTCATTTTAGATTTCTCTCCCCATGATTTGTGAGGTTCCCTTGATTATAGGCCATATCTTTTATAGTCTTTGTATCACCAATGGTAAAGGCATCATAGATCAATACATTGGATGAATGGATAAATTAATAATAGATAAATGAGTGGTATAGACATGGAGTCTGAGTGCTTCAGTTGTTGAACAGACTGTATGTTGAACGGGAAAGTTTCAACTTGGAAAATGTTTTTGGTTGAAAACAGTGGGGGCAGGAGTAAGAAATTTATCTGAGGACATGAAAGGGGATAAGAAAGAAAGCAGAAGTAGGGTGATCTTATATAACAGCACCAAATTTAGGGAGGATGAAAGAAGAAAGAAATGACACAAAGGACTTGGTCCTGAGCCAATCCACATTAGGGGCTCAGGCAGTGCAGTTGGCTCTTTTCTCATTATGTACATACACTTCTGAGGTGTAATTAAAGGACTGGTCGTTCTCCAGCAGACAGTTCAGTTGTTAAAGGAGGTGTTTGTGCCACTAGCATAACTTGGCCCAGTATAGTTGCTTTGTTTACTGTGGTGGTTTTGATGGAAAAGTAAAAGGGCTCTGATGAATCAACAAAGGCCTCTAATTCACAGCACTTCTTAGCTTGGCTACTAAAAACCTACCACCTTTATATGAGTGAGCAGGATTTTCTATCACACTTGCTAGTAGACATATAGAAAAAATTCCCCCTTTGTATAGCAGATGGAATGGAAAAGAAGAATTACTTGGGAACTAGCATTTGTGTGGGGATATACATTAGTGTCCTGGAAGGAATGAAGCTGCATATAACATCTTAGCTGCCTGTAAAATGGCTTTTAAATATAGACTCAACCATTTTTATCCACATTCGTTCTTTGAATGAGTGTTCAGGTTGTTCAATAGTGAAATTGCCTTGTATTCCAAGCTCTGTCATGACCATTGGCAATATGCAGGACTATTCTTATCTTTCAAATGGTGACTTCAGAGAGAGATCCAAAATTCTCACACTGTGTTCTGAGATTCTTTCATTAGAGACTCATTCTTTTGAAGTTTTGAAGACATTTGCTTCCTCAAGTGGCAGCTAATGAAATGTAAACATGTCTAAAATAGCAATGATATAAGCCTTTATTTTGGCTCTCCCTTTAGGGCCATAAGCCCAAAAGGTAAGCCTGGATGGGTATCTTATTGCTCACAGAATGATAGCTTTTCAGACTCACAAAGGCCTATAGAGATTACTGAACCCTTTGCCTTCAATATACAGATGGGGAAACTAAGACCCTGCGTGGCAAATTGCTGTGTGAAAAGTTAAATAATGATTTGATTACAGAGCCCAAAGCTAGTGCCACATCTCCTGACACTCACCACCAGTCTTTCCTCTGTGTCACACCTTAGGTCAATCCTCTGCCAAGGGGAGAAGGAAAGATGCTAGGGAAAGGAAGGGAGATTTGAGGAGAAAGAACAACCTGAGAGAGGAAGGTCAAGGGCAGCAAACCAGCTTGTACTAATGCTGTGATGCCTGAGCTAGCTTCACATGGGAGCTTAGCCATGTCACATGGAGAAGCACTGGCAAACCAAAACATAGTCCTCAGTTACGGCAGCATCAGAACAATATGCAGATTTTACACCTAATGATAGCACTTTTAGTTCTGCTGTAGAAAACAATCTTTATATACATATTTTAATATTAAAATATATTATATGTTTTTGTGGAAGAAGAAAGAAATGTTAGCATCAAGCAAAAAGGAATATAAAATTATGAAACCTCTTTTTTTTGTCTGGAATAGCACTTTTCTGATAAGGACAACTTGGATTAAATAGAAGCTTCCAGTAAATAAGGGCCCCATTGGCAGGCAGTACAGCACACTGCTGCCACAAGTCCAAACACCCCTCCAAGGATTACCAATGTTGTGGTTTCTGGTATCCGTGCCAACACAGATATGATTATAAAATTATTTTTAGCAAAACTCAAAATATAGCTGAATTCAGACAAGTCTATGTAAATACCATGTTCCATTTTTTTCTTTGACATGTATTCACACATTTTAGCAATTGGCATATTGGTTAAGTTGCAAATTATTTTTTTCATCTAATGAAATACAGTGATGCAAATCCTGTAAAATTGATAAAGATGTCTAACTAGCCTATTTTGGGGAAGTAATACCACGTATCTCTTTTTGTTTTGATGGAAAACTAGTCAATTAGTTGTTTCTTCTGTATGGGGTGTTGTGACATATTGAGCTCAGTCATAGCACCTGTTGAGCAGGTGGTTCTTCCAGTGGACATCCCCATTGCTTAATACTTCCGCCCAAGTAAGTTTTTACTCGAGAGAAAATACTTTGGCAGTGAAACACCACGTGACATCACGATGTTGGTATGCATGAAGCATCCAGAAGATACACATAATACGCAAGACACTGTTGGGAGGATATAAAGGCCTGCTTCACCTTTTTCATTTTCACTTCCTTCCCACTACTTAATTACCTCTGACCTCTCAAACATGGCCTTGGGTTCAAAGATAGTTTGGGTTCATATCTTGAAGATCACAACTGCTATAATTTAGCATTATCAGATTTTCAGTTTTTATAATATATAAATACATTTTAATTTAATGACCACTAAATTCGATTAAATTTTTCAATTGAAAACACTTTGGAAAAACCATGAAAAACACCTACAATATTGCTTGTACACAATAAACATTACACAGTAAGCTATCAGTAATAGTAGTAGTAGTGACTTGATGCTTTAATTTTATTTTGATAGCAATAAAAGAGCACCTCCTATGCATTTAAAATTATTTCTTTATTTATTCTTCTTTCAAAATTGTGATTCTGCTCATCAGATATTCTGTTTTGCTCATCAAATAATAAAAATAAAATTATGTTTTAAAAATCTAGCTATGTCTAATTTATATCAAACATTTAAATCAATTTAACTTTTAGCCATTAATTAGAAGTATTGTCCTTTGTTTTTGTTAGGAAAAAAATGCTAACTGCTAAAATTAAATTGGCCAGGGCATATAGGGAAATGATAAGGCCTGTGAGCTTCATGCCTCTTTGCTATCTCAGTTGTAAAGACTAAAATAATTTGATACTCTCACTATTCCATGCTGTATTTAGACATAATGGGAAAGAGGTGTTGCGACGTATCACCCCTTTTTCTATTTGCCTTAGGATGTTTCCTATTGTGGAAGAGCTTCTCTTCAATCTTTGTTAAATTCATACTGAAATAATCTATTTATGTCCCTGAGGTCATGTATGTATAGCAACTTTTAGTTTAATAATATTTCGGGTCTCAAAAATAGAGTATTTGTGGTGGCTATCACTTTAGTGTAATAAAAATAAAAGAAAATTAAGTTTAAATATACAAAAGATATTTTGATTACTCACTTTCTCTGAGAATATTTTTTAATCTTTGCCATCTCTATTAAGTTCCCAGTTGCACTGGTATAAAGGAATACTTGTTTGACTTCTTGTTCTGAGTGTATCTGATGAATGCCATTTTTTCCTGCAGGTAGCTGTACAGAAACATTGTGTAAATCCACTGTAGCTTGTATCTGAACACTCTTCAACCTACGTTAATACAGAGGGCTTTTTAAAAAAAGATTTATATCTGAAATAACTTAAGGTTCATTTATGTGGTGACAGCTGTTTAGAATGACGTGCATTTTTCTGTTCATGTTAAACCTTGGTTACTGTATTTATTAGTTGTCTCATTACTTTCTGGCTAATGCTCAAGGCATTGGGTTGAATTCATCTTAGAATTCACTGTTTTATCTTAACTTTTGAAACAAACTAGTATTGTCTTAAGTTCTTAGATTAATAATGTACAGATCTGAAATTTAGAATTTGAAGGAAATACTGATTCCTCAGTTTGTTTTCTATCCTGAATGACACCACCAGTGTCTGCCATAAGTTCCCATTTCACTTGTTCCTGGTCCCTATTTGCCTTGCTGCATCTGTTGTTAGGTAACTAAATTTTCTAACTCACCTCGTACTTTTGATATTACATTTCTCTCTACTTCTCATTAACTCTTTTTGATATACACATTTCTGTTTAGTCACTGATTTTTTTCCCTCATTGAGTGGAAAAAACAAACTTTCATTTTTTTCCTACCTTTTTTTCCCTCTTTTGTCCATGTAGCATTTCTACCCTATGGTATTATTCTTTGTGCTAGGTAAACTTCCAAAGTTTTATTATTTGTGCTAGGTATACTTCCAAATTTCCACTCTAGACATTCTTTTCTAATTTTGATTGCAGTCATTTATGTCCACTGTTTTATTCTCCACATTTTAGTGATGTATGTTGATATATTACTTATTTAAAATATATTTTATTAGGCAGTTTGTAAAATGGAATCAATTATTTTTTTCTCATTTATAGTAATCACAATAATAGTTTTATTTTCCTTAGGAGGTATAGTGTGAAAGGACTAGAGCCACATGAATAACTTCTGTTATTCTAACAGTATGCAAATCATTTAGTAGTAGTAAACTTTAGTTGTAGTAAAGTCCAGGTTAATAGGTTAGGCTATTTCTATTTATAGTTTTTGAAATGGGGCATAATATTAGCTATCTCACAACAACCATGCCAAGATAAATATGTGGAAAAGCTTAAAATGCTTAAGTGTAAAAATATTATTTAAATGCTAAGCGTTATAGAAATACATTTTTACCTACTGTCTACTGTTGGGTGGCACATATGAATTTAAAGGTTTAATGTGCATTTCATATGCCATGTATAGATGGAAACCCAAAGTTACAGGTATTTGTGTCTAATTGCTTTAGAAAAATAACAAGAGTATATTGTTCTCGGAAGAAATGTGTTTGGATTTTAGGACTACTTGAAATTTATATCTTAGGACACATTTATGGTCATATTTGTAGTTTTTTGGCCGAATTTGCTTTTCCTATCAAAATTGAGTTTTGATTGGAGAAGACTTGACCCTTACAACTGATCATAGTGTTCACAAAATATAAACCTGTAGCCGTGTTCATGAAACCATCCTCTTATACAGATAAAAAACTGAGCCCAGAAGTGTGAAGTGACTTGCCCACTTCACATAGCTGCTGGAATCAGTGCACAAATTAGAACAAGTTCACGTGATCCTAGTTAACTTACAGTTCACAGGGAACTCATGCATTTTCATCAGAACTCTCCTTGGAAATCAAGAATTGATGCTGGAAATGGAAATGTTTGTATTGAGGCAAAGGGGATACTTAAAGCTAGGAGCCAAGGTAATATAGCTTTCAGAATATATAAGAGTTACTTGTCTGCTCTGGAAAAATGACCATGTGGAGGTTTTCTCTAGGGTGGCAGTTCATACACCAGTTCCATTCCAAGGTTTATCTTTACTAGCCAGCCATCAGTTCTGAATAGACATAGGTATGAATATTGGATTGTGTAAAATTCATCATCGTGATTCCAAAGCAATTTCATTTTGCACTGTGATTACATTTTACAAATCACAAAATAATTTACTCCTGTCTTTGTAAAATATATGCGTGTATACTTCTTTTGTCTTTTTCTTTAATAATCCATTTTTCTAAGCCGAGAAACAAAACCATCTCAAAATCATTGGTACTACTGTGCTGTGGAGGAAGGGTGTCTGGATAGTTATAAGACCATAGGTATTTCAGAAAGCTGGTTTTACCATTTGTTTTCTGTTTTTCTTTTTTCTATCCCCTGACTTCCCACGTCAGTCTTAAATTTTAAGAGGTGCTCCTAGCAAACTGCAATAATAACTGATTGAATATTTAACTTCATTTTCAACTCTCTTTTGGGGGCATTTTTCATGTAATAGGCTGGATGATGTTCATTTCTCTTTTCCTCACAGCCCTGCATGCAGGGATTTACGTATAATAGGCACTTAATAAATATTTGCTACATGAGGACAGATGTGGAAAAGACAAATGTAAGAAATCCTTATATAATGCAAAAACAGAAAATTCAGACCCTGGCAGATCTAGAGTTGATAATACTGCCTTTTTATCAGGAACTCATTAGCTATGAATCTGCTTATTGACATAAACTTTCAAAGTCTCCCTATTCAGCCTCCCAACCTATAAAGAAATCCTCTCCTAAATAGAGCTTACAGTTTGCATTCTCCATTTTTTCACTAATAGACAACTACTGCCCAGAAAGCACAAGTCTCATTCCCAGTAGTCTAGTTGTTTAAAATGTAGCTAAGGAAGGACTGCATTCTTATAACTTGTGACCCTCTGGCTATAATTGCATATTTTGATTGAAATAATTTTAAAACTATCACCTTTCCTACATTATAAACCTTCAACTATTCAAAGTCATTTGAAATGTTTTTCAGATCCCTTATCATCTGCCTACAATATCTTGTTGTACTCTAATATGTTACTATTTATATTCTCCTATTTGTATCTTGCCTTTATTTAAATCTATTAAATAAGTATTTATGATTTCCAACCGTAGAAGAAATACCATTATCAATACAGAAAACTTCCTTAAACTATCTTTGATAGAATTTACACAGGGAGTTTCAAGGTTCCTAAATTGTTAGCAACTTTATTCATTCTGATGATTCCATACAGTCAAATGCACAGGACTGGGGAAAAACATATCTTATCTTTAAATAATATTATTTGGTAGCTTAAATTATTCTTTTTTTTTCTTTTTTTTAACTTTATTTTATGTTGGAGCATAGTTGATTAACAATGTTGTGTTAGTTTCAGGTGTACAGCAGAATTACTCTTATATTGTCATAAACTACAAAGGATTCCATTTCTTTGCGTTGTGATTATGAGGTCATTCTTGCTCCAGAGTGGAGCCCTCTAGAGGGTAATGTGATGTGTCTTTTATCAGCACAAAGGATATTTTAGGCTCTCCAAAATATTAGATCAGCCAATCATTGATTTTCTCTGACCCAGTTTACCTAAGTGATTTATATGGAAGTTAAAAGTTTAGTGTCTAAAATTACTCCTGATATTGAATCTGTTTTTTAATTTGCTTTAGGTACCATGGAACTCATTTAAGTTGAGCTTTCATTGACTTAAAGGCCTAGATGCCATGATTATCTCTATACAAATATAACAAGGAACATACTGGAGCTCTTGAGGTATGAAGAGAAATGTTCAGTAACCATAGAAAAACCAGCAAAGTTAGGTGAAGCGTCTAGTAATAAGAGTTAATAAAGATTGCTATCATTTTCTGAATTTAAAAACTATGAAATTTGGCCAATGCTGTCTGAGCACTCTGTTCTTCCTTTCCTATTCACTTAAAATCCTGAGAGAAAAGGTTAAATTTTGACATGCAGAGAGGAATGATAAGATTCTCTTATATACTTTACGAATGATAGCATTTTGAACAGGTAAACTCCACTGGCCTCCTTCAAGCTAACACCTAACATTTCATGGCCTGAGGCAAAAGTACAAATGGAGGGCTGTATGATAAAAGTCTAAATATTTAAGGTTATAAATCAAGCTAACAAGCTTTTAAATTATATGTTATCTGTCTCCTGTCTTAACAAATACAGCTTTGCAATGAGTAGGAAGGAGAGGTTCAAATTTAGAATTTTCTGTCACCTTACACTTTCATGCAAGAATCTAATTCTCTTTACGGGCCCATGACCTGCCCCTTTTCTCTTTTTATCCTGCTTCCACTCAGCACCACGTGTGTACTCACATGGGAACCTTAGCCTGCATGGCCAATTTCCAGCTATACTTCTAACCTCTGACAAAATGACCCCTCTGGTCTCCCTTGGGTCTAGGGGTATACACGTGTGTAATGAATTTCCCCTTAGGATCAGGATGGACTTAAGATCCCTGGAAGTAATTTCAGAGCCATTTAGATAGAGAATATGGGAGTTCCTGGCACCCAGAGAATGATCTATATAAAAGAATATGGGCTTTGGGTGTGCTAGACCCTGGGGCCTGGGGAGGGTTGTGACTGGAAGGAGATCAGTGTCTGTGGGCCTAGGACAGGGGACCCTCTTGCCTGAGTCTGAGTGATCTGGCTTTTTAAAACAGTGTCCCCCAGAAGTTGTGCCTAGGAAATCTACGAATGTGTGTGATGAAGACAGAGTTGGCGTTGTGATTTCTGCAAAGATAGGTATTCATATAATTCAAAAAGCAGTGTCAGAGACAGAAATGAATGCAAAAGCCTATGGACAGGGAATGAGCTATTTGTTCTTGATCTTCTTTATCATTTACCTTGATCAAAGTTTCAAGGTAACTTTGAATAGTGTTTATGAATAGTGATATTAATAAGACTGTACAAGAACTTACCTATTATTGGTAGAAGAATTGAGAATGAAACTCATAATTGTTGTGTCCTTGTCAAATGTCGTTTCTCCAGTTGTTGGGATCATAGAACTAGGCCATCAGATAGTCTGAGAAGCAGGTGGCTGTGATTAGTTCCTTAGGTAAACATTAATGTGGTCATCCCCGTATATGGGAGAGTTAAAGAGAGCTTTATTCACTTCTCTTGTTGGCCGTTGAAAATGGCTTTGGCTTCTCGTCACCAAATCCCAGCAGGTGCCAAAGTGCTGCAGGTTTCCACATTTAATACTGAAGTTTTCATCTGTAGAAATTCTTGTCATATACTGATCTGTCAGTGGAGTTGCTCATGTTTTGTATAATATAACCATCTCTGTCAGATTTCATGTTGACTTAGATTTACATTGTACTCACTTTATGTTTGAAAATATCTTTTCTTCACAATTGTAATAGTCATTTCAAAATTGGCTAGATTAAATTTAAGATAACTTGTGTGTGTGCTTAGGAAGTAAAACATGAGTTTAGATTTTGAAATTTTCATTTTTGGCACGCGTAGAGCAGGATGTGGCCTAGTTTCAAATGTTTATTTGAAACAAAAATTTAACTGGAATTGAATACTGTGCTTTCTGGGAGGGGTTCGTAAAATTTTTGACTGTGGTTATTTTTGCACCTAAAATATGTATTTCTACACTTCATCCAGAAATTAGCTTTTAATAATTTTAAAGGGATTACTGCCGAGCTTTTTTAAAAAGAAAAAAAAAAAAAAAGAAGGCAAGAAAGACTTTCTTCAAGGTGTTTGCACTTTGTATTTTCTGTTATCAATGAAAATATTCATGTAGTCAGAAAACTAATAGTTGGCATATCAATTTATTAGATATTAAGAAAATATGCTCTAAATCTCCATTTTCACATACTGTCAATAAACTTGACATAAAGAGAAATCTCCAATAAAAATACAAGTAATGAATATATGAAAAAACCTTTTGGGCTATTCTTTGGAATGTAGTCTTTAGTAGAGAAACATTATTTAATATTTCCCTTACTTTTTAATTATGCACTGACTCAGAGATATCAACAAAAAGAAGAGCAAAATTTTTGAGTGCGTACCATATGCACGTGTGTGTGTTTGTGAGGCACTGTCCTAAGCACTTTATGTGCATTATCACATTTAATCTTCACAACAACCCTAATGAAATCAGTGCCATTTTAATCCCTCTGTAACCAATGAGGAAACTGAGGCGCAGAGTCTCAGTGATTTGCCCATGATCACACAGTAGTATGTGGTGGAACTGAAATTTGAATCAGTCACTGATTTTCTTCATATTGCCCTTGGAAAGTTATGGAATTTATAAAGCATGATAACCTGACACTGGAAACATTTTATGTGCAGAAGTAGTGAGTAGAATAGTAGTTGTTCATTTTTAAATAAAATTCTGGATTTATAAAGAGGCACCAGACTTAGAAGAGGGAGACTAGGTTCTGGTCCTAGTTTTGCCATTGACTGGCTGTGTGGTGTTGAACAAGCCATCTCACTCTTTCTTGAGCTTCAGTTTCCTCATTTATAAAATATGGAGAGTAATATTGTTTCACAGAGTTGGTAGCAGATGAAATTAGATACTGTGTAGCCTATTTTCTTCATAATAATTTTAAAAACATAGGCAGATATAGAAGACAAATTTCCTGCCCTCCTTCCTCCTCTGTCTCTGAGCCTCAGATTTCAGTGAAAAAATGGGAGCGTTTAGCCAGATGGCATCACAGTTTTCTAGTGTCTCTGTAAAACTGTGGTTACCACAAAAATTGCAGCTTCTTCTGAAAGTCCATTATTTCATTGCAACTAATTTAATAACCAGTTATTTCATTAAAACATAATCATGCATTTTGAAGACTGTATTTTTATAGTTATATTCATAGAACTATAGAGCTTAGAAAGAACTTAAAAGAATATCTACATAATTTAAAGTTCTAAGACAACTAGAAGTGTATCAGGGTTTTACAGAATCCTGTGTTAAGAGATTTTAACATAACCAGTTCTAAAGTTCATAATATTTGCAACCACAGATGTTCCTTTATCCCTTATCTAAACCTTCCTCACAAAATTTAAGTCTATTCTTAACTTGAGAGATATTCAGTGAAGCTGGGGCATACCTTAATTGAATTTAGCCAAGTCACTTTTCAATGTTTTTGTCTTCCTACTGAGAAAAGCTATTTTCTATCTTTTTTGTCATTTCTTTAACTTTCAGAGGCTTTCTGTTTTATCATATGTGGAGGCCCAAACTGATCAGTAAACATAAAGCAATAAGTATATCTTCCCGTTTCTTCATAGGTCTCATTAAAAAAAAAAAACTCAGCGTGTTTATAATAGAATACCAATATACTAATAATTTCTATGCTTATTCATTACTGTCATCGTTTTGGAGTTCTATATTATCATTTGTTCTCTGTATCTAAGTTTAGATTTTTATCCCAAAAGCCAATCTGGCGTCTAAACAACTCTAGAACATTGAAGTCATGTGCCTTTTCCCCAATTTAGTTAAAAGTCAACAAATAACAAGCAGGTAATATGGCATAGTTATAATTTATTAGAAAATGACAGGTAAGAATAAGCCCACATTTTTGTTACTCTTCAAGTAAGGATATCCTATATCCTGCCTGAAAAATGATGTTGCTAGAATGAGAGAAGTAGCATATTCTTCAAATTATTCATTCAGTATGTTTTGATGTGACACCATGTAGGTGATACTAAGTGCCTTTAAAACAAAACACCTAAGAACTGGTTTGTGTGTATATTAACCATGGCCTATGTTCAGATGGAAAAGAGTGCATGTGATGTATATCTATACACAAATCAACAGTATTTGTTGGGGTGTTTTCACTATAAATATCATTTGTACTTAATAGAGCATAGCACATATTTTGCCTACTCATCAAGAATGAATATAAAAATCTTTGAAAATTTCTACTTAAGGATAATTAAAATATACTTTAATGATACCAGATATTCAGCCTAGGGTTATGAGACTTAAACAAATATGTGAAATACATTAAATATACCCGTAAGTAGTCTTGTGTATTTCTACCACCACAACCAAAGTCTGGGGTGTCAGATGACTGCGCTTCACTTAGCACTGAGTGTAACCACCATAATGGGCGTAGACACTTCTAAAGAACTGCTTAGCATTTGGAAAGCTGTGCTTGTAGAATATGCATACGTATGCTACAGTTAGAAGAAAAAAATTGCACGGTGTACCAAGAGGGTGTGTCATGAAGGAAAACTGTTTTTATCAGAGAGGTTCAATTGTATGAGTCCAAAGAAAAAATGTATTTTAAAGCACTAGGAATTATAATGTATACTGTAAAAAGGAAAAACACAGTTGCTGAAAATCAGCTAAGGAATACTATTTCAGCCATTTCAGTTTGTATTAGGGAATTCTGTAGCGAAGCCACAGGGCAAGGATTTTATTATGCTGCTGTTCCATACATTTATCCCTTTGAGTGTATGTTAACTGTAAGCTATAAATTACTTGCCTTTACAGATAGCTATTGTAACTCTAAAGATGAAATGCAAAGTCAGCACTGTGGTCTTTTTTTTTTTTTTTAAGGAAAGATTTCACCTCAAAGTGTAATTGATTTTCCTCTTCCAAAGTATTTATTTTTATATTTACACATGTATTTTAATGTGCATGTATACCTTATTTTTATATCAATGCACACAATAGAGTGTTGAAACATGATCTCACTAATTCAGTAATACTACACACTTCAGTAACATTGTTGTTCTGCAGTTCTGCAATATACATCATTTTTGTGAGAACCCTTCTTCGTGTTCCCCATAGTCATGTCTGTTTATTGAAGAGAAGGATAGCTGAGAAAAAGGAGAGCAGAGAGAAAAATGGCTTTATATTGAGACAGAACAGTGTAGGGGTTCACGAATACAAATTCATAAACTCACATATATTTTCCTGTTTTTCTTATTGGATCCAGTAAAATTGGACTACAATGTTCTTCCAAAGGTTTTGAATATATATTTAAATAGATTAAGACTAAATGGGCACTATACTCTCTTTTTTAGAACTGTAATTGATAGAGATATAGCAGACTTTGGTCTTATAAGAATAGATAATTGAAAAACAGTTTGATTTCTTAATTTTTACATAGATCATTTTCAGGCAAGTGCTTAATACTTGCTGCAACCTTCACTTTAAGGCTGCATTTGATGTATCCGTGTTGAAAATGTAATTTATTAGAATATAGAAGAAACATAGCCTTGGTAGTTAAGTATTAGGGTCCTTCAAAGAATTAAAGTTTCTCAAAATAGAGCATAATCTACCAAATAACCAAGAGACACATGGAGAGACTCTATGCAAATAGGATTTCTTCTAGAAGCATTTCAATTGCCATAATAGCTTTTCCATTGTGGGTCTAGAGTGTGTGTTTCCAACAGTGTAATAACTATTCCTAATCTTCACCCAGCCATAAGTGTGCTCTCTACAACCCTGACAGTCATACTGTTGAACCTACCATCTGCTAAGAAACAAGCGTCCAGACCTGCATGAGTTGAAATAATGCAATCAGGTAAATGGAAGGAGACCTCAGATTCAATGATTTTGAATGAGACAGTATTTGAAAAACAGGAAGTATTTTCCTGAGTTCTGTTATGAGAGAAGGAATATTTTGAACCTAGAACATCTGGGATAATTTAGGGTTTTTAGATAAAGAAATTTTTACTGAGCTCTAAGGTAGTAACAAATTATATTTATAAAGAATAAATAAAGGATTTATAAAGGATATTACTGGTATGGAAGTAATTGATTTAGGTTTAGGAAACACTGCTTCCTGTCCAGATGAATTAATCACTGATGAAAAACAGTACTACAGGATACTTATCCGAAGCTCAATTATACTTGGCTGCTTTCTATCAGGGAAATCACAGGCTAGAGTGAAATTGACAAAGTTGGGGATTTGTCTCAGGACATGCCTCTCACAAACATCAGAAGCCCAGAGAGGGAACTTCAATATGGCGGAGAAGTAAGACGTGGAGATCACCTTCCTCCCCACAAATACATCAAATATACATCTACATGTGGAACAACTCCTACAGAACACCTACTGAATGCTGGCAGAAGACCTCAGACCTCCCAAAAGGCAAGAAATTCCCCACATATCTGTGTAGGGCAGAAGAAAAAAGAAAAAACAAAGACAAAAGAATAGGGACGGGACCTGCACTTGTGGGTGGCAGCTGAATAAAGAAAAAAGAATGAAAAGAATTGAGGACAGTCTCAGAACCTCTGGGACAACATTAAATGCACCAACATTTGAATGATAGGGGTCCCAGAAGAAGTGAAAAAAAAAGGGACTGAGAAAGTATTTGAAGAGATTATAGTTGAAAACTTCCCTAATATGGGAAAGGAAATAGTCATCAAGTCCAGGAAGCACAGAGAGTCCCATACAGGATAAATCCAAGGAGAAACATGTGAAGACACGTATTAATCAAACTATCAAAAATTAAATACAAAGAAAAAATATTAAAAGCAGCAAGGGAAAAACAACGAATAACATACAAGGGAATCCCCATAAGTTTAATAGCTGATCTTTCAGCAGAAACTCTGCAAGTCAGAAGGGACTGGCAGGACATATTCAGGGTGATGAAAGGGAAGAACCTACAACCAAGATTACTCTACCCAGCAAGGAACTCCTTCAGATTCAACAGAGAATTAAAACCTTTACAGACAAGCAAAAGTGAAGAGAATTCAGCACCACCAAACCAGCTTTACAACAAATGTGAAAGGAACTTCTCTAGGCAGGAAACACAAGAGAAGGAAAAGACCTACAATAACAAACCTAAAATAATTAAGAAAATGGTAATAGGAACATACATATTGATAACTACCTTAAATGTAAATGGCTTAAATGCTCCAACCAAAAGACATAGACTGGCTGAATGGATACAAAAACAACACCCATATATATGGTGTCTACAAGAGACCCATTTTAGACCTAGGGACACATACAGACCGAAAGTGAGGGGATGGAAAAAGATATTCCATGCAAATGGAAATCAAAAGAAAACTGGAGTAGGAATTCTCATATCAGACAAAATAGACTTTAAAATAAAGACTATTACAAGAGGCAAAGAAAGACACTACATAATGATCAAGCGATGAATCTAAGAAGAAGATATAATAATTGGAAATGTTTATGCACCCAACCTAGGAGTACCTCAATACATAAGGCAAATGCTAACAGCTATAAAAGTGGAGATCAACAGTAACACAGTAATAGTAGAGGGCTTCAACACCCCACTCTCACCAATGGAAAGATCATCCAAAATGAAAATAAATAAGGAAACACAAGCTTTAAATGATACATTAAACAAGATGGACTTAGTTGATATTTATAGGACATTCCATCCAAAAACAACAAATACACTTTCTTCTCAAGTGCTCATGGAACATTCTCCAGGATAGATCATATCTTGGGTCACAAATCAAACCTAGGTAAATTTAAGAAATTTGAAATTGTATCAAGTATCTTTTCCGACCACAATGCTATGAGACTAGATATCAATTACAGGAAAAAGTCTGTAAAAATTACAAACACATGGAGGCTAAACAATATACTACTAAATAACCAAGAAATCACTGAAGAAATCAAAGAGGAAATCAAAAATACCTATAAACAAATGACAATGAAAACACAACGACCCAAAACCTATGGGATGCAGCAAAAGCAGTTCTAAGAGGGAAGTTTACAGCAATACAATCCTACCTCAAGAAACAAGAAACAAACAACTTAACCTTCCACCTATAGCAATTAGAGAAAGAAGAACATAAAATCCCCAAAGTTAGCAGAAAGAAAGAAATGATATAAAGATCAGATCAGAAATAAATGAAAAAGAAATGATAGCAAAGATCAATAAAACTAAAAGTTGGTTGTTTGAGAAGATAAACAAAATTGATAAACCATTAGCCAGATTCATCAAGAAAGAAAGGGAGAAGACTCAAATCAATAGAATTTGAAATGAAAAAGGAAAAGTAACAAGTGACACTGTAGAAATATAAAAGAACAAGAGAGATTACTACAAGCAACTATATGCCAATAAAATGGACAACCTGGAAGAAATAGACAAACTCTTACAAAAGCACAGCCTTCTGACTGAACCAGGAAGAAATAGGAAATATAAACAGACCAATCACAAGCACTGAAATTGAAACTGTGATTAAAAATCTTCCAAAAAACAAAAGCCTAGGACCAGATAGCTTCACAGGTGAATCCTATCCAACATTTTGAGAAGCGCTAACACCTATCCTTCTCAAACTCTTTCAAAATATAACAGAGGGAGGAACACTCCTAAACTCTTTCTAGGAGGCCATCATCACCCTGATACCAAAACCAGACAAAGATGTCACAAAAATAGAAAACTACAGGCCAATATCACTGATGAACATAGATGCAAAAATCCTCAACAGAATACTAGCAAACAGAATCCAGCAGCACATTAAAAGGATCATACACCATGATCAAGTGGGGTTTATCCCAGGAATGCAAGGATTCTTTAATATATGAAAATCAATCAATGTGATACACCATATTAACAAATTGAAGGAGAAAAAGCACATGATCATTTCAATAGATGCAGAGAAAGCTTTCGACAAAATTTAACACCCGTTTATCATAAAAACCCTCCAGAAAGTAGACATTGGGGGAACTTACCTCAACATAATAAAGGCCATATATGACAAACCCACAGCGAACATCATTCTCAGTGGTGAGAAACTGAAACCATTTCCACTAAGATCAGGAAGAAGACAAGGTTGCCCACTCTCACCGCTATTATTCAACCTAGTTTTGAAAGTTTTAGCCCCAGCAATCAGAGAAGATTAGGAAACAAAAGGAATCCAGATCGGAGAAGAAGAAATAAAACTGTCACTTCATGTCACTGCAGATGACATGATAGTATACATAGAGAATCCTTAAGATGCTACCAGAAAAATACTAGAGCTAATCAATGAATTTGGTAGAGTAACAGGATACAAAATGAATGCACAGAAATCTCTTGCATTCCTATACACTAATGATGAAAAATCTGAAAGAGAAGTTAAGAAACATTCCCATTTACCTAGGATAAAGAATAAAATCCCTAGGAATAAACCTACCTAAGGAGACAAAAGACCTATATGCAGAAAACTATAAGACACTGATGAAAGAAATTAAAGATGATATAAACAGTTGGAGAGATACACCATGTTCTTGGATTGGAAGAATCAGTATTGTGAAAATGACTATGCTATCTACAGATTCAGTGCAATCCCTATCCAACTACCAATGGCATTTTTCACAGAACTAGAACAAAAAATTTCACAACTTGTATGGAAACACAAAAGACCCCAAATAGCCAAAGCAATCTTGAGAAAGAAAAACGGAGCTGGAGGAATCAGGCTTCCTGTCTTCAGACTGTATTACAAAGCTACTGTAATCAAGATAGTATGTTACTGGCATGAAAACAATTAGAGAACAATGGAACAGGATAGAAAACCCAGAGATAAACCCACGCATCTCTGGTCACCTTATCTCTGATAAAGGAGGCAAAAATATACAGTGGAGAAAAGACAGCCTCTTCAATAAGTGGTGCTGGGAAAACTGGACAGCTACATGTAAAAGAATGCAATTAGAACACTCCCTAACACCATACACAAAAATAAACTCAAAATGGATTAAAGACCTAAATGTAAGGCCAGACACTATCAAACTCTTAGAGGAAAACATAGGCAGAACACTCTGTGACATAAATCACAGCAAGATCCTTTTTGACCCACCTCCTAGAGAAATGGCAATAAAAACAAAAATAAATGGGACCTAATGAAAATTAAAAGCTTTTGCACAGCAAAGGAAACCATAAGCAAGACAAAATGACAACCCTCCGAATGGGCAAAAATATTTGCAAATGAAGCAACTGGCAAAGGATTAATCTCTAAAATTTACAAGCAGCTCATGCAGCTCAAAATCAAAAAACAAACAACCCAGTCCAAAAATGGGCAGAACGTCTCAATAGACATTTCTCCAAAGAAGATATACCGATTTCCAACAAACACATGAAAGAATGCTCAACATCACTAATCATTAGAGAAATGCAGATTAAAGTTACAATGAGGTGCCACCTCACCCTAGTCAGAATGGCCATCATCAAAAAATCTACAAACAATAAATGCTGGAGAGGGTGTGCAGAAAAGGGGACCCTCTTGCACTGTTTGTGGGAATGCAAATTGATACAGCCACTATGGAGAACAGTATGGAGGTTCCTTAACAAACTAAAAATAGAACTACCATACGACCCACAAACCCACTACTGGGCATATACCCTAAGAAAACGATAATTCAAAAAGAGTCATGTACCACAGTATTCATTGCAGCAGTATTTACAATAGCCAGGATGTAGAAGCAACCTAAGTGTCCATCGACAGATGAATGGATAAAGAAGATGTGGCACATATATACCATGGAATATTACTGAGCCATAAAAAGAAATGAAATTGAGTTATTTGTAGTGAGGTGGATGGACCTAGAGTCTGTCATACATAATGAAGTAAGTCAGAAAGAGTAAAACAAATACCATATGCTAACACGTCTATACGGAATCTTAAAAAAAAAAAAAAAGGTTCAAAGAACCTAGGACCAGG
The DNA here is from genome assembly GCF_008692025.1 of Phocoena sinus. Taxonomy (NCBI): domain Eukaryota; kingdom Metazoa; phylum Chordata; class Mammalia; order Artiodactyla; family Phocoenidae; genus Phocoena; species Phocoena sinus. The sequence goes on from NC_045771.1 coordinate 84,647,284, forward strand.
ACAGGAATAAAGACACAGATGTAGAGAATGGACTTGAGGACACAGGAAGGGAGAAGGGTAAACTGGGATGAAGTGAGAGAGTGGCATGGACATATATCCACTACCAAATGTAAAATAGATAGCTATTGGGAAGCAGCCACATGGCACAGGGAGGTCAGCTTGGTGCTTTGTGTCCACCCCTAGAGGAGTGGGGTAGGGAGGGTGGGAGGGAGACACAAGAAGGAGGAGAAATGGGGATATACGTGTATGTATAGCTGATTCACTTTGCTATATAGCAGAAAGTAACACACCATTGTAAAGCAATTATACTCTCATAAAGATGTTAAAAAAAATAAACTTGTGGAAAAAAAATACATCAGAAGCCCACTGAATATGAGAAGATTACAGACTTCTTTGCAGCCAGTAAAATGCAAGTGGAAAATTTGGGCCTTGAGACAGAAACTGAAGGGACAAAATAAGGAAAATGAGACACAGGCCAAATAAGCACTGGATAGTTGCTCTATACTAAACTTCTAAGAAAAAATATACTGGTGTAGAAACTAAACTCTCATTTGTGTAGTCTGCTTGGTGTCATTTCTGTTTGATTTAACAAAATAGTAAATTGAAATCTGTAGCTCTGTTTCCAATGATAGATTATTTGTAAATTAAATGTGTTTGTTTAAAGTTCCAATGTCAGAACTCTAATTAGATATTGTCGAAGGAAGGTATTTGAATTTAGTTGGAGCCTGCTGACTTTATTTCATTGCCATGTCCGATTAGTTGTGCTGGTTACCACATTACAATCAAAAAGTAGATAAGCTTAGAAAATCATATGACTGTGGCCTCATACAGAATAGTTAAGTGACTATTTCTCACCCCAAAATATATGTATTAACGAGGTAAAAAGAAAACAAAGTTTAAAATCACATGGACAAAAATGTGTGGCAATAATTTTCTGTTGTGATAGGTAAGGACATTCGTAGCATAAAAATAGGGGAAGATATTGGGGAAGAAAGTTCAGATATTTGATTATCTAAAAATTTAAAACTACTTTATATAGAAACATAAAGTATTTTATATAAAATATCATAAATGACATCCTGAAATAAGATATTTGCAATAAATAGGATAGCTTAAAAGCTAATATACTTAATATATGGTGAATAATTTTAAATCACAAAATGATATACACCCCAAGAAGGGCAGGAGTGAGGGAGGATGAGTGAAAGGCATGAAGAAACAACTCATAAAAACAAATAAAAATGATTTTTTAAATTAGCAAACAAAGAATTGTTAATAAAAACAAGTGTGTGATCATTATTACCTATCAGATTAGTAAAGATCAAGACGTGTTAGTGCTAAATACTGATTGGAGTATGGTGAGATCAATGCACATGTGCATCAACTCCAGGGAGGGAGTTTAAAGTGATTTTTGGAAATCAGCTTAAAGATATTCACATTTTTTTAACCCAATAACCGTAAATCTAGGAAGCCTACTTATGGAAATAGAATTATATGTAAATATTGATATAAAACTATTGCAGTAAAAGACTAATATCAACTTAAATTTTAATAGCAGGGAGGGTGTTAAATTAAAACAGGAAAATTTAAGCAACTATTAATAATTTTAAAGATAATTTAATGACATGAAAATATGTTCCTGTTGTATGAAAACAGAATAAAATCTGTTATGTCAATTTTATTTTTAACATATATTAACACATGTGCATATATAATCTATGTACTTATATTTATAGATACTAAAATAAAATAAGCAGGAATTATAAATAATTGATAACTCCTGAAAAGTGTATCATGTGGATCAGTGTTCTAATTTTCAAATTTAATAAAACTCATAATATATATTACTGTTGTAATTTAAAAATAAAGAAAACATTATTAGAAGAATAAGAGTAGTATTTTATTTACATCTTTACTAGGGCATAAACAAATCACTTTAATTCACATTCTAATTTCTGTCACTTTTGAACGTTCTTATAATTTTAATTCATAAAATGCACTTAAAGATATCAACCTTCAAAGTGTCCCATTTAGTGCATGTGCAATGTGACTGTATCTTCCAGGTCAGTGCTGTCAGTTTTAAGAAGCATAATATGTATGAATTCTGTGAATAATGTTCATTGAAGAGTAAGCCTTTTATAATAGAAGTAATTTCCATTGGGCCCTAAATTACCACTTCTTATATTTCATAGTTTGTTCACTAATGTTGAATTCTTTGTGGTAGAGACTTTAATTTTCTTCCTATCCAGTGGTAATTAGTGTAATATGGGTAATTAGGGTAATCTTCACACCCATAAAATATTAATTGTCATAGTTATAATTAATTCTCAATTTCAAATTGGAGCTGTGTATGGCCACTAGAAGCTTCATGCAATGGTACACAGTCTCATTTCCTCAGCAGCAGTCTTTCTCAATAACTGAATTATATTGAGTATCATCTAAAGAATGAACCTAAGAACAAATACTTCCTTAAATTTTGGATCCTAAGCACATTCCTTGCCTCTCCCTAGCCAGGCAGATTTTCTTGGTCAACAGGCAGTTCTCCCTGAGATGATTCAGCACCTGATTTTCTTCCATCCTATGGCTCCGCCACCACTGGGACTTCGCTTTACTCTGTATCCATCAGGTAGATGGAAAAAGAGAGCATGGAATGGGCAGACACTTTCTAAAAGCACAACCTGGAAGGGACACCCAGTTTTATTGCTATGGATGAATTGCATGGCTAGACCTAACTATAAGGGATGTTGGCAAGATGTAATCTAGTTGTGTGCCCAGGCAGGAAAGGAAGAAGATTTTTGGTGAAAGCTAGCAGTCTATGATAATTCATAGGATAGAGACAACTAAGTACATACAATTGGAAAAGGTCAATAGATGCCTCTGTACAGGCTTTTCTATAGAGCAATATCTGTAGATTCATAGTTTAATCTATATTTAGACAATCTCTTTTGTTCATTCATTTAGTCATTCATTCAGCAATCTCTTCACGTTGAGTAGTCTGCATAGCTGCTCTAGAGTATATGAAGAAAGGTGTGAGAAAAACGTACTTGAATGCATGAAACAAATAGGATCTAACTGCAAGTAACATAGACTCACACACCTAATTTTATATTGAGGTTTTTATCTGTATATCCTGAAGAAATTAGAAATAATGGAATGTTTATGGCATATGAAAATTATCTTAATAAAAGTGGCTAAATGTAAATGGAACCTTGATGGAATTACAGAACTTTGGTTTTTAGAGATGAGGATAGGAGATGACATTCTAAACACGAGGAGTCATGTGAGTCATTGTACATTGTACAGTGTCAGCACAGAGCTCTTTGGAGAATGGGGAAGTCAAATCATAGGACATGTTCATCAGAATGTGTTTCTGTACCTCTGTGTCACATTGTGGATGATGAGACTTTCCTGTTTTACCACTGTTTTCAGATACCAGTCATAAGCCTTCTGAAAACCATCATTCTACACAGATTCATAATCATTATCAAATTCTCTGTCAAAATTTTATACCTCTGATTATATTATTTCACACAATTACTATTTTATATTCATTGTATAATTACATGGGTTTCTGTTTAACAGCTGTTTTCTTCTCCTTTTATCCCAGATAAAATTCTTAAATACTGTATCTCACTTCTACATTTATTTCTGAGAAGAGATGGCTTTCTCTAATTAGCCTTTACTATTTTTTTCTTTAAACTTTGGGCTAATTTTTTGTAATCTACTCAGAGAACCTGGACCAATCGATTGCAATGGCATTTTTTTCAACTAAATATTATCAAACCTAAGAAGCAGATAATGTCTATGCTCCAGAGAGTACTATAGCTATGACTGATGTTTTTCTTAAAATTTCACATTACTGTCTATTCAGAAAATTGAAGTGCTAAAAATTAAAATCATAAATTGTTCAGAACAATTTATATTTTTAATACTATATGTTCTTCAAAAGACTTGTCTTTACAGTCTGAAAGAAGTTGTATGTTTTAACTTTTATTGGGGGCCTTAGAAATTTAGTTTGCTTCCATTCTAGAAAAATAAAATCAATGAGAAGTGAGAAAGAATTGTTTTGAGAGTGTATGGTGACAACTTTCTAACATTAAAAACAAATACTGCCATTTAAAGCAGTTCTGTTTCAACAAGATCAGTGTGATTACTGTTTGTAGAATAAAGAATTGGGGCATGGCATGGCCTCAGTAAGGAGGCTGTGCAAGGGGCTGGCTGTATGTATGAGACACTCTAGTCCACTAATTTGAAATGCAGCAGTCCCCCGCCAGGGATGTTATCCTCCAGTGGATGCCTTAAATTGCGAATAGTACCAAACTCTGTGTGTGTGTGTGTGTGTGTGTGTGTGTGTGTGTGTGTATGTTTTTCTTAGACATACATACCTAGGATAAAGTTTGATTTATAATTTAGGCATAGTAAGAGACAATCCAAATGGCCAGCGTCACTATTCTGGCATTTTAGGGCCATTGTTACGTAAAACAAGGGTTACTTGAACATACACTGCAATACTGTGGTAGTAGATCTGATAACACAGACTGCTACTAAGTGACTAACAGGCAAGATAAGCTGGTCAAAGGGACGATTCACATTCCAGGAGGGACGGGGTGGGACTGCTTGAGATTTCATCATGCTGCTTAGAACAGCGTGCAATTTAAAACTTATGAATTCTTTATTTCTGGAATTTCCCACTTAATATTTTTGGACAGGTAACTGAAACTGCGGATAAGTGGAGGACAACTGTACCTACTTTATAATTGTACATTGAAAACCATTTGCTCTCTGTACTGTAAATATGTATCTTTGTACAGGATTTGATTCATGGTATATCACATATGTCTAAAATATGTCAGAAATTCTTGTCAGAAGTAACAGGTTACCAGTTTTATAGTATGCAACGACATCCTACTTAGAATTGACAACCAAGTAATAGGAATAAACAGAAATCAGCATAGCCAGGTGGATTACCTGTGATAATTATTCTCTATTAACTCACTCTTATTTCTACCTACATATATCATTTGCAGGGGCACTAGCACATAATCCAAGTGCAGGGAAACAGAGCAAGCTCTTCTTCCAGTGAATGTCAGCATAGATCACAAGGGATATGAGCACAGGGGCCTGACACTGTTAGCTCTCATGCCCAGGAGAGCTTACTCAAATTGGGCATATAAGAATTAGACCCATGTCTGGGTCTAACTCCAGGGAAAGAGTCTGCAGGGAACCAGATGAGGACCCTTGTCACCTCCCACCCACCTTCATTCTGGACTGGGGAACAAGTGTGTGACTCTAAGTCTTAGTAAAGAATTCTTTTGTAAGAATGACCTGGGAAGTTCAAACATGCAGGCTGGACATATACAGTAGGGGTTTTAAGTAAGATGGCTCCAACTTGATGATCATTAGCTCTTTAAGCTGGTCACAGAAAAATGATCCCATCTGAAGGCCATGCTCCGTAGTAGCTCTGTAGATAACCAGGCCTGGCTCTGTTTTTCTTAGGCTTCAGGAGAAGCAAAGCATAAAAGTTACATCTCTGACATCTGCATCATTTTGGGAGAGCAGGAACTGACCATATTTTGTCACCAAAACAGTAAAATGTGGCCAGGTAAAATACTCTCAGACATTCAACTTGTTAGAGGAGGGCAGTAGGGTATTCAAGTAACAAAATGCCATTACATTTGTCTCAGAAAGTAAATTATGTATAACTGATTCACTTTGCTGTATACCTGAAACTAACACAACATTGTAAATCAATTATACTCCAATAAAATTTTTAAAAAGAAAGTAAATAATTTATTAGTGTGAAACAAACAAAGTTTGTGGGATTTCCAAGAAAAGGAAGCAAACTTTCACATGTGGCAAGAAATTTACTTACAAATGTTAATATACTGAAATTGATGTAATTATGTTTAGTATAGGTATGTAAGAATGAGAATTGTCTTTTCTGGCTTTTTTCCAGCTATATTTTAATTTCTTATGAAAAATCATTTATAACATTAGTTTACTATCCCAGTATAGCCGTACCAAAGGATAATTAAAACATTATAGAATTCTGATTTTTCTGAAAATTAGGAATTGATTTTGTTTTACCTAGATGAATCATGGCATGAAAAGGAGAGGAATGAGAAAGCTAGTTTTAAAGAAAAAATGCTTTGCAAGAATCTCTTTTTTTCTTAAACATTGGGTGCTCTCTTTGGTAATTACCATTTTACTTACACAGCTTGTCTGATGCAAAGTTCTTAGATGTTACTGGAGCCTATTATTACTGGATTCTACCATTTAAATCTTTATAATAATCAGCAAAATGGGAGAATACAACTTTGCTGCTATTTAATGAAACAAATTTCAACTTCCAACACACTCTGCAGTAATTTAAAGATTATGGTCAAGTTTCCCAGCCAAGCAGATACTGCAAATATTAGTAGCAAAAAAAAAAAGAAAAGAAAAAGGTTTGGGTATTATGTTTTTTGTTTGTTTGTTTTTTTTATGAAAGCCAATCTCTTCTCTACCTTAGTTTATATTATGTCTCTGTGTTGTGATTTGTGAAAGTGGAGGGAAGATGATTGTCATCAAGTTCTAGTAAAATATGTGTGTGTTAAGTCTGTTCTTTTCTCTGTCACCCATAGCCTTGGGTCTCTCGGCTCAACCTGAGAGAACTACTCAGCATGACCCTCATTCCTTCTTGAATTTAGAAAGTTGGAATCAGGCCTTGATAATGTTTGTCCCAAATAGAACTTAATAAAAATTGAGTGAAAGTAATCACTTTTAGCGTACTTTTTTTCCCACTTTATTTAAAATATTTCTTTTCCAAAAATTTTGCAGGAAGCCTAAGTTGGCCATAGTAACAATGAAGTCTAAAGCCAGTATACATTTTCTGTATGTCTTTCTGTTCTCTTTTTCGTTTCTTTTGAATCTTTGTATAATTTCCTATAAGCCACAAGACTACATTTTTTTTATTATTACATAACCTATATTTGCAAAATTTATGGATTATTTCTTTAAGCCAGCTCTCCCTACTTCCTCTAAGTACAGAAAAGAGCCTTGTTTGCACTCCTTTTCCAAATTATCAGAGGCATTTGGGCCTTATTCTGGTATCTTCATTCATTCATTCATGCATTCATTCAGGAAGTCAACTCTGACATCTCAATTCCTGGATGTTCTGAGGTCTCCCAAGTTTCTTTGTATGAAAAACTGTCAGGGATGAACAGGAGCCCTGCAAAAATTGTATATGGTATTAACATATCATAATTCCTGTACCTACACTTCCTATGTTGAATTTCATGTGTTCCTCACAGTAGGACGTTTGACAGATTTAGGATACTGTGAATTGGGCTGTTCATCCTGGGCCATAAGTCTCTGCAAAACTGAGATCTGTGAACTTGGAATAGAAAGTGTAGGTCATCACACACAGTGTAGTGTAGTTCTTTCTGCCAATTCAAGGCGGAGAGGTTGGAAGCATCCATCCTTACACATCTCTTACACTAAATGTTGCCCTTGCCAAGATTTTACTCCATTTTACCAAGACTTCCTTGGCATGAGTTATGCCTTGAGTTTGCAAAACTTATGCTTTGAAGTGTAGGAAGTGGGGATTGTGCTGAACTCTGCCCTGAGATCAAAATCTTTATGGATGGTGCTTTGATTTAGTTATTGCCACACACCTTAGTTATAGAAAGACCATTTTTCCAGCTCCTTCCAAAATTCTCACTTTGCCTTTTGCTTTTTTTTAAGATTTTTATTTTTTTTTTCAAGCATTTTCCTTTTATGTGTATAAGGCTCATCTTTAAAAATTTTTTTTAATCAGAGTATAATTGATTTACAACGTTGTGTTAGTTTCTGCTGTACAGCAAAGTGTATCAGTTATACATATGTCCAATCTTTTTTAGATTCTTTTCCCATATAGGATATTACAGAGTATTGAGAAGAGTTCCCTGTGCTATGCAGTAGGTCATTATTAACTATGTTATGTATAGTAGTGTGTATATGTCAATCCCAGTCTCCCAGTTTATCCCTCCCGCCAACCTCCGGTAACCATAAGTTTGTTTTCCACATCTTTGACTCTATTTCTGTTTTATAAATAAGTCATTTGTACCATTTTTTTAGATTCCACATATAAGTAATATGATATTTGTCTTTCTCTGTCTGACTTAACTTCACTCATTATGACAATCTCTAGGTCCCTCTATGTTGCTGCAAATGGCATTATTTCATTCTTTTTTATGGCTGAGTAATAGTCCATTGTGTATATGTACCACATCTTCTTTACCCATTCCTCTGTTGATGGACATTTCAGTTGCTTCCAGGTCCTGGCTATTGTAAATGGTGCTGCAGTGAACACTGGGGTGCATGTATCATTTCAAATTATGGTTTTCTCTGGATATATGCCCAGGATTGGGATTGCAGGATCATATGGTAGGTCTATTTTTAGTTTTATAAGGAGCCTCCATACTGTTCTCCGTAGTGGCTGTACCAATTTACATTCCCACCAACAGTGTAGGAGGGTTCCCTTTTCTCCACACCCTCTCCAGCATTTATTGTTTGTAGACTTTCTGATGATGGCCATTCTGACCAGTGTGAGGTGATACCTCATTGTAGTTTTGATTTGCATTTTTCTAAGAATTAGTGACGCTGAGCAGCTTTTCATGTGCTTTGTGGCCATCTGTATGTCTTCTTTGGAGAAATGTATCTTTAGATCTTCCACCCATTGTTTGATTGGATTATTTGTTTCTTTCATATTGAACTGCATGAGCTGTTTGTATATTTTGGAGGTTAATCCCTTATCAGTCGCTTTATTTGCAAATGTTTTCTCCCATTCTGTGGGTTGTCTTTTGTTTATGATTTCCTTTGCTGTGCAAAAGGTTTTAAGTTTAATTAGGTCCCATTTGTTTATTTTTGTTTTTGTTTTCATTACTCTAGGAGGTGGATAAAAAAAAGATCTTGCTGTGATTTATGTCAGAGTGTTCTGTCTATGATTTCCTCTAAGAGTTTTATAGTATCTGACCTTACATTTGGGTCTTTAATCTATTTTGAGTTTATTTTTGTGTATGGTGTTAGAGAGTGTTCTAATTTCATTCTTTTACATGTAACTGTCCAGTTTTCCCAGTAACACCTATTGAAGAGACTGTCTTTTCTCCATTGTATATTCTTGCCTCCTTTGTCATAGATTAGGTGACTGTAGGTACATGAGTTTATCTCTGGGCTTTCTATCCTGTTCCATTGATCTATATTTCTGTTTTTGTGCCAGTACCATACTGTTTTGATTATTGTAGCTTTGCAATATAGACTGAAATAAGAGCCTGATTCCTCCAGCTCCGTTTTTCTTTCTCAAGCTTTCCTTGGCTTCGGCTGTTTTTGTGTTTCCATACAAATTGTAAAATTTTTTGTTCTAATTCTGTGAAATTATTTTCTAATTTCTAACAGATTTGTTAACAAATTTTCTAATTTTGTTCTAATTCTCTGACTTTTCTTGACAACCTTTTATATATCAATGTCTTCATCATCTCATATAGAAAAATAAAACTTCCTTGATTTAATTTGTGACCACAGTTCATAACTGACTTCTGAATAGCTATGATTCCTGTGGTTGTTTAATTTGCTTTACTGTTTCATTCAACCAAGACATACATTTTTCCATTGAATGGTTTATGTCACTTTATCTACAAAATTCTAAAACTTTTCATATGGAGAAGACCATACTTGGAATGAGTCATGCAGAGTTGCCTTATCTTTGAAGAAAAGAAGGCTGTACCTGAAGACTTTGTTCTGCTCAGTACCTTCCATTCATAGAAGAATCGTGTTGTGAGTTTCTGATTCTTCTAGTCAGTCAGACATGCTTAGGAGTCATGTTACCCCAGACTTAAAAATGCAAATCTATCTTATCTTACCTTCATTGTAGTATCCCGACCACTGGACATGGAATTTATACTTATTACATTAAAATATAAGATCCATGAGAACCTCATACAGTTTTGTTCATGAACATTTCCTAACTGCCTAGAATAGTTCCTGTCACCTACTAGGTGCTGATATATATTTGTGGAATGAGTGACCTCTTCCAAGCATTTGAATCTCAGTTTTCTGTAGGAGTCTGCCCTTGCTTCTCACTCTATCTCTCAGTGTCTAAGCTGCTGGAACCATGGATATAGCTCCAAACCCATGAAACCCAGCCCTATTCCTGCCAGCCCTAGGCCTATGGAGAGTAAAAGGAAATTCAGATGGGAACTTATTTCTCCTCCCCATTAAATACACTAAGATTATTTTCATTCATACAGAATCCATTGCAATTTTTAAGCCAAATATAGTGAATTATTTCTAGCTTGGTTGGAAAGAAACATCTTAAAATATGGGAGAAAGTTATAATTTTTCTCAAAATGATTGGGAAAGAAAGAATTTCTGATACATTTAATTTTTAAAATAGAAAAATGCTATCTATATATGCATTATTTTAAGACATCCTTTGTGGTATGGTGTTAGCTACCCAACAATTAATAAAGACAAGATAGGAAAGGCAAGCACCAAAAAGGCAATATGATACAAAATAATAGCAGCACATTGATAGGTTAATGTTCTTCTCTTTCAAGTGATTTTTATTTTCACTTGATATTTGAGAAACTTGATTTTATTTACTAGGAAAGTTACAATTGAACTATTCTATAAGCAATTTGCGGCTATTTATTACCAATTTCTTCTATGGCATGCTGACCAGTATTTTTGAAATAACACAAATTTGAGATGATCCTGTATATCAGTCAATGTTGAAGGTAAACATATGGAATATTTTAATTTATTGATAATGATGTACGAGGATAGGAGATATGCACTTCATTTGTTAACACATTGGGTAACTTGATTATTCAATATGATTATGCAAAAACATCTGAAGTAATCTTTTTTTAAAATTTTATTTTTTTATACAGCAGGTTCTTATTAGTTATTTTATACATATCAGTGTATATATGAAGTAATCTTAAAGTTAAGTCTTTATTTTTAAAAAATCCCTATTTTAGTTCTTCAGTGAAAACTCTTCCAACGTATACAGTGAAACTCTAAAGTAATGTCTGAATTTCTAATAAGCATCCAGAATTTAAAATTCAAGAAGTTTTATCAAATTACTTTAAATTATTGGAAGGTTTTTTACATATTATAATAATGCTGTCATTGCTACAGTCCTCTTTTGAAATTATTATTATTTTATATTTGAACCTTGCTTTGGGTCAAGACTAGAAATGATTTTTTTAATGACTCGGTTTATGTGGTTCATAAAGTTGAATCTGATTTGATTACAAGACATATACAAGAAATTACTTTTTTAGTTAAGACTCTGATATAAGCCTGATTATTATTTTTCTTATTTTCCTTTTTCATAAAAGTGGAATTTAGAATGTACACTACATGACCTCCTGGTCTATGAAACTGTTTGCTTTTCTGTAAGATTCATTATTAAGTCAAAAGGTGAGGCAGGCCCTGTCTAAATATTCTTCTTATAAAATAAAAATGATTATCTTGATTGCATTTATATTTTTTATTTTACCATAATTTTAATATTTTCCTTTGAAAATGAGTTAACCCTTCAATGTCCAAGTAAGCATCAATTTACTCTCTAATGAACTAAGAATAACCTACTTGATAAAAGTCTCATGTTGTGCAGATGTCATTGTTAGATGACAGTAAGCTCAGTTTGCAGTTTTGTAAGTACGGACATATGGTGAGCTTTCTTTTTTGTCTGTATTGATGGATACTTGTGTATAGTTATTAATTGAGGTGTTACTGTAGTTTGAAAAGTGAATATGCTTAACTTACGTTAGCTTTTATTTGACTTAATAGATAGCTTAGGCATTCATCAACAATAAGGGTCAGAGGTTTAGGAGATGTGTCAGCATGTTGTAGCAAATTGAATGTTGCCGTAAGAAAAATGGATGATCTGAATAAGAGAGAATTATACCAGAACCAAAGGAAGAAAAAAACAAAACAAAACTATGATTATGGTCTGAATCTAGAAATGAAACTAGGCTGGATTCTAATTCCATAGATAGCCTAATTTCAAATTATATCTTTCTACATATAACATCATCTAATCAATGGGAAAACTATTATTTTAGTTTAGAGAAATGTTGTCATCATTAGTTATTATCTACAATATGATTTTTATACCTTTGATATTAAATGCTATAAATGATTCATATAAAAAGTGTTCAAAGTTTATAAATCAGATACTTTTAAACAATAAAAAATATTGGACTGTTACGGTTCTTGGTATGGTTTGTTTTCTGAAAAATATTTCAAAATTTTCATCACATTTCAGATTTTGAAAAAAGAAAGAAAAAGAAGCAAATAAGGAAGAAGAAGGGGAAAATATCTAAGCCCACAGAAAAATTAGAGTATATTCTTCTATGAACGCTGGCCAATTTTATACATGCTCATAGGTGGATACTGAAGGGTAAAGTTTAAATTTGAAATTAAATTATTTAAAGCCAGACATATATACAGTGGGATATTCAGCCATAAAAAGAAATGAAATTGAGTTATTTGTAGTGAGGTGGATAGACCTAGACTGTCATAGAGAGTGAAGTAAGTCAGAAGAGAAAAACAAATACAGAATGCTAACACATATAGAATCTTAAAAAAAAAAAAGTTTCTGAAGAAACTAGGGGCAGGACAGGAATAAAGATGCAGACATAGAGAATGGACTTGAGGACATGGGGAGGGGGAAGGGTAAGCTGGGATGGAGAGAGGGGCATGGACTTATATACACTACCAAATATAAAATAGATAGCTAGTGGGAAGCAACTGCATAGCACAGGGAGATCAGCTCGGTGCTTTGTGTTCACCTAGAGGGATGGGATAAGGAGGGTGGGAGGGAGACGCAAGAGGGGGTAGATATGGGGATGTATGTATGTATAGCTGATTCACTTTGTTATACAGCAGAAACTAACACACCATTGTAAAGCAATTATACTCCAATAAAGACGTTAAAAAATTATTTAAAGCCAGTAGTTAAATTTAGCACGTAAGATGACTATAATAAAAAGGAGAATGTAGAAGAGAAAAAAATTCTAATACCAGGGAATATGGGCCCAAACTCCAGAAGTAGAAAGAGGGGGCAGAATAGTTTCAGAAGAAATTATTTTGTTTAAAATAGTTTGTTCATGCAAACCACTGATGGTAAATAATGCTACTTTCAGAGCAGTGTTGATAATTCAGAGTTAGAAAATAGTAAACAAATTGTAATTCAGGTATATGATAGAAGGGATAAAGAAGTTGGACACCTAAGTGGTCATCAAAATCCTTGGAAGAACAAATGGTGGCAGAAGTGACTATGTGGCCTACCTAGAAAAGCAAGTGAAAAGTAGAAAAGTAAACAATTCTAGGAACAAGCAAATGTGGAAGTTCTACTGATGTAAAGAGAAGAGATAATTCCTACCCAGTTCTGAGGCTTACATTGTATGTGGAATCTCTGGACAGCAGAGAAGCTAAAGTCAGATGTTAGTGTCCCCTGAGTTCATGCTAACTAAATGAAAAACAGCAATAAAAATTGACGAGTGGTTTCTGGTGAAGTGAATACAGTTTTAAGAGTGAGATATCCTGGACTGTTTATATATGCGTGTATATACACATACATTTGTAAGTACACGTACAAAATAAGTATATACAAAAATAAACTAGTATAAACATTTTAAAATTATGTATTAACAATAATGTACAACTTAATTGCTTAGTGTTTTAAGTAGAAGTGCTTATCTCAAATTTTACTTACTGGCAAAATTTCTGGAAAGGGATTTGCCAGACAGTGTGAGTAGAGTTGTTTATTTCATAAACCTAATTACATGAGGAAATTAATGAAAAATATCAAGGCTGAATATGTTATTATGACATCTTAGAATAACCATGGCTTGGCTGTTCAGTCAGTTTGGCTGATTTAGAGTATCAGCCCCAACTGTTAATTAAGAAGAGTAACTCACTAAGTAAAAATAAATTTTTCTTTTTTTTTCTTTAACTTATTATAATGACCCTTGTTTGCTTTGGATCTACTGTCAATCACAGCCAAACTGTCTTATTATTATTATTTTTTAATCCCAAGGTACACTATTTGGTACTCTGAATTTTTGTGTAAGATTGTTAAAACAAATATTTCATTTCAAAATTTTAAATCCAGGTGGAACGTTTTTTAACCATTATAATGATTGTGGGTATAAGTGCATAGACAGCATCTCAACATTAATTTGTTAGATGCATCTCTATGTAATATCTTTCAGATATTCTTGTCAATTTTGACTTAACTATTCTGATTTTACTGATCAGTTTTAGAAATTTGCTTAGATTTTATACTCCTAGAATAAGTTATTATAAATCATGTTACTGTTGCTTTTGAGATCCCAGAGTTGGTGAGACAAAAATATAATAAGGTTATATATATTTTTCTACTGTGAAAATGCAGGTACTTTTATAAGGTCAAAAATAGGTAAGGGAAATAGAGATTTCTGTTGTGTCATGAGAGAGTACTTTTTTAATCCTTAGGACTATAGGTATTGTTAAATGCAATAGAGTAGGCTCTACCTTCACTAATTCTGTAATGTAAGTGTGAAAGAAAAATATTTTTAAAATCAAACATTAACTTAAATTTTAAGTCACTTTGCCTTAAAGCATTTTTATTATACTCAAACATTATTCCATTCTTGGTCCTGAAGGAGTATAATCCAAATTTACTAATGTTGTTAAGTAGTACTCTAGGTTAAGCACCTCCCTCCTTATTTTTTTTTATAACAGCCTTATACTTCTGCAGCCTTGAACATTATAGCTTCGGTAGGTACCTTACTGCCTTCTAGTCCATTACAGTATTCCATTTATTACACTTTATGTACACATGCTCTCTTGTACTACTGCAAACATTTTAGTGTGCTTAGATCTTTTAAAAGTTCCTTTAAACATGCTTATGACTACAATGCTATAAAGAAAATCATAAATAAAGGGGTTGTTAGTTTGTTTGAAACACCCATTTTCCTACAAGATTCCCTGTACATTTTTTTGTGCTAATTACCAGTTAATTTAATACAACTATACTTTCAAGAAGATACATAGTCACAGGGTCTAATGGGAAACTGTGAAATAATGTACTATTTAGATATTTGTGAAAAACTAGATTTCCCTCTGTATGAAAATGTTCAGCATGTTTCTCTAACTTTGAAGTTTCCATAGTTAATACAGATGAAAACTTTTTCATTCTACATATTATAAAAGGATAAAGTGCCCTAAGAGTTTCATTCATTCGTCATTAAACTTTGAAGACATTTAAAATGTTGTCAGCTTTTGGTTTGCTGTGTCATGCTAAGGAAGCATCCTTGTATCTCTCCTGTGCTAATCAGTTGATTATTTTGGCATTTGTCAAAATAAGCAGAGATTTTTTTTTCCTTTGACTTACTGGTGCTGGATTTTACTATTAGGAGATTTTCTAATATTAAACTGTCTTTGCATTCTTGGCCATGATGTAGTGTTTAATTTGAAAAATATAAATAGGTAAGACTATACTATAAATAAATGCAATCTTTGATTCTTCTGTTTTGGGATGTAAAGATTAAAATGAAATCAGAAATGAGTGAATTAGAGACATCACAATTTAATACATACTTTGTGTGGTAGAAATTATGTAATTACAAGCAATATGTACAGTTATTTCAATGATGGATTATATTTTACATTTTTTCAAAATGCTCTGTCATTCTCAGAGATAACTGTGGAAGGAAAGGATTAAATCACAGAAATTCATTAAAAGAATTTGTGGACCATGTACTACAGAAGAAAGCTTTTGCCTTTAGCAACATGACTGGGTATTTAAAAATCCTATTTTATACCTGTATTAATTATATTTTGATATTAGTTGAACTCTTCTTAAATATATTTTTTGAAATTTTTATTAGCCATATCTATGGTACTAATGAGAATTCTAGTTCAAATAAATAAAGAGAAGGCAATCTATGATTACTTTTTTTTTAAGTTAGAATTTAACTTTTATTTATTTAATTGGCATTCCCATTTCCCTCTAAGGAATCCTGTACTTTATCCATAGTGTTTTCCAAGCTATACTAAAGAACAATCTGATTATTTTCTGCTTAACTGTCTTCAATTACTCCCCATTTCCTACCAAGTGCCTCTTACTGGCATGTATTTGTAATCTGTTCCCCACCTTGCTCTTCTCCCCTCTTCTCCCTTCTTTAAAAAAATTTTTTTAAATTGAAGTATAATGGATTTACAGTGTTGTGTTAGTTTCAGGTGTACAGCACAGTGATTCAGTTATACATATGTATATATATCTAGTCTTTTTCAGATTTTCTTCCCCTTGTAGGTTATTATAAAATATTGAGTAGAGTTCCCTGTGCTATACAGAAGGTCCTTGTTGGTTTTCTATTTTATATATAGTAGTGTGTAGATGTTAGTCCCAAACTCCTAATTTATCCTTCCCTGCCCTTTCCCATTTGGGAACTGTAAGTTTGTTTTCTATGTCTCTGGGTCTATTTCTGTTTTGCATATAAGTTCATTTGTATTTTTTTTTTTTAGACTCCTAAAGGAAAACATAGAACATTCTTTGACATAAATAGTAGTAATATCTTTTTGGATCTGTATCCAAGAGTAATGGAAATAAAAACAAAAATAAACAAATGGGACCTAATTAAACTTAAAAGCTTTTGCACAGCAAAGGAAACCATAAACAAAACCAAAAGACCACCTACAGAATGGGAGAAAATATTTGCAAACGATGTGACCAACAAAGGATTAATCTCCAAAACATACAAACAGCTCATACAGGTCAATATCAAAAAAAACAAACAACCCAATCAAAAATTAGGCAAAAGACATAAATAGACATTTCTCCAAAGAAGACATACAGATGGACAAAAGGCAGATGAAAAGATGCTCAACATAGCTAATTATTAGAGAAATGTAAATCAAAATTACAAGGAGGTATCACCTCACAGCAGTCAGAATGGCCATCACCAAAAAGTCTACAAACAATATAAGCTGGAGAGAGTGTGGAGAAAAAGGAACCCTCCTACACTGTTAGTGGGAACGTAAATTGGTACAGACGCTATGGAGAGCAGTATGGAGGTTCCTTAAAAAACTAAAAATAGACCTACCATATGACCCTGTAATCTGACTCCTGGGCCTATGTCCCTAGAAAACCATCATTCAAAAAGACACACACACCCCACAGTTCATTACAGCACTGTTTTCGATAGCCAAGACGTGGAAGCAAGCAAAATGTCAGTCAACAGATGATTGGATAAAGGTGTGGAACATATATGCAATGGAATATTATGCACCCATAAAAAAGAATGAAATAATGCCATTTGCAGTAACATGAATGGACCTAAAGATTATCATACTAAATGAA
The DNA here is from genome assembly GCF_008692025.1 of Phocoena sinus. Classification (NCBI taxonomy): domain Eukaryota; kingdom Metazoa; phylum Chordata; class Mammalia; order Artiodactyla; family Phocoenidae; genus Phocoena; species Phocoena sinus. The sequence continues at coordinate 84,664,661 of NC_045771.1, forward strand.
GTATGATTACTTATTATTCAATGTAATTTCAAAGAGAATGAGATGAAGCATCATAAAGCTATTGTGGAAAACAATAGCCCAAATATCCTCACAAGTCCTTCACAGATCAAAATGGAAAAAATTGGATTATGAAGCATTCTCATGAGGCAGAGATGAATGGTTCCCAGTGGTCCTGGCCTTGCCAAATTGTGTCTTCACTTCTGTTTTAAAGTATCTGTCTTAGACTAAAAGTGTAGAAAAACTAATATTTTCAATGCTTATTTCAATCCTATTGTGTTTAGAAAATTGTGATCTTTTTTCAGATCTTTTGAAAACAATTTAGAAATAATTTTGTATTGTTGTTAGAGAGGGATAGTAAATTGAAGAGATTCTTTTCAGATCTTTTGAAATGTATGACACTTTTTTCTTTTATTTCTGAGTTTTGGTTTAATTGGATAATATGGCAGTGATTAGATAATAAATTTGTCTTTTTTAAAATGGCAGTGAGCTATGCCAACTTAATTTTTTTAAATTAAATTTAATTTTTTTATACAGCAGTTTCTAATTAGTTATCCATTTTATACATGTTAGTGTATATATGTCAAAATATAAAAATAACTTTTTAAAGTTATTTTTGAGAAGTGAAGTTATATTCCTCAAAGAAATACAATTGTGAAGAGCTAGGGATCAAGGGTTATTGTTTAACTAACTTGTTTAACCCTTACACAAACCCAGTGGACAGTCACTTTTATTATTCCCCTTATAGGAAACAGAGGCAAAAGGATGTTAAATAAGTTGTTCCAGGTCACTAGCTGATAACAGATTGAGCTGTGATTCAGGTCCCAGTAAGTCTGGCTCCAGATTGTGCATGTATTGTATAATCTTGTGTTGATATTCTGTGTCTGAAAACATGTCCCCAGAATGTTATGGTGCAATGTGATTTATCACGAGATTCTAAATATTGAGAATTAAATTGGGAAAATTCATCATAACATATTTCCTGGGGAGAATAAGGAGAAAAATATTCTGTTAATAAACAAGTTTTGATCCACTTTTCTATAGTGAAATTGAGCTATAATAGAATTCCCACTAGATTATAATTCAAAGAGATTTCTGCCTTTTTTTAAGGTAAAACATTCATCATAAAATGAATGTGAGAGACAGTGAGATCTTTGTTTAGATAAATAATTTATGGTTGAGTGTAAAATGGTAAGATTTAGATTCAAGACTTAAGGACAGATTGGGAATTATTTCTTCTTCAGCTTGCCAAAAGCTGTTAGATTCTTACAGAGGGTACTGAAGGAAATACTGCTTCTCCCTGTTCTCCAGCTCTATCAGGACTAACATCAATGCTGTCATGATGGAACATTCAAACTGTATTTTTAGAGTAGAACAAATATAAAGGAGGAGACAAGTATTATAAAAATTAAAATTTCTGTTTTAATAATACTTTTAAAAGAGTACTTATTGCTTTGTTACAGCTAAGATTATTAATAACACATTTACAATATAGTAACATATTTACAAGGGAAATATTGGAAACTAAAATGAAACTATATCTATATAATTATGTTAACAAACTTGTATTGAACACTTGGCACTTTGTCAGAATCTTTCCACTGATTGTATCATTTAATCTTCACCACTCTCCTCATTCATTTTACAAAGGAGGAAAGAGAAGCCAAAACAGTTGATAAGACTTTAACAAGATTTAACTCAAACCCAGTTCTGCATAATCACAAATCTAGTTGATTGTAGAAATTTCCACCAGCGTCATTAATCATTTACTGATCTCTATGGGTCATTATGTAGCTTGCATTACCAAACACTGCATAGAAGCTGCACCATTTTGTATTCCTACCAACAGTATACAAGGATTCCAATTCTCTGCATTCTTGCCTATACTTGTTATCTCTTGTCTTTTTGATGATAGCTTTTCTAACAGGTGTGAGGTAATATCTCATTGTGTTTTTGATTTGCATTTCCCTGAATATTAGTGATGTTGAGCATCTTTTCACTTAGTGGCTGGCCACTTGTATGTCTTCACTAGAAACATGTTTATTCAGTTTCTCTGCACATTTTTAATTGGATTGTTAGCTTTTTTTTTTTTTTGGCTATTGAGCTGTGTGATTGTATGAGTTTTAAGATATTTTGGATATTAACCCCTTATCAGATATGTGATCTGCAAATATTTTCTCCCATTCTGTGGGTTGCCCTTTCATTTTGTTGATGGTTTCCCTTCCTGTGCAGGACCTTTTTCGTTTTATGTAGTCCCACTCATTTGTTTTTGCTTTCATTGCCTTTGCTTTTGGTGTGAAATCCAAAAAACTCATTGCCAAGACCCACGTCAAGGAGCTTACCAACTCTATATTTCCTTTTAGGAGTTTTACAGTTTCAGGTCTTAAATTTAAGTCCTTAACCCATTTTGAGTTAAATTTTGTGTGTAGGGTAGGCTACGGTTCCAGTTTCATTTTCTTGCATGTGTCTGTACAATTTTCCCAATGTCATTTATTGAAGAAACTATCATTTTCCCATTGTAGATCCCTGTGTCCTTTATCATAAAGTAATTGACTATTTATTCATGGTTTTATTTCTGGGGTCTCTGTTTCGTTCCCGTGAGCTATGTGTCTGGTTTTTTGTTTTTGTTTTTTTTAATTCCATATGCTTTTGATTACTTTAGCTTTGTAATATAGTTTGAAATCAGAAAGTGTGATCCCTCCAGCTTTGTTGTTCTTTCTCAAGATTGCTTTAGCTATTTGAAGTCTTTTGTGGTTCCATGCAAATATTAGGGTTGTGGGGTTTTAATTTTTTTTCCCCTATATCTGTGAAAATACATTTAGAATTTTGACAGGGACTGCATTAAATCTTTAGATTGTGTTGGGTAATATGGCCATTTTTCACAATATTAATTCTTCCAGTTTATGAGTTCAGAATATCTTTCCATTTATTTGTGTCTTCTTCAATTTTTTCATCAATATAGTTTTCAGTGTATAGATGTTTCATTTTTTCAAATTTATTCTTAATTTCATGCTTTTTGATGCAATTATAAATGAATTGTTTTCTTAATTTCTTTTTCTGATAGTTGGTTGTTAGTATATAGAAATGCAACTGATTTTTGTATGTTGATTTTTATCTTACAACATTACTGAATTCAAATAGTAGTTCTAATAGTTATTTTGGTAGGAGTGGAGGATTTTAATAAAGTGGATAGGATGATCTGGTCTTTGGATACCATTCAGCTTCTTTTCCCAGTTACTCCTGTCATTTCCCAATGGACTCATGATCAAAGTGGTCCTGTTGGCAGGGTTGGAGGTAATCTGTGGGTTACACAATGTGAACTTCTACTTACCAAGCTGATCTGGCTACTACTGAGTGCCCAATCTGCCAGCATCAGAGACCAACAATGTATTGTACACTTAAAAATTTGTTAAGAGGTTGGCTCTCACATTAATTATTCTTACTATGATAAAATAACATTAAAGAAATAAACATTGCATAGAGGAAAATAAAAATTCTAACATATCTTCCTAAAGATTAATGTATTTTAGTCCTTGCAGGACAATATTTAAGTATGAAAGAACTAGAAACATCTCTAAGTACCAAATAGAGAGTGTACTGAAGTCTAAACATAAGCAAACCTTTTAAATGTTATATAGCAAAATCTATAGCACATGAACTGAGTTCTCAGGAAAATAGTAAAGACGGCCTGGAATTTGTTGTAAAAATGAGAGTATTATAAATTTTGCTTTAGAAAAATCAGGAGAAATGTTGGGGTAAAGAAAGATTACAAAGGAGAAAGTATGACTATCCAGGTGGTAGATCAATTAAAAAAAAGGGAGTAAAGACATGTATGTTAACTGCAGGAAGATTACAGTTTAACATCAACTCAGATGAGCAGCATTGATTTTGGGTCTAATATATGGCCTTGAGTCCTCAGATTTGAGACACTGGACCAAACTGGTAATTTGAAATCCATGGGCAGAAGTTTGTTAGCAATTTTAAATGTAAGACATCACTAAGTTTGTTGGGTGGCATAGTCTAAACTATGAACTTTTATAAAAATGAGAATAGCCCATATTGTCAAAAATATTCTGTGCTAAGAATTGATTACTTAAAACTTACAATAATATTTACTGCCATCATTTGAAATTAGTATTCTGTTAATAGTAGGCAAATAGTTACTTATCCTTTGAAGCAATATATTTTCTTAAGTAAACTAATGGTAGCTTCCTTTGTTGAGTTTCTGAACTCTACTTTCCTCATATATGACTTGTATATAACTTTAAGAAGACAACTTCTTATTTAGAGACAAATAAGTCAATTCAAATAAATGGTAAAGGATTTAAAAAACATTTAATAGAGGAAAAATTCAAGTTAATATTAAGTACAAATCCAAAATAGTAATGATGGAAAATCAGAACTAGGCTTCAAATTCAGCTATTATTTCAAATCACCGGTAATCCAGTAATACTTTCCTACCCTCAACTCTCCAGTAGGGCAGCAAACTTGGAGTTAATGCAGGGTATTTAATTCAAGAACTAATGGACAAGAGCAAGTGTAGCCCTTCTGCAATGTGACTCATCTTTTTGCTGACCAGAAAGAATGTTCTGTCAGCCAGCAATGGCTATAAAAAGCAAAATGTTTAGCATAACTGTTAGAGAGCAGACACAAGCACAAGAAAAAATAAAGAAAAGGAAAAAAGAGTCACAAGAAGGGAAAATTGTGAAGGCCTTAAGTGATAAAGGAGTAGCAAGAAGTTCTTTGAGAAAGAGAGTGGAAAGGGGAAAGAATGAAAAGCTGCTGGAATTATGCAGCAATGTGGGGACGTTAAGTACAAGTCAGGCACCAGTACCTAAGACCCCTCTGTGCAGCCCTGAGGGACTAGCTAGAATAGCCACAGCGTTGAAGGGTGTGGCGTGTGGCCTTCCTCCAGGGACTGTTTAGAAGCTATGGAGTCAGTGCACATTGCACACTGGTTTCATCACACCTAATTTGTGTTCAGAATACTTTGTTTTGTAAAATATGAAAATGTACAGTGTAACAAGCATTATCCTCATAGGCTGAGGCATAAATATTTGGTGGCTGAAGGAGTTAATTTCAAGTACAGTTAGCTCTTGTTTTCAAATTTAAAAACAAATTATATATTACTATTCTTTTCTATATCCCCCCAGATGTTCCTATGTCAGATAGTAAAGTCACTTAGTAAATATTTATTGAAATAGTATCTTGACTGCATGAATAACATACATTGTGATCAGAACATAAAGACTTCGATGTTCCTCCAGTTTGAAGGAAATATTAAATTAATTGTTAGAAAATGTGTAGAAAAATTATGTTGGTATCTTATCTTCTTGACAGTATTTCCTGTGTGGCCTTACGAATATAAATGAAATTATCTTTCCATTTCAATGGAATGCCTGCCAGACAATGAAATAAGATACCCTGTATATTTCTTATTGTATCAAAAATGAGCTCAAGGGGGACCTTCAAGATGGCATAGGAGTAAGATGTGGAGATCACCTTCCTCCCCACAAATGCATCAAAAATACATCTACATGTGGAACATCTCCTACAGAACACCTACTGAACTCTGGCAGGAGATGTCAGACTTCCCAAAAGGCAAGAAACTCCCCACGTACCTGGATAGGGCAAAAGAAAAAAGGAAAAACAGAGACAAAAGAATAGGGATGGGACCCTCACCACTGGGAGGGAGCTGTGAAGGAGGAAAGGTTTCCACACACTAGGAAGCCTCTTCACTGGTGGAGATGGGGGTGGGCCAGGGGGAAGCTTCGGAGCCACGCAGGAGAGCGCAGCAACAGGGGTGCAGAGGGCAAAGTGGAGAGGTTCCTGCACACAGGATCGGTGCCAACCAGCACTCAGCAGCCTGAGAGGCTTGTCTGCTCACCCGCTGGGATGGGCTGGGGCTGGGAGCTGAGGCTTGAGTTTTGGAGGACAGATCCCAGGGAGAGGACTGGGGTTGGCTGCATGAACACAGCCTGAAGGGGGCTAATGCGCCACAGCTAGCCGGGAGGGAGTCTGGGAAAAAGTCTGGGCTGCCTAAGAGGCAAGAGACCATTATTTCGAGTGCACGAGGAGAGGGGATTCAGAGCACCGCCTAAAGGAGCTTCAGAGACTGCTGAGAGCCGTGGCTATCAGCACGGACACCAGAGACACACATGAAACACTGAGGCTGCTGCTGCAGCCACCAAGAAACCTGTGTGTAAGCACAGGTCACTCTCCACAATTCCCCTCCTGCGAAACTGTGCAGCCCGCCACTGCCAGGGTCCCTTGAGGCAGGGACAACTTCCCTGGGAGAATACATGGTGCACCTCAGGCTGTTGCAATGTTATGCTGCTTCTGACACCACAGGATTGCCCTGCATTCAGTACCCCTCTCTCCCTCTGGCCTGAGTGAGCCAGACCCCCGAAACAGCTGCTACTTTAACCCCGTCTTGTCTGGGTGGGGAACAGACGCCCGCAGGGACCTACCCACAGAGGCAGGGCCAAATCCAAAGCTGAACCCCAGTAGCTGTGTGAACAGAGAAGAGAAAGGGAAATCTCTCCCAGCAGCCTCAGGAGCAGCACATTAAATCCCGCCAATCAACTTGATGTACCCTGCAGCTGTGGAATACCTGAATAGACAATGAATCATCCCAAAATTGAGGCAGTGGACTTTGGAAGCAAGTGTAGACTTGGGGTTTGCTTTCTGCATCTAATTCTTTTCTGGTTTTATGTTTATCTTACTTTAGTATTTAGAGCGTATTATCATTGGTAGATTTGTTTATTAATTTGGTTTCTCTCTTTTTTAAATATATATATTTTTTCTTTTGCTTTATCTCTTATTGTGAGTGTGTATATTTATGCTGCTTTCTGTGATTTTGTTGCTATAGCTTTGCTTTGTTATCATTGGTGGATTTGTTTTTTGGTTGGTGGCTCTCTTCTTTCTTTTTTTTTCTTTGTAATTTAAAAAAAATTTAATATTTCTTTAATTTTTTTATTTTAATAACTTTATTTTATTTATTTATTTTTTCTTTCTTTCCTTCTTTTTTTTCTCCCTTTTCTTTTCGGCCGTGTGGCTGACAGAGTCTTGGTGCTCCGGCCGGGTGTCAGGACTGAGCCTCTGAGGTGGGAGAGCGGAGTTCAGGACATTGGTCCACCAGAGACCTCCCAGCCCCATGTAATATCAAATGGCAAAAGCTATCCCAGAGGCCTCCATCTCAATGCTAAGGCCCAGCTCCACTCAACAAGCAGCAAGCTACAGTGCTGCACACCCTATGCCAAACAACTAGCAAGACAGGAACACAACCCCACCCATTAGCAGAGAGGCTGCCTAAAATCATAGTAAGGTCACAGACACCCGAAAACATACCACCAGACGTGGTCCTGCCCACCAGAAAGATAAGATCCAGCCTCATCCACCAGAACACAGGCACCAGTCCCCTCCACCAGGAGACCTCCACAACCCACTGAAACAACCTTACCCACTGGGAGCAGACACCAAAAACAATGGGAACTACAAACCTGCAGCCTGCAAAAAGGAGACCCCAAACACATTATGTTAAGGAAAATGAGAAGACAGAGAAATACAAGCAGATGAAGGAGCAAGGTAAAAACCCACCAGGCCAAACAAATGAAGAGGAAATAGGCAGTCTGCTGGAAAAAGAATTCAGAGTAATGATGGTATAGATGTTCTAAAATCTTGGCAATAGAATGGAGAAAATACAAGAAACTTTTAACAAGGACCTAGAAGAACTAAAGAGCAAACAAACAATGATGAACAACACAATAAATGAAATTAAAAATTGTCTACAATGGGGCTTCCCTGGTGGCGCAGTGGTTGAGAGTCCGCCTGCTGATGCAGAGGACACGGGTTCGTGCCCCGGTCTGGGAAGTTCCCACATGCCGCGGAGCAGCTGGGCCCGTGAGCCATGGCCGCCGAGCCTGCGTGTCCGGAGCCTGTGCTCCGCAATGGGAGAGGCCTGCGTACCGCAAAAAAAAAAAAAAAAAAATTGTCTACAACGAATCAGTAGCAGATTAATGAGCCAGAAGAACGAATAAGTGACCTGGAAGATAAAATAGTGGAAATAACTACCATACAGCTGAATAAAGAAAAAAGAATGAAAAGAATTGGGGACAGTCTCAGAGACCTCTGAGACAACATTAAACACACCAACATTTGAATGATAGGGGTCCCAGAAGAAGAAGCAAAAAAAAAAAGGGAGTGAGAAAATATTTGAAGATTATAGTTGAAAACTTCCCTAATATGGGAAAGGAAATAGTCATCAAGTCCAGGAAGCACAGAGAGTCCCATACAGGATAAATCCAAGGAGAAACATGTGAAGACACGTGTTAATCAAACTATCAAAAATTAAATACAAAGAAAAAGTATTAAAAGCACCAAGGGAAAAACAACAAATAACATACAAGGGAATCCCCATAAGTTTAACAGCTGATCTTTCAGCAGAAACTCTGCAAGTCAGAAGGGACTGGCAGGACATATTCAAGGTGATGAAAGGGAAGAACCTACAACCAAGATTACTCTGCCCAGCAAGGATCTCCTTCAGATTCAATGGAGAATTAAAACCTTTACAGACAAGAAAAAGTGAAGAGAATTCAGCACCACCAAACAAGCTTTACAACAAATGCTGAAAGAACTTCTCTAGGCAGGAAACACAAGAGAAGGAAAAGACCTACAATAACAAACCCAAAACAATTAAGAAAATGGTAATAGGAACATACATATTGATAACTACCTTAAATGTAAATGGCTTAAATGCTCCAACCAAAAGAGTGGCTGAATGGATACAAAAACAAGACCCATATATATGGTGTCTACAAGAGACCCATTTCAGACCTAGGGACACATACAGAGTGAAAGTAAGGGGATGGAAAAAGATATTCCATGCAAATGGAAACCAAAAGAAAGCTGGAGTATGAATTCTCATATCAGACAAAATAGACTTTAAAATAAAGACTATTACAAGAGACAAAGAAGGACATAATGATCAAGGGATCAATCCAAGAAGAAGATATAACAGTTTTAAACATTTATGCACCCAACATAGGACCACCTCAGTACATAAGGCAAATGCTAACAGCTATCAAAGGGGAAATTGACAGTAACACAATCATATTAGGGGACTTTAACACCACAGTTTCGCCAATGGACAGATCATCCAAAATGAAAATAAATAAGAAACACAAGCTTTAAATGATACATTAAACAAGATGGACTTAATTGATATTTATAGGACATTCCATCCAAAAACAAGAGAATACACTTTCTTCTCAAGTGCTCATGGAACCTTCTCCAGGATAGATCATATCTTGGGTCACAAATTAAGCCTTGGTAAATTTAAGAAAATTGAAATCTATCAGGTATATTTTCCAACCACAACACTATGAGACTAGATATAAATTACAGGAAAAAATCTGCAAAAAATACAAACACATGGAGGCTAAACAATACACTACTAAATATCAAGAGATCACTGAAGAAATCAAAGAGGAAATAAAAAAATACCTAGAAACAAATGACAGTGAAAACATGATGACCCAAAACCTATGGGATGCAGCAAAAGCAGTTGTAAGAGAGAATTTTATAGCAATAAAATCCTACCTCAAGAAACAAGACACATCTGAAGTAAACAACCTAACCTTACACCTAAAGCAATTAGAGAACAAAAAAACCCCAGAGGTAGCAGAAGGAAAGAAATCATAAAGATCAGAAATAAGTGAAAAAGAAATTAAGGAAATGATAGCAAAGATCAACTAAAAGCTGGCTCTTTGAGAAGTAAAACAAAATTGATAAACCATTATCCAGACACATCAAGAAAAAACAAAGACTCAAATCAACAGAATTAGAAACGAAAAGGGAAAAAAAAAACACTGACACTGCAGAAATACAAAGGATCATTAGAGATTACTACAAACAACTATATGCCAATAAAATGGACAACCTGGAAGAAATGGGAAAATTCTTAGAAGAGCACAACCTTCCGAGATTGAACCAGGAAGAAATAGAAAATATAAACAGACCAATCACAAGCACTGAAATTGAAACTGTGATGGAAAATCTTCTAACAAACAAAAGTCCAGAACTAGGTGCCTTCACAGGCGAATGCTATCAAACATTTGGAGAAGAGCTAACACCTATCCTTCTCAAACTCTTCCAAAATATAGCAGAGAGAGGAACACTCCCAAACTCATTCTACGAGGCCACCATCATCCTGATACCAAAACCAGAAAAAGATGCCAGAAGAAAAGAAAACTACACACCAATATCACTGATGAATATAGATGCAAAAATCCTCAACAAAATACTAGCAAACAGAATCCAACAGCACATTAAAAGGATCATACACCATGATCAAGTGGGGTTTATCCCAGGAATGCAAGGATTCTTCAGTGTACGCAAATCCATCAATGTGATACGCCGTATTAACAAATTGAAGGAGAAAAACCATATGATCATCTCAATAGATGCAGAGAAAGCTTTTGACAAAATTCAACACCCATTTATGATAAAAACCCTGCAGAAAGTAGGCACAGAGGGAACTTACAACAACATAATAAAGTCCATATATGACAAACTGCAGCCAACATCGTTCTCAATAGTGGAAAACTGAAACCATTTATACTAAGATCAGGAACAAGATAAAGTTGCTCACTTTCACCACTCTTATTCAACATAGTTTTGGAAGTTTTAGCCACAGCAGTCAGAGAAGAAAAAGAAATAAAAGGAATCCAGATCGGAGAAGAAGAAGTAAAACTCACTTTTTGGAGATGACATGGTACTATACATAGAGAATCCTAAAGATGCTACCAGAAAGCTACTAGAGCTAATCAATGAATTTGGTAAAGTAGCAGGATACGAAATTAATGCACAGAAATCTCTTGCATTCCAGTACACTAATGATGAAAAATCTGAAAGAAAAACTAAGAAACACTCCCATTTACCATTGCAACAAAAAGAGTAAAATGCCTAGGAATAAACCTACCTAAGGAGACAAAAGACCTGTATGCAGAAAGCTATAAGACACTGATGAAAGAAATTCAAGATGATACAGATGGAGAGATATACCATGTTCTTGGATTGGAAGAATCAATAGTGTGAAAATGACTGTACTATCCAAAGCAATCTACAGATTCAATGCAATCCCTACCAAACTACCAATGGCATTTTTCACAGAACTAGAACAAAAAATTTCACAATTTGTATGGAAACACAAAAGACCCCGAATAGCCAAAGCAATCTTGAGAAAGAAAAGTGGAGCTGGAAGAATCAGGCTCCCAGACTTCAAACTATACTACAAAGCTACAGTAATCCAGACAGTATGGTACTGACACGAAAACAGAAATATAGATCAATGGAGCAGGATAGAAAGCCCAAAGATAAACCCACCCAACTCTGGTCACCTTATCTTTGATAAAGGAGGCAAGAATATACAATGGAGAAAAGACAGCCTCTTCAGCAAGTGGTGCTGGAAAACTGGACAGCTACATGTAAAAGAATGAAATTAGAACACTCCCTAACACCATACACAAACATAAACTCAAAGTGGATTAAAGACCTAAATGTAAGGCCAGACACTAAAAAACTCTTCATGGAAAACATAGGCAGAACACTCTATGACATAAATCACAGCAAAATCCTTTTTGACCCACCTCCTAGAGAAATGGAAATAAAACCAAAAATAAGCAAATGGGACCTAATGCAACTTACAAGATTTTGTACAGTAAAGGAGATCATAAACAAGACGAAAAGAGAACCCTCAGAGTGGGAGAAAATATTTGCAAACGAAACAACTGACAAAGGATTAATCTCCAAAATATACAAGCAGCTCATGCAGCTCAATATCAAAAAAAACCAAACAACCCAATCCAAAAATGGGCAGAAGACCTAAATAAACATTTCTCCAGAGAAGATATGCAGATTGCAAACAAACACATGAAAGGATGCTCAACATCATTAATCATTAGAGAAATGCAAATCAAAACTACAATGAGGGGCTTCCCTGGTGGCGCAGTGGTTGAGAGTCCGCCTGCCGATGCAGGGGACACGGGTTCGTGCCCCAGTCCGGGAGACTCCCACATGCCGTGGAGCGGCTGGGCCTGTGATCCATGCACGCTGAGCCTGCACATCCGGAGCCTGTGCTCCGCAACGGGAGAGGCCATAACGGTGAGAGGCCCGCGTACCGCAAAAAACAAAACAAAACAAAAAGACTACAATGAGGTATCACCTCACACCATCATCAAAAAATCTACAAACAGGGCTTCCCTGGTGGTGCAGTGGTTGAGAGTCTGCCTGCCGATGCAGGGGACACGGGTTCGTGCCCCGCTCCGGGAAGATCCCACATACCGTGGAGCGGCTAGACTCGTGAGCCATGGCCGCTGAGCCTACGCGTCCGGAGCCTGTGCTCCGCAACGGGAGAGGCCACAACAGTGAGAGGCCCGCGTACCGCAACAAACAAACAAAAACAAACAAAACAAAACAAAAAATCTACAAACAATAAATGCTGGAGACGGTGTGGAGAAAAGGGAACCCTCTTGCACTGTTGGTGGGAATGTAAATTGATACAGCCACTATGGAGAACAATATGGAGTTTCCTTAAAAAACTAAAAATAGAACTACCATACAACCCAGCAATCCCACTACTGGGCATATACCCTGAGAAGACCATATTTCAAAAATAGTCATGTACCACAAGCTTCATTGAAGTTCTGTTTACAATAGCCAGGACATGGAAGCAACATAAGTGTCCATCGACAGATGAATGGATAAAGAAACTGTGGCACCTATATACAATGGAATATTATTCAGCCATAAAAAGAAGTGAAATTGAGTTATTTGTAGTGAGGTGGATGGACCTAGAGACTGTCATACAGAGTGAAGTAAGTCGGAAAGAGAAAAAGAAATACCATATGCTAACACACATATATGGAATCTAAAAAAACAATGGTTCTGAAGAAACTAGGGGTAGGACAGGAATAAAGACGCAGATGTCGAGAATGTGTTTGAGGACATGGAGGGGGTTAGGGTAAGCTTGGAAGAAGTGAGAGAGTGGCATGGACATATGTACACTACTAAATGTAAAATAGGTAGTGAGAGAAAGCTGCATAGCCCAGGGAGATCAGTATTAAGTGAGTTAATATTTGGAAACATTTAGACAAGTGACTGCTACAGAGTTAATATATAAGTCTTTGCTATGATTAAAACTTGGGTTATTTTCTAAATGACTTTTCCTATTGTTGTTGTCCCCTATCTCCAGATAATTAGATCAAAGCTTAGTTACTCCACTTATCTTTTATAACAGCCTGAACAGCATCCAGTAAATCAAATGCCTTTTCCATATTTACATCACATCTGGTGAAGACAGAAATCATGGGATAGCTTGACCCCGAAAATATGAGAACTGAGAAGGAGTTGCATCTGTCTCCTCCATCTGTTTAACCAAGATTTCTTAATTATCTGTAAAACGATCTCTGCTCTGAATCACTAACTGTTCAGCTTAATGAACTATATTTCATTTCTACATTAGAGCCTTGTGCATTCATAAAGATTATCAACTTACTGACTGGTGATATTTTCCATGAGGACAAGGAAGGCTAACAATGACCTATATGTTACCCACATGCACTGTGTTTTTAATGAGAATGATTAAAGCTCCTACTCCTGGAGCTTTTTGTTGTTTTATCTGTTATCTCCTGTTTTCGTTGTAGACACTCAGTTTTCCAAAATCAAGTCCCTGTCACTAATTGTTCCCTCCAGTGATGCTTGTCTGCTGCTGATGTTCTGAAGCAATTGATGTTGATGTTACATTGGTTCACATTATACTTCCGTTTGCCCTTGAAGCTTTTTGGCTGTCCATCTTGTGCTTGATTGCATTCCTCACCTCATTATGTAGCAGCTGCTTTGGCATTCTTTTTTTTAATTTTATTTTTCATTTGCTTCGCTTGCTGAAATGTAAGAACTTGGCTTCACTGCCAATATTATAATAGTGTTCAGAAGTATCGTTATTGATTTTGATATTGATGCTGTCTGATAATGAATGGCAATGAATCTTCTCCCCAAGCTGAAAACACTTTTATAAATGAGTCTAAATCTCTTGCCATTAGTGCTCCTTGGGAGGCCATCATTTCACAAGCTGGCTGTGTAGTTAGAAGCTAGAGGCTTGTTGTGCTACAGATTTTCACATCTCCTATTGTGGAGCTGAATCATAAGAAATTTTCCTTCAGTTTGGTAGCATGACATGCCTGTGATAATTTAACACTTGAGAGGATTTCATTTATAATCTTGCTTTGGAGGATCAACATAACTCCCATTTCACAGACTATACCTAATATATCTGACATTTAAAACGTGTAGTTGTTAGTTATTAAGGAACATGTTTTTATGAGGATGGAAGATGAAACTTTTAAAAAAGTTTTCTTTAATATTTAGAAAGGGCTTCTTTCTCTTAACCCCCCTCACACATTTTACTTATAATATTTGTCTTGTGTGTGATTCTTCCCTCCTAGTAGACTCAACCAAACAGAGGATCAAGTCCTCAGTAATTTTTGCATTTTCCAAGCAAATACCCAATAAGAAATGCTGAATAATGATTTGCTGTTTCTTTTGTTGATTATATGTGTCATGTAATAGATGTTATATATTAAAATATGTAGTTAAAATCCATTCATCTATAGCTTTTTAATTTAAAATATGTAAAAGTTGTGCCAAAAGTATACTTTGATCAACGATGAAAAGAAAGATTTTTTTTAGGTAGACTAATATATTAGCCTGTAGTATAAGAGAATAATTTTAACAGCATAATTTAAATCAATAGTATGATGTTGCATATCAATTTTCTCCAGTAATGTAAGATGTATATTCAATATGACCATTGCTTGGAAGCAGTGAGATTAGTTTGAGAAAAAAATATATTTATGTTAAATCTTTCAGATACCTATAATTGAAGCCTATTATCTTAAATGTTCTGTAACTTTATACTCAAACCTCTCAGTTATTCAGACTGTCCTTCCTCCTATAACATGAACCACTGTACTCTTTGTTTTGCTGCCATTTTCTGGATTCCTCAATGTTTGTTGTAGTCAGTGTGATATTGAGTCAAGGCCATCCCAATTATCAATCCAAGCAGTAGGAATAATTAGACCTGTCTAGGTTATTTCACAAGATTATCATGAAAGTCAAATGAGCTTATGTTTGTAAAAATACACTGTTAGGGCTAAAGTTCCATATGTATTTGGGCTTTGTTTTCAGAGCAGGTGAGGGATAAACTAAACGAAAAGACTATTTTCATATGATGATTAAATATTTTTGTAGCTCATTCCTTTTGGTCTTATTTAAGTTTTTTAACTATACATACACAGTAGGAAAGTTGTTCTTCCAAAGTCAGTGCCCAGTTCTACAGTTAGGAGCATCACCAGTTACAAACACATTACACAGCTTGCTCAATGAGCGATCAGTTAGTCCCTTGTTGATAGAGCCAGGTTTACCCTCTGAGTATATGACTTAGCAATCTTACCTCAAAATATATTTCTGATGAGACTTCAAATTCTACTGTTCATTTGGTCATATAGAATAAAATTATACTCAATACGCATGCATTTATCTTTCCTTAAATCTTATTTTTTTCTAGCTTTATTGAGGTATGATTGACAAAACTGTAAGATATTTAAGGTGTACAATGTGATGATTTGATTACATTGTGCAAGGAATCCCCACTGAGTTAACTAATATATCCACCACCTCACATATGTATATATATATATATTATTTTGGTGGGAACATTTAAGTTTTACATTTTTAGCAAATTTCAATTATACAATACAGTGTTATCAACTATAGTCACCATGTTATACATTATATCCTCAGATCTTACTTATCTTATAACTGAAAGTTTGTACCCTTTTACCAACCTCACCCTATTTCCCCCACCACCCCCAGACCCTGGCAACCACTTTTCTAACTCCCTGTTTCTACAAGTTTGACTTTTTAAATTTTTTAAAAAAATTTTAGATTCCACATATAAGTAACATCATGTGTTTTTCTCTGTCTGGCTTATTTCACTAAGCATAATGCCCTCCAGGTCCATCCATGTTTTTGCAAATGACAGGATTTCCTTCTTTTTTAAAGCTGAATAATATCACATTGTGTACATATCTATCTACCTGTCTATCTATCTATCTATCTCTCATATCTAGACTATCTACAGATGGTATGTATGTATATATATATATATATATATATATATGGTATATGTATATATATGCATATTATTTATATATATATACACACATATATGTGGTATGTATATATGTATCTATTGATAGATATGATCAAAAACATTACCAAATGATAATATTTTAGTTGCTAATTTAGCAGTTAGCCAACTTATTCCTTTCTTTGGATAAAAATAATTTAACCTCAAATGAAGTATTTGTCATCATTCACTTGCAGTAACAACTATAAATATAAGCTCTTTAATCTCTGCTGACTCTCTCATCAGACATTTGATTTTTGAAGCATTTCTCAACTTTCCCAAAGCAGGGTGTTTCCTGAATTTGATATAGAATGACTTTTAATGTGTTTAGAAACTTTAGAGACTGACAGGAGCCTATATTTAGTTGTGGTGAAAGTGAAAGGAAGGGACTGCCCAGAGTAGTAAAATGAAGAATCCCTGAGGAGAGAGAAGCTGGTGAGGGGGCAGGGAACTACTGAAAATTGGGTGTATAATGTATTTCCTGATACATTCAAAGAAACCTTCATAACTATTCATTCAATGATTCAATAACTATTTGTTTGGTGCCTTCTACATACAAAGTTAGTGTTCTAGCTATTGAGGTGTAGTAGTGAATATAATAAATAAAAATCACTGTTTTGGAGCTTACTTTCTAAATCTTATGCTCTAAGTCTATTCTATTTTAAGTCTAGTCTATCCTACTACATATTCAATAATTATCATTTAGAACCCTCCAGTGGATCAATTTGTAATGTCTTTCTGTCCTCCCAGTACCAAGCTTTGTCATTCTTTACATTACTTCCTGCTAAACTCCTCTAAGTTAGGTACCTGGTTCATCAGTTAGCTCCTGGCTTAGTTTCATTCCTTGAATTCTTAGTATCATAACCTTTCGTATAAAATGATACTTCTGTGAAGTGAAAATATTAACAAGCTCTATTTTGGACAGGGCTTTGGACCATGGCCCCAGCAGCTCTTGTACACTGGTTTGCTAATCTCTCACAATTACACCAAGCACTGTATATATGTTAAGTACGTGGTAGTGGAATCAGACACTGTAGGTTCTGACCCTAAAGTTAGACCTCAGTGTTTTATCTATAAAATGGCATAATACTAGCAGCTACCTCGTAGGATAATACTTTCATGTACTTTTCTATTCAGTGAAGATTCCAAGATGTTAAGACACTCTTGTTTATAATTTTATTTTGGAGACTGGTCATGGACATTAATAACTAAAATACTACAGAGAAAATGATAGAAGAGTAGACACAATGCTGTGGGGTTTTAGAAAAAAAATTATTACTCTGTCTAGAGTGACCAGAGAAGACTTCGTGGAAAAATTGGAATATCCATAGACATTAATGGATAATTGATAAGAGCATGATGTTTCTTATTTTTTTGATTTCTCACTCCAATACTTATTCATTAGGCTAGATATATCTACACTTACTGGAAATGATGGAATCACCAAAAAAGTTGCTTCAAAAGTGAGAAAAATTGGCCATGATACAGTTTAATAATTTAGTTTTGATTTTGGTCTTTATCTGTAATCCCTCTTTGGAAGTGAAAGATAGTAAAGTTTGAAGGAGAAGAAGCGATGTATTTCTATCTGTTATGGACTTTTCTGCTGACATATTATGCCTTCTAATTTGAGGCAATAGTGTGGGGATCAGGGTAATACTCTTAATGCTCAAGCAAAGCAGAGCCAGATTTCTATACTTGATCTTTTCTACGATGACCGTACATTAAAGAGAACTAATGCAACTCACCAAAATGAGCAAGTTAATTATTTCTGAATCATGGGATGTGGCCATTGTTCCCAGTCCTGCCAAAAAGATTTTTGTTTTAAATGTTAATTGATCATTTTCCATTTTATAATTGATTGAAACACTATAATCTTTATTGGTATAAGTATAATGATTCAAAACATACATCCTTTTTAATAAGTATAAATTTTAATAAAATAATTCAAATACTTTCCAAAGCAGCACGTTAGGTTTTCCAATTCCCATTAGTTGACACAGAGAATGTATAGGTATTTCATTGATCCTTATTAAAAATGTAATTAGATTATGAATATGGTAAAGTCTCCACTGCTTACACAAATAAGGGCATGAACATGTGAGCAAACTCTAGTGGTTAAAAAAAAGTAACAACTGTTTGTAATGTGAATGTATTGTCCAATCTCTATTTGTAGATATGTACAATAAAATGTTTAGGGATTCTTGTCAAAAAATAAAAAATAAAAGACACAAAATATCTAACTTAGAAGTAGGTGCAAATTGTTCAGCTACCACATCTGTTCCTAAACAGGAATACATATAATATCATGATTACATATCATAACATATTATGATTACCACTAAAAAGAATGAAATATATTAATATGCACCTTTTAAAAAGAATGTATCTGCAGAGAAATAGACATAATATATGAATATAAAGAAATGTAAAAATACTGTTTGACAGGCTATATTAAATTTACTCTTGTAATAGGAGAGGGGAATGGGGCTAGGGATGAAGGAAAACCTTAAATATATCTATGATATTTTCTCATGTAAGACAAAACAAACATGATCAACTATCAATTTTGAGTAGTAGGTGATATTTTGATACTCATCTCAATTTTGTGAGCATCTTAAACACACATGTGTGTGCATGTGTGCATATGTATTATTCCACATGCAACAACTAAACAAAAAACTTGTCTCATCCTTTATCATACCTCATAGATTTCCAATTTTAAATCGTGCTGGGAGCTGTATAAGCCTAGGAAAATAACTCTGGGATCAGGATATAATACATACAAGTTTCAGTGCCTGCTGCTGTCCATATCCTGGTAGCATCCTGGAGGCCATTCTACATTTGCTATAACAGGTTTTTATACCAGCATCAACCAGAGTTCCTGACTGAACAGAAAATGTGTAGATGAGGAAAAATGGAAAAAGCCTTTGTATTTCTGTTGAGTGTATCATGTATGTTCCATGGTTAGGGAAGCCAGAATAAGCTGAACTGTTTCATCAGAGGTGATGCTGTTAAAAAAAAAAAAAATTAGAAAGTTCTGCTGGCAGAACAATCTGTGGAAATGGAGTAAAGAAAAATGGATTAGGTCCATGTGCAGAACTGTCAAACGCTTTGAGAAGGAATGCTCGTATTTTTACCCCCTGGGACTTCACAAGAAGTTATTTTCTGAGTTTGAGGAATTGATATAAAGCCTGCCTATAAAACTCCACTTCTGAAGTGTAGGTTCTATATTTTACAGTAGAAATGCTTAGAAATAATCCCTATTTCTCCTTAAAAGAGAATCAGAATTATTCCTGGTTAAATGTTTTCTAATTTACTTTTTGTGTGTAAGTTACTTAAAATTTACTGTTTTTAAGAGTTATTCAGTTCACATATGAATGCTTTTCTCTTATATTTTGGTCAAGAATGATCTTTAAAATATTTAACCTTCAGAGATAAATGCCCAAAATGGTCACAGAGATGGTGATAGTGGGGTAGCACCTTGCACTTTGTAGCTTAGGTGACTAATGGACTTTATTTAGGCATTTAAAAAGTCAAGTAGCACTTTTTTTTTTTTTTTTTTTTTTTGCGGTACGTGGGCCTCTCACTGTTGTGGTCTCTCCCGTTGCGGAGCACAGGCTCCAGACGCGCAGGCTCAGCAGCCATGGCTCACGGGCCCAACCACTCCGCGGTATGTGGGATCTTCCCAGACCAGGGCGCGAACCCATGTCCTCTGCATCGGCAGGCAGACTCTCAACCACTGCACCACCAGGGAAACCCAAGTAGCACTTTTTAAACCAAGCATAACTGGAATTATTTCCTCTCCCCCATCACTTGAAATAAATGAATTCAAGGACTGTTTTTTTCCTAAAAAAAATAGCCCTTAACCACATATATGGTAAAGGACATGATCCATCTGCAGGGAACCAAGGCTATACTGAAAATCTGTATCATCTGAATCCTTCCTGGGTAGGGTTGTTCCAAGAAACCCACTAAGGGAGCTGGTGGTCACAGAAGCAGCTATGAAAGAAGAGTAGTAGATCTGGTCATGGGTGAACTTTTCCCTGGAGAAATGACCAACAGGGAAATGTTAAATTAAAATGTGAAGTAAAAACCAGAGAAGAGAAAGTAGTCATTAAAATAAGAAAAGGATGGTAGAAGATTAAAATGTGAGTAAAATAGAAGAAACACAAAAGAAAAAGAATAAAATATACCTGAAGATAAAAACATTAAAGATTTTAAAAATCAGTGATAAAGCAGGTAATATCCAAAATAAAAGAAATAAAAATAGAGAACCAATAAAATAAAAAAAATAAACGTATGAAAATTAGGATGATGCAACATTAATGATTGAATTAGGAAATATAACAATGAAAGTAAGATGTAAATAATAGGGTTAAAATATAAAAGATACAATTTTTTCCTTCAAAAACACTCAGCAATTATAAAGATTCATTAGCTTGGAGAAAGGCCATATAAGAGCAGAAAATCTAAATGTATAAATGATGGTAGGTAAATTCAATTAGTAACTAAATCATATAGAAGAAAAATTCAGTTACTGATTAAAAACTAGCATATATCACAGCAATAAAAAATTCTCATGCAAGGCTGAGATAACTTTATGTTAAGAACTGGAATATTCCCAGTACACCTGAAACTAATATACTATTGTATGTAGATTATATTTCAATTTTTAAAAAAAGAACTAGAATATTCCATTAATGAAACAAAAGCTAAAAGAGTGAAGAATGAGAAAGAGAACAGCAATAACAATGTAAAGAAATGCAACTATAGGAATGCCAGTAGTGTGAGTCCTTATATAAATATTTCCATGGACATGCTTCTCTTCTTGCAAAAAACATCTGGAAAGTCAGGAAGAACTCCAAACGGTGGAAAATTCTGCAGGCAAAGATACTACTCCTGTGACCTTAAGTGAAGATAAGCAAAGCAATCAGTACTTCCTTTGGCTGCTTATGAAATCTTGTACTTCTCATCTGGTTCTGTGCTTTTCTAGGGCCTATTTTGGTATTGTATTCCTTAGCTCTGCCTAGTTTCTTACATTAGGGAATATTTCCCATACCAGGATTCCTCAACTCCATCTTGTCAGGCAGAAGCCTTCCTCGTCAGCAGAAGTCATTATAGGGTCTGCAGTGATTCACACAGCACACACAGTATTGGTCTTTCTGGTGCCAAAAACCTTCGGTGTTTTTAACTTTCTACTACACTGCCTGGTCATCTCTGTTCCTTCCATCCCCCAAAGAACTCAGTTTTCTTTAGAATTATCTTACTATTAAAAGGTAATAAAATAAAAAGTTAACAACATCAATGGTGCATTAAGATTCTCTCCCTGAGTAAGACTTCCCACTGATTAATTCTACACCAGCCGTAGAGTCTTCTCAGAATTGACCAATATCAAATAGTTAAATATCATATTGCCCATGAGTTTAATTCATAAATTGTCACATACTCATGGTCATTTCTAGATATTAGCAGCAGCACTGTTCTTTTAATTTCTAATCTTTGAATTCTTGCAAGGGGTGGATAAGTAGAAGAAGGAGGAATTTGGTCTGTAGTTTTCTTGAATTACCAGGATCAGTTAATTTTAATTTTTGAGATTCTCAGCCTTCCTAGCAGGCTGCGTTTAAAGTCAAGTTCTTCTTTGCCTAAAACGGGAGAATTCTTTTAATATTCAGGTTAAATCTGAGTATGTTTGGAAAATCATTTCTGTAAGTTGACAGGAAACATTTAAAAATGCAGTTTTGTGGACTTCCATCTTTAATAAAGGTAAGTTTGTATATGAAAGAATCCTTGTTACATACCGGGCATAAATTATTGGGTTGTGTGTGCTTGCTTAGCATCACAATGTATCTTATGAAGAAATTCTATTTTAATAGGTATATGACAGAAAAGGAAAACTTAGTAACAGTGAATCTGGAATGTAGTAGGAATTTTTAATTTAATTAATTGAAATTTTTGAGATACAGATTCAGATGGTGTTGTAAGAAATAATACAAAGATTCCTTGTTCACTTCACCCAGTTTCCTTCAATAATAACATTTTGAAAAACTATAGTATACTATCTGAACCAGATATTGACATTCATATGATCCACCAATATTATTTACATTTTTCCACTTTTACTTGGATTCTTTTGTGTGTGATTTTGTGTCTTAAGTTGTATGCAATTTTATCACCTAATTAGGTTGTTATATCCACCACAGTCAAGATACTGAACCACAACGATCTCTCCTATTGCTCTGTTAGGACCCAGTCACCTCTCCCCACCCTGTTTCTGATCCCTGGCAATTCAACTGCTAATCCATCGTCCTTTCAAAGATGTTATGTAAATGGAATCATACAGTGTGTAACATTTTGGGATTGACTTTTTTTGTTTTTGTTTTTTTGTTTTTGCGGTATGCGGGCCTCTCACTGTTGTAGCCTCTCCTGTTGCGGAGCACAGGCTCCGGATGCGCAGGCTCAGCGGCTATGGCTCATGGGCCCAGCCGCTCTGCAACATGTGGGATCTTCCCAGACTGGGGCATGAACCCATGTCCCCTGCATCGGCAAGCGGACTCTCAACCACTGCGCCACCAGGGAAGCCCATGGGATTGACTTGTTTTTACTCAGCATGATTCCCTGACAATTCATCCAAGTCATTGCTGGTATTAGTATTTTGTTATTTTTTATTGCTCAGTAGTACACCACTGTGTGTGTGTGTGTGTGTGTGCGTGTGTGTATATATATGCACACGCACACACACATACACACTACAGTTTGTTTACCATTCACCTGCTGAGGGATATCTGTGATGATTCCAGGTTTGGGCTATTATAAATAAAACTGCTATGAGTATTCATTTGTAGGTTTTTGTGTGAACATAAATTATTATTCCTCTGGAATAAATGCTCAGAAGTGCCAGTGCTGAGTTATGTGATTATTCAGGTTTAGTTTTATAAGAAATTGCCAAACCATTTTCTAAACGGCTGTAGCATTTTACATTTCTTCAACAATGTGTAGTTGATCTAGTTTCTCCACATCCTTTCCACCATTTAGTGTTGTCACCATTTAAAATTTTAGCCGATAGGTGTATAGTGCATAACCCTGATAGTCAGTGATGTTGAACATCTTTTTATGCGCTTTTTTGCCATCTGTATATCCTTTTTGTTGAAGTAGATGTTCATGTCTTTTGCTTATTTTCTAAGTAGATTGTTTTTTCCCTGTTGAGTTTTGAGAGTTTTTTACATGTTCTAAATACTTGTCCTTTGTTATGTATGTGGATTGCAAATAGTTTCTCCAAGTCTCTAGCTTGTATTTTCACCCTCTTCACATAGACTTTCACAGAGCAAAAGTTTTTTTTTAAATTTTGATGAGATTTAATTTATAAGTTTTTCCTTTTATGGCTTATGCATTTGTTTAAGAACTCTGTGCCTAAAGATTTTCTCTTATTTTTCCTAAGAGTTCTTTTCCCAAACTTATTGAAATATAATTGACATGTAACATTGTGTAAAGTTAAGGTGTATCATGTGATGATTTGAGATGCATATATATATATATATATATAGAAAAAAGATTACCACTAAAAGTTAACATATGCATTATCTCACATGCTTATCTTTTGTGTGTGTGTGTGTGTGTGTGTGTGTGTGTGTAGAACTTTTAAGATTTATTCTCTTATCAACTTTCAACTATACAGTACAGTATTGTTAACTATAGTCACCATGATGTATATTAGATACTCAGAACTTATTCATCTTACAACTGTAGCATCTTATAACTTCTACCCTGTGACCACCTTCACCCATTTTCCCCATTCACCCACCCCTGGCAATGACCAATCTATCTCTATGAGTTCAGTTGTTTTTTTTTTTTAGATTTCACATGTAAGAGAGATCGTACAGTATTTGTCTTCCTTTGTCTTATTTCATTTCATTTAGCATAGTGCCCTCAAATTTCATCCATGTTGTCACAAATGGCAGGATTTCCTTTTTATGGCTGAATAATATTCCTCTGTGTATATGTGTGTGTGTGTGTGTGTGTGTGTGTGTGCGCGTGTGTGTGTGTCTTTATTCATCTCTCAACGGACCTATAGGTTGTTTCCATGTCTTGGCTATTGTAAAAAAATACCCCAGTGAACATGGGGGTGCAGATATCTCTTCAACATAGTGATTTCTTTTCTTTGGATATACACCCAGAAATGGGTTTACTGGATCATAAGGTAGTACTATTTTTAACTTTCTGAGGAACTTCCACAGTGGCTGCACCAATTTGCATTCCACCAAAAGTTCACAAGAGTTCCTTTTTTTCCATATCCTCACCATATCTCTTTTCTTTTTTATAATAGCCATTCTAAAGGTGTGATACCTCACTGTAGTATGTTTTTTTGGTTATTTTATATTTTCACTCATGATCCATTCTGAGTTAGTGTTTGTATGAAATTTGCATCAGGATTTTTTTCCTTTGCCTAAGATTGTTCAGTTGCATCGACACCATTTGTTAAAGGTTTTTCTTTCTTCATTGATTTACTTTTGCACCGGTATAAATAATCAGTTGAGCATATTTATATTCAGGTCTATTTCTAGGTCCTCTGTCCTGGTCCATTGACCTGTTTATCTATCCCTTCACCAATATCACTGTCTTGATTACTGTAGCTTTATAGACAGCTTTAATATTGAGTAAACTGATTCATTTTCCTTTATTTTTTGTCAAGATTGATTTAGCTATTCCAAGGCGTGTTCCTTTTCATATAATTTTTAGAATGAGCTTGTCTATATCTACAAAAACCTTGCTTGGATTTTGATAGGAACGTTTTACTATGCTGTCTTCCATTTTACAAATAGAGTGTGTCTCTCTATTTATTTGTTTTCTTTTATCAGCATTCGGTAATGTTCTTTTTGAGGAAGCTTCTTTAGCCAATCTTTAAGAGTAAGTCAGCTAGTAATAACTTCTTGTAGTTTTCTATCATCTGAGAATGTTCTCAATTCCTCTTCTTTCCTGAAAGGTAGCTTTATCGTTACAAAATTTCTGGCTGGTAGTTTTTTCTTTTAGCAGTTGAAAAATATTGTGTTACCTCCTTTTTTACTCTGTGGTTTCAAATAAGAAATCCACTAGTGTTTGAACTGGAACTCCCCTGTAAGTAATGTGTTATTTTTGAGGTTTTGTTTTGTTTTGTTGTTGTTTTGTAGGTTTTGTCTTTCATGAAATTTGGAGAATTTTCAGCCATTATTTCTTTAAATATTATTCAGTCTCACTATACTCTTCGCTTTCTGGGGTTCTGATGATATAAATGTTGGATCTTTTGTTTTTGTCCCACAGTCCCTAAGGCTCTGTTCTTTTTTTCTGCCTTCCCTCAGTTTATTTTCCCTCTGTTGTTCAAGTTGGATAAATTCTATTTTTCTGTCCTCAAGTTCCTTAATTCTATCCTCACTTATTGCCACTTTACTATTGAGCCCATCCAGGGAGATTTTTATCTCTGTTATTGTGTTTTAAGTTCTATACTTTCTATTTGATTCTTTTGCATAACTTGTTGCTGATATTTTCATTTTTATCAAGAGAATTTGTAATTGATTCTGTAAGCATTTTTATGACTCTACTTTAAAATTCTCATCAGATAATTTGAACAACTGATTCATCTCAATGTTGACATCAGTTGATTACTGTTTCTCATTCAAGTTGTGATTTTCTTGGCTCTTGTTATGAGAATGATTTCCAGTTGTATCCTGGACACTTTGTGTATTATGTTAGTAATCTCTGGCTCTTCTTTCAGTCTTTCATTTTAGCTGGAAGTTACCCTTTTTAGGTCTTGCACGTGTGTTGTGACCTACTTTTGTCCACTGCAGTTCCAATGGCAGTTTTTCAGAGTCTTTACAGTGTTGCTATCGTCTGCTCGGTTTGTCTTGTGCCATTGGAGTTCTCACTGTTTCATGCCACTGCTGCCTGAGGAAGTAAAAGGGGTTTCCCCAGCTTGGACCTCCAGGTATCTCTCAGTGGAAGGGAATGTGTGGTGGGATCCCCTTACCAGAGCCTCCCCCATTTCCCTGATATCTCTTGGGTAGTGAGGAGATCCTCAGGCTACCTGGGACAAAGATGTTTCCTAGACCATGTCACTTACTGTAATTGGGTTCCTTTTTCCTCTTCTGTCTGTTTGTTTCTAGTAAGACTTTGATTCAATACTTTGTAAGCTTTTACTACAGACGTCTTCGTGTATTGAATATCCCTAATTAATAAACATTAGATAATTCCTTGTTTAATCAAATACACAGTGTGCTTGGTTTTCCACGCTTCTATGTGTGTGTGTGTGTGTGTGTGTGTGTGTGTGTGTGTGTTTGTGTGTGGGGGGGGAGTTTTAGGTGGAAAGAGATGAAGAAAAAGTCAAAATAGCAATAGCAGAAAGATGTTTTTGTAAACAAAGTTTTTTCATGTGGGGTTCCACTGGCTCAGATTAAGAATGCCTTTTTTAAAAAATAGGCATCCATTAATTTTAAACACAACATATTTTCACAGCTGACCTATCATCATCGTATCAAGATCTTGAACAACATAGAATAGACTCAATTTGAAATAGATAAGTATTTAAATAAGCGATCTAGCTTAGTAACTCTACTTGCATAATTTTTATGGTTTGCAAGTATTTTCCAACACATAATCAGTTGTAGGCATATAAAAATATGTGAAAAACAAGGAAGGTGTCAATATATTTATTTTTACAGCTTAAAAATATTCAGAGAGGTTAGATAGCCTATCCAATATTTCTAAGCTAGTAAATGCAATGGTGGGGATATGTATTTAGGTCTCATTTTACGCATGTGGGAAGTGATGGGATCGCATTTCCTAAAGATTGTTTTGGGTGAAAATAGATGATATATGCCCATTTTGAACAGAGACAGAAGCACATGACAAAGACTTCCATAGGTTCTTTCCAATTTCTCTTAGTTTATGTATTTAACTTTGCTAACAATTAACTAAAAACCTGAGTGCTTGCTTGAGTTTATTTTTCAAATCTAAATTTAACAATAACGCAGGGGCAATCTTAGGAGAGAACATTAAATTGATGGCACTTATTTTTAATTTGCTTATTTTTATTTTCTGATAAATAGTTTTCTTAATAGGCAAACAACTTTTTGAGGGTCAGCATAATCGCATCCAGGATTTAAATGCTGTTTCTAGCTGGAAGCTAACTCTGCTGTGTGTCCTGCATAAGATGCCTGGTTCAGTGAGCAAAATGTGCATCGTGTCACTTTGAAGATAAAGTCATGTCTCCTAGGATGCATTGTCAACAAGCCTGATGAGATACAGTGTTGGTGCTCTGATTTTCTCTTTAGTTGTGCTTTGACTTTCGAGTCCTTTTGGTTATTCTTTATAGTCTGAAGAAATCACAGCTTCTGGCTCTTCTGTACTGTTTGACTAGTTATAGAAGCCTGTCAGTTTTCCAATACTGAAAGAATCTACAAAATAAGTGAAATGACCTCGGGCATTATTTCGGATACCCATTGTAATCATCGCTAGATTTAAACTTGAGAGTTATAGACAGAATTGCACATTTAAACATGAGAATTTCTGTTTTGGCTGACAGGCAAAATTGGAATTTGTTAGACTCTCTTTTGCTTAATTTTGGACCTAGGGAACGAGTATTACTCATTGATTTAAAGAGTAATCTCTTTAATAGAGTAAGACCCCATGGCAAAATCCACAGGGATGTGCTGTGTATCTAGTCCATGTGAGTCATGCTATGGGTTATAACATAGTTTTCTTAAAACACAGTGGCATATTGTCTGTTTCTTTCATTGTAGAAATAAAGGTCTTCTCTGACTGTTTATCTTTTTTTTTTCTGTCAATGCCAGTGTTTTAGTCAGGTTTTTCTATACTTCAGAAAGTCATTAAGCTAGTATCACTTAATTTTAAATAGTGGTTGCTTTTCTTTTTTTTAAGGATGAATACATTGTAGAGGTTTTGGAAGTTGAGAAGTTTCTTAGATCAAATTGCCTTTCCTTAAAATTAATTGGTGCTGTGAATAAGAAATGATTTGGGTGTTTTGTTTGCTTTTCATTTCAAAATACTTTCTTGTTTTTCTTCCTTAATGTTTAAGTTGTACAGAGTAAACCCCGTATTGGTAATGACTTACTAAAGATAGATGCTCTTCCACTCTTCTTATTAGTTGTAATTGCTGATGTAGATTATTGTGAGGCTGAAAGATTTGTAACACAGCAGGTTATTCATTAGCAATTCTGGGATGAAAACTCAACAGAAATCATTTGAATCTAATGATTGTTTTAAGTTATAACTGACTCCGTAATGCATGTAACATTTTAAATTCCTAGACACTCTGTGTATTTCTGTTCCTGAATTAAAAGCATTCCCAAATAACCCATTCTACATATTATTATTATACAACTCCTATAAATACCGTTGTCTAAGTACAACAGACAACACCAAATTACATCCTTTCAGAAGATGTACACTGTAAATATATATGTAGGCTTTTTCAATTCTGGTAATTTCCTAGGCTATCCTCTGCAATGTCACCTTCTACAAACAATTTAATTTTTCAAAGGACATATATTGATATGCATGATCATATTTGTAAAGACTCAGCATATTGTTTACGAGTCAGAAAATGTTAATCTCTCAAATATGTTAATTTAGTATCTTTCAAAATACGAAGTTTAACCCCATTGATACCATGTCTTAAAATGCTTATGTAGGGACTTTTCTGGTGGCACTGTGGTAAGACTCCACGCTCCCAATGCAGGGGGCCCAGGTTTGATCCCTGGTCGGGAAACTAGATCCCACATGCATGCCTCAAGTAAGAGTTCACATGCCACAACTAAGGAGCTGACGAGCCGCAACTAAGGAGCCCACCAGCTGCACCTAAGACCCAGCATAACCAAATTATTAATTAATTAATAAAAAAAGTTCATGTATCTGACAGTTGTTTTTTGTCAGTATAACCAATTAATTCATGAAACAATAGGTTTCATGATAATAATAGATAATAGATTAATAACCACATTTTTGATAAACACAATGGTTGTTTCATTTAAAACAATATATATATACACATATATGTATATATATATTTGATTTGGGAAAAATAAAAAGTCATGGAAGTGGCAAACACATTGTGTGAAAGCCACAACTGTCTAGATTGCCTTTTGATTAAGCCACTGACTCAAATTTGATGAAAGCAATAATGTCTGTCCATTGTTTTAATTAGGGTTTCTAAGTGTGTTCTTTCCAGTGGCAATAAGCTTGTTTCTTAAATGTAGATACAATTTAGAATGTATACCTCAAACACTACTAGAAATTTAAGAAAACCATAAAACTGGTGGCTAAAAGGCCACAGAGATCAACAGAAAAGTTCTCACACTTTAGTGATTTTTCTTTAATTTTCTTTACATTTCCTCTCCTGTTATTTTTGTAGTTCCTTTCTCTTGCAACATACTTTGAGTCTCTGAGTATCCATTTCCTCAACTTTAAAATGGAGGTATTAATAAGACCTACCTCATAGGGTGGATGAGAGGATGAAATAAGTTAATGTATGTAAAAGTGCTCTCAGCATACTAAGTACTAATCCTGGCCCTGGAAGGGCTTAACAAAATTGCTTCCTTATACAATTTGCAAGACCCTGCTCCCAATTCTAGAACTTGTTCAGTATTCTAAAACTCAGCTACTATGAGTCACTCTTGGTAGAGCTTATACATTATAAACTGGATTTTCTAAGTTGAATGTTCCTTGAATCTGAGCATTGTTATTGTATTCTCAACCTCATCTGCTGGGATAAGTTTCTCTTAGATCTGAAGCTAATGGTTGCTGTACCTCCTTTGTGAATAATGTTTCTTTAAATTCTACCATACCTGATGTGGTGCAGTTTAGTCCTCCAGTAATAGCCCTGTGGGAACAGGGCTCCCAAGATGAGCAGGGTTTGGGCAGCCAGATTGTAAGCTCCTCGTATCCCCCTCATACCTCCCAGAGATGCTAAGCATGATCTGAGCATCTCCTTGTTAAGGATGTTTCTGAATTGGCTGGAAGCCTGAGCTAGATGACCTCTAAGAGGCTTCCTACCAGTCTGTGACCAATCTGCAGCAGGGTCAAAGAACCCAGGGATTTACAAGGCTGTGTTTAGGAGTCCACCAATAGAATGTTTCAAAGTGATTTCTGCTTGACTGACCACCATTTCCAAAATTACCACTCAGTTAAGATTTCCCCAAATGAGGCAAAGCTGTTTGTGTACGCTTCAAGTCATCCATGTCTAACTTTGCATAACTGACGTTCTGAGCTTTGTGAAGAGTTTATAAATATTCAAAGATTTATTTTTGGCAGTCCTATAGGGATGAAGATTTGCTAAATGTGTTGTTCATTTAAAAGATAGTGATGCTTCACTTACTTTCTCGCAATAGGTACGTTCTTTCCACCTTTAATTTATATATAGCTTTATCTTATAGCCTCTAGTGCTGCAAAAAAAGTAGTCAGCATTCCTGAAAGGGAGGACTACACTTCAAAGAAAAAAACCAAAACATAGCTAATTACTGTGATTTTTGATTTGAATAAATAGATTAATAAATTTAATCTGCTCCTGTATGCCCTGTGACCGTACAACTTGGAATCATTGAGAACAGTGAAATAGCTGACATTTTTAATCACTCACCACAATGCCTGGCACTTTAAAATATTGAAACCACAGGAGGAAATACTTAAGGTACGTGTCAATCTGTAAGTGCTTTGGCTTTTGTGAATTCTGCACAGTACAGACTGATCTGTGTTCCTTAGAAAGTGTCCATCTTTCACATTGAAATGCTTTAAAAGTTTGGAAGTATCCACAAATTGTAACAATTTTGTACATTTTCACAATACTAGAGCTTAATTTGATGTTTTAATCATTTTAATTAAAAAAAATCTATTTCAACCTAAAGTGATGCATCTGACATATGATAATAATTCATCTGTAGTAGTTATGGAATTATGCTTAGAGTAGTCTGTTTCCTTTATAATTTTTCTCACGCATGGGTAAATAGTCAGTAAATTATTCCGTTTTCCTTCCAAGCATTCTTTTCATTGAGAAACGCCTACAGGCTAGTAAATGGTGAATTTGACATCACTATTTTGGTATGATTCTGTGATGACTTCTGTTATACCTAATTGTAAGTAATTAAAATTTGTAAAGAGAGAATTTTAACTTTAAGAAAATTTTATCAGTTGTCTAAAAAGGCAAACCAGAGCCACCTACAATATTTTGATTCACTGTAAATCCTGGTTCCTTTAATTTCATCTGAATCCCTTAATTCTGTGATATCTTAAAATGTCAGATATATAAAATGACAGATAATTCTTTACCATCAACTGTACATTCTAACAATCTAGTTTACTTTTTTTATGTTAGAGTATATTATTTATTTGTTTTATACAATAGTTTTTACTTTTGGAATCAAACCCACTGTTTTATTTTCAAATCTATGTTAGTCTTTAGGCATGTGGGAATATTCCATAATAAAAGTGACCTAGTAAAGCTGTGTTTCATGAAATAAAATCAATTAATTACATGATAATATTCTAATACTTTTTTAAAAAGCGGTTTAAACTTGGTTCACTTGCCTTGTACAATCAACTAAGCAAAGGGTTTTCCTTTTTTCCAAGGAATCTTTCTGAGCCACACTTTTTTTTTTTTCTTTTTTTTTTTTTTTTTTTGCGGGGATACGCGGGCCTCTCACTGTCGCGGCCCCTCCCGTTGCGGAGCACAGGCTCCAGACGCGCAGACCCAGCGGCCATGGCCCACGGGCCCAGCCGCTCCGCGGCATGCGGGATCCTCCCGGACCGGGGCACGAACCCGCGTCCCCTGCATCGGCAGGCGGACTCCCAACCACTGTGCCACCAGGGAAGGCCCCTGAGCCACACTTTTAAACACAGAGATATTTAATAGTAATTTCTCAGTAACAGACCAAAATATTTAGAACTCAATAGGAAGAAAAGGGAAGTGGTTCTTATCTGAATTCAAAATTTAATAGGAAAAATGACTCCATTTAATCCATGTCCTTGAATCTTCCTCAAAACTAATCCTACTGTCAATTTATTTTTTATTCACCTCATCCTCTTAAATATTTAAGCCTTTGTCACTCAAAAATTCAAAGGAAGATGTATGCCAAGAGTTCTTTCTCTAAGTTTTTTTTTACATTCTTAATTATAACGAAACTGTAAGGTGGGAGAGGAACTGATTTTGGAGATTAATTTGAATAATAAGAAAATTGGGCAAGGTCCTAATTATCATTTTCTCTCAGTTATTTTGTTCTTGATAAATATATTTAAATTACGTTGTTACAAAATATATCTGAAAACTAAATAAATTCTATTCTTGTTTAAGGATTTACATAGGAGGCAGAGTGTATGAGGTTGAGGACAAAAACCTGAGAATCTAACAACCTGTTCCATCATTACCAGACAATCTTGACTGTTTGCATGTCTCTGGCATGAATGTAAAGATTGGGCTGAACACAGTCCCAGGATCTCCAGCCTTTAAGTCTCAGGAGCATTGTGTACACCCTAGAAAAATGTGACGGTTTTTCTCTTTTTAATTTCATTATATGGCTTCCCATATTTATGCACTGGTTTTGTTTCATTTGAGCTACTAGGAGTGTGAATCCTCAAAATGCCTACTATACAGTCTTAATTTCAAATTCTAGATCTTAGCATCAGTTTCTATAGCCTAAACATGAGAGAAGGAAACAAAATTGATTGCATGCCTGTTGTGTGCCAGGAGCTGGGCTAGACTATGCATCTTTCGTCTTAACCCTTAAACAACAGACCTGTGAGGTAGGTGAGTAGTCTCATTTCACAGATGAGAAAGCAGACTCTGAGTGTAAGTACCTAGTCCAAGGTCACAGAGCAGTTAAACAATACAGTTGGGATTAAAAACTCAGTATTATTGACTCTAAAGCATATTCATAAATTTTTATGAATATCGATAAATGGAATGGATCAACAAATTATTAATATACTGCTACATTTTATAAGTTCATAAAATTTAAGGATAGCATGTTTTATGTACAAATAAAATATTACACGGGAATGGTGAATGAAAAGTAACGGTAAAAATTATTTCACTTAAATGTGAGAGTTGTCTTTTTTTTAAGCTAAAGAATTTAAGACTTCTTGAATATTTATCAAAATTAATGAAGTGGAGCAGAGCTGTTACTCTCTCATGTTGACTTAAATTGGTTGACTTCCTCTGCATTGCACATTTTGTCTAAAAGAGAAAAGAGCACAAAGATTAATGCACATATGTTTTATGTTGTTAAAGTTTCAAAAGTGATAAAACTGTTTTCACAATGGATTAGAAATACTTTCCTTCTTCTGGAAAAAAGTCATGAACTACATAAATATAAAAATCAAAAGTGGCTGTAAATGATGAATGCTACACTTTCTCTGAAAAGTTATTTTTTTCTGATGGGAGAAAAAAAATCAGAAAACTGATCTTTTTGCTTTGTATAAACTTAAATGAAAATAGTTTCTGGACTTCCTTTCAAATTAATATTCAGCACACAAATTACTGAGCACTTACTATTGTATCTAAGGCAATATGCTAGTTGCTGGAGATACTAAAATTTATAAGACATAGCTTTGACCATCAAGGACATTACAAAGACTAGTTGTATTTTTTGGTCTAGCATGTTGCGTAGTTATAAATACAACCTGAAGTTATCTAATAGCATCAAACAGTTCGGCTAGTAAATACAAGAGTTGAGGCAATGTCAGAGCATACGTACTAATTAAATGGTCTCCCCTTATTACCATACTCTAATTACATTAAATGGTATCAGAAGTATAGTTCATTTTCACTTCAAAAGCCATTGTATTCTTTTATTTGTGTAATTAAACTACAAGAGCTGTAATACATTCAGACAGAGCTTGTACAGGGTTACTTAAATGATAGCATTTTGCTTTGGGGCAAACAAATAAAACATTTCCAGAAAATGCAAGTAATGTGTTAATTAGGCAATGTTCACAAATTGTGAAAATGCTCATTTATATCATTACTAAGATTGTACTTCATTTGCCAATTTATTTTTTATCTAGTATACCATCTTAATATTCTTGGCCTTACATTTTTATAGTAGAGTAAAAGATTGTGCCAACTAGCACACTTTTAAATCAGATTTTACAGTTCAAATTTTCCCTGATAATCTAAGGCTAATTTATTGTCATCAGGGAATGATGTA
Organism: Phocoena sinus; assembly: GCF_008692025.1. NCBI lineage: Eukaryota > Metazoa > Chordata > Mammalia > Artiodactyla > Phocoenidae > Phocoena > Phocoena sinus. The sequence continues at coordinate 84,699,086 of NC_045771.1, forward strand.
TATAGTGATGCTGATTGGTATTGAAACTCCTAAATAATATGTCACTAAGTATATGTCCACACATACAAAGATATACATGAAATATTCCCAAATAAAAACTGTACTCATATTTTATCCATGATTTTATTTTTCATGTTTCTCAGACTTTTCAGTTGAAGTCTACTGAAGGGATAAATAGGGTGTAAGTCTAAGGAATCCTTTCAGTATTAGGTGTGTTAAAATTAATGGGGAAGTCAGGTCTTTCAAGGGAAGTTCGGTCAGTTGGAAATGCGGGAATGGGGTTCAAGGAAGAGATATAAAGTAGAAGAGACCAGAAAGGAAGACCAGAGCTCTGAGGGATGAGATAATCCATGTGCTGTGTAGGCCTTTTTGAAAAGCTAAGAGGAGAAGTTAATTACTCAGTGTCAATTAAACTGTGGAGACTAAGTCCTTAAGGTAAGGGATGAGGATGATCCCCAGTGTAGCAGAAGTGAAGAACAAAGATAACATGGAAAGAGTCACTGGGTTATGGAAAAAGAGGGGTCGAGGCTAGGGTAATTAAGGCAGGATTGAGTAGGGGGAAATGAAAACTTTTAGTGCTTATTACATATCAAATAATTTGATAAATTATAAATAATTAAATACGATAGTAGATTTGACAGCAAGGTCAGATGAAGTTTTGTTTGTTTTAGTGTGCTTTTTTTTTTTCTATAAGATGTTTATATAATAGAAGGACACTCACTTATTCATTATGTCAAAGAGCATATATTTATGGAACAGATTCTTTGTAAAATAAAACATTATTTAAGCTACGTTAGGGCTAAAAGAAAATAATAAAGAATAAGAAGCTTTCAACTTAACATAGGAAAAATGAAGATTATTGGGGTCAAGAATTGATGGGAACATGGCCACAGATAAAGAAATGAGACTACTTACAGGGAATCTGAGAACCAATGACTCAGGAAGTTAGAGTTCTAGTCTCTAGGCTCACATAAGATCTTTTATAACAGTGTATTTGTGTTACTTTCATAGTTGTGGATACAGTGAGAAATAACTCTATAGGAAATATCCCTTGCCCTCAAGGAAGTGTTGGAAAACTCACTCACACACAGTGTTCTCAAGCCAGTGTGTATTTGTGTGAACCAATAGCTCTACAAAAGCAGAAGGAGAGATCATGTCTGCTTAGGGAGACCAGGTAGGGTATGAGGAAAGGTTTGACATGGGCTTGGCCTTAGGAATGGGAAGTACTCCAACAGTAGTAAACTAGGGGAGGAGCAAAAGCCCAGGAGTGTATAGTGCTTAGCAAACCATAAGTTGAATAGAAAACTAGAAGCATAGATTTTGCTTAGAGGATTGCAGAGGGCCTTGAGTACCTAGAAAAGGGTTGATGCTTTATAGGGCAGGCAGTACTGAGCAGGGGAAAGCAGAATCAAAGAGCTGCTTAGGAAGATTTCTCTCACCACAGGTCTTAATAGAGAAGGGGAAAAAAGAGAACTCGTGGTAAAGTGTTATCATCTGAAATTGTATACTCTCAAAATGAACCTCAGATTGTGTACTCTAAAAATGAAACCTCAAAAGTACACTGATTTTTCTGAGAGGTGACATGTTCATAAGAAGTTATGAGTATTTGCAAGGACAATTGAGGAGAAGTAAAACTACTTGTATTAATAAGTGACTTCCTAATGAGAATAGAAATATAAGTAGGAAGTGCTTTGTGGGAAAGACCATAGGAAATGAAAATAAAATGATGGTTCTTACTTGCTAATTAGGACAGAATGGCACCTTCAGAAAAATCACAGTGGTTAGTGTTACCGTTCTCTCCAGGAGGATGGACTCTTTTGTTCGTCTCGTCCAACTGAGGAATTGTGTATTCTTCCTTTGAATTTGACTAATTAAATGTAAGAATAATTTTAAAAAGAGAAAAATGTAGAAATGGTTTACCAGGAGCACTCTAATAATGAAAATCATTGCCAAGTTATTTAGTAATATTCTTATATTTTTCAACACCTCTTCACGTTTGGCAATTTCCTATGCAACCTGGGCAGTAATGGGTAAGAATAATCTCCTTGGCTGGGAAGTAACTGATCCAAATTGAATGAAAATCTTGAACTCCGGCATATTTAAGATGCTCATTATGACCGCATATAAAAAAGCTGTTACTGGCATGTGAAATCTTTAGAACCAAGTAGTGATTGAACCTCAAAGGTTTATTTTTAAAGAAGACTCCTTCTTTTTCATAATTCTTAGGCTTTTTAGAATATATCCAGGAATGAAGCATTATGGAAATTTATCAATTCTTAAACTTAGCAAATTCAGTTAGTAGCATTTTTTTTTTTTTTTTTTTTTTTTTGCGGTACGCACGCCTCTCACTGCTGTGACCTCTCCCGTTGTGGAGCACAGGCTCCGGACGCACAGGCTCAGCGGCCATGGCTCACAGGCCCAGCTTCTCCGTGGCATGTGGGATCTCCCTGGACCGGGGCACGAACCCATGTCCCCTGCATCGGCAGGCGGACTCTCAACCACTGCGCCACCAGGGAAGCCCAGTAGCATTTTTTTATGCCTCAAGAGAATATCAAAATCCAGGCTCCAAGATCTGGACTCTTTTCTTCTAATGTGGATACATGTATGAATTTTCTAGGACTGCTGTAACAAGGTACCACAAAGTACCACAAACTTAGTGGTTTAAGAACAACATAAATTTATTGTCTCACAGTTCTAGAGGCTGAAAGTCTAAGATCAACGTGTTGGTAGAGTTGGTTCCTTCTGAGGGCTGTGAGTGAGAATCTCCACCATGCCTCTTATCTACCTTCTGATGATTTGATGGCAATCTTTGGCATTATTAGCTTATAGTAGCATCACCTTGATCTCTGTCTTCATCTTCACATGGCATTTTCCCTGTGTATGTGTCATTGGTGTCTACATTTCCTCTTTTAATAAGGATACCAGTCATATTGGATTAGGGCACATCCTACTCAGTATAACCTAATCTTAACTAATTACATGTGTAATGACCCTATTTCCAAATAAGATCACTTTCTGAGGTACTGGAATTTAAGACTTCTACATGTGGATTCACCTTGTAACATAATTCAGTCCATAACAATATGTAAGTAAAAAATGGATGTGGACATTGTTGAGAGTCATCCTGTAGATCATCTACTCATTTGAGATCTTCTATCTCATGTAGAGAAATTAAAGATTCAGAGGCAACTTTTATCAGAAGAGGGATGTTTTCTGTATGTACCCAAGGTCTCCCATTGGGAATCATCTCCTCGCTGGCTGCCCTAACATCAACCCTTACCTCAGCCTCAGTTCTCTAGCATACTCTTACCCTGAGTCACCTGGGAAAAATATCACTTTTATATTACCCTCTCCTCAATAAATTTTGGTGGCTCCCTGCTAACTGCATAGTAAAGTCCAAGCTCTCAGATATTCCCTTTAGAGTCTTCCACCCACCAACGCATACCTGTCATCTTACTCCTCTCAGTTTTCACACGTACAAATCCAGTGTTCCAGCCAAACTCAACTTCTCATCATTTTCCGAGCAAACCAAAACATTTAAAAATTTCTGCACCTTTGTTTATTATGGCTATTTTTGAAACCTCTTTCTTTTACTCATCCTGTAAGCCTGGCTGAAGTTGCACATCCTTCACGACACAGTCACTATGCACATGAGGTGTCCGCCTCTCATTCCTGTAGCACGCATGATCTGTGAGTCATTTTGAACTAATTTTTGTTTGTATTGGTTTTTTTCCTTTACATATTTATGTCTTATATGTCTTACCTCCCCACCTGGCTTGTAAACATCTTGGGAGCAACTATATTCTATTTTGTTATTCATAGAGTAATATAGGTTATCAAACATCATTGACACAGTTAGGACTGATTTATTGTGCATTTTCTTACCAGTGAGGTACACAGTGGCTGTTTTATTGTTTCCCTTGATTTGTTGTGCATCTACAGTTAGTTGCAAAAATCCTAGTTCACAGAGTTCCACATTGTCTCATGTAGAGTTGGGAGTCAAGGGGTTTGGGTCCATCCTGTTGAACTAGTTCATTTAGTCCTCATAGCTTTAGTTACCTTATCTACAAAACAAGGAAATAATGCCAATTTAGTTCTAAAGTTACTGTCAGATCTAAAATTCTATAATTTAATAGTTTATATATTATATCATTCACATTGAAATCTCTATATAAAGCTAATCGAACACTGGAAGCTTTTATACAGATACATAGATTGATAGATTGATGAGCCTTGTATTGCTGATTTAGTTCTTTTTTTCTATCAATGCTGACTGACAGTTTAGTGATCCTCAATTATTTGTTTGATTTTATAAGTCTGGCTATGTTGAAAATAGTCTTGAAGTGACCTATTGAAAATAAAAAACAATTAAAAGGTAATTTGGAGGTAATTTCTGTGATGATATGTAAGGAATTACTAACAGTCATTAGCCACAGAGAGCAGGGTTGGGGAAATGAGGGGAAGTGGACTTTTTCACTTTAATCAGATTTTAACAGTACACATTAACTTCACAATTAAAAAGAAGAATAATTAGGCAGTTTGAAGGCCAGTGCTATTTTTTAGGGATGGAATATCAGGCTGGCAAAAATCAAGAATAAGAAAGTAAAAATGCCTCCTCCCTCCTTCTTAAGAGTTCTTAGACGCAAGATGCCAGAACTAAAAGTGTCTGTGGAGTACAATAGATTTGTTAGTGTCCTATCATATCATAATATTCAAAGTGTTTCTTCAAGATCCTTAGTAAAGAGACTAGTGTTTTGAAATTGAAGGGAAAGTAAAACAAACAAGAAACCCAAGATTAGCAAAATAGTACGTGATACTTGTTACCTGAGTTGACTTAATTACCACAAGTAGATGAGCACTGAATATGACTCTAGATTCCCTGGTAACTTAGACCAAAAAGAACTATCTTGGGCTCTATCCTTTTAAATGTGTGATAGAAAAAAAGCACGTAGGTAAATCTATGGAAGAAAACTGTCCTTGTATTGACTGAGAGAGAAAATCTATTTTCTTTTATAAGGGATATTAGGGCACAGAATAAATCACGTCTTTATCTACAATTTTGTAATAGATATACTTCGTTTCAATGGACATTTCTTTTATGGAGGCTCTAGTAGTGCTGAGAGCATAATACTGCATCTTAACACAGGAGGGGTTTTCTTGCATAGAACAGAAAACAAGGCCCACGGCCTTTGCTTTCTGCTGATGTAACTTTTGAAGTTGGAAGAATTAAAATTTCTGGCTCATTAATGTATCAATCAGATTGCCTTGCAACTTCCTTAAATATGTCATTATGAGATGAGTAAGCCATGTGAGATTAGGAGAGGGAAGAACCTCTTAGTTAGGTATGCCCTCTGTGTGGAGTTCCCACTGGGAATCAGTCTCTATTGCAGTAGGAATGTATCAGAAAGGCAGAGGACAGATCCAGAAAGGGTGGCTTCACTAATTAGGTAATAGAAGCAAGAGGGGCTGGACCTGAGGAGCAGAACTATGGTCCCCAGCACCAGGATAGCAAGTGTTTGGAAGTAAGAAGTTATCGAGTTCTCTTTTCTGCAGCAAGATAATTCAGGGTTCCCAGCACCTTGCCTGTATATTGGGGAAGAAGTTAAGGCAGCCCTTGGAAGTTCACATCAGTTCTAGCTGTTGAAAATTCAGCTGAACAGTGTAATCCATTAGAACTATAACCTGCTAGAAATTCAGTTTTGGGCCTTAACCAGTCCAGGTTTAATTGTACCATCATATAAGGGAGTTCCCCATCCTGGTCCTCATGAACTAGCCTCTTCTGGCCACCACAGTATCCTTAGCCAGGAGTGATGATTTTAATGACTCATCGCCTTTCCAAGGTAGGGGTATTTCCATAAACAGGAATATGCTCACCTCCTTTTCTTTTTGTTGATGATGGGCTGCTTATACCAGCTTCTGAAGGCCAATGTAGGAATTAAATACTTCTTCACTTGTATTCTTCCATTATCTTGTCCAACAAATACTCAGTTCAAGAGATCTCACATCTTGCTTAAAAGTTACAGGCTTTTTTTTTTTTAACATTCATGTTTCATTATTTCTACCAATGTCAATGTACAGAATGAAGGAAACTGACATTTATTAATGTCTCGTCTCTTGCTCTATATTATTTTAGGCATTTCTTGGCTCAGTGCTTACAATGTAAGTGCTGTGTACCCAAATTTACTTTCATGTAACCCTAGACTTAAGGATCTTTCCACTAGAGTTCTGTGTTGTCAGATGCAGGCAAATTGTCAAGTTCACTGGATATGTCTGGTAAATAGTATTTATAATAGGTTTGAGTTAATACTGGTTCAGTAGGTTTTGATTTCCCAAGGATGACGCTATGCAAGAGCTCCCTTAATGTACAAAATACCTTAGGTAAATGGCCATCCCAGGGATTCAGGCTTGGATCAGAATTTAAGGTAAATGAATAAAGATACTGAGTTGTAATGCCTGGAAAGCAGTTCTGGACATTTACACACACACACACAAACACAAACACATCTCTACCTCCCCCCATCATACACACACTTAATAGGAAATTAGGCACACAAAGCCTTATCTAGGAAAATTTAATCCTTTCAATAGCTAAATAATAAAAAAGGAACTGGCAGACGATAGGTACACAAATATTACTAGGGGAAAAAAATTTCGCACCAAGCTGGCGGGTAATCCCCGTGTTGGTGTGATGTGCTAGCTCGGAAGTGTTTTCTGCTGCTGTCATGGTTCGTTCTCTAAACTGCATCATCACTGTGTCCCAGAACATGGGCATCGGCAAGAATGGGGACCTGCCCTGGCCCCCGCTCAGGAATGAATACAGGTATTTCCAAAGAATGACCACAACCTCTTCAGTAGAAGGTAAACAGAATTTGGTGATTATGGGTAGGAAGACCTGGTTCTCCTTTCCAGAGAAGAATCGACCTTTAAAGAACAGAATTAATATAGTTCTCAGTAGAGAACTCAAGGAGCCTCCACAGGGAGTGCATTTTCTTGACAAAAGTCTGGATGATGCCTTAAAACTCACTGAGCAACCAGAATTAACAAATAAAGTGGACATGGTTTGGATAGTGGGAGGCAGTTCTGTTTACAAGGAAGCCAGGAGCAAGCCAGGCCGTCTTAGTCTATTTGTGACAAGGATCATGCAGGAATTTGAAGGTGACACAATTTTTCCAGAAATTGATTTGGAAAAATATAAATTCCTCCCAGAATATCCAGGGGTTCCTTCTGATGTCCAGGAGGAGAAAGGCATTAAGCACAAATTTGAAGTATATGAAAAGAACAATTAATGTGAAAACGTTTTCTGATCTATTTCAAGCCTCCTTCTTCCCCCCCCCAAAAAATTATCTATTTTTTCTTGCAGAGACTTTTGTTGACTTTAGATCTGTGTATAATTATTTCTAAACAAAGTACTCTTATTCCGCATCAATCTTAACTAGACTGTGTCAGATACCATTTGTGAAGCATTTCTTGCTGTAACTGCCTGAATGCCCATCAAGGGTCAAGAATAGGTTACCAGCACCTGCCTAGGATAGAATATCTACCAAGACAGCCCAAAGTGGGAGAGTCCCCTAGTAGCAGGAGTTGAAACCAAAGCCTGTAGAGCTAGTTAGGAGCTAGGCAGTTGGATCCACAGGTCAGAAATGGATTATAAATGGAAGAGCTAGCATTCAGTTATTAAAGTTAGGTCAAAAGAGGGACTGTGAATTACCTTATATCACACTTCTGGAAAAAATTTTGTTCACTTAGACTGGGAGTGAATAAGTTGAAAACTCCAGGATATTCCACAGGGATAGTAAAGAGGCAGGTATGAGACTACCTTTTTGGTGGTTAAAGGAGGTGGTCTGAGACTTTAAAAAACTTTGTTTCTGATCTTCAGTGAGATCCCATGGGATGTTACAATGACAAAAAAAGAATTGGCTGCTCTTTACAAAAAAGAATAATCTAATATCAAGCATGATGGCTAAAATTCAAAGAGGTAATAAATTGAGAATGAATATGCTAGAAACCAAAATTAGTAAGTTAGAAACTAAACTTCACAAAATTAAAAAATGAAAATTAAAACATTTTACCCATCACATTAGCAAAGATTTAGATTAAGTATCCCCCCCCCCAAAAAAATAGCATTTTCTGCCTTATAAATTGGTACAACTTTTTAGAGTGTAAGTTAGCAATATCAATTAAAATTCAAAATATTCTGGGTTTGGACCCAGAACTTCCACTTCTAGAAATTAATCCTGAGCAAAGAAATGGACCTAAGAGTATTTGTTGCAACTTTTTTTTTTCAAACTTGAAAACAGCCCAAATGTTGATTAATAAGAAATAACTAACCAATATGTCTATAAAATGTAACATCTGCAGCAGTTAGAAAGAATGAAGTACTGACAGAAGAATGCCAAAAATTACTACGTAAAAGAAGCAAATTGTTTATAATACTCAAAATGTTTAATAAATGTTTATGTGTGGGAAAAAGCAAAAAAAAAAAGACAAAAATATTACTAGGAAAAAATATAAAAGAGAGCAACAAATTTGTCAACAGATGAAGAGCACTTATTATAAAGTATAATAATGGAGAACATATATGAAAGTTGTGACCTGACATTTTATTACGCGTTTAAAATTTTGATATGGTGGTTTCTAACACAGTGTTGAAGGAGAATAGCAAAGTTGAGGGCCTGATATTACCCAACTTCAAAATCTACTATAAAGCTATAGTAATCAAGACAGTGTGGGATTGGCAAAAAAAAAAAAATAGACAAATAGATAAATGGAACAGAATAGAGAGCCCAGAAATAGACCTCCATAAATATTTTCAACTGATCTTTGACATAAAGCAAAGGCAGTACAATGTAGGAGAGATATCTCTTCAACAGATGGTGATAGAACAACTGGACATCTGTATGCAAAAAAATGAATCTGGGTGTAGAGCTTACACTCTTCACAAGTATTAACTCAAAATGGATCACTGACCTAAATTTAAATACAAAACTATAAAACTCCTAGAAGATAAGACAGGAGAAAACCTAAATTACCTTGGGTATGATGATGCCTTTTTATTTTTAATTTTTTTTTAATTTTTTTTTTTCTTGCGGTACGCGGGCCTCTCATTGTTGTGGCCTCTCCCGTTGCGGAGCACAGTCTCCGGACGCACAGGCTCAACGGCCATGGCTCACGGGCCCAGCCACTCTGCGGCCTGTGGGATCTTCCCGGACCGGGGCATGAACCCACGTCCCCTGCATCAGCAGGCAGACTCCCAACCACTGCGCCACCAGGGAAGCCCGATGCCTTTTTAGATACAACACCAAAGCACAATCTAGGAAATAAATAATGGATAATTCAGACTTTATTAAAATTTAAAAATCCTCTATGAAATACAATATCAAGAGAATTAGAAGACAAGCCTCAGGCTGGGAGAAAATATATGAAGAAGATACATCTGTAAAGGATTCTTACCCAAAATATACAAAGAACCCTCAAAACCCTCAAAACAGTAAGAAAATAAACAACCCAGTTTAAAAATGGGCCAAAGACCTTAACAGAATCTAACAGAAGTAGATATACAGATGGCAAATAAGCATATGAAAAGATGCTCCACATCATATGTCATCAGGAAATACAAATTAAAATAACAATGAGATATCACTGCATACCCATTAGAATAGTCAAATTCTGGAACACTACCACCAAATGCTGGTGGGGATGTGGAAAAACAGCAACTCTCATCCACTGCTCTGGGAATGAAAAATGGTTCAGCCTCATTGGAAGACAGTTTTTGGTTTTTCTCACAAAACTAAACATACTTTTACAGTTGGATCCAGCAATCCCACTCCTTCATATTTAGCCAAAGGAGTTGAAAACATGTTTGCAATAAAACTTGCACATGGATGTTTATAGAAGGTTTATTCATAATTCCCCAAACTTGGAAACAACCAAGATGTCCTTCAGTAGGTGAATGGCTAAATAAAGTATGGTAAAGCTAGAGAATGAAATATTATTCATTGCTAAAAAATGAGCTATAAAAGCATGAAAATACATGGAGGAACCTTAAATGCTTAAATGCATATAATTAAGTGAAGCCAATCTGAAAAGACTGCATACTGTATGATTGCAACTCCATGACATTCTGGAAAAAGCAAAACTTTGCAGGCTATAAGAAGATCAGTGGTTGCCAGGGCTTAGGATGGAGGGAGGGATGAATAAGCAGAGCGCAGAGGCTTTTTTTTTTTTTTTTTTGCGGTACACGGGCCTCTCACTGTCGTGGCCTCTCCTGTTGCGGAGCACAGGCTCCGGATGCACAGGCTCAGAGGCCATGGCTTACGGGCCCAGCCACTCCGTGGCATGTGGGATCTTCCCGGACCGGGGCACGAACCCGTGTCCCCTGCATTGGCAGGTGGACTCTCAACCACTGTGCCACCAGAGAAGTCCAAGAGGATTTTTAAGGCAATGAAAATATTCCGTAAAATATTATAATGATAGATACATGTCATTGTACCTTTGTCCAAACATATGTAAAGTACAACACTAAGAGTGAACTCTGAGGTGAACTATGAACTTTGTGTGATTATGATGTGTCAGTGTAGATTCATCCCTGCTAAAAAATGTATGAGTCTGGTAAGTGATGTTGATAATGGAAGAGCCTGAGCCTATGCATGTGTGGGAGCTTTGGGTATATGGAAATTCCTGTACCTTCCTTTCGATATTATTGTAAAGCTAAAAATTCTCTAAAAATTGTCTTTAATTTTTTTAAAAAAGAAAGTTCTTCTGTGAACAAAGACCATGAATAATAAATACAAGAACTCAAGAAAGAGAAAACAAGGCAGTGGGAGGAAATGGAGTGTCAATTGGCAGATTTTAGTAAAATAGAAGAACAAATCAAAGTCATCACAGAAATATAAAAGAATTGAAAAGAGCAGTCACGAGAATAGACACTGGAGAAAACACAGCAAGGGTACTGAGGATATAAGTGAGGAGATGCAAAAAAGTAAAATAAAAATGGAAGGTTGAAAAGGACTAAGGAGAAAATGATAGGTATATAAACCAGGCAGAGAAGACCCTATATATGCATAATTGCAGTCCCTCAAGGAGAACACCAAAAACAATGGAACAGGATAAATATTTGAAAACATAACTTGAGGAAAAAAGTTGTGAAAAGGAGAGAATACCTGATCCTATTTGTTGAAAGGACATATCATGTACCAGTGAAAATTGACCCAAATCAGTTAACACTGAGACATATTCTTCTGATATGTACCTCACAAGATATCTTCTGAGGATATACCTCAAGGCATATCATAGTAAATTTATTAGCCTTTAATGATAAAGTTTTTAAATAGCCATGTAGAATGATCACAATACTTACAAGAGGGAAAAAGTCAGACTGTCCTTAGATTTCTCCTCTGTGACACTGAACACTAGAAGTCAGTGGACCAAAACTTCTGGGATACTTAAGGAAAGAAAGTATAAATCAAGGATTTCATGTCCACCCAAGATTTTTATTAAGTATACAAAAAATATTAAATATGGCACAACTCTAGAAATACTGTTCACCTACCAGAGGCTGAGCTTCAGGCAATCAAGGGATAATAGAGAAAATTTTAGCAAAATGACTAGTGATAAGTACTATATATGATTAACAGAAATAAGACTAAGCCAAATATGTGGATCAGATGACAAATCAGAGCATAAACTGTATATGCCTTGACAATTTAGAAGTATACAAATAAAAATTGGGAGAGTAAGGGAGACAGTATTTTGGCACTTTCTTACAAAAATAAACATGCCACTACCATATGTAGAATACCACAGGTACAGTATTCACTGAATACCTCATCTGTAATAGTGTGGAGTCAAAGGATATTGTATAAAGTTGAAAAATCAAGCAATAGAATTCTAACTTGGTATTGTTATATAACTTAACAGTTTAAAGATGGTAATAAACCATCTTTACAATAAAGCAATAAAAAAAGATTGTTTTAAAACACAGTTTCTAAATAGCTAAAATTAGAAATGCTGAACAATTTGTAATGACAACACTGATTTTTAAGAATTGTGCATTAAAAATTGAGTAATTCTTTAAACAAAATAATGAGGTAAACATAATATTTCTCTTGAAAAGATACTCGATAACTTATGCTAAAACATAACCATAAGATATTACTGCACTTCTCTGTACTTACTTTTGAGAAAATTTAGTATACTGCATGGAATCATGGATAAGTTGAAGTCTATAAACCTAAAGAAAATAATAAGTAGTACAAATAGACTTTTGATAGCCCATACACACTTTTGTGGTTGTTAAATTAGTGTCTTTTGCTTGACTTTGAATGCTTCTGAAAAGTAAAGGATGTACTGTCCCTTACCAAGAAGTGGATGTACCTCCATGGGTTGATGGAGAAGTCCTATCTCTCAAGGAGCAACTCCAGGGCTCTCCTTTCACTTAATTTGGTTTGCAGGAGAACTCCAGGCTCTTTGATCTCAAGGAAGCAAAAATCTATTACAGATTGTAACATGGTATACAATATATTTTGGGGGTCCCAAACACTTGTGAGAATCTGATTAAAGTGATAGGACCTTTCTCCAGGAAATGCACATGTGACATTTTGCCTATAACTGCATGGGGCCCCTGAAGCTCATCCAAAGAGACCCTCTTGGTTTATAGTCCCCAGCTTAAAGACCCTTATTTTAAAAGTTCTTTGAACTTAGGTCAGAATCTCTACTGTTGATCTGGCTGGTCAGAACCACAGTCTTATCCTTACTAAAATGAAGCATTCCGGTACTACAGCAGTAGTTTGCCAAGGGGAATAATTAATCATTATGAATCCGGAAGGGTCTTTTTTTCTATTGTAAAATGACTAACATTGGAGAATATTTAGCACGTGTCAAACCTACTGGTAGACACTATCACAAGGGAAGTTTCCTGGTCATTGCAGCTCAGTCATCACTTGTCCTAAAAATAGGTAGAAGGATGTTCCTGGTCACTAGCTTCACTCTCTTGCATATAGCTCAGCATGGTATTGATGCTGAAGTGAGCATATCCAGGATGTCTGACTAGTAGGCAGACACCACACAACGATTAAGAATTCAGTCACTCCTATGGCAAGTAGGCAGGACTGAGTCCTGTATTCCTTCCTTAGCCAGAGATTAGAATATGCTTTGAGAATGAGCATTGTCCGACATAGTTTTCTCTGTGGATATTGTGTTCAGTTTGGAGAACAGAGAGCACTTCTGCCCAGCAGATTTTCAGTGTTGTGCTTTTTTGAGAGGTGATGTAATAGGTACCCAAGGTAAACATAGGTCAAGGTTTACAGATTCAAGTCATCCCTTTAATTGTATCAAGAAAGACAGATAATCTTGATCTCAAACTTGAACCAGCTCCTCAGATTACTTCATTTAAATCTGGGTGCATCTCTTTCTGTACTGTTGACTTACACTGTAGCTCCTCTTTGTGATTTTCTTTATCTTCATCTGAAGTGAAACCCTGGACATGTATAGTAGCATGCTCACAATATTAAACTTGCTACTTGGCCCCCGGCAGGGCCAATGCAGCAGAGACTCATATGCTCCAATTTGTTTTTGCACTTCTATAGAATTCACAATGAATTTCACACATCTTTCAAGATACAAACATCACTTGAAATCTTTGTAAATTTGAAGACTCAGTGAACTAAGTGGATTTTGGGTATTTGTCTAATAAAGGTTTTAAGTACTAGGGAAAATAAATAGAGAATAATGTTCCTAGTTACCAAAATCCTCAGTAGATTTCAGTTAATTATTTTCTTTGTTTGTAACTTAATAACTGAAAAAATGTTACCTTATTTTAAATTAGCATTTTGTGCAATTTTCATTTGAAATATATATTATATAATTCTGGGTTTTGAAATTTGTCAAATAGATTTACTCATCTTTTGTCCATTAAGGATGTAGTAGTATCCTTAAGATAATACAGTTACCTAAGTATATATTTTGGGTTTTCTTTTATCTATTTTCTATATTTTTTACTCTTTTTCTTACATTAAGTTTTTTTTGTTGTACCAAAGTTTTTGCAATTTTATATTATCACATATTTCTGCCTTCCCTTTACAATTTCTTCCATTGCTTCAATGTTTATACTGTACATTTTCCAATTTTTTTTCTTCTTGACCTTGAGAATTCTCTAGCTTTATTCAAACTATCAGTGATACCACAGCAGGAATTTTTTTTCTTTTCTGTGCATAAACCATGGTTACTGATATTCACTCAAGCACGGTGCAAAGAATTGAAATGTAGTTTGAAAGCACAGCCTAAAAAATCTGCTCTGATAAAAGTAAACTCTGCTAAAATCATTGTAGCTCTTTCCATTTGGTTAAGAGAGTGATTCATGTTGTTAATTTTGTAAGGTCTTCAGAATAATGTGCATGCATTAGAGGGGAACTTCCCCAAAATTGAAAATGACCTTCACAATGTACATTTATATTTATGTTGTTCTTCTGCAAAGGTGATTCATCAGTTCATAGATCAGTAATGTAAACCAAGAAACAAATCACTTATGCTTGAGAAATTTCAACATGAATGTTAAAATAGCCTTTTTCTTACTATTTTAAAACCACTTGTTTCTGACCACATTTGAATGTTATTAAAACAGCCCCTGAAATTTATTTGTAATTATACATGTTGTACATGTATAATTGAATTGTACTTTCAAGAGCAATCTGATAAAGATGGATAGGGTACTAGAATTTAATCACTCTTGAGGCCAAACTGTGTCATCATTACAGTTTCCCAGTTACAGGTCTTTGACAGGAAGCATCACGTGGTTGGCATTTTAAAATCTCCTGTGTTGAAGATTTTCAACTAAGTTCTCTGACAAAGATTTTCAACTAAGCTCTCTGAAATTTCAAGAGTAACATGGCTGGAGGCAGAGATTGTAATGCAATAATACTGTTTCCAAAAGGATACCATAGTTCCTTAAAAGAGAAATCCTACTTCCTGGGCTTACACAGGTGTGCTTTAATAGAGAGTCACTTGACAGTCTGTCTCAGGAATATTCACATTGTTTAATGACTGACACAAGTGCACAGCCAAGGCCTCCTGCAGTACAGGATGTTACTTTGTGGTGACTGAATTGTGGAGAGATCAAGAGAAGGACTGAGATGGCTCGGGGCAGTATCTATTATCACCTGGTATGGAACTATCTCAATATATATCAGTTTAGCTGTACCTGGGCACAGCTAAAGTGGAGTGAAATTATAATTGTAAAAGTATTTTAAACTTTTAAACTTAGGTTTTTTGAGGAAGAGATACTGAAGCTTGGAAGGCTACAATGATCCAAAAGTATGCATATAAAACAAATAAACAAAACAAATATTCTCAATAGAGTAGTTTCATAGATATAGACTTTATAATATGAAACACCAACCTGATTAATATGGAACTGTAGAAAACTACAGGGCAATAATGCAGCTTATTTTATGACCTAAATGTGGTTTAGAAGTCAAGCTATATAAGCTTCCAAAGGAAAGCCCGTTGGGTCTGTGCAGACAGTTGATAAGAATTCAGTTTGTCTGACAGAAGTAAAATGGGCAGAGAAGTGTACCTGTACATAAAGACGATATATTACCTACATGGAAATCCAGTGTAGTATAATATATCATTAATATAAAAGAAGAAAGGAATGGAATATTGCCTGGTCAAGTGAAGGGTGTTGATAACTGTTAATGAACACAGATATCAGTAAGATGTAATACAGAATAGGGATGGAAAGGGTCATCTAATCAGGTATGCATTAATATTTTCTTTTACATCTTTATTGCAGTATAATCACTTTACAATGTTAGTTTCTGCTGTACAACACAGTGAATCAGTTATATGTATACATATATCCCCATATTCCATCCCTCTTGAGCCTCCCTCCCACCCTCCCTATCCTACCCCTCTAGGACGTCAAAAGGCATCGAGCTGTTGATCTCCCTGTGCTATGCAGTAGCCATCCATTTTACATTTGGTAGTGAACGTATGTCAGTGCTACTCTATCACTTCATCCCAGCTTCCCCTTCCTGCCCTGTGTCCTCAAATCCATTCTCTACATCTGCATCTTTATTCCTGCCCTGCCACTAGGTTCATCAGTACCATTTTTTTAGATTCCATATATATGCGTTAACATACAGTATTTGTTTTTCTCTTTCTGACTTACTTCACTCTGTATGACAGACTCTATGTTCATCCACTTCATTACAAATAACTGAATTTCGTTCCTTTTTAGGGTTGAGTAATATGCCATTCTGTATATGTGCCACGTTTTCTTTATCCATTCATCTGTCGATGGACAGTTAGGATGTTTCCATGTCCTGACTATTGTAAATAGTGCTGCAATGAACATTGTGGTACATGTCTCTTTTTTTTTAACATCTTTATTGGAGTATAATTGCTTTACAATGCTGTGTTAGTGTCTGCTGTATAACAAAGTGAATCAGCTGTACATATACATATATCCCCATATCCGCTTCCTCTTGCATCTCCCTCCCACCCTCCCTATCCCACCCCTCTAGGTGGTCACATAGCACAGAGCTAATCTCCCTGTGAGATGCAGCTGCTTCCCACTAGCTAACTATTTTACATTTGGTAGTGTATATATGTAGGTGCTACTCTTTCGCTTTGTCCCAGCTTACCCTTCCCGCACCCCGTGTCCTCAAGTCAATTCTCTATGTCTGCTTCTTTATTCCTGTCCTGCCCCTAGGTACGTCAGAACCATTTTTTTTTTTAGATTACATATATATGTGTTAGCATACAGTATTTGTTTTTCTCCTTCTAACTTACTTCACTCTGTGTGACAGACTCTAGGTCCATCCGCCTAACTGCAAATGACTCAATTTCGTTTCTTTTTATGGCTGAGTAATATTCCATTGTATATATGTGCCACATCTTCTTTATCCATTCTTCTGTCGATGGACACTTAGGTTGCTTCCATGTCCTGGCTATTGTAAATAGTGCTGCAGTGAACACTGTGGTACATGTCTCTTTTTGAATTATGATTTTCTCAGGGTATATGCCCAGTAGTGGGATTGCTGGGTCATATGGTAGTTCTATTTTTAGTTTTTTAAGGAACTTCCATACTGTTCTGCATAGTGGCTGTATCAGTTTATATTCCCAGCAATAGTGCAGGAGGGTTCCCTTTTCTCCGCACCCTCCCCAACATTTACTGTTAGTAGATTTTTTGATGATGGCCATTCTGACTGGTGTGAGGTGATACTTCACTGTGGTTTTGATTTGCATTTCTCTAATGATTAGTGATGTTGAGCATCTTTTTATGTGTTTGTTGGCAATCTGTATGTCTTCTTTGGAGAAATGTCTATTTAGGTCTTCTGCCCATTTTTGGATTGTGTTCTTTGTTTTTTTAATATTGAGTTGCATGAGTTGCTTGTATATTTTGGAGATTAATCCTTTGTCAGTTGCTTCGTTTGCAAACATTTTCTCCCATTCTGAGGGTTGTCTTTTTGTCTTATTTATGGGTTCCTTTGCTGTGCAAAAGCTTTTAAGTTTCATTAGGTCCCATTTGTTTATTTTTTATTTTATTTCCATTAATCTAGGAGGTGGTCAAAAAGGATCTTGCTGTGATTTATGTCATAGAGTGTTCTGCCTATGTTTTCCTTGAAGAGTTTTATAGTGTCTGGCCTTACATCTAGGTCTTTATTCCATTTTGAGTTTATGTTTGCGTATGGTGTTAGGAAGTGTTCTAATTTCATTCTTTTACATGTAGCTGTCCAGTTTTCCCATCGCCAATTATTGAAGAGGCTGTCTTTGCTCCATTGTATATTCTTGCCTCCTTTATCAAAGAGAAGGTGACCATATGTGCGTGAGTTTATCTTTGGGCTTTCTATCCTGTTCCATTGCTCTATATTTCTGTTTTTGTGCCGGTACCATACTGTTTTGATCACTGTAGCTTTGTAGTATAGTCTGAAGATAGGAAGCCTGATTCTTCCAGCTCCGTTTTTCTTTCTTAGGAGTGCTTTGGCTATTCGGGGGTCTTCTGTGTTTCTATACAAATTGTGAAATATTTTGTTCTAGTTCTGTGAAAAATGCCATTGGTAGGTTGATAGGGATTGCATTGAATCTGTAGATTGCTTTGGGTAGTATAGTCATTTTCACAATGTTGCTTCTTTCAATCCAGGAACATAGTATATCTCTCTATCTGTTTGTATCATCTTTGATTTCTTTCATCAGTGTATTATAGTTTTCTGCATACAGGTCTTTTGTCTCCTTGGGTAGGTTTATTCCTGGGTATTTTATTCTTTTTCTTGCAGTGGTAAATGGGAGTGTTTCCTTAATTTCTCTTTCTGAGTTTTTGTTGTTATTGTATAAGAATGCAAGTGATTTCTGTGCATTAATTTTGTATCTTGCTACTTTACCAAATTCATTGATTAACTCTAGTAGTTTTCTGGTGGCATCTTTAGGATTTTCTATGTAGTATTATATCATCTACAGTGACAGTTTTACTTCTTAATTTACAATTTTGATTCCTTTTATTTCTTTTTCTTTTCTGATTGCCATGTCTAAAACTTCCAAAACTATGTTGAATAATAATAGTGGTGAGAGTGAGCACCCTTGTCTTGTTCCTGATCTTAGAGCAAATGGTTTCAGTTTTTCACCATTGCGGATGACGTTGGCTGTGGGTTTGTTGTATATGGCTTTTATTATATTGAGATAGCTTCTCTCTGCCCGCTTTCTGGAGAGTTTTTATCATTAATGGGTGTTGAATTTTGTCAAAAGCTTTTTGTCCATCTATTGAGATTATCATACAATTTTTATCTTTCAGTTTGTTAATATGGTGTTTCACATTGATTGATTTGCATATATTGAAGAATCCTTGCATTCCTGGGATAAACCCCAGTTGATCATGGTGTATGATCATTTTAATGTGCTGTTGATTTCTGTTTGCTAGTATTTTGTTGAGGATTTTTGCATCTATTTTCATCAGTGATATTGGCCTGTAATTTTCTTTTTTGAGACATCTTTGTCTGGTTTTGGTATCAGGGTGATTGTGCCCTCATAGAATGAGTTTGGGAGTGTTCCTCTCTCTGCTATATTTGGGAAGAGTTTTAGAAGGATAGGTGTTAGCTCTTCTCTAAATGTTTGATAGACTTCACCTGTGAAGCTGTCTGGCCCTGGGCTTTTGTTTGTTGGAAGATTGTAATCACAGTTTCAATTTCAGTGTTTGTGATTGCTCAGTTCATATTTTCTGTTTCATCCTCGTTCAGTCTTGGAAGGTTGTACTTTTCTAAGAATTTTTCCATTTCTTCCTGGTAGTCCATTTTATTGGCATATAGTTGCTTGTAGTAGTCTCTTATGATCCTTTGTATTTCTGCAGTGTCACTTGTTACTTCTCATTTTTCATTTCTTATTCTGTTGATGTGAGTCTTCTCCCTTATTTCCTGGTAAGTCTGGCTAATGGTTTATCATTTTTTTTTTACCTTCTCAAAGAACCAGCTTTTAGTTTTATTGATGTTTGCTATTGTTTCCTTCACTTCTTTTTCATTTATTTTTGATCTGATCTTTATGATTACTTTCCTTCTGCTAACTTTGGGCTTTTTTTGTTGTTGTTGCTGTTGTTGTTCTTCTTTCTTTAATTGCTTTAGGTGTAAGGTTAGGTTGTTGATTTGAGATTTTTCTTGTTTCTTGAGGTAGGATTGTACTGTTATAAACTTCCCTCTTAGAACTGCTTTTGCTGCATCCCATTGGTTTTGGGTCATTGTGTTTTCATTGTCATTTGTTTCTAGGTATTTTTAGATTTGCTCTTTGATTTCTTCAGTGATCTGTTAGTTGTTTAGTAGTGCATTGTTTAGCCTCCATGTGTTTGTATTTTTTACAGTTTTTTCCTGTAATTGATACTGGTCTCATAGCATAGTGGTCAGAAAAGATACTTGATGTGATTTCAATTTTCTTAACTTTACCAATGCTTGATTTGTGACCCCAAGATGTGATCTCTCCTGGAGAATGTTCCATGTGCACTTGAGAAGAACGTGTATTCTGTTGTTTTTGAATGGAATGTCCTATAAATATCAATTAAGTCCATCTTGTTTAGTGTATCATTTAAAGCTTGTGTTTCCTTATTTATTTTCAGTTTGGTTGATCTGTCCATTGGTGAAAGTGAGGTTTAAAGTCCCCTACTATGATTGTGTTACTGTTGATTTCCCTTTTTATGGGTGTTAGCATTTGCCTTATGTAGTGAGGTGCTCCTGTACATAAATACATAAATATTTATGTATATATTTATATACATAAATATTTACAGTTGTTATATCTTCTTCTTGGATCGATCCCTTGATCATTATGTAGTGTCCTTCTTTGTCTCTTGTAATAGTCTTTATTTTAAAATCTATTTTGTCTGATATGAGAATTGCTACTCCAGCTTTCTTTTGATTTCCATTTGCATGGAATATCTTTTTCAATCCCCTCCCTTTCAGTCTGTATGTTTCCCTAGGTCTAAAGTTAGTCTCTTGTCACCGGTATATATATGGGTCTTGTTTTCGTATTCATTCAGCCAGTTTGTGTTTTTGGTTGGAGCATTTAATCCATTCACATTTGAGGTGATTATTGATATGTATGTTCCTATTAACATTTTCTTAGTTGTTTTGTGTTTGTTTTTGTAAGTCTTTTCCTTCTCTTGTGTTTCCTGCCTAGAGAAGTTCCTTTAGCAATTTTTGTAAAGCTGGTTTGGTGGTGCTGAATTCTCTTAAATTTTGCTTGTCTATTTTCTTCTTCTAGGACGTGAATAACTCAAATGTTTGTGCACTTCATGTTGTCCCAGAGGTCTCTGAGGCTGCCCTCCATTGTTTTCATTTTTTTTTCTGCTCCACCAGTTATTTTCACCATTCTATCTTCCTGCTCAGTTATCCGTTCTTCTGCCTCAGTTATTCTGCTATTGATTTCTTCTAGAGTAAGTTTAATTTCAGTTATTGTGTTGTTTGTTACTGTTTGCTCTTTAGTTCTTCTAGGTGCTTGTTAAATGTTTCTTGTATTTTCTCCATTTTATTTCTGATATTTTGAATCATCTTTACTGTCATTACTCTGAATTCTTTTTCAGGTAGTTTGCCCATTTCCTCTTCATTTATTTCATCTTGTGGGTTTTTATCTTGCTCCTTTGCCTGCAAGGTATTTCTCTGTCTTCTCATTTTGTCTAATTTAGAGTATTTGAGGTCTCCTTTCCCTAGTCTGCAAGGTCGTAGTTACTCTTGTTTCTGTTCTCTGCCCCCCGGTTGTGACGTTGGTCCTGTTTGTTGTGTAGGCTTCCTGATGGGAGGGGCTGGTGCCTGCGTTCTGGTGTGTGAAGCTGAGGCTTTTCACTCTGATGAGCAGGGCCGTGTCAGGTGGTGTGTTTTGAGGCGTCTGTGAGCTTAGTATGACTTTAGGTAGTCTGTGTGCTGATGCATGGGTTTGTGGTTCCTGTCTTGTTTGTTTTTTGGTGTGATGTGTCCAGCGCTGGGACCTGCTGGCAGTTGGGTGGAGCCAGGTGTTGGATTCAGATACAGGCCTCTGTGAGAACTCTTGGCAATTAATCTTCCCTGGGGCCAGGAATTCTCTTGTGTTCCAGCGTCCTGGACTTGGTGCTCCCACTCCAGAGCCTCAGGCCTCACTTCCCTGAGGAACCAAGAACAGGCAAGTCACTCAACCCAGAAATAAAGGGGATTAAAAAAAAAGAAGAAGAAGAAGAAGAAAGACTATCAAAACACCAGACAAATGATAAAAGTAAAATCAAACAAACAAAAACAGAAACAAGGAGACACACACACACACACACACACACACAAGAAACAAAAACAGAACCAAATAAAATAAAACGCAAAAGAACAACCAGACAAACAAAAGAACCCAAGAACGAAATCAAACAATTATAAAGAAAACTGACAAAAACACAAAAGCAAAAAACAAAACCAAAGCAGATTGTCAACTGAAGAATGAAGCAAAGAAACAAAACAAACTTACAAAAATGATATAAAAACAGAAAGAAGAAAAAGAGAAAGGGGAAAGAAGTCAGAACAACAGAAAAGCAGCGTAAGAATAGAAATATAAAAAGAAATAGAAAATATATTAAAGGAGGAGATAAGTTCAAGATGTTGGAGTAGAAGGACATGCACTCACTCCCTCTTGCAAGAGCACCAGAATCACAACTAACTGCTGAACAGTCATCTACAGGAAGACACTGGAACTCAACAAAAATGATACCCCACATCCAAAGACAAAGGAGAAGCCATAGTGAGATGGTAGGAGGGGTGCAATCACAATAAAATCAAATCCCATGACTGCTGGGTTCTGGAGAACACTTATACCACAGAAGTCTACCCACTGGAGTGAAGGTTCTGAGCCACATGTCAGGCTTCCTAACCTGGGGACGCAGCAATGGGAGGAGGAATTCCTAGAGAATCAGACTTTGAAGACTAGCAGTATTTGACTGAAGAACGTCAGCAGGACTGGGGGAAAGAGAGACTCCACTCTTGGAGGGCACACACAAAGTAGTGTGCACATCGGGACCCAGGGCAAGGAGCAGTGACCCCATAGGAGATTGAACCAGACGCACCTGCTAGTGTTGGAGGGTCTCCTGCAGAGGCAGGGGTGGCTGTGGCTCACCATGAGGGCAAGGACACTGGCAGCAGAAGTTCTGGGAAGTACTCCTTGCGGTGAGCCCTTCCAGAGTCCATCATTAGCCCCACCAAAGAGCCAGGTAGGCTCCAGTGTTGGGTCACCTCAGGCCAACCAACCAACAGAGAGGGAACGCAGCCCCACCCATTAGCAGTCAAGCAGATTAAAGTTTTACTAAGCTCTGCCCACCAGAGGAACACCCAGCTCTACCCACCACCAGTCCCTCCCATCAGGAAACTTGCACAAGCCTCTTAAATAGCCACATCCACCAGAGGGCAGACAGCAGAAGCAAGAAGCCTTACAATCCTGCAGTCTGTGGAACAAAAACCACATTCACAGAAAAATAGACAAGATGAAAAGGCAGAGAGCTATGTACCAGATGAAGGAACAAGATAAATCCCCAGAAAAACAACTAAATGAAGTGGAGCTAGGCAACCTTCCAGAAAAAGAATTCAGAATAATGATAGTGAAGATGATCCAGGACCTCGAAAAAAGAATGGAGGCGACGATCGAGAAGATGCAAGAAATGTTTAACAAAGACCTAGAAGAATTAAGGAACAAACAAACAGAGATGAACAATACAATAACTGAAAAGAAAACTACACTAGAAGGAATCAATAGCAGAAAAATTGAGACAGAAGAACAGAAAAGTGACCTGGAAGACAGAATGATGGAATTCACTGCTGTGGAACAGAATGAAGAAAAAAGAATAAAAAGAAATGAAGACAGCCTAAGAGACCTCTGGGACAACATTAAACACAACAACATCTGCATTATAGGGGTCCCAGAAGGAGAAGAGAGAGAGAAAGGACCCAAGAAAATATTTGAAGAGGTTATAGTCGAAAACTTCCCTAACATAGGAAAGGAAATAGCCCCCCAAGTCCAGGAAGTGCAGAGAGTCCCAGGCAGGATAAATGCAAGGAGAAACATGCCGAGACACACAGTAATGAAATTGACAAATGTTAAAGACAAAGAAAAATTATTGAAAGCAGCAAGAGGAAAACGACAAGTAACATACAAGGGAACTCCCATAAGGTTAACAGCTGATTTCTCAGCAGAAACTCCAAAGCCAGAGGGCATGGCATGACATATTTAAAGTGATGAAAGGGAAGAATCTACAACCAAGAGTACTCTACCCAGCAGGGATCTCATTCAGATTCGACAGAGAAATCAAAAGCTTTACAGACAAGTAAAGGCAAAGAGAATTCAGCACCACCAAACCAGCTTTACAACAAACGCTACAGGAACTTCTCTAAGGGGGAAACACAAGAGAAGAAAACT
This sequence comes from Phocoena sinus, assembly GCF_008692025.1. Taxonomy (NCBI): domain Eukaryota; kingdom Metazoa; phylum Chordata; class Mammalia; order Artiodactyla; family Phocoenidae; genus Phocoena; species Phocoena sinus. The sequence continues at coordinate 84,722,972 of NC_045771.1, forward strand.
ACCAACAAAAACAAACCCAAAACAAATAAGAAAATGGTAACAGTAACATACATATCGATAATTACCTTAAACGTGAATGGATTAAATGCTTCAATCAGAAGATACAGGGTCGCTGATTGGAAACAAAAACAAGACCCATAATTATGCTGTCTGCAAGAGACCCACTTCAGACCTAGGGACACATAGAGACTGAAAGTGAGGGGATGGAAAAAGATATTCCATGCAATTGGAAATCAAAAGAAAGCTGGAGTAGCAATACTCATATAAGATAAAATAGACTTTAAAATAAAGAATGTTACAAGAGACAAGGAAGGCTACTACATAATGATCAAGGGATCAATCCAAGAAGAAAATATAACAATTATAAATGTATATGCACCCAACATAGGACCACCTCAATACATAAGGCAACTGTTAACAGGTATAAAAGAGGAAATCAACAGTACAACAATAATAGTGGGGGACTTTTAACACCTCACTTACACCAATGGACAGATCATCCAAACAGAAAATTAATAAAGAAACACAAGCTTTAAATGACACAATAGACCAGATAGATATAATTGATATTTATAGGACATTTCATCCCAAAACAGCAGATTACACTTTCTTCTCACATGCACACAGAACATTCTCCAGGATAGATCACATCTTGGGTCACAAATCAAACCTCAGTAAATTTAAGAAAATTGAAATCATATCAAGCACCTTTTCTGAGCACAGCACTATGAGATTAGAAATGAATTACAGGGAAAAAAACGTAAAAAACACAAACAGATCGAGGCTAAACAATACGGTACTAAATAACCCAGCGATCACTGACGAAATCAAAGAGGAAATCAAATATACTTAGAGACAAATGACAACGAAAGCATGATGATCCCACACCTATGGGATGCAGCAAAAGCAATTCTCAGAGGGAAGTTTATAGCAATACAAGCCTACCTCAAGAAACAAGAAAAATCTCAAATAAATAGTCTAGCTTTACACCTAAAGGAACTATAGAAAGAAGAACATACAAAACCCAAAGTTAGTAGAAGGAAAGAAATCATAAATATCAGAGCAGAAATAAATGAAATAGAAACAAAGAAAACAATAGCAAAGAGCAATAAAACTAAATGCTTCACTGAAAAAATAAACAAAATTGATAAGCCATTAGCCAGACTGATCAAGAAAAAGAGGGAGAGGACTCAAAAAAAAAAATCAATAAATTCAGAAATGAAAAAGGAGAAGTTACAACAGACACTGCAGAAACACAAAGCATCCTAAGAGACTATTAGAAGCAATTCTATGCCAATAAAATCGACAACCTGGGGCTTCCCTGGTGGCGCAGTGGTTGAGAGTCTGCCTGCCGATGCAGGGGACGCGGGTTCGTGCCCCGGTCCGGGAAGATCCCACATGCCGCGGAGCGGCTGGGCCCGTGAGCCATGGCCGCTGAGCCTGCGCATCCGGAGCCTGTGCTCTGCAACGGGAGAGGCCACAACAGTGAGAGGCCCGTGTACCGCAAAAAAAAAAAAAAAAAAAAAAAAAAATCGACAACCTGGAAGAAAGGGACAAATTCTTAGAAAGCTATAACCTTCCAAGACTGAACCAGGAAGATATAGAAAATATGAACAGACCAATCACAAGTAATGAAATTGAAACTGTGGTTAAAAATCTTCCAAAAAACAAAAGTCCAGGACCAGATGGTTTCACAGGCAAATTTTATCAAACATTTAGAGAAGAGCTAACACCTATCCTTCTCAAACTTTTCCAGAATATTGCAGAGGAAGGAACACTCCCAAACTCATTCTGTGAGGCCACGAACACTCTGATAGCAAAATGAGACAATGATAGTACAAAAAATGAAAATTGCAGACCAATATCACTGATGAATATAGATGCAAAATCCTCAACAAAGTACTAGCAAACAGAATCCAACAACACATTAAAAGTATCATACACCATGATCAAGTGGGGTTTATCCCAGGGATGCAAGAATTCTTCAGTATACACAAATCAATGAATGTGATATACCATATTACCAAATTGAATAATAAAAACCATATGATCATCTCAATAGATGCAGAAAAAGCTTTTGACAAAATTTGACACCCAGTTATAAAAACTCTCCAGAAAGTGGGCATAAAGGGAACCTACCTCAACATAATAAAGGCCATATATGACACCTCACAGAAAACATCATTCTCAATGGTGAAAAACTGAAAGCATTTCCTCAAGATCAGGAACAAGACAAGGATGTCCACTCTCACCACTATTATTCAACATAGTTTTGGAAGTCCTAGACATGGCAATCAGAGAAGAAAAATAAATAAATGGAATCCAAATTGGAAAAGAAGAAGTAAAACTGTCACTATTTGCAGATGACATGATACCATACATAGAGAATCCTAAAGATGCCACCAGCAAACTACTTGAGCTAATCAATGAATTTGGTAAAGTTGCAGGCTAAAAAATTAATGCACAGAAATCTCTTGGATTCCTATAAACTAGTAATGAAAAATCTGAAAGAGAAATTAAGGAAACACTCCCATTTACCATTGCAACAAAAAGAATAAAATACCTGGGAATAAACCTACCTAGTGAGACAAAAGACCTGTGGTCAGAAAACGATAAGACAGTGATCGAAGAAATTAAGTATGATACCAACAGATGGAGAGATATACCATGTTCTCGGATTGGAAGAATCAATATTGTGAAAATGACTGTGCTACCCAGTGCAGTGTACAGATTCAATGCAATCCCTATCAAATTACAAGTGGCATTTTTTACAGAACTATAACAAAAAATGTTAAAATTTGCATGGAGACACAAAAGACCCCGAATAGCCAAAGTAGTCTTGAGGGAAAAAAACGGAGCTGGAGGAAATCTGACTCCCTGACTTCATAGTATACTACAAAGCTACAGTAAGCAGGACAATATGGTACTGGCACAAAAACAGAAATATTGATCAATGGAACAAGATAGAACACCCAGAGATAAACCCATGCACCTATGGTCAACTAATCTATGACAAAGGAGGCAGGGGCATACAATGGAGAAAAGACAGCCCCTTGAGTAAGTGCTGCTGGGAAAACTGGACAGCTACAGGTAAAAGAATGAAATTAAAACACTTCCTAACACCATCCGCAAAAATAATCTTAAAATGGACTAAAGACCTAAATGTAAGGCCAGACACTATAAAACTCTTCAATAAAAACATAGGCAGAACACTTTATGTCATAAATCATAGCAAGATCCTTTTTGACCCACCTCCTAGATTAATGGAAATAAATTCAAAAGTAAACAAATGGGACCTAATGAAACTTAAAAGCTTTTGCGCAGCAAAGGAACCCACAAATAAGACAAAAAGACAGCCCTCAGAATGGGAGAAAATGTTTGCAAACGAAGCAACTGACAAAGGATTAATCTCCAAAATATACAAGCAGCTCATGCAGCTCAATATCAAAAAAACAAACAATCCAATCCAAAAATGGGCAGAAGACCTAAATAAACATTTCTCCAAAGAAGACATACAGATGGCCAAGAAGCACATGAAAAGCTGCTCAGCTCGCTAATTATTAGAGAAATGCAAATCAAAACTACGAGGTATCACCTCTCACCAGTTAGAATGGGCATCATTTGAAAATCTAGACACAGCAAATGCTGGAGAGCTTGTGGAGAAAAGGGAACCTTCTTGCACTGTTGGTGGGAATGTAAAGTAATACAGCCACTAAGGAGAAAAGTATGGAGGTTCCTTAAAAAACTAAAAATAGAATTACCATATGACCCAGCTATCCCACTACTGGGCATATACCGAGAGAAAACATAATTCAAAAAACCACATGCAGTCCAATGTTTACTACAGCACTATTTACAATTGCCAGGTCATTGACGCAATCTAAATGCCCATCAATAGACTAATGGATAAAGAAGGTGTGGTACATATATACAATGGATTATTACTCAGCCATAAAAAGGAATGAAATTGGGTCATTTGTAGAAGCTTGGATGGATCTAGAGCCTGTCATACAGAGTGAAGTAAGTCAGAAAGAGAAAGACAAATATCGTATATTAACGCATATATGTGGAATGTAGAAAAATGGTATAGATGAACTGGTTTGCAGGGCAGAAATAGAGACACAGATGTAGAGAACAAACGTATGGACACCAAGGGGGGAAAGTGGTGGACATGGTGGTGGTGTGATAAATTGGGAGGTTGGGATTGACATATATACTCTAATACGTATAAAATGGATAACTAATAAGAACCTGCTGTATAAAATAATGAATAAAAGAAAATTCAAAAAAAAGAAAATATATTAAAGAAAAAGGAAAGACAGACAAAATCCCAGAGAAATGGTAAAAACAAAATCAAAGAAACAAAAGCAGAAAGATGGAAACACACACACGCAAAAGAAACAACCAAATAAAACAAAAAGCAAGAGAACAACCAGACAAATAGAAGAACTCAAAAATGATATCAGACAATTAGGATCAAAACTAACAAAAACACAAAACCTAAAAACAAAAACAAAGCCAGGTTCCAACTGAAGAATGAAGCAAGGAAACAGAACAAACCGATAAAAATTATTTTTAGAAAGTAATAAAATTAAATAAAAAGGGAAAAAACACAGGACAACAGAAAGCAAAGTAGAAATGGAAATATATATATATATATAAAAGTAAAAAAGGAAGAAAAAATAAGGGAAAAGCTCACAACAGAAAAGCAATGTAAAAATGGAAATATATAAGAAAAGATAAGACAATAAAAATTATATTATAAAACATGAAGATCCCAAAAGACTAAATAAAAAAAAATACTAAAACAACAGCAAGCAAACAAAAAGAAAGAAAAATATAAAAAGCTAGAACCAACAACAGAATGAATCAAAACTTAATAGTAATAGCTATGTTTCCCTGGGGTCTCAGCTGTAAGTGTTCTTGCACACGCTGTGAGCCACAGCTCATTTCTGCTTCCCTAAGAGGCTCTCCTCTGCCTCCTGGCTGGTCTCTGGACCTGCTATGGTACCTGTGGGGTACCTGTGATCTGGCCCAATTCCTGCATGTACTTGCCTGCAAAATCCACAGCTTCCAAAGCTAGCCCATTTTCATCTGTGGGAACACTCATTGTCTATTCAGATATGCATAGATGCAGGGTCTACCTAGCTGATCACAGGGATTTAATCTGCACCTTGTACAGCTGATGGCAAGATTTTCAATCTTCTTCCTTAGTCGCCCCATCCCGGGGGTTCAACTTTGATTTTATCCTCACCTCTGCATGTGGTCCACCCACAGGAGTCTGGTCCTGAGGCCGCCTTGGAGCTCTTGGGTCTGCCCCAGCGAGGCCAGGATGCAGAGGTGCTATGACTGCTTGGATTGTGGGAACCCTGGTGGCACCAAATGTGCAGGGAAGCTGGCGGCCATTGGTGCAAGAGATATGGCTCTAGTGAGGGCCTTTTCTGGCACCTGGTGTAAGGCTCATGAAGGCCAGCTCTGGCTGGGCTTTTTCTGCTGCCTGGCATCAGGCGTGTGAGGGCCAGCCCAGAGAGGGCTTTTTTTATTGCTCCACAGCCAGTGCATGAGAGCCAGCCCCGAGAGGCTTCTTTTATTGTCCACTGGCAGGCGCCGGCATGTGGGGAGAAAAAGGCTACAATAGTGGCTCCTCCCCCTGCGTGTGACTCAGCAGTAGTGCCCTGCTAACGTGGCAGTCCAGTCTTCCTCTGTAGGCATTCCCTGCTGCACATTTCCTCCCTCCCGTCCCCTCAGTCTGTCTCCCCACAGCCAACAGCAGTTCTCGCTCCGGGCCTGTTCTCCAGTCCCTACGCTCCAGCTCACAGCCCCCTTTCACATGTGTGAACACACGTCCCCGTCGGGGGCACATAGGACCGTGGTACGGACCATCTGTGTATTTCTCACTCTGTCCCATCTGCCACAGATCAGCCGCTACACCCTCCTCCGACAGACTCAAATGCTTCCCTTCTGTATCAATCGATTTCCCCTTTGGAGAGGGGGTTTCCCTGAATTTGGGAATCTCTCCTCTGCTTCAGCTCCCCTGCCCCAGGGTGCAGGTCCAGTCCTACTTCCTCTCCTCCCCCTTCTCCCTTCTTTTTTTCATCCTACCCAGTTATGCAGGGATCTTTATAGTCCTTTCCGGTGTCCCAGGTCTTCTGCTAGTGTTCAGCCGGTGTTCTGTGAGAATTGTTGCATCTATAGAGGTATTCCTGATGCACCCATGGAGAGAGATGAACTCCACAGCCTCCTACTCCTCTGCCATCTTAATTCCCTCCTGCTTTAATATTTTTGATGAATACTTATTAAGCCTTTTTATAACTGTCAGGCAATGGTAACTGTGCTCATGGGGATTTCAAGCTATTGGAAATAGTCTTTTAGCTCTGCTTAAAGAAAGCTTCTTGTGTATTATGCCCTGACTTATTGATGATTTCAAATCTGTATGAGAGATAATAACAGCTGCTATTTGTTGAACACTGTTTTAAACACTTTGCAAGATGAAAGAATTAATTTACTTAATTTTCACAATGACTTTATGAGGTAGATACAACTGTTTTCATTTTATATTTGAGGAAACAGAGGCACAGGAAGCTTGTGCAGGGTCAAATGGCTAGTAAATGAGTGAGTAGAACTTTGGCCCTAAGTAGAGCTGCAGAACTCATATTCTCAGTCAGTAAAGGGGGACTGGATACTTAGGGCATGATTTTGATTTATGATTAGCTACTGGTAGAAGTATTAATATTAATTGAAAAATATAGGTTATCTTAATATTTATAATATTCTTCCCCAGAATATACTGGGAATGGTTATATTAATATCCAAGAGCTTATAAAGGAGATTTTATAATTTTAGAAGACACATAGCTATGATTCATGGTCAAGGACAGTAAGGTGAATCTAGCTTCAGAAACATTAGTGATGTTGCCAAAGAAATGATAATGATGCAAGCTGAAAGGAGGGAGGCACTTGGAAAAAAATGTAACAGAGGTCTAAAGAGATTAGATTTTAAAAGACTTATTAGGAAGACTTATAATAATGAATGGAAAATTTTAGTTAAGGAAAGGGAAAAAGCATAAATTATATGCAGTTACAATGCTTGAAGGGAATAATGATCTAAGAGGATATGAAGTTACTAGGTGAAGACTTTGCCATGCTAAATGAGTTTGCGTCTCTAGGTCCACACAAATTATAATTCAAGAAATTGAAATAATTGGCAGACTTATTGGAATATTTGCTAATATATTGAGTAGGATATTGTGCTAAGTATTTCAATTTATTTCATTCAATTTTCATGACTACTTTTTGAGGATATGTGTTATTAATATTGCCATTTACAGATAGTGAAGCTTGAGAAGTTAAATATCTGGTCTCAGTTGAGACGTCTATAAGTGACAGAACCACAATTCAAACACACATAAATTCCAACCTCAAGCCCATGCTCTTGGCCCTACGTTGCCTCTAAAACACGAGTCCCAATGTCTAAAATTAAAGAAAAACGGTAATGGGTTTCAGAGCTTGAATTCAATACCCAACAAAATTCTAAACCCTTGTTAATCAATCGCTTATTAAGACGTTAGGAAATAGTCACTAAGAATAAATTCAAATGCTTTAAAATGGATTGGTAAGCTGGTACAATAGATAAGGAGGATGCTACAGATATACTCTTTATGGAGTTTAGAAAGTCATTTGATGTCATTTATTGAAAAAGAGTGCTGAAGGAAAATGTGATTAAACTGTATCTGAAGTAAATTGATTAGTAGATTGGTAGGAATTGAAGCAAAGTGGGCAGTAATGGGTCTGGGATGAGAGCAATAGTGAAAAATCACAGATCAATTTCTGCGCCTCTGCTAGTCAACATTGTTACTTATTTTCAAGTCAGATATATCTGTAAGGATATTATCAGCAAGGTTTTCTTATTTATGTGTGTCAAACACTGGGGGAAGCTAGTTAATCCCTATGTTTACTTCACATAGTTAGTATTCTAAAGGGACAGTGAGTTGACCTAAAATGAAGAGATTTGAAAGGAAAGAATATAAAATCCAAATTTAGGTTTAAAAAGGTAACTACTTAAATATCAGAGAAGGGATATCAGACTTATCAAGAGTTGATATGTAAATAACATACCTAGAATCATTATTGATTCCAAGCACAATACAGATTAATACTGTGATTTGTCTCCCAAAAGTGAGTGATTTATCGCTTTACCCAAAATGTGTTGTTTGAAAAAAAGGAGTTAATATTTCTGATGTACTCTGTACTTATTAAAAACTACCCAGGATCCCCAGGATCCTGTGATTGTCCTTGACTCCACATTTGTGAGGATCATAAATATCTGCAGTCTAGTCTGGAAATCAGGTGCTGCAAAACTGTTTCAAAAATTGGGAGTAGTTTGCCTGAAGAAGCAAATAAAACGTGATATCTACCTTTTAAGTATTTGAAGGGTTACCAGGGAGAAAGGAGATAGTTTGTTTTATTATAATTTCCTGCACAATTCCAGAATTCAAAATACCATGGAGTGAAAGTGATAAGAGTGCTGGACTGTATCCCAGTTTCAGGAAGACAACATTAACAAGAATGGAATCTTTACTTCCTGTAGTGGTGAGCTTTCCACCGCTTGAAATGTTTGTGTGAGAACCTGACTTTGTACACATCAGCCCGTGTAGCTCTGATCATGCAGCTGAATCTTTCTGAGCTTCAGTGAGAATGATGATGGTACCTTCCTCATGAAGTACTTGTGAGGATTAAAGGAGATACTGTGTGCTAAGGTCTTAATGCAATCCCTGACATAAAGTGCTAAAAAATGATAGTTATTTTTATTACTGGATGACCAGTTTCCAAAGAGAGTAGACATTTTTATTATATAGAAATGGAACTAGGCAACTAGATAAGTTGCCTTCCAAATGTTATAATCTACAGTTCCATGACTTAAACATTGTGAGGCCATTACACTTCTGTAATTTTCATAAGTACACTTATATCATGATTATTAATACTTTGAGGCAAACATCTTAATCTTTCTGGTCCACACATAAACCCATAGTGCACAAATATACATGTAAAAGTCAACGTGTGGGTAGTAACCTATATAGTTAATATTTACATATAGTTCCCATGTAACTATATATCCCTCAATTTTTACATTGGCACTTTAATTAAACATGATATGTATGAGTGCTTCTATGATCATTCCAACCCAAATTTCTAAATATCTAAATATTATTGGTGTCTGAGGTTGTCACTTTTCCGGAAACTAATGCATAAAATACATAAAAATGCATATAGATATAAAATGATTTATACAATTGGTGAAACATATTAAATTCCTTATATTATAGAATCATTAGCATACATTAGGGCATGTAAATGAGTTTAATTGGATTACAAAGCATTTAAATGCAGTAGCTCTCAGTTTTCTCTGTCAAAGGCTTGAAAGGGAAGAGGTAGTAACTTCTAATAATTGGAACTATCTTTTATTCTGAAATGCCCTCAGACACAAGTACACACACTCACATCCTCTAAACCTACTGCCAAACCCTTCCCAGTTTTTGTGAGTGGTAGCTCTCAACAGAGAACAAAACAAATACTCTGTATAACTGAAAACTTAAGTGTAAATTAATGTCAGAATCATATTCACATATTCACCTCAGAGTAAATTGACGTGAAGGAATGTCTAAATAACAACATCAGATAAAATAGGGTAGAAGTAAGTAAGCTTAAGGAATTTATTTGAAGTATAGATTTATGATGCATTTGAATTAAGAAAATGTTTTAACAATAGCAATCTTTATTGCATGTTTACTGTGTACCAGATATTCTGCTAATGTTATATATCATTCTATATACTATGTATAATTTAAGGCTCACAATAATCTTATGATTCCCACTTCATGTATGAGAAACTGAGACTCAGAGAAGTTAAGTAACTCACCTAAAATAATACAGCTGGTAAGTGAAGGATGTTGTCTAAAATCTTGACTCAACACCCATACACTTAATGTCTACCTACCACCATTTACTAAGAGCCACAAAGAGCTTGACATCAACAAGGAGAATAATCCTCACTATAAAGTGGCTCTCTCTTATAAATATCAATAAGATAAAGGTAATTTGTTGCTAATGTGGTACAATGAGACAAGAGATGTTTGGTCATTCTTCATGACAAGTTTAGTTTGTTTCCTTTTTTCTTATTGGATAGTGATCTAACCTTTAATATAAACTATCCTTGGGTAATTCACTAAAGCCCACCTATCAGAGTGGTGTTTCATTAGCTTTTGGTATTTTTGTGATTATTCCCAATTTTAGCAGCTTTAGGTCTGTGCATAAGTTTGGTCTTTTAAAAAGAGAGGCATGTATCTGTAGAATGAATGGGTGAACTCAGAACCATGAAGTGAGAGATTACTTATATCTCAGTTTTCAGTTTGTTGTATTGTTGTTAACTAAGGTATAAAATGGTTTTCACTGAATAAAAACTATTAATATTTAACACATTGCTCCTCCATTTAACAATCTCTACAATAATGTGAAAAGAGTAAAAATAATACTTTGTATTTATGTAGCACACGTCTCCATGGAGCCCAGAGAATTTGGTTGACAGGGTCTAAAAATGGCTTTGTCAGGGAGAACAAAAAACTATTATCATAATTATTTTGCAGGTATTAAAGCTAACACTGAGTCCATATGTAGCTACTAATGTGAACATTATGCAGTCAAAATGATATATATGGCTTTCTCCAGCCATCTTCATGATGAATAACGACCATACTAAAGAATCATACACAGGATTCATGTTTTATTTTTTGCTTACGGAGACAAACTGAATGAGAGAACAATATATTGAGGATTCAATATTATACTCAATATTATTGGAGTGTTGTGGTAATACTTTGTATTATTTCACTTTGCCTTGGCCATATTGGAATATTATACAGATATACTTTCTTCTTTAAAATAACTCTGTTGCCAAAAGTCATGTGCGGAAAGAATTATAATTCACGTATGTTTCTAAGGCAATAAAACAAAGTATTTAATGAAATGTTATAATTTTTTTGGTTTAAAAAAGTTTTTTGTAATGGGAAAAAGCAAGCACTGTAATGTGAGTGTGTTGTGAATTGAGATTTTTAAAAATGCCTGGCTGCTTTACTTAAAGTAGGAAGCATTGATCTGAGCAGTGGGGAAATGGTGATCCTAGAACTGTAAATTTCTTCTACGTTCTCTATAAATCAGGCATTCTAGATAATGGGTTAAACCTGTGTGTGTGTGTGTGTGTGTGTGTGTGTGTGCGCGTGCACAAGTGTGTGTGCATAGTTTGTGTTAAATACATTGGAAAGAGAATAGCCCCAGATTTTGTCAGTGGTTCTGAAACCTTAGCACGTACCAGAATCATCCTGAGGACTTTTCAGAAATACAGATTGCTGGGCCATGTCCCTAGCCTTTCTGATACAGTAGATCTGGAGTGGGGCCTAAAAATGTGTATTTCCATAAGTTCTTAGGTGATGCTAAATAATGCTTGTCTATGAACCATAGTTTTAGAATTAGTGATACAGGAAATTGGGCTTCTGCTTTTACCCTTCATGGAGAAAGAAATAATTATGAGCAGGTAGAAATTACATGCCAACCTAGCTTGTTTTGGAAGATACAAGTGTGAGATAGATACTGAGAACAAGATGGGAACTAAGATGTCTCTGTTCAAACAGAAAATTGAAAATTCTGCTAAGAATTCATACTAATTCTAAAAGTCATTTGCAGCTTATGCTCTCTGTCTGCAGTCCATTTCAATTTTTATTCAATAAGTATATAGTGATCACTTATTATTGAACATGGACTTGCATGCAACAGAGAAAAATAAAGGATTCCTGCCTCTCTCGAGCTGAATTTTCACTCGATGTTACTTTGCTTTAATGTATTTACTATGTCTTTATTTTTATTGCAGATTTTTTTGGGACCCTGTATCTAATTTCACATATATTCTTCTCTCCTTGTAATCTTAGCATGCCATGGGAAGGTATTAATGTTTTCCCATTTGTGTTGCTTCTGTATCAGAGTCTGAAGAGGGTGACAGAGGTGGTTCTGACTACTGATAGAACTAAGGCCGGGACACTGATACTTATAGGTCCTTGGACTGGAAGCCATTTCTTTTTTTTTTTTTTTTTTTTTTTTTTTTTGCGGTACGCGGGCTTCTCACTGTTGTGGCCTCTCCCGTTGCGGAGCACAGGCTCCGGACGCGCAGGCTCAGCGGCCATGGCTCACGGGCCCGGCTGCTCTGCGGCATGTGGGATCCTCCCAGACCGGGGCACGAACCCGTGTCCCCTGCATCAGCAGGCGGACTCTCAACCACTGCGCCACCAGGGAATTCCTCTTCATACTTTTTGAACCATGATTTTCTACGATCAGTTTATAGAAATTTAAATAGAGATATGCATATTAATTATACATTTATTTTGATCATAGTATTGGCTTAAATATCAAAATATTGGATATGTAGTTTAAATATGTCAGAACAGAATTAGTTATATAAATAATGGTATATTCCTAAAATCTCACACCATTTAATCATTTAAATTATAATTTTTAGATATTTAATAATATAAGTAAATATTTTGGATACAAGCTTAAAAACAAAATTCAAAATGTTTTTTCAGTTTCCTAATAGGCATAGGAAAATGATTGGAAGGAAATATATCACATATTAACAGTGGATCTTTCTGAATTATAAATTATTTCTCTTTGTACTGTATTTTATCAATATAAACTGTGTGTGAAAGAGTATGTTGTTTTTATTATATGACGGGTGTGTGTGTGTGTGTGTGTGTGTGCGTGCGCACGTGCACACAGATACATGCATGGGAAATACAATCCTGTGGAATTATCTTCTTAGGCACCATAGGTGGATGCTCCAGGATTTGGAAGTCCGTAAGTACACCTGACAGTCATGGTTTGCCTTTGTATTACTATGTAACCATAATCCTGCCATTTTTCTGCATGGTCATATATATAATTGCCAGGATTCCTAGATAGGTCATAACTTGTTCTTTAAGTGTCAGTGTTTTCCTTTGTCCGATGAAAAGAAAAGAGAGAATAAATGGGTGGAATCTATGTGTCCTGGGAGTCCTATAAATTCTGAAAAATTTCACTGTTTTTCCTCATAAGCACAGCATCTGTCTGTCTCTATTAAGCATTTCTTACAAAGATACTTATGGGAAAATATATCTAAGAAAAATATTTCTAAGAGTGTGCTACCCACAGTCATATCCCTTATTGAATATAATACAAATAGAAACCACTGTTAAGATATTTGCCTCGTGGCTGGGAACTGTCTAAATGTTAATCCTTGCCAATATCTTTTGTGGTAGGTACTTTTAGTTTTTCCAGTGTACAGATGGAATCCTGAGGCCTGCGGCTGGTCAATAATTTGCCCCAGGTCATGCAGCTAGGAAAGGGAAAGGCCAAGATTCAAATCCAGCCAGTGTGGTTCCAGAGTCTGCAATGTTTCTTAGTATCATGACAAAAGATCTTCCTTTCATAGTTTTATTCTATCCACTTTAAACTTCTGACAGTGTTGAAAGAAAAGACCTTCAACTCATGATTGTGGTTTTAGAGTGAAAACGTTCTTTTCACTCCTGTCAGAAGTTTGGTGCCTGACTGTAAATTCAGTGGGATCCTTAAATTGTCAAGATACTGCTACTCATCATCACGATGCCTGTAAGGACTTAGTGCTCGAGGGAACTGCCATTCTGGTTTTAAACAGCTGTCACAGAAGCTAGATTTCCAGCTGCTCCATTCATTATTAGTTCTTTTAAGATATCAGGGGAGTTTTACTTTTAAAAGTGGCCCTGTCGTTTTTAGTAATTAAAGAAAAACAGGATGCATGACATCTGAAAATGTATCACTGGCACTGAACTCAGTTTCCTTTGGATGACCAATAAGTTAGTAGACGTTTTCCAAGGCATATTAACACTGCAGCATAATTTATGCTTATGGGAGTACACCTTTCATAGGTTTCTTAAAAATACTTTTCTTCCATTATAAGGTAGCACATAGCAATTAATGAAGTTTAAATGCTTCAAAATATAGGCTAATTTACTTATTTTTTTTCCTACATAGTTTCAACCATAGGGCATATAGCCTAGAATAAAACCCATTAGTATAATAGTGTAACTTGAACTAAGTTAAAATCCTCTTGTGGTAGTCTGTGTTTTCCAGTTTTTCTTAAGACGCAGGATTTGTGACTATAACAATAATAATGATTATTTGAAAATCCTTAGGGCTCACCATGTAAGCTTCATCTGAAAAAATCTAGAAGCAATGTTTAATTAATTTAAGATCCATACTTCTTTGTTCCTTTTGGTCTATATACTTTGTTCACCTTCTCTGAAGAAAGAACACAGTTTGATTTCATGGTACCTAGTAAAAGTCCTGTGCAATGAGAATTCCACCACTTTAAAAACTGATTTCCAAATGTGCACACGTATATGTGTGTGTGTGTTTGTGTGTGTATTTTCTGTGTGCTTGAATATTTGGAGTAATATTTCTTATTCAGGGAATATTTGGGATGATTTCACAATTGAAGGGAATAACAGTTTGGGGAGATATTCCAATGCTCAATGTGAGTTGAAGTGAGAAACTCCCCTATTCCCCAGCATTCAGTGTTGATTAATTATTATGCTGTGGAGTTTTAAAAATAATGATAATAGTGGTATTGGTGGTGGTACTAGACAGCTAGCTTTTTGTCTAAAACACAGACTTTATCACCTTTAGAAAAAGAGTGCTTTCCTAAGAATGATGCCTTTCTTGAGAACGCATATTTGGAGATTCCCCATTTTATATATACACATACCTACACACACTACACACACATACATAAACAAATTAAAAAAAAGAGAAATTCCTGTTTCAAAATTGACTTTGTCTATGAGGTTTTCATTACCTTCCTCAGGCAGAATTAATAACATTTCACTTGTTTCTCACAATGGTGAATTCTGCTGCTGTAGCATTTTTCACATTGTATTAAAATGCAGCTCTGTGCATCTGTTTCCCACACTAGAATATGGAATACTTGAAGGCAGCAGCCCACTCTTATTTATCTCTATCCCATGTGCTTAGCATAGTGACTGACGCATCTGTTGGGTTCATAATAACCTGTTGTTAATTATGATTTTGGAAATACAAAAGTAGGGCTGGTTTCTTGGGCTGTCAACCATGAAAGCTTGTTTCTCAATAGTTTCTATAGAAATTTCAGAGACTTTCAAGAAGGGCTTTCTAGGCAGGAGCCTGAGCAAAGGGAGGCTCAGTTTTTACAGAATGTAAAACAATGGGGAGGGATATTGGAAACAGAGCCCATTAGGGTTCCCCACACAATCCTGGTGTCTTGCTCTGTGGGCTGGCATGGTTCCCTCTGATTTGGTCCAAACCTCAGGGCACTGATGAGCCTCTGTGGACCGGGCTGTCCCGTGAGTCTCCC
The DNA here is from genome assembly GCF_008692025.1 of Phocoena sinus. Taxonomy (NCBI): domain Eukaryota; kingdom Metazoa; phylum Chordata; class Mammalia; order Artiodactyla; family Phocoenidae; genus Phocoena; species Phocoena sinus. The sequence goes on from NC_045771.1 coordinate 84,738,419, forward strand.
CACAATAGCTGTAATCGAGTTACACTTTTAGGTCTTGTATTAACTATCACTACAAAACACATTCTGTAAAAACTGTTACCACACATTTCATGTTTAGGGAATGGTATGGCAGTAGGGGTCGAGGGTTAGGGGTTGACAGATAGTGACGTGCTTTTAGGTCTTTGTGGAAACATCTCTGGTCAGGAGTAATGGATGGATAGGATTCTACTGGAGGTTATTGGAGGTAGAGAGACTCCAGATGCTGAAGCTGCTGAAAATCAACATGATGTATCTTTGTTTTGTAATCAGGAAGGGAAATTAAAAATAATAATTGGGCTTCCCTGGTGGCGCAGTGGTTGAGAGTCCGCCTGCCGATGCAGGGGACGCGGGTTCGTGCCCCGGTCCGGGAAGATCCCACATTCCGCGAAGCGGCTGGGCCCGTGAGCCATGGCCGCTGAGCCTGTGCATCCGGAGCCTGTGTTCTGCAACGGGAGAGGCCACGATGGTGAGAGGCCCGCGTACCGCAAATAAATAAATAAATAAATAAAACAATAATCGATTTAATTCTTTGACTCTAAGCTTAGAGACCAAGCTATCGCTTAGATACAAGGGAATATTAAGGAGTTACGATAGAACAATGTGTGAAGAGCTGAAAAATGCAAATTATCCTGTTTTATAAGAGCTATATAAAATGGAAGCTTTTTTGTTTGTTTCCTTGTGTACTGAAAAGGTGTTTTGTTACACCCTGAAGGGCTAGTCGAACTGTAACTTGAAAATAATAAGATTTTAAATGACTTAAAAAATGAAGATCATTGCTTTTGAAACCTGACTTCCTGAAAACTATTAAATATATATATATACATGTAGTATATATATATATATATACACATATAAAACAGTTAATGTAAGACCTAAATTTTACTGAATGCTTAATACATGCCAGGTACAGATATTAAGATATTTACATGTATTATCTCATTTAACACTATGAAGTAGCTACTCTTATCCCAGTTTTATACGTTAAAAAAATAGTGCTTTGCTTTAAAAGGATTTGCCCCAAATAACATACCTGAGGAAATAGTGGAGCCAAACTTTAATCCCATGATATCTGACTTCAGACACTTTGTCTCTGGCTTCACAGGAATATCCATAGGAGGACAGATACCCTGTTCCTGTGTTTAAAACACATCACATTGTGGTGTTTGCAGAGTTCTCTTTACTGAAGAAGACTTAGGTTGGCCCCAGGTAACCTCTGGCTCACTAGGGGTTATCACGTATGCTACATTAGAAAACAGGGCTCCCGTAAACCTTGACGCTATTGTGATCGTTCATCACTTCTCACCTGAAACTGTGTCAGTGGGCTTCTGAGTTCCCTTGATTCCATCTTATTCACTTATAGCCAAAGTGAGTTTTCTAAAGTGAAAATTTAATTATTTCCTGCTTAAATCATTCAGTGGCTCCCCACTTTTTCCAAACATTTTGAACTTTTTACTGTGGCTTTTAAACTTCTTTCTGGACTCTACTTACCACTCTTGTCTTTTTTCTTTGCACTCTCACTTCATGGCTAGCCACTGCAGCTCCACATTTTTTCCTACTGGGTCTTGGCACCTCCTGCCTCCACTAACTAGAACACTTTCCTCCCTGCCTCCCACACCAAGCTGCTCACACTTCTAGGCACATTCTGAGGACAGTTGCCCCTAAAGTCCCAAATTTGGGTTAAATATTTCTGCTGGATATTCAAGCAACATTCTCTACCTCGTTTTCACAAAACATGCTGTGTGATTACTTATTTTTACCTTCCACTTGACTATAAGCTCACTGCTGGGAGAGAAGATGTGATTATTTTCTTCATCCTTGGATCCCCAATACTTAGTGCATAGTAGGAGTTCAGATTTTTTGTTGTGTATATGAATGAAGGCAGATACCATTTAAAATACTAATTGGTAACACATAAAGTACCATTTTAAGTGTTCAAAACTATAACTTCATTTAACCCCCACAAAACTCCCGTGAGGTAGATACTATTGTTTTGCCCCCATGAAATGAGATACTTGCTACGCAGGGAGTTTAAGTAAATAGCCAAAGGTTGCACAGCTAATAAGCATCAATACCAGTATTTGAACCCAGACTGTCAGGCTTCAGAGTATGGACTTGCCACTATTGCTACACTGCCTCTCTGAAGAATTAAGGTCAATGGATTAGTATTTCTAGGTGACAGTTGATACCTCAGGGCTTTCATAAGAAGGAAAACCTGAAAACTGTTCATTGGTCCCATCTCTGCCACTAACAATTATGTTATTCTTATGATCTCACTTATGCCATAGTTTATCTGCAAAATTAGAAAACTGTGGATTGAATGATCCCAAAGGTCTTTGTTCTCTAAATAACAATGATTTGAACCAATCACTTATTTGTGCTACTCTGAGGAAGATAAAGTATTGAAAATAAATTACCAAAGGACTGTGAGCTAAAATAGATATTCTAGGTCCCATCTATAGACCCCTTGTCCCCCTTATCTCCACTGTTTGGGAGATTTATAATCTCATCCTATTACTCTCTGATCAAGGAACTGGACTTGAATAGGGCTGTTAGGTGGATAGACTAAATAACTATCTTAAAACCTCCTAAGAAGTGGATTTCCACTGATACAGTTAATTTGGCATATGACTGCGGATAATAATAATTTAATGAGAAATGTAGGTAATTGCCTACTCCACTGGCTAGCACACAGTAGGCATTCAGTAAATATTCTCTGTGGATTTTATTTTTCCTGTGATTTCACTCTTATGGATTTTACTTTTCCTGTGAATTTTCAGTTATATCAACTTTTTCTTGTCTCTAGCAATATTCATCAAAAAAGGAGAACTAATAAGCATTCTAACTAATTTGGTACATGTTCCTATTATATAATCACCATGGTATCCAGGCTGTCAATTGAGAGCAAACAATTTATAGGGAGAAAAACTTATGCATTGCTCTCTTACTTAAGGTGTGTTATTGTGGAAGCACTGCCTTCCGTCTTGCATCAGTAGATACTATTTTCTCATGAGTTCCATTGGAACATAAGTGTTGGGGGGTCTACTTTGAGAGAATCAGCAAGTTTATTAAATGTTAGACAACCTCATCTTTCACTTTTAAAGAGTATGGATATATGGCTACATCTAAAGATTGAATATTAAATGATGTCAAGGCATAAAAAATGTTAATATATTCATGTCATGTTTCTTTTTGTAATTTCGTTTTAATGACCAGTGCCCTAGTGGTTAAACACTGAAATTAGGTTCTTGCTATGACATGAAAGATGAGTGAAATTCAAATGTGTTTTTTAAAATGTAAATCCATTTTCACTTATAAAGAGTACTGTGTTTAATTAAATGTAGAACATCTCACTTATTACAAATAAATGAACAGCTTTAGTGGTGCAAATGTAAAAACTACCATAGTATTGCATATCATTATCTAAATTATGTCCATCTAATGATCAAGATTCAATAATGACACCCAGAAAATACACCCACAGCAGTTAGTTATCCACCCACAGTGTGAAATTCTGAAGAGGTTATGTGTGTGTGGTATTTTAGTCCTCCTCCCAGCATGTTTCAAAGCAGCTTTTGTTGTGAGAATTTTGAAAGCCACAGGAAAGCATGTTTTATGTGTTTTCTTCAATTTTGTAAAGGCTGTGGGTCTATGGTAACTCATTATGTGAATCCACTAGGAAATTTGATGTACATTTATTTATTTTTGGCTGCGTTGGTTCCCCGTTACTGCACACGGGCTTTCTGTAGTTGCGGCGAGCCGGGGCTACTCTTCAATGCGGTGTGCGGGCTTCTCATTGCGGTGGCTCCTCTTGTTGCGGAGCATGGGTTCTAGGTGGGTGGGCTTCAGTAGTTGTGCCACGCAGGCTTAGTAGTTGTGGCTCGCGGGCTGTAGAGCACAGGCTCAGTAGTTGTGGCGCACGGGCTTAGTAGCTCCGTGGCCTGTGGGATCTTCTCAGACCAGGACTCGAACCCATGTCCCCTGCATTGGCAGGCGGATTCTTAACCACTGCACCACCAGAGAAGTCTGGAAAGTAGACAAGGAAATAAAATACTAACACATCTCACTTGAAACTAAATTTTAGGTCTTAAGAATAGAATACTATGTTTGTCAATATTCCTGGTAAACATAGGCCAGTCATATCTATGTGCTTGAAACTTGGCACCTCTGGGTTCCAGGAAATACTCCATGGTATGTATACCCGTTAGGTTTGGGTTTGACTGCATTTAACGAGAAAGATAGTGTTGTGTTAGTTTCAGGTGTTTAAAAAAAAAGAAAGACAAAATACGGTAAAGGGTTCTCTCTTACATAAAAGGAGTTCATAGGTAGGCTGTCTAGGGCTCCTGTGGCAATTACACAGTGTTATCATGGCTTCTGTTTTCTGCTTTGCCATTCTCAGCTTGGTGTTTCCAAATTTAAGGATGGATATGACTATTAGAGGTCCAGCTATTGTATCAACATTCAAAGTGTGCTAGCCCCTCCTGTTTTAAGGAGAATTTCCCATGAGCACATACGTACTTCTGGTTATATGTCATTCGCCAGACTTAGTTACATGACCATACCCAGATGTGCAGGTATGGTTGGCGACAGAGTAGCAAAAAAACAGAGAGGTTGCAAACAGCAGCTCCCAATCAAAGAAGCATATTTGCATGCATTTAATAGGGGAAGGGGACTGCTGATCTCATGCATAAGGAGAGTGTACCCTATGAGCAGTAGCATGTTTGAGTTGGGAAGGACAGCAAGTAGAGTTAAAGGTGGAAGGAAAACTTACTGGAAAAAAAAGAGAAAAACTGTAGCAAATTTGTTTAATTATTCTTTCAACTGCATGTGAAACATTTTATAAATGATACTTTAAATGTGTATGAAAATGGACTTTTGGTAGCTGAATACATAGGTGTGATTTCATGATGAAGGTGTGAATGGGGATTAGTTTTAGTTGTCCTCAGTGTATAGATAACAGTTGAAGTTGTGTATGGATTAGCAATCCCAAAAAGAAACGAAGGCTGTGAACTAATGTTTGTATATAAAGGGTTAGAATCAAAGCGATGAGCTAAAGATGTAGTGATCAATGCTGGTCAGAGATGCAGCAGAAAGGTTAAGTAAAGTAGAAACTGGAGTGTTAGGAAACCAGGAGATAATATGTCATCTTATCCTAACTGAATTGGAATGCTGGTAGTTTAAATAAGGCTCGTTCCAGCGAGTAAAGCAATGCAAAGGAGGTGGAACCAATAAGTATACATGACTCTCTAGGAAGTCTCACGCCAAGTGAAGGAGATGAGACAGTAATTAGGCCTGTTAAAGATTAGTGTATACTTGTGCTGTCCAATACAGGAGACACTAGCTACAGGTGGCTACTGAGCACTTGCAATGTGGGGAGTTTGAATTGATATGGGCTATGAGTAAAATATACACTGGATTTCAGAGAGTTGGTATGAAAAAAATGCAAAGAATCTCACTGAAATTTTTATACTGATTACATTTTGAAAGTATAACTTTGATATGGGGTCAGATGAAATATATATTGTTAATATTATTTTCACCTATATATTTTTCCATTTTTAGTGTAGCTCCTAAAATTTTTAAAATTGCATGTGTAGCTTACATTTGTGGCTCACGTTGTATTCAACAGTCAGTGTTGGTGTGTACTCTGATTCCAATTTGCCACCTCAATTTTTGACAAAAAGATATGAGGGAAAATCAGAAGCCATTCTAAAAAGTATAATTTTTTCCCACATTTACTTAGAAGTATAATTTGTTGTAGTAGAAGGAACATGAGCCTCTGGATCCAGCTCTGCTACTAACTAGCTATATAGCCCCAGGAAAGTTATTTAACTTCTATGAGCCTTGATTTCCTCATCCATAAAATGAGAATCATAATACTTACCACACAGGGTAATTGTGAGGATAAAATGTGCATATAAACGTCTTTGCAGAGTCCATGCCACATAATTGGCACTTAATAAATGTTAGTTACCTTTTCTCCTTTCTGTCTGACCTATAACTCTGGGTAAAAGGAATAGAATTGATCTGATATACTGTAAGCCTCAAAATCAGAGGAATATGGGGATAAGAATAACAACAAAGGTTACTGATCCTCTGAAAAAGAAAACCAAAATCTTCCAAAATTGAAAATAACCAACAATTAACCTTAGCCTTTTTGGAAGGAGAAAGCAATAAAATTTCTTCAAATATAGAAGTACACACATATATATGTATTTATATGTATATGTGTACAAATGCATGTATACGTGGGTGTGTGCAAGTGTTTGTGTTTTTCTCAGTGGGCCATGTGAAACAGTGTATATGTAATTGTTTTATAAACTAGAATGCAGTACATCTATTCAAATCTGAACAGTGGAATGATGATCACTGTTCTCTAAAATTACATCTACTATAAAGTGATAAATGGAGGAAAAAAATTTGTATTGTAATGGGGGTAAAAGATGAAAAAGAAAGACAGAGAGGGTAGAAAGAATTTGCTGTAAGTCAAAATAGGAAATATACATCTAGCTAGCATACACTGTCCACAGTTTTCTTTCTCAGCCTTGACATGCCTCTGTGGAATGGTCCAAAATAACTCCCTCCACAGTGCTCAAGGACACAGTAGTGAATAAGTGTAACAAAAACCCTGCTTCAAGGAGCTTGCATTTTGAGGGAGACAATAAGAAAATAAATAAGTAAAAACAAATGTTATTAGTTATTAGTTGAAAGTCAAAAAACACCCAGAGAAGGTTAGAAAGTATTGGTGGAGGAAGGTTGCAGTATTAGATAAGGTAAAAAAGCAAGGCTTACTGAAAAGGTGACATTAAGTATAGATGAAAAAGAAGTAAGTGAGCAAGTCATAGGGATTTCTGGGGGAAGCATTTCAGATAACAGCATGAGTAAGGATCGTGATTTGGGAACTTTGGAATAGTGTGGAGGCCAGTGTGACTGGAGCCCAGTGAGGGGACTAGTAGGAAGGCATGAGGTCAACAAGTATAAGGTGGGTGGGGAGATCATTGAGGACTTGAAATAACCTGACTTGACTTGACATGACTAGAAGTGTCTCAACTTGGATTGATTGACATGTCTTGACTTGACTTGACCTGACCTAGCTTGTCTTGAACTTACTTGATTTAATTTTCTATAGAAGGTCATTTAAAGGTTCGGCTTTTACTCTGAGTGAGATGGGGATTTTAGGGTTTTGAACAGAAGTGTAATATGATCTTAACTTCTGTTAAATAATCACTCTGGCTGCCTTTTGAGAGGAAGATATAAAAGGCTGGGAGTGGTATGTTAGCAGTAGAAGTGGTAAGAAGTTCTGGATATATTTTAAAAGTAGAGCAAAAGGGATCCACTAATGGATCAGATATGTGACGTAACAAAAGGAGACACTTGAAGATTTTGGTCTGAGCAACTTGAAATATAAAGTTGCCATTTACTGAAGTGGGAAAGGCTGTGGAATAATAGATTAGGAGAGAGGAGTGAAAATGATGAGGATTTTTTTTCTGGAAATATTAAATTTGAGATGTCTATTAAACATTCAAGAACTGTAGGAAATATGGGTCTGGAGTTCATGGGAGATGGTCTGGGCTGGAGATATATATTTGGGAGTCATCAGTATGTAGATGGCATGTAAAGTTATGGGATGGGATGAATTCTCCAAAGAGCAGTGAACAAGATAAGGACATATGGATGTGGGAGGCGAAAAGAAGGGATGGAAAGATGAGAAGCAAAGGAGGCTGAGAAAGAATGTCTATTCTGATGTACTGGAAGCCAAGCACTGAGGGTATTAAATCTAGAGGCATGGCTTAGGTCAAATGTTGGTATTGGGCCAAGTGAGATGAGAATTAGGAATTAACCTTTAATTTAGCAACATAAGGGTCAGTTTTGGTGGAGAGGGAAAATGTCGATTGGAGAGAGGTCAAGAAAATATGGAAGTAGGAAAATCCAAAATAGTAATCAGAGAGAATTTGGGGGAGGGGGTGATAGTTTTATTATAAAGAGAGGAATAAAACCAGGACAGTAGCTGAAGGGTGAAGTGGAATGGAGAATTGTGGGGTTTTTTTTTAATAAGATGAGAGAAATAGAATACTTCATGATCTTGATAATAGAACAAAGAGGTTAATGGGGGTGGAGTAGTAGAAAGGCAAGAATTTCTGGACTCTTTGCTAGGGTAAGAGAGGATGGGCTCTACTGGTCAAGTGGAATGATTGGTCTTAGCTAGGATACCTTTTGCCCATAGTAATATATTTTATTTGATATAGAGTCACAGATGTAACTGAATGGATAAATATTTTGTGGAGCCTTTTGGAAATTGTTTTTTGGTTACTTCTCTTTTCCCAGCAAAATAGGAAACAAGATCATCAGCTTTATTTACTAATGACACTCTTCCTGTCTGTCCTCTGCTTCACCAACTGTTTCTTTAATCCTTACGCATAATTAATTACTTACCCTTATTAGACTCAAAGTATGATCCCAAAATAAAATGATTCAGATTTTCCTGAAATATTTATTAAAATGCAGATACCTAGGCTCCACTCAAGGCCTAATAAAATATCCCTGGGAAGTGGAGCCAGGAATTTGAATTTTTACTAAGGTCTCCTGGTGCTTGTGATGCACAGTAATTTTGAACACTACCCTTTCCCTCTTTTGGTTGCTTCAATAATAAATGCCTTATCCTCTTTCATCCCCCTGTGAATTGCTCTATCTTTAGAAGAATGCTTTCATCTGTATTTGGTAGAGAATTTTGCACACATTGAATATATTTGAATATCTAACACTGGTGAAGATATTTTTCTAACTATAGTCTTTCCAGATCACATTCAGGGACTGAAGAAAAATTGTTCCCACATGTTATGAACACAAGTATACCTAAGGGATTTTTTCCAGATTCTAGATAAGCATCATAAACAATGAAGTACCTGATAAACTTCATGTTACAATTAAATCATGTCATCAGCAGGTTATATACTGTCTCTGGTGAAACTAGTTTAGAACACTGAAGTTCTCTAATAAAAAAGGCTATGTCTCATGCTACTTCATATGCTGAATCCTTAACAAATGTTTAATAGCAGGAAAGTGAATTAAATAACTCTACATATTTTAATTTAGAACAAACTGTAAGTACAATACATATATTTTAAAGCATAACCATAGCGAATTTAAAGAGACTACAGCCAAAAGAAAAGAAGGAAGGAAGAAAGGAAGGAAGGGAGGGAGGAAGGAAGAAAGGGAGGAGAGAAGGGAGAAAGGACTCTAAACCAGTTCCTTTTTCCAACACGGATCTTAAAAGGTTTGTCTACTTATACTGCCTTTTATTATTTTTCTATCCTATATGGTATAATCTTTGAATAATCAGAGTTTATATCACACATATTGAGATTTTTAGGTCAAAGAAAAAATCTATTAGAATTAAATCAAGCAGGATAGGGCATAGAAAAATATCTACAAAATGGAGGCGGTTATCACAAGAAAATTGTATATATACATTTATATATAAGTTTTATATATATTTGAGGTCCTGACCTTAAATTAATTTGAATGAAAGAATGCAGAGCAAGGAACAAGGAGGACAGGTCAAAATGAAGTAATTTTAACTGAGGATTTGTTTTTCCTTGTCATCACTGACATATTCACATATTTTATTTTTTAATCAGGGTAAAAAAAACGAAGTGCTCAACTTTGTATTAATGCTGAAATTATTAATATTCTGGGAAATTTTTCTAGATAATTGCAGCAACTTTTATTCTTACAGTGTTGTTACTACTATTTTCTGATATTAAAGTTCCCCTTATTTTTTTAGGAAATGTTGCATTAGGTACCATTTGTTTATTTATTTATCTTTATTTCCATTTCTCTAGGAGGTGGGTCAAGAAGGATCTTGCTGTGATTTATGTCATAGCGTGTTCTGCCTATGTTTTCCTCTAAGAGTTTGATAGTGTCTGGCCTTACATTTAGGTCTTTAATCCATTTTGAGTTTATTTTTGTGTATGGTGTTAGGGAGTGTTCTAATTTCATTCTTTTACATGTAGCTGTCCAGTTTTCCCAGCGCCACTTATTGAAGAGGCTGTCCTTTCTCCATTGTATATTCTTGCCTCCTTTATCAAAGATAAGGTGACCATATGTACATGGGTTTATCTCTGGGCTTTCTATTCCTGTTCCATTGATCTATCTTTCTGTTTTTGTGCCAGTACCATACTGTCTTGATTACTATAACTTTGTAGTATAGTCTGAAGTCAGGAAGCCTGATTCCTCCAGCTCCGTTTTTCTTTCTTAAGATTGCTTTAGCTATTTGGGGTCTTTTGTGTTTCCATACAAATTGTGAAATTTTTTGTTCTAGTTCTGTGAAAAATGCCATTGGTAGTTTGATAGGGATTGCACTGAATCTGTAGATTGCTTTGGGTAGTATAGTCATTTTCACAATGTTGATTCTTCCTATCCAAGAACATGGTATATCTCTCCATCTGTTGGTATCATCTTTAATTTCTCTCATCAGTGTCTTATAGTTTTCTGCATACAGGTCTTTGGTCTCCTTAGGCAGAACACTCAATGACATAAATCATAGCAAGATCCTTTTTGACCCACCTCCTAGACAAATGGAAATAAAAACAAAAATAAACAGATGGGACCTAATGAAACTTCAAAGCTTTTACACAGGAAAGGAAACCATAAACAAGACGAAAAGACAACCCTTAGAATGGGAGAAAATATTTGCAAATGAAGCAACTGACAAAGGATTAATCTCCAAAATATACAAGCAGCTCATGCAGCTCAATATCAAAAAAAACAAACAACCCAATCCAAAAATGGGCAGAAGACCAAAAAAAAAAAAAAAAAAAAATGGGCAGAAGACCAAAAGAGACATTTCTCCAGAGAAGATATACAGATTGCCAACAAACACATGAAAGGATGCTCAACATCTCTAGTCATTAGAGTAATGCAAATCAAAATTACAATGAGCTATCACCTCACACCGGTCAGAATGGCCATCATCAAAAAAATCTACAAACAATAAATGTGGAGAGGCTGTGGAGAAAAGGGAACCCTCTTGCACTGTTGGTGGGAATATAAATTGGTACAGCCACTATGGAGAACAGTATGGAGGTTCCTTAAAAAACTACAAATAGAATTACCATATGACCCAGCAATCCCACTACTTGGCATATACCCTGAGAAAACCAAAATTCAAAGAGAGTCATGTACCAAAATGTTCATTGCAGCTCTATTTACAATAGCCAGGACATGGAAACAACCTAAGCGCCCATCATCGGATGAATGGATAAAGAAGATGTGGCACATATACACAATGGAATATTACTCAGCCTTAAAAAGAAATGAAATTGAGCTATTTGTAATGAGATGGATAGACCTAGAATCTGTCATACAGAGTGAAGTAAGTCAGAAAGAAAAAGACAAATACCGTATGCTAACACATATATATGGAATTTAAGGGAAAAAAATGTCATGAAGAACCTAGGGGTAAGATAGGAATAAAGACGCAGACCTACTGGAGAACGGACTTAAGGATATGGGGAGGGGGAAGGGTGAGTTTTGACAGGGCGAGAGAGAGTCATGGACATATACACACTAACAAACGTAGTAAGGTAGATAGCTGGGGGGAAGCAGCCGCAAGGCACAGGGATATTAGCTCGGTGCTTTGTGACAGCCTGGAAGGGTGGGATGGGGAGAGTGGGAGGGAGGGAGACGCAAGAGGGAAGACATATGGGAACATATGTATATGTATAGCTGATTCACTTTGTTGTAAAGCAGAAACTAACACACCATTGTAAAGCAATTATACCCCAATAAAGATGTTTAAAAAAAAAAAAAAAAAAAAAAAAAAAAAATGGGCAGAAGACCAAAAGAGACATTTCTCCAGAGAAGATATACAGATTGCCAACAAACACATGAAAGGATGCTCAACATCTCTAGTCATTAGAGTAATGCAAATCAAAATTACAATGAGCTATCACCTCACACCGGTCAGAATGGCCATCATCAAAAAAATCTACAAACAATAAATGTGGAGAGGCTGTGGAGAAAAGGGAACCCTCTTGCACTGTTGGTGGGAATATAAATTGGTACAGCCACTATGGAGAACAGTATGGAGGTTCCTTATAAAACTAAAAATAGAACTACCATATGACCCAGCAATCCCATTACTGGGCATATACCCTGAGAAAACCATAATTCAAAAAGAGTCACATACCACAATGTTCATTGCAGCTCTATTTACAGTAGCCAGGACATGGAAGCAACCTAAGTGTCCATCCACAAATGAATGGATAAAGAAGATGTGGCACATATATACAATGGAATATAACTCAGCCATAAAAAGAAACTAAATTGAGTTATTTGCAGTTAGGTGGATGGGCCTAGAGACTGTCATACAGAGCGAAGTAAGTCAGAAAGAGTAAAACAAATACTGTATGCTAACACATATATATGGAATCTAAAAGAAAAAAAATGGTTCTGAAGAAACTAAGGGCAGGACAGGAATAAAGATGCAGACATAGAGAATGGACTTGAGGACATGGGGAGGGGGAAGTGTAAGCTGGGATAAAGTGAGAGTGGTATGGACATATATACACTACCAAACGTAAAATAGATAGCTAGTGGGAAACTTCCGCATAGCACAGAGAGATCAGCTCAGTGCTTTGTGTCCACCTAGAGGGGTGGGATAGGGAGGGTGGGAGGGAGGGAGATGCAAGAGGGAGGAGATATAGGGTTATATGTATATGTATAGCAGATTCACTTTTGTTATACAGCAGCAACTAACACAACATTGTTAAGCAATTTACTCCAATAAAGATGTTAAAAAAAGAAAAATTATTACTTTATAACTTAACCTCTAAGAATAGTGCTACATAAACTTAGTAAATGCCCAACAGAAATGGAATCAGGTAGAAAAATTCAAATGGTTCTTATTTACTTAGTAATTTATTTAAGTCATGTTCTCCTTTGTATTATGATTTCTAAAATATGTTTTAAAATTTCTTTAAGCAATTAGTGGTTTAGTGTTCAGCTGTCTCAATAGGTATGTTTCTGCTCTTTTATTTGTTTGTGTACAAGAGCAGCTTTCTGCCAGTTGAAGTGGGGTTTGAAATTACAGCACCAGCAGGCAATTTCTTGGACAAATTACTGTTTGGACCACTAATGTGGAGGAAGGGAAGAATGTTTATTGCACCACTGAAATGGCTGATGCTTCTATAGCCAAGATTGTGCCAGAGGCCACTGTGCTGGGAAACAGTCCAAGAGAAGCTATACACCTTCTGTTTTGAGTGACTTGTCTCTATACTGAGAACACATGTTGGTGTTCAGAAAGAAAGAGCTGAGTCTATTTTGCAAGAGCAGTGGGAAAATTTAGCTACATGGGTTGACAAGTTCAACATTTCTATGACAATGTATATATGAAATATAACATTTGGTCGATTTCTTCTTAAAATTATTTCAATATCATTTTGTAATGCTCCACATTATTTTTCCATACATAAATATAGTAATACACTTTTATTTCACATGCCATCCTGAAGTGGATCAGTTTTCTTTTTTTTTTTTTTTTTTTTTTTTTTTTGTGGTACGCGGGCCTCTCACTGTTGTGGTCTCTCCCGTTGCGGAGCACAGGCTCCGGACGCGCAGGCTCAATGGCCATGGCTCACGGGCCCAGCCACTCCGCGGCATGTGGGATCTTCCCGGACCGGGGCACGAACCCGCGCCCCCTGCATTGGCAGGCGGACTCTCAACCACTGCCACCAGGGAAGCCCTGGATCAGTTTTCTTTTAAAAATGTGACCTTTAACCAGTTTCCCACCCCAATGGCCCACAGACGGCATGCATAATTTTAAAATAAACTGTTTAGCCATATCTTTCTGTAGAAAAATGAGATCATACTCAGCAATTTCTATGAGGGATGAAGAAGGAAAGATGGAACCAGTATTATAGCTATATTTGTTTTCATGTTTTAGAGTAAGGTATTGTCGAATCCTCAATCTAAGATGGGGATATTCAAAAATCGTTTCAAGAAAATAAAGTATTTATCCAGATATTGAATATACCAATGGTTTAATGCTTTAAGAGAATCCCAACAGGAGACTTTGGCCTTCAAACTCTTTTAATGTTGTTTTCCACTCCAAGTCATTTTCTTTTAACCAAATAGCTGTGTCTAGTTAAAAATGTCCAAAACTTATCTTAAACCCTCATTCAGAGCTCCTGATCCCCAGGGTTAATATCATATGCTTGTTATTTGTTTTGCTGTTAATGAATGTAAAGAAATCCAATTGCATGTACTTTTTCCTTAAATGAAGTGACTATAGATGAAACCGCTTTCCCACAGATGATGCGTGTAGGGATGGAGGAAAACTGGAATTGCCTAAATCGTAATTTCTCCATAGCCTGACACAATTTACATTTCCAGGGACAGCTTCTGGTGAAGGCTATCACCAAACCCAGATCCCAGTTCTTTACTTAGACTCCTCAGTATCACTAACTTTGGAAATAACTTCTAGGTCCAGTTAGTAATTAAGGACTTCAGTTATTCTGTAGAATGGATCTTAAAACTGTCCATCTGGGCCCACAAGTTATAACTATGATTTTATACTGCTGTTTGAGGACAGTGTCTCATAAAACATTTGTTCAAACTTGTCTTGAGTAAAACACCCTATGGTACCACACTCCTCACTAACTTGTCAGTAACTTTCCATTTTGTTCTAAGGCAAATTGTAAGTTCCTTAACATTTCCACTGATCAATGAAAGTCCTTATCCTGGCAGCTTCAAAATTCAATTATAAAGCAATAAACTTAAACTCTCTCTTCATAAATCAAAAGTGTTCAGGGCTTCCCTGGTGGCGCAGTGGTTGAGAGTCCGCCTGCTGACGCAGGGGACACGGGTTCCTGCCCCGGTCCGGGAAGATCCCACATGCTGCGGAGCGGCTGGGCCCGTGAGCCATGGCCGCTGAGCCTGTGCGTCCGGAGCCTGTGCTCCACAACGGGAGAGGCCACAACAGTCAGAGGCCTGCGTACCGCAAAAAAAAAAAAAGAAAAAAAAAAAAAAAAGTGTTCAAAGACTTACATGTAGATTCAATTCTTGTAATATCTTTGGGTACTTTATAACATCTCAAGGAAGGTGTGCAAATTAAGTGCTTTGACTGTCTCTAAAGTGTCATGGTTCACTGTTTACATTCACAATTAATTTTGAAAGTTTCTAATGTAGCCCACTACACAAGATTTATGTGAAAAAGGAAAATATAATGCTATATCATGACGTGGTAAAGTTCAACAGAGTCAAATTCAGGTTGACATATTTAAGGTCAAGTGCCCGTCTATGCACATATTACAGAGAGAAATTTTAAAGTAAAAATATAGGTCTGTGGTTTCATATCAAATGAAAGAAGCAACATGATATTATAGGAAGATTTAGTTCAATTTCTAAAGTCTTTAATATGCCTTGCCAAAGGGATATTAGATTCCTTTGAAAATAATTACCTTATTTTAGGGTGAAAACAAAGATATAGGAAATGGTTAAAAATCAAAATGAGATGATAAAGTTACATGGTCAAGTTCGTTCTGAGATCAATATAGTAGTTCATATCAAAGAGATGAGTATGAATAAAAGTTGTGGAGGAACAAGATATGATTGTATTAATATGCTTCCATTGGACTCGTCATTAGTCAAATTCCACTTCAGGTGTTAACAGCCATTATTTTTTGCCCCATTTTAAAGAGAATGCTGTTAGAAAACTGGACAGAATGCAAAGAAGAATGTGTTCTTTATGTCTTCATTTAGACAAATAAAAGATTATGTTGAAGTGACTGAGCTCATACTCTGAAAACTCTACACATATTATTTACTGTAGATACTTAAATACAATTAGTTTGAAAAACTTTCTACATGCTAACATGTCTCCAAATTCTTCCTTTCTGTGAGAACGGACAGCTCTAACCAATGAGTCAAGAAAATGATAATGAAGGATATTGTAGTCTCTCTCATTTAGTACTCCATGTCTTCATTTCTTCTATTGACATTCCTTCATCTCTGTTTTCCCTCAGTGATCTGCATCATCTACTCCATAGTGATGGGGGAGGCATTTTTAAATACTCTTTAGAGTTAAGGATCACTTCCTGATTGGAGCCTGATCATGTAGTGGACTTCTCCATTACCTAGACACATGGGCACCTTGACCTTTCTTGGGAGACATCATCAAACATTCTCTGGCCACTTGGCTCAGATGTATAGAAGGAGTGTGACTATTTAATGAATTTCTCCTCAATGTCAGGTGGGCTGTAGGATTTGGACATTGTGTAAGGGCTCATATTGGCTCTCTTTGGAGTTTTCTCTTACTATGAGTTAGCCATAGGGCTTGAGAATCTGAGGAGGGAATCAGTACTGATGCTTTCCCATGACATCTTCCTAGTTTTACACTCAGCACTCAGCAGCAGTATCTGGATAGTGTAAATCTTGGGAATTTTTTTAGCCTTAGAAAATCAGAAAGGAAGAGCTGGAATCAGATTAAATCATGGAAGTTTTCAGCTATATACACCTTCACTGACCAGGCTTTAGTACATTAGAATGAAGTATAAAGAGTCCAGTGCTATTTATTGCTGGAGGTTTTTCAGGAATAACAGATGAACTATATTTTCTAGCAGTTTCAGTTCAGCAGATTTCAATCTTCCCTCTCCCCTTACCAAAATGCCTGAGGAATAAGCCTATAACATAAGTAATAGTGTTCATAAACTCCGTGATTATCAATATGAAACTGACACTCTCTCCTACCCTTTCCAGCTCCCAGTTTGTGTATGATTTGGTGATTTGGATGTTTAAAGTCTTGAGTAATTTAAAATAAAATCCCACAGGTTAACAGCTATACCCTCTAGAAGACTACACACACACACACACACACACACACACACACACACACACACACATATGTGTACCAAATGAAACAATTAGTGCTTTAGAAATATACCTGCCTGTCAATTACTGTTAAAGATCTTATTAGGCTCTATAATTTTATCACGGTTTACCTTGGGTGGAAACTGATGATGACAATAGAGAGCATGAATGGAGATTCTTTGCCTCCCCCAGCCTCCTAATCTACCAGGAAGGGCAGTATTCATGCCTAGTTTGGTTGGTTATATATATAACATATACACAAATATATATAAACCACATGTTTCAGAGATAGTATAGGTGAAAGGCAAGAAAGCTGACCTTAATATCATTCCTGATTATATTAGTCTGTAAACAGCATAAGATCTTGTTTCTGGGCTACCAATTCATGATGTGACATATTAGCCACTAACTACTACTAACTACTATTAGTGGTAGTTACTTGGATTAACTATTTTTAGGAAGGTTAAGTGATATTGGAAATATTGACAGAGTTCAACTGTAGATTCTCACTCATCTAAATTATTTGATCACAAAATCAACAAATGAATTCAAACAAACCACCTTTAAATTACTCTGAGCATCATTGCTAATTTGAGATTTAAGAGATATATTCTTATTTCCCAAAACTCACCATTATAAGTAGGTTTTATAGGTATATGTTTTGTAATGAGCTTAGAATTAATGAACACACTTTGGCTCAGATGATTATTTTCTATAAATCCTCTAGTGAACTAAATCATAAATAAGTGAGATCACCGTTTTAATGTTATGTTTATTACCAAAAGTACTAAAGTGTTTAAAAATAACATTTAATATTATCAAATGTATGTTTTCTAGAGGAAAGGTATTTAAAGAAAATTATATAAAATACTTGATATTTAGGACTAGCTGCAGAATTTGAAGTATTAAAACAACAGTTAAGGAGATAAATATAAATGGCTATCATGACTTTAGGGCTTTTTCAGACTTCACTAAGTTTGGGGTTTAATGAACTCTGAAGAAATAATAGAAATATGTTTCTGTAAGTTCATTAATGTTTAAATACTGTTACTCATGTGTAATTAAAATGATGTTGGTTAATGACTAATAGTAAATTGTCTATCAAAATCTTTATCAAATATGGACTATAACAAACGTAAATCTATTTTGCCAGGGAAATGATGTTGGGATATTCTAATGTAGTGTGAGCATGTTTTTATCATATGTTCATGCTGCTTCCCTAGTCAATCACTACTACTCTGAAAGAATCTCTAACCCTCTAATCCATTCCTCTGCTAATGACCAGAGTTCTCTTTTCAAAACCCCTATCTGATTGTCTTGGTTCTTGGTTTACTAATCTGTAATGGTTTCCCAGTGCTTACAAGATAAATCCTACATTCTTTAGTATCTCTTATAAAAAGCTCACCTGAGAAGCAGTGTTTAGTGAAGTTTATTGAAGGCATGTGTTATTTATTAACTTTTAATGTACTTGAAACTCTGCCCTTGGCTCCAGTCAGATCCCTCAGAGGCTACGTGAGCCTACCACTTCTTCCTTCCTGGCATCTCTAGGGGATTTCACTATAAAGTTAAGCCCTCAGCTTGTGTAGAAGGGAATAATGGGGAGAGATCGATAAAACTTGCTGTGTTAACTGCAAAATGCTGCTGAAGATATTCTCTGTATTACTCAATTTCTCTTATATAAAATGTAATGTGCAAATTGTCCTTTTTATTTAATGCAAAAGATACTCTGCTGTACATAAGAAAATGATATTCTAAGAAAATGAACTTCTTCCAATTTTTTTACCTGTTTACTTTTGTGTCTGGCTTTAGAAAGGTTAAAATTAAGCTCAGTCACAGCAAACATGCTGGTTCTTAAGATTACAATATTTTACTGTCCTTGCTATCTTGGTATCCCACCCTCCTTTTCACCAGCCTATTTTAACCTAGTTAAATAGTCAACCATCTTTGATTGATTGTAAGCTATTTCAGATCCTTTCAAGAAAGGGATAGTTTGGGCAATCAGTATGTTGCTTTACATGGTTTATGGGCTCTTCAAAATCTGTTCCCACCTTATCTTCCCAGGGTTGTCTTCTGACAGGGGCAACTCAGAACAACTTAAAGTTTTTGTCATACTCCGTGGGGTCCCCTCCTCTCCATCTCCAGTTGCAACATCCTCTTTTTCCTAAAGGCCATTCCTTCCCATTCCCATTTCTCTGCCTGGGAAATTGCTACTCACTCTTAAAGACCCAGATCAAATCTTACACGAAGTGTCCTACCATCATCAGAAAGAATGCATCCTCCCTGGCAGGAACCGATCATATTTTGGGCATATAACTATTATAAAACCCAACACATTGCCTTATAATAACTTGTCTCTGTTGTTGTTATTGTTGTTGTTTTAATTAGGATGTTAGTTCCATGAGGTTAGAGCCTGTATTAGTTTGTCAGAGCTGCCATAACAAAGTGCCACAGACAGGATGGCTTATACAGCAGAAATTTATTTTCTTATAATTCTGGAGGTTAGAAGTCTGAGATCAAGGTGTCAGCAGTATGGGTTTCTTCTGAGGCCTCTCTTCTTGGCTTGTAGATAGCTGTCTTCTCCCTGTATCTTCACGTGGTCTCCCTCTGTATGTGTCTGTATCCAAATATCCTCTTTTTATAATAACCCTAGTTATATTGAATTAGGGCTCACCCTTAAGAACTCATTTTAACTTAATAACCTCTTTAAAATTTTTTTATCCAAATACAGTCACATTCTGAGGTAGTGGGGGTTAGGACTTCAACATATGAATTTGGGGAGAACACAATTTAGCCCATACAGATGATGTTTTAATTTATCTATTTAGCTCAAACTCTTAACTGTGCTCCTGAAATAAAATAGAAACAATAAATATTTGTTAATGAGTGTTATATTAAGGAAAATATTTACTATATGGTATTTAAAAATATTTTTTCAATAACTTATAAAAACACTAGCATGTCTTTTGTATAATACAAAACAGCCAGAACATACTGTTTTTCACCAACCTTTTCCTTGTAGAGCTTAGTTTTTCAGTTAGGAACTTTCATAGCAATTTTGTTATGCTGCCACCAAGTGACACTGAAATGAAACTGTCCCCACATGTTCTGCAGAGTTTAAGCTTTTGCCTAGATTGAGGATGTGAATCTCTTTTAAAAATTTTCCAAGACTCATAGTTTTGGCATTTTTACATTAAAAAAAAATCAATTGCCCTTAGTAAAATAAAAATGTAATCAATGATTGAGGAAACGTTGACGGACAATTATATAGAGCAAATATTTTAAAGATAAGATAGTATTCATAGTTCTCTGATAAAAGGCTCACATGCTAGATATCAAAAACAAACTATAACTTATGCTCAGTTTCTTTAATTTTGACCACAAGCCTGTGTTGAGTCCATTCAGGGAGATATGCCCTTGTTTGTATATATTTTATTTCTTAATCAGTTGACAGAGAGAAAAAATGATATTGGCAGCTTTTCTAATAGTGAGAAATGGTTGACTTTTCCCCTTAAATTTGGAGCTGGAATGTAGTGGGAATTTCAGTTGTTATCAATTTGAAAAATCACATTTTTCACATTTTAACATTTCTAAATTTGGGATGCATCTTTCAGTTGATGGAAAATTTGCAAACACCATTGGCCAGGTGGTGGTTGTGATGTACGTGCCATTGCCAGCATGTGCAAACTTGACTGTTACTCCTGTTGGCATGACTGCATGACTTTATTCTCTTGAGGTTTCAATCAATGAACTCTTTAAGGACTATTTCAGGAGGAGATATAGGTTCTGATATTGTAGTCTGAAAACTTTCCTTAAACCTTCTGATTAGATCAAAGAGCTACCAGCACCAAAATTACAGAATGGGTAGCAGTGGCTTGGAAGAAAATCAAAGAGACAAGGATAGAGCACTCTTTTTAGAAATGCACTTATGGCACAAAGGACAAAATTTGATGGGTAACATGGATCCCAACAACTCTGAATTAAAATGTGATCAGGAGGGCTTCCCTGGTGGCTCAGTGGTTGAGAGTCCGCCTGCCGATGCAGGAGACACGGGTTCGTGCCCCGGTCCGGGAAGATCCCACATGCCGCGGAGCGGCTGGGCCCGTGAGCCATGGCCGCTGAGCCTGCGCGTCCGGAGCCTGTGCTCCGCAACGGGAGAGGCCACAACAGTGACAGGCCCGCGTACCGCAAAAAAAAAAAAAAAAAAAATGTGATCAGGAAAGCTGGACTCTGAACATGAAGATTTTTAGGAATAGTTTACTTTCTCTTGTTTATATATTCTTATTTTCACAAGAGTGCCATATGATAAATCTATATCAAAATAAGTCTAAAATAATGCTTTAGATAAATATAAAATTAAAATTCAAGGTAATAAGAAATAGTTTGTCATAGTTTAGCTGGCAGTGTGTTTTCTTCTTGATCACATTTAAAATTATATTTCTAATAATTGATGGCATATTAGTATCAGTGAAATGTGGTATTGAGTGCATACCAAGTACCAAGTACTGTTCTAGGCATTGGAAATACAAGAGTGAAGAAAGGAATATATAGTCCTGCCCTCATAAAGTTTGCCTGGCCTCACTAGCCATAGTACTGTTCTACCTCTCCTAGACCAGAGGGAAATGAAGTGGTGATATTAGCTGAATTTGTCAAGACAGACATATTAAATAATTTTGGTAAAAATAGGACATTCATTAATCATTTTCCATTGACTTTACCTTGCCTGAAGGAGTTTTTAAAGAGATAATTGAAAAGTGACTATATATTTAGCAAATAAAACACACTATGAATATTGTAAATAATTATAATAAGAAAATATCAAAGTTGTATTATTTATTATTTTTTCCTTTGGATTTATTGCACATGACAGCACTGATTATTTTAGCTTTAAATAACTCCTTGTCTTGATTTCATAGTTAAGTACAGTAATGTATTCTGCAATCTTCATCTTTTCCTTCCATGTCTGAACTCTATTATTAAAATATACAACACCTCTTTTGGCATCAGTACGTAAGAAATTAGCTCTCAGGTTTCTAACTAATAGATTTCAAATTAAGCTTGTTTTTTACCTTTTTTTTCTGTTTTTTTAAAGGTTTAAATTTTAAAATTTTCTGAGAAAGTTATAAATGCTGTTAGATTTTTGGCAAATAAAGCTCCATCAAAAAAGATATTCTGATTCTCCAGAGAAGTTTATTAATTTTACCCACTAAAAAAAAATCTTGCATAATCTGAATTTTTGAGTATATTGAAATATAAAGCAATTAAATTATATGATAAATTGACCAAATATGGTATTATCTTACTATGTTCAAAGAGAATAACAGACTCCTCAACAAAGTATCCAAGACTATCTACTAAGTGACCGCACCATACATTTTCTTTATCATTTTCTGTGAGTAGAACTCTTTAAAGGCAGTGGTCTTTGTATACAAAGCATCCAGTGTAGTGCCTAGAGCATAAAACACCTTTGAACAAATGCTTATTCAGTCACCAAGAGGCCTTAGAGGACTCATGGTTACATGAGTACAAGGCTTTGGCGCCAGACTACACCGATTTGAATATTGGCTCTGTCACTTGAACAATGACCTTGACCAAGTTACTTAACCTTCTAAACCACAGATTCTTAATCAGCCAAATGGGAATGAATCATTGTACCTATCTCATAACGTTGTTACTGAAGATTAACTAGATAGTACGTGGTTTTTCTTACATTTAGCTGCAAAGCCTAACCCACAAATGCTGGACGAATGTTATCTACTATTGTTGTTATAGTTATCATTATTCTTATTACTTGAGAAACTATTATATAGAAGGTAATTATAGGAATCTATGCAACAACTTTGGCATTCTTATTGAATGGAAACTATATGTCAAGCTTTGTTCAAGATGCTGGAGTTTATGTTCCAGTAAGAAGTTATACAATGAAGAAGCAAACAATAAATGGGATATTTTCATATACTTATAAGTACTACAAAGAAAATAAAATGGAGTAATATGACAGAGTACACCTAAGTGATTGAGAGGGTAGAGTTTTTTGTAACATACTAGATGGCATACTTAGCAAAGACCTCTTGAGAAAGTGACATGCAACTACGACTTAACTGGCAAAAAGAGATCAGGCTTGCAAAGATTTCAGGGGAGAGGATTTCAGTAGAGGCAACAGGAAGAGCAAATTATCTGATACAGGAACAAACATAGCCTGTTCAGGACCAGAAGGAAAGCCACTGAAACACTAAAGAAGTAGGAGAGCTATAAGGTAAGATCAAAGAGGAGAGTAGGTGCCCACCTACAGAAAGCACTGTAGGCCATAGTAGGGAATTTAATATTTATCCATAGTATAGTGGGAAGCATTTTAAGCAGCACACTAATTTGGAGGTAATGACATGCCAAACACAGCAGTGGCAGAAGAAACAAAACTAAGAAATGGGCAACTTAATATTGTTGAGATGGCAATACTCCCCAAATTGATTTTCAGATTCAATGCAAATTTCAAAATTCCAGTTTCCTTTTTTGCAGAAATATACAAGGTGATCTAAAATCATACAGAAAGGCAAGGGATCCAGAAGAGACAAAACAACCTTGAAAAGAATGAACTTAGAGGACTCATGTTTCTCAGTGTCAAAACCTACTACAAAGCTACAGAAATCAAAACGGGTTGTAGTAGCAAAACAATACACATATAGATCAATGCAATGTAACAGAGAGTCAAGAAATAAACACTTACATTTATGGTCAATTAATTTTTCATGTAAGTGGTAAAACAATTCAAAGGAGAAAGAACAGTCTTATCAACAAGTGTTTCTTGGGTAATTGAGTATCCACATGCAAAAGAATGAAGTTGAACCTCTACCTCACACACTATGTTCAAAAATATAATTAAAATGGAACATAGACTAAAATATAAGAGCCAAAACTATAAATTCTTAGAAAAATCATAGTAAATCTTTATGAGTTTGGATTTGGTGGTAGCTTCTTAGGCATGGCAGCAAAAGCACAAGTGCCAGAAGATAACATAGGTAAATAGACTTCATCAAACTTTTTAAAACTTTGTTTTAAAGGACACCATCAAGAAAGTGAAACAACACCCACAGAGAATGGATGAAAATATTTGCAATAATGTATCTGATAAGGAATTTGTGTCCAGAATATATAAAGAGCTCTTAGAATTCAACAATAAAAAGACAAACTAAAAATTGGATTCAAATAGACATTTCTCCAAAAACAACATATAAATAGGCAATAAGCGTGTCAAAAGCTCAACGCCATTAGTAATTCAAGAAATGCAAATCAAAACCACAATGTGGTACCACTTCATATGAATTTTAAAGAAGGAATATAACAAGTGTTGGTGAAGATGTGAAGAAATTGGAACTCTGATACATTGATAATGGGATTGTAAAATAGCAGAACTATTTTGGAAAACAATTTGTCATTTTCTCAATATGTTAAACATGGAATTACTGTATGATCCAGTGATTCTGCTCCTAGGTATACGTGAACAAGAATTGAAATTATGTCCGCACAGAAACTACTATGAATATTTACAGCAGCATTATTCATAATAGCTAAAAGGTGGAAACAACCTAAATGTACATCAGTGAAGGAATGGATAAACAAATTGTGGTCTATACATATAATGGAATATTACTCATCCTTAAAGTGGAATGAAGTGCTAATATAGGTTACAACATAGATGAACTTGAAAATATTATGCTAAGTGGAAAAAAAAAACCCGACAAAAGCCCACATATTGTATGATTGCATTTATACAAAATGTCGAGAATAGGAAAATCCATCAAAACAGAGAGTAGACTAGTATTTGCCAGGTGCTAGGGAAAGGGAAGCATGGGGAGTGACTGCTAATGGGAACAGGTTTCTTTCTGGGGTGATGGAAATGTTTTGAAAAATGAATCATGGTGATGGTTGCACAACTGTGTGAATAACTAAAAGCCACTGACTTGATTTAACAGTGTTAATGTTATGGTGTGTGTACTATATCTCAATAGAGATATTATTTTTTTTAATAAAAAGGATTAGAAAAGAAAAGGAAAAGAAAGAAATTTTCCAGATTTCTAAGGATTTGGTAGTTATTCATGAGAATTTAATGGTTGTTTAAGTGTAAGAGTTTAAAGTGTATTTTATTAATCTCTGTACCTTCATTATCTAGAACTCTGTTTTGCACAAAATATTTGTCATTAAATATTTGAGGAATTAATACATAAATACAGCAGTTTTTAAAATGAGGAGTACATTTAACTAAGTAGATAATGATATCATTAAGCCTGAAAAAATAAGGGAAATAAAGTTTGGGGTGAACATGGAGGAATGTTACATTTTTGGTACCAGTGGGCATATAGGTGGATGCCTCCCATAAGCATTGGAAAAAATCCCAATTTGTAGCAAAAAAGAGAAAACATGACTCAATAATTACAGATTCACCTTTATAATCTGGCCATTAAGAAACAGATAAAAATCTTTTTAAAATGAAAAAATATATATGTCCACAATTGCATTAACCATACCAAGATAGTAAAAATGATTGAAGTTTTGGTTTAAAAGGGAGGCGGTGAGTTTAGCTTTCGATATGTTACTTTTGAGGTTTTCATGTGGTACGAGAATATGAGTTCCATGAACACAGGAGCAATGTGTGTCTTGCTTAACCAATAATGGCAATAATATCATCCTTAAAAGCCAATAAAATTTTTGTGAAAGTAACAAAACCATTTCCAAGTATGCAGTAATTAGTTAATATATGATTTTAAAGCTGTAGAGTTGAGTGAGGACTGGAGGCATACATTTTGTAATATTATCCTAAATGTTATAATCAAAACTCTCGAGAGAGGATCGATCACTTAGGAAAAAAATAGGTAGAGTTGGAATTCTCAATATTGTAGCAATGGTTAAATAAAGAGAAGCTATAACCCAAACTGGGTTTTCAAAATTATTTTCTATTAAGTTTTTTTTCTCAACTCTAAGACAGTAATTACTTCGTGCAAGGGTGGAAATAGAGTGAACTAAAGACTTGGAAAAAGGTTTTCCTTTTTCCAAGTCTTTAGTTGAAAACCTTTCCAACCTCAAAGGTTGCTAGAAAATACACTGCGGAAATAGAAACTATACATTGTGCTCAGTGTGCTATGGAATAATTAAATCAACTCCCAAGTGAGATTATCTTGAAAACGGAATGGTTTTCCTGTCCTGGTCCAGTGGTGCCTGAGCTCAAGAAATTCATCTATATTCTTATCCTCCTTTTACCACTAAATATAATGTGTTTGTCTAATAAAAGCAGGTGATCTAGTGCGGAGATAACTGTTATTTCTTATATCACTGGTCATCAACAGTAGTCCATTAGAGAGGATTATATGAGTGTCTGATCTGTTACTTAATTGATTTCTCTATTTCAGTAACATGAGGTACCTATTAAATCCCATGACCTTGTCCCAAAGGTATTAGCAAATATTAAGCACCCATTTCACTGAGACATGATTTCCAGTATAGCAAATTTCACACTTCTATAAGCTATCAGAAGTGTTAACAATTGCTTCTCTCTCATGTAATTTGTAGCGGTGATGTTATTTCACGTTTAGTAGTTATGAGGGTGAGGTGGTACTTAATGAGAAACATATACTATATATAGGCAGAGCCATACCTGGGCATAGAGAGGAGGTCCTCAAATGCTGTGGTGCCTACTCAAATGGATGTGGAGGTGGATGTGCAGCTCTCAGCTCTGCAGAGGAGCAGAAGGCTGTATAAGCACGTGGGCTTGGACAGCTTAGAAACAGTATAGTAGGATATGAAAGTGACACATGTGTCGTGTCTGGCCAGAGGTCTGTAAATTTGATTCCAGTTTCAGTTGGTTCCAAAAGCCATGGCTTTGCTGTTTGGTAAAGAGCCCTGTGCCAGAGAGAGATGTCCGAGTCTGCACCTTATATGGTATCGGAACTGCACCAAATTAACAACAACAACAAACAAAAAGCCTATCTGATCTTTCAAAATAATTTGCTATTTTTGGTGCCTGGCTAAATAAAAAGGCATCATCCTTTCCTCTGTGAGTCACAGCTGTTGTGTAGCCATCACTACAAAGTAGGTAAAATTACTGTCATTGTCTGTTTACCTTTTCTATCTTTGGACATTCTCCTCTCAGGATCTCAATTTCCTTAACTTTCCTAAGATCTCCAGGACATCTGAATTATGTCCCTGATCCCAACATTAAACCTTATCAGTATGTAACAGCTGGTAAAATGATAATTTCTTTTATTATAAAATTCTAATTCTAGAACTACATCCTAGGAAAATGGAAAGGTTTGTACAGAAATCCATATGTAAAAGGATTATTATGCAGAAAAAAATAAATGGCCTTAAAATGAAATGTATTTATTCAACCAAATCCAGGCTGTGTTAAATATAGTGGAATAATATGTTTTTTTAAAAAGTGATTTTCCAGATTAATAGTCCTAGAATTTGCTCTATTCCTTCACTCTCCATTCTTGGAAACAGTACGAAGCTGTTGGAAAGGGATCTCAGTGAATATTAACATATTAAGGAATGAAGAAGTCCTGTAGAAGAAAACTGACATCTATTAACATACAGCAGCATTACCGTTCTAAACCAGAACTTCCCAATAAAATGCTTAAGAATTACATGGGGATTTCGTTAAAAGTATAGATTCTGATTCAGTGTGTATGTCTGGGATAGAATCTGAAATTCTATATTGGTAATAAACTCCCAGGTGAGGCTGATGCAGCTGCTTCAAGGACCATGCTTTGAGGAGCACAGGTGTTAAGAACACATACAGGAAAACGTTGCACCCTTCCTTGCTGCCAGCCAGGTCGGAGGAGTTGCCAGTTTCAAGGACACCATTATCAGTCTCTCCCTGGTAATCTCAAGATAGGAATCTGTAACACGCAGGGCTGGTTTGGTTTAAAGGTTTGGTCGGTGAAGCTGATGGAGTGGGTAGAGACAGTTGGGACAGTGATCGTTGGACTGGCATGCATCATAGCTGAACAGCTCTAAGTCCTAGTGACAGAGTATATAACCCAAAGGCTTTTTGCAGCCCTGATAAAAGGCTCAGCATAGTTCTATTCCAGCCTTGAAAATGAAGGAAGTATTCAGTTAAAGAAAATGGCAGCGGTTGTGTGGTCTAGAGTACAAGTTCTATGCTATGGACTTAATAGCGTTGATTTTTTTTCCTATATTCCTTCCTTCCCTTTTTCCTTCTTGGAATGGCAGGAGTTGTGCTTGGTAAAGAGAGCAAGAGCCTTGGGGTCTGATGTACCTGAGTTAAACCACTGGCTGTGCTGTTTAACAGCTGAATGAACTTGGGCCCTTTATCAAGACACTCTGAACCTCGATCTCCTCTTCTGTTAAATGGAGATACTATCCACTTCATAATGGTTGGTTGTGAGAATTAAATGAGATAATAAATATACAACTCCTAGCACATATTAAATACTTTATGTGTACTGGTTCCATTTGCACTTCCGTTTAATGTGCTAATACCAGCTACATCTGAAAAAAACCTCAAAACACTTCCTCTTCCCCGGGCTTCTTCTGGAGTCTTGATTAAATACATGCCATTTCCTCCTGGAAGCCTTTCCTTACTCCTCATCCCAGTTAAGTTAGTTGTTGCCACCATTGCTTCAATAAGATCACCCCTGCAACTTTTGCTTAATTGACTGTCTTCCCCACTAGATCCCCTTAGGTCCGAAGACTGACTGTCCTAGTCATTTTTGAATTTCTACTGCCTGATCTATAGAAGATGCTCAGTAAATATTTTTGACTGGTTAAATAAATACATTAACTATTTTAATTTAGCCCCATTCTGTGGCTCTTGATACATCTTCTTTGGTTATCAAACCCAAGTTGAGAAGTTTAAAGAACCCACTCAAAAGATAACCTCTCTTTGGGAGAGAGTAGTTCTCAGAGTATTAGCAATCATTATTCTTGATGTTATTTCTGCCCTTAATTGTAAAAGAAAAGCCTACAGAAACCAGCTTGTGAGTGCACTGCTCTTTGCAGTCGGTGAAATGTAGTGCTATCCACATTAAGCTATGGACTCAAGGTTTTAGGGCTCTACTTGTCTGAAGATAAGAAAAAGGGAAGGTGCTGCATTTGATAGAAAACACTTCCTCCTGTAGCCCTAGGGAGCATTGTTAGGAACTTGTTGCCTAAAGCAATACACTGGCAGATTCTGACAAGGTGTTTGAACACTGTTTTAAATCAGAGATAAGTATCAGACTGTGAACTGAGTAGCTGTTTCTCAGGCATATCGGAGTCTGATAAAAAGTCTTAAGAAATTGGGATGTGTATAATAATAGCAGACATGCACAATCAGTATGAGCACTCTCTTGAACAAAAGTCAGAGTTGAAAACTTAAGAGAAAAATATTTTTTTAAATGTCTTTGGTTGCCATTTTAAAAATCAAATGATGTTTTTTTTATTATAAAAATGAAAGTGCTGCAGTTTTAATAATTGATATTTAAACTGGGCTCCTAATTAGTTTAATGCAGTTTGCATTATTATATTTTCATCTTCTTGGTCTTGACAGATTATTACCAGTCCTATAGATTAGGCATTTTAAAATAGGAGGTCCAGGGCTTCCCTGGTGGCGCAGTGGATAGGAGTCCGCCTGCCGATGCAGGGGACGCAGGTTCGTGCCCTGGTCCGGGAAGATCCCACATGCCGCGGAGCAGCTGGGCCCGTGAGCCATGGCCGCTGAGCCTGCGCGTCTGGAGCCTGTGCTCCACAATGGCAGAGGCCACAACAGTGAGAGGCCCGTGTACCGCAAAAAAAAAAAAAAAATAGGAGGTCCAAAGAAAGGGGGCTTTTAAACATATAATAATGTCAATGTGTGCAGTGGAAGATAGAGTTGTTAAAATCAGTGTAAACAAGTGAAAAATACATTTGGAAATAGTTTATTTTTCATGGTGTGAGTTAAAGGATGCAGAAATTTGTTTTTATGCCCTAAGAGTTATATTTCTCTGACTGGTTTACAGAACAATCTTCCTTTGTTATTTTACTACTTCATCTTAAATTTTTGTCACTAAATGGGAATTGTAAATAAAAAATGAATATTATGTTATATGAAGCTAAATTAACTTCATGAAAGTCAAGAAATTTGGAGTTGGGTTTACTCTAGTTCTCTTCGTCTTTTTTGTCATATATAAAGTTAATTTAAATAAATATTTTTGTCAATATTTTAAACTGTTCCAGGAATATTTTAAACTGTTCCAGGTAATTATTTTTAAGTCTAAAATACAGCTTAGTAAAATTAGAGAAAAGAGAGTGTACTTCTTATTATTCTGTTCATGTTTACTGTACTTTTAATTCAAAAACAGGGGCCATGCTCAGGGGATAAGCACGTATTTTTCTGTATGTAAATCATTTTAAATCATTTATATGTATGTTGTAGATGATTATTACCTGGGAAAATGCCACAAAATACAATTGAACACTAATTGAAACTCCTGATATTCTTAAGTCAGAACTAAGTTCTTAAAGATAACCTATTGAGATGAAACAATGTAAACTATTTTAATAGGAATAATATTTTCATTATAACTTAACTCTCTCATTGCATCAATCACCATTTTTCTGAGAGAGAGAGGGAGGGAGGGAGAGAGAAATATCAAAATATCTCAGGAATTAATTCATAAGTAAGAGGGTGAAAAATTGGGAAAGACCACAGTATGGAGCTATTATTAAAAGTGTGTGATCTAGTGGGGTGTCCAGGGCCATGTCAAACCATTTGGAGTACATATTAGAAACTGCTTGAGGGCAGAGGCTATACCTTACAGTTTTTTTTTACAAAGTATGTCCATTTGTAAATGTTCAGTAAGAGTTGCAGGTTGATAGATGAAAGTAAGTTGGGCTGTGAAGGGTCTGTCTACCATAGATGAGGTTGGTGATGACTAACTTGACCTGTCTCAACCTACTGTTTTCCCTACAGTTGACCCTATTATAAGATGTAAAAGCTCAGAGACAAATTATATCAGCACTTTCTACTGCAAGTAACAGAAAAGGCAACTAAAAGTGGTTTAAACGATGAGGATATTTATTTTAATACATAATAATAAGTCCAGAAGTAGGTGGTTCTGTTAAAAACTCAGTTCCTTTACCATTCTGTTTAAGAGCAGAGAAACTTTCCCAAAACCTCCTCACTGACTTCCTTTTATGTCTTATTGGCCATTATTATATCACATGCTCTACCTGAGCCAGTCACTGGTAAAACTAATAATTTGAACACCATGATTGGATTTAGCTAGTTATAATTGGTGCTGAGGCCCATCTTCCGTGAAGGAAGGATAAGGCCCCTCCCAGGAAAGTAAATAAAATCTAGATCCTATTAAGAATAAAGAGGAATGAGTAGAATTGGGTAAAGGCTATTAGGTAGCTAAACAGCAATAACTAAATTATACAAACAAATATTAATAAATAAATCATAGCCGCCTCTTGGTCACTCCGAGGATGCTTTCTGCTTTATTGTTGTTTGAGAAAGTTAAAATTTGAGGATTTATGGTTAAAAAAAAATTACTACAATGTTCAATACATTTGTGTGTATCTCATTGATATTTACACCTCCAAATGATTTTTAAAATCTGTGGATTAGAAGGAGTTTAAAGTTAAACCCTATCCTATTGTATTATTAAATGTCTGAACCCTGAGGGATATATAATCCTACAGATTTCTTGGCCTCAAGGTTCAGAAGCAAAAGCACACATGATTATATTTCAGAGGCTGTATTTCACTAGGATTACAAAAATCAGTGGCATATTTAAGCTTCGTGTTACAGAAAATAGAATATGGTCAGCCATTTGACCACATCTGGGATTCTTTTAAGCATATGCCTCTTATCATGCAGTAATCTATGATTCCCTTTTGTCCTTCCCAGCTTTAAACTCTGAATTTGTAACGTGTAATATACCAAAAAATAAATTTAGAGTCAGAAGTTTGGGATTTAGTCCTGGTTCTATTGCTTAACTAACTGTTAAGCTTCTGTCATTCACTTAAATTTTTGGACTTCTGATTGCCTCAGATTACCTGAAATATCCCTGGTTTTGAAAGAAACTCAAAGTAAAGCCTTTATCTTTATAAGACCATCTTTCTGAATGCCCCAGGTCACTATGCCCAGTGATTTCCTCCTACCTAAGAGACTCTCCTGATGAGTGGGGGGTCCAGGGTTCTCCTCTTTATCTTTTTATCTCTTGCATTGTCTTCTTTTATTCTTCTCTCTGTTTTTTATTTTTTTTTGCTATGTCTTCACCTAAAAAATGTAGTAAATTTGAAAATTACTATCCAAATCAGCTTCTTGAATATATGCTTCTTCAGCTTCAGTGAAGTAACTCTTTAACTTGCTTTTTCCTTTGTTGAGAAACAAATGACGATATAAAATCAGCATCTTTTCTTCTCCATCTTCAAGTAGCTTCTCACTGACCCAAGGATGTCAGTGAGAAGCTAATGCCAAAGCTATCTCAATACATAGGAGTAAGCCATTTGTATTTGTTCTCATCTCGAGGTTATAAACGCAAGCAAGTCCACAGCCCTCTCCAGAGTTGCTGACTCTGGAGTTCAAAAGTTCTGAAGTTTGGACTTCAAAGTTTTATTTTGAAGGTTCTGCCACCAGAGGGAACTGAAGTTGTAAGATTTTACAGTGCCTCACACGCCCTGTATATTCCTGATAAAATACAGCTTACTTAATGAGACTAATGCTATTAAACTTGGAAATTTTCACACAAAAGTTTCTGAGTAATCAATTGTGTTAAAATATATTTAGAACCTTTATTAGTCATTTCATTCTAGAGAAAAGGATCTCTTCAGCGATCCCTTTATTCGCATAGATTCCTAATTTTCCACATTGATAAAACTCATGCGTCAAAAAATTTATAGTAGAAATAATTGGGAGGAATCATGAAAAAATAGAGATCTCACAGGAATGATAAAAATTGTATATATATATAGCACAATCTTCAATTGAAAGTGGGAAACTGATTAATTTTTAAATACTCATTCAAACTTTAGACAGCTTTCTAACTCTATTTCATGTTATAGAGTGAATAAGGTAATGTAGTACATAAAACTTGCCAAGAACACAACTAACTGAAATAATACTGCCACCAATCTACTGAAGATACCTACACTGGAAATAGATATTCTATTCTGAATATCATCAGGTATTCTGATACAGTGTGGCAATAAAAGCAAACTTGCTTTTTCTAAAAGTTCATTGTATCCAGGATACTTTGAAAGACTTCTCCAGAAAAATAGTACACATCGTAATCTGCAGTGATGAATCAGCAATCATTTTTATGCTCTGTCTTTTGGTGTTGCAGACTTTTACCCTCTTTCAAATTTCAGTGTTTCTGATTTTTGTTTTTGTTTTTTAATGTGTGATACCAGCATGAAGCAGAATGCAAGGAACAATGTGAAGACTACTTTTCAGATATCAAGGCAACCTAAAGTTGTATCATTAAAGGCAGTTGTTTTTTATTATATTCCACACCTCTCTTAAGGTATGTCCCAGTGTGGTCGCAGCATCACCTGCAACAACCTCACCTGGGGCTTCTGTTCAATATTCACATTTCCTAGCTTCAACCCTACCTCTTTTGATTCTGCATTATGAACAAGCAGCCCTCGAGTGGTTCTCATGCCCAGTAAAGTTTAAGAACCACTCTTCTAGAAGATGCACATAGTCCCTGATAATTTAACTTCTTGAACTGTTATCTATCCCTAATCCCCGGCTATCATCATTTTCATGGTCAGCACACATTGACTTCTTTAGCTTATGCATTTCACTGCCTGCTTTGTCATCTCTGTATGAGTAGTTCCCAAGTATAAATTTCTAGACAGACATGTCGCCTATTTGAAACATCATTTAGAGCATGTTCCCCTGGAAAGTCATTCCACATCCAAACCTTATTCTTATTCTTCATTATGTCTTCTTGAATCACCTTTTAGCACCATTGATTGTGTTAAAGAAAATTGTATTGTTGCATCAGCTTCCCAAGGAGTCTTCCTACTCCCTTCTTACTTCAAACCGTTCTATATGGAGAAATTTCCTAAAACACGTCTCTCATCTGTTTTTTCCCTTTACAACGATTTTCTGATGCTCCTTAGAACGTAGATTACATTGTTTGTCTGTAGGTATCTTTGTAACATCTATAGTCCTCCCAAGAAACAGTATCAGTCCCATTATCTGGTTTTCAACTTTTTCTCCCAATCAACATACTTCCCTTTTTCCCAGTTTATCTTTGCTTTGCCCTCTCATTGTCCTTTACAAATATTTGATCATATTTCTACAAAGACTAGATCAATTCTGAGTGGTCTCAGGAAGTCTCCTCTAGGTCCTCTCTCCTAGTCATTATTTAAGTGTTCACAGGTGTATATGTATCTTACTAACTGTGCTTTGAAAGCAGAGACTAAGGGTTATTCTGTTGTTGAACATCCTACATGATGTAGACATGTACTAAATCTATAGAAATTACTCAGTATTGGTTGATAATTAAGGCCATGCTAAAAAGAATCATAACTTTCTCCTAAATTCCATTATATTCCAGATTACAGATAGGAATGTACTCATTTAACATCATCATTTTCATTTTGATCCCTGTAGTATTTATTTGGTAAATGTCTGGCACTCTTTAGTAAATAGTAAATGGCAAATGTCTGGTACTCTTTAGTAAAGTTTAAATCAGTGCCTTCTAAGACTTGCGCATTAAAAATCAGTGCTGGGACTAATTAAATGAAGCCCCAACCATTGTAAATTTTGTGTTATAGTAAATGTCAATTTCATGTATTTCAAACTGAAGAGGTTGAATCAAATGTGGTTTTTGGCTTGAGAGGGCTATTGATTTACTCAGCAAGGAAAGCAGATGCCCTGGTGGAGCACAATAATGTTCGAAAGTAATTCACTTTTGACAGTGGCTTGGTTTGCAGTGACAAACATCAGTACGTAATCCCTCTGGGGGCTCTTCCCAGGTTGCAATGTGTTTCTCTTGCTCAGTAATAGCAATATGGAGTATGACTGTCATTTGGGGCAATGGATAGAAATCAAAAAGGCATAGAGCTTTGGCTCCTTTAAAAAGTGGCTTGGCTGAGTTAGAGAACTAACCCGACCAAAGAGTCCAATCCAAGGGAGACATTCAAAACACAGGATGACTGGTTGTCAATAATATAGAAATAAATGAGAGAGCATCTTTTTAATAAGGAGATAACTCAGGAGAAGCTGAAGAACCAGGCCTTTGAAGGAGGAGGAACAGTAGAAGAGAACATCTTCAAGAGGGGCCAGGATTTTAGAAAGACTTGTTCTCTTAGAGCAAGCAGAGAAGCAACCTGAGGGAGTGTTAAGGAATTCAGTAAGTGATGTTCGAGAGTTTTCCTGGCTGTTCACCAGTAACATGGCTCAGCTCTTCTCCGAGTGCGTCCTTGACTATTTGCTCCTTACAGACTACCTCATTTTCCCCTACTCTGTTTATCTTTTCCTGGGATCATAGTATATTTGGAAAGTAGACTTTTGTTATCCCTATTTTACAGATGAGGAAAAAAAAATCAGAAAAGTCAAATATTTTTCCCAAGGCCGCATAAGTGGTAGGAAGTAGAAGTGAGATTCAAACAAGTTCCAAGACTTTTAAGGCAGTGCTTTTTCCTTCTAAGCCCACAGCCTATAAGCAGGGGTGGTATTCAGCATATTTAACATTAGGTATCACCTTCAAGCCTTGTTTGTTGTTAATCAGATTCATTAACAATATACTAGACTAGATAAACTTAACAATATACAAGGTAAAATATGGTTAGTACTGTAAAAGAAAAACTCCACTAGACCATTTAAAATGTCAGGGAAGACTATTCAAGACTATTGCAATAGGAGAGGGAGAGAGAGAGAGTCAACTCAAGTATGCTGAAACAAAAGGTGGAGGATTTTTAAATACCGAGGGAAACTAATGAAAAAGTAGTGGAGGATGTTGGTCAGTGTGATTAGGCCATCTGTGTTTGCTAATTGTCACTTAATAAAGTTAGACTCCTATTCTCCCATAAAGACTGGGAGATAGGGACAATATCTACTTTTGGGATTATATTTCAAATGGATGACTCCAGGTCCTTGAGAAAGACATTTCTGGGTTGTAGAAGACTTACATGTCCAAGGGGAAGAGAAGGAATTTACAATTGTAAGTTTTCTAAAGTAAATGCTAAAAAAGGGGGATCAGGGACCTGTAGTGAGGAAGGAACCTGTCTAAAGTTTAATCACAGTAAGAGGAACATTAAGGTCAGTACCCATTGTTAAATATTTTAAGTGCCAGACTGTGAGTTGCTTAAGGGCAGTATTTCTTATATAACTCTTCCTTGTATCTTTATAGCACATAGTTTTCTGTACGCAATTTAGATGTTCAATAAATGAAGAATGAATGCATTACAGTTTCAGCCAAACTGCTAGATATGAACAATAATTGAAAGAAATATTTTTTTCTATGTAGCAAAAGCAATCCTTGTTTGTAATTATGTCACTTTGCATTTAGATGCCCTGTGAAGCCATATTTCCTAAACTGTTTTATCGTGGAAAACTATGTGTTTAAATTACTTCCCTGTGCTGGAGGGGATGTTGTTCCATTGTCACATAAGTCTGGAGTTTCACTTTCTTTATTAGTGTTTTTATGTCTTCGAGAAGTCTTAAAATGCTGGGCTATTTTATAGTAAACTTTCTTCTCCACTTTTTCTCATGTAAAAAAACCAGTGACTTGCTATAGTTCTTTCTACTCTTCTAAATAAGACAATTTGGGAAGTGCAGAACTCAATTAAAATTTTGTCCTCTATGAAGAAATTGTGACAGCCTTTATTGAGCACTTTGTATTTTGCTGAGCACTCTGAATTATTACATGTCATCGTTACTAATATTATTAATATTTGCCTTTTTTCCAGTGGGGAAACCAAGGTTTATGGCGCTCAAGTAAATAATTTAGGTTACACAGGTTTAAACAGCAGACATGGGATTCAAACTCTAGTCTATCTTGCAGTCTTAAACTCTTAAGCATTATGCGCTGGTATTCAAAACTATGGTCCCCAGACTAGCAACGTTAGCATCACCTGGGAACCAACCTGTAAGAAAATTCTTGGGCTACATCCTACTGAATCAGAAATTTTGAGGGTGACACCAGTAATCTGTGTTTTAACAAGCCCTCCAGGTAGGGTTGCCAGATAAAATAGAGGACGCACAGTTGAATTTGAATGTCAGATAACCCACACAATTTTTCAGTATAAAAATGTCCCAGCTATTGCATGGGACATCCTTACACTAAAAAAAATTATTGGTTATTTGTCTGAAATTCAAATTGAAATGGGTGTCCTGTATTTCTGTTGGCTAAATTTCATAACCCTACTGCCAAGTGATTCTCATGTGTACTAAGGATGGAAAACCAGTGCACCTCAGGATTATAACTTTTATTGAGGTACCTTTACTCTTAAGTTCAGTGGTTGAACCAGAGAGAACTTTTTAAAAAATAAGTCGTCTTTTACTAACATCACCATTCTCTCAAGAGTAGATAGTGATAAATAGCAGAACACATTTCCTAAGAGGAATGGGTTTCAAAAGGCCTACTAGAGCACTTCACAGAAGAGCAGTAATAGCATGTCTGATTGCATAACACCAGAAAAGCAGGAATTTGGGAGCAAGGAGATAAAGTGAGTCATACTATAACAAAAGTTCTGTTTTTCTCACATAAAATGGAAAAAACCCCACCATTTATTATTGCATGCGTTATGAAGGGGGAAAAGAAGTGTTGGAAATGACTCTAACAACAAAATGGCCAAGTTTAAGTTGCTAAATGAAAATGCACTTCAACTTCACTCTTTGCTACCACTCAATTTTTAATCATTCTTGACATAGTTGCACAGAACCCTTGAGAGCAAGAGAAACTTTATACATTTATATCTTGCTTATGCTGTGTCTAATCTTTTTAGAAAAAAACAACATAACTCCGGGCTGAGAAAATCATTTCCCGGCATAAAGGGAACCTCGTAGGAAGATAATAAGGCTAGCTCCACAATCTGAATTAGTGATTCAGTAATATTTTTTTTGTAGCTAATTGGTTATATGTCTGTGAAAGAGATATTTTAGGTCTCAAAACTTCCTTTTTAGTATACCATCCCAGCCCAATTTAAAAACAAAACAATAAAACAAAGAAAAAAGGCATCCCTATGTATGACTCTATTATCTTGATATGACTTTTTAATTTGTCCTAGGTAATGAGATATTTGTTGAACTGAGTTCAGCCAAAAGCATATTTGCTGAATTGGCTTGCCTGAGCTAAGTATCACAGTAAAAGCTGTTACCTAGTATTTTATCAACCACAGAAACTCCAGAAATTGGGAAAAACGACTTTAATCTAGACACCAGCACACGGTAGGAATAGAGTTAGGCCAGAATTAGTGCTAGTTAGTATCTTTCTTGCTGTTTGGTAAAGGAAAATCATATAGATGGATATTTTCTGCTATAAATTATTATTTCGTGCAGATTCAAGTGGTGGTTTTCAGAGAAGAGTATGAGGAGGAAGAACAGGAGGAGACTGTGAATTAACTCTTAATTAGCCAGATCATTTATCGCGACTGCAACCCAGTTATATATTTTATTTAATAGTGTACTGTGGTATTAGATTAACACAGATCTTTACTGAAACTTATAGGAAACCTAAACATTATGAACACAAAGTGTATTTTAATTGAACATTAAAGTTATTTCTCACAAATCATAACCTTAATTTGATATTGTTCTTAGAGGGAATTCAGTGGTTTGCATTGCTTCTGCTTTGAAAACCATATTATCATTAATAAAATCCTAGTCACTGATATTAAATAGATTCAAGTTCAGTGAACTAATTAAGGACTAAAGCAGAAAATCCTTATTGTGGCATTAAATCAATCCATAGTTTCAGTATTCATTATGCTAAGTACTCTGGTAATTAAAGAGCGCTTAAATGAAACACATGCAGATAAATTAAAAATGAATTTCAAAAGCTGAAGCTTGTAATGGCACCTTAATGGAGATATACAGAAAATGTATTCCATTAAAGGGGTGTGCAACTTAGTTACCATATAGTTTAATACAGAAATTACTAGTGCCACCTATTGGTAAAGAGTAGAACTCCAAAAGCTGTTCAAGAAAGGTACTAATCAGAAATTTCAGTAGAAATAATGGGTTTCATAAAGTGGATGCATGACTGTTATTCTTTGGTGTTTAAATTATACTTACGTTTTTAACACATATTTCAAGTGATTTGTAAAATAACTATTAAAATATTTGCTAACTTTAAAACCTAGGAATTATGGTTCATAACTGTTTTTTGCATATGTTGTTTGAAACTACACCACAGTATTATTGTTTAAATTATCATGCAGTAAGCCTAGAAATTTTAAGCTAGTGTGGTTCTCATTAAAGTGTTCTGGAGAAATTAGAAAACAAATTTCAGTGCTGTGAACTCACTCTGAACTAATTAAATCATAATCTTCTGCGGTGTGTGTGTGTGTGTGTGTGTGTGTGTGTGTGTGTAAGGGGGCAGCAATCAGTATTTTTTGGAAGCACATGATTCTAATGTGCATCCAAAGTTGTGAATCACTCTTTGAAACTAACAACTTAATTTAGAAGTATGGTTTCTCATCAATAAAAAGGGGAGGGGCAGTCACATGGCAACCTTTAAAATCTCTTTTGCCTCTATTATTCAGCAGTCTTCACAGCAAAATCATTCACATATAACATCCACATTACTGAATTTTTTTCTTTATAATCTGTAGCATAGGAAAATAACCACATTTTTAAAAAACAACTTTGTCATGAAAAAAAACATTAAATTGTTTTTACAGGGTTATACAAACTAAACTGGCTTCTTGAAACGTTAACTATGACGTTGAAAGGGTGCCATCCAGTGCTTTATAAAGGCAGAAAACAAGGCAGACTGATTCCAGTTATTTACTATGTGTCAGAGGTACCAGATTTACAGCCTCAGAGGCTTAAGTCCATTACCCACTGAATGATTTACTAATGGAGTTCTACGGTGCCTCATTCACCAAATGCTAGACATAAAATGGTGATATAAAACATGTCCCTAGACATGAAAATCTGACAGTCCATGAGGGGAGATGAACTTGACATATATGTAATAGCACAGAATGCTATAAAATTGAGTTTTCAGTGTGTAGCATTGTCAATATGTCCTGTTGGAGTTCAAAGGAGATGGCAATCAGTGGAGGCTAGTTTAATGAAGGAAGGCCTAAGAAGAAAGGTAAAAGTGATTAGCGCAGAGGTGTTATGTGAGACTGATTAGCATTTTAAGGGAGACAGTCCAGAGATAGAATCACAGAGAGTCAGAATTGAGTGTTAGGATCTGTGAAGATGCAGAGGAGGTGATGAAAGATAGAGGAGTCATTAGAAAAGTATTGAGAAAACAAACACCAGGCTAGGGTAGTGTTGTGGAAGCGAACCAAGGAAGAGCAGATTCGAGAAACAGTGGAATGCCAAAGATGTCAAACGTAGCTGAAATACAGGGTAAATGGTATGAAGGATAAAGAGAATGAAAAAATAATAGCCACAGTGTAGAATATTCCAGAATAATATAGAATATGCTAAAGGGGACTATGATGTTATTTATTCTTTTCATAGGAAAAAAACAAGCCTTAGAGATATTGTATGATTCTCCCTAGATCATCCAGCTAATGGCAGAGATCCTGGCTTATGCCACAGACAAGTGTCAAATAAAAATGTGTATGTGTATGTTTCATGTATAATATCTGCAGTCGTTTTTCTCAAAATACTCTTTATGAAATTCTGTGTTATTCATCTTTGTGTCTCTATGGTGCCTAGAAAGGGCATGGGTCATCAATACATAGTGAAATCTTAAATAATTGAGAAAAGTCATAACCATAATTTGTGATTACAGATTGTTTCAGTCTCTGCCAACAGTCCTATTCTCTTGAATGACTTCTCTCAGTTACGAAACTGATCAACTAAACAAAATCTATACATTATAGTCAA
Source organism: Phocoena sinus (assembly GCF_008692025.1). NCBI lineage: Eukaryota > Metazoa > Chordata > Mammalia > Artiodactyla > Phocoenidae > Phocoena > Phocoena sinus. The sequence continues at coordinate 84,779,307 of NC_045771.1, forward strand.
TATATATAGCACCAAATGCATTTTCATGTATATGTGTTGAGTATTATCAGTTTTGTACTCCACCCCAATTGATTTTCATTTTGAAAAGATAGTAAATCTAAAATACATTTTGCATTTTATTAAATAAATAAAATTAATAAGTTATAAAATTATAATTGTTTAATCATTAAGCACTTACTGTGTGTTAGTGTGTCTGCAAGCATTAGGGTCACAGAGGAGAGGAAACCGAGACTCAAGAACTTTGCCCCTGAGGAATTCTTAGCCCGAAGCAGAGACAGACATTGCAGTCTTCTACCCTCAAATTCTGAGCAGTCTGTATTTCATCAAAATATGAGGAACTAAGCAGCTATATGAGAATCCAATTTTGTTATCCATCCATAATAATTCTTAGTTATTGCTCTTTTATTTTAAAAAGTTAGTTCCACTAGGAATTGAGCTGCTCCATTAAATGCCTTTCAAATGTGGATTGCTAAGTGATCTTTTCTATCTTGGTAGGGCTTCAGTTAAGCTATTCTGAAAAGGCAGAGGGAACTGCTAACAAAGCCTCACTTTGGTATATTTACCTTCTGCTTTCTTGTATTGTAAATTCATTTCCCAGCTGGGGATTCAGCTTCCAATAAGATGTTATTGAAATTTACTTTTCTTCTCCTCTCTTATCAAGTCCAACATTTCCCTTGATTGTAGGAATGATGTGGGTAGAACATCTTGAAAACAATGTGAAGCGTGTCTAAGTGCTATTTACACAAGGCATTATTTCATGTGTGGTTGACACTCTCTGGGAGCTGACAGAGGAAATAAAGGCCTTCCATTGTCACCATCTAACCTGTGCCTTGTGTCACAGAGCTGAGGCTGAGGCCAGCACAGAGACCCCCAGTGAAATGAACTGGCAGGCTATTTCTTCTCTCTGTTTGTAAAAGTGTTGACAGTGCAAAATGCTTGCCAGAACTAACCTCAGGGTCATGCCATACAGAAATTCAGAGGCCCAAACAGGTGACAAAGACTGAGAAGATACACTGAGATTAAAGAGAAACACAGAGATAATCCCAAAGAAGTTAAAGCATTTCTACCGTACCCCAGTTCTGGGGTTTCAATGTGAAAACTAAAAAATCCCCAAATTCAGTCATTTTGGTGTCATATTACCTGTGATGGTGCGACAGCTGTCAGGAGTAATCTGGCTTTGAGGGCCGACTCACTTTGGAAGATGCCAAGGTTAATATTTCCTTCTGGTGCCCAGAAAGCCACCTATTTATAAAGGACAGCTAAGAAAAACTGTAAAAGTTCTTAATTACATTGCCACACCCTCAGCCTTTTAAAATATAAGAATATTAAACTGTATTAATACTGTGTATATTTATGATACTGGTCGGTGTGTAAACTCAAGTTTTTACTATTGTTTTGCTTTGTTCTGTTTTCCTGCATGGTATTTCCAGATGTAGTCAATTTTGATTATCTGTACAGATGAAAGTATTGCCTCAACTCAGGTAACTAAAACAGCCTTATAAAGCGGTGGCTTCATAGACGAGCACCATTATAAGGTTTTTCTGGTTACGAGATAGGGCAATGCAGGGCTAGCACACTGGCACTTGCCCCGCTCCCTTCCTAGCATCGTATGTCCAGCTTACTTAGGTTTTGCTGCTGAGTACAAAACCTACAGTTTTTTCTACAGAGCACATCTTTCTACAGTGTACTCTGCACAAAGGTACTGTGGTACACATGAGTGGGCAAGGGGCTGCATCAGAAAAATGCCTTTTCCTAATACACACATGCTGAGATGGCCGGTCTCTGGTTTCCCTGCAGGCCTCCATAGACTGTTAGTAAGCCTGGAGTGTTCAAAGAGTTTCCCCAACATGGGGTAGTAGAATTTTAAAAGGAGTCCTTGAAGACCATAAAGAAAAGTATTCCAGGATCTTATAGAAGACTTCTCTAAGAATGGAGAGCAATGAGTTAAAAGTTTGAGATGACTTTTTCTTCTCAGTCATCTCAAATTATATCACCTGGGCAGCTGCCTATTTTAGCTACTCAAATCCAACCTCCTCCACTCCCCTTAAGAAGAGAAATTAGCCATGGAGAACAGGGAAATGCTTTTATTTAACTGCTCAGTAATCAGATAATCTTCTCTGGGTAATCAGAAGTTGGTTATAAGGTAATTTGGCAACAAATGACACTATGATGTTTTGGAGAATCAAGGTATCTTTTAGCTCATGATAAATTTAGCTCTCACTGTGTCTGATGTCAGTAAGAAGTCACACCTGTAAATATATGAAGACTTTCTGGACAGTCATCAGAAAAGAGAGGGCGGTAGAGGGGAAGGTAAGCAGGGATGGATATGATATTTAACTCATTGTGCTCTTATTCTAGTGGGCATCCTGGCTTCTGAAACAATCTAGAGACCAACAGCATTTATTCATGTCGCCCATCCCCCAACTCTATAGACGTATCATCTAGTTACTGCATAGATACTTACAGTGAGAGAGAGCATTAGAGATTTTTGTGTTAACAAATAAATTCATTTGAAAATAAATAATAGGGGACTTCCCTGGTGGCTCAGTGGTTAAGAATCCACCTGCCAATGCAGGGGACATGGGTTCGATCCCTGGTCCAGGAAGATCCCACATGCCATGGAGCAACTAAGCCCATGTGCCACAACTGCTGAGCCTGCATGCCACAACTACTGAAGCCCACGCTCCTAGAGTATGTGCTCTGCAACAAGAGAAGCCCCCTCTCTCCGCAACTAGAGAAAGCCCATGCACAGCAACAAGGACCCAATGCAGCCAAAAATAAATAATAATAATAACTATCCTTAACTTTCCAGTTTTTTAACTTTTTATTAGGGTTATTAATAAGTAAAATTGTCAAAAAATATTTGAGGTAGCTTACAGAACAGCACAAAATAGAAAACAAAACCAAATGAGAATGAAATCAATTAAGAAAAAGCAGAAATATAGCTGTTAACATATCCCAGGTCAGCATTTCAGGAAGTTTATTTGAATTAAATTCTCAGTGTGCAGTTATCTCCATTTTAGTGCCTCCCTTTCCACATTACCTTGTGCCTAGTTATTCATTTCCCAGGCAACAACCCACCATCAGAGCTTCTTTAATTTAAAAAACTCTAATTCAATACTTAACCTGTAGCATGAAATAACATTCAGCATTTAAAAAAAAGCATATGGGACTATAATCTTGTATTCTTATGGGAATATATATAAACTAACACATATGCCTATTTACACAAGCATGTACACATGCTATATAATGTAAAAAAAAGTATTCATAGTATAAATATATAAACATATGGACACACACACAGAAACACTAAAAAATAATAAGAGCACTGAAATGAAATCTTATATACCAAATGTTAACAATGATTTTTTCTAAATCCTAAGTAGAATTTAGGGGAAACTCTATAGTTTAGATTTGAAAAACCAAGATACACAGTTTCAGCTTTTGCCACCCCTGAATCGTTTTGTTTTAAGTAACATCACTTAGATATTTTAATGTAATTTGTTTTGTTGTAATGAAGAATCTTAAATAATGTTAATTTTTTATTCTTTATTTTTTATTATATGAAAGCAAAATATAAGGCATACATTTAAGAACAAGGTGTATTGAATCACAAGTCTTTCTGATTCAGGCTTGGGAAAATTATATATGTAAGTGTATTTAACAAATGGATTTTACTTTAACAGATCTTAGAAAAGAAGTTCTTACCATATTATATACATTTTAAAGACATTTTGCATTCATCACACTTTGTCCTATGTGTGCATTTACTCCCACTATATTTTTTTTAACTTTTTATTTTATATTGGAGTATAGCCAATTAACAAAGTTGTGATAGTTTCAGGTGCACAGAAAAAGGACTCAGCCATACATACGTGTATCCATTCTCCCCCAAACTCCCCTCCCGTCCAGGCTGCTATATAACACTGAACAGAGTTCCCTGTGCTATACAGTAGGTCCTTGTTGGTTATCCATTTTAAATATAAAATGGTTATCCATTATAAATATATAGTGTGTACATGTTGATCCCAAACTCCCTAACTATCCCTATATTTTAAAGCTGTAGGTGCGACTAAGGAATCCTTTAGAGCTATGGGAAAAGAAAATGAGCATTTCCTTGGAATTTCAGTTCCTAAAAGAGTTCAGATCAGAAAGTCTTGAATAATTAACAGATGATTGTCACTGAGAGAGGCAATCATTACTGGATTCATTTGTTTATAGTATGCAAACTAGATTTCTGAAAGTAACAATTCATAGTAACAATTTCACATACTAACCCAGATTAAAAGGAAAATAAAACTTCATGACTTAACTGTTCCTGTCACAAGTGGTCATCCATATTGCTGAGAGGCATCTGAATTTAATTCTCTGAGTAGTATAAATGGGAGGCATGCATTGTTTTTCTACCATCTATGGATGGAAGTTATCAATTCAAATGATAGTTTCTAATCTGTATGATCCTTTTCAACTTTCTGCTAATGTACATTGTGCTTTCTAGTTAAGAAGTGAGGCAGTTTGATTTAACTCTCACCCCATACTGTCTCTACTGAGGCATTTTAGATATTTTAGCTTTGGACAAATTGGATATTTCTTCCATTAACAGCATGCGGCTAATCCCACTCAACTGAAAAAAATGCCCAGATCCTTTATTTTAGTACAGTGTTTTCGGCAAATCTAATGTAATAACTGCTGATTTAGTTAGAAATATCTAGGTGATAGTATAATTATCTAGAACTATAAACTCTGTAATTGGCTTGAGAGTATGATGGATTCCTAGTTCTGTAAGTGGTCCAGCTGCTTATGTGAAACCACCCCAGGCAGTGACTTCCTGGACTTTAATATCCTTCAATTCCCACATCCGCTTTTGCTTCTATGCCAGAGCCCTGGAGCTGTTGACCTGTTATCTTGATGTAATCTGGTACTATTTTTAAAATTTTTCTTAAGCTTGCCTTCTTAGGACAAAGTTTTTGTCTCTGAATCATTGTGTGAAACACCATCACATATTTCCATATTTTTTACATCACTGTTTCAGACTTCTCAAATATAATAGAAGTTAGATATGTGTGTATTATGTTCATATACTCAGTAGTGCTCTCAATGCCTTGCATTTATTGTCACCCATAGATCTCATTAACATGCTGATGACTGCCTCTGGCAGATAACTGCCTAGTTAGTCAATGGAAGTTTTACTGTTCACTTGTGCATTGCTTTGGGATTTTTTTCAACGTTAGAACAATCTCACTCAGGATTCTAATGAGCAAGTAAATAGGCCATGACAAAGGATGCTGAAAGACAGGTTTGGTTTGTTTTCTATTAGTATTCGTGGGATATAGGTATTTATAGGTAAGCATGATAAGGAAAATCTCACAAACATATAGAAAAGTGAAGTTTCAGGAGCATAAAAAGTAGAATAGAAAAATACAAGGAAACTTAAATCAAGAATAATTTGAGAAGTATGGAGGTCTATGGGAATATATTTATAGTTATTAGCATGGCTCAGAAGAATGAGTACTAGGACACTAGCCAGGTAATCTTTGTTCTAGTTCCTGGCTCTTCTGTGAACTGCTGTAGAATGCTGAACGACTCTCAGAACCTCCCCTGCCTTCATTCTCTTCATACAATTAACGGGTGAACTAGATGCTCTCTACTGTCCCTCCAAGCATTGACTCCACTGTCATTATGGAATACTCTGTAGTTTAGCCTTGCTAGATATTAAAACACATGACAATACATTTGTAATTAAAGTAGTATGACACTGGTACAAGTGTAGAATATTAGTGGAAAAGGATAGAGGCCCAAGAAATAGACTTACGGGGATTACATATGTGACTAAGGTGTCATTTTTGTTCATTAAGATAGGCTGGACAGTAAATTGTCTTGGAATAACTGCTTAACCATTTATAGAGACATAAAGCTATATTCTTACCTCACTCTTTTAATTCTAAATGGGCTAAAGTTTTAAATATAAAGAAGAGAGAGAGGAGGGAGAGATAGAGAATAGTGACAAGAAAACTTTTAAAAAACATTTGCAGTAAGATGACCTTTGTACATATCTCAACAAATTCAGAGCCTATAAAGGAGAACATGGGTACAACTTAAACATACAAATTAAGTACTTCTATAGAGTTGATAATGCCATAAACTAATCAAAGGACAAACAATAAACTAGTGAAGCTATTTGCAAAAGCATATGATAGAGAATTAATTTCTTTTATACAGTTATCACAAATCAATTAGCAAAAGATGTACAATCCAAGAGACAAATGGTCAAAGGACATTAACAGATAGTTCTCAGAAAGAGCAAAATAGAAATGAACATTTGACGAGTTGCTCAGTCTTATTCACATAGAATAGCATCAAGATTCCACTTTCATCTATAAGATTGGCAAAAATTGAAATATTTAATAGGACCCCATGGTGGAGAAAAAAGATATTCTCATATATTGTTGATGGCAGTCTTTTGTTTTTTGAAGGCCAATTTAGCAATAACTATCAAAATCTTAAATGCAAATACTTTCAGTTCTAGTATTCCATTTCAAGGTATGTATTCTATAGTCAATTTGACAGACTATATGTGTACATAATTCTACTTGTGTTACTAAATTTATATTTTTATTAACCTTTTAAACTAATAGGATAAATTGTGAATGCAACATAAGAATTTTTTATTTTATGTCATTTTATTCTTCTATCATAAATGACATGTTTACCAAGATTGGGTAAATATTAACAGTTTCAAATAGCTTTAAAATTTCACAGTAAATGACAGTGTCCTCAAGTACCTTTTTAAAGAGGTTATTGAAAGAGTGATGGTAAGGCTAAAATATACTTAAGAAAAACTCAAGTTCATCTTCTGTCCTAAATTGAAAACAGTAGTTGAAAAACTATAGTGGTATATATGATCTTTTAGAAAACAATACAAGCTCATATAACAAAAATGACAGGCTCTAGAGTTTCTGAAAATGGTATGCTTCACTTAACGGTACCAACACCCTAAAGGATTCTTCTGTATAATATAAAATGAGATTGATATCCTATATTCTTTCATGCAGAACTCAGTGCTTTTTATTTTATGAATTTCTTCACACACAAAGTGCTTTTAGATATCTTGTTTTTTTTTAACAGTGGCATGAAAAACAGTATCATTTACACAAACCCTGAGCTATTCAGAAAGTAGAGTACCTATTAATATACTTTGTCAACTCTGTTGTAAAAACAGCCACAGTACTTGTAACTATAGTTTTGGTTGTTGCTTAATGATTGAAAACCTTCTTATTTATAGGCTTCTTAAAGAAAAGTAAAAGTTTATCTCCCAACTGCAACTAGTCAAATGATATGTTTTTATAATGAGATTTTTTTTAAATAGAGAAAAACATTTTCTAGGTTCACAAAGCCTTCATGGTCAGAAAAAAGATCAAATAGACAGGCTTGTTGTTTGCTTTTTTCTTCTGTTTCTTACACATAAGGAAGACTCAGGGCCACAGAGGGTGTGGCATACGTAATACAGTTTGAGCACTGTAACAGGCATAGAAGGAAGACTCTATATCTCTCTCAGATTGGTTTTAGGAACCATAAATTTAGGAAATAAGTTATGAAAATTAACCTCATAGCTATTAGTTGATTCTGTTCTGTTACCTAGTATGGAATTTATTTCTGTCTTTTTAAGGAGTATTCATTAGTTTTTAAAGTATGCAAATTGAGGAAATGACAAAAAATTTCAAAGATACTGTATTAAGTTATGGACCTCAAAATCATAGGTAAAAATAATATGAGGGTGAAATCTTTCAAAACCAGAAACAATTGGACAGAAACCATATAACATCCCCTCCAAAAAGGTACAGAATTAGGTAAATGAAAATTCATTCAGGTTTAAAGTTGCTTTTAAAGCATGCTAGCAATTTAAACCCAGTTTCTTTGAAGAGTATTTATTTTACAGGCTAGCTCCTGAGTTAATTCTCCATGATTTCACTAACTCACAGCCCACTTTTCTTAAATTTGGCTCTTCATACTTGGCTTTTTTTTTTTTTCTTTTGCGGTACGCGGGCCTCTCACTGTTGTGGCCTCTCCCGTTGCGGAGCACAGGCTCCGGACGCGCAGGCTCAGAGGCCATGGCTCACGGGCCCAGCCGCTCCGCGGCGTGTGGGATCTTCCCGGACCAGGGCACGAACCCGTGTCCCCTGCATCGGCAGGCGGACTCTCAACCACTGCGCCACCAGGGAAGCCCCACACACTTGGCATTTTTTATCAGCATACCTACACTCTTCCATCTCATGTGCTTCCAGCATACCATAGTTTTGAAAGAATACGTGAGACAGCTAGTTCAGAGTAGGCATTAAAATTTTAACCATAAGCAACCTACACTTTAAAAAGATCTTTTAAGAACCAGAGTACCCTGAAAGTAAAATGGGCTTATTGCTTTTCATGTTAATGCATACCTTTGTTTTTAATATGTGTGTATGTCTCTGTGTGTCTGTGAGTTGATCTTGTGTGGGACTTCTAAGAACACTCTAATAATTTTTTATTTTTGCATTTAAAAAAAATAAAAATCAAAGTGTAGATTTTTATTAGAGTTTTGCTTCCAGGGAACATGATGTAGAATGGAAAACAGTTCTGAAGATCTCGTTCTTGATGTAAAATATTCTTCTCAATCTTAAAAGAAACATTCTTCTGAAATGAATGTTCTCAAAAAATGGAAATAATTAGAACTTAATATCAGCTGCAGTACTATATCCATTTCATTACTAAAGTAAAGCAAAAGCAGGCATACTAACTGCAGAAAGAGGACAATTCAACAAAACTGGGACCATGACTAATGTATGGAGAATAAAATAAAGACTATTGGTGTAGATTAGACTAAATTATTTTTATTCTCAAAATATCCATGTACCACAAAAATGTGCTTAGATATAACTAAAAGCTTTTTTCCACAGGTAAAGCATATTAGTAGTAGAAACCCTAAAGTAGTATTTCAATTTATATTAGTTAAAAATGATTACAGTAATTATTCTAGGAATTGAAAGGGAGACAACATTTAATATTCTCACTAATTTGTTAAATAGAGAAAGGTATGATCAGAGAGAAGAATGTGCCTGTCACCTTAGTTCATCAAAACAATCTCTAAGAGGAATTATCAATGAAATTACAAATTTCTTAAAGATAATAATGATCAGGATAATGTTTAACATGACTGTGAAAAGCAAGTAATTTCAAACTAGAAAATAGTGATGACTCCTGATTCTGCTTGGTGGTTTACTTTGTTGTGTTCTGTTTTGCTTTTGAAGAGCAATGTTCTTTAATGGTATTAGAATAATAAATTCCCTATCCTGTTCATTTCATCCTTGCACTCACATAACACTGAATTTGTGGTTGTAATGAGAGGACAAGCAACTAAGTCATCAATGACAGAACATGATTCCTCAATAATAAAAACAATCTAAAACAATTTCAGATTATGAAAATTGATATTGACTTGGTTCTTTACAATTTTTCCAAAATCAAAGATATAATTGTATACCATGAAGCCTATTAGGCAGCCTACATAGTTTACTTTTTGAAATGAGGCATAAAAAAGTAGCAAATGGGGTAAGATACACAAAGCTGTTATCTTCGCATTAGATGAGAGCTGTGAGTACATACATGAGAAGAAATATAGAGAATTCAGTGAGAGTTCTGAAGATAGCAGATGTGAATAAAGATAGAAAAAGGAGACCTGTGAGGAAAAAGTTAAAGAAAATGCAATTGTAGAAGAGAAAGCATAGGGACAATTAAATAATGCCCTTCAAGTATATCGGAGGCTATTCAATGGAGCTGCTGACCAGCTATTCCTAATCTTCCTTGAAATCGTAAGTTGGAAGCGGTCAAAATTGTAATTTAACACATTTAGATCAAGGAAGAGTTGAGGACAACAGAGGAGGAACAGAGGGCTGATCCCAAAGAATATGCCAAGTTCTATAGAACCGAGTGGTACATGCTTACTTTAATTTTTTGCTCATAAATGTAAGATCACCTGTTTAAACAAGTTATTTTTTCATTCATCACTTATTCTTTTCCTTTTAAAACTATTAAAAATAAGTAAAATGAAAACTTACAAGATGATTATAAACATTCTATTTTAAAGACAACTTCAAAGTGAGAGGCAATAAAAGGCATAGTGATTAACAACATGGGCTATGGAATCAGACATTCCTAGATGTGAATCCCAGCTTTACCACTTTCTACCTGAGTGACCTTGGATCTAATTCGTCTAATCTTTAGTTTATGGGTATATGCAAGACAGGATTATTGCAACATAGTGGTCATTGTGAGGATAAATGAGATAATGTATGTGTATTGCCAGAAATGTGGACATGTAGAAAACAATAATTGTAGTAGTGAATAGTAGGAGAACTATTATACAGTATGATAGTAAAAGCGGATCATTCTACTTTATTGTCTCATGTCTTGGCAACATAAGAAAAATGGGCCTATAAACAATAGAAACCATTAAACTATGGCAGGGACATTTTAGAGTAAAATTTATGCATGGTAGTCATTTTGTCCAGTACTTTGTCAAACTTTATATTCATTTACCCCCTAAATATCTTTGAATGTTTAAAATAAATGGCATGAAATGATTCAAAATGTATTTAGTACTTAAAGTATACATGTGATGTGATGTGCCAGGAAGAGGTGGCATAAAGCCTCTGGACACTAGAGAGCAGGTCCCATAGGAAAGGCCAGCATCAGGACAGCAGTGGACTGAAATGCAAGCAAGCAAACCAAGATCAAGAGGACAAGAATAAGAGAAGGTCATACAGCTCATGCAAATCAGGAGGACTTGAAAGAGTAGAGCAAGAGTAGTGCCAAAGAATCAGGCAAACAGTCCATGACCAAAAGACCCTAAGGAAGGGCCAAGACAAACCACTGAAACAGAGGCACGTGGAGCAAATCCTGGAACAGAAGAGATGCATTGGCCCAGTCTAAGCTGCTTCATTCTGCTCTCATTCTGGTGGCAGCAGGGCTTATGTGACCCAAGTTTAGAGATCTGCCATTGATTAATTTAAAGCCTGTTGACTCGGGGGGAGTATGGGAGGGGCAGACAGTTCTCTGGCAAAAAGACCCTCTTGACATAAAGTAATAATGACTTTCTCAGCCGTTTGGGATCAGTTGCTTGTGGTTTTGATACATGAGATTTTGATATGGTACTTTTAATTTATTATTAATACCTTATTTTAATTTGTGGCTTGTAAATGGTGCCTTTGCAGTGACCACTTAAATCATGAAACTGATCTTTATAAATAATTTACTATAGAAATAATAAGTGATTTCTAGAGGGGATTGTGTATGGAGCTTTGGTAATCAACCTGACACAGGCAGCTTCTTTATCTGTCAGTCTGCTAAATTATATGTGTCATTTAATTATTATGAAGATATTAATGTGACTAGACTTGCTTTTTCTGACAGTTAGAGAAAAACATTTGATGTAGTTTTCTGTATTTACGATGCAATTCATACTTTAAAGCAACTGTGCATTGCATCTTTGCCATTGATATTGTAGCCCAAAGGGGACATTTATGTCAAAGATACTCTTCTGAATAAATCAAATTAGTGGTGATCTGCATTGTGACATATATGAAGATGAGGCATTTTATTCAAATTTGTTTATAAGTTCAGCAATTATTTTTAGAGTCCCACTCTCAAATTATCATACCCATGAAATTAAGACCATACAAATTCCTAGATCTCTGTAATTTGCACTGTGTATGTTTCTGTATTGTAAGTGTACACCATGTTTTGTTTCACCTAAATATTTATTTATTTTTTATTTTTTGTGTAAGTATAGTTCATTTACATTGTTAATTTCTGCTGTACAGACACCTAAATATTTAGATAAATTTGTTATTTGAAAATGTTATAGAATTTTAGTTCTCAAAGAGTGGTGCTTAATCTAGCAGTGTTATCGTTGCCTAAGAACTTGTTAGAAATACAAAATTTAGGTTCCATCACAGACCTACAGAATCAGAAACTTGTAGGATGGGTCCCAGCTATCTGTGTATTAACAAGAGCTCCAAGTGATTCTGATGCACACTAAAGTTTGAGAACCACTGGTCAGTGGGTCAATTAGTTGCTTCATTTATGGGACTTTGGTGATTAATTAATTAATTTGGTTAATATAAGTTAATATAATAAACATGGCTTGGTAGCTACTATGAGGGATACACAATGGATTAGTCATAATATTCTCCTTCCAGAAGTATACAGTCTGAGAGACTAACTCATAGATGAAGAATTAAATAATATTACAGGAGTCTAACATATGCCATAGTGCAGTGTAGGATGAATTACCAAATTAGAAAGATGGTATAATGTTGTCATTACATTGTAGTGGTTGAGTTAGACTAAAGAGTCAGACTTCTACATTCAAATCCCAGCTGTGTCACTAATTGGTACCTACCTTAGAGGATTATTGTGAGGCTAGAGGAGTTAGAATAGTGCCTGACATGATGAAGTCTTTGTAAGTGTTAGCTATTACTATTTTAGTATCATGAACAGAAAGTTCCATGAGAATTCAAAGAAGCACTTTTTTAGCGGAAGGAATTGGGGTGACTTACAGAAAAGAGATAATTTTATCTGGGCCTTGAAGTATGAGCTCATGTTGATCGGAGAGTTGCAAAGGGGAGGGATCCTGGTGGCAAATGAGAACAAATGAGTAATCTTTATTTCTAATACAAACGATTATACAGGGTTGATATCTCCAACTGTTCTATTTCAATTCACTGGTAAACCATTCTTTTACTTGGTTGATTTACAAGGTGTCCATGGTCCTCATCCTTTCATCCTTTCAACATCTGTTTATCAGGTATCAATTATGTGCCTGCTACTGAGAAGCTGCATATACAGTAATGAACAAAATGGACAGAGTACCAACTACAAGTGTTTTAGGAACTAGAGCAATGATTCAGAATATATTTCAAATAAAATTTCCTGAACCATAGAAATTATGGGAAAAGTCAGATCAACAACTGCAGGCAGGCATGTTTAAGAATTCAGTTATCTCTCTCTGCAACTGGAGCTCAGAATCTGATACTTGGTCAATTATATTAAGCTCTGATTCATATGAATCAAGATGACAACAGAAATTTACAATTGTAGAAATAACTTTCTAGTTATACTTTTCCTCTATGCTTATTATTTTAAGCTCTGGGAAAGTAACTGGTATGAGAAAGCGTCCCAGTTTTTTTCTGGATCAGCATTAATGCCAATCTAAAAATGATTTTTTTTTTTTTTTTCCGTACGCGGGCCTCTCACTGTTGTGGCCTCTCCCGTTGTGGAGCACAGGCGCTGGACGCGCAGACTCAGCGGCCATGGCTCACGGGCCCAGCCGCTCGGTGGCATGTGGGATCTTCCCGGACCGGGGCACGAACCAGTGTCCCCTGTATCGGCAGGCAGACTCTGAACCACTGCGCCACCAGGAAAGCCCTAAAAATGATTTTAACTCAGATTTTTCCTCTTCTGTGCTGACCCCTTGGAGGTCAGGGGGAAGATAGTGAATCGAAATGGTATACTCGTTTTCACTGTTAATCACTCTATTCTATTCTTCTCTTATTTTCTTGAGAGCATATATGGGCTTTTATAGATAGCTCAGGGGAGACAGAAGAGTAAGACATACTCCTTGACTTTGAAGATATGTGAGATATCATGCCAGAAACAGGCAATAAAGATATTCTTGAAGAAAACTGTGGATAAGCCACATAAACTATAAATGACTTTTCTGCTTTCTACTTTTCCTGTGTTTAATACTAATCTAGGAATCAAGTTCTATGTTTGGCTCAAAAAAATCATAGTCATATACTCCCTGGAAAGCCTTGCCTCAGACCTGGAACAACACTCACAAGAAGTAGAAATAGCTCATCCTAGTTTTTCTTAAGCCACATGAACTGATAAACAGCATTTACTGCCAAGACTTTTAAAGAGAGGCCTGTTTTCTGGTGTGACGTGGACAAAGAAGGAGACAATGGCACCCATCTATTGTCCCTCCTCCTCTTACAATTGTCAGTCTGAGTTAAGGTCCTATGAAGATCTGGGATTCTTTCCTTCTGCTCAGATCTAGAATGATATGAAGGAGGTAGGAATGAATCTTCTCAGACCTTGATTGTGGCCACTAATGGGTCCCCGACTAACTTTTGTCCTTAAAGAAGCTAAGAAGTGAAATCAATTCACAGGGCATTACCTGTAAAAACACAACTACAAATAATCATAGCAATGTGGCTTGTGATTCTGTGCTAGACTTCTCTTGCTGCATTTAATCCATTTCATTGTTGGAAGTAGGTGCTTGCATCATGTTGGCCAGTCTCACAGGGGCAGGGAAACATTTATTATTAGCTCTGTCTCTCTTGACATGGCACATAAAATGTTCTTTTGCATATTAACAGTTATTGATGAATGCAGGGTAAATTGTTCTTAAAGTGGTACTTATGGTAGATAAACATACTTGACACTAATTCTCTTTTCCTTATTTTTTCTAAGATAAGATGATCCCAGCAGTATACTTTTTAATATTTCTACAAAGAGGCCACAACTGGTACAGATTTACCTTGGCCACATTAAGCACAGATTCTTGTTCACTTCAGTGGTGCCGATGCCCTTACATATGATATAGTTGTATCACAGGCAGTGAAGCATTTTGTGACAGGGCCCAGAATATTAGAATAGGAAAGATGGTAGGAAGATTAAGGGGAGAGAAGTCAAGAAGAAATTATCTAGCCTACAGGGTTTTGAGTTTAAAAAAAAAAAATGCTAATAATTTGGATTTGATTTTTTTTTTTTCTATCAGAGATAAAAAGAGATCCAAATCTTTTTTCTAATTTACTTGTGATCTGGAAGCTAGTAGTTAAGAGCTGTAGGTCAGATGTAGTATACAATTAAATTATATGTTAATTCTCACCAAAAATAAAAACAGATATATACATCAAAGAAAGAAGTTACATCATACTATATTTATATTTTCATCACTGGAGTAAAAATATTATGTGCTGAAGAAAGGGCTAAAGAATAAAGCAAATAAAGAGTATATAATAACAAAAATTTGAATATTGCTAACTACATAGTAAATTGCTTGCCTAGGTTTGCTTCATGTGTGATGTAATTTATTGCCATCGAGTGCTTGGCAGAAAAAATTAAGAGTTTGAATTTTATTGCACCATTAAGTGTCGCTGCCATGAAATATATTGAGAATAGGACAACACCATACATGGTGAAAGGAAATCACATTACGGGAGGTGTATTATCCTGCCTCCTCAAATGAGTCATGCAAAACTGATGACTTTGCATGCATTCGTTTTATGTTTATGAGCTATTCAGATTTTTCGAGGTTTTGTTCATAACATCTTAGTGATAATAGACAGCAATTTACAGTTGCATGAAAGAACACTCATACTATTTATTTATTTTCCGGTACGCGGGCCTCTCACTGTCGTGGCCTCTCCCGTTGCGGAGCACAGGCTCTGGACGCGCAGGCTCAGCGGCCATGGCTCACGGAACCAGCTGCTCCGCGGCATGTGGGATCTTCCCAGACTGGGGCACGAACCCGTGTCCCCTGCATTGGCAGGCGGGCTCTCAACCACTGCGCCACCAGGGAAGCCCCATACTATTTATTGCTAACTTTTTTGGTAGCAGCCAGCTTACATCTGAACCCTGAAATTGGATACTTAACCTGATTATATATTGACCGTTTAAGTGCAAAAATGAATGTTTTCAAAATGTTTACTTTCTTCAGTAGAATTTAATTTCGTCACAGCTATTTCAGAGACTGAAAAACATTCCTAATACTGTTTGAGACTTAAAAACAAAATAAACATTATGAAAGAATTAACTGTCACTTACAAATTAAATATTTACTAATTGTTTGATTTATTTGTAATGAGATTCCAAAGCAGGGTTATCATGCATAACATGGATATTTTATTCAAGCAATTTTTAAAAAGTATATGCTACTGTGTCTGTTTTAAAACTAAAATGGAATTTCTCTATAATACTATTAGCTGGGAGTGTTTTTGGGATAAAGGAAATTCTGTCTATGGCGTCATCCACTGATCCTTGATCACTGAAATATCAGTAGAAAGGAAAGAAGGGAGGGAGGGAAGGAGGGAGGAAGGAAGGAAGGAAGGAAGGTAGAAACGAAGGAAGGAAGGTAGAAACGAAGGAAGGAAGGTAGAAACGAAGGAAGGAAGGAAGGAAGGTAGAAACGAAGGAAGGAAGGTAGAAACGAAGGAAGGAAGGTAGAAACGAAGGAAGGAAGGAAGGAAGGTAGAAACGAAGGAAGGAAGGAACGCAGAGGGAGCAAAGGAGGGAGGGAAGGAGAGAAAGGGAAAGGATCTAAAGCCAGTGATCAAAATGGCTCAACCTATTTCCTTTCGATGTTTATTTTTTCTGATAGAGGTAATTTGGCATTTATTTACTGAAAATAAATTGAAATTCTATTTTGTTATATTATTACAAAAAGTGCTGTTCTTCATTGAGGCAATCTGCCATTGATTTTCTAACTATGTTTTCTACATATGCAATTCAGTATTTGAGAATTAAAATAATATTTGCCTTACAAAGAATTGACATATCTACTAATAGCTAATGCAAGTTCATTTTCATTCCAAAGCTTTAGATCTCTTGGTAGTTTTCATGATGAATCATTTTTCATACTATTTGTTATGGGTTTTATAATTTTCAAAATACAATACAAATCAAATACAATATATAACTGTTACATCATTTACATGTGATGGGGGTTGGAGTGCCTAAACATTCCCTTTCAGTGCTGCGATAGCCCAGGTCCCTATCTACCATTCTGTAATGGAGAGACTGATGATGTTATAATTTGAGACTGTGGCTATCATGATGGTATAATCATCACAGAATCTGTCTCTTCTTCTGACTCAATAAACCCTGCCTGTTGACAGAGATAGATTCTTTCACTCGAGAGTTAATGTAAATTTTAGACGTTAAATTCATAATCTTAGTTCACATGAATTTCTGCTTCTCTTAATTTTTCTTTTGATTGATAAACATCATTTCAGGGGCCTAATGCCTGAACACAGAACAAGCTATGAATCAGAATAACAGCTCTGCTAGAATAAAAGTGGTTATGGAAATCTCACCCCTCAGGTGACATTCTATACTAAGAGCAGCCAAGTGCCTCAAATTCTGTTGGGATATAATTATCTCATAATAACTATTCTCCCAGCAGCACTGCATCACAATCAGGCCATAAAATGTGTTTTTGTGTCTCAGGAAAGAAGATAGAGTAAGCAATTTGGAATATTACAGAACAGGCTCAGTTGAGCAGTTTAATTTGCATGGATTATACTCACGCTCTAAATGTCCGATTGACCAATGAGAGTTAAGGGTTGCCTTAGTCCAGAGAGTGTTATAATTTTTTATGCACACATTTGCATAAATTGAGATTAAAAAGTTGCTCAGAATATAATTTAAAAGCAAAAGAACTATTAAAACACTAACTGCTGTTAATAATATATTTTTACACCTTTCAAGATGTTTTATTCTACTGTATTTAGCATATATGTAACAGATATTTTGACAGCAAAGATATGCAAAATAAATCAGACTAGAACAACCCTATAATTATATCAGTGTATATGTTTTAAAGGATTGTATTATTAAAAAACTGTGTGTAGTAACTTTATTATGCTATTTCTAATATGCAAGCAAACTTTATACAAGAGTCAGATGGACTTGAGTTAAATCAAGTACATTCTATAATTTCCACAGCTATTTTAGAATCCAGCAAATTTCCAAACGTAATTTTAGTTTGGGTAGAAAACATTTGTTGAGTTCTTGTATTGCATTGAGTCCTGGGGATGTAAAGATGAATAAGACTTTGTTTATTCCCTTAAGGAGCTTACAGTGCAGTGTCAGATATTGGTATTGTATTATTATGCATCGAAAGAGACAGATACATGCACAGGGGATAGAAAAGCCCAGAGGAGGAGCTCATAGCCTAGTGTGGGAGTTGAGGGTTAATTTATTGAGGGAAATTGATACTTAAAGCTCAGATTTAAAGGATGGACAAGAGTTGTCCAAAAATGAAGAAGATTATTCAAAAAAGCAAATGGAGAGTTGGACAAAAGTGAAAGAAGGTATGTGATTTTTAAATGTTAGGTCTATTAAGGTATAAGTTACAATAAAGTCCATTCCTTTTCGATGTTCAATTCTATGAATGATAGTTATGTAACTATCACGACAATTAAAACCTAGAACATTTGTTACCTCATAAATTTCCCTTTTGCCCCTTTATAGTCAATCCCTTACCCCTGCCTCGGTCCCTAGTGACCACTGATCTGTTTCTATCCCTATAATTTTGCCTTTTCTAGAATACCATATAAATGAGTATATAGCCTTTTGGACCTGTCTTCTTTCACTCAGCGTAACACATTTGAGAATCATCCATGTTGTCGCATGTATCTGTAGTTCATTCCTTTTTATTGATGCATAGTATTCCATGGCATGGATTTACTCTGCGTGTTGATTCATTCCCTAGTTAATAGCCATTTTGGTTGTTTCCAGTTTTGGGAGATTATGGATAAAACAGCTATACATATTTATGTACAGGTTTTTGTGTGGATATATGTTGTTTTCATTTCTCTGGAAATCATTTCTCTTAGTTAAATATCTAGGAGTGGGATTGGTAGGTCATATGTGGAATATTTTGAGGCAGCTGGCAGAAGTGTGAAACAGCATGAGCTACTCACAATTTGCCATTACTGTAGTGAGGTGAGAGAGAGGAAGAAACAGAAAGAGTGGGCAAAGACCAGATTGATTGGTACTTTTTATTTCATGCTAAGAAACTCAGATTGTGTTCGCAAAGCAGATGGGGAGGTTTTAAGCAGTGACGTTGTATGCTCATATTTCCATTTCGTCTGAGGTATCAGGGCAAAGCTTAAACTGGTTGAAGGAGGCACCGGGGTGGAGATGAGGCCGAACATTTTAAGATTCTGTTATTAGTCCATGATCCTACAGTAGTACTGATTCCTGGCAGAGCATACCCAAGACTTTCAGTATTACAATTCCAGGGTACTGTGCACGTGAAAAAACATGTTTACTGATAACACTTTCTAAAGAATTAAATATCCCACTCCCTAGGATCATGGTCTGGGCTAAGTAGATTTCACTGGGAAGAAAAACGTCACCGTGCAGAGGTAAGCAGGTGCTTTCTTAAGACTGTCAAGCACTGTTACTAGGGACCAACAACTTGTTTAATTCTCCTACCTCTATGAGGTAGATGCCATTTTCATCTGCATTTGCTATAATGGAAAGAGCAGAGGTTTTGAAATCAGTAAACTGTGCATATCAGAGCTACCACTTATTACTATGATAATCATATTACTGTGAAAATCTATGATAAATTTTGGACTCAAATTCCTTATCTGTAAACTTTAGATCATAGTGTCTACCTCATAGGAATATTAGGAGGATTGAATGAAACAGCATATAAAATGTCCCTAAAGTATTGCTGGTGGTTACTAAATGTTTCCTCCCTAGAGTTACATGATATATATAATTGTGTGTATAGATATACACAATGAAATGTTAATTGTTAAGTTGGACGTTAAGCTGGAGTAACTAAAAAAATCAAAGAAAAAATCAAGTGTTCAAATAAATTCCAAAGATTGCTCATGAACTTATAACAATACTTTTAAAAATCCATTTAAAAATGAGAACCAGGATCCATCATTTGTTCTGATGAAAATTAAATGAGAAAAAATACATGAAGCTTATAAAGTACAGACATACATTCTCCCTCTTTCTTTGGTTTTGCTTTCTCATGGAAAGAATTACAGTGAAATATTTTTCATTATAATAAATAATGAGACTGGGATGTTTACTCTGACACAATCCTTAGTAAAGACAAGTTTGGAATATGGGAAGGACTATCATGTATTAGGATGAATAATCTTGTTTTAAGTTTTTCTCGACATCAGAATGGACCATAAAACAGATGTTGAGGGAGACAGTTTTGGGAGAAAATAAAGTGGACCTAGTTATTAGAGTTGTCCAGTGGAAGAGACTGGTTTTCATTATGCAGAATCTTTATGACCAGCTGTCAGGAATGATTTAAAATAAATTATTGCATTGCAAGAAGAGGTTAAACTAGATGTCTTAATAAAATCTTCTATAATATAATTTATCATCCTTGACCTTTCTAAATGTATGACTCAGTGATTCTCTATTTTTACTTCTTCAGAGTTTATAAATACTTTAGCAAAATGTTACTCCATTTGAAAACCATTCTGACCTTTCAAATATATTGTTGCTTTCATATTGTTAAATTCTGGATTTCAAGTAATGTTGACACTTGCTACCAAAATATTTTTTAGATGAGTAAAGAGTTCAATGAATTCAGGCCATTGTGTACCTTGCTGTTCAATATGAGGTTACAAAAGAAGTTTGTCTTTTCCTTTGGATATTAATTTGTTTGGTTTGCATATCTTCAAGTGAACTGTTTTTGAAACAAGACTGCCTGTTTTTTTGCATGTTACACTTGATAGCTTCAATTCATTCACAGTTTCATATTACACTCTCTTGAAAAGTGGGTGGACCACTTTATATTTAATAGTTGTCCTGTTCTCATCAGTAGAACTTTAGCAGAGATACTGTTTTTAATTTTGAACACTGGGGAAAAAATGTACTTGATATGGGACCAAAAGTGTGCCTTTATTTCTCACATTCTGCCAAATGGAATCTTTCCTTTGAAGTAACTCTATCAATTTGTCCTTTGTATTTCCACTGCTAATAACCCAATCCAGACCTTAGCCATTTATGCCTGGAATCTTACTCTTGTCTTGCCTACTTTGATCCATTCTAAAACTGCTACAGAATTAAGCTTCATAAAATACCTATTTAAAAAACACTGTGCATTAAACTTTCAATGGCTCATCATTACTCCTAGAGAAAAAATCAGAACAAAACCCATATGATTAGGCTTGAATTCAAGCCTTCCACAGTATGATTGTGCTGCCTAAAAAATTTGCTTTTTAGTCCTAAAAATCATGGTTCCTTCCATGCCAGACTCACCCCTAACACCTTACTTGCTTTTCTGTCTCCACAATCCACCTACATAAATATTTTCTGTGCTTCAGAAAGCAGCTCAAATTCCATTCTCTCCACAAAGTCTTCTCTTAGGACACTTAGCACATTGTTCTGATCTCTGGTGGATTTTATTTCCCATGCTATCAGACAGACAACAAGAAGGGTCAGCTTGGAAAGAAACCTAGGGATTGATTGTACCTGTCCCTCTTTTAAAGATGAAAAAACAGAGAGTTTGTGTCTTTGAATCCAACTCAGTACTTTTTCTTCTAATTGCCTTCATTGTTAATTAATCCTGAGTAGATATATTGTCTGCTTTCAGTATAACCTAGTGAATGATGTTTTATCAACCTGATTTATTTTTCCCAATTATCTTTACATTTGAGTTTGACTTAATATTATCAATAATTTTCTAGATTAATTGTTTGTGGTCGTAGATGCCATGTAAGGTGTAGGTATGGAACTCAATGCATAAGTTTCTAAAATAGTTTCTGACCCACCACAGAAGAGTGTTGTAAAATTTGCTGTAAGTTAATCTTAGACATGTCATCAACTTAGTTTTCCCATCCTGGTGTTATCATAGGACTTGGCATAGAGCTGCAGTTTATTACAAGTCTGCCCCTTTAAGCAAGTGCCAGTCTTAGGAAGGGGCAGAGAGACTGCTGTTTATATAACTGCCTCCCTAGGAGTTGAAAATAGGACAGCAAGCCTACACATAGAGTGTTTTTATTTTCCTCTTCTGTCAAAGCATATAAAGGCAGAGATTCCATGAGGAGCAAATGAAAGATGACCTGACATGCATTTCATGGTTCAGGATCCATTTAATCCAGCAAATTAATGACTCAACCTGAGAAGCTTGAGTAACTCAATGACATGGTACTAGGCTTTTCTCTGGGAGGCAATCTGAGGAGCAAACTGTTCAGATGTATATTATTATTCTTTATATTGTGTATTGTGTGTATGTGTGTGCATTCACAGATTAGGAGGCTTCATTTATGAAGACTATATGTTTTAAATAGTATAAACATATGAGTTTCAGTAGAATTGATCTTAATGAGTTGCTGTCTCCCCTCCATTTAGAACAATTATTTAATTTCAAAATAATATGTCATTTTAATGAACTAAGTTAACCTTGAAGGGTTTTTAAATACTTTCCTTCACCACTTGCATGATACTTACTGTTTTCTTTTGTTAACTAGTTTCCTCATTTCTTGCTAACTCTCACTGTACTGCAATAAGGGGATAGTAAATTTTGAAGATTGTTTATGTAAAGAACTTTGAGAGCCTATGATGAAAGCTGTAGTCTGAGTATCTCTTCATATTTTTTACTTGACCATTATTAACATGACCTTCATCATCAATACTATTCATTGGAATCAATTTATCAGTTTCACTCAAGGAATAGTAAAAATGATGTTAAGTCATTTAGTTCCTGCCTCAAGTAGCCCTTGATGTAAAGTTACAACAGTGGCAGCACAAATGTACAGCTGTGCATTATCCACCACAAACCCTTCCGTGTCCCTGGTTTCCTGCTATACGCCTGTTCCATACATGTGCTGTGACTATTAAGTGAAATAACATAGCACAGGGCTTGGCAAATGGCAGGTGCTTCATAAATGTCAGCTCTCCCTAGGCATAGGTGGTGTAACACTTTTTAACAATCCACATTTCTTATAAAGAGTAATACATAGAAATTATTTTCTAATTTAAAAATAATAATTAAATCCACTGTATTCTTTGAGGAGTTATAGAAATTATTCATGATTAAAAAGCAGCCATTTTATAATTTAGGCACATGCTGTGCCTGTCTGTATTTTTAATTCTTAAACTGATCATTAGAATGAGGGAAGAAAAATCACCTTTCTCCACTTCATTGCTCCCCCCCCAAAAAATCTTAAAAGCCAACAAAAATTTACAAAATTAATTTTGGTTTCTCAGAATTCATATCTAATGAGGGAAATCATTTTAAGACACTTTTTTATTAGAAGTTGATAAGGTAATAGCTAAGAGAACGTTTAGTTAAGATGCTTAAGATCAAAAACTTTCAATGATTTTGTTTTAATTTATAGTGGACCCTTAGCTCTGTAATCTTGCTGAGCTACCAAGTGACTCTACCAAGTCTAAGTTTCTACAGTCTGCAATTTTAAAAAAGTATTGATATGGTATTAAATTAATATTAAATGCTGAAATCAATTCTAATATTTATCTTCATCAGGTCGCTAAATCTAAAACTAGTAATTCCACATGAATCTTCCAGGCTATGTGGAAATACTTTTACCTGCAGATGTGTGTGCTGACCCTCTTCCTCCTGGGTTCCTCACAGCTTTCTCCAGAATTCACCATTCACTGGGGAACTTTCAGCTCCAGGATAACCTCAGGTTCCATGCCTCCAATTACCTTCCACTCAGTCAAAGTTTAGGTCTCTTCAGGTGAGCCTTCTTTCTCAGGTGAATCTTAGAAGAAAAGCAATGTCTGTAATGAAATAATTCACACTATCGTGTGCGTGAATAGCTATTAATTATGTACCATGTCCAGAATTTTTCAGGTATTTTAATGAGAGGATGCTTGTTGACACACACAAATTTCAACCTGGTAAATTTTCAAATAATTTGGCATCATGAAATGACCTCTCTCGGCAGCAATGGTGAAAGTTGTTTCAGGGTCATCTAGACTTGTTTAGGCAGCTCTGAACTTCAGCTATAGGATCAGCTCTCAAGAGGTTCTCTAAAAGTTCTCTTTCATTCTACAATGGTTACCATGGAAGCAGCATTGAGGATGTTGGGTTTCTGAGTGAGTGTGTGTGTGTGTGTGTGTGTGTGTGTGTGTGTGTGTGTGTTAGTAAGGGAGGACTAGAGAGGTTATTGTTTATGTGTCTGGGTCATTAGAAACTTGAATGATGGTAAATGGAGAACTGACTTCTCTGTAACATCAGTTTTGCATGAAATATTGCCATATTGTTTTCTGTCCAGCGATCAGCTTTTCATGTATTACATTCATTGACTAAGCCTGTCTATGAGGTAGTCAACTCACAGTGTGTCAGATGAGCCCAGCTCTGCTGGACTAAGGTAGTGACTTATGAAGGACATACACCCACCACCTCCCTGCTCTCCCTGCCCAGCCCACCACATCACCACCACAATGGGGATGGGATAGAAAGAGATACAAATGTGAGTTCAAAACAGGTGCTGTGAATATGCTGGTTTAGTTTTTGAATTTAATCTCTGGCAAAAGGGACACTGCCATTAGCACTGGGAAGCCAAGGAGAGGAGAATGCAGAAGCAGATAAAGGGAGGCACTTTAGGTTATACAAGCACTATTAATTGCTTCTTTTTAAAAAACTCCTTGTGAGTGTTCTGAAGATAAGATAAGACAAATAGTTCTGTTCAATATTTATGAACCCGAAAATCTCCATCAATCTCATAATTCTTGTATAGGAAAGTGTAAACATTGAAAAATATAAATTTAGGGACCAAATGTTTTTAGTGTTAGAAGCCCTGCAGTTAAAAATTCCAAGATTTCTGGTGTCTGAATAGCCTATGGAGGTGACTATTGAGATTCTCATAAACTGAACACAAGGAAAAATGTAAAATTACCTTAAATTAAGCTTTGCCAATGTGAAGGCACTGAAATGTAAAACATTCTAGAAATGAATGCTAAAGCCTTCAATCTGTGTCTCATTCATTTGTCATTCTTTTTCCCTGAGACGTCTTAAAAGGTAAACACGTCTTTACTTTTTATAACCAAATTTAAAATTTGCACTGAAGAAAGAATACTGACAAAATACAGAATGTAGTTACTCAGCCATAAAAAGGAATGAAATTGGGTCATTTCTAGAGACGTGGATGGACCTAGAGACTGTCATACAGAGTGAAGTAAGTCAGAAAGAGAAAAACAGATATCGTATATTAACGCATATATGTGGAATCTAGAAAAATGGTACAGATGAACCGGTTTGCAAGGCAGAAATAGAGACACAGATGTAGAGAACAAACGTATGGGCACCAAGGGGGGAAAGTGGGGGAGGGGGGCGGCAGGTGATGGTGGTGGTGGGATGAATTGGGAGATTCGAATTGATGTATATACATTAATATGTATAAAATAGATAATAAGAACCTACTGTATTAAAAATAAAATAAAATAAAATTCAAATAAAACCAGTAATTATAAAAGAATAAATAGGAAAAGGTTAAAAAAATTTTGCAGTGAAGAAAGAATAGTGACAAAGTATAGAATGTAATCAATCAAGAGCATAGGGGCCACTTTGTAACAATTCTTGATACTAATTGAAAGTGATTTCATTATCTATTTAAAAAGTCTAAATTCTATGAAGTAAAAAGAAAGCTAAATGCCAAATATAATGTTTTCAGAAGCTAATGGGATCATTTAAGTGAGCTCTTGGCAGAACCAGTAGCTGCTCCATTAATAATTAGATTGTTTATATTCTTTTTATCACTTGTTTCCTGTAAGAAAAAGCCTACCTTTATTTAGTTTTGTTTGTGGTCTTTTCTTATAAAGTGAAAAATTCTAATTTGTGAGAAAACATTAGCTATCTATGCTTCTTAACTAGAAGCATTGCTTTTGGCAAGCTTAATAATAATAAATATTAAGCACAGTGTATCAGGCACTGTTCTAAGTATTATACAAATATTAACTCATTTAATACATTCATTTGTTATCATAGTATTAGAATTAGAATTTCCAAAATAAATGCTATTGGTGATATTCTTTGTTGCATGTACTAGGTTCCTTTACTTACATTTCTCCATGAACACAGACCTCATCCTCCTTTATCAAGAATATCTAAAAAATAACCTAGAAAGTACTATTAGTTATGTAATTTTACACATTACATGTACTAAATGGAATAGCATAGGTAAAGGCCCTCAAACATTGCATATGCATATGCTTAAAATTTGATATTATGTACTGTCAGTCTCATCAATTTATATTCACTTATACTTTATATAAAGATGCTCTTTAAAACAGTCTTTATAATGGCAAACAGCATGTTCAGTGAACTGGATATTTTGCATCCAAATATTTCACAGGGTAGTATCTGGCAACACAGAGTGATAAAATGTAGATGCTTTTTTCTACTCTTTTACATTTATTATAATTGGGAGGGAGGGAAAACGTGTGGAGCGCTCACCATGTGTAAGATATAATACCAAACATTTTACATGTATCACTTTCATTAATGCTCACAACAATCCTACAGAGAAGTTCTTCTAATTAATCCTATTTTACAGAGAAAGAAACTGAGGTTCAGATTAAATAATCAATGAAGGTTACATAGCTAGAGAGGGGCCGAGTTAGTCTCCAAACTGAAAGCATCAGTCCCTAAAGCCTTCAGAATTATTCTCAACATTATGTGATATATGCAGTCACCAAATGTTTGTTGAATCCCTTCTCTGGCTAGGTGCCATATGTGGTGCTAGGCATAAAGCCACTGGTTAGAGATACTGCCATGGGGTCTTTACAGTGTAATGTGTGAAACATTATAATAAGGTTATGTACAAAGTAACCTGGAATCTCAGAGGAATTACAGAATATCTCTGGTTCAAGGTGTACGTTAAAGCTTAATGATCAACTTCAGAAACTTCTATAGCAGAGAGTCCATCATTCCTCATGCATGTTAGTGCAGTGTTCTTTTTGTTACGTTGGTTGCAGATTGCAGTTCTAGTCTCTGACAAAAGTTATGTACCTTTTCAGTGATGAGACCAAACCAAGACAATGTTTTTCAAATCAGAAGCCTAATATTCATTCATGTTGTTCATAGCAAAGCTGTTGAAAATCATAATTATGCTGTGCTTTTCACAGGAGAATATTTATCATAGTAGGAGAGGAAATAAACCACCATAATAATAAATAATAGTAACTACTGTTTATTGACTGCTCATCATGTCCCAAGCACTATTCTCCCTACTTTACATCCAAAATTTCATTCACTTCTCAGCACACCCTATGAGATGGGCATTATTATCCCCATTTTAGAAAGGAAATTGAAGCATAGTGAGGGTAATATGCTCAAGGTAGCACAGCTAGTTAAAATGAAGTCTGGTCCAAACAAAGATCCAGATGATCTAAGCACTCTCCTTCCTATTCCAATGATGAAGTCGTTACAGTCTGGAACCACTCTGGCTGGTTTGCATTCCAGCTCTCCTGCTTGTTTGCTTTGAACCATAGACTAGATACTTATCTGTGCCTCAGTTTTCTCATCAATAGCATGAGAATGATGATTATAATATTTTCTCCATAGGATTGGTCATAGGTTTAAATGTGCAGCAGTTACATGAAAGCTTAGAACAATACCTACGACAGGGCAAATGCTGAAAAATAACACAAGTAGTTATGATTCTCCTTCTCCTTCTTCTTTTTCTTCTTCTCACCCCCTTCTAATTAATTTTTTTAATAATTTTTAAAATTTATTTTATTTTTGGCTGCGTTGGGTCTTTATTGCTGCGTGTGGGCTTTCTCTAGTTGCAGCGAGCGGGGACTACTCTTCTTCGTTGCAGTGCGCCGGCTTCTCATTGCAGTGGCTTCTCTTGCAGGGTACAGGCTCTAGGTGCATGGGCTTCAGTAGTTGTGGCTTGCGTCACCCCCTTCTAGAAGAACAAAAAATGGAAATGAATATGTGATAGGGCCTAAAGCGTAGAATTCATAGTAATTTTTCATTTGTTAAAATCAGCATATTAGCTAAAGCTACTACATTCACTGAGGTTAATAATGTTTTAAGTAAGGCCATTCATCTCATAGATTCCAAATTTTTTTTAAGAGAATATTTGATCTTTTCATTCTTTACCAAGATTCATCTTACTTGAAATCAATGTCATTCTCATTTTACTCCTTTTCTCAGATCTAAAAATCGGTGACCAAAAAAGAGATCAGAGCTCAACATTCAAAGTCAAAAGGGTAAACTTTTTTTTTCCTAATGTGTTTCTTAGTATCAAATTAAAATTTCAATATATTGAAAAGAAAAACTGATGATAATCTAACACGAGCTGGCCTTACATGCTTTTATTTGTTAATTACCAATGATGTTTCTAACAAATTAATAATAGTTAATACACTGTTCTATAAGAATTAAAAATTATTGACTAAATGTAAATATTAGATTATATTCCTGCCATTGTTTATTGGTTGATGAGGAAAAAAATTACGAGGATGCAAAGAAATTAATTGTCTCTTACTACACCATTCTGTTCTAACATTCTTTTTCTTTTTTTTTTAAACATCTTTATTGAGGTATAATTGCTTTACAAAGTTGTGTTAGTTTCTGCTGTATAACAAAGTGAATCAGCTATACGTATACATATATCCCCATATCCCCTCCCTCTCGCGTCTAACATTCTTCACTTGAATACAGCAACAGTCTTACAGGGAGAAAAGAACATGCTTCTAAAGGAGCAGGGGGAAATTTATTAACATATGTACATGTATACAAACATAAATAAGTAAATATTATATACACACAGAGAAAGAGAAACGCAATTCTTTAAGAGCCTAACGGGAAAAGGTCACGTCCTTGGTTTAGGTGCTATAACAACCAAGTAAAACCATTTAAAATAGTGATGAAACTGTCCATCAAGAGACGTTCAAGTCATGTAATGAAAGGAGAAAGTATCAAACCAGAAACAGAATTATTGTTCTTTCCAAAAGAACAATAAAATGGAGTTCAGGTAAGTTAGTGCCATGAAATGTTTTATGAATATCTGCTCAGAGAATGTATTTAAAGTGTATTAAATTTCTTTATAAAACATTTATATTGTGCTTTGGGTCTTAAGAGTTAGAACTGCAAGAGTAGCTTTAATTGTACTGTTTTGCATACAAAAATATGATTTCCTTACAAAATTTAGTTTAGATTTCCATGTTTCCTCTCATCATTTTAGTGGACTATATGACCTTATCACCCTTGTTAGTTTTTGTCAGAGCAGAAGAAAATGTTTTTGAGGAAGCTGAATAAACCACAGAGAAATATTACTTTCTATTCTCGGGATAAACTCCAGAAAGGAATGAACATATAGGGAACAGAAACTAGTTCTCCATGAACGTTTTTTTAAATACATCTTTATTGGAGTATAATTGCTTCACATTGCTGTGTTAGTTTCTGTTGTACAACAAAGTGAAACAGCCATATGCGTACAAATATCTTCATATCTCCTCCCTCTTGAACCTCCCTCCCTCCCTCCTTATCCCACCCCTCTAGGTGGTTGCAAAGTACCGAGCTGATCTCCCAGTGCTGTGCTGCTGCTTCTCACTGTTTTACATTTGGTAGTGTATATATATGTCTCTGCTGCTCTCACTTCCCCCCCAGCTTCCCCCTCGCCCCTCAAGTCCACTGGGCAGCAGCAGGTATATGTGGTGTCAGGATAATAGCGTGTGTGTGTAGTAATTGGCTGAGTCATACTGTAAAATGTATACACACACACAATAGAAGTGTATGCATTTTAAACACATTTTTTTATACTTGACGAAAGTATGCTAAGGGACTTCTGGGGTTATATGTTGGAGGTATATAATTGAATCACTTTCTCCCAAACTTTAAAAAATCACCAAAAAAAGTTTTAAAACAACAAAAAGGACACTGTCAGCAATAAAGCAAAGAAAATGGCACAAGCTCAGTTGCAATATTTGAATAGTAGTAGTCAGGGAAGTCAGGGAGGCAGAGGATCCCAAAAATTGCCATGCCAACCCCACTCACCCACCCTATCACCCTCATTCCCCCCATCAAAGCAATGCAGGGGGCACAATCCTCACAATAGCTTAGCTACTACCACCTCTTCTGTTTGAAAATTTTACTATGAACAAGCATTTTGTTTGTTTCCAAGTGTTCACTACTGTTGGTCCGAACTGAACACACTCCAAAAGAGTATCCATATGACCTTTCACTCAGCTACTTTCCTTTCATTACCTAAGTTGGATAATACCCCCAAGGATTCTCCTATGAACCCAGTCTGAAAAATTGAGCCATTTTAAAAAATTAATTATATTCTTTCAAATGTAAAAAAATATGCACTGTAACTGCAGAAAGTTAGGGAAGAAATAAGACATGAGGAAGATTAGAAAATATAAATTGCCTGTAATTTTTTTTTGTTTTTGGTGAGCATATTGGAGGCTTTATTATAATATATACAATCTATTTGGCAAGATACAAACCTTATGATGATTCAGGGTCCTACCACATTCTTTTACCCCTTTTTTTTATTGGGGTATAGTTGTTTTACAATGTTGTATTAGTTTCTACTGTACAGCGAAGTGGAGTTCCCTGTGCTATACAGCAGGTTCTCATTAGTTATCTGTTTTATACATTTTAGTGTATATATGTTAATCCCAATCTCCCAATTCATCCCCTCTCCCTTTCCCCCCTTGGTGTCCATACGTTTGTCCTCTACACCTGTGTGTCTATTTCTGCCTTGCAAACCGGTTCATCTCTACCGTTTTTCTAGATTCCACAAATAGGCGTTAATATATGATATTTGTTTTTCTCTTTCTGGCTTACTTCACTCTGTATGACAGTCTCTAGGTCCATCCACGTGGGTCATTTGTAGAGAAATTGCCTGTAATCTTACCATCCAGAAAAGTTACTGTTAAAAGCTTGTGTATGTCTTAAAAATATATAGATAGATGGTAGGTAAATGATAGCTATATTATAGATAGATAGGTAGGTAGATAGATAGATAGATAGATATAAAAAGATATTGATAGATATAGTTACCACACCCCATATTTTGCATCCTGCCTTTTTTCCCACTTAACAGTAGATCACAAATAAGTCAATATGTTTTCTTCCACATCATGTACCACAAGTGACTTACCCAGCCTCCCACTATAAGGTATTTGGGTTGTTTTCTGTTTTTTTTCAGTAGCATACAGAATGCTGTTGTGAACATCCTTATGGTTACTTGTGGAGTTAATGAGTGGCTTTCCAGCTAAAACAAACTCACTGCATGTGAGCAAAGATGTATTCCACAGTAGAAGTAGTGGAAGATAAATGGTGCTGATTAGAAGTAAACTGTTAAAGAGAGAGTGATTAATCTGTTATATAGAAATAAGAGGGAAAGAGAATATCTAATGCTAACTTTTTCTATGTAATTTATTATACACTATTATACACGGGAAGTGCATCCCAAATCAGACTGTATGAAAGGATAGAAAAAAATGGGATAAGATAGAGCTTGCAGTAGAATGAAATGTGGCTGTATTCCAAGTAGAGTTATGGCATGTGTCATGACATTTTAGCATACTGGGACATTCCCATGCAAAAATACCTACCCCAGTTGATGCTTGACATTCACTAATAGGATGACTATTCTATTTAGTTACTATTCTTGTTAACACTCAGGTGAGCATGTTAAGCTATTATTAGTCACTAAGGTCTTAACGTAAAAACATTTATATAACTCTTTTTATGTGTTTATAAAAAGTCTATCAATTGAGTTCATCATACGCACCTATCTTCTTTTCATAGATATTTATTTAAAAGGAGAACTGAGACGTTCCATGACAACAGGAAAATTTAACAATTGTATTTAAAAGAAAATGAAATCAAAAATAGAAGGAGCTTCGTAAATTAGAAAATATGAAAACTGGCTAATTGGAATTTATATGTTTCAGGTTTTAATTTCTTTTATTTGTCTTTTGTCTTTTATGTTATCAATTGTGCCCATGAAACTGAAGCAAAAGAAAAGTATACTGTATGCCTATCAATAAATAAGAAAGTATGGTTCAGTTCAGCAACCCAGCCATCTAGTCTGTTGAGGTACTAGGATAAGCAATGAAAATTCAAAGATGAATCTGACATCGTTCATGAAGTCAAGAAACTGACAGTCTTGTGAAGGAAATAAATTTTAAATAAATAAATTTTACTGTTATAAAAAATAATACTACGTACAGTGTACTTTCTTAGAAATATGTATTACATGGTGTTGTGTTCACAGTAGTATAGAGAAGAGAGTTGTTCACAGTAGTATAGAGAAGAGAGTTGTTCATTGTTCAGGAGAGTGTGGGTCACCAGAGAGCAGAGAACACAGGATATGATAAACCCTGAAGATTGTCTATCCCAGGTGGCTACCTGTTGGACCCTGGGGCAGAGAAAATAACAAGCACAAAGGTGAAGAGGTGTGGGATGTCATGGTGTTTTTAAAGGACCATGAGCATTTTGGTGTTGCTAGATTGTAAAGGAGAGAGTGGAAGGACATAAGTGGCATTCTTATTACCTATATAAAAATAAGTTTATATTTTGATAGTTTCTCATATAATTAAGTTTTTACGAATCCCTTAAATATTTTGCAACAAATATTTGTTTCGGTAATGAATTAAAATTAATTTAAGATGCTGGTTGTAGATTTAAGAGACGTTTTTTGTATGTGTGTACTTTATATTCGTGGAAGCTTAAATATTTTTAAAATTCTTGTTGATTGATGGGTTGGTTTTGTTTGGTTTTATCTTCCCTTGCTTTATGTTAGAACTATGGAAGTCAAAATATATAAATACGGTACAACAGAATGTTCTACAGAATTTTTTTTCAGGAATGAATGCCTAATTGTCAGGAGTCATCTTTGTGTAGCAGGTACTGAAGCCACTGATGGTACCATGTTAAAAACAAATGGCAAGAATTATTTTCTTTGCCATTTTCCATCTCTCTAATGAAGTTATTATAGAACTGACTATTTGTTGGCATACTTGAATACTATAGAGGAGGAAGGATTAAAAGGTAAGGTTGGGGGTGGGGGGGAGGGATCTGATGAAGCAGGACATTATGGTAAGGAATTTGACTTTGCTCCTAAGTAGCATGGGAAGCCATTGGAGAGTTTGAAATAGAACAGGAAAAAAACGTTCTACGTTATGTCTTTAAAAAACAATCTATTCTGTGGGAAAATTTTAAAGAAATGCGGGTTAAAGAAAGGCAGAACTAACAGTTAGTGATCTATAGCCATTGTCTAAGAGAGATGATGGTGAGTGGACGAGTGCAGAATCACTGGAGATGATTAGAAATAGAGATGCTAGATTTGTTGATGATTTTCATCAGTGGAGATGAAGAGAAGAGACCAGTTAAGGACCCATTTTAGGTTTTGAAAAATTGTATGTGCTGTGTACTAAAATGAAAAGATTTAGGACAAAAAGTTTGGGGTAAGGATTATGTGGAGAATCAAGATTTCTGTTTCGGACATGTTTTATTTCAAGTGTCTATTAGAGAGCCACGTGAAGATGTCAAGTAGATGGTTGTATTTGTGAGTCTACAGCTCAGGGGAACGCTCAGAGCTGGAAATACGTGTTGGCAATAATCAGCTTATAAAATGGTACCTAAAGACATGGATCTAGATGAAATCACAAGAGAATATGCAAACAGTATAGATTAAAAAAAAAAAAACAACGCAGTTACAACAGGAAGGAGGATCAGAGTAATGGGTATC
Organism: Phocoena sinus; assembly: GCF_008692025.1. Classification (NCBI taxonomy): domain Eukaryota; kingdom Metazoa; phylum Chordata; class Mammalia; order Artiodactyla; family Phocoenidae; genus Phocoena; species Phocoena sinus. The sequence goes on from NC_045771.1 coordinate 84,812,798, forward strand.
ACATGAGCCCTTTTGTAGAAGAAAATGGATGTTATGATTTTTATGGAAAACTGAAGCACAATTAAGTGTCAGCTAAACATAGATGAAAAATTTAAAGTATTCTATTCTTATTATGCAGATAGTACAGTAAGGCATCATTTTCCCAAAGTATTTTATAGAATGCTAATATTTTAAAAAATATTTTATGGGCAAATAAATTTGGGGAGCAGTGAGTTAAACAAATCCAGACTTCTCAGAACTTGTAATGTGCAACTATGTGCTGTTAATCTCTTGGGGTTAAATATTTTAGCCAGCATTTCTGAAATTTTATGACTACAGATCCCAGCTTTGTTCACTTCTTTTAGAACCATAATTAGTGGGACATACTTGGAAAATGCAGCTCCAATGAAAGAGTAGATTGAAGGACAATAGAGGCAGATACCTTAACCATAATTAGAGAAACTTTATTGTCTCAGACCTTGAAATTCATCACTTTCATATTTCTAATAGTCACTTAAAATCCTCATAAAGTTTCAAGGTTGGGAAGGGCAAGTGCTGAAGGGCAGGGAACAGATCAAAACTAGCCCCAGGCAAAATGGTGAAGTAAGCAAAGTCTAGTTTTGTCTTTTTACCTTTAGTGTCATCACATTTTCTTTCAACTCCTGACACCTCCCTCAGGTTGTCATCCCTTCTCATCACCCCAGGATGCTTTTCTGAAACCTTCCCCAGAAGTTTAAAAATGGTCAGTTATACCTGCCTCCCTGCAGAAACAAAGAGCCAGTTTCTGCTTAGAATACACCACCTCTGGGAGCACTTTGATTGCATTGTGTTTTAGGCTGCAAGCTCTGTCTAGGACCTTAACAGATATATGGACTTCTGGCATTTTAAGGCCTATAACAAAAAAGTAAGGAGTACTACTTTTGGGCAAAGGGCCCTTGCTAGAAGGCTCTCAAATTATATTTTACTAGTCCCCTTCCATTTTGCCTATTATCAACACCAATACTGGAAAAAAACATAATTTCTCAGGAAAAATAGAGGTAAATGAAGCTACAGAAGTAACTCTGCCTGTTGGATTGGAAGGAGCTGGGAGTCAGAGGATTGGGTTTTAGTCTTTTCTCTGTTACCAACTTGCTCTTTAATACCTGATGTCACAGTGCCTCAGTATTCTCACTGGTCCAATGGAGATAATACTTTCACAGGACTGTGAAGTTGGTAAAATGAGAGGTATTGATAGATTTGAAAGTGCTTTGAACAGCTGAAAGGGAACATGATATTCTTTCGGCAACTTTATGTTGCATATAAGGAAATTAAGCGTGGAGTAAAACTTTTCAAAATGGTCCAGTTCATATATGTTCCAAAAATGAATCATAGAAAATTAGAACTGAAAAATATAATAGAGGACACTCATGAATAAAAACTTTTAAGCAGGATTAACTAAAGGTAAAGCCAAGACTGGAACTTAGTTGTCTGAATCTGGACCAGAGAGTTTCCTGCTATGCCAGGACACTACTGGAGTGTACTTAGTAGTACTGACATTGACAGCCACAAACGAGAGAGACTGAAATCGTGGTTGGATCAGGAATATCAACTTCTTGTCTGTCAATGAAGGAACAAGACTCATGATTCTATAGCCTAAGAATTAGTGATATGTTAGTAGATTTGCAGAAAATCCAGAGTGTGGCATGGAAAGCTTGCTGAAAAGTATTTAGACACCATGGAAAAAAAGAAACTTCCACTTTCCTCTTCCATCCTTTCCAGATGCAGGAATGAGTCCAAGATCTTTGTATATCTTGCTTAACTTCCTCTTCTCTCCCCTGGCTGCACTGCCAAGGACATCTGTTTCTGACCTGCCATCTACTTGTCCAAAAACTTTAAAAAAGCTTTCTAGACACTATTACATTTGGAGATTTTGCATCCTAAACCATATTAAAACACACCTACATCCTACATTAAATCACACCTACATCCTACATTAAATATAGTTTTGATGTAAAATAATTAATAAAGGACTTATCTGTATAATTTATTTAAAAGGGGAATGATTTCTTGCATGGTTTCTTAATAAGCTTTGGCTCTTAGGTGATCTCTGGATTTGAATCCCAGGCCGATCGTTTACCAGCTCTGTGACTCAAAACAAGGGGTGCCTCAGATGCCTGAACTGTAAATTGATGATGCTAGTTGGACTACGTTAGAGAATTAGTGTGAACAATAACTGAGCTTATAAAAAGCTTTAAATGTCCTTAAGAGGTTAGGACAATCTTAGTAGAAGGTATCTTAGTAGAAGGTATAGAAATAGCTAGTGTAATCTTAGTAGAAGTGTATAGTGTAATCTTAAAGTGTAATCTAAATAGTGTAATCTTAGTAGAAGGTATAGAAATAGTCTTTGCACAATTCTTTCAAGTTTTTTTACGTTTGAAGTTTTTCAAAATAGTTAGAAAACCATCCCTCCCAAAATGTAGCTGCTATCAATATTATTACTGTTGTTGGAATTGGTATGCATATTTGGAAATTCTTGGGAAGTGAAAACATCTAACTTCTACAAAATCTTTCAAATTTAATGAAGTTTATATTTAAATTCAATAGTTTATTAAATAATTCATTTAATTTCATAAATAACTAGTGTTACACTTTCTGGATATTTAAGCATTTATTAATTTGAACTTTTTACTCTCTGTATTTCAGAGACAATAAATCTTGTTTTTCTTACTTCCAATTCTTTAATATTTCCTGGAAAAGTAGGTCCCCGAAAAGCTGGTAGCCTCTGTGCCTGAGGGATGGAATTGTTCTTCATCTATTTTACATCTTATTTTTTAAGCAACAGATATTAAGCAAAGAAAGCAGAGTGTGATTAAACATTTTCACTCTTCTTTCCTATTCCATTGGGGTCAATATCTTAATAAAAAGACAGATACCATGCCAGGTTGCCAAGGTGACAAGCAAATGAGAAGTGCAGTGAGAACAATAATGCCTATTGAAGAGCATGTTGTTTTGTATAGCATCAGGCTTAATGTGTAAATCACTGCAAAAAGTGCAATAGGGAGACCAATGAAAAGGACAAGAGAGGAAACCTATGCAAATGGCAGCACTGGTGTATCATTCAGAGCCCTCGTTCTGAAATTCCAATCCAGACTGCAGAATTAACCTTACATCTGGCTGGTCCAGACAGCCAGATGAGTGCTGAGATATCCTTTTAAAAAGAGAGAAATTTAGTTCAGTTGACTCAGGGAACCTGCATCAATGAGGAGAACTGGACTTGGTATGAGTGTTGATTATGACTTTCCTGAAAATGTGAAGCTCTGTGCTTGGTGGCGATTGAGTGATTAGACATCTTCTTTCTTTTTATGAGAAATTACTTTGACCTACTTTCTTAAGCTTATAGTCTTTACAGTCTCATTTCAATGATTTCTTATTTCAGGCACAGTTAGATCTGACATAATAACAAACTCACTTAACTGGTGAGTCAGTCAAAAATCACTTCTCTGGCAAGTAGCAAAATGAAGTCCAAGGAGGCAGCTGGTCTAGAGGCTCTAGCAGGGAGAGGAAGGAAAGGCTCCATGAAAAACGAGGAAATGAATCTATCACATGAGATGGGGCTTTGGAGTAAGTAAAAAATTTCTGATAGAAACATACCAAACCTGATGGAAATTGAGGAAAACATAAACAAGGATTGGGTTAGAGAAAATATTGCAAATTAAAAAAAGTAGTGACAAGTTTATGGGAAAGTAACTATAAAAACACTTCATTTGGCTTTATACTGAACAACAGTCATAATGATGTGAACATTGATTATTGACTAAAAATGATGATTCCATTATACCAAGAAGACAGGAGAAAGTAGGTGTGTGTGATCGCTAAGCAAATAGGATGAAGTTAAGAAGATAAATTTGCATAAAAGACAGCCACTACATAGTACCTTAAAATAAACAAATAGCAGGATCAGAACTTTGGAAAATATGAGGTAAATGCCATAAGTTAAAAATCATTTTAGATGATTGAAACCTCGGAAGGCAGGTGCCCTTTGATTTCTTTTTTAAGCTATGCACATGTTATTACTTCATTAAATATTTTTAAAAGTAAGGAATATGTGACAATATTATTTTTATAAATTTTTCAATTTCATGTTCTGATCTTTTGCACATTAAAAAAGTTTGGTTACATGTTGATGCTGGTTGAGGAAGTAGATATTAATTTAGTATGCCTTTTCTAGAAAGAACTCTTAAGGGAGAAATGTTCATCACTGTGAATGGCCAGAGCAGTACCCCTGAAGGATTAGAGTGTGACTCTCTCTCTTTTTTTTTTATACAGCAGGTTCTTATTAGTCATCAATTTTATACACATCAGTGTATACATGTCGATCCCAATTGGCCAATTCATCACACCACCACCACCACCCCCCTGCGGCTTTCCCCTCTTGATGTCCATACGTTTCTTCTCTACATCTGTGTCTCAGTTTCTGCCCTGCAAACCGGTTCATCTGTACCATTTTTCTAGCTTCCACATATATGCGTTAATATACGATATTTGTTTTTATCTTTCTGACTTACTTCACTCTGTATGACAGTCTCTGGCTCCATCCACGTCTCAACAAATGACCCAATTTTGTTCCTTTTTATGGCTGAGTAATATTCCATTGTGTATATGTACCATATCTTCTTTATCCATTCATCTGTCAATAGGCATTTAGGTTGCCTCCATGACCTGGCTATTGTAAATAGTGCTGCAGTGAACATTGGGATGCATGTGTCTTTTTGAATTATGGTTTTCTCTGGGTATATGGCCAGTAGTGGGATGGCTGGATCATATGGTAATTCTATTTTTAGTTTTTTAAGGAACCTCCATACTGTTGTCCATAGTGACTGTATCAATTTACATTCCCACCGACAGTGCAAGAGGGTTCCCTTTTCTCCACACCCTCTCCAGCATTTCTTGTTTGTAGATTTTCTGATGATGCCCATTCTAACTGGTGTGAGGTGATACCTCATTGTAGGTTTGATTTGCATTTCTCTAATAATTAGTGATGTTGAGCAGCTTTTCATGTGCTTCTTGGCCATCTGTACGTCTTCTTTGGAGAAATGTCTATTTAGGTCTTCTGCCCATTTTTGGATTGGGTTGTTTGTTTTTTTACTATTGAGCTGCATGCGTTGTTTATATATTTTGGAGATTAATCCTTCGTCCGCTGATTCTTTTGCACATATTTTCTCCCATTCTGAGGGCTGTCTTTTCGTCTTGTTTATGGTTTCCTTTGCTGTGCAAAAGCTTTTAAGTTTCATTAGGTCCCATCTGTTTATTTTTGTTTTTATTTCCATTACTCTAGGAGGTGAATCAAAAAAGATCTTGCTGTGATTTATGTCAAAGAGTGTTCTTCCTAGGTTTTCCTCTAAGAGTCTTATAGTATCTGGTCTTACATTTAGGTCTCTAATCCATTTTGAGTTTATTTTTGTGTATGGTGTTAGGGAGTGTTCTAATTTCATTCTTTTACCTGTAGCTGTCCGGTTTGCCCAGCACCACTTATTGAAGAGACTCTCTTTTCTCCATTGTATATTGTTGCCTCCTTTGTCATAGATTAATTGACCATAGGTGCATGGGTTTATCTCTGGGCTTTCTATCTTGTTTCATTGATCTATGTTTCTGTTTCTGTGCCAGTACCATATTGTCTTGATTAATGTAACTTTGTAGTATAGTCTGAAGTCAGGGAGTCTGATTCCTCCAACTCTGTTTTTTCCCCAAGACTGCTTTGGCTATTCGGGGTCTTTTGTTTCTCCATACAAATTTTAAGATTTTTTGTTCTAGTTCTGTAAAAATGCCATTGGTAATTCGATAGGGATTGCATTGAATCTGTAGATTGCTTTGGGTAGTAGAGTCATTTTCACAATATTGATTCTTCCAATCCAAGAACATGATATATCTCTCCATCTGTTGGTATCATCTTCAATTTCTTTCATCAGTGTCTTATAGTTTTCTGCATACAGGTGTTTTGTCTCCCTAGGTAGGTTTATTCCTAGGTATTTTATTCTTCTTTTTGCAATGGTAAGTGGGAGTGTTTCCTTAATTTCTCTTTCAGATTTTTCATCATTAGTGTATAGGAATGCAAGAGATTTCTGTGCATTAATTTTGTATCCTGCAACTTAACCAAATTCATTGATTAGCTCTAGTAGTTTTCTGGAGGCATCTTTAAGATTCTCTATGTATAGTATCATGCCATCTGCAAACAGTGACAGTTGTATTTCTTCTTTTCCAATTTGTATTCCTTTTATTTCTTATTCTTCTCTGACTGACGTGCCTAGGACTTCCAAAACTATGTTGAATAATAGTGGTTGGAGTAGACATCCTTGTCTTGTTCCTGATCTTAGAGGAAATGCTTTCAGTTTTTCACCATTGAGAATGATGTTTGCTGTGGGTTTGTTGTATATGGCCTTTATTCTGTTGAGGTAGGTTCCCTTTATGCCCACTTTCTGGAGTTTTTATCATAAATGGGTGTTGAATTTTGTCAAAAGCTGTTTCTACATCTATTGAGATGATCATATGGTTTTTATTCTTCAATTTGTTAATATGGTGTATCACATTGATTGATTTGTATATATTGAATAATCCTTGCATCCCTGGGATAAATCCCAGTTGATCATTCTGTATGATCGTTTTAACGTGGTGGTGGATTCTGTTTGCTAGTATTTTGTTGAGGATTTTTGCATCTATATTCATCAGTGATATTGGTCTGTAATTTTCTTTTTTTGTAGTATCTTTGTCTGGTTTTGGCATCAGGGTGATGGTTGCCTCATAGAATGAGTTAGGGAGTGTTCCTTCCTCTGCAGTTTTTTGGAAGAGTTTGAGAATGATGGGTGTTAGGTCTTCTCTAAATGTTTGATAGAATTCACCTACGAGGCCATCTGGTCCTGGACTTTTGTTTGTTGGAAGATTTTTAATCACAGTTTCAATGTCATTACTTGTGATTGGTCTGTTCATATTTTCTATTTCTTCCTGGTTCAGTCTTGGAAGGTTATACCTTTCTAAAAATTTGTCCATTTCTTCCAGGTTGTCGATTTTATTGGCATAGAGTTGCTTGTAGTAGTCTCTTAGGATGCTTTGTATTTCTTCCGTGTCTGTTGTAACTTCTCCTTTTTCATTTCTAAATTTATTGATTTGAGTCCTTTCCCTCTTTTTCTTGATGAGTCTGGCTAATGGTTTATCAATTTTATTTACCTTCTCAAAGAACCAGCTTTTAGTTTTATTGATCTTTGCTATTGTTTTCTTTGTATTTCATTTATTTCTGCTCTGATCTTTATGATTTCTTTCCTTCTGCTAACTTTGGGTTTTGTTTTTCTTTCTCTAGTTCCTTTAGCTGTAAGGTTAGATTGTTTATTTGAGATTTTTCTTGTTTCTTGAGGTAGGCTTGTATAGCTATAAACTTCCCTCTTAGAACTTCTTTTGCTGCATTCCATAGGTTTTGGATCATCATGTTTTCATTGTCATTTGTCTCTGGTATTTTTTGATTTCCTCTTTGATTTCTTCAGTGATCTCTTGATTATTTAGTAACGTATTGTTAAGCCTCTATGTGTTTGTGTTTTTTCCGTGTTTTTCCCCTGTAATTGATTTCCAGTCTCATAGCATTGTGGTCAGAAAGGATGCTTGATATGATTTCAATTTTCTTAAATTTACTGAGGCTTGACTTGTGACCCAAGATGTGATCTATCCTCGATAATGTTCTGTGCACACTTTAGAAGAAACTGTAATCTGCTGGTTTTGGATGGAATGTCCTATAAATATCAATTAAATCTATCTAGTCTATTGTGTCATTTAAAGCTTCTGTTTCCTTATTTATTTTCATTTTGGATGATCTGTCCATTGGTGTAAGTGAGGTGTTAAAGTCCCCCACTATTATTGTGTTACTGTCGATTTCCTCTTTTAGAGCTGTTAGCAGTTGCCTTATGTATTGAGGTGCTCCTATGTTGGGTGCATATATATTTATAATTGTTATACCTTCTTCTTGGATTGATCCCTTGATCGTTATGTAGTATCCTTCCTTGTCTCTTGTAACATTCTTTATTTTAAAGTCTATTTTATCTGATATGAATACTGCAACTCCAGCTTTCCTTTGATTTCCATTTGCATGTAATATCTATTTCCATCCACTCACTTTCAGTCTGTGTGTGTCCCTAGGTCTGAAGTGGGTCTCTTGTAGACAGCATATATCTGGGACTTGTTTTTGTATCCATTCAGCAAGCCTGTGTCTTTAGTGCAAGGAAATAATCCATTTCGTTTAAGGTAATTATCGATATGTAAGTTCCTATGACCATCTTCTTAATTGTTTTGGGTTTGTATTTGTAGGTCCTTGTGTTCTCTTGTGTTTCCCACTTAGAGGAGTTCCTTTAGCATTTGTTGTAGAGATGGTTTGATGGTGCTGAATTCTTAGCCTTTGCTTGTCTGTAAAGCATTTGATTTCCCCATCGAATCTGAATGAGATCCTTGCTGGGTAGAGTAATCTTGGTTGTAGGTTCTTCCCTTTCATCATTTTAAGTATATCATGCTACTCCCTTCTGGCTTGTAGAGTTTCTGATGGGAAATCAGCTGTTAACCTTATGGGAGTTCCCTTGTATGTTATTTGTCGTTTTTCCCTTGCTGCTTTCAATAATTTTTCTTTGTCTTTAAATTTTGCCAATTTGATTACTATGTGTCTCGGCATGTTTCTCCTTGGGTTTATCCTGTATGGGACTCGCTACGCTTCCTGGACTTGGGTAGCTATTTCCTTTCCCATGTTAGGGAAGTTTTTTACTATAATCTCTTGAAATATTTTCTTGGGTCCTTTCTCTCTCTCTTCTCCTTCTGGGACCCCTATAATGCGAATGTTGGTGCATTTCATGTTGTCCCAGAGGTCTCTTAGGGTGTCTTCATTTCTTTTCATTCTTTTTTCTTTATTCTGTTCCTCAGCAGTGAATGCCACCATTCTGTCTTCCAGGTCACTTATCCATTCTTCTGCCTCAGTTATTCTGCTATTGATTCCTTCTAGTGCAATTTTCATTTCAGTTATTGTATTGTTTATCTCTGTTTGTTTGTTCTTTAATTCTTCTAGGTCTTTGTTAAACATTTCTTGCATCTCCTTGATCTTTGCCTCCATTGTTTTTCCGAGGTCCTGGATCATCTTCACTATCATTATTCTGAATTCTTTTTCAGGAAGGTTGCCTATCACCACTTCATTTAGTTGTTTTCTGGGGTTTTATCTTGTTCCTTCATCTGGTACATAGCCCTCTGCCTTTTCATCTTGTCTGTTTTTCTGTGAATATGGTTTTTGTTCCTCAGGCTGCAGGATTGTAGTTCTTCTTGCTTCTGCTGTCTGCCCTCTGGTGGATGAGGCTATCTAAAAGGCTTGTCGTGACTCTCTATTGCTTTTCAACAAAAAGGCAGCAGACCCTCAGGTCTAGCAACCAAACCTGGGAGCAGAAAGGGAAAGGAGAGAGAATAGACTTGTCTCATTGGAGTTTAAGTTGCTAATTGAATCATTTTTGCATTTCCAAAACAGACATAATTACAAATTGTTTTCTTTTAATTCCAAAATACAAATGCATTTATTTCCCTTTTTAACATCACTTTTACCACAAAAGTTTTATTTATATTTCAAAGTTTTATATGCTTTCCTTCTGCATTCTCTGGCTTTCTGGGAATATTATCTATTACCTTATAACAGGGAACAGTTTTCAGCATGTGAAAAACACAGTTAATTGTCATTAAAAGCTCAGTTGAGAAATGAACATCACAAATGTCAGGGTATGTTCAAGTCTGATTTTCATTTGTAAGAGATGCTTTCATTACCATCACATTAGTCAGTGATATCTGCTTAAATGTGTTGGTAGTTGATTCAGAACCTCTGGCCACATTGTTTTGAATTACTTGTTGACCATATCTTCTCACCTGCCCACTCAGAACAATGTCAGTAATCAGATTCCCAGTTGTTAATTATTCTTTCAAGGAAAGTGGTAATGGAGTCATAAAATAAAAGACAGGATTAAAAGAGGTCATTAAGTCCAATGGCCCTCCAATATTTGACTCTTTTTTACTTATCACCTAAGATATCCTCCTAGATGAACTTTGGGCGTATCTTATTAAAACATGTTATAACATCTTCATTTTTGTTAATAGCATAAATTGATAATTTAATAAGATGCTTTTCATCGATGTCCCATTAAAAGGCTTTTGAGGGCTTCTCTGGTGGCGCAGTGGTTGAGAGTCCACCTGCCAATGCAGGGGACACGGGTTCGTGCCCCGGTCCGGGAAGATCCCACATGCCGTGGAGTGGCTAGGCCCGTGAGCCATTGCTGCTGAGCCTGCACATCCAGAGCCTGTGCTCCACAACGGGAGAGGCCACAGCAGTGAGAGGCCCGCGTACTGCAAAAAAAAAAGGCTTTTGATTCTCCCCATTAATTTTCATAACCTTTACCGTAGCAAACAGTTATCTTAGTGTGCAGTTTAGTTTCATTTTCTTTTCTAAAGTAGTTCTCAGACTGAAGACGTAAGAGAAATATTGTTCCTTTCCACTCCATAATGTCTAAGAAAGATTTCACTTAAACACCCAAACGCTAGATGTCAACTTTATCTTTAAAATGCCTACTTTTTTATTATGAAAGAAAATATTAAATGTATGGGGCACACAAGAATTGGTGCAGAAACCTTCAAGCTAGATTGAATGTAGTGAAGGAATTTAACTGCTGGAGTAGAAGAGAAAATTCTAATTCCAGAAGTAATCAATACAACCTACGTAAATAATTCAGTCTATTCCTATTGGAATTTACTCTTCATCTTTTAAAACACCCAGTGCATACATTAAAATTCAAACCTGTTCTGAAACAGTTGTTATATTTACGCTTGCTTATGAGAATAACTGCTAAATAACAAAACTAGTTCTCACAACTTGGAAAGTAACAAAATTGACATTTCCTGTTAGAGCACTAGGCTTCTCAAAAAAGAGCAAATGAAAAGGTCTGTATATTTTATTTTGGTGGACCTTTAATTTGATGGAAGCATATTAATAATAATAATAACTTTTTAGTTTTTCTTACAAATCTAAAATGAATTGGTAAAACCAGAATACTCTAGACAGTTGTTGCCCCCCTTTTGATATTCAACATTTTTTTCAGTAGTAAAGAGGTGATAAATGCATTTGATGCCTATCTTGTCAGCAAGAAAAGGATAAATGGCTCACTTGTTGGAGAGAGTGTGGAGAAAAGGGAACCCTCCTGCTCTGTTGGTGGGAATATAAATTGGTATAGCCACTATGGAGAACAACGGGAGGTTCCTTAAAAAACTAAAAATAGAGCTACCATATGATCCTGCAATCCCACTCCTGGGCATATATCTAGAGAAAACCATAATCTGAAATGATACATGCACCCCAAGTTCATTGCAGCACTATTTACAGTAGCCAGGACATAGAAGCAACTTAAATGTCCATTGACAGAGGAATGGATAAAGAAGCTGTGGTAAATATATACAATGGAATGTTACTCAGCCATAAAAAAGAACAAAATAATACCATTTGCAGTAACTTGGATGGATCTAGAGATTGTCATACTGAGTGAAGTAAGTCAGACAGCAAAAGACAAATATCATGTACTGCATATATGTGGACTCTAAAAAACTGGTACAAATGAATTTATTCACAAAACAGAAATAGAGTCACAGGTGTAGAAAACAAACTTATGGTTACCAAGGGGAAAGCAGGGTGGGGGGAGGGATAAATTGGGAGACTGGGATTGACGTATACACACTACCATGTATAAAATACATAGCTAATAAGGACCTACTGTATAGCACAGGGAACTCTTCTCAATACTCTGTAATGGCCTATATGGGAAAAGAATCTAAAACAGAGTAGGAGGGGAAAAAAAAAAAAGAAATGACCTCTTCCAGGATAACTGTGCTAGGAAGAACACTAGTTCCTAAAAATAAATTATTTGTTCACTTGATCAGTTAAAGAGTTAAAAAGTGAGACTCATTTTTGATGACTGTCAGAGCCCTTTCCCATTTCCTCGCCCAACCCAGTGTACAGAGAAACAGCCGATTTGCAGTACCCTAAGAATGACTCTGCCTGGTGTAATGAAAACGCTAAAGAACGTAGCCATTTTATTTCTGAGAATGATGTGATACACACACACACACACACACACACACACACACACACACACACACACACACGAATCCCCTAATAAATATATCAGTCATACCCAAGGACCACTGCAAAATGAAAATTGAGGGACTCTTGTTCAAAAAGCAGAGAAAATAGTGTTGTTAAACATGCTAAAATGTAATGCTTTTTCGCTTTCTTCCACAGTCCCTCTTTCGACTTGCCGTGGTGTTTTCTAAATTTGCTATTTAATGTTGCTCTAAATTAAAATTTTTAATTATTCACATGAATTTTATCATTCATTTTTACATTGTGCAATACGTTTTAAATGCAAATAAAGAACCATTTAACTTATATTCATAATCACTGAAATTACATAATTCATATCCTGTAGCTTATATGTGCATATGAATTTCATTCTTACAAGAACAGTGGAAAATTAGCTCAGCTGATTGTATATTTCACTCCTTGATACATGCACATTCTACTCAGTCTTTATTTTTGGCTTTTTGATGAATAAGGAAGAATTGAAAGAAAAAAGAACTGTAGGTTGCCCTATCTTTCCCTTTTCTTTTATATCAGCATAAGTGACTGGCTACTAAATGAAAGTAACACAAGTAAGAAAGGCTATATAATATTCCTTGATCCATACTTCTTAGAACACCATTGCCTTCTTTCTGTGTTCAAAGCCCATTCCAGTTCATATGGAAAGCATGACCTATCTGGGCTGTCAACACACTTACTTACTCAGCCATGGACATAACACATTTGCCATATAGTCTCACTTTGAGTCTTGCTGAACTCCCACACACTAAAGGGTCATCAGAATTCTGTGATCGTGGGGCATCAGGAGACTTGTGTGTGAGTGGAGCAGCAAGGAATGGGTGACAGATACGCACATGTAATGGCTCCTACCCCCGTTCCATTGTCCCACCAGATTTCAATTATACAACACAAGTTCAAAGATAAGATTATTAAGAATTTTAAGATGGCCACAGAAGAGCATCAAACTAATGCTGGGGCACTTCACTGTTTGTAGGTGCTTTCCCTCTCTCTCCTAGTGGGGAACATGACATAGGGAAGATACTACCAAAAGATGTTGATAAGGATTTTATACCACATTTTTACAGGTGCTTTAAGTATTTGGCACCTATGCAAGCACAGTAATTCTAAAAATGAAAATGCCCAGTATAGTTTTCAGAAACAAAGTAAACTGAAGGGAGATCAAACACAATTACTCAAAGACTAAAATTATTCAGTAGTTAAGAGTCAGACTTTGACAAAACCATACTCCTACTCTGTTGATCAAGGCCACTGTTAAGTGTTATTTTTAATTGAAACTACTGCTCTGACTTAGAAAAAAGTAGTATGTGAACCCTAATGTTCACGGGAAAAACCAGTGTCATGTAGAATTTTTAGTATCAAGCCTTAGAGACATCTTGTCTGTGGTCTGTTGCTACCACCCACATTTATACTTATGTTCTACAATATTTTGAGCCTTAATAACATATGGTACTTAATAAAAGATGGTACTGCGTTAGCATTCACTCTGTCTCATTCTGTTTCAGTACATATTATGAAATTTGGTAACATGTTAAACTATAGACATGAGGCACTAAACATCTGATTTGCTAGATTAAAGATAAGCACACTATTGGTAGCAGGAGAGCAAGAATAACATGGGTTTGTTGCTCTCCTAGAAGAAAAGAAAGGACAGAACATTAAAAAGAAAAAGAAAAAAAAAAGAAAGAAAGGACAGAACATTAAAGCTAAGGAACTATGAATATTGTCTCCGTCTCCAACTTTGAAGTCAATAAGATTTGTCAGAGGCACAGAATGATAGGCTTTACTAACATCATAAATGGCACAGGTTTGGGAAGACTCTTAAATACTGTATCCCACACTTACTGGCTGAACAATGTTGGGCAAGTTATTGTCTAAAGGCATGGTTGTTCTAATTATATTGTACATTTTGTCTTACCTTTTTGCTTCTTTGTTTTCTGGCCCATGGCAGAAATATAGTAACCATCACAATGAAATGTTTTGGGACACAGAATACAAATGTGTTCTAGCCATGCTACTTTGGCATATGCCTCTCTGATGAAATTCAGGCTTCTGGCAACACTTGTCCTTGGAGAGTCTTGACACTGATTCAAAGATTGCCTAGATCAGAGCTGGGAGCCTTAGACTAACTGGACCATTTGTACGTGTTGCTTGTTCCTTCACTCACTCAGTCAACTAATGTTTATTCAGCATTGTATTTGTGCAAGGCACAGTGTTATGGGGATTACAAATATTATTCAGATAGGAACCTTCACTTTAAAGAGCATCTAGAGGTAGTGATAAGACATCTGTAGAAATAACTATCTCATAAGGTAGAAAGTGGAAATTACAGCAAAAAAAACCCCAAAAGAAAACATGCAAAGGAGTTTAGAAGGGAAGATGGGGTGCTTTATCTTATGTGAAAATTATATGATTATGTATTGGGAAGGCTAGTTGCAATACAATAAAATTCATGAGACAAATGAAATAGTAATTAAGTTAAAAATAAACACTAAAAAAATCACAAATTTCTTACATAATAAAGTTAACCAGTTAAAATACAACGGGAAAAGCCAATTCATAATGGCCAGGCAAAAAAATCTACATATTTAGTAATAAATGTAACAAGGAGAATTTGGACATTTTGAGTTAGAAGAAATGGAATTTCAGGTAGTGGAAAAAGTATATGTAAAGGCACAAGAACTGAGAAGCATCATAGAGGAGAAACAGTTTGTCCTTAAGAGCAGCACTTCTGACATTTTAATATGCATGCGATTACCTGTGGATCTTGTTAAAAAGCAGATCCTGATTCACCAGGGCTGGTATGGAGCCTGAGATCCTGTTTTTACAAGCTCATGTAATGTCAATGCTGCCAATTTATTGGGCATACTTTGAATAGCAGAGGTTTAGAGTACATGAAGCAGAACTGGAGAAAAGCTAGGTGGGAAATTTAAGTAGAATGAATGCAGGCTAAGAAATTTGGGTTTTATTATGTAGAATATAAAGATTTCTGAAAATGGAAATTATGTTTATCAGTGCTAAACTGTTGTAAAGTTAATAAAGAAGTAGTGTTTAGGATGGATATGTTTTTTCCTGAATTGAATGGTGTTTCTCAAAGAATGATAAACACCTATCCACCTAACCCAGCCAGAAGCTCCTGGTACATGAGTACCCAGAATAATATCCACTTTTCTTTAGGTTTGGGGTTAAGAGTGGGCTTAGGAGCTTGGCTGTGTTGAACTACTCTCCGGAATCACTTCCTTCTTTCCCTGGCCTCCAGGCCATTACATATTGTCGTTTGGTCATGACTGTTCCCTAAGTTGATTGATGCTATTACTTTTATTCCAGTATTTTCTTCTTTTCTTATTCACTTTGTTATATTTTGAAAAGAAATTCTGAGTTGCAACTTTATTTCTCTATCTTAAGTCAGATCAGGCCTCATCTTTTTATTTCTTTAAAGAAGTTCAACCCATAAAGACAAAATCAAATAAGTTTCCTTTTAACTAGTACAGAGATATGAGAAGTACACTAGAGAGATTTAATGGCAACAATGAAGGTCTGTAATGTAGGACTTTTAGGATCTTATTTTCATAAAGATACAACCACTACTTTAAAGAAGTGATTAGAATTCTGGCTCATATTTAGAGAGCGAAGCTATGAGTGTAACAGTTGATTATCTCTTGGGAAGAATTCTTAAACACACTGCCCAAAAGACAAGAAGTCCTAGATGAGCTTGAAGTACTGATAACCTGTGTAGGAGTAAAACCATATGCTCACTGCAAAATAACAGGTGTTACGAAAAACAGCTGACCTTTTTCATGCCTTAAGAAAGGCAATTTGTGTTAATAAAGAAATAATGGGACTTCAGGTAATGCCATTTGTAACAAAATTGTAAGCCCTGTGGAATCAGAGCCCTTGTAATATTTGCAAAGATTAAGTGTTTAGCATGTACAGAGTATGTGCTTCTGTGTCTTGAATATGGTAAGCCCTCGGCTGTTTGCTGTCATTATTATTATCATTTTACTGTCCCCTACACAGCACCTAGTCCTTTTCTGAGTACATAGAAACTGCTCAGTAAAATAGTTTTAAATTGAATTGAAATGACTGAACTAGTGATTCTTTTCATACAAAAAAAATAGCAAAAAAGATGGTAACAACAATGAACATCATACGAAGAAGAAAAACTATTGTATAAAAATAGAACCTGTTGTGGGTACAGGGGATATAGGGGAAATCTCTGTATTTTCTACTCAATTTTGCTGTGAATCTAAAACTTCTCTAAAAATTAAGTCTATAAAAAATAGGATATACAGCTTATGTTTTTAATCAGAGGACATTTTCTACCATAATTTGTGTGACTTTTTAAATGTGACTAATATATATGCTATGTAATATATATATATATATACTAATATGTATAATGATGAAAAATCAAATGAAAGATAAAAATTACTAATTCTAACTGTGTGCATATATGTGTGTGTGTGTGTCTATGTGTTACATTTTCATTTTGTCTTACCACAGTGTTTTCAAATATGTAGTTTTCTTTCTTTTTTTTAATTGGAGTATAATTGCTTTACAATGTTGTGTTAGTTTCAAATATGTAGTTTTAATTTGGAGTTATAATTATTTTTGAAAAAGCAAATGCAGAAATACAATGATACAGTAGAAAAGATTATAGGAAAGAAAGGGTCTTAACTCCCCTTTAATTGAATTACCCCCTGTTTAGTCTATTATTCTATTCAGTTTAGAGAACAAACAGAACAAAAGTACTGTAACTCTGAGAAAGTGAATGTTTACTAATTAAGGACTTTCCATTTTCATCTCTAGTTATCTACAGAGGGCAGCAAAGAGCTTCAATTCAAGGACTAGCATGTTAGATTAGGAGCAGGTTTTACGAGGTGCTTTCTGATTCAGCATCATCAGAAGCACTGTGAAACATGTCAAAATCAAGATTCAGTTTGCTAAACTTACATGATTGTTTGCCGTACATGGAAGAGAGCAAAGGAACACACGGGTCAGATTCAGCTACCTGACTGCAGTCAAGGAAAGGTAGCAAATTAATACGTTCAGTGTGTCAATCATGTCATTAACACTGCTCCAAAGCTTGATACTAACAATTAAAAAGGTATTTTACTAAAATATTACAAAATAAGTTGTAGTCAGATTCTCACAAGTACAGATTATGGTATTTTATAAAATTATAAACTTATAACCATTAATGAGTAATGGTTCAAAGTAAATTCTGTAATATTTTAAGGTAAGTTTGGTTTTGAGTGTTTTTCTGTTAATGTATCTACACTTCTAATTTTATACATTTTTATTGATCAATCTTATGACATAATAAAATTCAGAATATATCCAAGATGCCACTAGCCCTCCTGTATCCAGAATAGTACTAATTCATTGTCCCCCATTGTGTTCTGATTCTGAGATACGGTTTACCTTGTGGGAGGTTTATGAAGATATACTCTTGAGGTCAACACTTGTGGAATGGAGTGGAAGGAAGAAAGACTAGGCAGAGGAAAAGGTCAAACTGCAGTACAGGCCCAACCCATAGGTCTAGGCTCTGGACCTAGAATGGTCCTTCAGAGTCCTCCTAAATCAGGCTGAGAGAGTGAGGTCTTTATACTTTCACCTGGGTCAGTTAGTGTATGTGGGCCACTCGCAGGAAAGGGCATGAGCCTGGGCAAAGCAGCAAATCCTTCCTTAAAGGGATATTTGTGTAGGGCATCCCAGTATCTACCACAGTTAGGGATGACCTTTACATTTACTTAGAATGCTTTGTTATCTTTCATTGTATTAACTCATTAATTCATGTTTAAAGGAGGCTATTAGATTAGCAGGTCTGGCTTAGCTCTTTAAGTTCTGGTTCTCAATTGGTAAAACAGGTAATAAATTAGAATACTGAAATGAATACTCCACTCAAGGTTTATATTAAGAAGGAAAAGAACACACACTGAAAGACAAAAGAGAAAGTGACTATAAAGGAATGCATAATTGTACTTAAAAGAACAGTTTACAATACTTTCAGGCCTTCCTCATTTAGGGAAATCTGTAGGGACCCAGGACTAAAGCAACATGGAAGGAGTCATCAGAGAGATTAACTGAATTGACTTTGGTAATTATAAAATAAATATACTCATTAAAGCTATATGGACAGAGAAACATACAGAGGAAAATGAAAATTACCCTCAATTTCCCAGCCCAGAGAAAACCCCTAATGGTGTTATAATTTTTCTCCTAATCATTATTTCCTCCAGACAAATATAAAGTTTTGATTCAGATTTTCTTACATATAAAATACATTTTTTTCTACTCCGTTAAAATGTATTGAAATGAAAACATGCATCTACTACAGGTTGCTTCATTTATTTGGCATATGGAGCATATAATTATCACCATTACAAATAATGATAAGATAAATAGCTAAACCGTGGTTCATGTTTCAAACTGTTTTGTTGGGACAAACTACACAAAATGGAATTATTTGGTCAAAGAAAAATAACATTTTAAAGTACTTGATATATTGCCAAATTGAAGTCCAAAATAGTGTGCATCAATTTAAACTGCCTACGTCTTTTTCAACACTCCTTGAACAATTTGATAAGGAAGAGAATATTTCACTGTTGTCTAAGTTTTTATTTCTTTGATTAGTAAGGAAAGCGAACATTTTTAGTCGGCTATATGTCTCTTTTCTATGAATTACCTACTTGTTACAGAACCTGTGCTTTTCTTATTGATTTCTAAGTCTTCTTTGTACCTTAAGGATATTTTCCTTTTTTTTTTTTGCTGTTGCAATTATTTTTCCCAGTTTGTCATGTTCCCTTCACTTTTGATTGCTTTCTGGCATACACATTTTTTGTGTGTCTGTGATCAAACAGATGCAGTCAATCGCTTTTCTCTGTGATTTCTTTCCTAGCTTTGCTCTTCTAAAGTTCTTTCTCAGAGATCATATATACGTCCACCTCCTTTTATTGTAGTGACTTTTAAAAACTTTTTAATCCATCTATATTTTGTTCTGTTATTTTTTCAGAAACTAAGGATATAAATAGATCTTTTTCAAAGAATTAATTACCCCAAATCACTTACTGGGGAGGCACTCAAACATTTTTTTAATCACAACCCACATTAAAAATTACATTTTACATTACAATCTAGAACACACATGACACACATATGCACTCACACACATACCTATAACAGAAACAAAAGTTTCAAAAGTAATTTTCATCCTTAATATTTGAGATGAATTCTGAGATATCCTATTCTGTCCCATCCCATCCCATCCCATCCCATCCCATCCCATCCCATCCCATCCCATCCCATTCCATCCCATCCCATCCCATTTAATTCCATTCTATTTCAATTTAAAAAAAGCAGACTGTGGTCCACAAAATTGATTTAAAATGTTTATTAGTAGTTTTGAACCACTGTCTGGAAAACATGATTTACTGAATCCTTGCTTTGCAATCTGTGCTTTATTTTATATTGAGTTCTTATATTTTAGTATATGTTAAAGAAGTGTAAACTCTTCTCCATTACTGTTGATTTGTGTATAATATTATCATGTTTTAATGATTTTAGCTTTATAATATACTCTAATGTTTTGTAGGGCACGTTCCTTCCTCTTCACTTTAAATTTTCAGATTTATCTCAACTAGTCTTGCCTATTTTTTCTTCAGATTAACTTAATCACTCTGTCACAAGTTAAAATTTTGGCAGTTGTGCCCTGTGGACTCCTCACACCTCAGTGCTGCTCTTAGAGCGTTAGGCCTCGTCCAGGTGCAGCTTCCTGGGAATCTACAGCCAAGTACAGTTTCTGTTTCTAAACCACCTAGCAACTTTTCAAGACCAAACCTTTGACTCTTTGCAGTAGCATGGGCCCCTAAATCAGTAAGATTGTTGTCGTTATAAAAAGGGAAAAGTTGGAGAAAGAGACATGCACATATAGAAAATGTCATGTGAAGGTTGAAGTTATATTGCTACAACCAAGGAGCTATCAGAGGCCTGAGAGGTCTAGAATAGATCCTTCTCCAATGCCTTCAGAGGGAGCATGGCCCTACTAACACCTTGATTTCAGATTTCTGACCTCTAGAGCTGTGAGACAATAAATCTCTGTTGTTCTAAGTGACCCAGTTTCTGTTACTTTGTTATGGTAGCCCTAGCAAACTAATACCCTCTTCATCTGTACCCAATAATTTGACTGATTTTAGTCTTTAAAAACAAACATAAAACCTATGATGGTTTATGCTGGATATTGTGAAGGAGTGCCCCATAAAATGAATTTTAGGTAATTGTTTTGTAATTGCAATACAATATAAATGTTAAGCTACTAAGAACACTGGCTAATGGAATGAGTATACTCTATATTATTCTCATTTTAAGTAATACTCATTTTCTTCCATGGAGTTTTATTTTAATTAAGGATCAAATTGTTCAGAACATTCCTACAAACACCTTATTCCAGTCAATCTGCTGATGGATCTGTATATTCTAAGCAGTGCAATTTTTAAAATCTCGATGGTGTTTTTTTACACTCATGATTATTCTTCTCAGACAAGGATTATTGAATTAAGTGAGCTATGAAATAGTTAGCAGTAATTGTATGCATTTATAACAATGAATATTAAACTCTCCGTTTTATCCAGAAGTTTAGGAAACAGTATAATATAGATAATCCAATATTTGGAGAACTTAATGTTTTACATATTAGAATACATTTAATTGTAATATCTCTAAAAAAATCTACCTTAATCTAGTTTTGATTGTAGAATATGTATTGGGAACTTATAGTGCCTTAAAGTCACCATTGAAAAAGTAATTCTTCTTTTTTTTTTTTTTTTTTTTTTTTTTTGCGGTACGCGGGCCTCTCTCACTGTTGTGGCCTCTCCCATTGCGGAGCACAGGCTCCAGATGCGCAGGCTCAGTGGCCATGGCTCACGGGCCTAGCCGCTCCACGGCATGTGGGATCTTCCCAGACTGGGGCACGAACCCGTATTCTCTGCGTTGGCAGGCAGACTCTCAACCACTGCGCCACCAGGGAAGCCCCAAAAGTAATTATTCTTGAATAATTTTGGAGGTGGGTGGGGTGACCTGTCTACTTAAGCTTTGTAGTTATCTAAATTCTTTGTAAAATATAGTCTTATCTTAGCTGTTACTCCCCAAATTAAGGGAAATTGAATGAATTTCGAGTAAGCACTAATTGAAATGAACATGTTTAATTTAGTGAAAACGGGGACCATTGATGGATATTTATGGAGTGGCTTCTGGGCACTGAAAGTGGGAATTTAAAAATTAAAAAGGAAAAAAAGAGGAATAACCACCCTTCCTGCAAAGTTTTTACTGAATTTAAGAGCTACAGGCCTTCAATATGTTCTGTTGTTAATTTGGCTGTTAGTTTGGGTACGAGTTTTAATCTTCTTTTAAAACTTAACTATAAGTCCAGTAAACTGTATGACTCTTTGATAAACTTTTTGAGTAAAAAAATATGAAGTATCCCCTTTAGGATAGAGACTTCAGCAAGTCATTTAGACACATTTTTTTTTTTTTTTTTTTTCTTTTCGGTACGTGGGCCTCTCACTGTTGTGGCCTCTCCCGTTGCGGACCACAGGCTCTGGACGCTCAAGCTCAGCGGCCATGGCTCACGGGCCCAGCCGCCCCGCGGCATGTGGGATCCTCCCAGACTGGGGCACGAACTCGTGTCCCCTGCATAGGCAGGCGGACTCTCAACCACTGCGCCACCAGGGAAGCCCTAGACACATTATTGAAAGCCAACTGAGCCAGCACACGTGCTGAATGTGTGTCAGTGATCAGGACAGAGAGGGTTCCTGCTCTATTAGTGAGACCATGTTGATACAGAAGTTAAGTGCTGCTCAGAAGTCTTCATGTCAGTAAAGCAATTCTTAAAAATCTATGTATTTGAATATTTAGAACTTTAATGTTCTAAAGTATTAATCCTATGGTTAGTAATTTTTGGAGACCAGTTGCCTCTTTACCTGAATACTGAAATAAAGTTTAAAAGAGTCAAAATAAGAACCCTTTATTCGAATTCCCCATATTAAAATGCATTTTCCAAATTTCCCTTTCTCAAGAAATTAATGGGTACCAATCATAATTATGTAAAATTGGTCTAACTTGGGCTTCCCTGGTGGCACAGTGGTTGAGAGTCCACCTGCCGATGCAGGGGACACGGGTTCGTGCCCCAGCCCGGGAAGATCCCACATGCCGTGGAGCGGCTGGGCCCGTGAGCCATGGCCGCTGGGCCTGCGCGTCCAGAGCCTGTGCTTCGCAACAGGAGAGGACACGGCGGTGAGAGGCCCGCATACCGCAAAAAAAAAAAAAAAAAAAAAATTGGTCTCACTTATAGAAAGAACCCTGAGGAATACGAGCATTTAAGGAGGGACAAAAAAGCAAAAGAGCTTGGAAAAGGGACCAGAATGGGAGGAGAAAGCTAAAGGAAGATGAAGATCTTGTGATATCGCTGATGCCAAGGGTAGAAAACTTTTCAACAAGAAGGGAGGGAACATTCTGCAATCCCAGTGGAATATTGATTGAGGCAAGGACTCAACAATGGATGCTAACACCACTAGGTGAAAGATTATTTACACATTCCAAAATACTACCCACCTAGTTGCTACTAATTGCAGAGGGGGGAACATATATATATGTTCCCCATATATAGTATCTATAAATAAATAAATAAATAAATATATATATATATATATATATATATATTTAGAAAGAAAAACCTGGCATATGCCACCATTACCAAATGATCAAACTTAACGTTACTAATAGTGGGGCCCTTTGACATTAGAAACCTCTTTGTGGGATGTAATACGAAGTAATCAGTAACATCTATGAAGAAATCTTCTCCAAAAAAATGTTTAAACTGTATCTCACTAAGCCTATAGCCTAAACCTCCAGGTTATAGCAAACACAGGGGATTTAAGAATAATGTATGAAAATACAGTGATACTATCAGCTAAATCTAGAATGTGACCTACACTCTTCAAAAGGTTAATGTCATCATGGAAAAAAATGGAATGACTCTTCAAGATGTAAAGAGTTAAAAGAACATAACCAAACACAGTGCATGATACCTGTTCTTACAATGAGTAAAACAGCTAAAAGACATTTTAGGGTCAATAAACGGATATGAATATGTACTGGGTGGCAGATTATATTAGCAAATTATTGTCAATTTACTTAGTTGTGATATTGGCTCTTGGTGTTGCAGAAAAATGGCATTATTTTTAGAAGGTGCAAGCTGAAGTATTTGAAGGTGTCTGCATGTCATGATACCCACAGCTTACCTGCACGATTGTTAAGCAAAATATACACCCAACCCATGCACAGCAAATGGCAAATGGCAAAATGTTAAGGACTGTTGAAGAATCTAGGTGGTGGTCATAATCATTGTACACTTTAAACCTCTCACTGTGTTTTGAAATGTTTCTGAAAAATAGTGTGTGGGGGGGAGGGGGAGTGTCAAGTGCTGCTGAAAGATTCAGCAAGATAAGGATGGATTTAGTAGGAGGGAGGTTTCTTTTGTGAGAGCGGTTTTAGACATTTTACAATGGATTGAGAAGTAAACTAGAAGTGAAAAAAAGCAAATATTAAGTGTAGACAGTACTTGGAAGAAGTTTAACAGTTATGGAGTAGAAAAAAAGAAGTCTGAAAGTTGAGAGAAACAGATTTGAAGGAGAGATTTTGCTGTTTTATTTGTATTTTTTGACTTGGAGTTTGTTTTTGTTGGTGGTTTTATGTTCTTGTTTAGCTTACTCTTGTTTTGTTTTCAGGGAGAAAGAGGTGACTGTTTCAGAGCTAATAGGGAAGAATCAGTAGAGAGGAAGAGATTGAACAGGACGGAGAAGGACTAGAAGGGGCTGTTTCAGGGGTTTTGGAATTAGATGGATGTGAATAAGGAACAATACAAAAGAAGGCAGAAACTGCTTTTCTCTGAAATTTGTGAAGCCTTAGCTTCAGGGCCCTCAATTGCATCAGCCTTCCCAAGATCCTTCAACTAATTTCTAATTTTCATTCTGTTTTTTTTTTGAAGAGGGCTCCCTAGATTATATAAACTTCAGACCCTACAAAACCTGGACTAACATCAATGAGAAAGTATTCACTAAGAACAAAAAGCTGTAAACCTCTTGTGTACATAAACTAGAGCTTCTCGAACTTCAGGAGGCTTGAGAATCACCAGGATAGTTTGTTAAAACACAGCCTCCTGAGTAGTATTATACTGTCACTTTACTGATGAAGAAACTAGCACTCAAAAATTACATGACTTGCCTAGCTCACAAGCTGTTGGTGGCCAAGTTGGTACTAGATCTCATATACCATGATTTCAGTGGTCTTTCCTCTGTTACAACACTTAACTCTACTTAGAGTATTATCCTCTGTTATTTGTATTATAAGAAAACTTCTACCTACCTTTATTAGGGCTATGAAAAAATTAGTCTTAATGACTCCTTAGAGTAAAATTCAAATTTTGAGAAATTTAAACTCAACACTCCAACCATATTTTTCTTTACTAAGGATAAGGGTCTTTTTCCCCCACCTTGTTTGTTTCTGTAACAGAAACACTGGCAGAATTTTAGATAACATAGTCCTTATCCTGAATGTATTAGCTTCTGTTGCTGCACAATAAGCTGCCGTAACCATAAAGGCTTAAAAAAACACAAATTTATTATCTCATGGTTTCCATGGGTCAGGAGTCGAGACACTGGTTAGCTGAGTTGTCAGCTCAGGGTCTCACCAGGCTGAAAGCAAGGTGTTGGCTGAGGCTTTGATCTCATCTGAAGCTTGGGATCTTCTTCCAAGTTCACTGATTGTTGATAGAATTTCAGTCCCTGTGGACTGAGAGGCATTTTCAACTGCAAGAGACTCCCTCTTGTTGCCCGGCAAGTGCCCTTCTCTACAATGTGGAGGTGTTCTTTTTCATGGCTAGAAGAGAATCTCTTCAGTTGGCCAAGGCAGAGTCATATAATGTAAATAACATGATTATGGGAGTGACTTTCCCCTTTGTCCAACAATGTAACCTAATCTAGGGAATGACTATCTCACCATATTCATAGTCCTGCCTGTGTTCAAGGCGAGGGGATTATACAGGCATGTACTCCAGGGGTGGGAATGTTGGGGACCAATCTTAGAATTCTGCCTACCCTGCACAACGATATCTAAAAAGTTACATCTAGGCATTTCACACTTGATAAGACTTCAATATTTTCTAATAACCATTTTTCAAAAAAGTCTTTGAGATTCAAGCCAACAAAGATTTTTCTCTAGATGCTTGTTTTAAACAATCAAACAAAAACGTAGGACAAGCAGTCCATTCTTGGTTAAACAATGAGTTTCCTATCTATCTTTGATGTGACTGTAATTGCCTCCTTTGATAATGCTGCTACTCATTTTTAAAGAATCCTTAATAGCTTTCCTTTTGGAGATTATTATCCTTTGAATATGCATATTTCTGTAAATATTCAGCACTGTCTTATAAAAAGGAAACTAGGATCCTGTCTGACAGTTGAGCACACATGAGTTTATAATTTTGTATTGTGTTACATTTTTTTAAAAGCTGTGAATATAGTAATAAAGATTAAAACACTATAGGGAGTATGTGTCTGTGGCAGTTGTAGGTGTTAATTATGTTGTCAGTTAGAAGAGTGAAAATTCAGCCTCCTGAACTTGGGTCTTGGCAGGTTGGCCAAGTATCTGATTTTTTTTTTCCTGTATTGTTATTAAAATGTATTTGTTTGTAGTCCTAAATATTTTTGCCCCTGTAGGTTTTTTTGGATTATTTTGAATATAGGAAAGCAGATAAAATCAGACTCACTCTGTTGTATCCCACAACGGCATGGTTTAGCAGACCCTAGAGGGTTTTTAAAAGCTGAGTAGTGGGAACTGGATGCTTCAAGAGTGTTTAGGGCTTTGATCGCAGTGGGTAAGCCTTCAAAAGTCAGAGGATCTCTATTAATACAGGGCACATGAAAAGCTGTGGTTTTGCCTTTGGGCACTTAAAGGTATTAATCTGTTTCAGTACTCACCAGTAAATATGTCCATCAGTTAAGCTTAAGTGAAGTGAGAATTAAAAAAAAAAAAAAAAAAGCTAAAGTAACCATTTACCTAATGCTTTTAAGATCTGTGAGATGTTTAGTGTGTAAGTATTTATTATGACTGACTATGATTAAAAAAAAGACTCCAGGGCTTCCCTGGTGGTGCAGTGGTTAAGAATCCGCCTGCCAATGCAGGGGACACGGGTTCGAGCCCTGGGCCAGGAAGATCCCACATGCTGTGTGCGCCACAACTACTGAGCCTACGCTGTAGAGCCCACGAGCCACAAATGCTGTAGAGCCTGCGAGTCACAACTACTGAGCCCGCATGCCACAACTACTGAAGCCCACGTACCTAGAGCCCATGCTCCGCAGTAAGAGGAGACACCACAATGAGAAGCCCACGCACTGCAACGAAACCCCTGCTCACCGCAACTAGAGAAAGCCCTCGCACAGCAACAAAGACCCAATGTAGCCAAAAATAAATAAATTAATTAATTTAAATAAATAAATAAGACTCTGAGTTCCTAAACCTTCTGATTTTTAGGAACAGAAGAGCTTTTTCATGTGGAAATTTAGTAGTTATTGCCTTCAAAGTAGGGAAATGTAATACCAAACTTTCATAGGTGATCATAGTTTTATTTTGAAAGATTTCAGGCAGAAGCAACATTCCATTTCTTATTCTAAACAGATTATACCAAGTGTTAACATTCAAGGCACCTCAATCTGCATATTGTAGCCAAAATGATCTTTTCAAAAAGTCTATTTGATACTTCTTTACCCATCTGTCCTTCGGGACTTTTTAATGCTTTTTAGAAGGATGGAGATGCAATCTTCAACAAGGCCCACAAAGCCTTGTGACTTGGCCCTACATCTACTGTAGCCTAGAGGTTATCACGTGTCATTGTCCTTCTTACTGTGGACTTAAGTAACATTGGCATTGCCTTTCTTCTAGTACCTTGAAAGAGGCATGTACCATGCCACACGACCTTTGCACTTGCTGTTCCACTTGTCTGCAGTATAGTTACACTTCTGTGGCCCTACCCTCCTTTTTCTTAGATCTGGTCTTTGTCATTTCTTGGGGGAAGTGTCCATCTCTGACTGCTCCCTCCCCACCAGTCTAGGTAAATTTCTTTGTTACCTGGGTTTATGGAACCATGGCATTCCATCCTTTCCAAGTCCTTCCCTCAATTTGTAATTATACATTTATCAGTGAGATTGTTTAATTAATATCTGTCATGGTCCCCTGCCCCACTAGTGTAAACTCTAAGAAGTCAGAGACCTTGTCTTATATACTTATCATTTGATCTCCAGGGTCTAGCACAGTGCTAAGTATATAAAACATACTAAATAAATACGTGTTGAATGAATACATGAATGACTGAAAAAATGAATGGTTATGTAAGAATTTATGAATCTGATTATTCATCACCCCAGAACATCGGCCATCTCAATTAAAAGCTACACCTGCAAATAGGCTGCATGTAATCAAAGCATAGAGCAAAGTCAGCAACCACTCTACCCATTAACAGCGAGTCTGTTCCGTGCTTGTTAACCAGCTGGCATCATCACTATTATTTTGATGTGCCTTGTGAAAATTTTAATAAATCCAAAATTACAAAGACAGATGGTGACCTGAACACATTATGGAATGTCAACACAGTTTCCATCCTTTCCATGGGTGGACCAAACATATAAAAAGAGTATAGCCTGAAGGGAATTGCACAAGCCAGAAACAAAATAGATTTGGACTAATAGAATAGTTTTCTTACCAGGAGTTAGCTTTCAGAAGGCATTTAAAGGAATAAAAAAGCAGCAAACCATTCAGGGCAGGCAGTTAGTATATAAGAAAAAAGGAGAAATGGTGGAAGAAACCAAAAGACAAAAGGTAATATTGGCCAGGAGTGAGTGAAGAGACTAAATATTCAACAAGATTTGAGGTAGCCAGAGAACAGTTTATAGCCTATCTCCAGAGGCCCTTCCTACTTGAACTAATGTTTCTGCCAACTTTAAACGCTTCCATGTATATAATGGCCTGGCATTTAACTCTCTTTCTCTGAAAGCATAAGAAAATGGAATGAAATGCAGCCATTAAAATACGTTTTTTCTTAAACAGTCATGAATGGTGATAGTGTGACTTGGTCTGGCATTTGTTAGTAATTCTAGGAGGTGATATCTTTCCAATTTATTTGTAATTATAATGGCATTAACAGAAAGACATTCTTCATAGACAGTCAAAACAAAATCAAATGTAATCAAATTTATAATAAAGTGACATTTTTCAACAGTCAAGAAAAGAAAGCTTGACATGCAAATGTCATCCAGCAAAGTTGATATTTTAGGTTTTCTTCGCTCTTTTGTCAAATGCTAAAATCAAGCATTTTTTGGATCACTGAGATTCAATGACTATTTCATTGAAGACTTTTAAAATTGCCTTTAGAAAGGTACAAATAGAAATTTTATCTGATTAGGATAAACTGAACTAACTTTAACCAGGTAAAAGATATCCAAAGAAGCATTATCTACAACCCCTAACAGTCGTGAATGGACATCTATAAGTATATTGCTTTCTTAAGTAAGAAAAATAAAAATGAAAGGTTCCAAAAAAGTAATAAACAGAAATTAAGATGAAAAATGGAAAGCATATTTAAAAGTGATTGATAAATTTATTGGCAAAAGATGGCATATAATAATTCTTTTATATTTCTTTCTTTAATTGAGGTTTTCTGTTTCTTAATTATATTCCGTTTTGGTATAGAAAACGCCAGGACTTTCATTTTATTCACTAGATTGCCAGTGAAGGGTAGCCTTGGAAGTAATGAGGCTTTATTCATTAATCTGATGCTTTGCATAAACTCATTTGGATCTATCTCTGCTTTCTCTTCTTCAGCCTGTTCTCCATTGAAATCAAATGCCAATCTGCTCCTATAATTCTTTTGCTTAAAACCCTGCCATTGTGCCTTCGATTGTGTTTAGGACAAGCCCATCTCAGGCCTCACTCTTGGCCCTCACCTCTGCTCACCTCAGTCGCCTCCTACTGTTCCAGGCACACATGCCTTCTCTTGATCACGAGAGCCAGCTTCCTCCCTCTCTCTCAGGGCAGTTTACATATGCCCTGCCTCCAGCTGGATGCATTTTCCCTCTTCTTCATCTAGTTAATTCTCAGGCTTACATCTCATTTCTGAGCTCACAGCAGTTCCTCTGACTATATCCTGCTCACCCTGCTATGTGATTTCATGATTCCAGGAGGGATTTCTTCAAAGCATTTATCACAATTTTTTAAATTCATTTATAAAACTGTCCCATCATTGTCTGCACCCCACTAGATAAACTGTGTGCTCCATGAAGGCAGGTTCTAGGTCTGATCTTCACCAGTGCATCTTAGAGCCTGGTAAGCACTCAATGAACAGGTGCTAAGTAGATGACTAAATGAAGTTCCTTGAAGGTATGAAACAATAAATGGCTTGTAAAGCTGATTACATTTAGGAGAGCTAAGATTTTTAATCATATCCAAATTATTGAAAGCATTCTTAAATTAAAGAATTTGGGTTGTTGCTATTGCTGGTGATATGAAATGGCACATATGAAGCAGCATTAAATTTTTAAAAAATAACCTTTTGAGTCAAGCATTCTTCAGAAAGCAAAACATTATTAGGTATTCAGAGATAAAAATATGTCCCGTAGAGAAGAAATGCAACCCCCTTGATGTAAGTTGGAAATGAATATATGGACTCTTAATTGATAATATCATAAGAGGGAATTATATACCATGCTTAAATGAGTTATACATGTTATATTTATTAAAATTTCACATTCACATCAAAAAGACAAAGAGTACAACAAAATGTGTTTGTACAGAATAGGCATAGATTGGCAAGTCTAGACTTAGCAAAGTACCTCAAAATCACTGGAATTTTGCATTAAAAAATACATGTATGAGATGTCATGGCGATTCCAATTAAGAAGGATTGGGGGGCTTCCCTGGTGGCGCAGTGGTTGACAGTCCGCCTGCCGATGCAGGGGACACGGGTTCGTGCCCCGGTCTGGGAAGATCCCCTATGCCGCGGAGCGGCTGGGCCCGTGAGCCATGGCCACTGAGCCTGCGCGTCCAGAGCCTGTGCTCCGCAACGGGAGAGGCCACAACAGTGAGAGGCCCGCATACCGCAAAAAAAAAAAAAAGAAGGATTGGGGTGGGGGTGAAGGGCTTGTATGTCTTTATATTCAAGAATTACTCCAAGTTGGAAAAGCATTTCTGCATTGTCATCAATATCCTCATAATAGCTACAATCTATTTCATGTTTATTATGTAGTAAGCATGTACAAGGTAATACACGAATAAATACATTTTATTTAATCCTGGCATCAAGTACATGAATAATTGAAAAAGAAATATGTTTGCCAGCCAATGAGAAACCTTACTAGAAGGACTATGTTTTTATTTTTTAATAGCTCATGTGACACATATAGCTGCGATATTTTACTTAATAGTTAATTTATATTTGATTCCTCATATTATTCCTTAAATTATAATGGAATGAAATGGATTTGAATTTAGGTGGGTTTGTTCAGTGTGAATCAGGACAAAGCTGGGCACAGTATGTTTGGGAAAGGCTGGAATTTTCTAAAACCAGAGTAGAGATATGCTTCTTAGTGTTGTAAGCTGAACCATCCTCTGAGCTAAAATTGTCAGGAAAATGTATCTGGATCAGAGAGTATACCAGTGTAGAAGAATCTAATTTTCATTTAATTCTGTTTTGGAAGAGACCACACAATTAGTAACTACGGATGTCAACTCCAAAATCAGGATTTACTAGCCAACAGTTTATAGTCCAAATTATCAATCACTTATTTGTTGTTCCACCTGTATTCTTATATATAATCATTATACTATTTTACACTGAAGGTATGAATTTACATATGTACATACAGAGCGAGAATATGCATATATACATGCTGTAATATATTTTATATTGAAAGAATGTAATTATGCCCATCATAATGACGGCTAACACTTATAGAGTCTTTGCTAAGTGCCACGCACTGGTCTAAGCACTTTATATCTATTTTCTCATTTAATCCTGATAACAATGCTATGAAGCCTTATTACTCTATGATTACCCCCATTTTACCAGTGAAGCAATTAGAGTTGGATAGATGAAGTTGTATACCCAAGGTCACTTATCTAGGAATCAGTGAAGCCAGGACTGGGATCCAGGTCTTACTGAAACCAAAGCCAGTGTTGCTCTTCATCACCAAGGTAAACACCCTTAGCCCCAGGCCAGCTGTTCAAGTTATTTCAGGTCATACCACCACCTCCTTCCCACTGTCTCCCTCTCAGTATTTTACCTCTTACCACTAACTCAAGATACTCCACACACCTGCCGTTCTGTTTCTCAAATACGGTGAGTTTTCCTTTGCTTTTACTGTTCCTTTGCCTGCACTGCTCCATCCCCTGATATTCACTTGGCTTCTTGCTCAGAGCTCACTTCCTCAGGAAGTCCTTCCCTGATAACTGATTTAAATAAATGCTTTCCTGTCCCAACTCTCCTCACCTTCTGTCACATTACCCTATTTTCTTCAGGGTACTCATTGTTTCTTCAGATTATCCTATGTATTTGTTTCTGAGTTTATTGTTTGTCTCTCCTAGTAGAATCTAAGCTGTAGCAGGGAAAGATCCTTATCTTTTTATTCTCTATTGTAAATCACTTTGTGAATGACTAAATGATAGTAGATTTGTCTGGATTTAGACCAAGTATGTGCTAAATGCTAAAGATAAAAAGATGAATAAAATAGGAATTATTATATCAAGAAGTTTATATTATAGCATTTGAAGAAGATTTCTTAAATCTCAAATCATTGTTTTGTCTCAGAGAATAATTTAAGGTTGAAATTGGTACATACCTTAATTCTACACTCGATTTATCTTGCAATCAGAGACAGAGTTGAAAGTTCTCTCTTCAGTATGCTCTAATGTCTCCTCATGCATGTAGAACAGGGATGATTTGGGTGATCAATATGAGGAATGGATTCTGCCTGTAAATCCCAAACCTATCTGCTCTACATAAACATCTGGAGAACTTTATAAACCTAACAGGTTCTGGGATCTCCTAGAGATCCTGATTCAGTAAATCAGGGGTGGGGCCTGGAAACCTGTACATTTTTGAAGCACCTCCCCAGTCCCCCGGGGTCTCTGATAACTCCCCAACCCCCCGCCATGTTTAAGACCCACCAGACAGTGTTGCCTCGCTTAGGGAAAAACTTCTGTGTTTTGTGCTGGCAGTGAATTTTAGGAAAATAGCATATACTTGCATACCTTGAAACTAAAAAGCAAGAGTCCTTTTTTTTAAAACCAAACTAAATCTTAAAACTGAAGTTTGAAAAAAAAAAAAAACAAAAAAAAAAAAACTGAAGTTTGTACTTTTAAAAACCATTTATTCAGACACTGATTTATCTTTTCATTTATAAATCCTTCCTACCAAAAAAGCACAAGGTACTTTACAAACATTAACTGCAGGAGAAACATGAATCTTGACAAAAACATTGTCAACTAGATAAAATGTTTTTAGTAAATAGAAAAATATAATTCTGCCTTTCAAATTGAATTTCAAATGATATTTCCTACCTTAGTGACATATGAATGTGTTTGTTCCTTTGTTGGTTATGAGTATTTTATATGAACTTAGATATTCTTGTACCACAGGCAGTTGAGCCCTCTCTTTTCCATATATGTCCTTTCTTCTTTATCTTTAGATGAGAAACCACACATTATTTCCATTATTTAAGTAGAGGGAAGGGAGTTGAAGTTCTGCTTTACCGTATTTCCCCAAGAGATCTTACTTTACCCTTTTTTGATTGTATCCAACTATCCTGAGGTGGCTTTGAATTTCACAGTTCTGCCAGGTTTTTATTCATGTTTTGTCATGATCTCCTGTTTTGGACTTCAGATACCTGAAGTCTTGGTAAAGGATCTAACAAAGAAATTTGTTCCTTTCTGCCTCTAGGGTTCCTTTCACTTCTGAAAGTTTTTCTGTACAAATCCATAGAGAAGCCACACCTAAACCTGAATCTCCATAAGCACCTTATTCTCTTCTTATTTTTGTTTGTATTTTTCTCTCTATCAGATTTACCTACCCTATGTTACATCTCCTGAAGTCCAAGATTCAGTGTAGGCTTCCTTTCAGGATAACGTCAGAAAAGAACGTTATCTAAGGATTTGTGGTTAAAAGTTGTTTAACTTCCTGGGAGTATTTCTTTTGTACACCTGCAGCTACACAATACTTGATATCTAGGACTTAATTTTTATGATAGGAATTCAGGTACTCAGTTTTCCCTCTCTGCTATTAGGGTCTCAGAATATTTAATATGAATTGGATAAAATAAAGCATAGGCATATTCATAATAAAATTTAGCAGAAAATAAATCACTAATGTATTGCAAGTGCCTAATTTAGTTACATACATCTCTATGGTTAAACATGCCACATGTTAGATTGTTTTACATTTGATATAATTAGGAATTAGGTCTTGAGAGGCACATTATTTTAAAATACCACAACAATAAAAAAAAAATCAATGAGCTGAAAGGGAACAAGAAAAAAGTTACATGGAATCCCCAAAATGCATAGTATCAAATAATAGTAGTATTTTTTGAATGATCAGTTCCTGAAAATATGTAAGGAAATGTACAGCCATCTTTGCAGCAGAACATTTATAACTTGTAATTCCAGTATGAGAAACAGCACTGAGGAGGCTAACATGTTTTTTCACCTTTAAAAAAAATCTGCCTGATCATTTCAAAGGAAAAAAAAAAAGGCTGTGAATCTAGTTTAGTGAATAAAATTCAGTACATGTAAAACTCATTTTTAATTGGAGCTTTTTCAAGGCCCTTAACTAGTGCACTTATTTTAAAATGCTTTATTAGTCAGCTTTTAAAAGAAGAATCCACCATTTAATACAAAATCTGAACTTTGCCATACAACAATTTAGTCAAGTTTAGTTACTGTTGATTCTGTAATTTTTTTCATACAGAAGACTATATAGTCCCACAAATTTATTTCAAGGTTGGCATCTTGAAATACTTGAATTGATGAAAAAGAATGAAAAGTTGAATTATGTCTTCTTGATATGAAATATTATGTAAACATTCATGGCAGTGATATTATTAAACATTTATTCCATAATCAACAGTCTGTAAGAATATAAAAATGAAGAAAAATACTAGTTTCAGAACATGTTATTTATGTGCTTAAATATGTTGATAAAGTTCTCTTTTATACAGAGACAAATGAGTCACTCAACAAGTATAAATCTCTGCCAAGTATTTCTTAATTTCAGGTTTATTTTAGGGAAAAAAACAATTAGGAAAAAAAATTTAAATTATCGCCACCAGAAGAGAATCTGCAATAGATTTGTGGGGGAAAAAGTTGTATTTATTGATGTTATCACCATCTTCATTAAGAAATCTGAAAGATACAAAATGCCAACATTGGAATTATGAGAGATTTTAATTTTATGTTTGTTTTCCTAATCTTAAAGTTTTTAAGCTATAAACTTACTTCTTAAATTAAAAATATAAAATTCATGTATATGTATGGTAACAGAAAAGAAGCCTGTTGGTGATCTGCCCTCCTACCTGCCCCCATCTTAGTCTATTCCTGCTGCCCTTCTTGGTTTATTTCTCTGCACTTCTCCATCTCCCGCTACAGTTGCCTTTTAGACCATCTTTCTTCCACACACGTATCTGACTGGCTAACTCCAGCCCACCCATCACCACCCCACTTAAACCTCACCTCCTGATCTTCTCATATCAGTTAACTAACTAATCCTCCCCAGTAATGTGAACACATGTAGCTAGCTCTCTTACGGCTTAATGATGATAATGAAACAGGAACATTCCCCAAATTTTCTATTAAAGTGTTTCTTAAATTTCAGACATTATAATACCATATTTTCCTTTTGAGGCCATCTTAGATATTAATTATTTTTCTTTAAATAACTGTTTTTTCAAATATCTTGAAAATACTTATTTTTAAAAGAGACATAATATCTCTATTATAAATTGAAATATATATAATTGAAACAAAACAATTTTCTGAAATTCCTGCTAGATACTCCTACCTAAAGCTCTGAGCTTGAGGCCTACTGGGTCTTGGCTGAAAAGGTGCTTGCCAGTGATTGCAAATTAGCACTAAACTGAAACTTTCTCCTTGATGTAATAAAGAGAATTGGAAAGGACTAACTCATTCTATGGTTCATTGTCCTTTAATGCTGCACCTGTGCGGCACCTAACACTGTGACTGCTTCTTCCAGTGAAAGCAGCCCATATTTATATTAATCCCACCCCCATTGCCCATGTACTTTTACATAGAAACATGGAAGGGAGTCACCCAGGAAACATGGCTTATCAGGGTGCTGAGTCAAGTTCTTGGTATCCCCTTTTTCAGTTGATGAGTTCATTAATGACCTGAGCTCCACCAAAGAAGGTGGCTGTGAAGGTTATATATCTAGAGTTACGTGATTAAAGGAGCCATTTAGCCAGGTAAAGAACACTTAGCAGTAACATGTGGTAATCATATTCAGGTATTTGAAAACCTGCCACGTGAAATAACAAGAAGGGCTTATTTGATTGATGATAGAAACCAGAGCTACCGTCAGTGTTGGGAAGATGCCCAGAGGCAAATTATTGTTTAATACATAAATACTTACTAAACCCTAGAGCCGTTTTAAAATACCATTGAAGCACTAATGCCCCAGAAAATAGACAGTGGATGGTGAGGGATGCAAACCTTCCTTCCCCACTATGCCAAACACAGAGGGAGCAAATAATTTTACATATATGAGGGCAATCCCTGAATAGTGTATGGGGAATAGTGTATGGCCAGAGATAGCCAGGGCTTTGTAGCCAATTCGGGAGTCTTTGGGTCCCAGTTTGTTGAACAGCATTCTCTTCACTCACCTGCTCCTTTCTTGGGGTGGTAGAGAGGCTGAAAGAGACCTTAGGTACATCCCTATGGTCAACTTGAGTTATCTCCAAATGGAGATGGAAAACAAAACAAAGGAGATCAGAGAGCAATAAAGAAGCATTTAGTATCTTGCAAGTCTAGCAAACTTGGAATGAACCCAGAAAGAAGATGAAAGTTTGCCATAAATAACATGGTAAAATGGAAGAGGCAGAAGCATACAGAATGATTAAATACTAATAGAGAAATAATCACATAGTTTTACCCCTGAGGGGAAATATTTAGAGCTTTATTCAGTGGAGGGTCTGGGTGGGGAGTTTGTGTAGATTGTTCAACCAACATCACTCCAGACACAAATGTAACCATAGGAATTGACAATCCTCTTGGCTTTTTTAATGAGTGGGAACCAAAGCATCCTAACAAGGTGCCACCATGGCAGGAAGTGGGAACCTTCCAATGGGCAGATACTCTGCACTTTCCCTGCCATCTCTGCTCCTCACTCCAATCCAGCTGAGCAATAAATGGCTCAACTGCTTTTTTTTTATTTTCTTATGGGGCCATCCCGAGTAGCTATTCTGAAGATTCCTTTCTGAGGAAAATGTACGGCAATTGGGCTTTGATGGGCCAGTGGCAGGTCTCTTTCCCCACAGGGAGAGCTGCTTTCCCAGAAATCTGAGCAGGCTAACCCTCACCTGTGCACCAGAATGTCCCTATCCTGACTCTTAGTGGGTCCACATGGCAGTGGACCCGGAACCCTTCATCAGTGGGCAGTAGAGAGGGAGCCAGCTGTGCTGCAGCTCCTTCCACACTTTCTCTCTGCCTGCCTCTTCTGCTCCATTCTCTGGGTCAAGAGGACATGCTCATCTGATTAGTGAGAATCTGGGGTCAGGGGTAAAGAGAGGCAGAGAGAGGAGAGATGAAGCAAGCAGGGGAAAGGGAAGGGAGAGAACACAAGAGGAGAGACCAGAGCTACGAAGCATCTTTGCTTCTTTAAGGATGAGAGGAGTCCAGGGAGCAGCATCTTGGTTTTGCAGTCAGAGTGATAAAATGTTTATCTGAGCCCTGTGGTGGACATCAGATTTCATTGATAGTTTTGTCAAGAGATGGGCATCGTGGCTCTGACATTCTGGGTTGCCTGTATAGGTGATCTTTGGGGTTGAGGCCAGGCGGCCTTGGTTCCCTAATGAGCAGATCTGAACTGCTTTCCCTCCTGCCCAGCTGTGCTTCCTGCTTTCAAAAGCTAGAGGAAGCACCACTGGTGCCCAAGGGGAAGATGGCTTTTAGGAAAAGAAAAAGTAAAGCCAGCTTAGGCTGAGTATTTGGAGATAAGAGCCTTTTACTTCATAAGGATTACTTCATAAATTATTTTTCCTATTCTTGACTCTTTTCGGTTACTAAATTCTGGAAAAATTCTAGGTTAAAATTAAGAGTAACATTTATCGAGCATCTTTATTTTGGGTCACACATTTGATGTTAACTTACTGAATCCTCATCACAACTCTATGCAATAAGCACTATTACTCCAGTTTTACAGATGTGGATACTGGGGCACAGGTAGCCTAAATGAGCTGTCCAACGCAGGTAGTAAGAGATATACCTGAGGTATATGAGCTAAGGTAATCCAATTCCAGACCCTGCATTACTAACACTCTGTTGTCTCTCGAGTTATCTAGAGGAGATTTCTGCCTTGGATAAGAGTTTGAACCAGCTAAATAAAGCACAGAGTCTATTAGACATGACCACATATTCTACTATATCAGGTCAAAGAGTTCCTCTGGAATAAAAAAAAAAAAAAATCCCAGTTAGAAGGAAAAAGATATTGCCCATTAAGTCGCATCAGTCAAAGATTGGACCTTAAAGGAGGTGAGGGGCACAGGATAAGAAGCAGGGAGCTAAAAACGTCCAGATCATAAGACGCCGTTTCCAATATAAGAAAGTCATAATAATTCAGCACCTCTGGCAACAGCAAGAGACTAACAAGCCTCAGGAAACAGGAAGCGACTGACAGGAACATAAGTGGTAGGAAGTACGGGAGGGAAGGTATTGGTTGCCCCAGGAATTCAAGCTTGACCTTCTTTCAAGTTTGTCTAAGGCTGATTCTGCTCTTGTTCTTCCAAATAACAACTGAGTCCAATTTTTTGTGTCTTGATTTAAAGCTTAAACAGTGAGCCTTTTTCAAATATATTAAGCAAACACAAAAGAAGAGCATTTTGGATTGCAGAATGTGAACAAAGGTGTAGTGTAGCTTTTGGTTTCTTCAGAAAGAAAAAAAGCACCTCTCCTATCACTCTCTTCAGTGACTACTCACAAAATTACAGGTAATCAAAAATGAGAGGATAGTAACAGAGTTTATTAGTCCTTAAAAGCCCATCCTTCTCTCATGCCCCAAATCCGAATTGCTGAGTGAGAGAGAAATGCCCTCTGTGCTGCAGGGCAATGCGTGAGCATTGTTTGGAATGCATGACATTCTATTAGTGCCCTATGACCAAATTCCTTAATCATGAATTGAATTTTCCTACTTCACTAGCATCAGCGTGTCTAGAGAAAATGAATGTGTCAGACATAATGTATTTATGATTCCCTAAAAATAAATGCAGAAATTAAAATCCCTGGAGATTTCATTTCTGGAGTGTCAGAGATTCAGAAGCCAGATACTCTGGAAGCTCTTGGAAATAGACAAAGTGAACACCAACACTAGTCCTCTGAAGATTGATAGTGCAACCAGCATGTGTTTTATTGGCATTTTTATTTTCAACCTGGATTTTCACAGCAGGACTAGATTACATCTTCCTGCGTGCTCTCCCAAACCCAATGACTCTTTTTGTAGATGTTTGCTTAGAATACATTTTGTTTAGTTGTTGGTGGTTTCTTTTTCAACAGCTCAAAGGAGATATTATAATATTCCCCTGTTGAGATCAAATCAACAGACTATTATTTTAGGAACTCCCATACTCTGTAGAATATCATGCATTTCCTAGTATCCCCTGGGAACCCAGAGTAATGAATGGGCTGTGAAATATATGGGAATTTTGTTTTCGTTTTTGTTTTTTCAACGTGTCTGTTTGAAAGAAAGGAGAAATAGAAGACAGGAGCATATTTTTTTATGTATATTTCTAAACAGAAAAATAAAGTATGAAGAAAAATATGCTTCTTGGACCAAACTATGTTAAGAATCATCATATCTATTTTCTAGTAAGAGGTCGATCCTTTCTTGTACCCAAACGATGTTAAATAACCACTTTCTGATTCTAAAGCCCAGGTCAACTCCTCCATTTTTGTGAAGAAAAAACACATCAACCCCTAGAATAACATTTCCAAACCCAGCAAAGTCATACATTTCATCTCCATAGAAACCAAAAATGAAATAACTTTAATATGAGTGCAGAGCCACAATTAGAGCAACAGAACTTTCTCTGACTGAGATAAATTGTCATAGTGAGTATTCAGAAACAAACAGGAAGGATAAATGGAGAGGGAGGGGGTAGGGTGTGTTAAAATGAAATATTCTATAGACATTTTAAAAGGCAATATGTCAATGTGTTGACTTCCATATTTGTAACACTAACTGTTTGACCTTCGGGGTTGCTTGAATTTTTAATCATAATTTTCTTCATTTATAAAATGGGAATAACAACACTGCTACCTGCTTCTTAGGTAATTAGCTATGTACTATGTGATAGGCATAAGGTACCTTTTATAAATTAACTCAATTCTCACTATTATACTTATTTTGTAGATAATAGCTAACAGTTATATGGTGCTTTTTATATACCTGGCATTTTTCTAAGAACTTTGCATACATTTACGAAGACATTTTCCTCCAAACAACCATGAGGTAGGTGCAACCATTGCCCTACTTTACAAATGATGAAACTGAAGCAAAAAGCAAATGGGACAACGCATGTTTGGTAAACTGCCAAGTATTGTATACAAGTAGGTACACATTTGTATCATCCCCAGGGATTACTTAGCCACTTTCTGTGTAATTACATAATTCCTTTCTTCCTACTCCAATCTGTAAGGTAGATTGTAACTAAAATGGTATTTATTACATGATCTAATAGTCTATAAGAGATATAGTTTATCTTTTAATATTACACTCTATGCATGATAGTAATATTGAAATTTGAGGGCATACTTAAGTATCAGATAGAGCTCTTACAAGTTACCAGAATTAATTCTAATCTGTGCTGAAAAGTAGAAGCTCATGTTTGTTCTATACCTAACAAAATACTTAATAGCAGTGGTTCACTGGTTTCTGTTTTGGGCCATTGGCCCTGAAGTGTTGTAGGATTTCAAGTTCAATATTAATCTACTACACTTCCCTTGTCATACTGTGGTCACAATTCTTACACTGTGTTCATTATTATTTGAACAAATGCAGCATGGTCATCTAAAGTTGGACATAATAGGTACACATTCAATATTTTGGAAATGTATGAGCAATTTAATCAGTATAATTCTTAAGGATATGTTTTTATCTTAGCAAATGTTGCAACACAAGGTATTTGCGTACTTTCATACCTTCACATCACTTAATACTGGAAAACAGAATTGTCTAGTTATCCCCAGCTGTAGTCCTAGAGCCTGATACGAGGCACATGTAACTCTTTACTTTGCAGGATATGCTATTACCTGTCTGTTTTATGCATCTAACTTACTACTATGCACTAGTCAGAACCAAAATTACTAGCAGCACTGTAAAATTTTTTTCTTGCTTTTATGTAGAGTGAAAACTATATGTACTGATAACACCCAATTTACCACGAACATTTTTCTAGATTAAAATAAACAAAGGAAATTTGAAAACAATTTGTTTCAGCGATCTTTTATTTTCACTCCTTGTTCAGTTATCAGAACAAAACTACAAAAGTCTTTTATTAAAGATATAAGACATGGTGTTGCCTGAAATGTCGTGTGAAGCATGACATATAGTATTCTCAGAATGATGGCACGTGTCACTTGTCTAAGAGCGAGAAGGGTGGGTACCCTGGCTGACATGTTGCCTGTTTATTGCATGGAAAACTTTCCAGCTGCTGTGCTGGTGGACCAGTGACCATGACTGATGATAATCAAGACACTAGAAAGGTGGGAACCATTAAAAGGATGCTGGATGGGAGGTAAAACTGAGGAGTTAGAGATGACACGGTTAAGGGTATAGCTTCGGGGCAGGTAACATAAGAAGTTCTCCAGGTCTTTGGACTTGCTGTAATTTCTGTTCTAGTAAAGTGCCTATGCAGCTTTTGAGACTAAACTTACATGTCAACATCATTATTATTATATTATCATTATTACAACACATACATACACGTACACTCACACACATGCACACTCACAAGAAATATTCTCCCTGTTTCAAGTCTTCAACACACCCATCTTTGGATCCTCTTCCTAGAATGGTATCCCATGATCAACACATGCAGCTTCAAGGATGTAGGTTCTATTTATAAGCACTCTTTCTATTAAAAAACCTGTGGAGATAAAAATCTGTCTCTCAGTCATTTTTAACAGAAATTTATATTTAATGTGAACAAAGCCCATATGTTACTGGAGAAAAGAAAGGTTTTGATAATGAATACTTCAATTATGCGCTATTACAACAGACGCCAGTGTATAAGCATGAGGCAATCAAACAATCCACATAACAGAACACATAAATGAAGGGAGGAATAAAAGGGAAAAATGTTGTGAAATTTACCACTTAAACTTTCATTTCCAGTGGAACTTCAGTAGTGTCTATATTGGCTGGAACTAAAACCAGGATATATAGGACCCCAGTGATGTATATCCTCATTTTGGGAGTCATGATTGTGAGAAAGTATTTTGTACCTATTGTGCCCAACCTTTGTGTGTATGGAAAATAGCCAGGAGAGGTAGAGCACTGACCCTGCCACCAAGATAATGTAGGTGAAATAAGAAAGATTAACATCAGACTATAGTTTGATGGAGTTTCATTGTTTATTTTTGCTTTTCTTTCCCTTGCCTAAGGAGACATATCCAAAAAATATTAGTAAGATGAATGTCAAAGAGCATACTGCCTGTTTGCTTTTAGAATTTTTATGGTTTTTGGTCTTACATGTACGCCTTTAGTCCATTTTGAATTTGTTTTTGTGTGTTTTTTTGGTATGGTGTGTGAAAATAGTCCAGTTTGGTTCTTTTTCATATTGCTGTCCAGTTTTCCCAGCACCATTTATTGAAAAGACTTTTTCCTGATTGTATATTCTTGCCTCCTTTGTCAAAGATTAATTCCACATGTAAGTGTGGATTCATGTCTGAGCTCTGTATTCTGTTCCACTGATCTATGTGTCTGTTTTTGTGCCAGTACCAAATGATTTTGATTACTGTAGCTCTGTAGTATAGTTTGAAATCAGAGAACATGATACCTCTAGCTTTGTTCTTCTTTCTCAAGACTTTTTTTGGCTATTTTGGGACTTCTGTGTTTCCATACAAATTTTAGAATTATTCTAGTATTTTAGATTTCTAGTTCTGTGAAAAATGTCATTAGCATTTTGATAGGAATTGCATTGAATCTGTACATTGCCTTGGGAACTATGGTCATATTAATAACATTAATTCTTCCAAACCATGAGCACAGTATAGCTTTCCGTCTATTTGTGTTGTCTTCAATTACTTTCATCAGTGTTTTATAATTTTTGAAGTACATATCTTTTACCTCCTTACTTAGATTTATTCATTTTTTGATGTGACTGCAAATGGGATTGTTTTCTTAATTTCTCTTTCTGATCGCTTGTTGTTACTGTATGTAAATGCAACAGATTTCTGTATATTAATTTTGTTTCTTGCAACTTTATGTAACTCATCACTGAGTTTTAGTCGTTTTTTGGTGGTTTCATTAAGATTTTCTATGTTTAGTATCATGTCATCTGCAAATAGTGACAAGTTTACTTCTTCCTTTCCAATTAAGATTTATTTTATTTCTTTTTCTTGTCTGATTGCAGTGGCTAGGAGTTTCCATCTTTATATCTTTAGTTGTAGAAGATCCCCTCTGCTAGTCTTCAGGTCTTTCTCGTCACTAGCTGCTCTGTAAATAGTTATAATTTTGGTGTGCCCATGGAAGGAAGTGAGCTCAGGGTGTTCCTACTGCACCATCTCGGCCACTCTCCCTGCTTTTTTTTTTTTAAAGCATTGCATACACCACGTGTACATAAACAGGGCACAATAATAATTCACATGGTCTTAGAGGAGAGAAACAATGTTTTAGAGTCCTAGTAATAGAGCAGAGAGAAATTAATATCCTTTTGAGGAGCTTATGGATTTTAAAGATTGTTTTTCCCTATTTGGAGAACTGAAAAATAGATGTACTGAGATTAAATGACTCTCAAAAGTCA
Source organism: Phocoena sinus (assembly GCF_008692025.1). Taxonomy (NCBI): domain Eukaryota; kingdom Metazoa; phylum Chordata; class Mammalia; order Artiodactyla; family Phocoenidae; genus Phocoena; species Phocoena sinus. The sequence continues at coordinate 84,856,295 of NC_045771.1, forward strand.
TCTAGTGAGTCAAAGACAAAACTAGAAATCAACCCCTAATGTTTAGAACTCTACATTCAGCATAAAATATACTGGACCACACCATTTCTCCACAATGGGAAATAAGAATTGCTTTAAGCCAGACAATGTGATTGGCTTTCATTGTCAGAAGTCATAACCTTGGACAAATCAAATGATCTGTCAAAGGCCTGGCTTTTAAAAATAGCCTCTAAGGCTATAGGTGATGCCAAAAGTATTCAAGGAGAGTTAAAACTAATCGGTTGTCTGCCTTTAGAAAGTTGATTGTTTCTAAGCATCAGAGTATCAGAGGGGCATCAAAGCAAGCCATGCCCTGCTTAAGGTTCATATACAAATTCAAAGCTTACTCTCGTCTTCACTTCATTTCCATTGGCTTTCTGAAAGTATTGTAGTAAGAACCATGCTCACTATGACTGCAGGCTCCATGTAATAATTGAGATTAGACATTTGGTTACACTTTAGGTGTCTTTAATTTGTTTGTTTAAACTGTTATTACTGTGGAAATAGCCATTACATTCAGGTAATAATGTGACTGTTGCTTATTGATCTAGAATTATAATAAAGTACTAATGGTGTATCTTCATCTGCTCACCAGATTTCTTCCTTGCTTTCTGACAGCCTTCCTTAGCTATAGATAACACTCCTAAGGACAAAACATACTCCTCCTACCTGTTTCACTGTACCAGGAATGTAACAAGGATGGAGTAAGTGGCAGAGCAGAATCATTTAAACAGTGTTTGAGTCCCAGCTCCCTTGTTTGTCATTGCACATTTTGTATCTAAGTTTAACCTTGTTGAATCCTGATTTTCGAATCTGTAAATCAGAGAAAATGATATCACCTTTGTAGAGTTACTGGGAGAATTCTAAGAGAAAATATATACAAGATCTTTTCATAGTACACGGTACTTAACAAGTGGTAAATAAATTTTAGTAATTGAAATCCCAGCTATCAGAATAACTGTTTTAGGTAAACAGAAACAGTAGAAACTTGGGTTAGGAATGGGTATTAGTTTGCTAGGGCTGCCATAACAAAATTCCAAAGACTGGGTGGCTTATGCAACCGAAATTTATTTTCTCACCGTTCTGGAGGCTAGAAGTCCAAGATCAAGATGTTGGCAGGGTTGCTTTCTCCTTGGCTTGCAGAAAGCAGTCTTTTCACTGTCTGCACATGGCCTTTTCTCTGTGTGCACACATCCATGGTATTTCTTCCTCTTCTTATAAGGACACTAGACATAATGGACTATGGCTCTGTCATTATGAACCCATTTAACCTTAATTACCTCTTTAAATGCCCTATCTCCAAATACAGTTACATTGAGTGTTAGAGCTTTGATATATAGAATTTGGGAGGACACAATTCAATCCAATACAGGATGTCACTGTTAAAGTTTCGACGTTTGAAAGTGGAAGAGAGGACTTTGAGAAAAGAGTTCACTGGTTTCCTATAGCACTCTTGCATCACCTGATGCCATGGTGATGATGAGCTTTTAGATACTTTTTCTAAATATGAGACTTTTCAAAATGATATTTTAAGAAAATTAGGTAACTCTTTGTGATCCATTCTTACTGCCTTGCTACCCCCATTATCATCCCCAAAATATTTATGCTGTGTGTTTTAGTTTTCCATTAGCAAGTCCTGGCTAATTCAACCCTCTTTTTATTACACAATAGGGCACTGCATCTATTCTCTGAGAACCAGCCAATGTCAAATCCTACTGAAAATGTCTATTATTTTATGCTGTTAGCAACATTTTTCTTTATACTTGGCATCTAATTATACTTAGCTTCAGATATCCTAATACGTTTTACTTATTTGCTTGGTTTAAATTTTAATATTGATGATTGCAAAGCGCTTTGAAAACAATAGAAACATAGAACTCATTGGTTATTCTCAATTTTGTTGCCATAATTGGATTTTACAAAAATTGGAAGGTATAGAAAGTTTGTTTTTCCCTTCTTAAGTATGTGCAGTATCTAGAAGGTGAATGAGAAATTGCTCATATACAATTGCCAACTGAGTTGATGGACTGTAAGGTTTTCAGCTGAGACAAATTTTGCCAACTTCTTTACAGACATCTAAGTTAAAATGAGAAGCACCAGCAAGCACAATCCACACTGTCTTTAAGTTCCTCGATGGAGTTAAAGCCTGTAGCAAATTTAGGAAGAAAAAGTATTCTGTAAATGTAGAAAACTGACTCATTATTACTTGAAAGGGTTTATTGAGAAATATGTGGACAAAATCTCAGAGGCTTGTAAGAGGGTTTTTAAATTTTTTTATCGTTTTATTTTGACTATTATATCAACTATTAAATGAGATTTGCACTGTAATTACAGGTTGCCTTCTGTATTTTCATTCATGATAAAGTAGGTGCTTGTAGGACCTCTAAAAAAATCAGTGTTTCACTTTTAATATGTTTGCTTAGTGTATCTGGTTTGCCAGTTAGTTTAGGATTTCCAAATGTAAAAATAACAGAAATAATCACTTGTCTTCCTCATATCAACTAATTTATCAGTTGTGAAAACACTTTTTTTTTTTGCAATGAGAATTTGCAGTTGAAAGACATCTTAATAGGTTAAAATTTAATTTTTTAATTTAATCAGTTGAGATTTTAACATTATGAATATCCTATATAGTACAGAAGAACCATGTACTGCTCTGTCTTAGGCTAATAAGAAAAACGATGAACACATAAAAATATATGAATTATACAGTTGGTACAGTGGAAGACCTCTTGAAATTATGAGAGTCTATAAGCATTACATGCTTCTTCATCTTTATATTTGGTATTATATTTGGGGATGCAATGAATTTCGGTGGAGTATTAGTTAAAATAAATGTAAACAAATTGATACTGATAGTGAGAATGTTTTATAGAACATATCAATATAGAATATAAAAGTACATCTTTCTGTTATAAAAGCCAGTGCAAGTGATCAAACTTCAGCAACATGTTGCCATTTATCACATCAAATTGATATTCTTGCACATTGTTAGGTTTTGGAGTTCTATTTGTATTTAACTTGTATCTTTTTGCGGTTCGTAGTCATAAAAGCTGTGTAAAAGTTAGAAGGAAAAGGAATTAATAACTGGTTTTACAATTTCATATATTTACGTAGCATTGTAATAAATATAACTTAAATTAGCACTAGATATTTGCAAACATTTTCTTATTTGAAAGGGTCTGGCTATTACTCAAATTTGAAAAACTCTGGCATAGACATTTTAATAGAAATGAACAGAAGTTTAGCTAGATTTTCAGCAAAGTTAAATATTCAATTTAAATTCAGAAGAGTTTAAAAATTCAGTAATTCGTCCACATATGTCATCAGAGAATGCAAATTGAAACAATGGATACAACTATGTGTCCATTAGATTGTCCATAATCCAGAACACTGACATCAGATACGGGTGAGAATGTGGAGCAACAGAAAGTCTCGTGTGTTGCTGGTCGGAATGCAAAACAGTACATATTCTTGTCATGTGATCCAGCAATTGTACTCCTTGGTATTTACCCAAAGGAGTTGGAAACGTGTCCACACGAAAACTTGCACACAGATGTTTACAGCAGCTTTATTCATAAAGGCCAAAATTTGGAGGCAACCAAGTAGGTGAATGGATAAAGAAACAGTGATATATTCAGACAGTGGAATATTATCCACCACTAACAAAAAATCAGCTATCAAGACATGGAAAAATATGGAGGAAACTTAAATGCATATTGCTAAGTGAAAGAAGCTACATACTGTATGATTCCACCTATATGGCAATCTGGAGAAGGCCAAACTATGGAGACCATAAAAAGATCAGTGGTTTCCTGGGGTTGTGTGGAGACAGATGGATAGGCAGAGCATAGAGGATTTTTAGGGTAGTAAAAATACTCTGTATGATATTATGATGATGGATGTATGTCATTATACATTTGTCCAGACTCATAGCATGTGCAGCACTAAGAGTGAACCCTAAGGTAAACTGTGAACTTTGGGTGATTATGATGTATCATTGTAGGTTCATCCTTGGTAAAAATGTACTATTCTGATGTAATAGTGGAGGCAGTACATGTGTGTGGGCAGGGTATATATGGGAAATCTCTGTGCCTTCCTCTCAAATTTGTTGTAAACCTACAACTCTTCTAAAAAAATCTTGAAAATTAAATAATTCTAAAACAAGGGACCTAACTACAATGCTATTGTTATTGTAGCAATTTTTTCATTAATCTAGGTTTCATAAATTTTATGGAGGAAAAGTAATAAGATGGGGTGGAAATAATACAGGATTTAGAGTTGGAAAATCCAGGTTCAAATCCAGGCTCTGACATTTCTCAGCTTAACTGAGTCTCAATATCCTCATTTGTAAAATGCATATGACAACAGTTAAACTTCTCATGGAAAATATTTTCAAGGAATATCAAGTGAAATAATAAATGCCAAATTACTCAATAAAAGGTGAAAGATTTATACGATCTGAAGAGAAACCAGAGTATCAAAGTACTCAATAAAGAATGAAGCATTCTCCAAATACATATCCTCTGAATCCATCTGTCAAAGGTGAAGTTTTGTGCAGATTTATTCACATCCTCCTATCCACTTCTTTTTGGAACAGTAGCAAGTGTTTACAGAGTATAGACGAAACTCACTCATGTTAATTCACTCTTGAAATTAGCCTTTAGTCTCATAACCCTCACAGACCACATGAATCACTCAGTCTGGAACAGAGGAATTGCGGGGAAGAGGAATACCAACAACAGTGATGTGGGAACCAGAAGGTGTTGGGCTTGGTGCTTTTTGGAAATCCTCCAACCTTAACTTCCTCCCAAACTATCTCCTCCTTCCTAAACTGGCTAAGTTCCTCCTCCCACATCACCTTTCCTAGATCTTTAATTAGTCACTTATCACCTTGCATGGTAACTAGCCTAGTACCTACTCCATGATCCATATCACTATTCCTTCTATAAATATATCGGGAATGAGTGAATGAATGAATGAACAAATGAACCATTTCTGGGGCTTCCCTGGTGGCGCAGTGGTTGAGAGTCCGCCTGCCAATGCAGGGGCCACGGGTTCGTGCCCCGGTCTGGGAGGATCCCACATGCCACGGAGCGGCTGAGCCCGTGAGCCATGGCCGCTGAGCCTGCGCGTCCGGAGCCTGTGCTCCGCAGCAGGAGAGGCCACAACAGTGAGAGGCCCGCGTACTGCAAAAAAAAAAAAAAAAGGAACCATTTCAGGACTAGTGCTATGGAATCCAAATGATACCCAGATCACCTTTTAGCTTGGATAGATTAAGTAATTCTGCGACCCTCTCTTTCCTTTACATTTTGGTGTTATTTGAAAATATCATAGCACTTGGCACAGTCTCTGGCATATTGTGAATAAACGTTGTAGGTAAAAATGAGTCAATAATAAGGATAGCTAGCAACTTTTAAAAACTTTATATTCATTAACTCATTTAATCCTCACCACAACCCAGTGAAGTGGGTACTGTTATTGATCTCATTTTACAAAAGAGGAAGCTGATATGCAGAGAGGTGAAGTAGCTTGATGAAAATGATGTAGCACATTAGCAATGAGACCAGGAGGTCTGAATCTAAAGCCTGCACTCCACTGAATTGCCTTTCAGATTATTACTGTAAACCTACATGCCTGGGCCACTGCTAACCCCTCAAGTGCACATGTGCAAATTAGAAAAAGGCTTTCTTTCTGAAGGACACTTGACTCTCAACATTGGAAAGTTATCAGAATAATATATATACAGATATGTCATGTCTGTGATATGAACGGGACCTCCTTAGCTTTGAAATCCCTGTGCAGTGCACAAATGACATAATCAGTTGCAGCAGCAGTGTACCTCCAAAAGAGAGGGTTGAATGAATGATCCTTGTTCAGGTTTCTTATAAAATATTAGGAATACTTACCAGGAAAAAGCAAAAATAATTCATAACCCTCAAGAGCCAGTTGCAAATGTTTCCTTAACCTAAAAAAAATTCCACTGGTCATTAACTGTGATATTAATTCTAAAATGAATACAAATGTATAAATTGCATGATTATGGCAGACATTTGTCAGCTAATTTGGCAGTGAAACTAGCCCAGTGCAGCTTTATAAGAAATGCGCATCATTTCATTGCTGACACTTAGCAAGATTTTCATTTCACACCTTTATCTTGTTGCTCATCTTGTTGCTCTGAAGCTTTCTTAATCATTTTGACCAAGTTCACATTGCCACTGCTTTCTGAATTTTTCATTCAATGCTATATAATATGTTTGGTCTTTTACTAGTCTGTCATTTTGCTTCTTTTTAAGTTCTATGACCTACTCTGCTAAAGAAGTTGGACTGATTTTTTTTTTCTTTTAAGATGTTGGGGGTAGGAGTTTATTAATTAATTAATTTATTTTTGCTGTGTTGGGTCTTGGTTTCTGCGCGAGGGCTTTCTCTAGTTGTGGCAAGCGGGGGCCACTCTTCATCGCGGTGCGCGGGCCTCTCACTATCGCGGCCTCTCTTGTTGCGGAGCACAGGCTCCAGACGGGCAGGCTCAGTAGTTGTGGCTCACGGGCCTAGTTGCTCCGCGACATGTGGGATCCTCCCAGACCAGGGCTCATACCCGTGTCCCCTGCATTAGCAGGCAGAGTCTCAACCACTGCGCCAACAGGGAAGCCCAGTTGGACTGATTTTTGTCAAGCGTAGTATTTAAAGCATCCTTGTTGAAATGGCTGTCATTATAATGTAGTCTCACCACCATCTGTCACCACTAAGCAACCCTAAACTAGCTCATTCTAAGGGTCAGTTGTAAAAAATATTGTTGCACTAATAATAATGTAGGCCACTATGCTGTGTAAATAGAGATTAAGAAAAAACAGACAGATGTAATAGTCATGAAAGTTGTATCCTGAAAGTCCTAAAAGCATACTTTGTTAACCAGACTTGGAATACTATATATGACATTACGAATGAATGTGCTGACACAAGAGTATTAAGTTTAAATACAATTATAAGTAAAATTGAATAAATTCACCCTTATTGTGCATGACTTTTTTCTTAACAGCTCAAGTGTAATGAATGTGTTCTTGCAGTTACAAAGAAGAGGCAGAATAGTATAATACTGAAAACAAAGCATTATTTCAGTTTGTTCTTCATTAGGGAATTTCACTGAAACATGTTTGTGATTCCATTCCTATTAGATAGATGATACTTATTAGATGATAAAAGTTGATTGCTATAAAAGAAGAGCAGAGTCATAGTGACTGCAGCATCACATTTTAAATTTAGAATATTTTTTTCAAAAAAAGTGTGTCTTTTTAAAAGTCTAACATTTAAAGAGTTAAAGCAGTATATCTTGGCAAAAAAAAACCAAACTTGTTTGTAATGTCATTATCTGAGTAAAAATAGTGTAGAATATTTAGAGGTCAATATGTTAAGAAAGGTTACAGCACAAGACAATTATCAGTAAAAACTAAAATAACACAATATGTGCTGAAAACCATATAGTGTGTGAATCTTGAAATTTCTGGATGAAGGAAGGAGAGAGACTGGTTAGATTAAGATTTGAGGAGATTAGAAAATGAGTCCAAATGGTGTTTAGCCAGAAAAGAGAAATGAGAAAATAAGAAGAGTTTTAATAAAGAGGGTATAATTTAGTTAGAACTCCTTTAGGTGCCTATGAGTAAAACCCAACTCAAACCAGGCTATCGAAAATTTAAAAAGGAATTTTTAAGTCTCTGGCTTCAGGCATCTCCAGATCTAGCACTAACATTGTGTCATGAGATTCCATCGCTCTCATTCTGTTTCTCTTTTGGCTCTACCTGTCTCTGCTTTTCTTATCTTCTTGGCCTTATTCTTCCATGCTGTACATGGCAGAAAGCCTAGATACTCAGAGCTCCAGATTCTCATTAGCAAAAAGGGTAAGAGAACCTTTGCTGTAGTCCCAACACGATTACCCCAGCTATGTATGTGTGTGCTCATTTGTGACTTGGGTTGGGTTTGGGACACACCTTGATACACAGCCCCACAGGATTATATGAAGTGGGCAAGAGTTCTCAAAGAGATAAAGTGAACAAGACTGGGAAATCATTCCAAAGGGAAACCAAATGGTGTCTACCTACAAGGGTGGAGGGCTCTGTCATACCTGTTGCTTTGTCCCCATGACTTCCGACCATAGGCACCAGTGGCTATTTTTATATGTAAAATGTCTTAGCCAGTAGCCACTCAACTAGTGTTAGTTTATACTTTCTTTTTTTTAATTTTATTGTAGTGAATACTTAATGTTATATCTACCTTCTTAACAGATTTTTGTGTACAATATAGTATTTTTAACTATCAGTACAGTATTATATGGCAAATCTCTAGACCTTATTCATCTTGCATACCTGAGACTATGTACTGATTGATTAGCAACACCCCATTTCCCCCTGCCCTCAGCTCTGGCAATTTTCCTCTTCTTTTTTTTTTTTTTTTTTTGCCCAGTGAAAATAAGAGTCCTGTGGTAGGTGCAGACCAAAGTACTATATAACACTGTGGTTAATAGCATTAACTTCGGAGTCAGTGAGACATAAGTTCAAATCCTCTTCAACCTTATCTGCCTCCAGGACCTTGGATAAAATAATTTACTTCCCAAACCCCTAGTCTTCTCATCTGTAAAATAAGGATAATTTCTATCCTTGAGTAAAAGTATGTGAAGTACACCCCAGGCACATATCTGTTCAATAATTTGTAGGTATTTTTAAAATTGAAGTACAGTTGATTTACAATGTTATATTACTTTCAGGTGTGTGACATACTGATTTGATATTTTTATAGATTGCACTGCATCTAAAGTTATCATAAAATATTGCCTATATTCCCTGTATTGTACATTACATCCTTGTATCTTATTTATCTGATACCTAGTAGTTTGTACCTCTTAATCCTCTACCTCCATCATGCCACTCCTCCTTCCTCTCTCCCCACTGGTAATCACTAGTGTGTTCCCTGTATCTATGAATCTGTTTCTGTTTTTGTTTCATTTGTTTGCTTTATTTTTTAGATTCCACATATAAGTGAAAACATATAGTATTTTCCTTTGTCTGACTTATTTTGCTAAGAATAATACCCTCTAGGCCCATCCATACTGTTGCAAATGGCAAAATTTCATGTTTTTATGGCTGAGTGATATTCCATTTTTGGAATTTTGTGTGTGTGTGTGTGTGTGTGTGTGTGTGTGTGTCTATATATCTCACATCTTCCTTATCCATTCATCTGTTGGTGGACACTTGGGTTGCTTGTATATCTTGGCTATTGTAAATAACACAACTATGAACATTGGGGTACATATATCTTTTCAAGTTAGTGTTTTCATTTTCTTTGTATATGTATCCAGGAGTCAAATAGCTGGATCATATGGTAGGTCTAGTTTTAATTTTTTGAGGAAACTCATAATGTTTTCCATAGTGTCCATGCCACTTTACATTCGCACCAACAGTGTACTAGGGTTCTCTTTTCTCCACATCCTCACCAACATTTATTATTTGTTGTCTTTTTGTTGATAACCATTCTGGCAGGTGTGAGGTGATGTTTCATTGTTATTTTGATTCACATTTCTCTGATGATAAGTGATGTTGAGCATCTTTACATGCCTGTTGGCCATTTGTATGTCTTATTTGGAAAAATGTTTATTCAGGTCTTCTGCCCACTTTTTAATTGGGTTCTTTGGTTTTTTTGATATACAGTTGTGTGAGCTGTTCATGTATCTTGGATATTAACCCGTTATTAGACATATCATTTGCAAATATTTTCTCCCATTCTGTAGGTCATCTTTTCACTTTGTTGATGGTTTCCTTTGCTGTGCAAAAGCTTTAAGTTTAATTAGGTCCCTTTTGTTTATTTTGGCTTCTGTTTCCCTTGTCTAAAGAGACAGATGCAAAAAAAATATTGCTAAGATTTATATCAAAGAATGTACTGTCTATCTTTTCTTCTAGGAGTTTTATGGTTTCTAGTCTTACATTTAGGTTTTTCATCCATTATGAGTTTATTTTTGTATATGGTGTGAGAAAATGTTGTGGTTTCATTCTTTTACATGTAGCTGTCCATTTTTCTCAACACCACTTATTGAAGAGATCATCTTTCCCCCATTGTTTATTTTTGCCTCCTTTGTCACATATTTACTGACCATAAGTTTGTGGGCTTATTTCTGGGCTCTCTATTCTGTTCCTTTGATCTATGTATCTGTTTTGGTGTCAGTACCATGCTGTTTTGATTACTGTAGCTTTGTAATGTGGTCTGAAGTCAGGGAGCATAATACCTCCATGAACAAGAGCTTTGTTCTCTTAATAGTTCTCTGGCTATTTGGGGGGTCTTTCGTGTTTCCATAAATTTTAGGATTATCTGTTCTAGTTCTATGAAAAATGTTATGGATATTTTGATAGGGATTGCATTAAATCTGTAGATTGTTTTGGGTAGTATGAACATTTTAACAATATTAATTCTTCCAATCCATGAACACAGGATATTTTTCTATTTATTTGTATCATTTTCAGTTTCCTTTATCAATGTTTTATAGTTTTCAGGGTATGGGCCTTTTTCCTCCTTGGTTAAGTTTATTCCCAGGTATTTTATTCTTTCTTTTGAAGTTGTGAGCTGGATTGCTTTCTTATATTCTCTTTCTGATAGTTCATTATTAGTGTATAGAAAAGCAACAGAATTCTGTATATCGATCTTATATCCTGCAACTTTACTGAATTCATTTATTAGTTCTAAATAGTCCTTTGGTGGAGATTTTAGGGTTTTTAATGTATATTATCATGTTATCTGCAAATAGTGACAGTTTTACTTCTTCCCTTCTAATATGGATGCCTTTTTTCTTTTCTGATTGCTATAGCTAGGAATTTCAATACTTTGTTAAATAGAAGTGGTGAGAGTTTGCATCCTTGTCTTGTTCCTGATTTTAGAGGAAAAGCTTTCAGTTTGTCACCTTTGAGCATGGTGTTTGCCGTGGGTTTTAGAAATGAAAACATTAAAATGCAAACATATCTCATTGCAGAGAGACACTCTCATGCTAACATAATGCTAATAAGAAGTTCTGTAAGAGTAAACAGCACATCAACTGCATCTTCATTTCAAGAATTAGGAGAAAGAACAGCAGGGCAGCAGGAGGGTAAGGGGGATCACCAGGTAGAAAAAAAGAGTCAGGAGAAAGAGTCAGGTGAGTAGATACAAATAAGATATTCTAAAAAAGAAATGAAATAACAACTATTCAATAAACTTTTACCAAGTTATAGGCAGTGAAATAAGCACTTACGAGCTTAGTATAGGTTCAGTATAGAGGCCTTAGTAGATTCAAAATGACCCTGTAGAGCACAACAATGAGACCAACTTCAACAAGATGAAATACAATAAATATAAATGAAAGATCTACATTTATATCACAAATAAGTTACACACAGTGCTGTTTTCTTTCTTAAGCTACCACAGGAATACAAAGTGATACAACTGCTGAATACCAACTTTAGAAATAAAGTAGGAAAAGTAAAATGGCATTGTATTATCAGAATGTGGACTTCTCATTATGACACTGGGAAACAATTGAAGTTTCTGGAAAAAGTCAGTTACCCGTAACTGTTGTTTTCAAAATGTTGTTTTCTTTCAGTCGTATTAATCAATGTGAGGAGAAAGCAGGAGTAAAGGGGTCACTAATGAGGGCTTGGAGGTAGCAGTTATTGAAATGAAGAAGAAGGAAAATAATATTTTTCATGTAAGGAACTTATATGAGTACTAAAAGAGAGAACTGTCAATGATTATTCCAAGATTTTTAGCCGAAAAATGGCACTAGCAGGTATAAAAATGTTGGGAGAAGGGGGTAGTTTTGGGGGCAAGATGGGTTGATGTAAATGTATTTGTTTGGAGTCGTCCCAGTGGAATTTGCCATGGGATGGTAAACAGGGCAGAAACATAAATGTGGAAATGATTGGCTTTGAAATGCTACTTAGGAACAGAGAAGGTGATGGAAGTAATTCATTCCAAAGAAAATTTTAAAAAGAAAAAAGAAGAAGAGAAAGGAAGGAACTGAAAGCTGAATTCACCTCCTGCAAAGGGGTAGAAAAGAGTGCAGAAGGAAATAAAGGCTTGAGAGTCTAGAAAGAGATTAACTAGTGGCAAGAGCTCATAAGTTCACTGAATGGATTGTTCTGGGTTTTCTTTGGATTGCTCTTAAAGTCATAATTAATTTAGTTTTCTCCTGTTAGGAATCTATATTTCATTCTAATTTTGCTGATAACTTGTATAGGTCACATTCTGGAGGTCAATTAGATTACAAGCAAGTGTTTAATAAACTGTTCTCTAAGTTCTTTTACTTTCCTTCTAGTATGTGTTTCTTGTTTTACTAATTGACATTAAAAGGTAATGCTATAGGAGAAATGTGGGGGAAGTATCTGAATGTTTATCCTGATTAATGTGTTTCTGATGATCTGGGCAGAAACACTAAGTGTCAACTACGACTAACATATTTCAGTGAACTGACACTCTTCTGGCAACCCCAAGCTCATGTGTTTAGAAGCAATTCATTTGGAGAATGCTGGTAGTCTCCTTTACTTTGTAGTGTAAAATCCAGGGAAGTATATTTAAATGAGCAAGAGGAAGTTATGTTTTTTTATACTTTGGTGAGAAAAGTGGGGCATCAGCAGAGCTCCCTACAATTACATAATATAAATATTACTATACCATATGTAGAACGCTAGCATTTAAATGAAATTAGTAACAACCACCAAATGCGTCATTAAAGTAACAAAAACAAGTGCCTACTTATTACAGTGGTCTTTCTTCTCATATTGACCTTGTTAGACTGTTCAAACATCTGCTAAATTCACCAAGTTTCTTTAAATAGATTAGGACGTGGCTTATGAATTTTCTATTTCCAGAATTATAGCGGCTTATTTAAAATATTCCCCAATCAGACACCATATTTGTAGTACAAAGACAGTTTTGTGTATATCTGAAGGTTTTTTTTTTTTTCAGTTGACTTAGGAATGTTCCCATTGTGTGAATCAGTATTAGTAATAGAAAAAAGGACAAAGCTTCATCTTATAATAACCTCAGTATTTTCATCTTGCAGATCATTTCACTGAAAATGAGTTTGGAAATTGCCAGTAAACACTTTTTAATTGCCAGTAAACACTTTTTAACATGTATAACCTATGCAGTGAATACGTTACTGAAAGTTGCCAATTATAAATATCCCATATGTAACATAGCTTTAAATTGTTGTGCTGCATACATGACTTTTATACCAACAGATCATAATAAAAATTGGAAGTGAAGATAAAAGGCAATCAGACTACTTTGTGAGGGAAACAAGTTAAATATCCTATCCAGATGTTCCTAAAGTGTTATTTAATCCTTTTCATTCTCTTCTATGCACCTGTTAGCACAGATAACATGAGATCTACTGAAAACTAGTCGAGTAACTATATTTAGTAACAAACAAACCTGCTATCAGTTAATGTCTAATTTGAAATCATTTGAATTTAAACATATAAATCAGAAAAGATGACTCAGGGCAACACTTTAGCATTAATACTCTTTTTTTTTTTTTTTTTGCGGTACGCAGGCCACTCACCGCCGTGGCCTCTCCCTTTGCGGAGGGCAGGCTCCGGACGCGCAGGCCCAGCGGCCATGGCTCACGGGCCCAGCCGCTCCGCGGCATGTGGGATCTTCCCGGACCGGGGCACGAACCCGTGTCCCCTGCATCGCCAGGCAGACTCTCAACCACTGCACCACCAGGGAAGCCCATTAATACTCTTAATTAGAGAGTTTCTTTTGGTTTTCATGTATAGCAGCTGCAGATTTTATTTTTTGAAACCCTAGCCTTCTGAAGGAATCTTTTCTTCATACGACAAATTATTTAAAATAACATAGAGTAGATAGGTGAGCTAAATTCCCTTCTTTCCTGTTCTTTTGTTTTCTGTTACTTTAGTCCTGTATGAGGAAGGATAGCATTTAGGAGGGAGAGGGAAGGATGAGGGCTGGCAGTGGAATTCCTTCTCCTCCTGTTATTTCTAGGACATCTTGCTTAAATGGAGATAACATTTAGGCTTCCAACTAATATTTTGTTTAATAAAAGTGTTCTGTTATTTAATAAAAGGAGAGAAAAATAGATTGAAAACTTCAATTTTTGTACATTGGATAAAGATGTGCTCTCTTCAGATTTTTAGCCTGCCTTGATTTGTCTCAACAGATTTACACTCTCAGCCAAACTGATCCTGCAAACGGTATTCTTTCCCTCTTCCCAAGAACATGTTTGATGGCATGCTAACTTTTGTTTGTTATTTATGCTCTACATGTATGATGTTAAAAAGCACTTGAACTGTGTTATTACTTTGAAATGCTGTTGCTTTGAAACATCATGAAAAATAAAATCACATTCCCTACAAATAATGAATTCACAGTTGCACACAACTTGCTTATTAAAAGGAAGAAGTCACTAACTACTGATTAAATAGGCAAATTATTATGTGAAACAGACATGAAAAGTATTTTGCTGATTTTTCCCCAACTCAATTTATGCTAGTTAAATTTATATGCAGTGAACTATGTATTTATATGTTTTAATATGATAAAAGACTGAGTCTTTCAAAGCAGAAAAATCTGGTGATTGCTTTCAGATGATTGACATTCTAAATTATACTTTTAAAATGAAAATTTACTTTGTTAGTTCTATTTCAGAAATCCAAGGTATTTTCTTGGTGCTTTTCTAGGAAGTACTACATTTTACTTCATAGAGGCCATACCTCCCAACATCTTCTTCCTTATCTCACTAGCCCATCACTAGGTCATCTACCAGGTGACTGCTGAATTGGCCTCAGGACAGTGTTGCTTCTTGGTATATATCAGTTGAGAAAGAGATTCAGTACTGGTGAATATCAAAAGAAAATGATTTATTCTTCTTCAAATATTGTTTTACATTTTCAGTTGTTTCAGGATTTAGAACTGATAGATTCAATTAAGAAGTCTTTAGACAGAGGTTGAAATGATGTGTTCTCATGGGAGTGAGTGTAATATTTGGTCACTGATTTCCAGTTCTACAATGTTTTCACTTGCTTTATCATATTCAGATGCTCAACTGATTAAGCTAAACGATGTGATAGTCATGTTAAAAGAACTTTAAATTAAGCTAAGATACAAACAATGTCTAGATTTGTACTAGGTGCAAAGGTGCTCAACTGTATATTAATTGCAAACTAGCTCCCTGAGAGTATGGAGGAATCTGGTTGTGACATTAAGCAAAAATATATATTTGATTGAAATGGCTAAGCTGGTGTCCTCTTCCTCTTGTACCACATCCTTTCAGGAGTTGAGCACTCCATTTACAAGGAGGATGACTAGGTGACTATAAAGTGTACACAAGGAACTCTGTTAAGCATTACACCAGACCAAGAGGCATAAACTGGGTCTCTCCTGGGATGCCTAAGGACGAGGGAGCACAGAGGAATCTTTTTTTCAGTCAAGGCTACACAAATAACTATGAATTTGGTGGTCATATCTCTGTACTATTTTATTTGATGGTATGGACCTGAACTGTATTTAATAGAGCCAAGTTCCTGTTCTATTTAATTTGGCACTGTTTTTTTTTCAAAATTTAGAGACCACCAGTTTCTCTGAGGTTACCATAGCCAACACATACCAGCTGCTGAAGCAGTCAGAGTCAAATATGGCTATGAGCCGTTACAACTCTAAAAACAGCAATCATGGCTCATGTTTAGAAGTTTGTCATATACCTTTCATTGTTTTTCTAGCCATATGTATACATCCTGCTAAGTACCTTCTCTACACTATAGTATTGTTAAATATTCCTGTCCAGGAAAGGAAGTTTGAGAAGATTCTATAGCTATATATTAATAAGAACTGAGTCAATTGTCTGTTCATTCTTTTCAAACTGACCATATAAGTTAGCAGTAACCATTTGAAAGAAGAATTGATATTGAGAAAAGTGTTTTCTGTAGTAATAATAATTTCTGTGTGTAAATAAAAGTTGAACTTTATTTTCTGGGAAAGACGGTATTCCTAGCAATAATAATGAATAATAACAACATTTTAAAATGTATGGCTTCCAGAGGACTTTGTACCATTGGTGAAAATGCTACCAGAGATAAAATAAGAAATTGAAAAACTGTTAAATATTGTAACTGTTCAGGAATACCTTTCCAGTGGTCTCTAAAAATCATAGTATGATATTGATAATATGCCAACAGTATCATTTTTTTCCCACAGATTAACACACATCTAATGTATTTGAAAGCAAATTATATTTTAAGTGCTGCTCAGAATTAAACATTATATTTAAAGGTTTTGAACTAACTATAATCCTCTTTAACATCAGATTAAAATATGCAGCAAAAATAGTTGAGGTTCTTGATTTCCTTAATAGTCTTCTACTCTGTAGAATTTAACAACTGTCTATTAGTTGAAGGAAAATTTAAATTTCTGTTAAACACTCTAAGATGGAAACAATTAAGACATTATATGTATTTAAATTATTCAATTGAAACAGCTTTTTAAATTTTTTAAAATTGTGTGTACAGTTGCTTTTTTTTTTTTTCCAACAAATGTACATTGAGTTAGTTATGAGGTAGTCACTACTCTGAGTGACAGAAGTGAAGGTGTGCACAGTCTAGTGGGTGGCAGGTAACTTCAGGGAGGTGGTAAGTCCTAGTAGAGCTATGAACAAGGTGCCTTGGCACCGCAAAGAAAGGAGCAATTGGCTTCCCGGGAAGGATCCTACAAGCTGAACTGAAAAGGTTGCTGACACTTAAAGTGCGAGAAATAGCCTACCAAATGGGAAAGGGAGGGATAGTACGGTCCCTGAAAGAATTGTGGGGCATGGGATCCATTGTGGGGAATATTGGCAACAAGTGCAGAAGGCTGAGAAAATGCGAAGATCTTGTATATTCTGTTAAGGGAATGGGATTTTATCTTATGGGTGATGGGGAGCCTTAGCCATTTTTAAGTAAAGAAATCCTGTAGGGAAGGAGAAGCTGGATATGTACTTCCAAAGAGGAGCAGAGAATAAAATGCCCACTCACAACCTGGAAATTCAGATGGAAAAGATTAGCATGCCACCATCTTTAATTCTCTTAGGCTGTTCTCCTCTACCCCATATGAAGCAGCTGGGTTTTGACTTGGCAACCTTTCATCTTCAACCCCTCCTCTGCCTCACTCCTGGGTTGTTCTGTAGAAAATTACCCTTTCTGGTGGCTTGCAGAATAATTTGGGCTAGAGAAGTCTGGGAAATAGTGTTTTATGTTAAGACCTGCACATAGATGCTAGTCCATTCTCCAATAATGTTGTTTCTTAAGGAAACTTAAAAAATTTAAAAATAATACAGAGAAGTATTGAGTTAATTAAAAAATAGAATGACTATATTGTTTGGGACCCCCGTAATAGTCTATGTTTAAAACATTCTGAAAGATTTTAGTAAATTTTTGATTTTTTTAATATTTTTATGGGAAACCTGTTTTGATATCAGCAGCTAAAGGGCTCAGAACAGACCATACATGAGACAGTTATTACATAATACTTAATTTTAAGGAAAGTGCCTGACAATCCCCAGCAAGTTTGTTAATTCTGGCTAAGCTTGCCAACTCAGTTCTCTCAGGAAAAGCTGCCACCAGGTAGATGCAGGTTCTTCTGAGTGCTATGAAATTAATGACAATACACTATCATTTTATGAATAAAAATCTAAATATATCTTCTAGCAAAATTAACTTGACAGTGGATGAACTGGTAGGCTCGTGGCTAAAGAATAAAACACCTATTTCAGACAATAATTAGGCCTATATAAAAATAATACTAAATATCAAACCCTGCTTTAAAATTTTCCTTTGGTTATGTGAACATGGCATTAGAATTTATCTCGTCTGTAACCAATTCACATTCTATTCATGAATGCTCGTTTCTCTTTCTTTGACCCCAAAATATCTACAGTTATCTGTGAAATGCATTTCTAAATTTCCATCTTGAGGTAGATGTGTTTACTGGTTCAGGAATTTAATTGCAAAGGTCGTGGACTTTTAGGAATAAATGCAGGCCTGTCCTTCTCCCTCAGTCCTCTTGCACATTTAGTGCCAATTGCTCAGGCAGATGGGAGTAGTGCTGCCCTCTTCCTGTCTCTCTGGGCAGCAGGTCAATCATTTACACATTTAAGTGTTTTGATGATCGTCTGATATACCAAGTTAATAAAAGCAGGAAGCAATTAAGATGCCTTCGGGGAAGAAAGGACCCATATTATCAACAAAACAACAATTTAGACCAGGTAGCTACTGTCAGTAAATCTGAGAGCAAGATTTATAGGAAAGAGAAGAGATTACTGGAATGTGAGTTAGTAGTCTGTGGTTGCAGACCTGGCTTTGCTGTTAGTAGGCAGTGTGGTCTTGAGAAAAATTACTTAATATTTGGTTATTTCAGTTTTCTCAGCTTCAAAGTGAGAGTATTTTCTCTGGTCACTTCCAGTGGATCATTAATTTCCTGAAGTGTGTGTCTTATGGGTATCAGGACTCCTTTCTCAGCAGTAGCGTGCTCTGTGGGCTGTGTAGTAAGACTAGGGTGACTGAGACTAGTAGGACATGAGTGCAGAATTTTAGAAGATTTAATTGATACTATCATACTCAGTTGGGCAGGTAGAAACTGTGTCAGGCACCTGTCCTTTCTGTCTCAAAAGGGGGTATATTTTGAACAGACATACAGGTTAAATTGAAAACGTTTTTCCTTGTCACATTTCACACTTGTCCCTTTCCAGTTTCAGCCTCTTCTACTCCATGAGAATCAAGGATACAACTATGATTTTGCCTTTAATTGAGAGATGTTTATTATGAGACATCTTACACCATCTTGACTTTTTGTGAGCCTGTAACATTCAGCGGGCATTTTGGAGTCTGCTCCAACATCCATTAGAGGTCAACCTGCAAAGCAATACCCTTCATGCATTAAGGAAGAGGAAAGTGGGCTTCCCTGGTGGCGCAGTGGTTGAGAGTCCGCCTGCCGATGCAGGGGACACGGGTTCGTGCCCCGGTCTGGGAAGATCCCACATGCTGCGGAGCGGCTGGGCCCGTGAGCCATGGCCGCTGAGCCTGCGCATCCGGAGGCTGTGCTCCGCAAGGGAAGAGGCCACAGCAGTGAGAGGCCTGTGTACCGCAAAAAAAGAAAGAAAGAGGAAAGTGTTCTAATGTAAGGCATTAAGAAAGGACAAGTTATCCCCAGATGGATTTGTTAAATACAGGGTGAAATGCAGGATATTAGAGTGTTTAAGTGCCATTTAATCTGGAGAAGCCAGAGCAGATTTGATTTCAGACCCCCTCAGCTGAAGTAGGAAATCGAGAATAGCAATCCCTGTTTAGATGTCTCTATAGTGCTTGCTGATGAAATGAATACAGCTAATTGAGAGCAAACTGTTTGTAAAAGCAAGGATGGCACACAATATAAGAATTTTAGATGTTAGAAAATCAAACTGTCAAAATGATTCTGAAAAAGAAATACATCATTCCCTGGCCAGAGCCTCTAAAAAGATAGAAGATATAATTCAAGGTATAAGTCAAGTCTGAAATAAAGGGAGTTATCTAGTGAGTTAACGTTGAAAGGAAGGCGTGTATGTAATAGGAGGAAAACATGCTCAAGCAGGACCATTGAGACTATTATTAGTGGAGTGAAGATTAAAGTGCAGAAAAAGCTAAAAATTTCAAAATAAACTCAGGGCAAGAAATAAAATTTTAGGCTATGTTTAGAACATTATAGATTCACTGTTACAGGAAGATTGAATAATATTAACAGATGAACAAAGAAAGCGAAGTATTTAACTTCTATTTTGCTTCTAATTTCTTTTTTTTTTTTTTTTTTTTTTTTTTTTTTTTTTTTTTTTTTTTTCTGTACGTGGGCCTCTCACTGTTGTGGCCTCTCCCGTTGCGGAGCACAGGCTCCGGACGCGCAGGCTCAGCGGCCATGGCTCACGCGCCCAGCCGCTCCGCGGTATGTGGGATCTTCCCGGACCGGGGCGCGAACCCGCATCCCCTGCATCGGCAGGCGGACTCCCAACCACTGCGCCACCAGGGAAGCCCTGCTTCTAATTTCTGAATCAAAGAGATTGATGTTTATATAGGAAAAGGCAGAACAAACATGGATAAAATGAAACTGCATCTCTTGATCGGTGAGGAATAAGTAAGAGTTTCTCCCTGGATGCTTTAAATGTATCCAATTCTCTAGTTCTAGTAGAATTCCACCATAGGAAAATTACACCTTAACTTTATATAGTACTTTGGGACTTCCCTGGCTGTCCAGTGGTTAAGACTCTGTGCTTCCAGCGCAGGGGGTGTGGGTTCGATCCGTGGTCGGGGAGCTAAGATCCCACATGCCTCGGGGCCAAAAACACAGAAAACATAAAACAGAACCAATATTGTAACAAATTCAATAAAGACTTTAAAAATGGTCCACATCAAAAAATCTTAAAAAAAAAAAAACAACTTTATATAGTACTTTGTAATTAGTGAAGTGATTTCACATACTTAATTTTATTTGTTAGTTTTAATGACCCAGTGTGGCAACTGAGAAAGCATATTATACTGCTTTACAGAGAAGTAAGTAAAGACTCAAAGAGTGACATTCTCAAACAGTCACATTTTTAGTAAGCAGCCCAGCAGGGCTTAGTATTCAGAGAAAATGGATATGAGAAAGAGCATATGATTAGGAAATTTCAAAAGGTAGATCTTGGAAACAATAACAGTAAGATTGATATCGGTGTTTTTCAAAAATCTAAAATAAATTATTTTGTACATTACATGGAAGCATTTAAAAAGGGAGTGATCCTGTATTATGCATGGTTTCACTAACAGTAAAAGTTACCAAAATAATTGCCTTTCCCTTTTGATTCAGAATGATCATATGTCTCTATTTGAGCAGTTGGCATGCTCTCTCCCTTTGTAACTAAAATGGGAATTTGCACTGATCTGTATTTAATAGAGAGTGGAGATTTGTGCCATGCTACAGAACTCTGTACTCGAGTCCGTCGTGTTCTGCATTTTTATCTATAATTTAGGTGGAAATACAGTGCCCAGACCGAAATAGCACTTCTCTGGATAGCAGAGTACAGACAATCCTTGCTTTGCACAGTTCCAATGTGCACAAATTTTTGTTACCATGGTTTGGTTACATGGCACTTGAAGCAATTGAAATTTCTGTTACCACAATCTATGGGCTGTGACTAGCTGCATGAAGTACAAACTTTGCTAGTAGCTGTTCAGTCTACAAATCACTGAGTAAACAGCAGATGCACGTCTTGATCAGTGACCAATTATATTACTGCTTCAAAAGTTTGTCAGTGATTGCTCCCTCTGCTTCTGTCATTCAGGTCAAGCCCAGATAGCAAGATGTGTAGCTGTGTTGCCTTCTTGTCTCCTAGTGTTAAATCCATGTGCCATTTTATCAATACAAAATGGATAATCAAATGTGGGAATGGACCAACGAAGATGAAAGTGCACCAAATATATGAAAAATTATCATGCTAGAAGTGAAATTTGAATCAAACATACATGGAGTTATAGGAGAAGTAGCTGACCCCATGGGAATGTTGATGCTGTTGCCATTCAAGAGACTGTAGATAGGCAGCCTCAGGAACTTAGTGAAGGTGAACTTATAGACATCATTGAGGAAAGTGACAAAAAGGATGACTGTGTCCCAGAAGTGAAGCTGACAAAAAGCTCCACTTTAAAGGGACTCTCAGAGATAATTTGCCACACTGAAAGCAGAAAAGATAAAATGTTGCTGGCTGATCCAAACTTAGAAGTATCATCTGCAAGATATAGCAGAGATGCTCATTCAATATCATAAATAATGTAAGGAGAAGGCAGCAAGCGCTGCTCAAATTAAGATTTTTATCAGCAACAACAGCCCTTAATTCTCAATGTTTCTAATGTTTTAAATTACAGTGTAGTAAATAAATATTACTTTTACCATCTTTCATTCCTTTATACATTTATATCTGTCAGTAATAGAGGTTTGAATGTTTTGGCAAAGAATTTTAAAGGTCATGAGACAATTGCAGTTTTCTCCATTGATTATTAAGATCACTTTGCACAGTTTCATGATGCACAGTCATTTTATAGTCCCATGCTATCATGCAAAGACTTCCTGTAATTTCAAAAGGCCTGAACTGTGAGCTGATTTAAAAAAAAAAATTAATGGCATTTAAGAGAGATAAGCATACAGGTATGTATTTAGAGTCATGGGGTGAGCAGAAACTTAATATGAGCAAATAGTGTGACATGTATGCTAAGAAAAGTAAGAAAGTTAGGATTATTGTAACAGGCCTGGAGTAGTTTTTTCAGTACCATCTGTACTTGTCAGCAGCTGAATGTTCAGTTCTGGGCCCCACATTTAAATAATTATTTGCAGGGAAGGAAAACTACTTCATATTAATTATAGTTGAAGAGACTGGGGAGATGGTGGGGGTACCTAATTAAACATTACTGATACAAAGGAAGTGGGAGTACATTTAGCCTACGGAACTCCAAAGGGTAAATCAGGAAGCTAACAGGGGATGCTTCGAAGAGACAGAATTTCACATTGTTAAACAATTCTTTTTCATATTGTGTTGCTCTAAAATGGAATCAGAGCAATGGAATCATATTGCTGTGCTATTGAGATTTTTAAAAAAATAACTGTCTACTAACAGGGATGGCTTTCAGAGATTCGGGCTGGAGGTAATCCCTAAGGCCCCTTTCAACTATGAAAGGGTATAATCCTAGAATGGTGGTTACTATAATCTGTAATGGTGGATTGTGGTCACTACATCTCTATGTGCTGTTTATTAAGAGGTACTTGGATCCTGATGCATTATGGAGTATTAGCAAGAAAAACAGATTTTATGTCAGAAACATCAGGGTTAAAAATCCCTGTTCAGGGCTTCCCTGGTGGCGCAGTGGTTGAGAGTCCACCTGCCGATGCAGGGGACACGGGTTCGTGCCCCGGTCCGGGAAGATCCCACGTGCCACGGAGCGGCTGGGCCCGTGAACCATGGCCGCTGAGCCTGCGCGTCCGGAGCCTGTGCTCCGCAGCGGGAGAGGCCACAACAGTGAGAGGCCCGCGTACCGCAAAAAAAAAAAAAAAAAAATCCCTGTTCAGATAACTGTGTACCCTTGGGTGAGTTATTGTCCACAAGCCTCTCCTTTGTCTTCCAAAAAATAGAAACAATACTTGCTTACACTTGTTTTCTGAGGATTACAGGCAATATACCTTCCTGGTGTTTGTAAATCTTAACTATTATTGTCTTAAAAAAAAAAACACAACAAAAACAGCAGTACAAGTGAATTTGGGGGATAGGAGAGTTTTTTCAAATACCAAAAATGATAATTTATTATGTTTGTTCTTTTTCATATTGCCAAAATATTTATTTCTTTAGTAGACGTGAGATATGCATGATACACATTTATAATATCTCTATAAGAGTGAAAGGTGCAAAACTTAGTGGCAGAAGTATGATGACTCGTCAAGAGAACACAGTTTGGATAAGTCAAAATTAAATCAGAATGAGCAAACCTTTTCAAAACAAGTTTAAAATAGTAAGATTTAGACATTGTAAATCAAAACTACAGCAACAGAAAGACTATTGAGTTTATGATGAGACCTTATTTTAAAATTAATTATGGATCAAATTATTTCAAACTTCTTGTTTTTATTTTTTTTAATGTGGTAGAGAATACATGGTATTTACAGTAAGGTCACTTTTCT
Organism: Phocoena sinus; assembly: GCF_008692025.1. Taxonomy (NCBI): domain Eukaryota; kingdom Metazoa; phylum Chordata; class Mammalia; order Artiodactyla; family Phocoenidae; genus Phocoena; species Phocoena sinus. The sequence goes on from NC_045771.1 coordinate 84,880,040, forward strand.
CACAAAATTGTAAATAAAATCATGCATTGAAAGTTAAATGGTAAAATGTAAACAGAAGAATAGAGTGGCCATCAGACAAAACTTGATGAAAGTATTGACATACATACTAAAAGTGTGTATTAATTAAAATTGGGAATTGAGAAAGAAAATTAAAGTAGAAAACCTAGAAATTTCACAACTAGGCATTTGCATCAGGTAAACACCTCTGTTGTAGAGACGGATACACTGGTTTATCAAAGCCACATATCATTTTTCGTTTCAGAAATATACTGAAATTCTCTTGTTTTGAGTCGGAGCTCACCAAACATTTATCCCGTGTAGCTTGTGGATTAGCTAAGACCATGGAAATGTCTGCTTACCATAGATATCATGCAAAGTAATCCATAGCCACAGCAATCAGAGAAGAAAAGGAAATAGAAGGAATCCAAATCGGAAAGGAAGAAGTAAAACTGTCACTGTTTGCAGATGACATAATACTTACACATAGAAAATGCTAAAGACACACCAGAAAACTACTAGAGCTCATTAATGAATTTCGTCAAGTTGCAGGATACAAAATTAATATACAGAAACTGTTGTATTTCTATACACTAACAATGAACTATCAGAAAGAGAAATTAAGGAAACAGTCCCATTTACCATCACATCAAAAAAAATAAAATGCCTGGGAATAAACTTACCTAATGAGGTAAAAGACTTGTACTAGGAAAACATCTGGTTTTCTATTGATACTTCAGTCTCTGTGAGCTTGATAGGATGAAGCTGTCCTTAAGAAACAGAACTCTTAGTATACTGACAAAATTAAGTTTTTGATTTTGTAAAGATGAGAGCCAGCCCCTGGACTGTGGTAGAATCACCAAGGTAATGCCCATCCCATGGTATTTCTTGGGAGTCCTCCAAATCCTTCCCTGGCTACTCTCTGACCTTGGGACTTGCTCTTTCTTTGAAATATCTGAGTCACATTAGATATTTTTTCCATAAAATTCTACAGCTAAGTTAAGTAATTTATAATATTCTCAGTAGAAATAGAAAAACCAAGTTTTACTTTCAAAGGGCTTAAACCACAGAATTATAATCTGTGGGTATAAACTACAAGTATAACTAATCACAAGATATTTTTATAGTAGGAAATAATGGCTAATACAAATTAGTACTCTACAGTTTAATTATGAGAGTGCTAACAGGGCGCCCAGTTGCAGAGCTATCAAAGACTGGGATGGTCAATTACATAAGACTTTCCAGATGTAGAGGATGATGGTTTAGGCCTGACTTGTTATTAAGAAATACATTACAGGAGGAAGATATAAGGAAGGGATTATCAAATGGAGTATTCATAAGAATTTCCATATATTATAAATTCCCAGGTATCACACAAAGTTTATGGTTCAGAGGTGTATTAGTTTTCTACTGCTGCCATAACAAATTTAGCAGTTTGCAACAACACAAATTTATTATTATCTCACAGTTCTGTAAATGAGAGATCTGACTCCTCACCTGGCTTTTCTGCTTAGGTTATCGCAAGACTGGGATCTTATCTGTGTGACTCTGGTGGATATCCACTTTCAGAGTCATTGAGGTTTTTGGCAGAACTCATTTCCATGTGTCTGTAGGATCAAATGCCTGTTTCCTTGCTGGTTGTTGACTGGGGGTTATTCTCAGAGTCTAGAAGTCTCCTTCACTTCCTGGTTCATGGCCTTCTTCCTCTTCAGGGCCAGCAGTGGAAGTTCCAGTCCTTCTCCTGCTTCTTATCTCTTTGACCTTCTCTTCTGCCTCAACTTTCTGGCCCTTACCTGAAAAAAGTTCTTTGCTTATGTGATTAGATTGCACCCACCTGGATAATCTCCCTATTTTAGGATATGTAACCTTAATTACATCTACAGAATCTCTTTGCCATGCAGTGGAACATATTCATGGGTTTCATGGATGAGGGCGTAGACATTTTGGGGGAGCTGTTATTCAGTTTACCACAGTAAATGGCTGTGATTTCACATTTTGAGAAATGCTGGTATAAAGGCATAAAAGTTGGGAACTAAATATCCAAACATGGTAGAAGATATACTGATTTGGTCTTAAGAGAAAGAGAAGAATATGAAATTAGGAAAAAATATTAGATTTGATGTGGAACCAACAAATAAAGGGCAGACATTACATCAATCAAAAGCAATGATATTTCTTTCTTAAACACTTAGAGAACACTTGAGTTTATTTAGGATCTATTTATTTTCACCTGGTTGAGAAAAACACTTTACATAGCTCAATGTGTGGAAATAATCTTTTCACTGTACTCACATCTATATTTGACTCAGTTTGGAATTGTTTCAGAGACTATTGGGATTATTACTGTTTGTAAAATTCTTTTTTTTTTTTTTTTTTTTTTGCGGTACGCGGGCCTCTCACCGCTGCGGCCTCTCCCGCTGCGGAGCACAGGCTCCGGACGCGCAGGCCCAGCAGCCATGGCCCACGGGCCCAGCCGCTCCGTGGCACGTGGGATCCTCCCGGACCGGGGCACGAACCCACGCCCCCCGCATCGGCAGGCGGACCCTCAACCACTGCGCCACCAGGGAAGCCCTGTAAAATTCTTAATAGGGATTGTTTACACTCAACAATATGATTTGATTGGGTTGACTATCACTAATTTTTTTTTGGTAATAAAAATAGTATGTTTCTCTTTATGATTCAATTCCTAACCTTTTAAAATTTATTTTCAAAATGTACATAAAATTCACTCTTTTTGGTGGGATTTTATATAAACATGACAAATGCATGACAATCATGATACAGAACAATTCAGTCACTGAAAAACCCCCCAAAACCGTATGCTTCTAATTTGCAGTCAGTTTTTGCCCACAGCACTAACCCCTGGCAACCACTCATCTGTCCTTTATCCCTGTAGTTCTTTCCTTTCCTGGAAGTCATATAAATGTAACCATATAGTGTGTAGGTTTTTAAGTCTATCTTCTTTCACTTAGCATAACACATTTGGGATTCATCCAGGTTGCTGCATTTATCAGTAGTTTGTTCTTATTTATAATTCCTAAACTTTTTTTTTTTTTTTTTGTGGTACGCGGGCCTCTCACTGTTGTGGCCTCTCCCGTTGTGGAGCACAGGCTCCGGACACGCAGGCTCAGCGACCATGGCTCACGGGCCCAGCCAGCTCCGCGGCATGTGGGATCCTTCCGGACCGGGGCACGAACCCGTGTCCCCTGCATCGGCAGGCGGACTCTCAACCACTGCGCCACCAGGGAAGCCCTATAATTCCTAAACTTTTGACTGAAATTGGTTCTAAATTAAAATCTAAGTATTTTTCATAATTACATTACCCACAATGGTTTCCTTTCACCAGTACATTCAGGAATTGTTCTTGTCATAATGCTAAAATTCTGGGGTTTGTTTTTGATTTTTTTTTTTCTCTTTGTAAATTTTTTGTGTGAGTCAGACACAAATCTTATTTTGAGGAAAATGCCGATTTATCAGTGTGTTTATTTTGAAAGTCTGCTTAATGGAAGTTTTTAATATTTAACAGGTAGGTGATCATTGCATTATTTTGAAGATAAGAGCTAGACTTAAAGATAGGTTACATCTCAATAGTCTATTACAATGGAGATAAATGTTGTCACAAAGAGTCCAAAAAACAGTTTAGGGGATCTCCCTGGCGGTCCAGTGGTTAGGACTCTGTGCTTCCACTGCAGGGGGCACGGGTTCAATCCCTGGTCAGAGAACTAAGATCCCACAAGCCTCATGGCAGAGCAAAAAAAAAAAACCCAAAACAAAAAAAAAAAAAACAGTTTAGTTGAGTTTGATGCCTTATATATGAATTTTGCTCATGTGATAATTAACATTTTGCTTATGCTAACGTTAAAGTCATTTTAAATTCCTGAATTTATAACCACTGTGGTAGTACAGAGGCAGCTGACAAGCACGTAGGGTGGTAGGAAGAAACTAGTTTAAATTGTAAGCTTCTATAGATACTCAGCAGAGTGGATAAGCCACATCCAGATAATTGTGATTCCAGCAGATGTGAATTTGTTCTCATTAGAATTCATGATTCCAAGCCCTACACAGTTCAAGTAAATGGCTACCAAGCAGGAGACTGAAATCTTGACCTTTTCTGTCTCTTAAATATAAGCATCTCAGTCATAGCTCCATACTTAAAAATAGACAGTTCCATAAGTCAGTTGTGCAGCTAAAAGAATTATTAATCTTTAAATAAGGAATTGTTCATTCTGTACTCTGCTGGGGGTTATATGGTCCTCTTCATGTACTATACCTCAGAGTGTTTTACTAAGCAGGGAAGTATTTGGGAGATGCGTGATGAATATGAAACTCACGTAACTGCAGCAAAAGCTGGTGTACTAGGAACTATTTGTTAAAACAGAAATCTGTCACCCATATTTGATGCTTGACATGCAGGATCAGTTGGAGAGCAAAACATGTTGTTTACTTTTCAGCAAGCATGAAGAGCATTTTCCAAAGAGGAATATTTGCATAAAGAAGTTTGTCCGTGAATGAAAATCCTCCAAGGATTTAAAAAGACACACATCAAGATTTTATGGTATAGGATAAAACTTAGGATGTTTAGTTGCACTTACCAAAGAGGCATAGAAGCTTCTGGCTGTGTGGCTGATGGGTTGAGGATTAGCAGTATTTGTGGAGATTGCCACGAACCTCATTAAAGATACAGGAGAGGGTTCTCTATGAAGCTTCCCTGACTCCCTCAGATGGCCGCTCTGTTCTTGTACAACCCTTTTTAAATGATTTCTTTTCTAGCACTATGCTGAATTTGAAATTTACCTGTTTAAATTTCTGTTTGCTCCCATTAGTCTGTGGCTTCTGTACAACAACACCATACTTTACTCTCCTGTATTCCCCGGGGCCTAGAACAGGGCACAGTGCATGGAACACCCAGGATGTTGTGTGCTATAGGAGTGGAAGGTCAGTATGTAAAGTTCAGTATATCCTAGGGAACACACTAGGGCAGGAACACAGTTGAAAATGTTGTTGTTAGATGGATATTGCCTTAGAAAAATTGCTTCTTAATCTGTAAATGATGGGTTAATTAATATTTTTAATTGGCTTAATTTTCTTGGCTGGTACCTGGTACACATTCTCTGAGTTCTAAAAAATAAATCCCTTCATGATTTAGTCAGGACTCAACAAGAGAAACAGAAACAGTAGGAGATATTAAGAAATTTTTTTTTGATATATCTCTCATTAATTTGACTTTGGTGTTCTGAGGTAATATTTTATAAAAATTTAAAATACTGATATTATACAATTTTGTTAAAGCTGTGCATTTTTTTCAACTTTATTGAGGCATACATGACAAAATTGTAAGATATTTAAAGTGCACAAAGTGGTGATTTGATATACAATGTGAAAGGATTTCCCCCCATTGAGTTATAATTAACACAACCATCACCTCACATATTTATCCTTTTACCTCCTTGGTTAGAAGATTTAAGCTCTAGTGCCTTAGAAAATTTCAGTTATACAATACAGTGTTATCAGCTGCAGTCACCATGTTTTACTTAGATCCTCAGACTTTGTTTTTCTTATAACTGAAAGTTTGTATCCTTTTGCCAAGCTTTTGTTTGCTTTTGGTGTCAAATCTGAAAAATCATTGCCAAGATCAATGTCAAGTAGCTACCTCCTGTATTTTCTCCTAGGAATTTTATGGTTTCAGGTCTTATATTCAAATCATTCATCCATTGTGAGTTGATTTTTGTGTATGGTGTAAGATAGGGGTACAGTTTCATTCTTTTGCATATGGCTAGGCAGTTTCTCCAACACCATTTAATGAAAAGACTATCTTTTCCCCATTACATATGCTTGACTCCTTTGTCAAAAATTAATTGACCACATACGCATGCATTTATGTTTGTTTTTTCTGTTCTGTTCCACTGATCTTTATGTCTCTTTTTATGTTGATATCATACTGGTTTGATTCCTAGAGCTTTGTAATGTAATTTGAAATCAGGACGTGTGATGCTTTCAGTTTTGTTCTTCTTTCTCAAGACTGTTTTGGCTATTTCAGGGTCTTTTGTAATTTTATACTAATTTTAGTATTGTTTGTTCTATTCTGTGAAAAATGCTATTGGAATCTTGATAAGGATTACATTAAATCTGTAGATTGCTTGGGTCATATGGACATTTTAACAATATTCTTCCAATCCATAAGCATGGAATAACTTTCCATTTATTTATGTCTTCTTCAGTTTCTTTTATCAATGTCTTATTATTTTCAGTGTATATATCTTTCACCTCCTTGTTTAAACTTATTCCTAAATGTGTTTTGTTCTTTTTGATGTTATTGTAAGTGTGATTTTTAAAATTTCTCTTTCTGGCAGTTTGTTGTTAATATCTAGAAATACAACTGATTTTGTGTATTAATTTTGTGTACTGATACTTTACTGAATTTATTATTAGTTCTAACAGTTTTTTGGTAGAGTCTTTAGGGTTTTTTATATATAATGTCATTTCATCTGCAAATAGGGACAATTTTACTTCTTTCTTTCTGATTTGGATGCCTTTTATTTCCTTTTATTGTGTAATTGCTCTAGCTAGAACTTCCAGTACTTTGTTAAGGTGGTGAGAGTGACATCCTTGTCTATTTCCTGATTTTAGAGGAAAAGCTTTCAGTTTTTCACCATTGAGTGAAAAATGGTATGATGTCAGTTGTGGGTTTGTCAGATGTGACCTTTATTATGTTGACGTGCATTCCCTCTAAGATTAAGAGATTTATTGCAAGGAATTTACTTATTCAATTATGGGAGCTGGCTAGACAAGTCTGAAATTTATAGGGCAGGCCAAAAAAGGACAAGCTGGAACTCTCAGCCACAGGCTGAAACTGCTGTCCACAGAGGAATATCTTCCTTCCCAGGGAAGCCTCAGGCCTGATATTTTGACCTTTCAACTGATGGAATCAGGATATTCAGATTGTCTAGGAGAACCTTACTTAAAAATCAACTGATTATGAACTTTAATCACATCTACAAAATACCCCATAACAACACCTAGATTCGAATATGATTGAATAACTGGACTGTAACCCAGTCCCGTTGACAGAGTCTCTCTCTCTCTCATAATTAATCCAACTAAAACATCTTTATATTGACTGGGTATTCATGTTCCATCTTACTTAAAAGCATCAGTTTCTTTAAGTATCAGCAAAATATAGTGCCTTTTAGATGAGGTGAGGGAGATACATTGTTCCTGGATGGAAAGAATATTTCTAGAAATAAGTTTTTTAAAAAAAAATCTAATAAATTTAACATAATTTTAATTAAAACTATCTATTAGGTAGTTGTTCAAATTGTCAAAATGATGCTAAAGTTCATCAGGAGGAATAAATGCATGCAAAGTATTATAGATCGTAGAAAAGGAGGGTGGAAGGATAAAAGAAGTGAGTAAGCTTAGTGAAATAAAAGACTTAAAATTTCCTTATCTTGTGACCCAGTCAGCAATTAAAGAAATTTTTCTTATGGACACAATCAAATATGTAGGCAAAGATTTAGCTTAGGTATATTAATTGCCATATTATTTGTAAGAGCAAAATAACTTGTCAATCTTATATTTTTAAAATATCAAATCAGATTAAATGAATTTTGGTACATATAGAAAATATGTAGCCATTAAAATCATGTTGTGGAAAATATTTATGGCATATAAATGTTTGCCATAAGTATAAAAGATAGATTGTTACATTAACAAAAGTAAGGTATAAAGCAAAAATACATACCGTAACTCCATTATAAGAAACAATTATATGTACTTCCACTTCCGTTATAAACAGGAAAAACTTCACAGTGTCAAAAAAAGTTTTTTTAAACTATTTCAATATTGAAATAAATTGGAGGTTGTTAAAAGTTTCTTATTTATAACTGTTATATTTCCTGTAGGATTTTGATAAGAAAGGTGAATTTTAAATAGCTATTGTTTAGCTGAAAAAAATTAATATTGAGCATATTCAGCCTTAGTGGCTATTCTTTTCCTAAAACCACCAGCACTGACTTTAGCAGAGCTCTACTCACTTTTATTACTATTAGTCTCATAGTTAGGATAAACAAAGCAACAAGCTGCACAGATCACCTAGTTCTCAATCCTCAATTGTACCTTAATGCCAACATGTTCCCTAAACAACTGATTATGCTAAATCCAAATCACTTGGGTAAGAACCTGTCCCTTGAGAACTCACTGGCAGGGATAAATTCTCAGGTTTTAAAGGTAGTTATCTCTGGGTGGTTATTTTATTCTATTATATCCATTTTCTAAATTTTAAACAGCTAGTATTATATTTCCTTGGTAAAGAAAAATATTAATTTTAAAAGCCATTTCAAATTAATGGAGAAGCTTTGCTTTGTCAGACATTAAATATACCTTAAAGCACCAATAATTAAGACTATACTTTCAGGAATAGACATTAAAGATCAGTCTATCAAAATAAAAAGTGAAGAGTTAACGTGATAAAAAGGCATTTTGTCTCAGTAGGAAAAGGACAGGCGTTAAAATTTTTTGTTCAAGAAATGGATAGCCATTTTTTAAAAATGAAATTAAAGTAGATCCTTATCTACCTCCTCACACCATACCAAAATAATTTTTTGATGGATTAAGGATTTTATTGGAAAAAAAATAAGACACACAAAGAACTAGGGAAAAAATGCCTGTGACTATAATGTTAGAGAGAAAGTATCTTTCTTAAAGAAACATAAAAAGTCTAAAGGAAAATCACTATAGATTTGACTACACAGAAGAGTTAAACTTACAAATTATTTGATAGACACAATTTACATCAAAGCACATATTGAAGAAAATACTTAAGTGTATTATTAATAGGTAAAGCACTATTATGAATTAATTTTTAAAAAGAACATGAACAAAGATATAAACAAGTTTCAAAAAATAAATAAAAATGACTAATAAACATAAATTTATTTGTTTAACCAGACTGACAATAATGAATGAAAAGAGTGATATGACATTTTTGCATATTACATTCGTCAAAGTATATATGATCTCTACCTTTGATCTGCCTCTTTCTCTGCCTATCTCTCTGTGATAGATATCTCAGTATGTTGAAAGTGAAGTAAAACAGAAACTCTTATATTCTTGGCCTGAGTTTAATTAGTATGCAGTATTTCTACAGGGAACTTTGCTTATGCTTATCAAAAGGTTTAAGATTTTATATTACCTTTGACCACACAATTCTACTTCTGTGGTTAATCCTAAGAAATGATCATAGAAGAGAAAAATAAACCTAAATTTAAAAAAAATAGTAGCTACTTTAATTTCTAACAAAAAAATTCAATAAATTTTGGTGCAAACATACAATGGAAAATACACAGCCATTCAAAATGAATTCAAAGAAGGACCTATTACAAAGGGAAAGAGGAGGATTATAAAACAGCATATATAGTATAACATTCTTATAAAAAGTATTTATACACATATATGCAAAGAGAAAGTCTGGATGGTCATATACACAATTATTTATAGTGGTTAATTCATGAGCTTTTTGGTTTTTGCTTAATCATACTTCTAAGTTTCCTAATTTTAATATATATTTCATTTTGATAAGGGATTTTATATGTTACTGAAAACATTTGAATTTTAGTAGAATTTGATATTATTTTCTCTAAAGATAAATGTATAATGTTATAGATAACTCTAAGATCTCTAAGAATGCCCTTTGGTAAGTTTCTTTTTTTTTTTTCATTTTCTTGTTTTTCACCCTAGAACTTTATATTATGCTCAATTTTATTATTCTTTTAGAGAACATATGAAAGCATTTTATTTTGCTCTCATCCTAAAATTGAACTTAATATACTGTCTGACACTTAGATTTCTAAAATCATTTTCCACAAAATAGCACTAGTTTTATCTTTCAAACAACCGAAATCCTGAAAGGACAAACTTGCATTTAAATGTATTAAATGTTCAATTTATTATTTGTCTAACTGTTCTCCCTTCACAGACATATCTCACTTGTTGATAAACCCTTTGGAGACTCAGGGAAAGGAAATTTTTTTAATATGTTCCCTTAAATTCTTTACTGAAATGGGAAAATAAACAAATGATTATTTAGAAGCCAGCAGCTTTAAACACCACTTGCTTTCTTGCACAAGATTTCATGAAACTATAAAAGAAGAATAATTATTCCTTCCCTTTCCCCTCTTCTGGGCACATCCCAGGTCTATATGTCCATTTACTCTATGGTCTCAAACCCAGATAAGGCTTTGCCTGCCAGACAGATATTTGAGTAATCTTGATTATTGTGTATGTCAAGTGTATTATCTGGGTATTCTTTGGCTCAAGCCATCTTGACAGCATTTGGAACACTATTTAAAAATTAGTTTTAGAAATGTAAGGAGGAATGTAGATTAACATTACAATCCCAAGCCAGGGCCTTGTAGGTAGCTTAACTAGATTCTCATCATTCTGAAGTTTTCTTCTCATCCTTCTCTGACTCACACACCCCCTGCCAAAACTGACCTTCTATTAATAATTTTTACCTCAGCCCTAACAATAGCAAAAATAGTAAGAGCTAACATTAATGTGGTTAATCATGGGCAGTGTAAATGTGGTTAAGTGCTTTATGCATTGTGTCAGTTAAGATTAGTTTAGACTATGAATAACAGGAAAGGCAAACTAACTGTAATCTAAATACAAGTTTCTGTTATGTCAAAGGTTCAATTCAGGGCTGATAGGGTCACCACCAAGTTGTCAGAGACATTGGCTCCTTTTCTTTTTTCTTTTCTTTTCTTTCCTTTCCTTTCCTTTTCATTTGTTTTCTTTCATTTATTTATTTATTTATTTATTTATTTTTTCACATCTTTATTAGATTATAATTGCTTTACAATGTGTTAGTTTCTGCTGTATAACAAAGTGAATCAGCTATATGTGTACATATATCCCCATATCTCTTCCCTCTTGCATCTTCCTCCCACCCTCCCTATCCCACCCTTCTAGGTGGTCACAAAGCACTGAGCTGATCTCCCTGTGCTATGCGGCTGCTTCCCGCTAGTTATCTGTTTTACACATGGTAGTGTATATATGTCAGTGCTACTCTCTCAATTCGTCCCACCCTCCCCTTCCACCCCTGTGTCCACAAAGTCTGTTCTCTACATCTGTGTCACGATTCCTGCCTTGCCACTAGGTTCATCAGTACCATTTTTCTAGATTCCATATATATGCATTAATATACAGTAATTGTCTTTTTCTTTCTGACTTACTTCACTCTGTATGGCTCCTTTTCTTGGAACCTCCAGTATGTTTAGCATAGTCCTTCCAACTCATGGTCCAAGGAAGCTGCATAAGCTCCATCTGTTATACCCACATTTGAATATTCCAGCCAGCAGGAAGGAGGAAGGAAAGAAGAAGGTAACAGGTGCATGCCAGCTGTTTTTAGGGAGGTTTCCTGAAAGTGGTCATATAACATTTCTTCTTATTGTAGATATCCAAGAGCCTGGAAAACATAATACTTCATAGTATGTATTCCAGGGATCCCTGTAACTAGATAAAAATTGAGAGTCTTTTACTAAGTGATTACTGGTACAGCTGGCCCCCATATGCAATAACTCCCTTGGCTTCACAACAGCCCTTTAAGCAGGTATACCTTAGCTCATTTTTACAGGCCTTGATTCAGTGCCCTTGAGTTTGGATTAGTGTCTCTTAGGAAGGAGTCTGGTACCCTGAGTCTCTCCTCCCCATCACTCATGGGTGGGGCTCCTTCTATGGACTATTAAGCTTCTTTGATGCTGATTACATGCTGCTTCTTTGGGCCTACTTTCTGCCTCTTTCTTGATTGTCCTAGCTCTGTCAATTTATGTGGTCCTGCAGCATACATCTTCTTCATCCTGGTCCATCCTTCTATAACAGAGCCCTCATTATAGCCCCAGCTATGTTGCTTTCAGTAACAGAAAAAAGCATCAATGTTGATACATATTTTAAATTATACAAATTTCAGTGAATATTTTCTGTTTACCATAAGGAAACAGGTAAGACATAGAAATGGCAGCTTCTCTTTTTTGCTAGACTGTGACTTTGAGAAAGCTACTTGATATCTCTGTGCTTCACTTTCCTTATCTATATAATGAAGATAACTGTGATATCTGCATCATGGAATGGATGTGACGATTCACTAAGTTAATCCATATAAAACCATACCTGGCACTAAGCCCTTGGTGAGGATTAGCTAATAATAATAAGTATAATTACAAGCAAATTTATTAAAACAGTACTTATTATTTTCAGCTCCCTTTCTTATCTTTTAGATTATGTTGTGGTTTTATGGCTTTTATTTCGTGACTGTCAGGCAGAAAGAAAGTTTGCTTCTTGTGAGGTTGTTGGAGAGATGGTCAGTAATCTTTTCATAAAATTCATGGCAATATTTTATCCTTAACTGATAAGTTTCTCTTAGAGAATTGGATTGGGTTTTCCATTGTTTGAGGCCTCTTAAATTTATGTCTGTCGGGGAATTCTAAAATAATTCTGGTTGCTAGTGAAATAAACTTGAGACTCTTCAGAAAAAAAAGAGCAGAAGTGATGCATGGGCACAATTGAGTTGCTTTATTTATTTAGGGTTTCCAGAGGTAAAAAGATTTTGATGAATTATCTAAATAGTAATTCATCCTTTTGTTCAAGGAAGGCATGGATCACATGAATATTAGATAATATCAGGGTCTCATTGGCTTCAGATTCCTGAAAACATTTTAACATTGGCAGGTCTAAACGTTTGTTCTTTGTATAAGTTAGAACTTGGGAGGAAGCAGATAACATACCCAAAGGAGTAATTTAGGAGAGTTAAATGAAGGCACCCTTTATAAGTGTGTGGCAGGGTTATGGCAATGAACTCAGGATGGTGAAAAGGCACCCAGGGACTAGAAGTGGAAGGAGCCTGTTGCACAAGAGACGTGAAGGTGTGTGGTATTGAGCAGGGAGAGTGATGGTCACGGTAGAGGGACCACTTGAAAGGACAAGTGGCTGTAAGTAGAACACACCTACTGCCAAAGCTGCTTCCTGGCAGCTTTTCTGACCTCTTTTCTCCCTCACTTTGATCTCTTGCCTGTGCCTCACATTGGCCTAATCTAACTGAAACCACAGGGCACAGGGTCCAGGTGATGCCCTTTGTAGAGGTCAGCCTCCCGGGGCATAGTACAGGGCAGAGAAAAGGAGAAAGTAGTTATGGAGAGGCCACAGTGCATAACTAGCTCACTTGCATCTTCAAGCTCAGCCCTGCCCCGTACTCTGGATCGTCATCATCCTGAACAGGCATAGTGTGCCTTAGGATATCAGTGCTAGTTATTCTGAGCTTAGAGACTCAGTTACTCAGAGCTGAGCTTCTCCAGGCAAGAGTCATTCTCCTTTCTCATGATTATCATTTATCATTTATCATTTCTGCATACTTGGTTTCTGAATTCCAGAGCAAGCCGCTGTAAAAACTTGGCCTAGATTGCCTCACTTACAAAATCTTAGGGTTAGAGCAGCTCAAAAATTCAATTAAAAATTCTTTGTAATTCCTGACCTAAAGAAAAGGCCAACCGTGAGTTTTCTGTATTAATAAGTCAAAAAGTCATATTTAAACAAATGTTCTTTGATATAGATCTAAGGCAACTGTAAAAAATTTGGATTTAATATAAGTAAATTTTGGGTCAGACCTGTTGCAAAAAGCTAGAAAGAGAGAATGAAATGGTAAGGTTATAAAAGGGAGGTAAGAAGAATTGCTAAAAAAACATCAGGGGTTGATGTAATGAAGCTTGAAAATAGATCAAGATAAGCCCGGCAGATGTGGGCCTTAGGAATCAGCCGTCATCAACTCCTGAGTTAAAATCAGAAATGCCCTAAACATTTATAGGTAGGAGTAAAGAGAAAATAGTGCCTAGTTTGTATACTGTCTGCAGAAACACAAAATCTATTTATAAACCTGTAGTTAAAACTAGAGATTGGGGGCTTCCCTGGTGGCGCAGTGGTTGAGAGTCCGCCTGCCGATGCAGGGGACACGGGTTCGTGCCCCGGTCCAGGAAGATCCCACATGCTGCGGAGCGGCTGGGCCCGTGAGCCATGGCCGCTGAGCCTGCGCGTCCGGAGCCTGTGCTCCGCAGCGGGAGAGGCCACAACAGTGAGAGGCCCGCGTACCGAAAAAAGAAAAAAAGAGAAAAAAAAAGCTACTAAAGAAATAAAACTCAGTATCATAGTTTAAAACAAGGTCAGAAAACTATTGCTCATGGATCAAATGGCCTGCTGTTTTACTATGGCCCCTGACATAATTTTACGGTTTTTCCATTTTTAAATGGTTTAAAAATTTAAAAGACGAATAATACTTTGTGATATGAAAATTATATGATATTCAAACTTTTGTGTTCATATATAGTATTATTGGAACACAGCCCTGCCCATTCATTTATGCATTGTCCATTATTGCTACAATGGCCGAGTTCAGCAGTTGTAAAAGACACCATATAGTTCACAAAACCTAAAGTATTTATTATTTAGCCCTTGACAGAAAAAGTTTGTCTACTTCTAGTTTACATGATTCCATTAAAGTACATTTGTATAAAGAAAGAGGTATAGAATAGTATTTAAGACAATATTCTACTATCTTTCTATAATCTTTTAAGCAGTTTAAGTGCTTCCTTTTGTTCTGTTTGGCCTCAGAAATAAAGACAACAATGGTTAGAATCTTGCTGACACAAACATTCTATTTTAGGTGAACTATGGTTACATCAGAAATATTTCTCTGAAAGAATTACTTCAGTTGGTGTGATATTTCATAGACTATTGAGTCTTTGTTGTTGTTGTTGTTGTTTGTTGTTAAGGGAAGACAGTTATCTTCTTTCTTTTGGTGCGGTGGGAAAGTAACAAGCTTCAAGAGGATTTATCTTCCATGATGAGGAACTTGAGAGAGAGTATAATCAAAGCTGAAAGAGCTTGAGCACTCGGAGAAGCAAGGATAAAAGTTAGCAAATATAGTCTACTGTGAATAATTGCTGAATAAGAGAGTCTAGGAAAAGGAGTTAATGAGGTAAAATCTGTTAAACTTCAGAGTGCTACAAAATAATGAAAAAGGAATATTTAAGAGTTTTATGAAAGGAAAAAAAGGCTCTTATATCTTAATGCCAAAGTGGAACTGCAGTGAAAAAGACAAACTAGGTGCTGAGCTGTACACTATTGTGAGAACAGTGTGTGATAAATCGAGGAAGTTGTTGTAGCTTGTATGAAGGATGAAATCCACCCAGTATTTAATATAGTATCAGAATTCACGTTCAATAAAATTTCAATGTGGTCAACAGATACCGTGGATATGACTTACTATGCACGTTTGGGTTCTTTCTCAAATAGAGAAGAAAGTTTTCATATCTGTGACAGAAGGCTTAGAAACCCAAGTAAGGCATTGTTATCTATCAGCTATAGTTTATTATCTAACCACAAATGAATTTAAATTTAGGTCTCATGCATTTAATTTAATTCATTTATTTTTGTGTGCATGTCTCTTGAGCTATGAATTCAGATATACTTTTGCTCATATCTATAAAACCTTTAAGAAAATGTCACCTAGGGAATTCCCTGGTGGCACAGTGGTTAAGTATCCACCTGCCAATGCAGGCGACACGGGTTTAAGCCCTGGTCCGGGAAGATACCACATGCCGCGGAGCAACTAAGCCCGTGAGCCACAACTACTGAGCCAGCACTCTAGAGCCCGTTAGCCACAACTACTGAGCCTGCGTGCCACAACTACTGAAGCCTGCGTGCCTAGAGCCCGTGCTCTGCAACAAAGAGAAACCACTGCAATGAGAAGCCTGTGCACCGCAACAAAGAGTAGCCCCCGCTCGCCGCAACTAGAGAAAGCCCACGTGGAGCAACAAATACCCAAAGCAGCCAAAAATGAATAAATAAATAAAAAGAGAAAAGGAAAATTATTTCTTAAAAAAAAAAAAGAAAATGTCACCTAATATTCTATGGAATGTGTCATCAATCAAGGAATTATTACATTGTATACTAGATAAAAGGTAGTCCTCAAGATCCATCTCTTCCTAAATGGTCTAAGAGAAGTGTGACCACTCATTATTGCCCCTGACAAATCATGGTGGGGTACATATGGAAAGACATTTTTGTAAAATCAAGCAAAAGATAGCTGAAATAGAAAAAGATGAACCCAGGTAAATAATATGGAAGGAGAAAGGAATTATCTGTTTTTGAAAACATAAATTATTTATGACTATAGGTATTCTATGCTATTAGGTAATCAATTCAATTCTTGTTTTTCATAATGGAAAAAACCTTAATGAGTATAAACATGAAAAATTTAGCTATGAATTTGTATTGCTATGCATAAAATTAAATGAATATGGTTTTCTTAAAGGAGAAATGTAATTGATTATTGGAGGTGAAATCTTCATTTTAATCACTTGTAACACACATGAATATCCCTTAAATTCAATATTGATTCATTATAAAAGCCTTGAATAAACATTTGTTAAACACTCCATATCCTTATATTTATAACTTTACTATAGAAGCCTTGTTTAAACATTGCATAAAGTTGAATGTAAAGTATTGAATCTGTGTTAATGGTAAATGGTGACCATAAGAACAACTTGAAGAAATTTTTAAAAGATCTTATTCTTTCATGGATGAAGCTATACAAATCATCCCATATCTATCTACTCTGACAATAGGAAAGCAACCTTGTTCCATTTGCCCTCTAAAGATGTCCCAGAACTTGAGTTTAAAATGAATATTTTTGAATACAACCATTTACTACTCCTGAATAGTTGTTGAAATTTTTAGAAGACATTTCTAATGATCTGTTCTCTATTTGGAGAAATGATCCTGAAATGACTGATTCCTTGGAATTTAGTGAGATTTTTTTTCTTTTCCTTCTACTTATGAAGGGGATGGGTAGAATATATTTGATTGCTTTGAATTACTCTTCTTTATAAACAAAGGAGAAATAAATTAAATCTTTCTATTTCCAGTAACTAGACTCCAAATACTCGACAAATGCCCAAATGAATATTGGGGAGTTCAACTAAGAGAATTAGTATTGAAATGTTCATACTTTTTTAGGCAGAACCTTCCCCTTTGCTAGCAGCAGCTACATAAACTCACTAATGGAATATTTTCTATATTTACAAATGCATATTTTGACATGTTTATTGAAATGTTTTAAATTGTTCACATTTTGAAAAAGAAATTTTAATTCTAAATGTTTTAAATTGGGAAGATCTTTTAATTTTTCTCACCAAATTGAAGATAAACTTCTGAAACAAAAGAAAAGCAAGATAACATTCTCAGAATCGCAGAGTGAAGACTTCTGAAAATCCACACCTCCAAGAAACATTAAGAACACTGGGGGAAAAAAAAAAAGTCAAAATGTTCTTTTTCAGAGCTCTAGAAATTAACTAAAGGCTTGCAGCAGTCTGAGAAGTGTTTATCCAGGAAAACTGGCTGAACTTCATTAAGAACAGTGCGCTTTGTGGCATTTTAACTTTCCTTAATCCCGTATCTCTCTCCCCAACTCTGTATGGTAGGCTTGAAAACCAGTAGCCTCATAACTGTGGTAGCTGAGGAAACCAATGTCATGGGGGAAGAATGGGTTTGGAGTATCACCAAAGTATAATCCTTATAGAATGGTCATTATTTGATGTGTCTACCAGCTAGCTGAAAAGTTATATTGTCAGGGTTTGTCTTTATTTGACCTAACTCAGAGCTCCCTTTGCCTCATCCCCAAGAAAACTGTTGGAAATAATTGTTTAACACCCCAGCTGCCAGAGGTGATGTTAACCATATGGTACTCATGAGAGGCTGGTCAAAAAACATAAAAGGAAAAACTGTGGAATGAGATGCCCATAGGAGGCTTTGAAAAGCTCCAACATATTTCTGAGGATTTAGGAAGCCACATGTATATGAAGGACTGCTCACATGTCCAGGAAAGATGTGAAAAGGCCCTAATCTTTCATCTTTGGCTGAATTTTAGGCGCTGTGTGAATAGGAAGTTAGGGCTAAGACATTTATAAACTGCCTGCCAGAGCACTGAAGATGTGCCCCTGCATACGCAAAGAGCCCCTCAGCAAAGGCTGGAAGATTTATTGCCTCAAAGAATTTAAGGAAATCTCTTTCAAATTATTAGCTGACCACTAAGCTAAATGATCAGATTTCAGTGGCTACAAACAACAAAGTATGAAGACTTTGAAATGTTTAAAGAAGGAGTCCAGGAAAGTCACCAAATAAACTAACAACAATAACAAACAGCAAATCATCCCTGGGGAGAAGGGAATCTGTTTTTCAGATTTTGCCACATTATATTATTTAAAATGTCTAGATATATTGTGAAGCATGCAAGGAAACAAGAAAGTATGGCCCATATACAGGGGGAAAAAAGCAATCAGTAGAAACTGTTCTGAAGGAAGCATGGATATTGGACTTGGGCTTTAAACCAGCTATTAGACGTATGTTCAAATAACTAAACAACTATTTCTAAGAATTAAAGGAAAGTATGAGAACAGTATCTCACCAAAAAGGTAAAAGCAATAAAAAATATGAATTACATCAATGAACCAAATAGAAGTTTTGGAGTTGAAAAGTACAATAACCAGGGGCTTCCCTGGTGGTGCAGTGGTTGAGAGTCCGCCTGCCAATGCAGGAGACACTGGTTCGTACCCCGGTCCGGGAGGATCCCACGTGCCGCGGAGCGGCTGGGCCCATGAGCCATGGCCGCTGGCCCGCGTACAACAAAAAAAAAAAAAAAAAAAAAAAAAAAAAGAAAAGTACAATAACCAAAATGATGAATTTACTAAAGTAGCTCAACAGAGGAATCAGTTAGAGACAGTTTCATTCAGATTATCCAGCAGGAGCAACTGAAAGAAAAAAATAATGAAGACAAATGTAGAGACTTTTAGAACTGGGCAAAACCATGAAGTATATCAACATACGTCTAAGAGGAGTTCTTATTTTTATTTAATTATTATTTTTTAATTTATTTTTTGGCTGCGTTGCGTCTTCATGCTGTGCGTGGGTTTTTCTCTAGTTGTGGCGAGTGGGGGCTACTCTTCATTGCAGTGCATGGGCTTCTCATTGCAGTGGCTTCTCTTGTTGCGGAGCACAGGCTCTATGCACGCGGGCTTCAGTAGTTGTGGTGCACGGGCTCAGTAGTTGTGGCTCGCAGGCTCTAGAGCACAAGCTTGGTAGTTGTGGCGCACAGGCTTAGTTGTTCCACGGCATGTGGGATCTTCCCGGACCAGGGATCAAACCCGTGTCCCCTGCATTGGCAGGCGGATTCTTAACCACTGCACCACCAGGGAAGCCCTAAGAGGAGTTCTTAAAGGAGAGAAGAGAGAAAGATACAGAAAGAATACTTGAATCAATAATGGCTGGAAAATTCCCAAATGGGATGAAAAACATTATGGGCATACAAGAAGCTCAATAAACTCCAGCAGACTTCCAGTTTGGACTGGGATGGTAAGAAATGGAGAGAAGTCAACAGATTTGAGAGGTATTAAAAGGAGTTTTGATGCGTTAGATATTTAGTGTGAAGGAAGACTAGTTGTAAGAGATGACTCCACAGTGCTTTGTACCTGTCTTATGTAACATTTATGTTTTGTAATGTATTTGTTGACTCTTTACCCTCCCCTTACATTAGAATATTAGATCCTTGAAAGTAGTTACACTCTACTTTATCTTTCTTATGTGCTGAGGCACATTGCACACAGAAGACATTTTATGCATATTTGATAATGTGTTGGATTGAATTAAATAGAAAGCTTTCAAAAAATGATTCAAACCATTATTCTCCACAGCCAATAATTTAGGTGCTTCTAGCAGATATTATTATAGACTGAAATAAAACTAAGCAATTATTTATTTTACCTGGTTGTTAGGCAGCTACTGAGGCCAGGAATTGGCTATGCAAAATATACATAATTTATTGAACCTTGTTCAAAGACACGGTGAGCTGCCCAGCATGCTTTAACTGTGTTTAACTTCATTGCTCCCTGGAGAAACATTTTATCATTGATTGTCAAAAAATGAATTTCATTAATACTGAGCTTATTTTATGATATCAATATAAATTTGGAATGTATAAAGCCATTAATTCAGCATATGCATCTAAACAGATGTTTCATATAATAAAAATGAAAATTAAGGAAGGGTCACTGTGCGCATTTGGAATGGTCAAATAGGTTAAGTCATTATGAGAGAAAAAAAAAGGATGCCTGAAACCTCATTCTACAGCTACCATTAAATTGCAAAAAGATGAACTCTGTTGACAAATCATTAGTGCTGACAATCTCTTACCCTCTTTTTCTTCCAACACATAATTATACAAGTACCTTCCTTTTTTAAAAGAAAATGTAAAAGCTTTAGGTACCAATAGTATAATGTGAAATTCATTTTACCTAGGTGATTGCTCTTAACGAAATATTTACATGTGTATGGCTTTAGAAATAAAGCAGTGCAAATTTATAGTCGAGAAGCACTTCAAAATGCCATAGTTTCACTACATCACTAGAATAATTTTTAAGACTGTTTTGGATCATTTGCACCTATGACAATTATTTTGATAATCAGATTTTCTAGTTTCGTGTCTAGATATGTATTTCAATCATTTGTTTCTTTCCAGGGTAAGTTTCCCCTTTGATTAAAAATTTTTAAAAATTAGAAATGACCATATCCATGTAAGACAGTAATACATCCACTAGTAAAGTGTTAAAGCAGTATTTTCTTTTGTCTTCTTTGGAAAAGTAAAATAAAACTCTCTGTTTTTTGAAGCATTTGTTTATAAGGTTCTTTTCCTTGGAAAATGTATGTGAAGTAATTAGACCAGGAACCTTTAAAATTGACATAGAACGCCTTATTCAACACTTTGTGAGGCTACTTTGTCATGAATTATATATGAATATGTCAGAGAAAACATTATTAATATATAATTAGAATTAAACCAATTAATTCTTGAATTATCACAGTATTCCCGGACTTGCCCTGGCTTCTAGCTGTTTACCATGTTAGCACTTGGATGCACCTTTGTTATATATATAATCAGTTATTATTTTAAGCAGAGGGAATACTTAAGAAATCAGAGACACTAGATGATTCTACATTATGAGCAGCTGAGGGATGAGGAGAAGGGACAGAGGAAAAAAGACAAGGTCTGAATTTGGACAACTGGGAGTTGAGATTGGGAGAAATGATTTAGGAAGCAGCTTCTGTGTTAAGAAAATCAGGGTCAGGAAGAAAAGAATTCTCAGAATACTTGCTCTGCATTAAAAGCATTTATCTGTGAGAGATTGAGTAAAGAATTGTAGTATTTTAATTACTTTTTCCCTGCATAAACCATGATTCTCTGAATTAACACCTCATTGAAATTGGGCCATTCAAGACCCTTGGATTGGGCTTCCCTGGTGGCGCAGTTGTTGAGAGTCCGCCTGCCGATTCAGGGGACACGGGTTCGTGCCCCGGTCCGGGAAGATCCCACATGCCGCGGAGCGGCTGCGCCCGTGAGCCATGGTCGCTGAGCCTGCGCGTCCGGAGCCTGTGCTCCGCAACGGGAGAGGCCATAGCAGTGAGAGGCCCGCGTACCGCAAAAAAAAAAAAAAAGGAGAGGCCATAGCAGTGAGAGGCCCGCGTACCACAAAAAAAAAAAAAAAAAAAGACCCTTGGATTTATTCAGATTGCACATGCACACTCACATACATTCACATGCAGAAACACATATATTAATATATCTAGTTCATGGTAAATACAAAAATTGTGTTTATGGGTGTATTTTTTAGCATACGGCAGCTAAGTTATAAAAATGGGTCTCATTATCCTCTAACCAAGATACTATCGTTTGAGCATGCATCTACCTAGATGACCTCATTTATTTTGTCAGGAGCATCCATTGTTACATGCGTAAAAGTAAAAGCCAGTTGACTCAGGAAGATGCCATGTGATTTTTACAGAGCAATCTAGAGAAAACATTGTGGGCCAAGACTAGACTTTGTGTTTCTCAGGCTCTTTCTAGGCATGCCAACTTTATAATGGATGTTAGCCATGTCTTTTGTGTAAATATACTTCCGGTAGACATGAAGTCCTTTCATTCCTTTTCAGTGAGTGTATGAGTCAGTTAGCTGTGAGGTGTAGCTATAATAGTAGCTGGCTGGGTTTTCTTTGATTCTCTCTTCTTGCTCTTCCTAACTCACTATAAGAGCTTTTGGCAGTATCCATCCACCAAAAAATACATACAGAATTGGTCTGTATTCAATTGTACTAAGAACTCTGTGGAGAGCTCTTAAATAGTATGAGGCATGCATGGAGTTCTATTCAAACTCTTCTCCTTTATTACATGGGACCCCTCAAACCAAAGACTGATTGCTTTCTAAATTGTGCATTTGGGCAAGTAAAGCTGAATGGCTGTATAGTCTCTTATTCATGCACTTAGAATAGAAGTAATGGATAAGATCTTCTCAAAATGCATACCTTCCTACACTGCTAATAGAGTGGTACATAGGTACAGCCTTCCTTGGGTTGCAAATGTCTGCTTGATTCAAAGCTTCAAAATTACCTTTATCTTTTGTGCCCACAATTCCACATTTAGAAAGTTATTACAAGGTAAAAATATTGAAATAGTATTCAATGATGTATGTATAAGATGCTAATCAGAGTGCTATTTATAATGGTTTAAAAAAAGGGAAACGTTCAAATATCCAGTACTGATTAAACAGATTCTAGTCGACTGTAATATATCCATGCAAAGATATGCTAGATAATCATTAAAGTTTATCTGTGTAATGTTTTTATTGACCATGAAAAATGTTAAGATGTATTAATGGAAAAGAACGTTAAAAATAGTATAGATATTTTCTATTACCTAATTTTGCTTCTTTGTATTTTTAAAAATTGTATTACAACTAATAGAAGCAGACTCTAGTTAAGCAAAAGTGAACTTGTTAGAGTAATGAGATCTGGCTTGGGATTGTTCTGAAGCCAAGAATTGGAGGGGTCTGGGAAATAGGAACCAGAGTAGCAGGAAGAGTCATAATTAGACAGCATCATCTCTGCTGCCTTTGCTGCTGTAACAAATGAACTTGTATCACTCTTATCCTTGCACCACTCAAGATTCAAATTCCCAGGAAAGGGAATTATTAGCCTCATTGATTCCATTTCCCAGGCCCTGGCAGGTTAGGGAAAAGTAAGGAATCTGAGGCTATTCTACTTTCCACTTTTGGGAGTGAGATATAGTAAATAGGAATTACTTTTCCAATAACACTTTAGGCAATAGGAATAAAATAGTTTCTCCAGAGAAAATCAGAGTGGAAGGAGTAGATGCCTGACATTGCCCCACATGGCATACGTCTACCACAATATTTTATCTTGAAAATAAAAAGTTACAGCCCACCAAAATACAACTTATTAGACATCTGTGGTATATCTTGCACTGTTAGTTGTTCAGAGGGCCAAAAATAAATATTATATTGTGCTTATCTTCCACAAAGAAACATCAATTTAAAAGTCTACTATAATAGGAGATAGAAATTATTTCCTCTTTTACAGGAAAATAGGATATGCATTATAACATCACTTATCAATATCTGTCTATTTATCTCAAGAGATCCACTGCCTCCTCTCCTGCAGTTCATCTCTGAACTTGGAATAAAAATACTGTGTGTCATTTTTGATAATGACATCTCAGAAAAGCCTTGCTAAGCTATATCATTTTAACTCTTCATTTGAAAGGAAAGTCATGTTTATGGAAGCCATAAAAGACAATTGATAGAAATGTAGTTTTGCTAACATCATTTGAAAGTAACCCTAAAATATTTTCACCATCTGCTATGTTGCAGAGACCATGAGGTATTCTCCAAGAACATCCTCTACATTTGGCCTTGAGAACCCTAGTCCATCTGTTCTGAATTAAAGCTAAACTAGTTATAGTACCTGGGTACTTGTTTCAGAGCCAATATTTTTTTAGGATGCAACTGCAAGGTTGATGTGATTTGAGATGACTTTTTATGTCATTGGGTTTGATGTAGTATAAACTTAGGAATATAACTGAAGGTAGAGTGGAAGTGAGAGTTTGAGTATGCAATGAATCTCCATATTTTTGCTTATCTTTTGCCTTCCTTAACTGTAACATGGTTATGAAAGACTTGCAGCTAAATAAAACCTTTTACCAATTAGTAAAAATGTATTTGCTGTAAGCATTGATGAAAATGGCTTTGAAAAAAGGTTACTTTTAAGTG
This sequence comes from Phocoena sinus, assembly GCF_008692025.1. NCBI lineage: Eukaryota > Metazoa > Chordata > Mammalia > Artiodactyla > Phocoenidae > Phocoena > Phocoena sinus. Next base: position 84,904,255 of record NC_045771.1, read on the forward strand.
TCATATATTTTGAGTCTCTAAAGCTTCCCAGATATTCATATTTTCAAAAATAAACAGTTTCTAACAATTTATATGGTTATATTTTTAATTTATTCCCTTCTGTATTAGAAATAGTTGTTTTTCCCTGAAACTCTTTTATGTTAGAATGTATGGGAGCAACATTTTAAATGTATAATTATGTTCACTGTTATCATTTTGATTTTCTAATCCAGAGGAATCCGATATAATTCTGACAGAGTTCTATGGCAGATATTTGTAGCCTACCTACCAGCTGACTCTTACTTGTTCATATAGAGTGCTGAGATCCTTTGTTCTTGGGGAAGGTGTTCTCAGACTTTCCTCATCCCAGGAGATAAATCATGATTGCTTTAAGCCAATCATGGTAATTCCATTCCCCTTTGTTAGTGATATATCTGGGAGTGGACATGTGACCCAGTTCTGGTCAATGAGACATAATGAGAAGCCTTCTTGGTAGCTTCTGAAAGGGACATTTTTACTCAGTCAAAAAAGAGAGGCTCCAGGAGAGAAGGTTCTATTTTCCCTGCTATTTCAATCCTACTACTACTGTGGTTGCAGGAGGATTTGATATTTGGAGTTGGAGCAGGTATCTTATAACCATGAGGTAAAATTCTACAGAAAAATGTGGGAATAAATAACAGAGAGATAGAATGAGCTTGAGTTCCTGATGACTTACTTGAACCACTATGCCAAACCCTGGAACTGACAACCTTCAGAGTTCTTGTCATATGAGAGAATGAAGTATCTTTATTGATCAAGCCAAGTAAGTTGAGTTTTCTTTATATGATAGCTGAAATACACTAATAGATACAGATCTTAAATATCAACCGAATCATACTACAAGTGGTCTTTAAATTTCATGTTTGACTTTCCAATAATGCATACTTTGATACCCTTATGTTGATTTTTACACACTTGATGCAACCTTTCATGCTTCAGTTAACAAATATTTTGAGTTACTATATCACGATGTTTCTTTTTCCTTTTAGCCAAACATTTAAACAGTGTAAGCAATGTTACATATCAAAACTTGTGTGATTATTTGAATATTTTATTATATTTCTCCTCATTTTACCAAAATGAATAGAAAGGAGAAAACTGAAAGCATTAGAAATAACTTGTGAATAGAAGTGTTGATTACATAAGCTCAACATAATTGAGATAAACATGAAATAATTAGATGTGCCATTATACATGTACTTTTCACCTCAATCTGATGTCTGTTGGGCTAAGTCTAGTTTATTGTGTGTTCAGTGATGAAGTAGAATTAAGCAGAAAGTAATATATATTATGAAATATTGGTACATATATTAAAATATGGTATTTAAAGTCAAGGAGTAAATAGGTACTTTATGATGATATTTAGCTGTCTAAAATTGGAACTCCCTTTTGGTTGTTATTTTAACAAAAAACCTGTTGAACATTCATTATATGCTAAGGTGTTGGAGATCTAGTAACAAACAAGATAAAATATGACCCCTCTTTTCTTTGAATTTGTAACCTAGTGGTGTTACAACATGAACTATATGTGGAATAGATTACATATATAGAATTATCTAGCTGGGTGTTACGAAGAATTGTGCATTATTGTCTTTATTGTAAAAGCAGACCTTGCCTAGTCTGTGGGAATGTGTGAAGATATATCTGAGGAAGTGGTATTTAAACTGAAATTAAAAAGATGAGTAGGAATAAGATCAAAAAAAGGGAGTTAAGAGGAAGAAGTTTATTCTAGAAAGAGAGAGGACAGATCTGAAAGCTCTGAGATAGCTAAGAGACCTGGAAGAAATCTAATGTGGCCGAAGAATCAGAAAAGAAAGGAGAGAATGGTGCCAGCTGGGGTTGGAGGGGCAGCAGGGCTAGGATCATGCAGGTCTTATGTCTAAGCATAAATTGGGAACATGGAAGAGTTTTAAGGAGTGCAGTGTCATAATTTTGTCTTTAAAAGACTCCTTGCAGTATTATTTAAAGTGTGGACTTTCCTGGTGGTCCAGTGGTTAAGACTCCGTGCTCCCAATGCAAGGGGCCCAGGTTCAATCCCTGGTCAGGGAACTAGATCCCGCATGCTGCAACTAAGACCCAGCGTGGCCAAACAAATAAGTATTAAAAAATAATAATAATAAAGTGAATTTGAGGGGATCAAGAAGAAGAAGAAGACTAGATATGAGATTTCTGTAGTAGTCCTCATGAAAGAGGAAGGTATGAAGAGAGTGGAGGCAGAGAGAAGTGGACGGGTTTAAGAGGATTTAGGAAATAGAATTAAGAGACTTGGTCTTTAAAGGAATGAATGTATAATTTATCATCCAAACTGGAAATATTTGATAATAAAAAATTGAGTCCCAGTTAAATAGGCATTAGCTAAGACTGTGTTGGGTAAAATAGGACGTGCGGTCACCCTGGACATAGGAGTTAGTGGAGAGCAAGGAGGGACGAAATGTAGAACCAAATCCCCTTTAAACATGTAAATTTCTGACAATAATTACCTTTGGCCCTGGCCAATCTCAGGAGCCATTTAAATTCTTACATTGCGTATTAATTTATGGAATAGAACACATTAGACTCCAATAGCTCATTTTTCTGGTACTTTGCCATCTCCTGCTTAGACTTGGCCTCAAGAGTTTAATTTTTCAGGATAAAAGCATGGTGCTTATAATGTTTTAGATGACATGAGCAAGCTCTTTTTTTTGTACAACATGTCTCTTAGCCCTTATTTTTTGAGTCTCTTTGACTCTGCTCTGGAGAAGTCTGTGTCAAATGCATTAGTGATTCTTTTTCTTAGGTGTGACTGTCATTTAGGCGTCAAATTAAAGACCATTCAACCAGGGCAGTGACAACTATAGAATCTAGCCTGTAGCCAGCCTCCTCTCTAGAGATTTACAGGGCAGCTGCCGAGAGTTTCACTTAATTATATAGATTTACAGAGCATTCCTGCCTTTGTATACTGTCAAGGATTAAGGGTAGTCAGCCTGTCGTGCAGAGACTACTGCTATGCCAACTACTTCTCTTCTTTCATCTCTCTCTGGTCTCCTGTACATAATCACACTCTGCTAATTGTACTCAAAAATACTTTTCCTCTTATTCTCTCTTCTATTTCCAGGTAATTAATTAAGTTTTAGAAAAAAAACTAGTTTTATTTTTGTGTTTGGATTTTTTCAGCAAATAGTGTCTTCTAGCTAATTCTGTAATTGTTGATAGCATCAGTTTCTATGATTTAACTTTCTTTTACATCAACTGTATAATAGTCTTTACTGCCAGAAATAGAAAGAAAACCTCATTTTAAAAGACAGTGGATATCACAAAATATATATTAGAATCAACTAACTGAAAATAATTTGAAGGGTAGTATGCTTTAGAAAGAAACTGGCAATAACAGCCTTCAATCTGCCAAGGAAAGTACTAAATCTGATACACTATGAAAGATCTTCAGTTAAGTAGAGGATGATTCAGTGTCTTGATAACTTTGGAAGAGTCAAATTTTCCCAAGTTTGTAAAAAAACTTGGTCTTTCTGTTATATCTAGGAACACTTTCAATTAACCCATGTTATAATAAAATTAGTGCTAAAGTTCATTAACTGTAAGGTCTTGATATTTCTTCTAAATCATCAAGGAAAAATCCATGTATACATTTATTCACTTATTCAGTATGTATTGTTTGAGTACCTTCCCTGAGTCAGACACCATGTTAAATGTTAAAGGAACGAAGATGGGTAAGATACTCTCCTGCCCCCCTAGGAACTTGCAATGTAGTGTATTATAAACGAATAGGTACAATTAAGTGTTGTACATGTTCTAGTAGAATCTCTAAAGGGTACAAAGGAGTGGCTACTTTAACCCATATGGTCAGAAAATAGCTATATAGGGAAGTGATGCCTGGCAAGTTATTTCCAGGCATCAGTGGGGCAAAAATTAATATATTTTAAATTTTTATTAATATATAAATTAATATATAATTCCAGGCAATGATGTGGCAAAAATTAATATATTTCTGTTGAGTGTTGTTTGACCTAATATTACAACAAGACCCCCGAATACAGCGACTCAGAAAAGATGGCGTATTTCTCTCCCACAGCACAATACAGAAATAGGCAGTCCAGTGTACATAAGCACCTCTATTGCATAGTTTCTTTGGGGACCAGATTCTATCTGTTTTGTAGTTTCACCAACAATTAGTGTTTATGGATCATGTGGGCCGCAGATCCATATTCTTGAACAAAGGAAGTGGGACAAAGAGGAAGCAGGTTTGGACTTGAAATTAGTATATGGGTATTTAAACAAAACACTTCATCTCTTTTCTCTGCTAGAAAGATAAGTGTGTTCAGCGTTCTAGGATCTGGTTCAGACACTTGGTTAAAACCACCTCTGTGGTCTACGCAAGTCATTGAACTTTGAGCCTTAGATTTCTTCTCTCCAAAATGAGAGGTGTGAATAACCTCTTTTTTTTTTTCTGTGCTAAAAGCCTTATAACTCAGTATATAATGTCATGTTCTACTTAGTTATATTAAAATGAGAAATGTATGAACAGAGTTCTACCACTCGACCTTCAGCAGAAATTTTTCCTGTAGTGAGATGGAATGACTACAAGTGTTCTTTGAGTACAAAGAGAACATTCTATGTCGATATATTCCTACCTATATTGTATCACCTATGACACTCATACTTTGCTGTTGGCTTGGAAAAATAATTTCTCATCAAAAATTTCAAGACTGGCATTGTTAAAGCTACATATACAAGATGTTCTTAATACTTTTGCTTGAATACATTTGATTCAAGGAGACTTGATGTGATCTTTTGGCCAGAACACCATCTAAAAATTAAACTAAATTTAAAATGTAGACAATTCTCTTAGCCAAGGGATATGTGACAAGAAACTAGTGTCTTGATAAGAACTTTAGTCCTTACTATGTACCATTTTGACTTTTTAAAATAGAACTTATTATTTACAGACATGGTTCTCTTATTGGCAGAGGCTTGGCTTGTGTTGGCTTTTTTTGATTTAAGGAGCAGAAGGAAATGGATTAGTGTGGAGAGATGTTTAGCATAGATAAACAGGGATGGTAATATTCTAAAGGAATTTCAACTGTCTGATTTCAGTGACAAATCCTAAAAAAGATAGGCTAGCTTTATTGGCTCATTTATCAATTAAAAGTAAATAAATAAAACCACGGCTCTTTCTTCCTAGTTGACTCTTCACGCTTTCTGATACTCACCGTCTACTGATGAAGGGACTTAACTAGCTGACCACTAGAGGTGGGAGATTTTTGTCTAGAGGGGAAAAATCTATGGGTCAGTGTGAAGATTCATGATGGACAGCAGAGCAGTTTACACTTTGTAAAGCATGTCTTCTTACAACATGGAAAGTAGTAATCTATTTCGCTAAACTAACTGGAAGAAGCTATGTATGTTTGATGAGACAACATATTTTCTAAAAAAAAAAAAAAGTTCTTTTGTAGCTGCAGTACAGTTTTGATTTGGCTGACAATAATATGGAGTAACTGGAATCCAAAGGAATCATAAACCCAGTTGTACATTTGTTGGAAACACATTTTTTGGAAGAGCAAATTGTAATAATTAAGTAGGTGAGCCACACTACCTTATCAAGCCAGTCCTATATAAAAATGGGTGAAATGAAGCCAAGACAAAGTGAGTTTTCTCAGTACACTCTATTGCCGTTTTTGCAGATTACTTTTAAATTTTAGTTTCAGGGGTTGAAGACTGATCCAACTTGAGTCTTTCTCTTGGAATTTATCAGGCAGCATAAGGAAAACATACTTAAGCATCAAGCTTTAAAAAACAAGTGAAGAAAATAGATGAATCCTAATTGACCTTCACCAAGTTGTTTCTTTCTTTTCTGAGTTTGTGAATAGAGTTGAACTATATACTCCTTTTTATTAAGATAGGTGTTAGCCTCACCAAAATGTCAGAATAGCCATCTTTTCGTTGCACTGATTGTTCTTCCAACCCTTGTGAGAAAGTAGATAGGGAGTAATAAGAATAGGGAAACAGGGATGACAGAGAGAGGAGCCAGAAGGAGTTTCCTGACTGAACAGTGGTGCAAGGGTGCACTTAGATTTTTTTTTTATCATAGACTTATAAATGGATTTTTTAAATAATTGAAAAATTTTGGAGCAGTTTTAGGTTTTATAAAAGTTGAGCAGAAAGTACAGAGTTTTCATCTCTTGCATTTTTCAAAAGATGAGTTAATGTCTGCATTTCTATTCAGTGAAAACAAACTCTTATATATAGTTTTTCAGGTATTCACCACAAGAACCACCACAGTTTTTCAAAGTCAGCTATATATGGTCTGTGATGTTTGTATTTTTTTCTTCTTATGTTCCAATAGCAAAAATGGCAATGTGTAGACCTCAAGCATAGGGTGATACAGTTGTGGTCAACAGTGATCCTATAGTATGGGCTGCACAAATACAGTCAAATCTGGACCAATAGAATAGGCAATACAGTTGTAAATAATCATGGGCCAATAATAGGAATGGTACAGTTATAATAAGTCATGGGCCTAGAGTATGGACTGTGCATTTGTAATCAATTGTGAGCCAAAAGTACGGCATTGGACCAAATATTATGAAAGAAGCTAGGAAGAAGGGACCTAGCCTTTTCTTGGACACCTGGTTTGTGCCTGGAAATGTCTTGTGAACTTTCCATGTTATTTTTTTAATTCTCACAGAAATACTATGAAGTAGGTGTTATGATTCCTATGATGAAAAGAGGGAAGCTAAGGGAGGTTAAATAGCCTTCCCCAAAACCCCACACATATGTGGGACAATGTGTGAATGGCAAAGACTCTACTCTTTCTACACCATCATCCCTTCTACTCCTGACTTCATTTGTCCAGAGATGGCAACTATGTGGCATTCCAGGCCAGTAGCAAACCTTCGTAATTGATCCCAGAGCATTTTTCCATCCCCAATTTGGCTGTGAATTTCTTCTCTTCACCGTACTCTAGCTAGCCATTATTAATCAGCTATGATTGGCATATAAAGTAGAACCTATTTGTCATCCCTAGTCTTAGTCCCAGTGAATAAATTCTATGTCTTTAATAATTCCTTGCCTTCATCAAATCTTCCTTTTTTCCTCTTTTCAATGTTACTTCAAACAAACATCAGTGCTAGCTTGAGCAGGTCCTTTTTTGGGTCTCTGAACGTTTGATACTTGTTGGCCTGTGCTATCCTAAACATTAGAAGACGTGTAACTACAATGTACCTCCAGATACCCTTCAAAACGTTTCTGCTTAACTTGTGTGACAAATAATCAATTCTTCTCAGTCTCTTTTGAGCTTGTATGTAGGAGCGGAGTGTTTTATAATGGAAGACCTGAGAAGAATATACTTTTTCCTAACAGTTCTCTAAGCAGCCCTTAAAGCACATCTCAGAAGTAAGCATCGACAACAACATATAATTTTGAGCTTGCTCTCAGTTTTATACCATGTCCAGCAACATCTTTTTGAGGACTTACGATGGCATAGGGCCTCTTACTTAATGGATTTTAAAATGCAGTTTAGTCCCTGAATAATGTCTCATCCTCCTCAAATGAAAATACAAGCTAAGTAACATTTGTTATGCAAATGCCACTTAAAGCCTCCTGAAATACACAATTAGTTAATAGTGTATTTGCTATAGGACTGTGGCTTCAGGATAATCCCTGCCTAGTCTCAGCCATGTGGCATCCTTTAAAACCCATCTCTGATATAAATTCTGGAGTCATCATTGGCTTTAGAATCCATAGAATATATTATTTTCCTTCTTTTAACTTAATCGTTATTTTATTTAAGCTCTTGCTGTAAAGAAGAGACTCTCAAGTTAGTTCATGTAATGGGATTTTTTGCATTCACATAGAAGCCTGGAAATAACTAAATCGTTCAGCCTCAGTCAGGCAGGAAACATTGGAAAGTCAAGCCCCAGGAAGGGTGGACCTGTAGGCTAAATCAGGCCACAGGGTCTTCACTCTTGTGCTTCACCATTACCTGAAGTCAATTACTGTCTTGGCCTTTTCTTTCTTTGTAAATTAGCTACATCAACCCCCATTCCGCATATTTAACTGACTCCTGACTTCTGCTTCCTTTTAATTTCTGCTTTCTCATAACTTAGGCGTATACATGGCCTATTACAGTCTCTGCAGAATTCTGCATTATATTTTTTCTTTCAACTTCAACTCTGCCACTGTTGTCAATTCCTCATGTATCCTTATTTTCCTGAGACTGAGAATCTAATTTAACCTAACATGCAAGTATTAAGAAGAAAATAAAAGGCATCCGTAACCTAAATATTAAGAGACAACTGACATTTTTATATTTGCACAATTCCTTATAGTTTATTTTTAAAAACATATGTACATACAAAAGATAATTGTATAAAATTGGGCCAAAACTGTATATAGTTTTCCATTCTCATTTCACGTTTAACTTTATCTCATTGGCATTTTCCAGTGACATTAAACGTTACTTTAAAATGTGTCTTTTAATAGCTATACCTTGAAAACCTTAACTTAAACATTGTCTTGAAGATTTTCTGTTTTTTCCTTTCTTATACTTAGATATTTTGGCTTAACAGTTTCATAGAGAGCCATCATTAATTTTGTAGCAGGATAGAGAAAAGGCATTGATTTCTTCTCCTTGGTTCATCATGTTCCCTGCTAATGCCATCTTCTGCTGAAGATGAAGGTTCTCCAGCCGCTGGTTGAATCCCAACAACACCTCATACATTACTGCATTAGATACACAACATAGAATTGACCTATGCCATGCATGAAGTATTGATGATTTCCAATAAATTCACTAGTGAGCAAAGGTAGACATATTAATTTTTAATTTAAAATCAGAGAGTACAGAGTGAGCAACATGCTGCTTTGGCAGAACTGATCGATTAAGTTCTTTACACTAACATCAGTGGCTTTTCTTTCAAGAGCATACAACTATGAAAACTATGTCTTCCTTTACATCTTATAGAATTTTATTGAAAGGTAAAAGAATGTCACAAACTTAAATATAAGTTATTCTGATTGTTAAGCATCACAGACATCAATATAAATAGTCTAATAACCAAAGTGCTTGGAGAACAAAGAAATTTATTACTTAATACTATGGTCAGCCTTAGTTTAAAGAAAAACAACTAAATTTGATTCAGTTAACATTTATTTAGCACTGACTATTTCCCAAGCACTCTGTTGGATGCTATTGTGTTTATTAAAGTATGTTTCTCTCTGACTCTTCACAGCAATTATACCGAGTGTTACTATTGTCTCTATTTTATAAATAAAGATACTGACACTGAGAAAGTATTTGCACATATGACTATAAATGATAGAATTTTAATTTTAACCTATACTTTCTCATTCTGGGTCCATTCATTCACTCAGAAATATTTACTGAGTACCTACGGCATGTTGGAGATGGTGCCAGCCACTGGGAATACAATTATGGACATACAAGGTCCATTCCTCATGGGATTATAATCCAGTGGGGAAACCATATAAAAAACATTAAAAGTGAAATCTGCAGAGAAAGACAGATACTGTATGATATCACTTATTTGTTAAATCTAAAAAAGTCAAACTCATAGAAACAGAATAGAATGGGGGCTGAAGGGTGGGAGAAGTGGACAGACGCTGGTCAAAGGGTACAGACTTGCAATCAGAAGATGAATAAGTTTTGGAGATCTAATATACAGAATGATGTTTATAGTTAATGATACTATATTATATACTTTAAAGTTGCTAAGAGACTAGATCATAAATGTTCTCACCACAAAGAAAGAAATGATCACTTTGTGACTTGATGGAGGTGTTACTTTGGTTGTAATCATAGTGCAGTTTGTAAGTGTATCAAATCAACACCTTGCACACCTTAAACTTGTACAATATTAAATGTCAATCATATCTCAGTTAAAAAAAGTTGTGTTACAAAATAAAGCTATAGTGATTATTAACTATGAAAACTGACCAAATGTTTCTTTTGCTGTAGTATAGCTACCGCCCAGCCTTTCACTTTTTTTTTTCTCTTTTTTTTTTTTTCTTAATTGGGGTATAGTTGCTTTACAATGTTGTGTTAGTTTCTCCTGTACAACAAAGTGAATCAGCTATATGTATACATATATCCCCTCCCTCTTAGACCTCCCTCCCAGCCCCCTGTCCCCATCCCACCCATCTAGGTCACCACAGAGCACTGAGCTGAGCTCCCCATGCTATACAGCAGGTTCCCACTAGCTCTTTGTTTTACACATAGTAGTGTATATATGTCAATCCCAATTTCCCAGTTCATCCCACCCGCCCTCCCCACCCCCCCACCCCCCCCACCCTCCCAGTGTCCAAATGTCAATTCTCTACATCTGAGTCTCTATTCCTGCCCTGCAGATAGGTTCACCTGTACCATTTTTCTAGATCCCACATACATGTGTTAATATACGATATTTGTTTTTCTCTTTCTGACTTACTTCACTCTGTGTGACAGACTCTAGGTCCATCCACGTCTCTACAAATGACCCAGTTTTGTTCCTGCTTATGGCTGAGTAATATTCCACTGTGTATAGGTACCACATCTTCTTTATCCATTCATCTGTCGATGGACATTCATTTCTCCTATTTATTGGGTAATTACTATGTGGCAGGCAACATGATAAACTTCATGAGAGTTATTTAATTCAATAATCTCAACAACCCTAAGAGCCAAATGCTATAATTATCCCCTATATATTCATAAGGACACTGAGGATTAGAGAGGTAATTTACCCAGGAGCACAATGTGGGAGCTGGGATTTGAACTCACATCTGTTTGGTTTGAAGACCTTTTGGTCCACCACAATGCGATTTAGTCATTAGTGCTTCATAACCATTTTTCTGGTATTATACATTCATGACTTTTATAATTTTTTAATATCTTTATTGGAGTATAATTGCTTTACTATGTTGTGTTAGTTTCTGCTGTATAACAAAGTGAATCAGCTATATGTATACATATATCCCCATATCCCCTCCCTCTTGCATTTCCCTCCCACCCTCCCTATCCAACCCCTCTAGGTGGACACAGAGCCCTGAGCTGATCTCCCTGTGCTATGTGGCTGCTTCCCACTAGCTATCTATTTTACATTTGGTAGTGTATATATGTCCATGCCACTCTCTCACTTTGTCCCAGCTTACCCTTCCCCCTTCCTGTGTCCTCAAGTCCATTCTCTACGTCTGCATCTTTATTCCTGTCCTGCCCCTAGGTTCTTTTTTTTTTTTTTTAAGATTCCATATATATGTGTTAGCATACGATATTTGTTTTTCTCTTTCTGACTTACTTCACTCTGTATGACAGACTCTAGGTCCATCCACCTCACTACAAATAACTCAATTTCATTTCTTTTTACGGCTGAGTAATATTCTATCGTATATATGTGCCACATCTTCTTTATCCATTCATCTGCATGACTTTTATAATTTTTATTTTCTCCCTTTTCATTATTCATTTACCTCCCACCCCATTCATTTACTACCTGTTCCTTTCAGAAAAACTTTGCTGACCTCTGCTCTAGTGCTATCCTTTGTAATCACTAAACTGTAATGTATTTTACTTGATATAGTGTGTAGTATGGGCAAAATTAGAAATGACAAAATATATGTGGGTTAAAGGGTGATAGTGTTACCCATGGATGACTGTGGTCTTCATTTTTGATGCTTTTCTGTTAGGTAGGTACCTACTTACCTCTTATCACCTGTGTTTTCCCTTCTATGTAATGCTTTTCTGCTTTCCTAGAACCTAAGCTTCTCTACATCTATTTTCTAAAATTATGTTTCCATATCTTTACAGTTTTCCATTAAGTGTATTTGTTACCCTGGGATAAGTTATTCATGTTAAAAAGTAACTCTACTGAATGCATCATTAGTAAGATAGATGGGCTTTTTTTTTCCTATATAGCATACAAAAACTTGAAATAATGGTCATGCCTGTATAATCTATAGCATAAATCTCTGAATTGAAATTGCATCCTACTCCATTTTCCTTCGTCCTCTGCCCTGTTGTTCTCTAAGTTTCTCTCTCATTTTCCCTCCTCCTACTTCTTCTGCTTTTATCATTTCTGTTTCTCCTAAAAGTATATGCATTGTATATAAGATAAGCTAACGTTCTGAGAAACACATTTTCACTCTATTTTATATTTGTTTAAAGTACAATATATGTGATAAAAAATTTAATAGAGTAGAAACTATTTGTCTAGTTACTTAAGTCACCTGCACATTCATGGATTAGCAAACAACACCAGGGCAAGTGAAAATCCTATCTCCCATCTTCTTTCCCTATCATTCCTGTGGCAGTGTCTCCCTATCATACTTTATGTGCTGTTCAGATTTTGGTGCATTATTGTTGAAGTTTATCCCAAGATTTGCACATAAATACTCGTGAAACCAGGTAGAAAGATACGAATCAATTCTCAGGAATACAGAGTTGAGGATGTGCTGCAGCATTAATACAAATGAATGATATATCTGCATATTCACTGAAATACACTAAGACTGAGAAGGTAGTAAGTTAAAGTTAGAAGAGGTAATGTTGGAAGGGAGGGCTGAGAGAAGTTAATAAGACACATGTGTGGGTCCACTGCTAGACTGAGACTGTCCAAGGAGTAGCATCAGATTGCTAAATATTTCAAATTACTTTTCTCTTTTGAGAATGTCATAGGTTTACATACCTGAGAAAAAATAGATATACCCATAGTCAAGGCAGTTTCTTAAATCTGTTATTCATTCAATCTGTGCATTATTCTACCTTTTTTACCTTTAAAGCAACATAAGGTGGTATACTAAATTTAGGTTTCCACAATACAAATTACAAAGCATTTCTGGATATATTTCAGAGTATTTTGGAGACCTCAGTTAATGTTTCAAAACCACTAAGTTTCCCACTAAATATCTAACTTGTAACATTTCATAATCTCTATTTCCTCATCCGTAAAAGGTGAGGGTTGGACCATGTCACCTCTAGGGGCCTTTAAGCCTTAATATTCTATGTTTCTGTCTATATAAAATTCAGATAATCGTCTATACTGAGCACAATGTCAAGCAGTAGAAATTTAAAATATGTTCTGTGAGTCTGAAAAACAGTTTTAAGAACAAAGCTAGGAAACATTTTTAAAACAACAACAGCAACAAAAATGAAAACAAAACTGGCATTACCCAAGGAGAACCTCTTCGGATTTCTGAAATGGTATTACCTCTTTAATGTACAGTTTGTAGTCTCACTTCTTAGGAAGAAAAACAGAGGAAAAACAATGGTCAGGAATATGAGCAGAAGGCAGAATTTAAACCTGGAAAACAATTTGTCCATGAAATTTAATCCTGAGGGAAACATGGGTTTGAAAGGAATTGCATACTATATTTTAGTGGGTGCATACTTTTGTCTGTGAACTATTTTAATAAATACTCATGAATAGCATGACATGTTACTCTTCTTAATAATTACATATACCATGATTTCTTTGAAATATCTAGTTATTAACTTAGCTGCCATTGCCAAGGTCGTATATAATTAAGCTGAAAATGTTAAACAATGGTATTCACTTTTCTCATCTATCCAATTAAAAGGAGAGGATTGTTAAACACTGGAAGAAGTGCCTCTGAGGAGCTTTTTATATCTCTTATACTCTATGCAAGTATTGAACTGAATACCTGAGTGAATTCTAATAGACAGGAATTATTGTAATACAAGATACTCAAAGATTATTTTGACCTTGAAGGGAGACTTTTTAAGAAATACCTTTTGAATTGTGACAATCTTGAATTTTCTAAATTAAGATTGAGATCCTTTCCAAAATTTGGAGCTAATACTGGCCTATATACTAATTCACTACAACACACCTATCTGTACATAAAATTCTTAATAAACCAGAGTGCAAAGGACTGCCTTTTAATCAAAAGATTTTGGACCTGTTGTATTCTTTAAGACTTAATGTCTGAGATTAACATACGGGCAGTCGTTTTTCTCTCCTAAATTTTATCTGTTTTTCTTGGTTATAAATCAGCCTCAGCCATCATTCCTCTCACTTGTTAGTCTTTCTGTAGCTGATTCAGTGTAGCTAGTAAACTATAAGGAACATTATCCTGTTATTTTCATTAAGTGGCAGCAACCCTAGAATACCAGGACCAAAGATGTTAAGTGTCCAGAGATAAACAGTTTTATGAACATAAGAAAACAATAGTATATAGTTGGCATGAAGTCCTAGGAAAACTAAAACTCTGGAAAATAAAAACAAACTCTAAGTTCGTAGTTGCATGTAATGTTCTAGAAAAATTCCCCAAAGTTTTTTTGTCTTGTTTTGTTTTTATAATTTTGGGCGTATGCATTTGTACATATCCTTCTGGCCGGAATATTATGTATATAGTCAATATGGCTGGAATATTGTATGTAATAAATAATACTCTGGGACCATTTGCAAGAAAAGTGTGCTCTATAGACCAGTTTGTTGGCTTTGTCCTATTCCTTTATATATTGTTTGTATATATAATATAGTATACGTATGTAGTATATACAGTTAGTATCTGTATCATCCAACATATTAATACAGTGGCTTTCACAGGTAAGTACTTGATATAAAGTGTTTACTGAGGTGACTAATGCTTAGGCATCATTTGTTGGAACTGCAGGCCATTAAACTCTTAAGGAATCTTATCCATTCATTCAACAAATATTTATTGTGTGAGTTGGGCACAGTTCTTGGCACTTTTGCTGTATCAGTAAACAGAGTAAAAACAAAACAGAACTATGGGGCTTCCCTGGTGGTGCAGTGGTTGAGAGTCCGCCAGCCGATGCAGGGGACACGGGTTCGTGCCCCGGCCCAGGAAGATCCCACATGCCGTGGAGCGGCTGGGCCTGTGAGCCATGGCCGCTGAGCCTGTGCGTCCGGAGCCTGTGCTCCGCAGCGGGAGAGGCCACAGCAGTGAGAGGCCCGCATACCACAAAAAAAAAAACAAAACAAATCAAGAAAACAGAACTATGCCCTTACAAAGTTTATGTTTTAGTGAGCCTAACGTAATCCAGTTTCCCATCTTATGACTCTATATTACCCAGATTGATAGTATTTTATGTGTAGAGAACAGCAGAAACAATGAGTTGTAGACAGGAAAATAGAACAGTATACAGTTTAGGTCAGTTCAAGCATAAAGATAGGATGGGGAAGCAATGCAAGTGAAGGATGGAAAGTGCATATTGGGACCCAAAATTGAAGGGGTCCAAAGAAGGGATGCCAGGCAGAGTCAGAACTAACTCTCTCCAATAATGGGGATCTAATTTTGTTTTTTGATCCATCAAATTGTATGATCTTAAATAAGATGAATGTTAGTAGAGATAGAAACATGGGGGGAATAGAATGGAGAGACACTGGAGGTGAAGATACCTGGATAGGAGACTATTGAAGTGGCCCAAGTGAGCGGTATTAAGGCCTGATTTTTTGGTGAGAGGAGACTGGCTAGAAACGAAGGCTTGAGTGGAAGGGACAGTTCATAGTGGAATTGATAGGAATCAGTAACAGATTGATTCAAGCAATGAAAAAGGAATCAAAGCTGTTTTGATCTCAGGTAGCAAAAAGAATTATAATGTCATTAACAATAATGAGTAGGTTATTTTTCTGGATGGAAAAGGTACTAGGAGGTAGGTGGATAGGTCGATAGATAGATAGATAGATAGATAGGTTTTTTTTTTCTCACTTCAGATATGCTGAGTTACCAAAGTAAAGATTGAAATGTAGGATTAGAGCTCAAAGTAAGTTCATGGATAGATCCTTTGTGACTGAGTTATTTGGTGGGATAAAAAATTCAAATGCCTGACACCTCTATATATTTGTCCCTGGAAAACCCAGAGAAATATGTACGTAGTCTCCTTTGTTTATATAATGCTTTACCTTACCTAACTTGGGAGTCACAATATATTAAGTAGTGTTATATAGGAGAAGCTCAGAGGTGTCTCTGGTTGGAAGGAGGGCTAAGGGACTTGTCTTCCATAATAAACACACCATTTTACTTCAACTTTACTAAAGATTAAAGCAAAACCACCTAAAGAGTCTTTCATTTACCCTTTTGAAAGATTGAGAATATGCCAATTGTCTTTTTGACCCTTGGATCGGGCACCTGTCATATGCTGTATTTTCATTATGTGCCTTTAAGTTATTAGAAATAAGTAGTCATTGGTTTTCAGCTTTAAAATGTATAAATACACTAACTGATAAAGACAGAGCAATTTTAGTTCATTTAGTTTTCAAATGTAATTCATTTTCATATTGTATACAATGAGTCAGAAGGCTTTTTCAAGGTCCCAAGTGAGTGGTATGCTCAGTGGGCCTGGGTGATAAGATTCAGCATGTGGAGTGATAAGGGAGCATATGAGTCAATGCCAGCACCAAAGAGTCACTTCCTGGGAAGAGTGGAAAAGCCATCAGCAGAGCCAGTTTCATGGTTGTGTGACCTATGCAGTCATGCATGCTTCCATGTTCAAAATTTTTCTTGTACTTGGAGATTGGTTCAATATGGCGGAGTAGGACGTGCACTCACTCCCTCTTGCAAGAGCACTGGAATCACAACTAACTGCTGAACAATCATTGAGAGGAAGACACTGGAACTCACCAAAAAAGATACCCCACATCTAAAGACAAAGGAGAAGCCACAATGAGGTGGTTGGAGGGGCGCAATCACAATAAAATCAAATCCCATAACTGGTGGGTGGGTGACTCACAAACTGGAGAACACTTCTACCACGGAAGTCCACCCACTGGAGTGAAGGTTCTGAGCCCCATGTCAGGCTTCCCAACCTGGGGGGCCAGCAATGTGAGGAGAAATTCACATTGAGAATCAGACTTAGAAGGCAAGCAGGATTTGATTGCAGGACTTCGATAAGACTGGGGGGAACAGAGATTCCACTCTTGGAAGACACACACAAAGTAGTGTGTGCATCAGGACCCAGGGCAAGGAGCAGTGACCCCAGGGGGAGACTGAACTAGACCTACCTGCTAGTGTTGGAGGGTCTCCTGCAGAGGCAGGCAGTGGCTGTGGCTCACCACGGGGAGAAGGACACTGGCAGCAGAAGTTCTGGGAAGTACTCCTTGGCGTGAGCCCTCCCAAAGTCCACCATTAGCCCCACTGAAGAGCCAGTAGGCTCCAGTGCTGGGTCGCCTCAGGCCAAATAACCAACAGGGAGGGAACCCAGCCCCACCCATCACCAGACAAGCAGATTAAGGATTTACCGAGCTCTGCACACCCAAGCAACACCCAGCTCTACCCACCACCAGTCCCTCCCATCAGGAAACTTGCACAAGCCTCTTAGATAGCCACATCCACCAGAGGGCAGACAGCAGAAGCAAGAAGCCTTACAATCCTGCAGCCTGTGGAACAAAAACCACATTCACAGAAAAGTAGACAAGATGATAAGGTAGAGAGCTATGTACCAGATGAAGGAACAAGATAAAACCCCAGAAAAACAACTAAATGAATTGGAGATAAGAAACCTTCCAGAAAAAGAATTCAGAATAATGATAGTGAAGTGATCCAAGACCTCGGAAAAATAATGGAGGCAAAGATGGAGAAGATGCAAGAAATGATTAACAAAGACCTAGAAGAATTAAAGAATAAACACCTAGAAGAATTAAAGAACAAACAAACAGAGATGAACAATGCAATAACTGAAATGAAAAATACACTAGACAGAATCAATAGCAGAATAACTGAGGCATGAGAACGGATAAGTGACCTGGAAGACAGAATTGTGGAATTCACTGCTGCAGAACAGAATAAAGAAAAAAGAATGAAAAGAAATGAAGACAGCCTAAGAGAACTCTGGGACAGCATTAAACACACCAACATTCACATTGTAGGGGTGCCAGAAGGAGAAGAGAGAGAGAAAGGACCCAAGAAAATATTTGAAGAGATTACAGGAAAAAAACTGAAAGCATTTCCTCTAAGATCAGGAACAAGACAAGGATGTCCACTCACCACTGTTATTCAAAATAGTTTTGGAAGTCCTAGGCACAGCAATCAGAGAAGAAAAAGAAATAAAGGAATCCAAATCGGAAAAGAAGAAGTAAAGCTGTCACTGTTTGCAGATGGGATGTTACTATACATAGAGAATCCTAAAGATGCCACCAGAAAACTACCAGAGCTAATTTATGAATTGGTAAAGTTGCAGGATACAAAATTAATGCACAGAAATCTCTTGCATTCCTATACACTAATAACGAAAGATCAGAAAGAGAAATTAAGGAAACAATCCCAATCACCAATGTCACAATAAAAATAAAATACCTAGAAATAAACCTACCTAAGGAGGTAAAGACCTGTTCTCAGAAAACTATAAGACACTGATGAAATTAATCAAAGATGACGCAAACAGAAGGAGCGTATATCATGTTCGTGGATTGGAAGAATCAATATTGTGAAAATGACTATACTACCCAAAGCAATCTGCAGATTCAATACAATCCCTATCAAATTACTAATGGCATTTTTTACAGAACTAGAACAAAAAAATCTTAAAATTTGCATGGATACACAAAACCCCGAATAGCCAAAGCAATCTTGAGGGAAAAAAACGGAGCTGGAGCAATCAGACTCCCTGACTTCAGTCTATACTACAAAGCTACAGTAATCCAGGCAATATGGTAATGGCACAAAAACAGAAAGATAGATCAATGCAACAGGATAGAAAGCTCAGAGATATACCCATGCAACTATGGTCAACTAATCTATGACAAAGGAGCCAGGGGTATACAATGGAGAAAAGGCAGCCTCTTAAACAAGTGGTGCTGGGAAAACTGGACAGCTACATTTAAAAAAAAAGAAAAAAAAAAAAGAAAAAAAAAAATGAAATTAGAACCCTCCCTAACACCATACACAAAATTAAACTCAAAATGGATTAAAGACCTAAATGTAAGACCGGGCACTATAAAACTGTTAGAGGAAAACATAGGAAGAACATTCTTTGACAGAAATCATAACAAGATCTTTTTTGACCCACCTCCTGGAGTAACAGAAGTAAAATCAAAAATAAACAAATAGGACCTAATGAAATTTAAAAGCTTTTTCACAGCAAAAGAAACTATAAATAGGACCAAAAGGCAACCCTCAGAATGGGAGAAAATATTTGCAAATGAATCAATGGACAAAGGATTAATCTCCAAAATATATAAACACCTCATGCCGCTCAATATTAAAAAAACAAACAACCCAATCAAAAACTGGGCAGAAGACCTAAATAGACATTTCTCCAAAGAAGACATACAGTTTGCCAAGAGGCACATGAAAAGCTGGTCAACATTACTAATTATTAGAGAAATGCAACTCAAAACTACAATGAAGGGCTTCCCTGGTGGTGCAGTGGTTGAGAGTCCGCCTGCCGATGCAGGGGACATGGGTTCGTGCCCCGGTCCAGGAGGATCCCATGTGCCGCGGAGCGGCTGGGCCCTTCAGCCATGGCCACTGAGCCTGCGTGTCTGGAGCCTGTGCTCCGCAAAGGGGGAGGCCACAACAGTGAGAGACCCGCGTACCAAAAAAAAAAAAAAAAAAAAACTACAATGAGGTATCACCTCACACTGGTTAGAATGGGCATCGTCAGAAAATTTATAAAAAACAAATGCTAGAGAACATGTGGAAAAAAGGGAACCCTCTTACCTGTTGGTGGGACTGTACATTGATACAGCCACTATGGAGGTTCCTTAAAAAACTAAAAATAGAATTATATGACCCAGCAATCCCACTACTGAGCATATACCCAGAGAAAACCATAATTGAAAAAGACACATGCACACCAATGTTCTTTGCAGCACTATTTGCAGTAGCCAGGTCATGGAAGCAACCTAAATGCCCATTAGCAGATGAATGGATAAATAAATGTGCCACATATATACAATGGAATATTACTCAGCCATAAAAAGGAACAAAATTGAGTCAATTTTAGAGACATGGATGGACCTACAGACTGTCATACAGAGTGAAGTAAGTCAGAAAGAGAAAAACAAATATCATATATTAACGCATATATGTAGAATCTAGAAAAATGGTACAAATGAACTGGTTTGCAAGGCAGAAATAGAGACACAGATGTAGAGAACAAACATATGGACAGCAAGGGGGGAAAGTGGCAGGGGGTAGTTGTGGTGGAATGAATTGAGAGATTGTGATTGACATATATACACTAATATGTGTAAAATAGATAACTAATAAGAACCTGCTGTATAAAAAATAAATTAATTAAATTAAACATTACAGAAAAAATTTTTTCTTGTACTTCATTTAATTGTCTGCTGTCGCTGTCTAGAAATTCTTAACAATTTTAAACAAGAGGCTCCACGTTTTCTTTTTGC
Organism: Phocoena sinus; assembly: GCF_008692025.1. Taxonomy (NCBI): domain Eukaryota; kingdom Metazoa; phylum Chordata; class Mammalia; order Artiodactyla; family Phocoenidae; genus Phocoena; species Phocoena sinus. The sequence goes on from NC_045771.1 coordinate 84,924,594, forward strand.
ACAGGTACTTGTGCAAGCTAGGTAGTCAGTCTTGACCATCTGTGTACCACTTTAGTGGTCTGCCATGCTCCATGTTTCTTTGTCTCTGCTTCTCTCCTAGCTTGTTTCTACTCATCCCTCTGAGTTTCCTCTCTTCTCCTCTCTACATTATGGTTTACACTTAGCATGGCTCTGCTGCCTTTTCCCTGTGTGTCTTCTGTACTTCCCCATAGTTTTTCATCTTTTTCTGGCCTGTCACATTCCCATTCCCCAAGAGAGAGTGTGTGATTGGGAGTACTAGGCCCTATATCCAAAAAGGACAGTTTTATCTGTTTGGAATTATTAGAACAAATTCTATAGTTTGTTTTTTTTTTAACGTCTTTATTGGAGTATAATTGCTGTACAGTGGTGTAGTGGTGTGTTAGTTTCTGCTGTATAATGAAGTGAATCAGCTATATGCATACGTATATCCCCATATCCCCTCCCTCTTGCGTCTCCCTCCCACCCTCCCTATCCAACCCCTCTAGGTGGACACAAAGCTCCGAGCTGATCTCCCTGTGCTATGTGGCTGCTTCCCACTAGCTATCTATTTTACATTTGGTAGTGTATAAATGTCCATGCCACTCTCTCACTTTGTCCCAGCTTACCCTTCCCCCTCCCCATGTCCTCAAGTCCATTCTCTATGTCTGCGTCTTTATTCCTGTCCTGCCCCTACGTTGTTTATTTTTTAGATTCCATTTATACATGTTAGCATACAATATTTGTTTTTCTCTTTCTGACTTACTTCACTCTGTATGACAGACTGTAGGTCCATCCACCTGACTACAAATAACTCAGTTTTGTTTCTTTTTATGGCTGAGTAATATTCCATTGTATATATGTGCCATATCTTCTTTATCCATTCATTTGTTGATAGACACTTAGGTTGCTTCCATGTCCTGGCTATTGTAAATAAAGCTGCAATGAACATTGTGGTACATGAGTCTTTTTGACTTATGGTTTTCTCAGGATATATGCCCAGTAGTGGGATTGCTGGGCCATATGGTAGCTCTATTTTTAGTTTTACGGAACCCCCATACCGTTCTCCATAGTGGCTGTATCAATATACATTCCCACCAACAGGGCAACAGGGTTCCGTTTTCTCCACACCCTCTCCAGCATTTATTGTAGATTTTTTTTTTCTTTTGCAGTACACGGGCCTCTCACTGTTGTGGCCTCTCCCGTTGCGGAGCACAGGCTCCGGACGCGCAGGCTCAGCAGCCACGGCTCACAGGCCCAGCCGCTCCGCGGCATGTGGGATCCTCCTGGACCAGGACACGAACCCGTGTCCCCTGCGTCAGCAGGCGGACTCTCAACCACTGTGCGACCAGGGAAGCCCTGTTTGTAGATTTTTTGATGATGGCCATTCTGACTTGTGTGAGGTGATACCTCATTGTAGTTTTGATTTGCAAATTCTGTAGTTTTTAACCTTACCAAGGCCTATGGGAAATCTTTGAGACCTAAAAAAAAAAAAAAAGAAAGAAAAAGACATATTGGCCCCAAAATAGAAAGAGAAAGGTGCAATATCAAAATGATCAAACACTATATCTAAATCACCAATGGTTAAATTTACTGTTCATATAAAGTTCATGTTTCTCACTTCTGCAGAATTCCAAATCAGGCATATTTATGGTGAAAAGCATGACCAATTTTAAATTAAGTGATTTACTTTTCGTCAAAATTATTTTAAAAATTCTTTACATGCATACATTTTCCCATAATTTATATGATATGGGATTGTGGACTCCCTAAATGAGTAGTGCATAGAGCTTAAGTAGGTAAAATGGTCTGGTATCCCGTACAGTAAGCCATTCTTGGGCAGTCTTCTTATGATGAGCCACATCATACAGTTCTAGCTTCTCTGGGATCCAAGTTGTAGATGGATATAATTGAATTTGGTTTCCATCCCTGGTAGAGTCGGTTGTGGTTAAGGTTTCTGTATGATGCAAAGCGTGGTATGATCATGACATTGAAAGCTTCACAGCTTGACCAGTCCAGCTTTCCCATTTACAAATTAATTCTAAATTTTTATTAGTTCTTTCAAAGTGACAGAGTAAGTATGCTATTAAATACTCAATGCTTAACTACTTTTAGATTTTTTTGCTTAATTTTTCCGTATTTTTTTAAATGTTCTTCATAGGAGATGTTTGCAATAAGATAATTTAGACATTCTGAACTATGCTTCTGCTACAAAACAATGAAAATTGCTGGATAAATTATTTTTAAGACTTTACATGTTATACTGAGTTGTGAGTTGGCAAAATAATGATAATAGCAATAAAAAAAATCCTTAGAAGCTATCAGTACCCTTCAGGCAAAGGCCACTAGGAACACATCTGGAGTTAAATCGGTTGGATTTTATTAATCATTGCATTGATGGAGAACTCTCAGTGCAAGGAACCATGGGGTATCTCAGGAAAAGGATGTCAGAAACAACCTAGTATAGGATTTGGGCTTTGGTTAGGCGATTTGGGTAAGGGTCTAAGGAAACAAGGTTTGCCTCTAGATTGAATGTAGTTAAGAAAAAAAAAAAAAAAGCAAGGACAGTTCTATGATTGGGTGTCTCAATAAATCTTACCTAGAGGGCTTCCCTGGTGGCGCAGTGGTTGAGAGTCCGCCTGCCGCAGGGGACAAGGGTTCGTGCCCCAGTCTGGGAAGATCCCACATGCCGCGGAGCAGCTGGGCCCGTGAGCCATGGCCGCTGAGCCTGCGCGTCCGGAGCCTGTGCTCCGCAACGGGAGAGGCCACAGCAGTGAAAGGCCCGCGTACCGCAAAAAAAAAAAAAAAATCTTACCTAGAGAGGGAGGGGAGACTAGAATGAGGATAAAGTGGACATTGATAAAGAAGTACCATTTGCTCATTTTAGCTAAAAGGGTGATGTTTGGTATTTTGTGAATGGTACAGTGACCTTGTTTTTGTCATTGTTTGGAGAAAATTTTGAAGTAGATTTGATTTGTCTCACTTTATCATGGTCTCAGAGTAACACTGACTGAGGTTGTTATTCTGTAAGAGCATGCTCAACAGAAGACTAACAGGGCCTAGCTGTGAGTGCTAAGCCAGCTTCCAGATATTAGGGGCTGCTCTTTAATTTCTTTCTCAAGGCTACGGCGAAATGAAAGAATAGAGTTAAACACGCAAGAAAGTTGGCATTCACTCAGGAGGCTTCGATCGAGTATTGTTTAGCAGAACCTCCATTTTGATTATCAGCTGGGGTAAAAAATAACAGGAAAGAAAGATTAGGGCCTTCTCAAGAGTTTGTGTCTGACCTGAGACCCTTAATATGACATCAGACAGACCATGTGTTTCATGTCTTCCTCCTCACAACCCCTCACAGAAGGTGATGACCAGAAAACCTTTTTGTCTTGATATTGACACTGGTGGAGGGGAGAAAGAGTCCACTGAGAACTTGTACACACAAGCCAGTCGCCATGTGTGCTTGAGGCCACAATGTATATTACATGTGTGACCAGAAAACCACAATGACAGCAACAGAGCTCAAGCTAAAACTTTAGTTTGAAATGAAGTGGTTCTAGGACCTTAATCCTTGCAAGCCTCCTGGCAAAAGGAAATTTAAATCTCTTTTGAAGAAATTTAACTTCAAATTTTCCAAAGGTCATGGTCAAAAATAAGATGTACAGGGAAATAAGACTCCATGAGTGAGAGCCAGCACAAACAGACTACAGAATCAGAGTTTTACAAACTCCAGATATGAATGTTACCAGACACATAAAACAAAATATGTGTGTTTAGTGTATATAAAGACATAAAAAGGGATTAAAATCTGAGTAAAGAATAAGAAACTATAAAGATAACAAAGCTGATTTTTAAAATCTTTTAGTAATTTAAAATATAATGATTAAAATAAAATGTTTAATCATAAAAATTAATAAGTATAGATCAGTTATTAAATAGTTATATACCTATGTTGTCAAAATTTAAAGTTGGATTAATCAAGGAATTTAGGAATCATGTCCACAATAAATCGGCAGTGTACATAACATAGGGGATCTTTTGTGTTCTAGTCTTTGTATCACTTTTCAGGGTCATTTCTTTTCTCTAGACATAGAAAATTCTTGGAGTTCCCTGGGTATATTCTCATCAGCGTTAATGTACATACTTAAATTACCACATTTGTCATGTGATTTGTAAATCTGATTACATGTCTTTTTCCCTGCTGAATTGTGAGCTCTGATGGCAGGGAGGAAAAAGTTTTATTAATCAATCTGGTTTTCTAGTAGTATTTGATACAATACGCAATTTGTACTAAACACATAATATTTGTTGATATAAACTGAATTATCCAACGTTCATTTTATTCACATCTTAATCATGTCACCGATTTTCTCTGTCCTTCAATCTTTTTTCCTTTTTGGATAAGTAATATAAAAAATTATGAAAACAGTAACTTCTCTAGAGTTTGAGCATGTTGTTTTCATGGACTTTAAGAGAGTGATCTTGAATATTGGCAACATTTGCCTGCACAAGGATCATAGGAACAGAACACTTTATTCTTTGTTAAACTGTTTTATGTAAATATTTGTGTTTGCAGAATGTTTATTTTGTTTTGGTAATCTACATTTCCTGACAATACTAATTAGAAGAGTGTAAAGATACAAAAATAATTTCCTGAGATAGCTCTGAAAGCTTAAGGACTTCTGTTGGTATAAAATAACCAAAACCCATATAAATATTACAGCTTGAAATTGAAACTTAGGCCTTTTATGGTATATCAGTTTATCAGAAATTTACTCATTATTTACTCATTTATTTGTTTTATTTTATACATTTACTCATTATTTACATCTAAATAGTGTTGTAAGTTCAAAGCTAAAACACACTAAAAACACCTTTAAACTTACAATGAAACTTTCAGTAACAAGGGAAAAGTCATTTATTTTTCTGACTTAGACATGAAAAAAATGAGTCAAATACCACAGACACAACAATATTCAGTGGTGGACTTTTCTGGCAATTTTTGTCTGAAGTAAAGATGTGTGTGTGTGTGTAATAGTATTCCAGTGTTATTCCTGTATCAATCGTTACAATGCCTCATTGTGAAGAAGAATTTAATGTGTATTCTAAGATTTTACCTATTTTATGTATCTGTTACTCCATTTTCTTTCCTTTTTTTTTTTTTTTTTTAACCATTCTGAGTAATGTTACTAATAGAATGATTAGAATAAGTCTTGGATAGTTGGTTTTTATTCATTAACCAACAAGTGAGTTTTGAAATCACAGAGTGTTAAGAATGCATCCTTTATTAAGATGTGTCATAGTGACACACATATCCCACCATTTAAAATAAAGGACATGCCAATCAAAGACCCAAGCTTATGCTTTGACAGTATTTCACCTTCATGGTTGGATAACTCTCCTATTTAATAGGCCATCATAGCTGTAGTCTTACATTTCCATAGTTCAAACTGCAGTGGAAAGGAGTTTAATGTTTATTGAGCTCTAAAAATCTGCTTCCACTGCTCCTACAGTACACACAATCACCATCCCTACTCACTATATGCAGAAAAAGCAATGACCCCTAAAATGTGAAAATGGTATTAAGATATTATTTATGTAATTAATTTCATTAGAGGCCTTTATAATACAGGGGTTATGGGGAATTTGAATAATTAATTGTAGTGCTAGAAAATAATATAATGAAATGTATAATTCTAGTCCTATTCAAGTGGTATGTCAAAATCTTTTATATGCTAATGTATTTACTTTATAGGACTGTGTACTTTTATCAATAAGGTAATCAACACTTCATAGGACTGTCCCTAATTTCATTATTTTATGAAACATATATACATGATTGTACGTATATTATACACTCATACATACGTATTTATATATAAGCATTTTCACATTTTGTTAAAGTCTAATATGACTTATTTCCTTTACTTTTCAGTATTGTTAGGTCAATGCATAAAGAACTATGCTGTATTATTGTTTTATACTTTTCTATTTTATTATAAAAGTTAGGATTCCCTTTTGTATAGATATGGTATTTATCATTTTATATTTCTTCCTTGCTTTCCTTAATTTAAACGAAGAATAATTTAACACATTATCCATACTGTATCTTAATTCAAACTATTTTATGGTAAAATGAGTACACATCTTCTTCAATGGTTTGATTGACATAACCTAAAATATGTTAAATAGTTATATGGCGGCTAATAACACGTTTTGCTGGCTAATACAGTAACTGTCATAACAGAAGTGTGGTATCCTATTATAAACTCATTAATAAAATTGTCTCATTACATTTTTACTCCTGTTCCCAAGTGGGAAAATGTAAGGATATCCTCTTTTTTTTTTTTTTTTTTTGGTACGCGGGCCTCTCACTGCTGTGGCCTCTCCCATTGCGGAGCACAGGCTCCGGACGCGCAGGCTCAGCGGCCATGGCTCACGGGCCCAGCCACTCCGTGGCATGTGGGATCCTCCCAGACCGGGACACGAACCCGCGTCCCCTGCATCGGCAGGCGGACTCTCAACCACTGTGCCACCAGGGAAGCACTTTTGTTGTTTTTTTAATGTATTCATTCAAAATGAGCACTTCATAAAACTGTAAAATTGTCTTTTTTTATTTAAAAAAGAAAATGAAATTACTTTTTTCTTTTAGAATCTAGATAGAAGACCTCAGCTTTCATTTCATGAAATGCAATTGGATATTATGAAACATGCTTAATCTACTAAATACCTTTTTAGTGAGGCATTATATTTCTTCCTCAAAGTATTTAACTTTTAGAAAATATTTGGTTCTAAGTTTAGATGGCGATCAGAATTAGATCAGAATTAGTGCCTTTATTTTTCTCCCATGATGCCTTAAAATAAATCACATCATGCAGTAGAAAGAGCAAGTTGGGTAGAACCATGTTCTGTTCTCAATTCTAAATCTAGATTTGTGACTTTGAACCAGTTTTGTAAACTCTCTAAGGTTTGATTTCCTCATGTATAAAAATAGGAATTGTAATACTTATATTTTAGAATGTTTTCAGACATTTCTTAGGTTCTAAGTATTCTTACTTTTGTAGATACCACTGTATAAGTTTGCTAGGGCTCACATAACAAAGTACCACAGACTGGGTGGCATAAACAACAGAAATTTATTTCTCACAGTTCTGGAGGCTAGAATACAAAGTATCCACAATATACAGAGAATGTTTACAACTTAATGATAAGATAAGCAAATGGATTTCAAAATTTAGCACAAGATCTGAACAGGCACTTTACTGAAGAAAATAAATAAATGCCCAATAAACTGATGAAAATATGCTATACATCATTAGCCATTATGGAAATGCAAATTCAAATCACACTGAAATACCATGACATACCGATCAGAATGCCTAAAATTTAAAAAACCAACAAACTGATAATATGAAGTGTTGGCAAGGATGTGGAGCAACTGGAACTCTTGTATATTACAACAGGGACTGCAAAATAGTATGACCACTTTGGAAAAGTTTGATAGTTTCTCATAAAATTTTACATGCATTTACCATATGACGTGAAAATTCCACTCCTTGTTATTTACCCAAGAAAACAAGTGTCCAGAAAAGATTTATAGTTGAATGGGCATAGCAATCTTATTCATAATATCCCCAAATTAGAAATATCCAAATATGTGTCAGTAGAGTAATGGATATATGAATTGTGTATATTTTATTTATGTAATGAAGTACTTCTCAGCAACACATGGGTGAACTTCAAAACATTCTACTCAGAGAACAAAGCTATTCACAAGAGGTTTTTCCTGTATGATGTCATTTACATGAAAGGACACATTTTTCAGTTTCCTTAAGAATAACAATAAATATTGGAAAGGAAGAAAAGAGAGGGCATATCTATAGATTAAAAATAGTTTTAAGAGACATATCAATTGCATGCAATGTATGGAGCTTATTTGGTCATTCAAACAAACCATCTATTTAAAAATTCTGAATTAACTTAGAAAATTTGACCACTGACTTAGATATTTAATGATATTAAGGCTTTATGACACTTTCTCAGTGTAATAGTGGTATTGCGATTGTTTTTTAAAAACCAGTCATTTTCGGTGGAACTGGGAAGCAACCGTGATCTGTTAATAACCATAGAATTCTTTCACCATTTAGCGGATAATAGTCTCAAACAACAGTGGTGCATGAAGTCCAAAAATATACAGAGAACCTTGGTTACCATTTCAGTGTCAACTTTGGCCAAGTTCCAGGACTTGGGGTTGTGGGTGTGGCAGGAAGAATAACCGTATTTCCTTAGGGTAACGTTTCCCAATATGCGCTCCTGGAACACATCCCTACAAGATACTCTACAAAAATTTGGAATTTAGTGACCAGTGGACCTGACCACTAGTATAATTAAGACCATGATAATTCTGAAATAAAGAGAACTTTTAAATTTATTGTTACCCAGTGATTCCCAAATTTATTTGACCACGGAACACTTTTTTCCCCCCATTTTAGCTATCAATATTTTGTGGAACAAACTTTGGTGAAACTGTTTTAGATATTATATTACTCTCAATATATATAGAGAAGATGCTTTTCTTGTTCCTGCCATTCTGTCAAGATATCATGGTTGGCTGGATTTCCAGCTCTGGCCAAATGTCAAGAAAAAAGCTTAAATGTCAAAATTTAAAATTTTATCTTGATTTATGGATATTTAATCTTAACTTGACACTGACAACCTACATGAATGAAAGGCAAGCATTTTGTCTAAAAAGGAGCAAGACATAAGATTAACCGTGTAATTTTTATATCTGACTTTCTAAAACTGCTCAATTTGTTAAAACTGAATCTTTAGATTTGGATTCTTGATGGGGGCTCACCAACATTAGAATTTACCGATGGTGGTCATCTCATTCATTATTTAATTTGTACTTCATTCTTTCCCTTTCAGTTCATCTACTCTATCCATCTATTTCTCTATTATCTCCTTCATTACCTGGGATTAGGTTTTTGTTTTGTGCAATGGGAAGTCCCAGGGAAAAATCCCTGAAAATACAGATGAATCTGTGTTACGAATCTACCTTAGAGTTTGTGGTGGTACAGGAATGGGAGCTTGAGATTCTTAAACTTGCTGTAACTGCCTAAACTGTGCTTAATGGCTTTAAACAAAAAGGAGACAGCTGAAATTACCCTCTATATCCATGGCTACCTTGTATTCTTTGAATAGCATCCTGGTATCTTCAGTTGTATAGATTAATTTAACAATAGGTCATGACCTAGGATCATTTATTCATTATCAGATAGGAAACATGCCCACTGCCTAACAGGTAGGGATTGGGGGAGGTACTGTGCAAAAGCACCAATGAATTAAACATCACTTCATACCAGCTTTGTGAAACTCTTCAAGTCAAGTACCCTATTTGAGCATTGGCTTCCTCAGTTTAGGGATGAAGATACCTGCTTTGCTTTGCTTACCTTTTAATGTTTTTGAGATGAAATGGGAGAGTACGTATGGAAGTTCTTTGTAAACTGAAGATTTATACACGTGAGGTTTAATTTAGTTCATCCTAACTTATTGATTTGTCAAACTTTACAGTGTAGCTTTTGCTGTTGTCGCCTTCAACATAACATCATTAGCAGGATCTTGCTGAAGGGAAGGTGACTGTTCTTTTTTTTGTGTGTGTGGTACGCGGGCCTCTCCCTGTTGTGGCCTCTCCCATCGCGGAGCACAGGCTCCGGACGCGCAGGCTCAGCGGCCATGGCTCACGGGCCCAGCTGCTCCGCGGCATGTGGGATCTTCCCGGACCGGGGCACGAACCGATGCTGTGTCCCCAGCATCGGCAGGCGGACTCTTAACCACTGCGCCACCAGGGAAGCCCTACAGTGTAGCTTTTGATACTTGAGAAATCGAATCATTTATGAAGCTATTCATATTCTGATTTGTAGTTCCTCTTGTGAGTGCTTTGCAGGTATCTATACATTACAAAACCTCATGGTCTCTCACCATATTTATTTCTATGGAAATAATTTAAAACTATTCTATTTACTGACTTAACAGCATAAACTGTCTATCAATGTTTTAAATTCAAATATTTTCTTAAAGCCAAAATTAAAGTATATTTTCTCATATAATTTACAAGATTATAAATAGGGTTTCTGTCACATTCTTCTTCAAATATGTATTTATGTTCAGAAAAGAAATTAACTAGATCTAGATTGAATCCTAAATTCTACATTATTTGGAGGGAAGATCTTCTTTTTTTTTTTTTTTTTTTTTTGCGGTGCGTGGGCCTCTCACTGCTGTGGCCTCTCCAGTTGCGGAGCACAGGCTCTGGATGCGCAGGCCCAGCGGCCATGGCTCACGGGCCCAGCCGCTTCGCGGCATGTGGGATCTTCCCAGACCAGGGCACGAACCCGTGTCCCCTGCATCGTCAGGCGTACTCTCAACCACTGCGCCACCAGGGAAGCCCGAGGGAAGATCTTCTTAATCTAGAAAATATTAACTAGAATAATTAGAAACTTGATTTCATGAGCAATATATATGTCCTGTTTTATATATTTTACAATATCTTAACCACCTTTGAGACAAATTCCTGTGTGCTTTATGATTTGGTTGAAACAGTTCGCTTTTGGAATTTACATAATTATGCTTTTAGCTGTTTTTAGAAAGACTACATAAAAGGTGATTCATGAGATTTTTTTATATTTTAATTTACTAACATGATAGTGTTTTTCATGTTAAAGATGTTTATGTGACATAAGGCAGCTATTTTACTAATGTCGGGTAGATAAACCCCTACTTTAAAATAGCTTAAGGGCCAGCTCCACAACCATATAGCATGAATCATATTAGAACGTTAATAGACTTTCATTGCTTTCATGCCAAATGTCTCAGAAAACAAAACTCGGCTTATGGCAGAGCAACAGTAATTCGCCTTAAATTCTAGGGCAGCATCACCTTTTTTCTTTTATTTTTTAGGAATCTAGTGTTCAAAAAGGCCATGTTTTTGGAGAGGAGATATTCCAAAACAAATACTTTGTAAAAAGAATTGCATGCCTTTAATTTTATTGTGTGTCGAGAAATGTCTGTAGAGGTGATCATCTCCCTTGTAATAAGCCTAGTGGGGACAATTGTAGAACTTTAAATATCTGAGTGGTAATCATTAAGGTTTACATTTAGGATATCAGACAAATTGCCAGTCTGCTCTTGACCGCTAATGAGAGCCCTAATTCCTTATTAGGAAATTCATCTTTCTTGAAGTAAATACAAGATTAGATAACAGTTAAATCTAGGAAAGCTGACAGTTGTTACTGCTATATTACTATCCTTGGTATTTGAAAGTACTAGTGAAGCAGACGTTCACCATGACCAAGTTCCAGGGTGAGTGGCTTTTTATTATGTGCTTATGGTCAGTATTGAATTGTTCACATTTGCCTGCTGCCATTTTGGCCATGCTCTAGCTAATTGACAAGTAAGGCAGCTGGGAGTGAAGATTTAGTTATAACTCCCTGGAGAAAGTTTCTTGTGTATGTTTTATAATTTCAGTTATGGTTCTGCTCTGCCACAAAAATCGTGCATGGTTATGTTCACCTTCCTAATAATGAGTCTGTACCTCTGAGCATTTGAAAAAAATAGGAAATACAAATTACATGGGTTTCAAAATAGGAAATCTGGGAAAAAAGGCTGATTGCAGTAGGAAAAGAAATGACAAAATGACCTGACTAATTTGGCATTTTAGCCACTTGGATAAATTTTTGGTAAATATTGAACTTTGTATGGAGGAAGGTGCAGGCTGTATGTCTCCTCAACCACAACCTGGATACCAGGTGGGTTATTACATTGAAAAATAATTTGAAAAGTTATTACGTTAGATTTGAAAGGTCAACTTTGAGCAAACATACCAATATTTATTTTAAAGCAGGAAAAAAGAAAGAAACAGAGCAGTTGCTCAACATCCTCAATCTTCAGGTGCTGTGACAGCTGCATGCATAAAAGATTCGCACCTCAGAGCATTCATTAGTATTAGATGCCAAGACCAACAGTCTCTATTTAGGCTGGGCACGTGGACATAAGACTAGCAAGGAACTAGGTTAGTGTGTTTAAATGTATCATTTATTTTCTAATCTCTTGTAGATCAATACTTCTGTAGAATACAGTAAAAATAAATTAATAGAAAAAAATTTTTAATTTAACTCCCTAGTGGTTTTTGTTGGTGTGTTTCTTTTTTATTAGATTTAAAATTCAAAGACATAGAATTATGCACAAAAATTGCTATAAATGTTTCATACTCTCAGATTCTGAACTATATCAAACAGTTCATCCACCATCACTGGATTAAATATTATGTAGAACTGATCTAGAAGATCCAGAGCCCTGTTCCAGTGTGTTTAAGCTATTGTGCCAAATTATCATGCTGTTCACACAAAAACAATGAAACCCCTACAATTTTTCTAACCACCTCTTATCCTGAACACTATTTTGCCAATGGCAATTCATTATAACATTCTTTATGCTAATTAATAACACTCAAATGTAGATTTGAAAATAATATTTGAAGTCCCTAAGTAATCTCCTCTGAACTGTTGAGTCTTGATTGAGGCACTTTAATTCTAACTGTCCCTAAGGTATAGATTAAAGTTTACTTGCACATCTTACACACACACACACACACACACACACACACACACACCAATGTTTATTCCAAAATATTTTTAACAAAAATGACAATAAATATTATGAAAGCAAACAAACAAAAACTTAGAACCAAGATGACTATTTGAGTTGAGTTTAAAGAAAGACTTCACACAGGTGATCCAATAGTATAAAGTCTTTAGGAAATAAGACTATGTACCTTCCTTGGATTAAATAAAGTTACATTTTGAAGCACATTTGCTTATAGCCCATCACCTTCTGAACATTTCCAGTGTGGAAAATAAATGGAAAATTTCTTTATCCAAGATTTTTTCAATAGTACAGAAACAAAGACCAGGGAAGAAACAAGAGTTCTGTAGATGGAGCAGATTAAAGAACATCCTTCAACCAGATATTCTAAACCTGGACTTCTGGTTCAGAAATCTCCTGGCTTCTAGAATTTTTGATAAGACCTTTTTTTTTCAGAACCCATGTACTTATCAATGCATTTCTGTCTTTTATTCCAGTCATTCCTCATCACTGGAAAATAATTTGTCACAGTAAACAAAATAACTCCACCCAGCTGTAGGCTGTTCTACCTAAAAGTTCTTTAGAACTATGGAAATGTTTTAAAGACTTTAGAAAGTTAAAAGTTACTTTTTTGGCTAGCTACTTTTAATAATAAATGACCAACTGATGAAATTCCAACACTCTTGACCATATGCTTACTACTTTGAGTGTTAAATATTTTTTTTAGAAACTCTTTCATTTGACTAATGTTCTTTGCTACAGGCTTAATTTTAATAATAGATCCTCTAAAAGCTACAGATGGACTGTTTCTACTTCAAGATTTTTATATGTTTTTAAAATTTAGCACTTGATACTAAATTGATGGCTAAGAAATCAATTTAATCCTAAATTTGATGTTACACTTTCAGAATGGGTAATGTGCCCTGCAGTCTTATGTTGATTGAAATCAAAGGAGCAAAGTGAGAGAGTGGCATGGACATATATACACTGCCAAACGTAAAATAGATAGCTAGTGGGAAGCAGCCGCATAGCACAGGGAAATCACCTCGGTGCTTTGTGACCACCTGGAGGGGTGGGATAGGGAGGGTGGGAGGGAGGGAGGTGCAAGAGAGAAGAGATATGGGGACATATGTATATGTATAACTGATTCACTTTGTTATAAAGCAGAAAGTAAGACACCATTGTAAAGCAATTATACTCCAATAAAGATGTTAAAAAAAAAATGAAAGGAATGGTAGAGAATATTTGTTTAGCAAATACTGTTAAAGCATGACAAATTACAAACTAAAAATAATTGCATTTGGCATCCATTTTTCCTCATTATGATTCACTGGGTCAAAATGTCTTATTTTTACTTAAAATGAAACTTTACTTAAAAACTTCATCTGAGGGCTAAAATGATGCATTAGAATTGGTGCCGTCATTTTCTGATACATTCTTGTAACATGATAGCGTGCTGCACAGTTAACACTTTGTACAGTTTTGTACCTTGTGTGAATATCTTGAAGATAGGAAGGATCATTTTCATTTTATGTTTGGTGATTTTTTCCATATGATGATTGTTAAAGATGAAATTTTGTATGACAGATCTAAATCAATTTTTACAGCAGGAAATAAAAATCTATACTCACAAATCATATACTTTAACTTCAAAGAAACTTTTTCTTACAAACAATATGCTTTGGTTATGGGATATTTTTATTATTAATAGAATAAGCTAAATATGCATTTTATATCAGGAGGCCAAATTTAGTAAACATTTTTTATATAGGCATCTTTAATTAAGATATAAGATGACCTCAACGTGCCACCAATTAGCCATTGTGGCTGAAATATAAAGAGTTGGCATAATTTATAAAAATTGCTAATTGCCCTTCATGGTTGTGGATATTAATTGAGCTCTTAATATAAATAAATCACAGAGCCTGTTAAGCATTTAATGTAGAAAAATTAGGCATTTTTGAGACATAATGGGATCTTACTATGGTGTTGTGCTATTACTGATTTATAGTCTCTCCAAAAATACTTTTTATTTGCATCCATTTTATTTTTCATTGAGCAAATACCAGTTGAATACTTACTAAGTGTTACACTCTGCTCTCTCGTGGAACTTATATTCTAAGGAACAACTTAGACAATAAAGAATTAAGCAAGAAAATATGTCATATAATTTTACATAGTGGTAACTGTTGTGTAAATAGCTGGAGTAGGACAATAGTAAATGTTGGAGATAAGGTTGTGGGAGATAAGCAAGTTTAAATAGGGTAAGGAGTAATATGTGAGCAAAAGTATTAACAAAGTGAAACAGGCAAAGAGAAGGTAATTCTAAACATGATATTTAGGGTGAAGGATAGGTTTGTTGCAGCTTCTTGGTGATTTGTATCATTCTCATGAAGAACATGATAGCTATTTGTATCTCTTAACAGGCTGATAAGATGATAGTTGTTCAGAAAGAATGGTAGTGATGAATTGCCATTCGGTTTCTGAGAGCCGCTTGTGAAGGTAATAAGTGACAAGTTCTATATCAGTATTCCAGGCTTTTGCAATTTTATCGTGGACTGTGACTATAATATCTGCATCCAAATTATCCTTCAGTCTTGTATATAAATAATCTAAGTGATATAAATTAAAAATCATTATCCTAAAATAGATTTTGGAGAACTCTATTCCCAAGGAGAATTCTGGGATTTCTGTTCTAGTTTCCTCATTATCCCTTGATTTTAAGAGGAATGTAAGATCAATTGTTTGAGAGGGATATGCCATGATAATACCACTCACATTGATACAGTAGATTCTTTCTCCTGTTACCTTCTTTTTTTGTTCATCCATCCAACATGTAACTGATTACAGGTAGTCAGGTTGCCACATCCTTAAAAACAAAACAAAAGGCCTTCTTGTTCCAACAGTCCAATCTCTGACAGTGTTGTCAACGATTTCTCAGTCACTCAGCTGGGAATCTCGGTGAAATCATTTATTCTTCCTTGGCCAAATCCAAATGCATTTCAGTCACCAACTCCTGTCTACTCATGTTTAGTTTTCTCAGGAATTAAGCTCAGCATTTTGCATGCGAGAGCCTGAACCTGAAGCAAGGCTTCAAGGCTTTCTTTGGGTCCAGTACCATGGAGGATGTGACACACTCCTCTCAGCAGGAGTGGCTCATTCTCCGAGGTGTTTGATAGGCTGCCTCATGTTTCATGTGCAAAATAACCAGGTAACTCTGATAAATCTCCTTTGGAGATATGCTTTCTTTTTTTTTTTTTTTTTTTTTTTTTTTTTTCGGTACGAGGGCCTCTCACTGTTGTGGCCTCTCCCGTTGCGGAGCACAGGCTCCGGACGTGCAGGCTCAGCGGCCATGGCTCACGGGCCCAGCCGCTCCGCGGCATGTGGGATCTTCCCGGACCGGGGCACGAACCTGCGTCCCCTGCATCGGCAGGCGGACTCCTAATCACTGCGCCACCAGGGAAGCCCTGGAGATATGCTTTCTTATGTGCCCAACCCTCTTCTTCCTTTTAGTTGCTTATTTCTAACATGGCAGAGAAATTGCTCAGCACAGAATCAGTAGATCTGAGTAAACCTTGCAGCTCTGTTGTGTGAGTTTGGCCAAGTCAATTAACCTCTGAACTGGTTTAATCATTTGTAAATTAAAACACTACCATATTTACCATTTACCGTTCTCATGTTGGACAAATACAGTAATAAATATTAAAAATCTTTGAAATAAATAATATTCTACACACAAAGGTTAATAGTATTATTGTAGTTAATTAGCATTGAGTGAATGAAACTTTAACCTAATTTTACTACTCTAGACCTCACATTTTGTATCTTACACTGAAGAATTTGAATTAAAAATCAGTTTTCAAATGATATCCTCTCTCACTATAAAACAGAATTCCCTGGCTTGAATCAAAAGAAAATAAATATTTCAAGTAATCAAGTATAATAATATCTACAAAATTAATGAAGATTGCACATTGGAGAGAGTCTTTATTTAAAATGATATTTTCTGTCAAATATAAACCCCATGTTTAGTAAATCATCCCTGAAATCAGCTGTATTCCTTATTATTTCAAATATTTTTATTATTACTTAACAAAATTAATAATTGCTGGGACTTCCCTGGTGGTGCAGTGGTTAAGAATCCACCTGCCGGGCTTCCCTGGTGGCGCAGTGGTTGGGAGTCCGCCTGCCGACACAGGGGACACGGGTTCGTGCCCCGGTGCGGGAAGATCCCACATGCCGCGGAGCGGCTGGGCCCGTGAGCCATGGCCGCTGAGCCTGCGCGTCCGGAGCCTGTGCTCCGCAACGGGAGAGGCCACAACAGTGAGAGGCCCGCGTACTGCAAAAAATAAAAAAATAATAAAATAAAAATGTAAAAACCATTTAAAAAAAAAAAAAGAATCCACCTGCCAATGCAGGGGACACGGATTCGATCCCTGATCAGGGAAGATCCCACATGCCTTGGAGCAACTAAGCCCATGTGCCACAATGACTGAGCCTGTGCTCTAGAGCCCGTGAGCCACAACTACGCCCGTGTGCCACAACTACTGAAGCCCATGTGCCTAGAGCCTGTGTTCCACGACAAGAGAAACCACCATAATGAGAAGCCTGCACACCGCAACAAAGAGTAGCCCCCGCTCACTGCAACCAGAGAAAATCCATGTGCAGCAACGAAGACCCAAAGCAGTCAAAAATAAGTAAATTTAAAAAAAATTAATAATTGCTATGTAGATTTTATTAAAACAAGATGATTCCCAGGTCAGTTGGTAGTTTATTTTAGAGTAATGAAATTTCAGGCATTTCTCCAGATTTTCCAAGAGTTAGCAATTAGATATTACCTTTAAAAGTATTGCCAGAAATTAGAAATCATTATACTATTTTGTAAAAATTATTATGCAGAAGGAAGACTTAAAAAACATTATTTCTCTTTGCTGTAAAATGATTTTAAGTAGTATATAATAAAAACACATGGCTGGGGCAATCAATGGTAATGCTACCCCAGAAAATATTAAGAATTTTTGGACATATACTTCCAAAAACATAAAATAAACAGACTAAAAATATAATATTTATGTTTTCTTTTTTTATATAAATTTATTTATTTATTTTTGGCTGTATTGGGTCCTCGTTGCTGTGTACGGGCTTTCTCTAGTTGCAGCAAGCGTGGGCTACTCTTCATTGTGGTGCACAGGCTTCTAATTGCGGTGGCTTCTCTTGTTGCGGAGCACGGGCTCTAGGCACACAGGCTTCAATAGTTGTAGCATGTGGCTACATGTGGCTCGCGGCCTCTAGAGCACAGCCTCAGTAGTTGCAGTGCATGGGCTTAGTTGCTCCGTGGCATGTGGAGTCTTCAACCAGGGATAAAACCCGTGTCCCCTGCATTGGCAGGCAGATTCTTAACCACTGTGCCACCAGCGAAGTCCTACTTATGTTTCCTTATACATACTTTTGAGAACAAAATTATCTCTGTTGGAGTATGAAGGTGGTTATTTGAGAAAAGAAAGTAAAATTTCATTCAAATGAGATTTTTACACTACAGGGTTAATGATACAAAAACCACTTTCATGAACTAGCAAAGAGCTCATAGTATCAGTGTAAAAAAGAAATATATAGGAATGGCAGAACCCTCTTTTATGACAGGGAACTTTTCTGAACTTTTATTAAATCACACTGACTACTGGTGCATTCATGTATTTGAAATATCTATCATTATTGGGAAAATTGTTTGTCATCAATTAATTAGGAATGTAATTCAACTAATATTTATTGAATTCCAAGCAATTATAAGTCACTGTGCTAGGCTTTAAAGAATAAAAATTGTATTAGGCAGGAAAATGAAGTTTGTCATAAATGAAGATTAGCAAAATTTGTTCCTCCTATCCACCAATTTTCATAATATAATAGTAATGCTCTGTGATAAAGTTAGACATTGGGCAGCATTAAAACTTTTTTATTTCTTGGGCCTGCCCACAGGAAGTAGTTAACCTTCAGCTCCCTTCAATACAATTACCACTTGAATACCGTCCCAAAATGTGAAAAATCATGCACCATATGTGTGTGTGTGTGTGTGTGTGTGTTTCTTATTCCTTTTCAGATTTGTTCTTATTCTCCTCTCTGCTGTCATCCTTCCCCTAACTGAAGTAAAAATTCATTTCTAATGAAGTTTGTAGCATCTAATTTTTTCTTGATTTCAAAATGTATTCCTAGGTAAATAGTCGCAAAACATTTTCATAAAACTTGTTAAGAACAAATAGTAATAGTTCAGTAAAAATGAAAGTTTACTTCTAAAAGATATTTTTAGTAGACTTTCATTGGAGACAAATTTAAGGGATGAGTTGTGGTTGTTGAAGATGGCCACCTCTAAATACACTTTTATCAGTTCAAAAACCATATATAATTTTGGATGTAATTTTATATGTACTATGGACAGAAGGCAATTAAGAATGCCTTTGGTTAATTGTATATTTTTTCTTCTGTTCTTGGCTCAGTGTTCCCTATATTTCTAGAGGTGATAACAGCCATGGAAGTCTAAAAACGAATTTTAAGGAAATTTTAATTTATTGCCTTCAGGTCTAGATAGTTGAGTTTACAAGTCTATAGCACTTTACCTGGCAAGTGTGTAAATAGCCAGAGTTGTATAATTCAGTGAAAGTCTATTAGAATACAATTCACTTTCAGGGTCCTCGACTGCTTCCTGCTTGACTCATATACTCCCCTTCCAATCACGTGGGAGCATAGCATACTTAGCCACTTGGCAACAGGCATAGCTTTCTTTTCCAACTTCCAGCGCATGAAGGTTTCCCTCCCCGCTTCCCTTTCCACTGCAGTCTCACATATAGTGTGAGTTCAGTCTCTTAAACCTAATTTCTGCTTTTCATTTCTCTCCTGGGTCAGATCAGGGCCCTGCCTTTCAGAGATGGGAGTAGTTACAACCCAGAAACAAGAATGATGAAGAGATCTTCCCTTGTCCTTCCTCCACCATTACTGTAATAGCCCCCAATGGCTATTTTCTTCCTCCTCATTGCCCATCCACTTCAACTTCTCTAACACACAGGCACCCATTGTGCACGCACGTACATATCCTGTTCCTTGAATGACATATCTAAACTGACTTATGTGAACCTAGATTTCTTCTGAAATTTGAAGATACGTCCCAGGTTTTGTAATACTCAGTTTTTCACTATTACCCCCTGCCCTTGTCTTTCCTACAAGGTCTAGATGTTTTTATGTATTGGAGCCAGGGGTGGGGAATAGATAAAAGGGTTTAGGGCTTACAAATTCTGTGGGGAAAGGCGTTTCAGATTTTTTAATGCCAGGGAAATTTCAAAGTGATTTTGTATTTGCTTCTAAATGGCAAAGAAATTTCAGCTCATTTTATAGTGAAATCAGACCAAATGGCTGATGGCAGTATAAACTGAGACAGGCAGGACTTCAGAATAAACTAGGACTGAGGCCCTCCTAAGAAAAAGAGAGTTTGGGTTGAGGAGAGCTATAAGAATATATATTAGCAAGACGTTCATTGTCCCATAACCCTTTATACAAGAGCATAAAGAATTTATCTCCCAATAGTCCTCTGCTCTTCTGCTCACTCCTAACCCATCCTTGCACTAAGGAATCTTTGACAGTGGCAGCAAGAATTCCCACCAGGGTATTGGAGTTGGGAGTGTTCCATCTAACTCTCCTTGTGAAAGGAGGGTTTTGAGTTTTTAAGAACCTGTCAGCCTAAGTTGGAACTTCAGCCATTATTCCTCTGCTCCCACCTCCCAGGAAGCATTGTGATACATTGCAATGTATGACAACATGTTTCCAGCATATTATGAATAATATACCTCTGGTGCCTAATTAACTTAAAAGACTTATAGGTGGGCCAAAGATATAATATGCAACATTATTTCTATGGGATAAACCAGTCTGCACTCCAAAATAAACTTTCAGAACACATTCTTCATTATTGGAAGTTAGCCATGTAACAGTTCAAATCATGTGCCTAGAATTGTTTTAACTTCATTAGAAATGATCCGTCCAAAAAAAAAAAAAAGAAAAAGAAATGATCCATCCTCACACAACCTATGGAAGATATATTAGTCTGTGCTTTGGAATGACTTGAAAGGAATATGTTTAACTGTATTATCATAAAATGGGCTCACAAATAAAATTGTGGTTTCTTTTTAAGTCAATTTGGGCAATGTGTTTATGTCATGATACTTTTCAGCATAAAGACATTTGGAGTGGACCATCTATTGTACCAGGTCACCTGGGAGTTTTAGGTTGCAGCAGGTTAGAAAGAAATAAAATGAGAGGACTCACCTTGCTTTTAGTTCTTAAAACATGAAATAATGTCAAATATTTACAGATCTGATCCTGCTAATTCTCCATCAATTTTATTCATATTATCACCTATTTAAAAATATAATTTAAATATATGACTATATATAATTTTAGCTGACTTGGGGATAATAGCTTACTAATAGAAAACAAAATAAGCTCAAATATTCACGTGTTCACTTTTAGTTTTATAAATGAATGTGTACCTCATATGAGCAGTTTAATTTGTGCTTTTTAAAATTAATGTGGGTAGGGCTTCCCTGGTGGTGCAGTGGTTAAGAATCCGCCTGCCAATGCAGGGGACACAGGTTTGAGCCCTGGTCCAGGAAGATCCCACATGCTGCAGAGCAACTAAGCCCGTGAACCACAACTACTGAGTCTGTGAGCCACAACTACTGAGCCCACATGCCACAACTACTGAAGCCTGGGCGCCTAGATAGAGCCCATGCTCTGAAACAAAGAGAAGCCACCGCAATGAGAAGCCCATGCATGACAACGAAGAGTAGCCCCCACTCGCCACTACTAGAGAAAGCCTGTGCGCAGCGACGAAGACCCAACACAGCCAAAAATAAAGTAAATAAAATAAATAAATTTAAAAAATAAAATTAATGAGGATGAATTCCTTTTTAAAAAATATTTAATTATTTGTTTATTTTTGGCTGTGTTGGGTCTTCGTTTCTGTGCGAGGGCTTTCTCTAGTTGCGGCAAGTGGGGGCCACTCTTCGTCGTGATGCGCGGGCCTCTCACTATTGTGGCCTCTCGTTGCGGAGCACAGGCTCCAGACGCGCAGGCTCAGTAGTTGTGGCTAACGGGCCTAGGTGCTCCTTGGCATGTGGGATCTTCCCAGACCGGGGCTCGGACCCGTGTCCCCTGCATTGGCAGGCAGATTCTCAACCACTGCGCCACCAGGGAAACCCCTGTGGGTGAATTCTTAAATTGGATTTTCTAAGAACAAAACTTTGCAATAAAGTTTAAAAGACAGTAAACTAAGACCCTAAAAAAAAATTTTTTTTGCCTGCTAAATTATGTAGCTATTTTGGACAATAGTTTATTTTTTTGACCTTAGTAATTTTATGTAGAAACTTTAGAGCTTTGCGGTTTATTAACCTTCAGTGAGTTCAAACCCACTCATAACTATTGTAATAGATTGTTTTTTTTAAACTTACAGTAGTATAATCTCTGGTTTAAAAAAATGAATTGAATTCAGGTCAGATTCACTTTTGGTCATATATCTTTTTTTTAATTAGCTGAATCCTGCTTTTTATAATGAACATCTAATAGTTAAGAGTTAGGTGAGTCAAAGAAATCAGTAGGAAATGCCCTATTCCTAGACTAAATTAGCCATCTTGAGACATCATAGAAAATTTAGATGCACTTGAGTTTACTTTCAACTGTGTTCCCTTCCTTTACAGTTCTTGATTGTAAAATTTTGGGTAATGCACATACAGCACCTCGCACAATGCCAGGAGTACAGTGAGTACTCATTTTCCCTTCTCCATGGGAACCTGTAATCATAACTATAAGAAGAACTCTAATATTTACTTTGAGACCCAGACTAACAATGAAAAATGAAACAATAATAACATCCCATCTGCACAGTAGTGGGGGGAAGGAAATGATAAAAACCCATTTTCAATAGAGCTGGAGAATATTATTATAAGCCACTTACATTTATCTGTCATTTTTCTGAAATACCAATTATTCTCTCTAGATTTGAATCTACTAATGATCTGCAACTGTTTTATATGTTTCTGTCTCTTTTATTATTTCATTTCTTATACAAAATATGTGACACCACTGAAATTTTGAAGAAAAACAACACACAAAGGTATTAAATCATGATGAAAAGGATTGACTAAACCCTCTAATGCTATGATTAAAACATGGAAGGGTTACACATTTTCATATACCTAAATGTTTTCAGCTGTGGAAAAGCAATTAACCATGGCATCTGCAATGAGTCACCAAGGGCCTTATATTTGTGCTTCTATTTAAAATAGGCAAAGGAGAATTATTAGGGGAAGAACAATTTTACTGGCTCATAATTTATAGAAAGACTAGTATAGATCAAATGAATTCAGTGGTTGTGTACAGGACTCTAGCCATTTGTAAATGAGACGGGTCTCTAGATCACAAGAAACCAAAGACACCACTTTTCACCTAAAAAGGGGATGGAGCCTGCTCCAGCAGACTGGATTAGGTATGTCTGTCACCTATTTTGTGGCTGTGGATCTTAAAAGAATCAATCAACTTTTCTGTGATTTATTTCACCATTTTTGAGGTAAGTCAAGCAGAAACTATTCCTGGAAAAGGGACATAGCAACAAAGCCCTGTAATATGTTCCTACTTCCTCAACTTCCCCACCATCCAATAAATTAACATAAAATGAATTTGCAATTACTCATGGGCATATCTTAAGGCAAATGGATAGATCTTCCCCTTCTTCCAATTCCTTACAGACTGCTTTGCTTGATTACTTTACTACTTTTTTGACAATGACAAGGTATGAAATCAATTTCCTGTTGATGCTCTTAGCTTCCTAGACAATTCAGATAATAAAAAAACAATATCAAAGGGAGATTATCCATGTATTTTTTTTTCTTTTTTTAATTGAAGTATACTTGATGTACCATATTATATAAGTTACAGGTATACAATATAGTGATTCACAATTTTTAAATGTTATACTCCATTTATAGTTATTATAAAATATTGGCTATATTCCCCATGTTGTAAAATATATTCTTGTAGTTTATTTTATATCTAATAGTTTGTACCACTTAATCCCATACCCCTGTATTGCCCCTCCCCACTGGTAACCATTAGTTTGTTCTCTATATATTTGAGTCTGCTTTTTTTTGGTATAATCACTAGTTTCTTGTATTTTTTAGATTCCACATGTAAGTGACATCATACAGTATTTGTCTTTCTCTGTCTGACTTATTTCACTTAGCATAATGCCCTCCAAGTCCATCCATGTTGCTGCAAATGGCAAAATTTCATTTTTTTTTAAAGGCTGAGTAGTATTACATTTTATACATACATTTTATACATATATAATGTATGTACACACACACACGCACCCCACATCTTCTTTATCCATTCGTCTGCTGGTGGATACTTAGGTTGCTTTCATATCTTGGCAATTGTAAATAATCTGCTGTGAACATTGGGGTTCAGATAGATCTGTAATTATAACTAACAATAAAATAATTTGGTTGTCTGATTATCAAAAAAACTCCAAACTGTAAGAAATATTTAGTAGATAGTTTATATGGAAGTATAGAATTTAGATCTAGCAGAGACCTTATTGGGTTCTACAAATATTGTTATGGTTGAATGTTTTTATCCCCTCCAAAGGTCATATGTTGAAATCCTGACTCCCCCATTGTGAAGGTCTTAGGAAGTTGGGCCTTTAGGAAGTAGTTAGGTCATAAGGGTGGAACTCTCATGAATGGGATATGTACCCTTATAAGAAGAAACGCGCGAGAGATGATTTCACTCTCAGCCATAGGGGATACAAGAAGATGGCCATCTGCAGACCAGGAAGAGTACCCTCATCAGGCACCCAGTCTACCAGCTGTTTGATCTTGGACTTCTCAGGTGTCTGAACTGTGAGATAGATATTTGTTGTTTAAGTCACCCAGTCTAATGGTATTCTGTTATAGCAACACAAACAGAACCACCTTTTACAGGTAAGAAAAATGAGACCCAGAAAAGATTAAATGACTTGTGCAAGACCACTCAATGAATGTGTTGGAGTGGTAATTAAAACTCAGTTTCCAAATCTGTAATCTAGCATTCTATCCACTATAGCATTTGTGATTTATTTATTCAGCAAACATTTCAGGGCCACTTATATTAAGAAGGCACTGCTTTAGAGGTTGAAGTGAGGAGAGGGGAGAATATATAAAATGATTAGGAAATTCCCTGTCCTGGGGAGCTTACAGTTTAATACATAACTTAAAGTAGATCCACTAGTTATTATATGGCCTGTTAGAATGTACAGGTATTTAATAAAGGTGACCAGGACATGGAAGTTCAGAGGAGTGAGAAGACTTCTGGCCAAAAGATCACAAGGAAGGCCAAGGGGAGGATAATTTTAAGTTGAAGGATGGATATGAATTTCACTGGTAGTATCAAAGAGAGGGCTTTCTTATCTGTGATTTTTTTTTTTTTTTTTTGCAGTACGCGGGCCTTTCACTATTGTGGCCTCTCCCGTTGCGGAGCACAGGCTCCGGACGCGCAGGCTCAGCAGCCATGGCTCACGGGCCCAGCCGCTCCGCGGCATGTGGGATCTTCCCGGACCGGGGCACGAACCCGTGTCCCCTGCATCTGCAGGGGGACTCTCAACCACTGCGCCACCAAGGAAGCCCTGTGATGTTTTTTATTTGAAAACAACAAAGGGGAAGTTGAAGAAATTGGCTAGAACAACACAGGAAAGGGGCAATTCTGTATATCCAGGAAGCAGAAGTGATGGGTAGATTTTTCAGGGTGCTACTTTCAGGATGCATGCACTCGCATGCACATCCTTGGGTAACTCCACTTATAAAGACAACTCCTGGAAAAGAAACTTTAATTGGATAAGAGAGAACAGGGAAAACTGACTAAAAGTCTGACTACATTTATACAGAATGAGAGAGATACAGTGACTTGAAAAGGGAAATCAGGGTACTGTTACTAAAAGAAGGTATCATAAGATAAAGCATAAATATGGGTGAAAAAAATAAAGCACAAACAAACAAATCAAATGCCCACTTCAGAATTTTATGGAGTGTAAAGGAAAAAAAAAAAATGAGGTATAGAGAAGGAAGAATAAGTACGGTCAATAGAATGTTAGAGTAGCCTCATTTGGCTAAATCACAGGATGAAGAAATTACATCAGAATGAACCAGACTTTGGCTTGCTGCTCATCTCCATCTTCTTTTTCATACACACCCAGCACCATACCAATCAGTGAATTACTCTCCCCAGTTTACAAGTTTTTAAGGTGCATACTGATTTGAGAAACAGTTGACTCAAGGGACAGGAAAATTTGAGCCAATGGTTATGCCCACAAATGAGGGATGGGACTACTCTCGCCAGCTATTAGCAGTCAGACTCTTGGCACAAACAATATAGAGCCTGGTGTATTTCTCCCTCAACCTTAGGAAGATTGTCTGGCTTTGGCTACATGACTAAAACAAACAATTGTTCTTAAGGAATATGCCAAGGAGATTCTGTCCATCTGAGCCAAGCTGTAACTTCTTCCTTTGCTTCCTCTATCTGGGCATTCAAGCAGGGGAGGGAACAAAGCAGTTCTCCTGGGAGCATTTCTGAAAAGTATAGAAACTACAGAGTTGCACACCATTTTCAAGTGGTAACATTTAGAGTTTTCTCCTCAAATAATCTATTGGATTTGCTCCCTGATTCTTCTTCCACTCCCCACCCCATCTTTGCTCTGAGCGCAGTGCCAAATAATTTATGTGAGCTTCACTTTCTTCATTTGCAAATGAAGAGTTTGGATTAAGTTCTCTCCTAAGGGTTCTCCTTAGGTTATACTTTGTTATCAGATTGAAAATCTTATTTGGTATCATGTTGAGAAAATGGTTGACTACTTTGGACTAAGAAGTTTGGTCTTCAGACTGTAGATTATGAAAATTAGGTACATGTTATTTAGAAGCAGAATCATAGGCTTTATATTTTTCCCAGATCTCTTTTTGGCAAATGTGTAATTTGGGAAGGTATTATATCTTTTAATCTACTATTTTATTTTGTAAAATAAAGAAAATAATTTTTTTCACAGTTAAGTAAAATTACTCAATAATTTTTAAAATATAATAGTAAGCAAGAACCACTGAATTGTTTTGAAGAGTACAATGGCTAAGGCATGCAATGCAGTGATGAACTTGGCAGTGCTATGCTTGACAGAATGATTGATGTAGATATTCTCTAAGCTACCAAATCTAGGTATTACTAACAAATAACAAAACAGAAACTCTACAAACAATAATGATAAAACCAAAAATTATAACTATGACAAATAAGATAGATGATAATGTTTTTATTTTAATTATATATAACATTTACTGGACACTCAGTATGTGGCATTCTTTATTTTTTAGCTTGCTTTAAGATGTTAACTTATATACCTGAAATCAGGTAGTCTTAAGAGCCAGGCTCTATTTTTCAGCTCAGCCATTGCCCACTATCCATTACTTAATCCTTCTTCAAGTGAAATTTCGAATTAAGGAAAAATATGCATTTAAAAGTATGTATTTATATATACATAAAATATGTATACATATTATGTATACATATGTATGCGAAACGTTTCTATACATCTAATATGTAGATTGGGGTCATGTATAGTTGCAAACAGAAATCATAATAGTTTTAGAAAATGACTATTTCCTTTTTCTCTTATAACAAGATATCCTAAGGTATGTAGTTGCCAATATTATTTTAACTGCTCAGTGAAGCCATCCAGAACCCAGTCTGTTTCTAACTTTACTACAATATCCTTAGCATGTTGGATTTTTCCCTTGTCCATCTCCCTTTGTGGTTTGTGGTCAGAATATCAAGTCTACTAGAGAGCAGAGGGGCCGTGAAAGTCCCAAAGAGGAATACCCAGTCTAGCCAAGATTGACTGGATGAGAAGGGTCGTGATATCAGATATAAACTCTAGTTCAATGAATGAGAAAACCCTCCTTCTGTGTTAGGTCTCAATGGCCAGGACATAGCTGCTGGAAGCTGCAAGGGCAGCTAGGGAGGTAGGGAACTAGATTGTATGACAGTTTCAGACAACCGTGATCCATGTCCTGGGTCTGAGAATGTTTGGGCCTGAAACTAAATCAAGGTTCTAAATTAAAAAAATAGAGGAAAGAATGTTGGATAGGCAACCAGCAGAATATTCAATAATAAGGTAGTGGGTAAATAAAATTGCCTTACATGAAAAATGCTATGATAAATTGTGAAGGATGATAAAGTATTTTTGAAATATGAGGCCAAGAGAGACCTTCCAAAACAAATGTGGCGATTCATTTTAGTTAACAAAAGAAAGTTTATATTAATTCTCATAAGCTTCAGCAGGTTTTTCCATGGCAAAAAAGATACATCCAGTCATTGAATGAACAGACAGTCATTTTTTGTTGTTGTTGTTTTCTTAGGTAAATAAACTTTTGAGAGGGCTAATGTGGTATTTTTGTAGTAGAAGAAATGGTTTAAATTGATAATGTATTTTCAGGGGCAAGAATCATCTTGGACTACAAAATGTGGGCTTATCCATGTTATATTAGGTGAGTGATTCTAGCTTACTTTAGTGGACAGACTACATCTGTTGTTCTATAGTTAGCATTTTCTTGGGCTGCCAGAAAACATCTCATCACTTGGCATGTCCCTCATATTAGACAGAAAGAAAAAGAGAAGAGAAGTGGAGTACAGGTGATGAAGGATCTGTAGACTCAGAACTCGGCAGAAACGACAGCTGAGAACAGTCAGGAACGGTGATTGCTCTGCAGCTGTATTGAATTAGCAAGGGTAGGCATGTTTTCTGACTGGGAAAGAACAAGGGAGGAAAACAGAACTTCAGAATTTCAGACTTTCTAATTTTTAACTAATTCAGTGTGATGTCAGTAAGTCTAAGACCCATGGAAACGCAGAGCATTTGGAGACGTAAACAATAGGTAATTGTTGATATATGCGATGGTGGTTTCAAGTGATTTTCATTTCTGAGTGTTCCACTTCTTTGACTGAAAAAATGATTTTGAATTTTGAAAATAACATGGGCAAGTTCCTATCATTTGTTTTCTGCTATCATATTATATTGGGGGAAAAGTAAATTGATACTATTGACTAAAATATATGAGAAACTTTGGAGAGTAAGAATTTTGATAGTTCAGTTAAAAATACTATTTTGTATGGTATCTTGCTCAGGCTGTGCCAGCAGATTAGAGGCAACTGAAACAATGAATATGGGAACTTCAGAAATGTAGCAATATATAGTTTTCAAGTATATTTACTATTTGTGTAAAACATTATATGCATGCCCACGTAATGCTATTGTTAAAAATTTTTTTATAGATTTGAATCTCATTTTTTTATTATTATTATTTTTTACATCTTTATTGGAGTATAATTGCTTTACAATGGTGTGTCACTTTCTGCTTTATAACAAACTGAATCAGTTATACATATATATATGTTCCCATATCTCTTCCCTCTTGCGTCTCCGTCCCTCCCACCCTTCCTATTCCACCCCTCTAGGTGGTCACAAAGCACCGAGCTGATCTCCCTGTGCTATGCGGCTGTTTCCCACTAGGTATCTACCTTACGTTTGGTAGTGTATATATGTCCATGCCTCTCTCGTGCTTTGTCACAGCTTCCCCTTCCCCTCCCCATATCCTCAAGTCCATTCTCTAGTAGGTCTGTGTCTTTATTCCTATCTTACCCCTAGGTGCTTCATGACATTTTTTTTTCTTAAATTCCATATATATATGTGTTAGCATATGGTATTTGTCTTCCTCTTTCTGACTTACTTCAATCTGTATGACAGACTCTAGGTCTATCCACCTCATTACAGATAGCTCAATGTCGTTTCTTTTTATGGCTGCATAATATTCCATTGTATATATGTACCACATCTTCTTTATCCATTCATCCGATGATGGACACGTAGGTTGTTTCCATCTCCGGGCTATTGTAAATAGAGCTGCAATGAACATTTTGGTTCATCTTTTTGAATTATGGTTTTCTCAGGGTATATGCCCAGTAGTGGGATTGCTGGGTCATATGGTAGTTCTATTTGTAGATTTTTAAGGAACTTCCATACTGTTCCCCACAGTGGCTGTATCAATTTACATTCCCACCAACAGTGCAAGAGGGTTCCCTTTTCTCCACACCCTCTCCAGCATTTATTGTTTCTACATTTTTTGATGATGGCCATTCTGACTGGTGTGAGATGATATCTCATTGTAGTTTTGATTTGCATTTCTCTAATGATTAATGATGTTGAGCATTCTTTCATGTATTTGTTGGCAGTCTGTATATCTTCTTTGGAGAAATGTCTATTTAGATCTTCTGCCCATTTTTGGATTGGGTTGTTTGTTTTTTGTTATTGAGCTGCATGAGCGGCTTATAAATTTTGGAGATTAATCCTTTGTCAGTTGCTTCATTTGCAAATATTTTCTCCCATTCTGAGGGTTGTCTTTTGGTCTTGTTTATGGTTTCCTTTGCTGTGCAAAAGCTTTTAAGTTTCATTAGGTCCCATTTGTTTATTTTTGTTTTTATTTCCATTTCTCTAGGAGGTGGGTCAAAAAGGATCTTGCTGTGATTTATGTCATAGAGTGTTCTGCCTATGTTTTCCTCTAAGAGTTTGATAGTTTCTGGCCCTACATTTTGGTCTTTAATCAGTTTTGAGCTTATTTTTGTGTATGGTGTTAGGGAGTGATCTAATCTCATACTTTTACATGTACCAGTCCAGTTTTCCCAGCACCACTTATTGAAGAGGCTGTCCTTTCTCCACTGTACATTCCTGCCTCCTTTATCAAAGATAAGGTGACAATATGTGCGTGGGTTTATCTCTGGGCTTTCTATCCTGTTCCATTGATCTATCTTTCTGTTTTTGCACCAGTACCATACTGTCTTGAACACTGTAGCTTTGTAGTAGTCTGAAATCAGGGAGCCTGATTCCTCCAGCTCCGTTTTTTGTTCTCAAGATTGCTTTGGCCATTCGGGGTCTTTTGTGTTTCCATACAAATTGTGAAATTTTTTGTTCTAGTTCTGTGAAAAATGCCAGTGGTAGTTTGATAGGGATTGCATTGAATCTGTAGATTGCTTTGGGTAGTAGAGTCATTTTCACAATGTTGATTCTTCCAATCCAAGAACATGGTATATCTCTCCATCTATTTGTATCATCTTTAATTTCTTTCATCAGTGTCTTATAATTTTCTGCATACAGGTCTTTCGTATCCTTAGGTAGGTTTATTCCTAGGTATTTTATTCGTTTGTTGCTATGGTAAATGGGAGTGTTTTCTTGTTTTCACTTTCAGATTTTTCATCATTAGTGTATAGGAATGCCAGAGATTTCTGTGCAGTAATTTTGTATCCTGCTACTTTACCAAATTCATTGATTAGCTCTAGTAGTTTTCTGGTAACATCTTTAGGATTTTCTATGTATAGTATCATGTCATCTGCAAACAGTGACAGCTTTACTTCTTCTTTTCTGATTTGGATTCCTTTTATTTCCTTTTCTTCTCTGATTGCTGTGGCTAAAACTTCCAAAACTAGGTTGAATAAGAGTGGTGAGAGTGGGCAACCTTGTCTTGTTCCTGATCTTAGTGGAAATGCTTTCAGTTTTTCACCATTGAGGATGATGTTTGCTGTGGGCTTGTCATATATGGCCTTTATTATGTTGAGGAAAGTTCCCTCTATGCCTACTTTCTGCAGGGTTTTTATCATAAATGGGTGTTGAATTTTGTTGAAAGCTTTCTCTGCATCTATTGAGATGGTCATGTGGTTTTTCTCCTTCAATTTGTTAATATGGTGTATCATGTTGATTGACTTGCGTATATTGAAGAATCCTTGCTTTCCTGGAATAAACCCCACTTGATCATGGTGTATGATCCTTTTAATGTGCTGTTGGATTCTGTTTGCTAGTATTTTGTTGAGGATTTTTGCATCTATGTTCACCAGTGATATTGGCCTGTAGTTTTCTTTCTTTGTGACATCCTTGTCTGGTTTTCGTAACAGGGTGATGGTGGCCTCATAGAATGAGTTTGGGAGTGTTCCTCCCTCTGCTATATTTTGGAAGAGTTTGAGAAGGATAGGTGTTAGCTCTTCTCTAAATGTTTGATAGAATTTGCCTGTGAAGCCATCTGGTCCTGGGCTTTTGTTTGTTGGAAGATTTTTAATCACAGTTTCAATTTCAGTGCTTGTGATTGGTCTGTTCATATTTTCTATTTCTTCCTGATTCAGTCTTGGCAGGTTGTGCATTTCTAAGAATTTGTCCATTTCTTCCAGGTTGTCCATTTTATTGGCATAGAGTTGCTTGTAGTAATTTCTCATTATTTTTTGTATTTCTGCAGTGTCAGTTGTTACTTCTCCTTTTTCATTTCTAATTCTATTGATTTGAGTCTTCTCCCTTTTTTTCTTGATGAGTCTGGCTAATGGTGTATCAATTTTGTTTATCTTCTCAAAGAACCAGATTTAGTTTTATTGATCTTTGCTATCGTTTCCTTCATTTCTTTTTCATTTATTTCGGATCTGATTTTTATGATTTCTTTCCTTCTGCTAACTTTGGGGTTGTTTTGTTCTTCTTTCTCTAATTGCTTTAGGTGCAAGTTTAGGTTGTTTATTCGAGATGTTTCTTGTTTCTTAAGGTAGGATTGTATTGCTATAAACTTCCCTCTTACAACTGCTTTTGCTGCATCCCATAGATTTTGGGTCGTTGTGTCTCCATTGTCATTTGTTTCTAGGTATTTTTTAATTTCCTCTTTGATTTCTTCAGTGATCACTTCGTTATTAAGTAGTGTATTGTTTAGCCTCCATGTGTTTGTATTTTTTACGGATCTTTTCCTGTAATTGATATCTAGTCTCACAGCCTTGTGGTCGGAAAAGATACTTGATACAGTTTCAATTTTCTTAAATTTACCAAGGCTTGATTTGTGACCCAAGATATGATCTATCCTGGAGAATGTTCCATGAGCACTTGAGAAAAATGTGTATTCTGTTGTTTTTGGATGGAATGTCCTATAAATATCAATTACGTCCATCTTGTTTAATGTATCATTTAAAGCTTGTGCTTCGTTATTTATTTTCAATTTGGGTGATCCGTCCATTGGTGAAAGTGGGGTGTTAAAGTCCCCTACTATGAATGTGTTACTGTCGATTTCACCTTTTATGGCTGTTAGTATTTGCCTTATGTATTGAGGTCCTCCTATGTTGGGTGCATAAATATTTACAATTGTTATATCTTCTTCTTGGATTGATCCCTTGATCATTATGTAGTTTCCTTCTTTGTCTCTTATAATAGTCTTTATTTTAAAGTCTATTTTGTCTGATACGAGAATTGCTACTCCAGCTTTCTTTTGGTTTCCATTTGCATGGAATATCTTTTTCCATCCCCTTACTTTCAGTCTGTATGTGTCTCTAGGTCTGAAGTGGGTCTCTTGTAGACAGCATATATATGGGTCTTGTTTTTGTATCCATTCCACCAATATGTGTCTTTTGGTGGGAGTATTTAGTCCATTTACATTTAAGGTAATTATTGATATGTATGTTCCTGTTCCCATTTTCTTAATTGTTTTGGTTTCGTTATTGTAGGTCTTTTCCTTCTCTTGTGTTTCTTGCCTAGAGAGGTTCCTTTAGCAGTTGTTGTAAATCTGGTTTGGTGGTGCTGAACTCTCTCAGCTTTTGCTTGTCTGTAAAGGTTTTAATTTCTTCATCAAATCTGAATGAGATCCTTGCTGGGTAGAGTAATCTTGGTTGCAGGTTTTTCTCCTTCATCACTTTAAATATGTCCTGCCAGTCCCTTCTGGCTTGCAGAGTTTCTGCTGAAAGATTAGCTGTTAACCTTATGGGGATTCCCTTGTGTGTTATTTTTCCCTTGCTGATTTTAATATGTTTTCTTTGTATTTAATTTTTACAGTTTGGTTAATATGTGTCTTGGTGTATTTCTCCTTGGATTTATTTTGTATGGGACTCTCTGTGCTTTCTGGATTTGATTAACTATTTCCTATCCTATCCCACATTAAGGAAATTTTCAACTATAATCTCTTCAAATATTTTCTCAGTCCCTTTCTTCTTCTCTTCTTCTGGAACCCCTATAATTCAAATGTTGGTGTGTTTAATGTTGTCCCAGAGGTCTCTGAGACTGTCCTCAGTTCTTTTCATTCTTTTCTCTTTATTCTGCTCTGCAGCAGTTATTTCCACTATTTTATCTTCCAGGTCACTTATCCGTTCTTCTGCCTCAGTTATTCTGCTATTGATCCCATCTGGAGTATTTTTAATTTCATTTATTGTGTTGTTCATCATTGCTTGTTTCATCTTTAGTTCTTCTAGGTTCTTGTTAAATGTTTCTTTCATTTTGTCTATTCTATTTCCAAGATTTTGGATCATCTTTACTATCATTATTCTGAATTCTTTTTCAGGTAGACTGCCTATTTCCTCTTCATTTGTTAGGTCTGGTGGGTTTTTATCTTGCTGTTTCATCTGCTGTGTGTTTTTCTGTCTTCTCATTTTGCTTATCTTACTGTGTTTGGGGTCTCCCTTTTGCAGGCTGCAGGTTCGTAGTTCCCGTTGTTTTTGGTATCTGTCCCCAGTGGCTAAGGTTGGTTCAGTGGGTTGTGTAGGCTTCCTGGGGGAGGGGACTAGTGCGTGTGTTCTGGTGGATGAGGCTGGATCTTGTCTTTCTGGTGGGCAGGTCCATGTCAGGTGTTGTGCCTTGGAGTGTCTGTGGACTTATTGTGATTTTAGGCAGCCTCTCTGCTAATGGGTGGGGTTGTGTTCCTGTCTTGCTAGTTGTTTGGCATAGGATGTCCAGCACTGTAGCTTGCTGGTCGTTGAGTGAAGCTGGGTGCTGGTGTTGAGATGGAGATCTCTGGGAGATTTTCGCCATTTGATATTATGTAGAGCTGGGAGGTCTCTTGTGGACCAGTGTCCTGAAGTTGGCTCTCCCACCTCAGAGGCACAGCACTGACTCCTGGCTGCAGCAAGAGCCTTTCATCCACACTGTTCAGAATACAAGGGAGAAAACGTAGAAAGAAAGAATTAGTAGAAGAAAGAAAGAAAGAAAGAGAGAGAGAGAGAGAGAGTGAGAGAGAGAAAGAAAGAAAGAAAGAGGAGGGAGGGAGGGAGAAAGGAAAGAGAGAAGGAAGGAAAAAAGAAAGAAATAATATAAGGTAAAATAAAATAAAGTAAGATAAAATATAATAAAGTTATTAAAATAAAAAAAAAATTATTAAAAAAAAAATTTAAAAACCAAGCCAAAACAAGCAAACAAAAAAAACGGACGGATAGAACCCTAGGACAAATGGTGGAAGCAAAGCTATACAGACAAAATCTCACACAGAAGCATACACATACACACTCACAAAAAGAGGAAAAGGGGAAAAATCATAAATCTTGCTCTCAAAGTCCACCTCCTCAATTTGGGGTGATTCGTTGTCTATTCTTGTATTCCACAGATGCAGGGTACATCAAGTTGATTGTGGAGATTTAATCCACTGCTCCTGAGGCTGCTGGGAGGGATTTCCCTTTCTCTTCTTTGTTCTCACAGCTCCTGGGGCTCAGCTTTGGATTTGACCCTGCCTCTGCGTGTAGGTTGCCGGAGGGCGTCTGTTCTTCGTTCAGACAGGATGGGGTTAAAGGAACCGCTGATTCGGGGGCTGTGGCTCATTCAGGCCAGGGGGTAGGGAGGGGCACGGAGTGCGGGGCGGGCCTGCGGCGGCAGAGGCCAGCGTGACGTTGCACCAGCCTGAGGTGCGCCGTGCGTTCTCCCGGGGGAGTTGTCCCTGGATCCCGAGACCCTGGCAGTGGCGGGCTGCACAGGCTCCCCAGAAGGGCGGTGTGGATAGTGACCTGTGCTCGCACACAGGCTTCTTGGTGGTGACAGCAGCAGCCTTAGCATCTCATGCCCGTCTCTGCAGTCCGCGCTTTTAGTCGTGGCTCGCGCCCGTCTCTGGAGCTCCTTTAAGCGTCTCTCTTAATCCCCTCTCCTCGTGCACCAGGAAATAAAGAGGGAAGAAAAAGTCTCTTTCCTCTTTGGCAGGTCCAGACTTTTCCCTGGACTCCCTCCCGGCTAGCCGTGGTTCACCAACCCCCTGCAGGCTGTGTTCACGCCGCCAACACCCGTCCTCCCCCGGCTCTCCGACTGAAGCCCGAGCCTCAACTCCCAGCCCCGCCTACCCCGGCGGGTGAGCAGACAAGCGTCTCCGGCTGGTGAGTGCCGGTCGGCCCTGATCCTCTGTGCGGGAATCTCTCCGCTTTGTCCTCCACACCCCTGTGGCTGCGCTCTCCTCCGCGGCCCTGAAGCTTTCCCCTCTGCCACCCGCAGTCTCCGCCCGCAAAGAGGCTTCCTAGTGTGTGGAAACATTTCCTCCTTCATAGTTCCCTCCCACTGGTGCAGGTCCCGTCCCTATCCTTTTGTCTCTGTTTATTCTTTTTTCTTTTGCCCTACCCAGGTACGTGGGGAGAGTTTCTTGCCTTTTGGGAGGTCTGAGGTCTTCTGCCAGCGTTCAGTAGGTGTTCTGTAGTAGTTGTTCCACGTGTAGATGTATTTCTGGTGTATATGTGGGGAGGAAGGTGATCTCCGCGTCTTACACTTCCGCCATCTTTCTGGAAGCCATGCCTCACTTTTGTTGGAATCAGTCAGCAAACGCTTTTTCGAAACCCCAAATTCTCCAGACCTCCTACCTTTCGTGCCGCCCTAGTCTCGAAGCTCCCGCCACTGCCGGATCCCCGTGGGAGGACCCGTGGGCTGCGTCCATAAGGCTATTTTATGTGTTCATGGTGGTGCAAATAGATTGATAATGAATTATAATTTTGAGATTCAAAAGGATTTGAAGAGAATATGATTTTTGTAACTATTACAGACATCCTATTTCCTCTATCTTTAATTCTTTGTCTTGGCTCAATTACCCTAATATGTTTGAAAAGATCAGGGTTTTAGAAATTCTTATTTATATTTTTATAAGTATTTTGATTTATAATTCATTCTTCCAAGTATAAGAATATGAAGGGCCTTAGATAAATCTTCATAATTTAACATAATTATCGTTAAATATGAAAATAATCTTTGATAAATTCACAGTATTGATTTTCTTACCTGTAGCCCAGTTTGTTTTTCATTAGATTATAATGAAAAATGTACTCAAAATTATGTTATTATTTCTATAATAATAATAAAATTTTTAAATACCTAAAGTTTTTCAAACATTGTCTGTAGTTAAAAACATCTGCACATATTTTATATGGCAGATACATTATTTTGATTCATTTTATAAAGGTAGTAAAGCATTAATATTGGTGTAATTCTTTTTCTTTTAACTTCTTTATCACCCTGCTTATCTAATTCCAGAGTAACTTTAAATAACTGGAAAACCTTTTCAAACCTTGAAGACATACTAAGTGAAATAAGCCTGTCACAAATGGCAAATATTATATGATTCCACTTGTCTAAGATACCTAGAGTGGTCAAATCCAAAGGCAGAAAGACTGGGAGAAAGGGAGAGTGGGAAGTAAAAAAAAAAAAAGTCTTTTTAGCCATGCAATGAGATACACTATGGCATTTTAGTATGATTTCAGTTCAAGAGTACCATGTGTCCTTTGCCGTAATAAAGACTTCATTCTAAATGAAAAACAAAGAGTGCATGTAAAACACTGAGCACTGACTGAGTGAATAATTGTTATCTTAGTGAATGTTATCTTTTATTATTATGGGCAGCAAATGTTTCAGAAGGTCAAAAGAGCAATGTGAAATAATGCATGTTTTAAATGGTTTCATGAGTATGTTTATGACAGATCAAATTACATACTTAAAATATTTTCCAACATCCTTTATTAAGAAACTGTGTTATTCTAGGAGGAATTGTTGATAAGGATCTTCGTCACTACCTCAACTTACGATTTCAGAAGGGTTCTGTGGACCACGAACTTCAGCAAATCATTCGTGACAACCTCTACCTCCGCACAGTGCCATGTGAGTAACAGGCAATTTTTTTTCCCTATGGTAACAGATAAATGTTCACTGTATATTCATTGTTTAATTTAAAAGAAAAGTCCAATTGCACTGATTTTTTAAATGGTGGACTTTTGGAATAGACAATTTATTTGAGATATGGAAGTTTTAAATGCAAAAGCTTGTAACAGCAGTTGTGTGGTTTATGATGATGTCATAGCCAGAAGAGACATGATTTTCAAGCTATAAAACCTAACTTCTCAAGTTAGTATGGAGAAATATTAGTTCTAGTCCAGGATGTTGGTGATTTCAGAATGAATCATAATTGGGGTAGAACTCCACGCAGGGAGACAAGAGAATGCAAATTCAATTCATTAGCTGAAACAGCTATTTCATAGATGGAATCTACACAGTAACTCCCAATCTCATCACTGGTTTGAAGCAGGGGAGTCTTACAAGTGGAAAGGAAATTATGCATTGGAAAGTAAAGTTAAATGTTCTGTAACTCTGAGAAAGTGATAACGTTGAGTGTTGGGCACAAATTTCTTAATATACAACCTATAGAAATTCACAACAATCCCTGATTATGAGCAGGTGCTACTTCAAAAGAGAGGAATTGTTAAAATGATAAAATTCACAAATCAACTTTTTAGTACCTGCTTCAGCTCATTTGAGAATCTTCTGTTTACTTTAGGACAATTCAAGGACGTTTCAAGCCAGGTCCTAGATCCTAGATAGATATCAAAATCAATTTCCTTCAAGGTAGATTCCATGACCTCCAGAAACTTTCCAATATCTATCTGGAAACTCTGATCTGTGAGTGTTGTGTGTGTTCCTTTTGTTTTAGTTTTGTTCTAAACATTAATAAACTCAAAGATGTGGGCAGTGGAAGGTTGATATTAAAGAAAGAAAAACTTGGCTGAAATAAGTGAAACAAATAAACCATGTATATATATATATATATGTATATATGTATATGTGTGTGTATATATATATATATGTATTTATATTTATTTATTTATATAGTTTCTGGGATTGAACTACCAGAACTATGTGAAAGGTATCGATTAAGGATGACTATAACGAAATACTGAAAACACACGAAGAAGTGAAATGGATAATTCAGCATCCAACCCTTTTTACCTACACACATCTTAGGAGGGATGGCCCTTCCCACTGTTAGCACTAAATGTTCATCAAAACAAAAATGCCAGGGCGCCACTATCAGACATTCCTAGATGAGAATGCTTATTGATTGACATCTTGTCAGTCCAAATGCTACCTCTGTGAGTGTGTGTTAGTTAAGTGAGTAGACTTTTGGACTCTGAACAGTATGGAGGTTCCTTAAAAAACTACAAATAGAACTACCATATGACCCAGCAATCCCACTACTGGGCATATACCCTGAGAAAACCATAATTCAAAAAGAGTCATGTACCACAATGTTCATTGCAGTTCTATTTACAATAGCCAGGATATGGAAGCAACCTAAGTGTCCATCAACAGATGAATGGATAAAGAAGATATGGCACATATATACAATGGAATATTACTCAGCCATAAAAAGAAACGACATTGAGTTATTTGTAATGAAGTGGATGGACCTAGAGTCTGTCATACAGAGTGAAGTAAGTCAGAAAGAGAAAAGCAAATACCGTATGCTAACACATATATATGGAATCTAAAAATAGAAATGGTTCTGATGAACCTAGGGGCAGGACAGGAATAAAGACACAGATGTAGAGAATGGACTTGAGGACACGGGGAGGGGGAAGGGTAAGCTGGGACGAAGTAAGAGAGTAGCATTGACATATATACGTTACCAAATGTAAAATAGATAGCTAGTTCGAAGCAGCTACATAGCACAGGGAGATCAGCTCCGTGCTTTGTGACCACCTAGAGGGGTGGGATAAGGAGGGTGCGAGGGACACGCAAGAGGGAGGTGATGTGGGGATATACGTATGCATATAGCTGATTCACTTCATTATACAGCAGAAACTAACACACCACTGTAAAGCAATTATACTCCAGTAAATATGTTGAAAAAAAAAACGACAACTAGAAGTTGCAAAAGTGCATTCTTAAGCTTGTAAATTTGACATTAGAGTGATGGGCAGAGGAAGATGGATTAAAGTAAGTGACTGAACTATTTATAAGGAAATGAGTGGACGCATGTTTAAAACTGTGATGTTGTCAGTGCAGCTGTGTGAATTTATCTTTTGTGACATGAAAGAAAGGAGATCTGAAATACTGAATAAAGAATCCAGGTACTTTATTATATTTAAAAGCTGAGGTAAATAAATAAGAGGCTGACATTCAAGAATATCTGTAATAAAAAAAAAAAAGAATACCTGTAGTCCTTGCTAAGGTGATGACGTAAATAAGAAGTCTTAATTAAATATGAAGATAATAGGAGTAAGTTTTACATTAGTTAATTAACTTCTTTTTTTTTTTTTTTTTTTTTTTTTTTTTTTTTTGTGGTACGCGGGCCTCTCACTGTTGTGGCCTCTCGCGTTGCGGAGCACAGGCTCGGGACGCGCAGGCCCAGCGGCCATGGCTCACGGGCCCAGCCGCTCCGCGGCATGTGGGATCTTCCCGGACCGGGGCACAAACCCGTGTCCCCTGCATCGGCAGGCGGACTCTCAACCACTGCACCACCAGGGAAGCCCTAATTAACTTCTTAAATAAGTCCTCGCTCTTCAGAGTTCCAAAGAAATGCTATGATGGAAAAATACATATAAAAGTAAAATAACTAGGCTTATATGAGTAAACATAAAGAGATTTGTGATGTGATTTTGCTACAATGTCATAAATTCAATTAGAAATCCTTGAATAGCTCCTATAAAGGAGGTGATTAGAAACTTAATGAATATGAATATTATGATCAAACAATTATTCTTTGAATTTGTAGCCAGCACTCCTAATAACCAATTCCAATAATACCATTCACTAACAATGCTCTTAACTTGGCATAAAAGTGAAAAAAAATCTAAGATAGATGTGATTCTAATTTATATTATCTATAATCACTTTTTTACTGATGAACTGGACCTGGACAATCCGGCAACTTCACTCAGTATATCTTTTAATGAAATGTTCAGACATTTTCAAAGAGTGTGCAGCAAAGATATGTCAGTAATGTGAAAAATCCTGCTATTGTTTAGAAATTTACATGTGTATCCAGTATATCTATTGGCTTTGAGTATGGAGTGACATTTGTTACATATTCTTTGGGTCAAATAATTCTCATTGGTTTTCAGTACCCAATACCATAATAGGAAAATGTATTATTGAAGAGCTTGTCTCTGCCTTTATATATGCATTCATTAATATGTATACCTCTTGCTTAATTTGCTAACAGGAATAGGTCATGGAAACAAAATTGTTGTTAACTTGTAACTATGTTTGGGTGGTTTAACTTGTTTAGTAAGACGAGACCCAACGGAGTAATTCTGCTTACTGCCACCACATTATTCCACCACCACCAACTACTACTAAAAAGAAAGCAGCTGGATTTCCTTAGTGCCTTGTGTGTAAGGGGGAGTTCTGGGATGAGGGCTGCAGAGACTCCATCCCCTCACACACACACAGTACTCATCCAAATCTTATTGTGAACAACTTAGCTGCTATAACTCCCTCTGAAGGAAATCTGGGCCTGGCTGCTGGCTGATTTCTGAGCTAAGCACGGGAGGGAGGTGGTCAGTCCAAATCTCTACTGAGCCTTAACTGCATATAATGTAAAATCCCATCAATGTGTTCCCTGCCCCATAAACAAGAGGTGCCTACACTTAGCCTTTGCATTTTGTCTTCCCAGAACCTTATCTCAGAACATAATTCTTCAAAAACATATTTTTTTAAGTTGTGTCTCTAAGCATGGAAGGCAGGACTTGGTCACAGAGACAGGACTGTTGGGCATATAGTGAGCATGAGTGTGTATACACACACACACACACACACACACACACACACACACACAAAGAGGCCCTCATGAGATCAGTTCATCATTCTTTCAAACTGAATTATATAGAAAAGATCCTTAGGAACTGATTCTATATTTTCAGTTGTTTTATTGGGAAATATTTTAAATTTATTTGAAGCCAAAAGAAATACCAGTGTGTATATGCCAAGTAAAATACAAAAATCAATAAAACTAAAGGCCTAAATTCTTCTATAAAAAGCAAATAAAATGAAAAACATAGATTTAAGATATGAAAGAAATTACTTTTATGGAAGAGCTGATTGAGGTGTAACTCACAATGATGTTTCTACATATTTAAGCACTTTAAGTTAGTATAACTAAGCCACGTTAAAAAGAAGCATTCTCAAGAATAAAATTGTAAGGCTTCTAATGTGGTTTTTAAATCCTCTGTTATACTAGATTATCTTTCATGGAAAAGCAAATAGAAGCAGACTTAAAATGTTATAGGGACTGTTTTCTTTTAAAAAGAGCAAAAGGAAAAAATCTTTCCAAAAGGAAAAATTCAAAAGCTTCTGAGCACTATCAAATATTAGAAAAGGTTCTAGTCATTCATATGTATGCCCACCTGGTATATTTATTAGAAATGTGTTGTTGGTTTATAGAAAGCTGTATAAGGTTTGCCCTCTCCCTCTTATCCCTGAGAATAGTAAGATCTAGTTTCATGTCATATATGTGAAAATACCGTAGATTTTTTCTTTTTTTTATTGAACAAAACAAATGCATCTTTCCTAGTCATATAGTAACATTCATTGGTTTGGTT
Organism: Phocoena sinus; assembly: GCF_008692025.1. Taxonomy (NCBI): domain Eukaryota; kingdom Metazoa; phylum Chordata; class Mammalia; order Artiodactyla; family Phocoenidae; genus Phocoena; species Phocoena sinus. The sequence continues at coordinate 84,966,942 of NC_045771.1, forward strand.
GACAGAATACATTATAGGAGAGAAATGGCTTCAAAATGTTTCTTAAAATGGAAAGTCAAGGAACATTAGAAGGAACGGTGTTGATTTATCCATTTGACACCACAGGGACCTAGCTTTAGAATAAAAGAACATATCTGGCACAAAAGAAAGGCAATAAACACCAACAGTGAACAATATTACTGATCTTCTAAACCACATAAAATTCCCTTTGCCCTGACTTGATCAGCTTTCTTTTTGGTTGTGACCCTATCTTTCTTCTTGGTTTTTTTTTTTTGGTTTGTATCTCTCTTTCCTCTTCATAAGAGGAATCTGGGTTTGTGGACCACAGCCGAGAGTATGTATACTCCTGGGCTTCATCGGTTCCAGCAGCTGCCCAAGGAAGAATTGGAGATGGGTGTGTGAAGCCATTTTTCCACCTTTAGAAGAGCCAGTCATCACTTTAAATGGAAAATAGCTCACCTTCCAGGGAGCCCAGAATCTGCTCCCTGCAGACTTAAAGGTTGTAGCCTAGTTGGATATAATTCGGTCAACACACCTCATAGTATGCCTCTTCACTTTTTGAATAGAAAGAATTAGGACTCTAGCAGGTTCAGACCTACCCAAGTTTCCAAAGTCAGCTGATGAGTACATAGGCTGTTGGATAATTGTAGTAGCTGAAAGAAAACTATAGGCAGTGGACACTAGCGTTATTACAGGACTTTAAGGCTGTAGATCTGTAGTAGAGCACTCAATCTTAATCCAAATACACCCGACCAAAAGAACAATGAAAAAAGGACCACTAATTGTGGTTACTGACATCCTTATGTTTAGTGTACTCGTCAGTTATGTGCACATTGCAGTTTAGCCTTGTTGGAGCATAATAAGTAGAAACAACCCTTTGCTTTACCTATTTGGCAACATGGCACTATGGAAAGAGCATTCATCTAAGAATTGAAAACCATTGGTTCTGGACTGGCTATGCCACTAACTAACTCTAGAACCTTGGCATAGGCTTTACCTTTGGGACTAGGGAGAGAGAGGTAAGGGAATAAAGTGAATTCTAATGGTTCTTTCTGATCTAAAATGCCATCATTTTCAAATTCCGCTGGCTTCCTGTTCTTTATTTTATCATAATTCAAATTAGGTCATCAAATTGGCTTAAAATATTCTGGGTATGTAATGCCCTCAATATTGAGCAGGTGTAAACAGCTTATGGAAAACTGAAGATATATCAAATACAGCAGAGACTTCAGGGATAAATAAAGAGCTGGGTTTAAATTAAGTGCAGTTCTGGATAAAACAAGCCATGCATGGAATTTCAGATTTTTCTACGAATGTCAAGTTAAGGATGCCATCATAACTCTGATGTTCCTTGAAATCTGCCTTCACTATTCATGAAACTCTGAAATATGATGCAGTCCTAGTAAGTGGATGGGAAAATAAACATAAGGAGAAATACAAAGCTTTTAAAATCGCTTTCCTCCTTTGGAATGTGTAATGAGTTGAGACGTGACATAAAGGCTTCTGAAGCATTAGGTGTGTTGTCGTGAAAATGTGATTATAATCTTTATAAGATGTTTAACATGAAATATAGTGTCTTCTAATGTTGAACTGTAATGTGTCACTTATACAAGTGAACGGCCTTGGGAAACACCCAAATAGATCTAGCTAAAGGGAGGTTAAATCAGTGCACACTGTGATCTTTACAGCACTATTTAAAAATATGGGCAAGTCAGTAGGGTTTCTCACACAGAGTAATTAAAAGGTAAGACTCTATAAGACACTGATGAAAGAAATCAAAGATGCCACAAACAGATGGAGAGATATACCATGTTCTTGAATTGGAAGAATCATTATTGGGAAAATGACTATACTACCCATAGCAATCTACAGATTCAATACAATCCCTATCACATTACCAATGGCACTTTTTACAGAAGTAGAACAAAAAATCTTAAAATTTGTATGGAGACACAAAAGACCCCGAATAGCCAAAGCAATCTTGAGGGGAAAAAACAAAGCTAGAGGAAGCAGATTCCCTGACTTCAGACTATACTACAAAGCTACAGTAATCAAGACAATATGGTACTGGCACAAAAACAGAAATATAGATCAATAGAACAGGATAGAAAGCCCAGAGATAAACCCATGCACCTGTGGTCAACTAATCTATGACAGAGGGGGCAAGGATGTATAATGGAGAAAAGGCAGCCTCTTCAATAAGTGGTGCTGGGAAAACTGGCCGCTACGTGTAAAAGAATGAAATTAGAACACTCTCTAACACGGTACACAAAAATAAACTCAAAATGGATTAAAGACCTAAATGTAAGACCAGACACTATAAAATTCTTTGAGGAAAACATAGGAAGAACACTCTTTGACATAAATCACAGCAAGATCTTTTTTGACCCACCTCCTAGAGTAATGGAAATAAAAACATAAACAAACAAATGAGACCTAATGAAACTTAAAACCTTTTTCACAGCAAAGGAAACTATAAAGTAGATGAAAAGACAACCTTCAGAATTCGAGAAAATATTTGCAAACGAATCAACGGACAAAGGATTAATCTCCAAAATATATGAACAGCTCATGCAGCTCAATATTAAAAAAAGAAACAGTCCAATTAAAAAATGGGCAGCAGATCTAAATAGACATTTCTCCAAAGAAGACATACAGATGGCCAAGAAGCACGTGAAAAGCTTCTCAACATCGTTAATTATCAGAGAAATGCAAATCAAAACTACAATGAGGTATCACCTCACACCGGTTAGAATGGGCATCATCAGAAAATCTACAAACAACAAATGCTAGAGAATGTGTGGAGAAAAGGGAACCCTCTTGCCTGTTGGTGGGAATGTAAATTGATACAGGCGCTATGGAGAACAGTATGGAAGTTCTTTAAAAAATTAAAAATAGAACTACCATACAACTCAGCAATCCCACTACTGAGCATATACCCAGAGAAAACCATAATTCCAAAAGAAACATGCACCCCAATGTTCATTGCAGCACTGTTTACAATAGCCAGGTCATGGAAGCAACCTAAATGCCCATGGACAGATGAATGGATAAAGAAGATGTGGTACATATATACAATGGAATATTACTCAGCCATAAAAAGGAATGCAGTTGGGTCATTTGTAGAGACATGGATGGACCTAGAGACTGTCATACAGAGTGAAGTAAGTCAGAGAGAGGAAAACGAATACCATATATTAACGCATATATGTGGAATCTGCAAAAATGGCACAGATAAACAGTTTGCAAGGCAGAAATAGGACTCAGATGTAGAGAACAAACATATGGACACCAAAGGGGTAAAGTGGGGGCTGGGGGTTGATGGTGGTGGGATGAATTGGGAGATTGGGATTGACATATATACAGAAGTATGTATAAAATAGATAACTGATAAGAACCTGCTGTATAAAAAATGAATTAAAAATAATAATACTTTCAGCAACAACCACATGAAATATCAACAAGCTGTAAAATTTTGTCCAAGTCTATTGACCCTCTTCCAACCCTTCTAGCCAAGCTTACAGAAGATCATTTAAGCATTGGAGAATGCAAAATAACACAGGACTTTAATTAATGGGTTTAATTGCAAGATTAAGAGAGAGTAAGCAGATTTCCAGATATTTTCTACTTCTGTTCAAAATGAACTTTCCGTCTCGTGAGAGTTGCTTTTTCCTAATCTTTTATAGATTTAGCAGACATATTACTGGTTTTGTGCTAATGAATAAAGCCTAGTCCCCCTGAAATTAAAACTACCTGGACTCAAACCAACATTTTGCTTGGTTTGGGTTCAATTTCTTGGAAATAATCAAATCTCAATTGTGGAAGAGGTCTAAGTAAAGGTCAGTGAGTATCATGTGTTTCTGTGTTTTGCAGCCTTCTTTGTAGTTGTGTAGGGGCCATATGAATAGTTTGAGACAATATGACTGAGGAAGCGATGAGCTGGTCTCTTCCTGCATCTCTCTTCTGCTGCAGTGAATTTAATGGCCATCTATTTTAGTTGGTGTACCCATCACAAGAATGGAGACTGTCCTGGACCACATTAAACAAGCCAGATTAAAACTTGCAGTGTTGAACATTACATTAAGATTTGGAAGTTCATTTGTTATATCACAGCACAGATTAGAATTCTGACACAAACCAAAGTATCCTTCATATGAAAGTGAATACTAGGACAAAACATGTTAATCCCTTGCTCATTTCTTGAAAATAAGTGAGCTAGGCAATTATAAACCTTGCTTTTTCCTTTGCTATGTGTACATATGTCAAAGTAAAAGAAAGGAGTCTGTATAAAGCATATGCTATTATTGCATTGTTCATCAGTGCTTCAGCCTGGCAGGCTGGTTGTTTCTTTTATTAAAAATAATGAAGAAATATAACTATTTTTAATAAAATTCATATTGCTATTCTATTTTCTACAATAGAAAAGACTTTCAGACGTGATTAATGCGAAAAGAGAGATTAATGGGAAATAAAGGTTCTGTAGTGTTCTGTGGAATTTTTATTTAGTTTGCACCTTGAACTGGATCACTTCAATCGCTTAGATAAATTTGCGACTTGGAATATTGGTTTATCAGGGTTAAAAGAAAAATACTACCCTGTCCTTTTTTCTCTAGTTAATGATAAACCTTGAAAATAAGATAATCATTTTTCAGTTAGGCTCCATGGAGAGACTAGAAAGCATAGTTATCAACATGTTCAGAACATAATCAGCATTAAGTTGTCATATTTTGGCTGTATTAATGTTGTTAAATTGACATAATAGTCATTATAAGTGGATGCTCTTCCCTGAAATCAGTTTTTGCCTGAAAGGTTTTAGCAATTAAAGTTGTATTCATTAGCACACCTATGTCTATACTTTTTTCCGATTCATTATTATGATTCTTACTTTCCATTGCCTAAAGTTATGAAGCCATGTAAAGTTATAAAATAACATTTCAGTTCCTTGACTTAGAAGAAGTGCCACATTATTCATCCTCCACACAAGGTGTGTGGACCTTCCTTATGAAAATTAATATCCTCCAAGTTTCCACTTTGAGAGTGTTCTTTCAGTTGAATAGTAAATGCTCCAGACTTCAGGGCTGCTTCTTTGTTCCTTGCTCTGGCTCGTGCTTGTCCATAATGCTCAGCCTGGAAGGACTGACCCTGCTATAGAACATCTCTCCCTTCCCTAACTCCTAGCTACTCATAGCTCAGTACGTTCTTGATTTTCTTTGTATCACAGAAGTAGAAAATGGCATAGTGAGGTATTAACTGGGGGAGCAAGAGGAAAAATTAGAGGAAATAAAAAATAGTAAAAATCCCGCCTTGATATGTGACAGCCAGTTTTATGGTAGAAGACAGACAGTATAGAGATTTGCATGCATCTGGATTCTGTTGCTGATTCTACAGCTTTAACTAAATCACTTTAACTCTAGTGGCCTTGGTGTGTTCATAAACAAAGGCACTGTAAACTATGGCTTTGTTAAGCTCTGGGGTACTAATTTAAAAGGAATAATTGGCTGGAATGGGCAAGAGGTAGAACAAACAGAATGATGGGTTTCATGGAGAAAAAGTGAACCAGTCTCCCATAGGTGATCTTTCAAATAGATGAAATCTTGAGTTCAGAGGGTTCTGTTGTTGTTTGGTTGTTCGTGTGTTTATTTAAAGAGGAACTGATTTTTAAATAGATAAATAGGTAGAGTGAGAGATAGAAAAATGAAAAGGACTTAGTCTTTTTACCTCATTTTTATTATATCCAGAATATGAATCATAATTTTATTTACCCTTTTCATGGTAATGTTAGGATTAATAATTAGCATTCATGCAAAAGTAATTTGAAAATTAAAAAAGTCTTTTAAGTGCTAAATAGTGTTGCTTCAGGTTGGTTTCTTAAAATATCTACCTCTTCATTAGTCTTTGTAAATGTCCTCTGATGTGCATCACAGAATTTATAAACATATATGTATAAAATAAATAATATATATAATAATATATAAACAAATATATGTATTAAAGAAATAATGCTAACCAAGTGAAAAGGGACAGTTTTACTGACTGAGTTACGAAGATAACCTTCCTCAAGTGGTGCAATAACTGGGTAAAGTGTTAACTGCCATCACTAAAGACTAATTGAGTTGCATGGGGAAGCATTACCTGGAAATCTTCTGTGGGGATATCTTCACATATGTATGCAGTCTAATTAACAAAGATGACCTTGCTATGTACAGTGATTAACTGTTCTGCAACTCAGAAGTAAATTAAAAGTAAATACTTATCCAGCAAGCTGCCATAGCCTCTCCTAATTATTCTGCCATGGATCAAAAGATGAATATTTTATTTGGGGCACCTGGATTATAGGGTCTCTTAATGCTGCAGGCAAAACCACTCCAGTGTACATCAGATGGGGATTAAAAAGTTTAGTCTTAGTTTAAACAAAATTAAGACTTATATGTAAATCTTTATATATATATATATATATATATATATATATATATATATATAAAAGAAATAATGGCTATCAAGTAAAAAGGGACAATTTTACTGCCTGAGTTATGAAGATAACCCTCCTCAAGTGGTGAAATTCTACATCTCCAATAGTTGGCTAGTACTTTATTGCTTGATTTAACTCTCTTTTTTTTGGTTCTTTATAAGAAATCAGTAAAACAACTCAAACACTGGAATTTTTTATTATAAATATTTTTAAAGGATTATCTGTAGATCAAAAGTGTTCTCAAAGTGAGAATTCTACCGAACAGTATAATTGAGTCTGCTAAATTAAAAGCATTTGACAGCTCCAGTAGCTAAACAAATTTAAAATGTAGAGAAATATACTGAGGTAATAATAAAAACAAGAATACAGCATTAAATTTCCAAAGTAATTGAGAGTAATGATTGAGGTAATTGCTACCTTAAAATTCATTTCTGAGGGTAGTGACTTTTATGTTTCTAAAGAATAAATACTTGCAAGAGTAGAAATATGTTGTTTAGAAAATGATTATATAAAGGAAGCAATAACTAGGTCTCTAAAAAATTCAGAGTTTTAAAACTTTAGTAGGGTTTATTTGCTATTTGAAATGTTAAAAAGTACATTATTTTACTGCAGAGAAATAATCATTTTGTGAGTCAACATCCTAAGTGGTAGAGCTGTTTCTTCTAAAATGTATAAAAATATATTTTTATACATAAAATGGCATAAAGCATAAGTGATGCAATAAATATATTTCTTTGCTCCTTAACAAACTTATCTTACATAAAAATGTAGCATTAAAGAAAAAGTTGCTTTAACCTACAATGAACAAATGTAAAAAAATTACACTCTTTAAGTATTAATTTCTGATATACATGTTCCTAACTATAAAATATTTGAAAACATTGAAATGATCTATAAATACATATATAGAAATAGCAAATAATTAATTTAGTAATTTCCAATTAGTGCTTACTTAGTAACTTCAAACACTGAATTAAGTAGTCAAATTCTCATTCAGAAATGTGTATTACCTTTCTAATTGATATAATTTGGAGAATAATCAGCTTTTTGAAGTATAAAAATTAAAGGTAAGGTATTCACTAAAGAATCAAGTTGTCCAGGGAACTTACCTCTCCAAAGAATGTAAATTTGGGTTTCCAGCCAGAGGAAAGTGGAAGAAAAGTACCTGAAGTAAAACTGAAAATGGATTAAAGTAAGACATTTTCTTAGAAAGCAGGGTAAATTATGGGAGCAAATTATAGCTATCATGGGAGTAAGTGGAATGGTTCCCTGGAATTACTAGGAAATAAAAATGAACTGGGAGAGCAAGGATGGGGTAAACAAAGTGGTCTAAAGTGTGTGTATATATCATTTTCCTACTGCTGCTGAAAGAAATTACCACAGACTCGATGGCTTAAACAACATAAATTTATTATCTTACTCTGGGGGTCATAAGTCCAAAATGACTTTCTCTGGGTACAAATCAGGTGTTGGCAGGGAGGCATGCTCCTTCCAGAGGATCTAGGGGAGACTCCATTTCCCTTCCCTTTACCAATTTTTTTTTTTTTTTTTTTTTTTTTTTTTTTTTTTGCGGTACGCGGGCCTCTCACTGTTGTGGCCTCTCCCGTTGCAGAGCACAGGCTCTGGATGCGCAGACTCAGCGGCCATGGCTCACGGGCCCAGCCGCTCCGCGGCATGTGGGATCTTCCCGGACCGGGGCACGAACCCATGTCCCCTGCATCGGCAGGCAGACTCTCAACCACTGCACCACCAGGGAAGCCCCCTTCTTCAATTTTTAGAGGCTGCCTTCATTCTTTAGCTCATGCCCCCCCCCCCTTCTTCATCTTCAAAGCCAAAAGAATAGCAGCTTCAAATCTTTTTCTAGTTCGACCCGCCAGCCTCTTTCTTACGAAACTCATGTTGTTATATTTGAGCCCATCCAAATAACCCAAGATAAACTCCCCATCTCAAGAGCCTTAGTGTACTCAACCACATCTGCAAGTCACTTTTGAAAATTAGCTGTCACGGTTACAGGTACTGGAGATTATGTAGGCTGTGGACACCGTTTTTTTTTTTTTTTGGGGGGGGGTGCATTATTTAGCCTACGAAAGTGTATAAATTGGAGTTGTCACCAAAGCCAGAGCTCACAATCAGAAGCAGAATCCGGGGGAATATATTCAGGCAGTCCCAGTATCTGATTTTTATTGGCTTTGGATTTGCAAGTGGCTGACTTAGCTGAAAGACTGGCTAAATCCCACCATGGTTGTCTGCAGGTTATCTCTTCCATCCTCAATCATTGAATCATTCAGTCCCATAGGTAAGAACTTCCCTGGGAAGACAGCCTCTTTTACTTCCTCAATGGCCCTTTCCTGTATTTAACTCAATCTTCCTCTTCCTCACCATTATCATTGTCATTATCACTATTATCTCTTTCTGTAATGTTAAACGTTGACCATTTTTGTGATATCATTATCAAATAGCAGAAGCAACTCCACAAGGCCTGTAAAGGAGGAGCTTAGAGAAAATTGAATTTGGAGGGTTCATTGATTTACTCACTTAGAAAATATTTATTGAGTGCTCACTGTGTTCTAAACACTGTTCTAGGAACTAGTGGTAAAGCAGTTAAAGCAAATGAAATTCCTGCCCTCATGAATCTTATGTTTTAGTGGGAAAATGTGAAAAATAAACAAACAAGAAAATAAAGAATTTGGCAGCTGAGGATCAGTGCTATGAAGAAAAATAAATGAAATGAGAGATGATAGGTAGTGCTAAGTATGTGTTTGTGGGGATGTGTGTGTATGTGTTCTATTTTAAATAGGGTTGTCAGGGAAGGTATCACATATGAGCAGAGACTGGAAGGAAGGGAAAGTAAAAGCCATGATAATATCTGAAGAAAGAACCATGTAGGCAGAAAGGACAAAAGCCCTCAAGTAGGACCATACTTGGTATGATGAGTATGAAGGACAGACAGGAGGCCAGATTTGCTGGAATGAAATTAATGGGAGACAAGGGGAGTGGTAGAAGGTGATGTCAGAGGAAGGATGAGAGAGGGAGACAATACAGAGTCACACAGGCTATGGTAAAGACTTTGGCTTTATGTTAAATGAGATGTGAAGTTAATTACATGGTTTTCAACACAGGAATAATGTGATCTGCCTTATGTTTTGGGGTGTTTTTTTTGATTATTTGATATTTTTTATTCTTCAAAATTCTGTTCCACATATGATTTAACATATCCTCTTCAATAAATTTACAGTTTAAGTACACTTGGATAAAAAACAGAAAAACTCTTACATAGGGTGTTCAGTACAAGAGGATCTATTAAGCAAAGAAAGTCCTTATTTTCAAATTTCTAAAAGAAAAAGTATAATAAGGAGAAAAAAAGAAATACTTTACTAAATAAGTTAGAGATATAGGTAATGTACTTTACATAGAAACATATACACCAACTAACACAAACACATATAAAACCTATTACTCAGGATAAGTACCTGATATAGTTCACTCAGTCAACAGGTATTTATTGGACACTTACTGTGTATGTTAATGTATGTTTGTTTACACAAAGTCATGAAGAGTGTCCCTGTTAAAAGCCCTTAATAACTGACATTTCATTACCAGACAGCAGAGCTCATCCATCCATGATACGAATGAGCTTCCCACTCCTTTATGTTTCTGCTACATGCATTCTCATGGCTTCTTCTCCCACCTTCCAATAGAATCCATCATCCATCATTCCTGGTTACAGGCTACTGCATTACTTATAGAATGAGAAATTTGGTGACATAAATTTCCCAAACAAAAGAGAAGACATAAATACAATAAAAGGTATTCTGCAAAAAATATGTCTTTCCTTTCAAAGATAAATGAATAAAGAACTTTAATTTTTAGTTATCTAAGATGAAAATTTTATACTTTTGTGGAAACAAAGTGCAGCAGTCTCACTGCATTTCCTTATTATGAGGGGGGATCCCCCAACATATCAGAAAAGAATATAGTGTACATAAAGTAAGTGTTAAAAGTAATTAATAAAAGTGTTTTAGAAATAACTATGAAGAAATAGAAATAATTATTTTCATTTTTCTTTGGCTGCACAATACTCTTTCCAGGAATAAATCTTAATGGAAAATATTTTTAAAAGAGAAAAATTGTTATTTACAAATATGTTCAACATTTATTAAGAGCGTTGAAAATTTAGAGTTGTCATGGAATGGTCAACTTTGGAGAAATGGATAATTAAAATATAGTGCATCTCTATGGTTAATATGTAGGTTTTTACAGAGATTTAAAAAAATTTTTGAATTGTATTTTGTTTACTTTTTCTATTAGTCATCCACTTTATACACATCAGTGTATACGTGTCAATCCCAATGACCCAATTCATCACACCCCCACCCCCACCCCCCGCCACTTTCCCCCCTTGGTGTCCATACATTTGTTCTCTACATCTGTGTCTCAATTTCTGCCCTGCAGACCGGCTCATCTGTACCATTTTTCAAGGTTCCACATATATGCGTTAATATACGATATTTGTTTTTCTCTTTCTGACTTACTTCACTCTGTATGACAGTCTCCAGATCCATCCATGTCTCAACAAATGTCCCAATTTTGTTCCTTTTCATGGCTGAGTAATATTCCATTGTATATATGTACCACATCTTCTTTATCCATTCGTCTGTCGGTGGGCATTTAGGTTGCCTCCATGACCTGGCTATTGTAAATAGTGATGCAATGAACATTGGGGTACGTGTGTCTTTTTGAATTATGGTTTTCTCTGGGTATATGCCCAGTAGTGGGATTGCTGGATCATATGGTAATTCTATTTTTACTTTTTTAAGGAACCTCCGTACTGTTCTCCATAGTGGCTGTATCAATTTACATTCCCACCAACACTGCAAGAGGGTTCCCTTTTCTCCACACCCTCTCCAGCATTTGTTGTTTGTAGATTTTCTGATGATGCCCATTCTAACCAGTGTGAGGTGATACCTCATTGCAGTTTTGATTTGCATTTCTCTAATAATTAGTGATGTTGAGCAGCTTTTCATGTGCTTCTTGGCCATCTGTATGTCTTCTTTGGAGAAATGTCTATTTAAGTCTTCTGCCCATTTTTGGATTGGGTTGTTTGTTTTTTTAATATTGAGCTGCATGAGTTGTTTATGTATTTTGGAGATTAATCCTTTGTCTGTTGATTTGTTTCCAAATATTTTCTCCCATTCTGAGGGCTGCTTTTTGTCTTGTTTATGGTTTCCTTTGCTGTGCAAAAGCTTTTAAGTTTCGTTAGGTCCCATTTGTTTATTTTCATTTTTATTTCCATTACTTTAGGAGGTGGATCAAAACAGATCTTGCTGTGATTTCTGTCAAAGAGTGTTCTTCCTATGTTTACCTCTAAGAGTTTTATAGTATCCGGTCTTACATTTAGGTCTCTAATCCATCTTGAGTTTATTTTTGTGTATGGTGTTAGGAAGTGTTCTAATTTCGTTCTTTTACATGTAGCTGTCCAGTTTGCCCAGCAGCACTTCTTGAAGAGACTGTCTTTTCTCCATTGTATATTGTTGGCTTCTTTGTCATAGATTAGTTGACCATAGGTGCGTGGGTTTATCTCTGGGCTTTCTATCTTGTTCCATTGATCTATGTTTCTGTTTTTGTGCCAGTACCATATTGTCTTGATTACTGTAGCTTTGTGATATAGTCTGAAGTCAGGGAGTCTGATTCCTCCAGCTCCATTTTTTTCCATCACGACTGCTTTGGCTATTCGGGGTCTTTTGTGTCTCCATACAAATTTTAAGATTTTTTGTTCTAATTCTGTAAAAAGTGCCATTGGTAATTTGATAGGGATAGCATTGAATCTGTAGATTGTTTTGGTTAGTAGAGTCATTTTCACAATGTTTACTCTTCCAACCCAAGAACATGGTATATCTCTCCATCTGTTGGTATCATCTTCAATTTCTTTCATCAGTGTCTTACAGTTTTCTGCATACAAGTCTTTTCTCTCCCTAGGTAGGTTTATTCCGAGGAATTTTATTCTTCTTGCTGCAGTGGTAAATGGGAGTGTTTCCTTAATTTCTCCTTCTGATTTTTCATCATTGGTGTATAGGAATGCAAGAGATTTCTGTGTATTAATTTTGTATCCTGCAATTTTACCAGATTCTTTGATTAGCTCTAGTAGTTTTCTGGTGGCATCTTTAGGATTCTCTATGTATAGTATCATGTCATCTGCAAACAGTGACAGTTTTACTTCTTCTTTACCAATTTGTATTCCTTTTATGTCTTTTTCTTCTCTGATTGCCGTGGGTAGGACTTCCAAAACTATGTTGAATAATAGTGGTGAGAGTGGACATCCTTGTCTTGTTCCTGCTCTTAGAGGAAATGCTTTCAGTTTTTCACCATTGAGAATGATGTTTCCTGTGAGGTGTCATATATGGCCTTTATTATGTTGATGTAGGTTCCCTCTATGCCCAGTTTCTGGAGAGTTTTTATCATAAATGGGTGTTGAATTTTGTCAAAAGCTTTTTCTGCATCTATTGAGATGATGCTATGTGTTTTATTCCTCAATTTGTTAATATGGTATATCACATTGATTGATTTGCGTATATTGAAGAATCCTTGCATCCCTGGGATAAATCCCACTTGATTATGGTGTATCAAGTGTATGATCCTTTTAATGTGTTGTTGGATTCTTGTTGTTGGATTCTGTGTTGCTGAGGATTTTTGCATCTATATTCATCAGTGATATTGGTCTGTAATTGTATTTTTTTGTAGTATCTTTGTCTGGTTTTGGTATCAGGGTGATGGTGACCTCATAGAATGAGTTTGGGAGTGTTCCTTCCTCTGCAATTTTTTGGAAGTGTTTGAGAAGGATGGGTGTTAGCTCTTCTCTAAATGTTCAATAGAATTCACCTGTGAAGCCATCTGGTCCTGGACTTTTGTTTGTTGGAAGATTTTTAATCACAGTTTCAACTTCGTCACTTTTGATTGGTCTGTTCATATTTTCTATTTCTTCCTGATTCAGTCTTGGAAGGTTATACCTTTCTAAGAATTTGTCCATTTCTTCCAGGTTGTCCATTTTATTGGCATAGAGTTGCTTGTAGTAGTCTCTTAGGATGCTTTGTAGTTCTGTGGTGTCTGTTGTAACTTCTATCTTTTCATTTCTAATTTGATGGATTTGAGTCCTCTCCCACTTTTTCTTGATGAGTCTGGCTAATGGTTTATCAATTTTGTTTATCTTCTCAAAGAGCCAGCTTTTAGTTTTATTGATCTTTGCTATTGTTTCCTTTCTTTCTATTTCATTTATTTCTGCTCTGATCTTTATGATTTCTTTCCTTCTACTAACTTTGGATTTTGTTTGTTCTTCTTTCTCTAGTTCTAGTTTTGTTTGTTCTCTGTAAGGTTAGATTGTTTATTTGAGGTTTTTCTTGTTTCTTGAGCTATGCTTGTGTAGCTATAAACGTCCCTCTAGAACTGCTTTTGCTGCATTCCATAGGTTTTGGATCATCGTGTTTTCATTGTCATTTGTCTCTAGGTGTTTTTTGATTTCGCCTTTGATTTCTTCAATGATCTCTTGGTTATTTAGTAAGGTATTGTTGAGACTCCATGTGTTTGTGTTTTTTACGTTTTTTTCCCCTGTAGTTGATTTCTAATCTCATAGCGTTGTGGTCAGAAAAGATGCTTGATATGATTTCAATTTTCTTAAATTTACTGAGGCTTGATTTGTGACCCACGATCTGATCTGTCCTGGAGAATGTTCCATGTGCACTTGAGAAGAAAGTGTAATCTGCTGTTTTTGGATGGAATGTCCTATAAATATCAGTTAAATCTATCTGATCTATTGTGTCATTTAAAGTTTCTGTTTCCTTATTTATTTTCATTTTGGATGATCTGTCTCTTGGTGTAAGTGAGGTGTTAAAGTCCCCCACTATTGTTATGTAACTATCGATCTCCTCATTTATAGCTGTTAGCAGTTGCCTTATGTATTGAGCTGCTCCTATGTTGGGTGCATATACATTTATAATTGTTATATCTTCTTCTTGGATTGATCCCTTGATCATTATGTAGTGTCCTTCCATGTCTCTTATAACACTCTTTATTTTAAAGTCTATTTTATCTGATATAAGTATTGCTACTTCAGCTTTCCTTTGATTTCCATTTGCATGGAATATCTTTTTCCATCCACTCACTTTCAGTCTGTATGTGTCCCTGGGTCTGAAGTGGGTCTCTTGTAGACAGCATATATATAGGTCTTGTTTTTGTATCCATTCAACAAGCCTGTGTCTTTTGGTTGGAGGATTTAATCCCTTCACGTTTAAGGTAGTTAACAATATGTATGTTCCTATGACCATTTTCTTAATTGTTTTGGGTTTGTTTTTGTAGATCCTTTTTCTTCTCTTGTGTTTCCCACTTAGAGGAGTTCTTTTAGCATTTGTTGTAGAGCTGGTTTGGTGGTGCTGAATTCTCTTAGCTTTTGATTGTATGTAAAGCTTTTGATTTCTCCATCGAATCTGAATGAGATCCTTGCTGGGTAGAGTAGTCTTGGTTGTAGGTTCTTCCCTTTCATCACTTTAAGTATATCATGCCACTCCCTTCTGGCTTACAGAGTTTCTCCTGAGAAATCAGCTGTTAACCTTATGGGAGTTCCTTTGTATATTATTTGTCATTTTTCCCTTGCTGCTTTCAATAATTTTTCTTTGTCTTTAGTTTTTGCCAATTTGATTACTGTGTGTCTCGGCACGTGTCTTCATGTTTATCCTGTATGGGACTCGCTGTGCTTCCTGGACTTGGGTGGCTATTTCCTTTCCCATGTTAGGGACATTTTTGTCTATGATCTCTTCAAATGTTTTCTCTGGTCCTTTCTCTTTCTCTTCAACTTCTGGGACCTCTATAATGTGAATGTTGTTGCGTTTAATGTTGTCCCAGAGGTCTGTTAGGCTGTCTTCATTTCTTTTCATTCTTTTTTCTTTATTCTGTTCCTCATCAGTGAATTCCACCATTCTGTGTTCCAGATCACTTATCTGTTCTTCTGCCTCATTCTGCTATTGATTCCTTCTAGTGTAGTTTTCATTTTAGTTATTGAATTGTTCATCTCTGTTTGTTTGTTCTTTAATTCTTCTAGGTTTTTGTTAAACATTTCTTGTATCTTCTCGATCTTTGCCTCCATTCTTTTTCCAAGATCCTGGATCATCTTCATTATTCTGAATTCTTTTTCTGAAAGTTTGCCTATCTCCACTTCATTTAGTTGTTTTTCTTTAGTTTATCTTTTTCCTTCATCTGGTACATAGCCGTCTGCCTTTTCATCTTGTCTATCTTTCTGTGAATGTGGTGTTTGTCCCACAGGCTGCAGGATTGTAGTTCTTCTTGCTTCTGCTGTCTGCCCTCTGGTGGATGAGTCTATCTAAGAGGCTTGTGCAAGTGTCCTGCTGGGAGGGACTGGTGGCGGGTAGAGCTGACTATTTCTATGATGGGCAGATCTCAGTAAAATTTTAATCTGCTTGACTGCTGATGGGTGGGTTTGGGTTCCCTCCCTGTTGATTGTTTGGCCTGAGGCAACCCAACACTGCTGCCTACCTGGGCTCTTTGGAGGAGCTAATGGCAGACTCTGCGATTGCACACGCCAAGGAGTACTTCCCAGAACTTCTGCTGCCAGTGTGCTTGTCCCCATGGTGAGCCACAGCCACCCCCCACCTCTGCAGGAGACCCTCCAACACTAGCAGGTAGGTCTGGTTCAGTCTCTCCTGGGGTCATTGCTCCTTCCTCTGGGTCCCGATGTGCACACTACTTTGTGTGTGCCCTCCATGAGTGGAGTCTGTTTCCCCCAGTCCTGTGGAAGTCCTGCAATCAAATCACACTAGCCTTCAAAGTCTGATTCTCTAGGAATTCCTCCTCCTGTTGCTGGACCCCCAGGTTGGGAAGCCTGTCGTGGGGCTCAGAACCTTCACTCCAGTGGGTGGACTTCTGTGGTAGGAGTGTTCTCCATTCTTTGAGTCACCCACCCAGCAGTTATGGGTTTTGATTTTACTGTGATTGCGCCCCTCCTACCGTCTCATTGTGGCTTCTCCTTTGTCTTTGGATGTGGGGTATCTTTTTTGGTGAGTTCCAGTGTCTTCCTGTCCAATGGATGATTGTCCAGCAGCTAGTTGTGATTCTGGTGTTCTCACAAGAGGGAGTGAGAGCACGTCCTTCTACTCCGCTGTATTGTTTCAGGGCCCTTTGTAGGACTGAGGTCCTCGTTTTCTTGATGGCTCTTTGCTAGGTTCACTCTGAGCTTCTAGAGGACACATCCAGACTCTTTCCTCAGGGCCGTCTCCTTCTTCAAGCAAGTGATGGTGTCTCTGTCTCCTCTTGATGCCTCCTTACACTTCGAGTCACTCCACAGAGATATTTTTCAAAATTGTGCAGCAGAATCATAGGAGCATTCTTTTTTTTTTTTTTAAAGGGATAATTCTGGCTGGGTATGGAGAATACTGAATAAGAGTAGAAGTGGAAACAGGAAGACGAATTAGTTTAGAATGCTTTTGCAAGCAGAAGGGATGGTGATTTAGATTAAGGGGCAACAGTGGAGGTAGTAAGAGGTGGTCAGATTTTGGATAATTTTTAAAGAATATGCTGATGGAGTGGATGTTAGGTGTAAAAAAATGAGGAGTTAAGATAACACCAGTTGGTCTGAGCACCTAAACTAATGGAGTCCCTTTCTAAAGAGATGCAAAAGACTGCAAGAGGAACAGGTTTGGGGTGATAAATTGGGAATTCATTTGGGAACATGTTAAATTTGAGATGCCTATTGGACATCCAAGTGGAGATACTGAGTAGGCAGTAGGATGTGTGTCTGGACATCAGCTGAGATTCTGGGCAGGAGATACGAATTTTGGAGCCATCAGCATAGAGGTAATTTGTAAAGCTGTAAAAATTAATAAGAGTACCTAGAAACTGAGTATAGATAAAAGAGATTCTAGGACTGGGCCCTGGTTACTTTAAATGTTAGATGGGGAGGGCTTCCCTGGTGGCGCAGTGGTTGAGAGTCCGCCTGCCAATGCGGGGGACATGGGTTTGTGCCCCGGCCCGGGAGGATCCCACATGCCGTGGAGCGGCTCGCCTGTGAGCCATGGCCACTGAGCCTACGCATCCGGAGCCCATGCTCCGCAACGGAAGAGGCCACAGCAGTGAGAGGCCCGCGTACCTCAAAAAAAAAAAAAAATGTTAGATGGGGAGACAGAAATGGAACTAACAAAGAACATTGAGAAGAAAACAATGAAAACATTTCAAAAGGGAGGAAATGATCATCTGTGACAAATATTGATGATTGGTCAAAAAAAGAGATGAGGAGTGAGAATCAACTACTAGAGGACAAGTCTTAAGGCCATGTTATATGGTAAGGTCGCTGTTTTTGCATAGAATGAAAGGTTATTTAGGACGGCTTCATTAGTGGCTGATAGAGATTATAGGGATGGGGGCCTTAGTCAACCCCCTACTCAACAACCTATCCCTTGTTATTGTCCTAGGGTTATAGACAGTAAAAGTACCATTGTAATATCCCCAAAGAGGACATTCTACTCCAACATTAGAAAATGTCCTTAGTCTAAAAGTGTTAACATGGAGACAGTCAACAGCTCTAGTCCTAAAAATACTATAAGAACATTATTAGAACGTTTTCCTTAAACGTAGGAAATTATAGTCTCTATGTAAGAATATTTATTTTCCTCTTGGCTAGAATCTCCATCTCTTATTTCTGATTTTTTTCTTTCAAATTGAATTTGTTCTCTAAATATAAAACACTGTCCAATAAAATATAATATGAGTCATGTATGTACTGTTTAATTGTTTTAATTGTTTACACTTTAAAAACTAAACAGAAACATGCTATTAATTTTAATAATGTATTTTTAGTTAACTCAATATATTTCAGAGTATCATTTCAATATGTAATCAATATAAAAATATTGAGATATTCTATATTCTTTTTTGTCTTTGAAATCCAGTATGCATTATAAATTTACAATATATCTCAATTCAGACTAGCCACACCACATGTCGCTAATGACTACATTATTGACAGGGAAACTCTGTTTAATAATCCTGTTAAAGCAATTTTGTTACCAGAGAACAGCTCAGAGGGGTTAACTGCTAGCACTAGCCTTTCTTTTTCATTTTTACCCTCATGGATTTTTGTTGCCCTCTTAAAGAAAAAAAATAGAAAGCAAGTCAGGGGACCAGAAGATAGTATAGTGGCTCCTTCCCTTCTAAATAGGTACATTACATTATGTTCCTTCCCATCTTTATAAATGCATATAATAGAAGGATTTATTATAGTTAGAAATTATGGTTATGAGATTCTAATGCCTCCTATTCCCCAGGAGACCAGGTTTTAGACTTTCCTGAAGGAAGGTGAAGTGTGACCCTAAATAAAGTTGGGATTCTAGAAATATTGCCTACACTTGTGAAAGAGAATTAGAAAACTCTGCCTATTGGGCCAGAGACTTGTCAGGAAATCTTGTCTTTGTCTGAAACTCTTGGTAGTTAAAAAGGAAAATGTCTTCCATGAGAAGTACACACTCTAATTTATACCACATGAAATTGCAGGCTCTGAATTTATACTACCTACATAGCACAGAATCCCAAGCCAAGACTGGTTCTGGATAGAGTTACCTGTAGGTGCAAACCAGTGCAAAAATATTTGTAATGGGTGCCTGTGCTCCCAAAGGGGAAAAAGAAAAATCTCTTTCATGGTAAAAAATGATAAACTATACCAAGGCAAATATATCTGTGAAAAAGACAGAACGTAAAGAACAGGAACTTCAGATTAATAGACAACCAGAAAGACACTATTAATAGACAATCTGAAAGACACTATAAAATGATTATACTTAAATTTATTGGGAAAGTAAAATGTGAAATAGAAATCATAATAAAAGAATAGAACAGGGCTTCCCTGGTGGCACAGTGGTTGAGAGTCCGCCTGCCAATGCAGGGGACACGGGTTCGAGTCCTAGGTCCAGGAGCATCCCACATGCCACGGAGCAACTGGGCCCATGCGCCACAACTGCTGAGCCTGTGCTCTGGAGCTGGCGAGCCACAACTACTGAAGCCCGTGCGCCTAGAGCCCGTGCTCTGCAACAAGAGAAGCCACTGCAATGAGCAGCCCGCACATCACAGCAAGGAGTAGCCCCTGCTCACCACAACTAGAGAAAGCCTGCGCACAGCAGTGAAGACTCAACACAGCCAAAAATAAATAAATTTATTTTAAAAAAAGAATAGAACATTGTAGAACATTAGGAACAAACACATTTCATTTCATTTCATTTTCTGGAAATGAAAAACATAAACATGGAAATGAAAATGTCAATGAATAGGTTTTAAAAGCCATCAGAAGAAAGAATTAGTGAACTATCAATTTCATCTGAGGAAATCATCCTGAATGCAGCATAGAGAGATAAAGAGATGAAAAATGTGAAAGAGAACTTGAGGGCTTCCCTGGTGGCGCAGTGGTTGAGAGTCTGCCTGCCGATGCAGGGGACACGGGTTCGTGCCCCGGTCCAGGAAGATCCCACATGCCGTGGAGCAGCTGGGCCCATGAGCCATGGTCGCTGAGTCTGTGCGTCCGGAGCCTGTGCTCCGCAACGGGAGAGGCCGCAACAGTGAGAGGCCCATGTACCGCAAAAAAAAAAAAAAAAAAAAAAAAGGAGAACTTAAGACACAAGTGGAGTGGAGAGATTAAAATTCTATCATAGTCTTTTAATTCTATAAGGATTAATTCTAGAGGAGAAACTAGAAAAAAATGGAAGAAAGGCAGCAAAGAGATAATGCCTAATAAAGGATATAGTTCTTATACTTTTTGAGTTCAACAAGGCCTGAGTGGGATAAATAAAAATAAGTCTGTACTAATATACATCAAAGAAAAACTTCCAGAGATCCCAGAAAAAATTGTTAAAGGCAACAATAATTTTAAAATTACTTACAAATGATCAACAATTAGGCTAACAGCAAACTTTTCAACAACAATAAAGGCAAGAAGTAAATAGTGTACTTCAACATGATGAAAACTGAACCAAGAGGGAAAGTGAACCCAAAAGAAATGTGTGCTTTGAAAGAAGTGTGGGGACCCAAGAAATAATGATGGACTAAGAAATTGTTAAATCTAAATAGGAACTCAATGTAAACCAATTAGAACAATAATAATGGCTAATTTGGAGAAGTTTAAATGTAAGATAGAATTAAATAGTGGGCATTCATAACATCAAAAATGGTAAGCTGTGATCAGAGTTAAAATGTACTTGTTTTGATCAGATGAAGAACAGAAATAGTGATTAGCTTCAGACTTTCAGATAAGCATGAATGGTACAATTTTAACAGTAACTAAATATAGATTATTAAAATAGTTCATCTACAAAAGCCACAAAACTATCTCAACAAATGTCAATCAGTCCATATCACACAGATCATGTTATCCCATTCCAATGAAATAAAATAGTTCCCCAAAATCTATTTTTAGAAATTAAAGAACACACTTCTCAATGATTAAAGTTTCTGTCAAAAATTACAAAATGTCCTAAAATATTTTGTCCTAAAATATTTAGGACAAAATAAAATGAACATTATATATTAAAAATTGTCTGATGTAATTAATATAGTTCTTAGAAGAAAATGTATAACTTAGATATATTTAATAGAAAAAAATTAATTGCAAATTTTAGATTAAAAAATGAGATAAAATCAAATAAAAAAGAAAAGATATGATGTAGCTAAGAGTAGTAATTAATTAAATAGAAAGCAAAGAAGCAATAGAGAGCGTCTGTAAAACCGAAAGTGATTCTTTGATGATTTCAGTAACTTGCACAAAGTAGCCAAGTCAGAAATTGTGGCACCAGGCCTCCCAACAGAGCAAGTGTGACTCCAGGCTCTGAATTCTTTACTGGCTAATACTTATTCTAAGACTCTTTTTTCCATTTTACTAAAGTATAAAATGAAGTTCAGAAAAATTAAATGAGTTATCTTGGTTAAAGTGTCTATTTAATGGCAGATGAACATGGAGTTTTTGTGTTCTAACCCAATATAATATCCAAACATAAGTTGCTTCACTTGATTCTGTTTAATACGTGGCTCCTCTGATTCTGACGGCCTCAATATTGATGATAATGATGGACAAGAGCACTGTTTGTACAAGAGTCACTTAGATTTAGTTTAAGACCATCCTTTGGATCTCAAGACCATCCACTTGGATGTATAACTCCCTTTTGAGTTTTGGCTTGTTCATTCTATTTTGTTTGCTTAATAATGATTATAACTT
Source organism: Phocoena sinus (assembly GCF_008692025.1). Lineage (NCBI taxonomy): Eukaryota > Metazoa > Chordata > Mammalia > Artiodactyla > Phocoenidae > Phocoena > Phocoena sinus. Next base: position 84,988,661 of record NC_045771.1, read on the forward strand.
ACATTTATTGTTAACTCTGTCATGTAATGTACAGCATTTTACTTGATTCAACTCATTTAATCCCATGAGATGAGTATAACCCATTTTACAGATGAGAAAACCAAAGAACAGGGAGTTTTCTTAACCTACCCAGAATCAGATAGCACATTAACTGGAGGTGTCAGGATTTGCATCCATGCAATCCAGATCCAAAGTTTGTCCCCTTGATCACTAAGCTACACTGCCTCTCACATGGGCATTGGACTGTGTGAGTGTAAATCCCAACACCTACATTTATTAGCTGTGTGACCCCAGGCAATTTAAGAGATGTGGATGCAAAATACTGAGAAAGAATGTTGAAGTGCTTTGATTTTTTTTGAAATAAACTTTCTATTCTAGAATAGTCTTAGATTTACAGAAAAGTTGAAAGTATATTACAGAGCTCCCATATATCCCACATCCAGTTTATCTAACTTTTAACATCTTACATTAGTATGATACTAATTTAATCACTGCCGATGCACCCCATTGATGAGAGAGGGATTCCTACCCTAAATTATGGGAGTGACCCAACACATGACACTTGGCACTGGACAAATGAGATCAACAGGAGTTTATTAGTCACATATATTCATAGCCTGGAGGAGGACATTGCATGCCATTCAGAGCAACACGGATTTTGCACTTGCCTTTTGCCTTGTAAAAAATCAATTGACTATATTTGTGCGGGTCTATTTCAGGCTCTCTATACTGTTTCATTGACACATGTGTATGTTCTTTCACCAATAATACATTGTTCTGATTACTGTAGCTTTATAGTAAGTCTTGACATTGGCCACTGTGAGTGCTCCAACTTTGTTCTTCAGGATTGTGATGGCTGTTATAGGTCTTTTGTCTATACAAAGAAATTTTAGAAACATTTTCTTAATACTTACAAAAGAGTTTGCTGAGATTTTGATTGTGATTGTGTTGAATCTAGATCAAGTTGGGAAGAATGGACATCTTAACAATAGAGTTTTCTAATCCATGAACACAGACTATCTCTCCATTTATTTAGCTCTTTGATTTCTTTCATCAGTGTTTTGTAGTTTTCTGCATACAGATCGTGTAGATTTTGTTAGATTTACACCTGTTAGTTTTGGTGCTATTGTAATTTTTTTTTAATTTCAAGTTCCAATTGTTCATTGCTGTTAAAAAGGAAAGCAGTTGACTGTTTATGTTGACCTTGTATTCTGCTATCTTGTTATACTTGCTTACTAGTTATAATTTTTTGTTGATTTTTTTTTGTATTTCTGCATAGACAAATGGACAGTCATGTCATATGTTAATAAGGATAGTTTTCTTTCTTCCTTTCCAGTCTGTATGGTTTTTAATTATTTTTCTTGTCCCATTACATTAGAGGGAACTTCCAGTACAATGTGAAATAGAGTGTTGAGAGATGACATTCTTGCCTTGTTACCAGTCTTAGGAGGAAGGTGTCCAGTCGCTCACCAAAAAATATAATGTTAGCTGTAGGTGTTTTGTAGATGTTCTTTATCAAGTTAAGGAAACTATTTTCTATTCCTAGTTTGGTGAGAGTTTTTGTCATGAATGGTGTTGGATTTTGTTAAATGGTATTTCTGTGACAACTAATATGATCATAGATTTTTTTTCTTTAACCTGTTGATACAGTGGGTTATATTAATTGATTGTCTGATGTTGAATCAGCCTTGAATACCTGAGATAAATCCTACTTGGCTCATTTTGTACATTGTTGGATGCAGTTTGTTAAAATTTTGGTGATATTTGCATCTATGTTTATGAGAGGTAGTTTGGTAGTTTTCTTATAATGTCTTTATCTGGTTTTGGTATTAGAGTATTTGGTATTAGAGTCTCATAGAAACAGTTGGAATGTGTTTTGGACGTGATGTTTTTGTGTGTGGAAGGTTATTAATTATTGATTAATTTCCTTAACAAATATAGATGTATTCTGGTTGTCTATTTCTCCTTATGCGAGTTTCAATAGTTTATGTCTTTCAAGGGGTTGGTCAATTTCATCTAAGTTCTAAAATTTGCTAGCATAAAGTTTTCATATTATTTCTTTATTATCCTTTTAGTGTCCATGTGATCAGTAGTCAGGGCATCTCCTTCATTTCTGATATTGGTAATTTGTATCTATTCTCTTTTTCTCTTTAATTTGGTTAGAGATTTATCCATTTTATTCATCTTTTCAAAGAAATAGCTTTTGATTTCATTGATTTTCTCTATTACTTTTGTTTCCAATTTCATTGATTTCTGCTCTAGGTGTTTTTCTGCTCTGTTTTTCTCTTTTCCTTGTCTTAGGCTTTATTTCTCTAGTTTCCTAAGATGGAATTTTTGGTTATTAATTTTAGATATTTTTTCTTTTAAAATATATACATTTATTGCAATAAATTTCCCTCTAAGCATTACTAAGCATCCCAGAAATTTGATAAATTGAATTTTCATTTAGTTTAAAAAATTTTTTTAATTTGTCTTGAGACTTCTGCTTTGACATATGTATTATTTAGCAATGTGTTTTTTAATGTCAAAATATTTAGAGATTTTCCAGCCATATTTTGTTACTGATTTCAAGTTTAATTTCACTGTGGTCTGAGAATATACTTTGTATGGTTTCTGTTGCTTTGAATTTGTTAAAGAGTAGTTTATAGCCCACACTTTGCTCTATCTTGGAGAATGTTCTATGCGAGCTTGAGAGGAATGTGTATTCTAGTGTTGTTGGATGGAGTATTCTATAAATGTCAATTAGGTCAAATTTATTAATGGTGCTATTTAGGTCAAGTATGTCTTTACTGATTTCCTGCCTGCTTAATTTCTCAATTATTGGCAGAGGGGTTTTGGAGTGTCTGCCTCTAAGAGTGGATTGCATATTTCTCCTTTTAGTTCTGGTATTTTTTGCCTTATATATTTTGATGCTCTTTGGTTAGGTGCCTATATATTTAGAATTGCTATGTTTTCTTGGAAAATTGAACCTTTATCATTATTGAATGTTCTATTTCTCCCTGATAACCTTCCTTGTTCTGAAGTCAGCTTTGTCTGAAATTAATATAGCTACTCAAGTTTTCAATAAATGTTAACTACTTATTATTATTTAATTATAAGTGCTTTGAGATGGTGGTCAATGTCCTTGCTTATTTTCTTAAGCCCACATAGTGCCTAAGACACTGTTGAGCACGGATATACTTAGTAATGAAAGCTTTTTGACTGATTAGCAGGGCATAGATGTCTGAGAGTTGAGCTTATTATTCATCTTATAAATGAAGAGAGGAATGAGATTATGGTAAATATTTCTAAATTCCCAGAGGAAGTACGCTGTATTTTCAAATATGCTAAAAATGAGTTGATATTATATTAGCAAATTCAGAAATGACTGCTTATAAGGGGAAAATGTGACCTTTTAAGTAACATAGGGTTTTTAACTGCCCTGCAATTATTGAAGTAAGTGGAACTAAAAACAATGACATTTATTACTTTACTAATTGGGATTGGATTGAATATGTTTTAATAGTGCAGGCTCTTTGAATAATACATCTTTTTTTTTCCTTTTTTTTAACATCTTTATCGGAGTATAATTGCTTTACAATGTTGTGTTGTTTCTGCTGTACAACAAAGTGAATCAGCTATATGCATACATATATCCCCATATCCCCTCCCTCTTGCGCCTCCCTCCCACCTTCCCTATCCCACCCCCTAGGTGGTCACAAAGCACGAGCTGCTCTCCCTGTGGTATGCAGCTGCTTCCCACTAGCTATCTATTTTACATTTGGTAGTGTGTATATATCAGTGCTACTCTTTCACTTCGTCCCAGCTTACCCTTACCCCTCCCCGTGTCCTCAAGACCTTTCTCTACGTCTGCGTCTTTATTCCTGTCCTGCCCCTAGGTTCTTCAAAACCATTTTTTTAAGATGCCATATATATGTGTTAGCATACGGTATTTGTTTTTCTCTTTCTGACTTACTTGACTCTGTATGACAGACTCTAGGTCCATCCACCTCACTACAAATAACTCAATTTCGTTTCTTTTTATGGCTGAGTAATATTCCACTGTGTATATGTGCCACATCTTCTTTATCCATTCATCTGTTGATGGACATGTAGGTTGCTTCCAAGTCCTGGCTATTGTAAATAGTGCTGCAACAAACACTGTGGTACATTTATCTTTTTGAATTATGGTTTTCTCAGGGTATATGATCAGTAGTGGGATTGTTGGGTCATATGGTAATTCTATTTTTAGTTTTTTAAGGAACCTCCATACTGTTCTCCATAGTGGCTGTATCAATTTACATTCCCACCAACAGTGCAAGAGGGTTCCCTTTTCTCCACACCCTCTCCAGCATTTATTTTTTGTAGGGTTTTTGATGATGGCCATTCTGACCAGTGTGAGGTGATACCTCACTGTGGTTCGATTTGCACTTCTCTAATGATTAGTGATGTTGAGAATCCTTTCATGTGTTTGTTAGCAATCTGTATATTTTCTTTGGACGAATGTCTATTTAAGTCTTCTGACCATTTTTGGATTGGGTTGTTTGTTTTTGTTATATTGAGCTGTGTGAGCTGCTTGTATATTTTGGAGACTAATTCTTTGTCAGTTGCTTCATTTGCAAATATTTTCTCCCATTCTGAGGGTTGTCTTTTCGTCTTGTTTATGGTTTCCCTTGCAGTGCAAAAGCTTTTAAGTTTCATTAAGTCCCATTTGTTTATTTTTGTTTTTATTTCCATTTCTTTAGGAGGTGTGTCAAAAAGGATCTTGCTGTGATTTATGTCATAGAGTGTTCTGCCTGTGTTTTCTCCTAAGAGTTTTATAGTATCTGGCCTTAAATTTAGGTCTTTAATCCATTTTGAGTTTATTTTTGTGTATGGTGTTAGGAAGTGTTCTAATTTCATTCTTTTACATGTAGCTGTTCTGTTTTCCCAGCACCACTTACTGAAGTGGCTGTCTTTTCTCCACTGTATATTCTTGTCTCCTTTGTCAAAGATAAGGCGACCATAGGTGCATGGGTTTATCTCTGGGCTTTCTATCCTGTTCCATTGATCTGTATTTCTGTTTTTGTGTGATTGCCATACTGTCTTGATTACTGTAACTTTGTAGTATAGTCTGAAGTCAGGGAGCCTGATTCCTCCAGCTCCGTTTTTCTTTCTCAAGATTGCTTTGCTATTCAGGGTCTTTTGTGTTTCCATACAAATTGTAAAATTTTTTGTTCTATTTCTGTGAAAAATGCCATAAAATGGTAATAGGAACATACATATCGATAATTACCTTAAATGTAAATGGATTAAATGCTACAACCAAAAGACACAGACTAGCTGAATGGATACAAAAGAAGACCCATATATATGCTGTCTACAGAGACCCACTTCAGACCTAGGGACACATACAGACTGAAAGTGAGTGGATGGAATAAGATATTCCATGCTAATGGAAATCAAAACAAAGCTAGAGTAGCAATACTCATATCAGACAAAATAGACTTTAAAGTAAAGACTTACAAGAGACAAAGAAGGACACTATATAATGATCAAGGGATCAATCCAAGAAGAAGATATAACAATTGTAAATATTTATGTAGCCAGCACAGGAACACCTCAATACATAAGGCAGATGCTAACAACCATAAAAGGGGAAATCGATAGTAACACAATCATAGTAGCAGACTTTAACACCCCACTTTCACCAATGGACAGATCATCCAAATTGAAAATAAATAAGGAAACACAAGCTTTAAATGACACATTAGACCAGATGGACTTAATTGATATTTATAGGACATTCTATCCAAAAACAACAGAATACACTTTCTTCTCAAGTGCTCATGGAACATTCTCCAGTATAGATCACATCTTGGTCACAAATCAAGCCTTGGTAAATTTAAGAAAATTGAAATCATATCAAGTATCTTTTCTGACCACAATGCTATGAGACTAGGTATCACTTACTGGAAAAGAACTGTAAAAAATACAAACACATGAGGTTAAACAATACACTACTAAATAACGAAGAGATCACTGAAGAAATCAGAGGAAACCAAAAAATAACTAGAAACAAATGGTAATGAAAACACGATGACCCAAAACCTATGGGATGCGGCAAAAGCAGTTCTAAGAGGGAAGTTTGTAGCAATACAATCCTACCTCAAGAAACAAGAAATATCTCAAATAAACAACCTAACCTTATACCTAAAGCAATTAATTAGAGAAAGAAAAACAGAAAAAAAAACCAAAGTTAGCAGAAGGAAAGTAATCATAAAGATTAGATCAGAAATAAATGAAAAAGAAATGAAGGAAACAGTAACAAAGATCAATAAAACTAAAAGCTGTTTCTTTGAGAAGATGTACATCTTTTCATTGGCTAATAGGTGTAGATATTATGGGGTCTAACAAGGATTCAAAAAGTCAGATATTAGCGTAAAAATCACCTGCAGTAGAGGAAAAATTATTCCAACTGGCCTTTTTCAGTCTACTTTTAAATTGTCCTCCAGTTAAGAGCCTTGTTATTTAAACCCTCTTAGTTCATAGTAGAATGAGAGATTCAATCTAGAGCATACAACAAATTACATTCTCACTTGTCCTTAGAATGAAAAACTGTAATGAATTAAGGGGAAGATTTCCAAAAACACATGGAAAATTCATCTTAAGTTTAGAAAGATGTAGATGCAAACTTAGTAGTATGGGACAGGTCAATGAATTATATTCTTTGAGAATGGCAGGGTGCTTCCCAAATTGAAAGGGAGGATCTTGTTTAGGACTTGATGCCATTGCATTCCCTAGCTACACTGGCAGTGCCATTACTGCAAGCCAAATGCAGCAACATGCTTTGTATGCACACTACTTGCTTAGATATTTAAAAGTAGAGAAAGAAGAAGAGCTGATTCACAGAAATGAGGAGTGGGCAGAGGTGACTATTGTAATGGGATGAAACTGAGAAATGCCTTGTAACCTGTGATCTCAAGCTACAAGCATACAGCAGGGAAATCACAAAGATATGTGTTTCATTATTCAGGAGCTTGAGTATCCCTCTTGTTATGCCATTATTTCTGGAATTTTCTCCAAAGGCCTCATTTGCAGGCAGAGAGAAAAGAAAGACAATTGAAAAAGAAAAAAAAAAAGGAGGAAGAAAAGTTTATCCAGTTGAGAAAATTTACTCCCATTGTAGATTTTGTTAAATGGAACAACCAATAAAAATTTTTCTAACAACATATTCTCTAGAATCCATCATAGAAAATCTATAATTGCAACTTAAGATGTAAGTCTGGGCTTCTTGCACAGAGGACTGGAAATGCTACCCATCAGTCAGCTTTCCATCAGTCTACCTAATGACCTTGTAAAGAGGCCCTTCGGTGGTATTTGTTCATCATTTGGTTTCAACAAAAATAGATATACAAGTTGTCAATACAGAAGGAACAACACCCAATAAAGGCAAAAGAAATGCTTCAGTAAAACAATGATTACAACTGGAAGGACATACAAAATTGTATACTGCCTCTCTGAAAATAGAAAGTAGAACCATGAAAAATCTAATTGTAAAATTGAAAATGGAGTAGGATATGTGCTTCTGCACAAATTATGTTTTAACATTGCCAAAGAATCAAAACACTTCAGAGAATATTGTATCCTAGGGAGGACTTAACGACAGTCAGAACATCTGGCAACCCCACGTTTAATTAGAATTATAAAGAGAACAGTGACCATTTCAGTATATCAGATTTTATGCCTGAAACTTTGGAGAAAATGTTCAGTATAGGCCAGATTTATTTAAAACGAAAACCTCACACATACGCACGTGCACGCGCACACATACACGAGCACAGAATCACCTGTTCTTTACTTCAGTTGACTTTAGCATTAAATATCTCCCAAATTAAGCATATGCGTCTACTCCGGCAAACATCAAAGCATCGAAGAGAGAGAGATTTTATGAATTTAACTTATTAGAAAAGATAACCCCGTTGATTGCTGTAGACATACAATACCACTGTTGGCAAAAAGCACTAGAATGCAGATATTTACATTTTTTGCATAAGAAAATCTGTAGATGTAGTCAATTACAATTATCTGTACATTTCAAATGACTAAATATTGCTTGGATTATATATATTATATAATGTATAGTTAGTCTGTTTATCCATTGTTCTATTAAGAGAGTAATTACTATGAAATCTAATTCTTCAATCACTGAAATCCTCAGAAATTCAGAGCATTATTGCAGTTGGTAAGAAGAGTAAAGTAGGAGGTAATTTATGCTGTGGAAAACAAAACCTAGTATTTCATTCTTACAATTTCATTCTTACAATATACCGTGAAGTGCCATAATTTTTATCTAAAATTATATTGATATTTAATAAACAACTAAACTAAACTCTTATAATATTATCATTAAGCATATTTAAGAGAACGTTAGACAAGAGTTTCACTAATTTTTCTATGGTAGAGAAGAAAAACTTTCCTGAAAAGAGGTTTTTTTGTTTGTTTGTTTAAGAAGTATATTTTAGTAGGTAATAGGAATTCGTGCAGTTTTTGTCAGTGATCAGATATGTTTTGCTGATTAACCTTGATTGCTCTTTTTTACATTCCTGCTTACAGACTAAAGATCGTATGCTATTTAGAAGTATAGATTTTTAACTATCATGTTAATGTTAAAATATTCAATTAAATGTAAGCAGATCATGGGTAGGCTTGGTTATGAGAGTTGTGGCCCTTTATCTCTTATTTTTTAGGTGACATAGGCAAGGCAAACGTTTGCAGAACTCAGAAAAGTGGTGCTTAATATTTATATGGTTCTGAAAATGTACAATGAATATATTTCTACTTTATGATATACATGTATAAAAATCCGAGTAGCCTTACCGAAGTAGAAATTTTCTATTTATAAGTAGAAATAGAAAAGTTAAGGTGCTCACAAACCAGATTATTTTCCATGTAGTCCTTTTTCCTCAGTACCTTTACTCAGCTCATGCTGTATATTCTAAGTACCTCCATATATTTTCTCATTTATTCTCATAAAACCTTTCATTTTACAGGTAAGGAGCTGAGGCCCAGGGAGAGTAAATCATTGCCCAAAGTCACATAGTAATTAGCAAAGTCAGTACAAACAGTTTGGCTTCAGCTGACACTTATCATTGAGCTGTACTTCCTACAATGTAAGACCCTAAAGTAGGGCTGCCAAACTTAGCAAATAAAAATACAAGATTTCCAGTTAGGGTTGCTGATAAAATACAAGACCAAATAATGAAATTCGTTGTTTATCTGAAATTCAAATTTAACTGGATGTTCTGTGTTTTATTTGGCAATCCTATTCTAAAAAGACATTCAAATGAATGCATATTTTCCTACTTTGTAATACTTGTGAGGAGGTATTACTACACCTACCAGGGAATATGTGTATTTTGGTACTTGAATTACTTTCCTTTTTTTGCATGGCATTTATTAGACGCTAATATTCATTGCGTAGATGAATATGTTTTTATTCCCAGTTGTTTGAAGATTTATCTCTACTTTGGAAATAAACAATAGGAAGGAAAGGGTTAAGAGCAAGTGTGTAGGTTGGTCACTCCTTTCTGTTTAGCCTGAGACCTTTTGATCTCAACCACACCTCCCTGTAAACACAGAGCAATACATTAGCTGCAAGATAACAAAAGGGTCTTGAAGGGGCTGCAATATATGGATTTCTTATCTGAGAAATCCTTTTAGCAAGATAGACCTGGTTTGTCTAGATTACTTATTGTAATCAAACTGCCAGTTTTTGATTTATTAGACACAGACCCACCAGAGAATAAAAGTTAGTTAAGTAGTCCTTTTCATTAGTGTATATACAGTTGTCCCTCCATATCCATGGGTTCTGCATCCACAAATTCAATCAACCCTGAATGGTTCCACAAAGGAACATTCTGGAAAGTTCCAAAAACCAAAACTTGAATTTGCTGTACCCCAACAACTATTTAAATTACATAGAGAAAAGAAGAACTAGAGAAATCACTGAACTAGAGATAAGGACTAAATATTGTAGAAGCTGAATTTGAAAAAAAAATAATTAATAGTATGTCCTCATGAAACTTTTTGTACCCTTGTTTCTTAAAAGTCACAAATGATATATACTACAAATATCTCAATCAATTACATCATAATAACTAAAAGATAGAGAGAGGGGGAAAAACTTAATGAGAAGGGTATTGTGAAGTAAGCAGAAAGAAAATAAATTGGCCTTGGAGTTCTTGATTTTATGCAAAGGATCTCATAGATAATGGATAAAATGCCTTCTTTTGGAATTTAACATAGTTGTTTAAAATAATACAGCAGTACAGCTTCTAGAAAGCTATATGTATCAAGTAATAGCTCAACAGTGATATGCTATGAAGATCAGATAAATATGAAAAAGTCTTACATTTCTATTGTCATAATTACTGCAATCTCTACTAAGTCCTATGTAGACAGGTTCAGGTAAACCTAGGTCAATGTGTTGGACATATGCTGAAAGGAGGTCAAGGGATTTCACCAGCATCTGGGGAAACTACTTTGTGGATTTTTCTCTGTGGAGGGAACTTGGGCCCTGTAATCCCGTATACTTTTTATAGGAGATTGGGCAAGTCATATTAGTTCTCTAGACCTTAGTTTCTTCATCCATAAAACAAGGGTGAGGGATGAGATTGTCTCTAAACACTATTCTTTGGTTCCACAATAACCCAGCTGAATTCAAGTGTCATGACCTGGAAGCAATGATCTCCAGGTAAATACACCAAAAGAACATTCAGAAAAGAGTTATTTTAGAAACTCAGAGCTGCTTTTATGGCAATAGCCAGGTTGGACCACAACAGAAAACTAATATCCTACGTGTGTGGCAATACTGGATACCTGGGAGTTGATCCTGATCAGTCACAGTTAAAAAGATGTCTTCAACTACTCTGAAAGGGATGGTTTCTGATATTCTGGTGAATTGAAAAAAAAAAAAAAAAGGTGAAATGCTGAGTTTGTAGATAAAATAATCTGATTTCCTAGAGGAGCAGGTAAGTAAAAATGAAAATCTCTAGGCTAATATATAGCTTAGAAATATATAGATAGACTGAGATATACTGATTATACCCTCACTTAAAATAGCCCATCTTCTTCTCTTCTACATTCTATCATTATTCCTCCCTTTTCCATCTAAGACTAGCAAAGAAAACATAATTGACACCAAGAAATGTGCTCCAACAATCTTCATATAGTCATTGAATCTTTCTGAAATTTGAAAAAAATTTTCTACCTTTTTAGCTTAATTTTTTCAATGAATTAATGCATTGTCTTAGTGCCATGTAGGCATAACTCCATGTGGTTTAATGATATTCAATTAATTATAGTGTATATTATGTTATGTTATTTATATATACTACATATAATTTAATAATGCTAAGTTTATTTACATTAATAGAAAGTACTTATTTTATACAAATTTATTTAAGTAAATTAACAGAAAATATTTATACAAAATAATATATTAGATAGCATATTAATTTCAAAGGGACCTAAACAATTGCTATAGAAAAGTAGCAGCTTAACTGATTTTTTTTTTTACCACTAGTCTATTTTTTTAATTATTCTAAATCATACAGGGTATCCCAATCTATCTGATTCTTCTTCTTGATTAACAGAAACAAGTTGTTGCCCTAGAATCAAAGAATAGGCTGAAGATTTGAGAGGATGAATGAAATTCTAGTGCACAAAGAGAATGTTTAAAAAAAGTCAGTGATAAAGATCCTTTGTTATAGAATGAAAAGTAAAGTAATCATAACTTCTAAGGAAACTAGTTTTACTTTTGCTTCTAAACTATAACTGCTACTTTTGCATCTTCCTATTGTACTTTTTACCCTGAGCCTCTTGACACGAAAAGTGATCAAGAAGCTATTAAGAGTCAGAAGGGAAATTTTCACATGTCGTATATCATTACATCATCTATAGGAAGCAGTTTGGCCGCATATTCATCCTCTTGGACTCAATGCTTCCATTTCTGAAAAACTAACTCAAAGTAAATAATGTTAACTATTAACAAAGCTATTTATATAAAAATTTTCATTGCACCACAAAAGAGGAAACAACTTAATTAGTTTAGCAAAACACTCAACCATGAAAGAGCAGATTTATAAAATAAAACACAACCATTAAAATCATGGTTATGAGATGGAATAGTAATAAAAGAAGTGAAAATGATAAATAAGTTTTGGGAATTCCCCGGTGGTCCAGTGGTTAGGACTAGGGTCAGGGTGCTAAGATCCCACAAGCAGTGCGGTGCAGCCAAAAAATTAATTAATTAATTAAGTTTTAAAAAACATGATGTAAAATTATATGTGCTGTATGATTTATGTTTAAAATGCTTATGAAAATATACAAGAAAAGATCTCCAAAATTCAAACCTTATTGCTAACATGATGGGGTTTATGTTTAAATCTTTTTTCTGTTTCCCAAAATAGGAACAGATAATATATATTTTAAATTATAGTATAAAACATTAATTAAAAGAAAAAAAGAGTCTAGATGTACTGGAAGCAAATTAGGAAGTCTAGACCAGATGATGTATAAAATTAGCTATGAGCTCCTTTAATTTTATAATTTATTTTTGAGTGGTTTATGGATATTTTTGTTAAATAGAGATAATTTTACTACCTCCTTTGAGGCATTTGAACTAAGTCAAAATTTTAAGATTATAAGAGACTTTGAAATTACATAGCCAATGATTTTCAAACTTTCATTTTCTAGAAATAGACTCCCCCAACCCTCCAATAAAACATTATATGGAATACCAGTAGTTACAAAACAAACAAAATTGAGACTTTGGAGGCTTGATCACCTCTCCTCACCACCTCTCCACATACTCATAACTTGAGTTGTGGAACACGTAACGACCTCTGTGGAACACAGTGCAACAAACAAAACCCAAAAAAGCTGACTTAGAAAAATCACGTTTTATTTTAAAAAAAAGAAGAAGAAGAAAAAAACCTGAACAGCCCTGATAATTTAAACACTAGGGACAGATTCAGGACCAGAAACTAGGTCTCCTAAATTCTAATCCTTTGCTCTTTCATGTATACGTGCATGCTTTTCAAAAAAAAAAAAAAAAACATGGGGGATAAACATGGGGGGATAAATGAAATGTAGAGTGTCTTGCATTAAGCCAGATTTTTCAGGGGTTATTTTAAATTGTTTGCCTGAAAGGAGTAAAGCAATTTTGGCTCAGGTATGGAGATCTGGTTCTAGTTTGTTGCTTCTTGTGCCAGGTTCTCCTTCTGGTCCATTCACCTCCATGTCAGCGCCAAGTCCAGCTTTCCCAGTTAGCATTGTTAGCATTTGGAACCTTCTGATGGTCAGCTAATTTTTTTTAAATCGCTGTAAAAAATGGTGCTAAATATTGTTTTACCTTAAGATACTAATTGTTTTTATCAAGATCTTTTGGGGATATTTATTTTAGCACATTAAGACAGAAGGCTGTGTGCCCTAAGGCAAGACAATTCTTTACAAATTGAAATGTCAGAAAGGTTTATAATGAAAGTATTTTTCAAAGCAAATTCTTTCTGTATCTTAGGTGAAAAGTTTGAGGAAAATTAGGTCATGGGTCTACCAGCTTTTCTTAATGAGCATGATAGTAAGTATTTTAGGTTTGTGGGCCCCATGGTTTCTGTCACAACTACTCAATTCTGATGGTGCAGTGAGAAAGCAGCTACAGTCGATGTAAGTGAATGAACATGGCTGTGTTTCAACAAAACTTTATTTAGAAAAATAGGTGGACAACCCATAGCTCATACTGTACTGCCCCTGAGTTAGATGATAGTAAAATTCCAAAGTTAAAGTGAGCAGGTGAAGGACACATTCCACGCAGAAATATACTTAAAGTTTATAGGTAATTGATAATTAAAGGAATTAAAGATTTCTAGGGAACTGGAAGGCTTAAAACATTTTTCCCACATATGGATCTTGTACAAGTAAATTTTTTTCTGCTTTTCATTACATTCATAATTAGCATTTGAGGATCATGACAATACATAGAGAGAGTTTAATATGATAATTAGAATAAAAATCATGTATCTGCAGTTCCTCATTTATATTTATTTTCTCTGCAGGGTGTCAGTTTTCAAGCTATATATCTTTGCCAATTAGTTAAATGAGTTGAATAATGACCATTGCTTCCCTGATCAGTTTTTATTAATTAATGCCAGTAAATTACCTGGAAACTATTAGATGAAAGAAACTATTACATTCATAGAATTTTTGTTTGTTTGCTTGTTTTTACAATTTTGCCAATTTCAGTTGAGTTTATTTTGGAAAATAAGTTACATTTTGCAGAGCATTACAACACAGCATGTACCTATGTGGGAAAAAAAGAGAGCTAGAGAGTGAAAAAAATAGGTCTTACATAGTTGGCCTGGTTTAAATTATTCATGAGTGAGCAGATGGTAGACATGGTAATGGAATCTCTCTGTGATTATCTGCTCCTTGCAACTATATCTAAGTAAAACAAAACAAAAGTCATATGACATAACTTAAGTAAAAAATACGAAACTCTTTCCATTTGAGGCAGGGTTTTAACCAAGCATGACAAAAATGACTCATATCTGGACCTCTGACAGTCGTTTGCTGCTATTTTTTATACTTGATTTCTTCAAAATAAACCCCTATCATTTTTTTAAAAAAGGAGTTTTGATTAATTTGAAGGTTTGTTTCAAGATAGAAAACTAGGAGTGGGATGAGAGTTTTTTTTTGGTTTTTTTGTTTGTTTGTTTTTGTTTTTGTGGTATGTGGGCCTCTCACTGTTGTGGCCTCTCCCGTTTGCGAAGCACAGGCTCCGGATGCACAGGCTCAGCGGCCATGGCTCACGGGCCCAGCCACTCCGCGGCATGTGGGATCTTCCCAGACCGGGACACGAACCCATGTCCCCTGCATCGGCAGGCGGACTCCCAACCACTGCGCCACCAGGGAAGCCCTGTTTTGTTTTGTTTTGTTTTGTTTTGTTTTGTTTTGTTTTTGTGATATGCGGGCCTCTCACTGTTGTGGCCTCTCCCCTTGCGGAGCACAGGCTCCAGACGCGCAGGCTCAGCGGCCATGGCTCACCGGCCCAGCCGCTCCGCGGCACGTGGGGTCTTCCCGGACCGGGGCACGAACCCGTGTCCCCTGCATTGGCAGGCGGACTCTCAACCACTGCGCCACCAGGGAAGCCCTTGTTTTGTTTTTTAATGGAAGTATTTAGAAAACAGAATTGAGTCTACCAGTTGGGAGAAAGCTTAGCTCTAAACGTTAAGCTAGGAAGATACAGTTTTAAAAGGCTTAGGAGTCACTTATTCTTATTGCATTTGCAAGCTGAAAAAATTCAGCTGACATTATGACATGAGAGTCAGTTTTAATGAGGATCAATTAGAATGGCAAACTGTTTGTGTGTTAGAATGGCAGACTGTCCATGTAAACTTCTTAGGTATTCAAATTAAAATTTTCCTCTCTGTCACTGGATTGTCCAGATGTCACTGGTTACTAGTCAACTGTGGAGTTACAGTGACTGGATTAGTGCATATAATCCAATCAGAGTCAGTAACACATAAAGGAAGTATTTGGGGGGGGCGGGGGATAGAAAAACATTGACCCTTCCTTCTACCAGAAGAGATAATTTCCTTCCCTTAGAAGGTGTGGTGTGAGAATGTGAGCCTTAGATCAGTGAGAGGAGAACCTAGAAGGACTACATCTGGCAGGCATAGTGAGCCTGAGGATGACATTTCCAACATGTAGCAGAGAATGAGAGAAACCAAGTTATTGGTGGCATCATCTGAGCTACTTAATCGAAATTGCCTGAAGCTAAGCCCTACCTCTCCTTTAGAGTGTAAAGTTCCCTAAGAAATACACAAAAATAGGTGCAGAAAAGTACTTTTTTTGAAGTTTTCATTAAATTAAACAAGTCCCAAGAGCTAAGTCCTGAAATAAATACCAAGGGTTCGTCAGAGGAGCTGCAACACTTAGGAAAAAGGGACAAGGGAAGGGCACGGGGAATCAGAACTTGTATTTTGTTGCAGTCCCCTATCCTGGAGTTTTTACTTTGGAGAGCTTTGAAAAGCATACATGTCTCATTGGGTCATTCCAGGTCTTCACTATTCAAAGTAAAATCAAGGTTTTAGTTTAAAATATAGGTTAGTGGGGATTAAATATCCCTAAAGTATTTAGATTCCTTATCCAATTAGAACAAAATGGAAAGTACACAAACTTCAGAGTTGGGTGGACCTGAGTTCAAATTCTAGCTCCAACCCACTTACTAACTCTGCAACATTGTGCAAGTTACTTTGCCTCACGTAAGCTGACCCTCTCATATGTGAAATAGTGGTAATAATACTTATTATGCAGGGATTTTGATAGGATTTTGTAAAGGCAACATTTAAATAAAGTACTTAGCATAGGATCTAGCAAAACTCAAGCTTCATCTCCAGTATTAACAGTGTTTTATTTCTGTTTTACATTTTCCTGGACGTGATTCTTGTAAATATTATGTCCCATGACCACTAGAGAAATAATCTAGTAGCATTCATTCTTTTTTTTTAATTGAATGAAAGATTCTTTAGATTCTATAGTCCTTTATCATAGCAGTCCCCAACCTTTTTGGCACCAGGGACCAGTTTCATGGCAGACAGTTTTTCCACAGACCGGGGGTGGGGTATGGTTTCAGGATGATTCAAGCACATTACTTTTATTGTGCACTTTATTTCTATTATTATTACATTGTGCTATATAGTGAAATAATTATACAACTCACCATAATGCAGAATCAGTGGGAGCCCTGAGCTTGTTTTCGCTTGCCGCTCACTGATAGGGTTTTGATATGAGTCTGCAAGCAGTTGATTTATTACGGTCTCTGTGAAGTCAAACCTCTCTGCCAATGATGATCTGTATTTGCAGCCGCTCCCCAGTGCTAGCATCACTGCCTCAGCTCCACCTCAGATCACCAGGCATTAGATTCTCATAAGGAGCACCTTATGAGAGTGCCCCCAATTGGGAGATTGGGATTGACATATATACACTGATATGTATAAAATGGATAACTAATGAGAACCTGCTGTATAAAATAATTTCAAAAGAAGGAGCACCAACCTAGATCCCTCGCATGCACAATTCGCAGTAGGGTCCACACTCCCCGTGAGAACCTAATGCCGCCACTGATCCGACAGGAGGCGGAGCTCAGGCAGTAATGTGAGAGATGGGCAGTGGATGTAAACACAGATGATGCTTTGCTTGCTCACCGCCTGCTCACCTTCTGCTGTGCGGCCCTGTTCCTAACAGGGGCTGGGGACCTCTGCTTTACAGTCTTCACATTTTCACACACATGATTTCAAATAATCCAATAATAACCTGTTTTTCCCCCCACCCCTATTTTGCCCCCCCTTCCCTCTCTCCTGGTAACCACTAATTTGTTCTCTATATCTGTGAGCCTGCTTGTTTTTTGTTTTATTCACTAGTTTGTTGTATTTTTTAGATCCCACATATAAATGCTAAAATACAGTATTTGTCTTTCTCTGTCTGACTTATTTCACTTAGGATAATGCCCTCCATATCTATCCATGTTGCTGCAAATGGCAAAATTTCATTTTTGTTTATGGCTGAGTAGTATCCATTGTGTGTGTGTGTGTGTGTGTGTGTGTGTGTGTATATATATATGTGTGTGTGTGTATATATATATATATGTATATATTTCCCATCTTCTTTATCCATTCATCTGGTTGATGGTCTTAGCAACTTAGGTTGCTTCCATGTCTTGGCAATTTAAATAATGCTGCTGTGAACATTGGGGGCATGTAGGTTTTAGAATTAGTGTTTTTGGTATTTTTTTGGATATATGCCCAGAAGTGGAACTGCTGGGTCACATAGTAGTTCTATTTTTAGTTTTTTGAGAAAGCTCCATACTGTTTTCCACAGTGGCTGTACCAATTTACATTCCCACCAACAGTGTACAAGGGTTTCCTCTTCTCTACATCCTCACCAACATTTGTTATTTGTGTTCTTTTTGATGATAATCATTCTGACCGGTATGAGGTGATATCTCATTGGGATTTTGATTTTCATTTCCCTGATGATTAGCAACGTTGAGCATCTTTTCGTGTGCCTGTTGGCCATCTAGTAGCATTCATTCTTTAATGAGTAGAAAATGTTTATGATTACTGTAATCTAGGAACAGATTTGGGGAGAGGTAAATACAGTTCTGGCTTTCTTCGATTCCCATCCTGAGTCTACAACAATGTAAAATGACGTCATTGTTTCTCATGAATGAACACTTAGCTCTTCCAAATTATGTCCTATATATTTAATGAACAGATAGTAAACAAATAATATGTGACTTTTTTACAAATAGCTTCCAGTATAAATTAGTAAATGTGTGTGTGCTGCTATCTCTCCCCCACCTTTGCTGCACCTGTGTGAAACCTTTCGAATACATCATTTCTCTGCCTCGAGTGAGTACCTACCTTCTGAATTACAACATGGTGCTTTAGGATGTTAGTACCAAAAGATCAGAGGTGGAAGTGGTGTCAATACCTACTTACCATTCTTGTTCTTAGGTATTTCCCTGTGTTTATCACATCAGGAAATATTGGTTTTACATGATACCATATATATTTTCTATATGGGCTATGTTATATTTTGAAATTAGCCACACTGGGTTAAAATAATTAATCACGTATATATTTATGTCAGGTAGTTATTGAAATTACACAGCAATTACTCCATAACTCTAGTACCTTGGAATGGCTCATATCTCTATTTTCTGATGCCCATTATACATGATTAAATCAAAAATCAATTTTATACAGCACACTAGAACAATTCAGAAATAGCCGTAACAATTTATAGGGTCAGTAATCCAGGCCTGAAAAGTCAAAGTGAGTTCAGAGATTAAGTAGTCATTGACCACACAGAGACATAATATCAGGTGCTCCTGACGTGGTAATGACACTTACGTCAGTGATTCTGTAAGTAAATATTTATACCTCAGACAGTTGTCATCATGAAAGTGATGTTATGATATGGTGCTTCAGTGATGTATTTATTATATGTCATGTATTAGTGTACCTAAGCCCTAAACACTCATTCACAGGTAGAGTCTCATTCGCTTTGCCTTGGATGATAATGGTCCATTAAAGCTATTATCATTTCAGAGGAAGGAAAAATTACAGTGAAGCATTTTACATTTCTGTGAGAATTATTTTAATTTATCATCAAACTTTTTAAAATTTCTTTTGTCTTCTAAAGAAAAATGATGGTATAAGTTTAGCAGCTCACTGCAATCCCTCATGCCTGAAGGATACCATTTTAAAGTATCATGATCCAGAAGCCCCTATTCTATAACCAAAGGTGTTGTGTGCTGTAATGGACTCATTCTTCATGACCAATGGAGTGAAAGTGGGTTTCCTGAAAGGTCTCTTATCTTTCAACATATTTTATGCAGCCAGAATTATGGATGTATGAAGAATACAAAAGTAATTCTATCAATTTAAAAGATTATTATAAGATTCAAAGAAAGATTCCAGGAAGTTCTGCATGGACGTATTGAAGAGGTCTTACCAGAAAACTCTGGGCTGAGTTACAGAGCCAGGGTAGGTTTATTGATTAGCATGAAGCTCATATGTACTCCGCAGTCTGTTAGAGGCATTCAGCATATGACAAAGGACTTTCCTGGACAAAATAGAAATTTTGTCATCGTTAAATATTGGAAAGCAAACATTTTTGTAAATACTATTTTCAGAGCTATTTTGTTTATGATGATCATTAACTCTACATCATGCATAGATGTAGACTCCAATGGAATGTATCATAAGCTTTGAGCTAGACTCCCAAGCAACCCAATTGCAGGGAGACCAGCTCTGGTACATCACTGCTGCAACTGGCCTCAGCCCATTTATTGACCAATGAATGAAGAAGCACTTCACCTCTTCTACTCTCTGACGCACATGAGCAGGACATTCCCATGGTTAGATGCACGTGATCACATACTTCCTGATCAGCTGGCTGTAATTACTCCATACATTTAATTTCCTACTTTAAAAAATGATCATCATACTATTGAAATCTGTTATAATATCTAAAAGCAAATTAGTCCCAATTTTTATTGCCTTATAATTTGCAAGAAATTACTCATGACACACTTTACAATTGGACACCAAGATGTGGGTCCCTGAGTTTGAGAACCTTAGCAAGAACTGAAACATACATCTGAGGAGTCTTGAAAGGAGGCTGCAGCATCAATAGAGCACAAATTTCCCCTACAAACTGAAGGCCTGAATCATCTAACTCAATTTAGAAGACTGGTTCCACAATTCAAGTACTCCACCATGACTGAGGCATGGCTGCTTGCTTCTACACTTCTTTCTGGCATAGATAGAGGGAAAGAGTAGCTGATAGTAGGACCCTCAAATGCTGCTGAATGAGGTGCTTTGAGTAGGAAGGGCAAAGGAAGCGCAAAGCAGAGCAGGGCTTCAAAGGCGAGAACATCACTGTGAACTGCTGGTGAAACAGCAGCAGCCCGTGTTCCCCTGCCAGGTAAGCATGGCAACAGATTTAATTGGGTGGCTTAGTTGGAGAAAAGGTACTAAAAAGAACAGGGGTCTGAGAGGCATTGTCTTAATCAATGACACATAAGTAAAAGCTAAAGCTAAAGTACTAATTTTTGCATGTAGTATGGATAAGACTTTTGCTGATAGGGTAACTTCTCAGCCGCACACAGAGATGAAGAGGGAACATCGGCAGTAGAGTCATATTTGAAAATAAAGAGCAAGATACATACATGTAGAGGTACTGACATAGTTGATGGGAGTGCCAGTCGACTCTGGAGCCAGGCTGAGTGTGTTTGAATCCTGACTTTGCCATTTACTGGCTGTGTGATCTTGAGTAAAGTATTTAAGCTCTCTATGCTTTAGTTCTCTCTTCTGTAAAAAGGGGATAATAATTGAAATTACTGTTTACATTCTTTATGAGGTTTAAGTGAGTTTATGAAAAGCATTTCAAATAGTTCTTGACCTGTTATTGTTTGGGAAGTCTAAACTCTTATTATTTTAAGGGGATGAGATTATAGACATCATTTTATGTGTGTACTTAAATTTAGCTACGTTTATCAGCTTGAGTTATTATGACTTTCATATTAGAGATATATCTGTATTTGAGACAAATTAAATCACAGATTAAGAAGCTCAATCCAAACCTAAAATATTTTAGAAAATATTTGTGGGGTAAAATATGCTGTTTTAAAAAATTTAAGGTCCCTAATTTCTCCACCTTAATAATAGCAAAGTGGTTCATTTGGGCCATTAGTAAAAGAAGCAGAAAACACCCAGCTGGCAAAACCATTCCAGCTCATTTTTTCATTTTATCCCTGTGTCTTTGTCATTGATAGCATTTTATTGTTTGTTTCATTCTTAAAGGAGTGCCTTAAATCACTTTTTAGCTACTGCCTTAAGTGTAATAAATGGTAGTTATCGAATCAAAGAAACGGGCACTTTCTTCTGACTTAGAAAATAGAAGTAAAGATACTATGAAAAGGATTCTGGTGAATTTGTTTGCATAGCATTGTTCTCCAGATACGATTTGCCTTTCCAACTCTGATACTCCCCCAAAATAGGTCTTTTATTTAGAATCAGTAGTATGAGATATGCAGATATTCTAATATCCTTTAGTGAATCAAGGAGCAATGATAGGAAACACATTCCAGAGGGAAAATTGGGGGAAAAAGGAGATTTGTTTGAATAAAACCCACAAATACTAACAATATAATACAAGTATGATAAAAATACAATTATATGAATGTATTGTCTCAACATATATACCTATGGGAGAAGACTTGGAGAAAAGCTAATAATGCACATAAATACTCCCTTATTTTTTCACTATTTATTGATTTTTTTCTTTAATCCACAGAATTTAGCAGAATTCCCTGCACGTAGTAGGCAGTCAATAAATATTGAAAAAATAAGGGAGAATCTCTAGGTAATAGGAAAGTAGTTTCCAAATATTCTAGAGAGAGTATACATTGCTTTTATAATTTAAGCAAATGGAGTGAATGCAATTTAGCAAAAATTATTTTGAAGACCTCAAAAAATAATTATTGAGGGCTTCCCTGGTGGCGCAGTGGTTGAGAGTCCGCCTGCCGATGCAGGGGACACGGGTTCGTGCCCCGGTCCGGGAAGATCCCACATGCCGCGGAGCGGCTGGACCCGCGAGCCATGGCCGCTGAGCCTGCGTATCCGGAGCCTGTCGTCCACAATGGGAGAGGCCACAACAGTGAGAGGCCCGCGTACCGCAAAAAATAATAGTTATTATTATTATTATTGAATCAACAAAATAAAACAGAAAAGAAAAACAGTAATTTGGGCCAGTATCAAGGTCTATACCACCCACGTAGTTGGGATACTTTGAATGATGAAATATAGGTGTTTTTCATAATAGAAGGAAATTTTATTTTTTCCTATTTAAGACAATTTGCCTTCATTAATTATTATTTTTATAATATGTGGCATTATTTAATATGTAAATAACTTACAAAGCTCAGGGTTTGTGTGAGTGACTGTAGGTTGTAACATTACATTTATGTATACCCCATTATAAGAATTTTTTTACTAATATAATTTGAAGTGAAGCAAGAACACTTTTGGACTATTTATAAATTATTAAACTACTAAATACACTTCATTATGAAATGTTCTTACTTATGGAGTGGTCTCTATCTAGAAGGTTGCATGATAGTGAGATAAAAAGGAGCTCAGTTCATTTTTCTTTCAAATACAGCCTATTGTGTATCTACACTACAGGATTTCTTTTTAGAGACTCAGTTGCCTATTAACAATATTTGTTTAAAATGAAATATCTCATATCACCACTACTACCTTGGCCATATATAGTAGACTGTATTGTGTAAAGTTCTTAAAAGGCATGTCTATAATAACCAGCTCTCCTTTTTATATTGATTCAAGTTATGTTCAGTACTGAAGTGTAAGTATAATCCGTGAGAATAAAATCATTTTATACCTTAAAAGTTACTTCATTTTTAAAAAAGAATCATCACAACTACATTGCTCTCTAATCTATTAATTTACAGTGGAATACCTCAATAACATTTTTCAGGGAATTGTGTGTTTAAAATGCTCTGCAGGGCAATATTACTTTATAGGCATTTTGCCAGAGCTTTAGAAATGAACATTAAGTGTAAGAGCAGGATAAATTGGGGGAGGGGGCATTATAAAGCGATCACACTATCAGACCAGGAACAGCAACATCTGGCTGGACATTTGGCATCAGGAGACTAATGAGTGTTCTTTAGTACAAGCCATTAGGCTCAGTTAATATATGACTTACCTTGTTTTATTTCACCGTGGCCTGACCTCCTTACCTATGACCATTTTTCCAGTGGAACTCCTTTGAAGTTCATAATAGTTTCACAGACAGGAATATTATCTGATATTCTTATCTTCTACCAAAAAAAAAAAATATATATATATATATATATATACAGAAAGGTGCCAAATGGAGAGGCACTCAGTGCTGGAAAGAGGTTGGCAGTACTGTCCTGAGGTTACAGTGTCTGGAAACTCGGGGAAAGAGTGAATGTTATGTGACGAGACATCTTATCTTGGGTTCCCTGTCTGTGATAGGATACAAAGGAGGACCTTGAACAGAAATGTAAATTCAGTGTAAAAACTCTGTATGTCAAGTGAAAGCGGCATAGTATTCTAACGATGCATTGACTAAAGGAAGGAAGTATCTACTAACATTTTCAAATGGAAATTTTCAGTGTAGTATAGCCCCTCAAGAGTAAAAATCATTCTCAAATATTTGTCATCATTCTTCTTTTTCACTTACATACTTCATGGTTGTGTTTAAGGAGGAAGATAAAAAATGTGGCAAGTTAGAAATAGTCCAATTTCCAATGATGAATTGGGAGATTGGGATTGATATATATACACTAATATGTATAAAATGGATAACTAATACAAACCTTCTGTATAAAAAAATAAATAAAATTCTAAAATTAAAAAAAATATATTTGCCTTAGGATAAATTCCTGGGGTCAAAGGATATTAAACATTTTAAAGAAAAAAAAAAAGAAGAAATTGTCCAATATCATTTGGTTCTTGGGACATCATTTTTGTATAGGGAACACTGATTGCAGAATCAGCTTTAAAGAAAATTAAAATGAACAGGAATCTCGACCCTAGGAAACTGTCTATAGAACTGTTATTTTTAAAACAGAATCAATATCTTACACCATTAATGATACTAAGCAAAGAAAATAGGTGCTGTGGGAAAGACTGAGTTTTTTTTCTCTTCATGTACTTTAAGATTGATCTAAGAATTCACAACTTAAACTGCTGGGGTTATGATTTAAATATTACTAAATAAAGAATTTGGAAGGAAAATGTAATGTTTTTATAAGTTATTTCCCCATTTATTTTATTTACTCTAAAATAGTCAGCTCTATTTTATATATACATACAATACCAGAGACAGAAATTTTACTTCCATTATTATTGTAAAAACTACTCATTTTGGATTGATACTTGATTTATGTCTTGAAATAGAGAGGAAGTCAAAGAAGGCTATCATCTTGGTGGCTAAGTTTTTACTACTCTCTTGGGTTGTTGGTGCACATTCACCACATGCGCATTTAGAGGGACAGCAGATGCCAAATGAGGATATCAGGAAGAAAACTGGTTTTTATGAAAGCTCAGGTTTGCAGCAGGTGAGGATGTTTTAGTTTAGAAAAGAAGTTCAGGAACCATGTTAGGAGTGTTTGGTATTAGAGAGGAGAATGTTTCAGATGATAACTGTCATCCTACTCCAGATGTTCTTCAAACTGGAGAAATTACCAAGGCAGAAATGAGCATCCAGGCTCACAGATGGCTTTTCTGCTTACAGTGCTTTGCTGATTAATCATTTTGAACAAATACTTTTCTTTAGTATGTCTAATCCATAGGCATTCGGAAAAAATTTTGCCAAACTTTGTAATGGACTATTGCAGAAGAGTTAAGAGACTTGCTACTCACACCTGTGTACACTGTTGAACTCTTTGCATGACCTCTTACTATACACAGTTGATAATAAAGTAGAATTTTAAAATATCAGACTTACAAACTGTGTAAGGCAACTTTGCATTAAAATAATATTAGCTTTCAGACCCATCCGAAGGCCTGCATGTGGGAAGCAGATGAATTTCCTAGGTAGCTGAAGGATTTGCCAAAAGGAATTTCTGGAGTCTTTTCTTTATGGTTATATACAAACCATAACTAAATAATGAGTGAGTATCACCAGGTATGAAATATTTGCTTCAACTACCTGAGCAAATGTTTGCGAAAAGAAAATGAGGACTTTTTTTTAAAACTGAAAGGGGCAGTTATTTGCAGCACATTTACAAGTAGGCTTTGTTTGAATGAGTGAATAAATGAAAACAATCGGTGATGTGAGGGCAACAGAGACACATCCAAAGAGTCAGCAAGAACAACTGTGCTTGGGGCTTCCCTGGTGGCGCAGTGGTTAAGAATCCGCCTGGCAATGCAGGGAACACGGGTTCGAACCCTGGTCCGGGAAGATCCCACATGCTGCAGAACAACTAATCCCGTGTGCCACAACTACTGAGCCTGTGCTCTAGGGCCTGCGAGCTACAACTGCTAAGCCCGCGTGCCACAACTACTGAAACCCGTGAGCCTAGAGCCCATGCTCTGCAACAAGAGAAGCCAATGCAATGAGAAGCCTGCGTACTGCAATGAGGAGTAGCCCCCAGGGCTTCCCTGGTGGCGCAGTGGTTGAGAGTCCGCCTGCCGATGCAGGGGACACGGATTCGTGCCCCGGTCCAGGAAGATCCCACATGCCGCGGAGCGGCTGGGCCCATGAGCCATGGCCGCTGAGCCTGCGCGTCCGGAGCCTGTGCTCTGAATGGGAGAGGCCACAGCAGTGAGAGGCCCGCGTACAGCAAAAAAAAAAAAAAAAAAAAAGTAGCCCCCGCTCACCACAGCTAGAGAAAGCCCACGCGCAGCAAGGAAGACCCAATGCAGCCAAAAATAAATAAATAAAATAAATTTATAAAAAAAGAAAAGCTGTGCTTGCCAGGGAAAACTATTTATTTTAACAAAATATAACAGTGTTGCTCATGGTGTGTGTGATATGTTAAACACCTGCATCAAAGTCACTTGGAGAATGTACACAAAATGCAAAGTCAGTGACCCTACCCTAAAACTTTTGTTTCAGAAACTCAGAATGTAGGACCAGGAATCTGAACTTTTAACAAGCTCCCCAGGTATTTTTTACACCCTTTAGTATTTCAGAACTAAAGGGCATACTATATTCAAGAAGGAGATAAATTTGGAAGGGTAGTTTGGAGCCAGATTTTAGAAATATAAATGCCAGGCTAAGAGATCTAGGTTTTATTCAGGGAGGAATGGAGAGCCATTGAATAATTTTAGCAGGAAAAGGACACAAAAAAGATACTTTGGGAAGGTTAACACTGCAGGAACATGAAAGAGGACTATTTTCTGGGCTATTCTGGGTGAAGTGAGGACAGTTGTAAAGATGGGTTAAATTTTAACCTGGAATTTTGAGGATCAAGAATTTATTAGTTGGGGAGAAAAAAAAAAGTTCATTAGATGGGCCAAGGAGCAGGCCTTCTGTGTGAAAGAAACAATGTTTTCAAAGGTGCAGAAGTTTGTAAGAAACACAGCATGTTCTGAGGATCACAAATGTTTTGGCAAAGCAGCGGTGAAAGTTGAGGATGAGAAGTTACAAAAAGGAAGGCCAAAAATTTTTCCGGGATTTTCATTGTGAAGGGCTGTGTATATTTCTTAAAGAACTGACTCTTCCTTGAGCTTTCCCATACTGATGTAGTTGTACCCCTGGGTGCTGTCAGGTGGGAGGAGCAAAGATATGAACCAGGGTATAAAAAATTGACAGGATACACATGGTGCATTTTTGCAACGTGTCACTTTTATTTGATGATTTGAAGCAAAAGAAAATTTTGAAATTAAAATGAGTTAAGTATATCATGGAGAATACTGCAGAAAACACATATATTTTTTTTAAAAATGGATTTCAATGAAATATTAGTTCATTGGATATAGATGAGACTGGCCACTTAGAGGAAACCCTCTGAAACCTGACCTTTGAGGGATTATGTATATCTTAATCTATCATTTGAAATACTTGGGGGGAAGATTGAGAAATGCTGCTAGGCGAGAGAAATGATCAGATTTATGTTTTAGATTCTGGTACCATTATGGAGGATGAAGTGGAGAGGAGGGGGATCATTTTAAAAGTTACTGCAGTAGTAAATTCGTGGGTGAGAAAGTGAAGTAAGGCAGACAGTGAGCATGCAAAGCGGAGGTGAAGGTAGATTTATAATAATGTTTACGTTAAGGCTCTGGTTTCCAGGCTAGTGCTATTTATTCTCCGTCTGTTCATTTACTAAGCCCTTGAGTACTTACTATGTGCCATACCTACTGTGAGCCAAGCTCTGAAGATACAAAGAAGATATGAAACTTCCTCTGGGGAACATCATAGTTGTTTTCACAAACTGACAGTGAAAATAGAGTAAAATTACTTGTATTAGTAAAAATAATAGAAAAAACAAAACAAAACACCTTTCTAGTGCCTTGCATAGTGCCTAACACATAGTAATCAGTAAGTATTTGGAATGCATGGAGCTGGCCTTGATAATGTTCTTTCTCCAAACATGAGCTTTTTGTTTTATTTTTAATTGGGAGAATAGAATAGAAGCATCTCCCATATAGTTTGAAATGTAAAAAGAGGTTATCTCCACCAAGGCAACAAAATGCTGCTAGCAATAAATCATTCTTTTATAGTATGCAAAGGAAAATTGGATAGTTTTTTTTTTCCCACTGAACATTGCCAGTAGCTGTTCCAAGAAATGTTCTCCATTCCTAATCTTCTTAAAATGAATTTTTAAACAAAACGTTAAAAGCACACTTTGCAAATCAGTTACCAGAAAGTATAATAATGGGCAATGGCTAGCACACAAAGCTGTATAATGGTCCTCCTACTTTGGCAAACCATTTATAAAGGCAGAAAATTAATCAAAATTAGCATCACATCCTTAGACTATGTTCTCTTACATAAATATTCTGTATCTTTAAATTTCTACATGATCTGCTCTGACAGTTGTGAAAGTATAACCCCATATGAAAATCTCAAGAATAAAGCTTTTGCAAAAGCCTCCCATTATATGTTCTATTTTTTTCTGCTTGCCAATTAAAAAAAATAAATCAGGTCAACAACTCAAGTATGAATTTAATATTTTTTGCAAACACCCCATGCTGTTAAAATAATGCCTTACTTTTTTTTAGTACTTTACAGTTTGCAACATACTTTTGCATAATACTCTTATTCAGTCCTTAACACCACCCTTTGAAGTAAGCAGCACAGAGCTTTCCCTCACTTTACAAATTAGTAAACTAAGCCTCAGAGAGGTTAAATAGTGTGCCCATGATCACTTACCTATATATTGGCAAACCAAGACTAGTTTCCTATATTTTAGCTAGGTCTGCTAATATTGAGGTAATAGCATAATAACTGATAACAAGACATATATATTCATATGTTCGTTCATTCAGGGATCCAATAAATGCTTATTTTGCACTTACTATGCCCTTGATTCTGCTCTGTCTGCTGCAATAAAATGGAAGACAAGTCAGACATAGCCCCTTCTTTCATGAGTTTTCAGTCTGGGTACACATTTATATTGCCAAACATGAATTAGACCAAATATATTTTAATCAAAATATATATTCAATTTACCTAGACTAATCTCTAAATATTTTAGTTATATTTTCTGTCATTTCATACGAAGAAAAAAGGAAAAGTTAGTTTCCAGTTTTGACTAGAACCATATGTAGCATGTTACATCTTATCCTATGTATTACTGCTTTTATTTAAACATTTTACCCGTGTTGAAATTCCTGGAATGATGAAGATTTACCTAGAAATTTTCCTTTGTTATATTATTATTATTATATTTCCTTATTTCCTTAATAATCAGTAATCCTGAAATGACAGAATTTTTGGAAATGTTAAATTTGAAGAAAGCAGCTGTATTTTCAGGCAGATTATGAATGTATTCCAGCTATAGTTAAGTGGTCACAAATATTATAGTAAAGGAATGCAAGAACTATTAGACGTACTCTGACTTTTTCACCTAATCATGGATTGTAGGTATTTCACCTGATTTTTTTCTTAGGATTTTTTTTTTTTTTCTTGAAAGTTTACCAACAACAGGGAATAGTGGAAATAAACATTCTATTCAAGCTTAAAAATAATAAATAGGGAGAGTCAAACCTCATAACCAATAAAAAGAATAATACCAAATATAAGTCAAGCAAGATTTAGTATATCATCTTATTACTTGGCCCACAGAATCTGGAGTCTTCTATTATTGGGATTAAGCTATATTGGAGGAAGTTTTAGCTAATATACTGGACTCTGAAAACTGAAAATATATGACATTTTTCCTTTCTGCTAACATATGGTATATTGATGTGCACCAACATGACTTCAAATTCTATTTTAGTTTTCACAATTTTCACATTACTTGTCCAAAAATATGCAATTGGAAGCTTAATAGGCAAGTATGGTTTGAAGGATAGAGTGGAAAAGTGAGAGGGATTATGTGATTGGGAAGAGCTTTATGTTAAGATGAAGCTTGATTTATATATTTAAAGATGGATATTTGTCTATACAAAAACGGAGGGTGTGATAAGCACGTTTATTAACAGTGAAGGAGCATAAGTAATGAGAAGTGTGTGTGTATGTGCTGGATGAAACAGGCTCAGGAAACTGTAAAAAACAGTAAAGCTGTAGGGGAGATTTTTCACTGGGAAAATAGTATTATAAAAGGTTAGAAATTATCTTTCATGGGATGAGCTCCAATTACAGAGGACCTTGTTAGGTTGTGAGAAGGCAGGAGCTACTGGAGGTTTTATAGCAGTGTTTGACATGGTAGATGAACCTGTCGGTGGTAAACTGCATGGACTGGAGGAAACCTGGGAGGTCAAAAAAGCTATGGAAATGATACCGGAGAGAAGTGAGGAGGGTCAGCCAAACTATGTAGCTTTTATCTCAGGAGATTAGAATTCGTGTCTTAGCTAAACTGCTTCTATAGCCAGCTATAAAGCCCGAGCAAGACTCAATCTCTGTGTATCAGTTTCATTGCAAAGTGAAAGGGTTGCCTTGTGTTGACCTAAAATATTGCGGCAAAAATTTCGTTCAGGTTTTTCCATAACATCTTATGGAAAAACCCAAACGAGCTTTTTGGCCAAACCAGTAATAAAACAGCCAGTTATTTTAGCAGCAAAATGGGCTTATTCAGGAACAGCAAAGAATTGCAGTTCAGGACATGCAATCTATGGTGAGCCACGGGCAAGTTTAGAGGGCAAAAGAGAGGAATATTCTTTTATAGAGGAGAAAGGGGGATTGGCAGGGGCTGTTATAAACAAAGAGTCCATTGGTGGAAACTAGGAGTTCTGAAGTGCAGCTCTCTTATTATTGGCTGGGCTGTGTCCTGGCAAGGAGAAATTCTTCCTTTCTACTGCTGAGTTGTGAAGTAGTAACTTCTTCCTTTTGGAAATGCAAAGGTATGTCTCTTCCTGTTAGGTCTGCAGTTAATATCAAGTGGAGGTGTGGGAGCTCCCCATTCCAGCCTCCCAACTCCATTTTAAATGAGGTTTCTGTTTATTAATTTTCATACCTGCTACATAATATCTAATCTTCTTCCTCGCTCTAAAGTTCTATGTGAGCATGAAGAATCATTTCTTAAAACTGGATAAAACAGCTTTTTCATCTACTTCCAAAAAAAGCCTATTAATGGTCTCAAAGAAATATGGCTAACTTACAGTTAAGGCATATGGCTGATTTCCTGGTAACCTGCCTCTCTTGTTAGATGTTCTCTGGCATACTTCTAACCTCTGCATCTTCCTCTTCATGTGGCTAGCTTGTTGTGCCACAGCTTGCCTTGAGCCCAGCTGTGTCAGGAATCATGGTCTTGCTTTAATTTAGCCAGTTAGGTTCATGACTTATCTAAATGAGCTGTTCTGACTCATTTTGAAGTCTTGGTTTTACAAATATGTTGTTGCTGCTGCTCTTTATCTCCTTCAAGTCATTATTAATTCAGAAGCCCAAAGCTAGGCGCTTGATTCATTTTTGATGAACCCTATCAAAAAAGTAGCTGCCAAGTTTCCTCAGCTATGATATCAGCTCTCCCCTACCATATTAAAGCAAATGTGGCCTAAAATAAAATATACAAAATTAATCGCTGAGTCTCTGAACTCTGATTTCTGCTGAAGCTTCTTTAATCTCTCAAAAATTTTTTTGTCTCACAGGTAAACATAGGTAAATTTTAAAAGTACATACAACTGTGCACTTTTTAATCCTCAAAGACATTATTATTTTAGTGCCCATGTAAGACTACCAAAGCCTTTAAATTAATCCCTGGCATTCTAAATTCTATGGAAATTACCATAAACTCTGAACTCTTGAAATCAGGAGAAAGGTGTATGTAAAGTGTTTGTTATCTGTAAAGCAATATATGTTATTGTTATTCTAATTATCACTATGATGCAATGTTTCATGTTTGAAAATGTGGATATAGGCACAGAAACTTGTACAAATGTGCTTTGGCATGGCACACATGGGTAACAGAGGTAATTTTGGCTTTGATTTTTTTTTTTCCTTTCCTCAAAGATGACATGGAGCCTCTCTTGTAAGCTCAGGATGATTGCATGTGGTTACCATCTATGGCTCTCCCTCTTGGCCTTCCAGGCAACATGGTGTTTTTTGTGTTTTTTTGGTTGTTGTTTTTCTTTTTGCGGTACGCGGGTCTCTCACTGTTGTGGCCTCTCCCGTTGTGGAGCACAGGACGCGCAGGCTCAGCGGCCATGGCTCACGGGCCGAGCCGCTGCGCGGCATGTGGGATCCTCCTGGACCGGGGCACGAACCCGTGTCCCCTGCATCGGCAGGCGGACAACGTGGTGTTTTGATGAACTATACATCCTCATCCCTGTGAGATGCCTGCGAGCATGCTGTGCCTGTTGTTGTCATGTCCCATCCACTAGTGATTGTGTCACTTTGCTTTATGCTGTGGCTGCAGTGAATCCTGAGGAACTGTTTTGAGCTGCTATTAGAGGCAAGAAACATGATACTGTTTATTATTGTAACTATAAACTCAGTGCGGTATCTCGAATAACTCAATGAGAGAGCCCCATTGCACAGTTTCAGAGGTAATAGATTCTTTCCCAGGGAGTGGCGAACATCCATTTTATTTAAAAACATGTCTTTCTTGACCTTGAAAGACTCCTTGATTGCTCACCAAATTAAGAACAAATGCCTGAGGCTCACATTTCCATCCTTTCTCAAGAAGGGACCAATAAGCCTTTACAGCTTTATCATTTGCTCTTTCTTACATGTGCCCTTGCTACTTACAAGGGAACTGCTCACCATGGTCCGTTCTATTAAAATGTCCTATCTGCCCCATCTCTTTCTGGAAAGATTCTACCCTTATTTCATTGCTAATATCAAATGACACCTCCTGCAAAGAACTATTTCCTGATGTCTGTACCTAAAATAACCAGTATTTATCAAGAACTTAATAAATACTTGCTGCATACATGAATGAATGAACCACAACCAATAGATTCTCCCCTTCTAATCTCCAGAAATTTTTATCTTTTGACAACAAGTTTATATTTTAGTTATTTTTATGTATATTAATCTTCCCACCTCCTAGACACATGGGTAATAGAGGTAATTTTGGCTTTGATTTTTTTTTTTTCCTTTCCTCAAAGGTGACATGGAGCCTCTCTTGGAAGCTCAGGATGATTGCATACTGAGTTTACAGAGTAAACTCAGTAAAGGCAGAGACAACATCCTATTCATCTATTCATCATTATATCCCTTCCAGCACATACAGAGCACATAGTAGGTACTTGGCAAGTTTCTCTTGAATTGGCCTGAACTATGTGTCCTAATTGCTAATAAAGCCTGTACATGGCATGAAGAGATGGCAAACTGTCAGTGAAATTTTAAATGGTATCTGAGTATCCCAGTCTTGGATCTAATAAGTTTTAGAGTCAGTTAGTTGGTACTAATAACTTGGTCTAGACTTCACCGCATTTTACCTCCAACCTAGTCTCCCTGTCATTAGTTCCGGTCATTTGTGTTTTTATCTTTTTGTCCACTTATAGTATACCTTTCCCCACCCCCTGATGATACTAGAAAATTTGACAGGAAAAATCTGTGAGAAATGTATAGATCATTTGTGCACATACTATAGAGTGTGTATCATACTATAGAACTAATTGTGAATCTTGATTTTTTTTTTTACCATAACACTGTATTGTGACTCGTTTCACATCATAGTTTTTCAAAAACTTAAGTTTTAATGGTTATGTAATATCTTCTCCCATGAATGAAAAACTTCTAAAACCTCATTCTCCTCCTTTAATAGCTTTTATATGTTAATGACATTAACCAATTGTCATATTTGCTGAGAGTTTTTCCTAGTTTTCCCTTTGTACATGTCTATTTTGATATTTTTGACTTTGCAAATTTTTTTTTCTCTAATGAGGTGATCAGTTTTTCCCATCTTGACTTCTGTTTGGTACATAGAAATATCTTCATCATCTCCAGAGATTTAACAGTCACTTATATTTTTCATCTTTTTATGGTTATATTTTGTGTGTCATGTGTAAATTATGTAGAATTTATATTGGTGCATGAAAATATTGGTTTTAGTGTTTGTTTTTATTGCCCACATCATTTTATTCACTTTCTCTATGCTAGATAATAAACATTTATTGAGCACTTTCTATGTGCCATATACTTTTCTAGTCTTTGCATGTGTTAACTCAGTTAATTCTAGCCAAAATCTTATGAAGTTGATCCTATTACTACCTTCCATTTTGCTGATAAAGAACTTGAAGCATAGAGGAGTTAATTAACTTATCCATGATTACCCAAGTACCAGTTTGGGATTAATTCCCAGGCAGTTTGGGTCCAGAGATCATGTTCATAACTACTATACTAAACTGGACTTACTAAACTATCACTTTCTTCTCCACGGGTTTGTGATAGTCCCTCATCATATAAGTTATATATACCATAACCTGTTTCAATGCTCTCTACTTTGTTGCATTGATCTGTTAATCAGATACTTACATTTATCTCACACTATTTTAACTATTTGAAAACATATTTTTATCTAAAGAGCCCCTTCAGGTATTTGAAATGATTATTGCTAGGTTTGGCTGTTGTTCTTGTAAATGAAATCCTTTCTCCTCCGTTATATCTAGTAAATTCATATTACCAATGTTTATACATTTATTTATTTATATTTGCTTAAATATTTCTCCTTTGTCCAGTGACTATTTTGAACTTTCTCATTGATAAGGTGTTTAGTTTTGGTTTTGCTTTGTTTTCGTTAAAGAGACTTGCTTAGACTGTGTAGGTATACAGTCAGATGCCTTAATAATTTGGTCTCCTCCTTTTTGATTTGTTTCAAAAATTATTTTGTTACAGCCTCCAGAATAATTTTAAATAACATTATTAAAATTGAGTATTATTTCTTGTTTCTGGTTTTAATATTGTTTCATTTTTGTGATGTTAGATGCTGCATTATCTATCATTGCTGCTTTTCTAGGAATTTTTTATCATGAAAATATGTGACATGCTCTACCATTGTTTCAAGGATATATTGAAATTCTAGTAGCTTATTCTGTTAGACTCATTATTGTGGTGAAACTTTTTTTAAATTTTCCAATATTAAACTATCCCAACAATTCTAAGTAAAAAGTTAAAATAACCTACAATGGCCTTATTTGGCCATTGTAGGTTATTTTAACTTTTTATTTTGAAATAATTTTTGACATAGAAAAGTCCCAAATATAGTACAGAGAGTTCCTGTGTACCTTTACCCAGATCCTCTAATGTAATATCATACAAAGCCATAATACGGTTATTAAAGCTAGAAAATTAACATTAATACAATACTATTAAACAAACTACATACTTTATTTGGATTTCAGCAGTCTTTCTACTAATCTAAATGAATATCAAATATCTAGAGATAATGAAGATAATTTTTATATTAAAAAAAAAGTCCAAAAGGGGAAAATGGAATATTTTATTAGGAAAAAATTTAAACTTGCATATGTTACAAATATTATAGACATGAACAGAAGGAAAATTAGGATATCTGTTATGGAAAATATGAAAATAGTTTAAAGTCATTAACATTTAAAGAGCTAGTAAAGAGAAGAATGAGTCCAGAATTCCACTTTGCATTTAGTTCTTATGTCTTCTCAATCTTTTCTAGTGTATGACATTTCCTCAGTCTTTCCTTTTCTTTTTTTACCTTGATATATTTGAAGAACACTGATCAGTTACTTTGTAGAATGTCCCTCAGTTTAGGTTCATTTGATGTTTTTCCATTATTGGATTGAGGTTTGGCAAGAACATCATGAAGTGATATCTTGCCCTTCTTAGTGCATCACGTCTGGAAGAACATTATGCCCATGTGGCTTATTACTGTTGATGTTAACTTTGATCACTTGTTTAAGGTTATGTTTTCCAGGGCTTCTAGTGTAAAGTTCTTATTTTTCTCTTTGTAATTATTAAGTATCTTGTGGACAGCCAGTTGGTGACTATGAAAATATTTTATGTAAATATTTTTCCCACTCATTTTATCATCTACCAATAATTTTCCCCTGAAACTATTATTACTCTAGTAATTTGCCTAATAATGGTGATTTTCTGTTTTCATTTCTTCCACACTTATTAATTAATATTCTACTGGATGGAATAGCTGTTTTGAATTCCCCTTTAATTTTTTTTTTCAGTTTAATTATTTATTTGTATTAGTATGGGCTAGCAGATATTTATTTTAGTCAGTGGTTTAAAACCCATTACTACTAGTCTGGGTTTTTTGTTGTTTGTTTGTTTAAATTTTCCCAGATTTGGCCATTGGGAACTCCTTCAAGTTAGCCCCTCTGTCCTTTCAACCTGTCCCCCATACTTTCTGGCACTGAAAGATATTCCAGGCTCATCTTGTGTTTTCCCTTCCCCAGATCCGGTATCAGTCATTTTCCCTAGGAATCCTGTTGTTTTTTTTAATTTTATACTGGTGTGTAGAAATCAAGATCTGAGACAAACTCATTGCTACTGGGCATCTCTGCCTCTAGATCCTCTCACTGTATAGAGCTAGGAAATAGATATGTGTATACTCAGACATACACACACACATCTATATTTATTTCTATAGCTATCCATTTGTAAGCATTTTAAAAACTATGAGTTCCTATTGATACCTCTGATTACAGTCCAACGCTATTGAATCAATATAGCCTTTCCCCTTTCCTTGTTTGTAACCCCTTTATCTGACAGTGAGAAGCCTACCTTTATTTATCCCTGATATGTTTATTTATTTGTCAGTCCTAGTATAAACATAACATAGTTTCAGGATGGCTGAGCTATAATCATGGTGTTTTTTTGACATTTAATTTGTATGCTTACATAAGTATGCCTCAGTAGGAGGCATATAGTCCAAATAGTCCACTATTTCACTTTAGTTCTCCTTTTCAAGTGTTTGTTGGCATCAAAATATATAGCATCAGCATTTCAAATATATTAGTTGAAAATAACTTTCAGTGCCCAAAAGTACATATGTTGTTTTTGTTTGTTTTGTTTTGTTTGTTTGTTGTTTTGGTGGCATAAAGTAATTACAATTTATTATGCTAAAAAATTCCTCGGGTGCAGTATTTGGACAGGGTACAGCAGAGTTGGCTTACTTCTGCTCTCATCCTTCAGATGAGAAGATTCAAATGCATGGGGGTCATGCAAATGGCTGGAAATTAGAACGACCTAGAGGTTTCTTACGTATATAGTCTGGGACTTGAGCTCAGATGGTATGAAGGCTGCATTCAGCTGGTTCTGTTGATGGGGCACTTCTTTATGGATTCTCATTATGGCTTAGGCTTCTCACCCCATGGCAGCTGAGTTTTAAGAGAGAGCATCCTAAAGAGAGTTTCCAGAGAGCAAGTATTCCAAAAGAACCCAGCAGAAGCACATGGCCTTTTCTGACCAAACCTACGAAGTGAGGGAGTATCATTTCCACTGTATTGCGTTCTTCTAAGAAATCACAGGCCCACACAGATGCAAAGGGAGGGGCGTGGACTCCAAGTCTTTATTGAGAGGGAGGTCTAAAATGTGTCATAATTTTTAAAAACTGCAATAGTTAGTTTAGTGAAGTTCATAAAATAAAAACTAGATTCCTTGCCATACACCACTCAAAAATAAAAGAAAGGAAAAAAGAAAAGTAAAAATGTCCATTAAAATTGTATTTACTTGCTGCATGCTTCCTTACTGTAGGCCAAGGGCTTTATATGCCAGTTATTGCAAAAATGCATATATGTTATTTCAACTGATTTCTCAACTCATTTATTTGTGGATTTATTTTATATTTTTTTCCTACATATCATTTTAGATTTTCCTGCAATTACATATGTTTTGTTGTTTTCCATTCTGACTCCATTGAGATTTTTATAGCTAAAAGAGTTAATACATGCAAAATGCTTGGAACAGTGCCAAATACTAAGCATAATAAATAATTATTATTGGTCATTTTTCTATTTTCTAATTTATTTTGTCACTATCATTATAAATTTCTTTCTCTTTTCTTTAGTTTTATTTTGTTGTCATTTTCCTCACATATTTTGTCAAATGTCTAATCCATTTGGTTTCTATTTATTATATTTAATAATTAATATTCATATAATTTAGACATTTGGTATTTTGTAGATATAAATTTTGATTCAACTGAAGGAACCTGTAAGGAAGACTTGATATATATTCGTTTGGGGTATCAGTATATAAAATAATTATCTTTAGAAAAGGTAGATTTAACATAACAGGGAAGTTCAGCACAGCTGGATGCCTCTTTTATCTTGGGCATAGTTGTTGCCATAATGAGCATCTTTTGTAACATTATAACATGTCTCAGTGACATGTAGAGCCAGATCTGAGAGTATTTGAGAGAAACTCAAAGCTAATGGTCTCCGCTATACCAACTGGCACAACTTTACAGCTCACAGAGAGTGAATGACCTTTGTCTCTCGTGGTTATGTTTTTGCTTGAAAATTCACATACATGTGGTTTTGCAAAGGGCATAAAGAGAGAACTATTCGATGGCTAATTTAGTTGTTCTTTCTCTTTCTATACTAATACAATGTAAAACTTCCCATCTAAAAATATAATAATAAGACAGGCATCTTCAGGAATTGTTATATATAAACTGTCATTCCATTCCTGATTTATTACCTGTAGTTATATCTCTCAGATGAACTTAAAGAGTAGTATATGCTCCAAATCTGTGGAATTACCATGCATTTCCATTTGTCTTTTTACTTCTACTGCTTCTTAAGCAGAAGAAGTATGTAGAGGCAGGGAGCTAATGTCTTTTCCCCTCCTCAGGCTTTCAGTTGTTTAAGTTCAAAGTTAAACCTTTTGATCAGTGATCACTAAATCAAATATAGACTTATGAAGAAAGAAAAGAGCCATGCATTTTATAAACATTCAACTGAGACTTGTCAGTTTGCAAGTTAGCAAAACTTTGTTGAATGAAATAGACTATTCATTACAATATGGATTTTTAATAATAACAGTGGTGATGATAACAATTAAAAATCTTTCGTATCCAGAAACATAATTTGGTATTTAAAA
Organism: Phocoena sinus; assembly: GCF_008692025.1. NCBI lineage: Eukaryota > Metazoa > Chordata > Mammalia > Artiodactyla > Phocoenidae > Phocoena > Phocoena sinus. The sequence continues at coordinate 85,027,391 of NC_045771.1, forward strand.
ATTCTTTGGTATTTATTCTGAAGGAAGTTCAACCCAAATGGTACCTTTCAAATAAGCCAGTAGAGCAGTTTTTAGTAACAGGTAATTATTTACGTATTATGGCAATGTTATAAGTTATCTCTTTAAACTGAAACAAATATCTGGGGACCTTCAGTCAGCCTGAATAAAGATTCTTGCCAATTAAAACAATGTACTTTGGCATGAACTAAGTTAGTTAAGATCTAACTTATGTACTGGTTAGTCAAGCCTCCACTAACATACCTTCATAAAAGTGACATTCAGTGGATGACATAGAAATGTCTAGACAATTATTGAAATATATCATGTTAGTTACAAATAGAAAACTTTAGCTTTTGAATTTTAAAAACTTAATTCATAACTGAGAAAGCAGAAGATAGAAAAGGTCAGTAACTTTATTGCTTTGAAGTAATAGCTTACAAGCACAGAACACTACCTTTGGCCCCTAGGTTCCCTCCTTGCTTAATCTCTTGCTTGTACCTTCTCTACCCCATCCTCTAAAATCAAAACTACTAACGTAACTTGGAATCCAAATTGTTGAGCCATTCTTCATCAATAGAATACAATAGCCTATTCTGAGATTGACAAACAACCCCCAAATCTGGGTGGTTTAAACAGTAATGCTTTATTTTTTACTCGCTCTACACGGCTATCACGTTTCTGCAGGGGGTTCTATCCCAAAGCAGACCTCGTTCTGGGACCCAGGTTCAGAGAAGCCCCACCATATGGAATGTTGCCTGTCATGGTAGAAAAGGAAAAGGGCAGGGAGAATTGTGCACTGGCTCTGAAATGCTTTTTCCTATAAGTGACACATACCACTTCCACTAACTATTTTAATGACAAGAGCAATCATATTGCTGCACTTAACTTCAAGGAGCAAGGAATTGCGATCTTGCTTAATGCCAGAAGGAAGAAGAGAATTAGAAACCATGTGCAGTGGTAATGTCTACTGCATATCTTAAACATCGCCACCCTCCCTTTTTTCATAATCAAATCTAGTTATTGAATCAGCACAATCGTACCATGAGTCCAGGCCTCTGCTTTGGCAGCTACCTACAGCAGTAACTGCCACGCACTCTTCACTGATGGCCATCCTAGGCTGACTGACAAGTCCCAGTCTCTGTCATAGCTCTGTTTCTGTGCTTGGTTTTATCTAATGGGGTCCCATAACCTGCTTTTTATAGTTCTCACTAACATTATTTCTATAGATGCTAAAAAGATATAATCCATGAACTAATTTACTGGTTGTGAGTTCACCAAAGAAACATTGAAGAAAAATAGTCACTACAGTTCCTTTCAAGTAAGCTCGATGCCTTGAGATAATTGTTCTGAGATTTTTACCCTTTTCAGTGGTGCTAAGTTTATAGAGAGTCCGGAAATATTTATTGGACTTCATTAGACAAACTGAGTCGTTTGCTTCTGCTTTCCTGCGTTGTTGGAGACTGATTCTTTGGTCTGTAAAAATGGAAATCCTGTGGATTACCATAAACTTTTAAACATTTTCTTCTCTGACACACACTTATTAGTAAGGCTCAGTTATTTCCAGCTAACAATTAGAATGAACACCATCCGGGGCTAGGAGCTCTGCTGGTGAGAAGACTTAAATCTGATATCAAGGAACTCAGACTATTCTGACATAGAAAGCCCTAAAAATAAGATAAAAGCATTCATTTAATAAATTAAGCTTATTTTACTGTGAGTTTGCAGGAATTTGTCGGAGAATCTACTCTGGTTCTTAGCCTTTGTGTTAGGCTGAATAATGGCTCCTCAAAGATGCCCATGTCCTAATCCCCAAAACGTGTGAATATATTATCTTATATAGCAAAAAGGGACTTTGCAGATGGGATGAAAGATCTTGAGATGGGCATTTTTCCCTAGATTATCTGGTTGAGAATGATATAATTACCATGGTCTTTAAAAGAGGTACTCAGGAGTGGGCTTCCCTGGTGGCACAGTGGTTGAGAGTCCACCTGCCGATGCAGGGGACACGGGTTCGTGCCCCGGTCCGGGGAGATCCCACATGTGGCGGAGCGGCTGGGCCCGTGAGCCATGGCCGCTGAGCCTGAGCGTCTGGAGCCTGTGCTTCAGAACGGGAGAGGCCACGGCAGTGAGAGGCCCGCGTACCGCAAAAAAAAAAAAAAGAAAAAGAGGGACTCAGGAGGAATCAGTGAAATCCCATGTAATGATGGGACCAGAGATTGTAGTGATTCATTTTGAAGGTGGAGAAAGAGGCCACAAGCCAAAGAGTACAGGTAGCCCCTAGAAGCTGAAAATGGTACTGCGAGGGAGTCCTCCCCACTAGTCCTCAGAAGGAGCCAGCTTTGCCAAACCTTCACTTTAACCAGGAGAAATTAATTTCAGATTTCTAATACCTAGAACTGTAAGAAAATAAATTAGTGTTGTTTGAAATTACTGTTTACAGTAATTTGTTGCAGCAGCAATGGGAAATTAATAAAATCTCTTAATGCTACATTGAAAAAACAATCTATTACAAGAAGGAACTTATGATGTTAACGTAGTGAGCTTATCACCAAAATATCTTAAATTCAAGGTTTAAAGATGTTTTCTGCTTTGTAGCCATTTTTAAATTGACTTTTCTTATTTTCTATTGTATTCTAAATTTAGTTGCATCTAAAATTTTGTTCTTGTTTTAAGGTAAAATCTCCTCAGTGTTAATTTTCTACTGCCATTATACTTAATACAGATTTTAAGTTTTAGAATTAACTGTTCTATTTCAATAAATTCTGCATTTATAAGATTGTTCGTTCATATGTTATTGGGAACGCTTTTTAAGCATCTGGAAGAGCTCATTAGCATTGCTATTTTTAAGATAAGAAAACTATTAACATTTATTAATTTATAGGTCATTTGATAGTATCTGTTCATTTCATTATAGATCAGAGAGACCATCTGGTAATCATGACCTAAGCACAGGAGGACAATACACGCAGTGAATCTCTGATTGGGTTTAGGAACTCATTGTTAATTCCATCTTCAAACTTACTTTCTCTTTGTTTAAGTTTTCTATCAGTATAAATAATGACCATTGCTGTTCTTTCAGGAACACTTCTTGCTAGAGCAGGTGTTTTGTGAAGAGCAAAATTTAAATGGTAAAATCTGATCTATAATCTTCAAAGCAGAAGCATCAAACCCTATTTTTGGTTTAATCATTCAAGAAGAATTTATTGAGTACCTACATAAGCACCTTGCTTCTATTTCATTGACTTAATAATATTTCAAGTTCCTGGGAATTATAAGTATCTTTAGGTATGACTATAACCCAAGAGAGCAGTCCCAGATGTTCCTTTGCCAGTTACCTAAACAAGGGTTTATAAATACTGATTTACCAGTGTCCTTTTTGACTTTAAGAGGAATGAACCGTCAAGTTTTCATGGTATTTCTAGTTCATGAGTTTTTATTAATTAGTGTCTGAATAAAACTAGAAGGAACTTCATGACTGCGCATGTCAAACGATTCCATAGTTAATATTCTAAAAGGGACTTTCTTTGTCATAGTCCAGTTGATGGATTTTTCCTGCTGTTTAGGTGACAGGCCCCATCTGCCTTTGATATGTACATTCCAGTAATTTTTCTCCAGAGTTTCGGAGAGCATATAAAATTCCAGGCACTTTTATTAACTGATGTCGGTAGAAGGAACCATTTACTATGTTTACTTTTTGAAATGTGGAGATTCTATGCTATATATTATTAATAGGTGGAAATAAATGTGAGTGCCAAGGAAATTCATGAGGAAAAGAAAAAAAGGCAGTATAATTCAGAATTAATTTTAATAAATAAATCTCTGACTCCAGAACTTTTGAAATACGTTTCATGAATAGAATTAGCAAAAATTTGTAACTTCAACATTTTCCTAAAATTTTAGCATACAACACTCTTAGATACAGCACAAGCCACCAGTGTGCTATAGTTAATAGTTATGAACTGACATGAATCCAATCCTGTGAACTTCCTTATCATTTAAATAACATCAGAAAATCTGCTTTTTGAAAATAGTGTTTTGGCTTTCTGGATAAGATTCAAAATTAAGGAAAGGAAAAAGGGTCTGTAGACAAATTTAATATTGATTAAATTAATATTGGCAATTTATATTTTTCATGTTATTCAAAAGATTTAATAATAGATTCCCTTCATGTGAAGATAGGTTAAGAAATACTTTAATTCAATTCTACCTGTATTTCTGTCACCATTCAGTCTTTACCCTGACTCCCTTCCATTCTCTAATACTAGGTTATTAGGACTAGAATTTCGTGGACAGAGTGGATAGAGTAGAGAACTTGAATTGGATCCTCACCTTGATTTCACCACTAACTTCCTAGATGAACTTGAGCCAGCCATTTGTAATTTAGGTATGCTTAATATCTAGAGTAGCCGCTGATTTATTTTCCATGGAGTTGGAAATAACACTAGAGATTATCTAGATTAGCACCCTGACTTTACAGAATCAGTTTCGGGAGACAGCTCAAAAAAATTCGGTAAAGGTGGGAAACTGAGATCTAGAGATTTTAAGTAGCCCAACTAAGGCTATGTAGCTATTTGCTAGGCAGTGAACACCAGAGCCTAGGTTTTCTGATGCCCAGCTCAGGCTCTTTTCATTATTGCAGTGTGCTTCTCATAAAGAAAAGTATTGTTGTACATGTACATAATGATATTACATTTAAATCCTATTTTGAAATGTGCATGGACATACAACTCATTTCCTATAAACCACTGTTTAAGGTTGTATCTTTGTTAGTGATACAATAACAATGAAGCTGGGAAGACAGTGGTAAGTGCTGGGTTTCTCTCACTCTTCCCACACCATGACAACTTCACCAGAAATTACAGTCAGAATAGCACTCATGGGGCTTCCCTGCTGGCACAGTGGTTAAGAATCCGCCTGCCAATGCAGGGGACATGGGTTCGAGCCCTGGTCTGGGAAGATCCCACATGCCGCAGAGCAACTAAGCCGGTGTGCCACAGCTACTGAGCCTGTGCTCTAGAGCTCATAAGCCACAACTACTGAGCCCATGAGCCACAACTACTGAAGCCTGTGCACCTAGGGCCCGTGCTCCGCAACAAGAGAAGCCACCGCAATGAGAAGCCCCACGCACCGCAACGAAGAATAGCCCCTGCTCGCCACAACTAGAGAAAGCCCACGTGCAGCAGTGAACAGCCAACACACCAAAAATAAATAAATTAAAAAAAAAAAAAAAAAAAAAAAAAGAATAGCACTCATGTTGGATGCTTCCATCTTTGCAAAAAACAAACAACAAAAACAATCACCCTTCTTTCACCAAACAAAAACATGTATTTGCTCCTATTTAGTTCAAATTACAAAAAGAAATTGTTGGGCTTCTCTGGTGGCGCAGTGGTTGGGAGTCCACCTGCCGATGCAGGGGACACGGGTTCGTGCCCTGGTCAGGGAAGATCCCTTATGCCGCGGAGCGGCTGGGCACGTGAGCCATGGCCGCTGAGCCTGCGCGTGCGGAGCCTGTGCTCCGCAACGGAAGAGACCACAGCAATGAGAGGCCCGCGTACCACAAAAAAAAAAAAGAAAGAAAAAGAAAAAGAAATTTTTCTTTTCTCTATTTAAAACATAAGTACCATGGAGAAAAATAGGTTGTTTACTCATTTGTTGGTTTATTTACTTCCTTATATCGAATCTCATTCTATAAAAGATTTGAGGCTCATAAAGAGGCTTTAAGTTTTATTAGTCCAGTGTATATGTGAAGATTTAAAAATTTTTTATTTAACAAGATTTTTTCCTGAATGTTTGAAAAGGAGTGAGCATGGGTAGGAAGAACAGTGGGAATCTTGAAGGGAGATGAGGGGGAGGAAAGAAGGACAGGAATTGTACAGGTGGTAAAGGGCAATGGGGAGACTGGAGACAATTTAGTCTGCTCACAGTTGTGCTCAGAGGTGGCCATACATTCCTTGTTCATTTCTTTATTCACATTTGAATCAAATCTGCAGCAGATTTAGAAAGAATTATTTGAATTAAGGAGGAAGATCTGTAGGGCACATACCCAAAACATATCTCTCTAGTTCCTACTTTGTGTTAGGCACCATACTGAGTTCTGGGAGTAGGGAGAGAAAATCCACAAATAATAAGCAGACACTGCTTTTGAATTTCCTCAAGGTTCTTAGAGGCTGATAAGAAAGAGTAGTCATAAAGAAAAATAAATTATAATAAAAAGGTTAAAATGATTAATGGAATGAGAGAGAAGCTCATGTGGACTCTTATAAAGTGAGGGAGATAATTATGGGGGTAAAGGTGAGCAGGAAAACATTTATGAGTGTGGTAGAAGTTGAACTGGGCTTCAGAGAATGGTGAAGATTTAAGTACACAAAATGCAAAGTTTGGGGAAAAGGGTATTTCAGTCGACAGAAGTGATATTTTAGTCAGGGAAGTAAAAAAACATTGGTCATGTAAGTAAACAGCATTCAGTTTAACTAGAGCAATGATTCTCAAACATCATGGTCTCAGGTCACCTTTCCATTCTTCCCCCCACCCCCCCCCCACAGTTTTATTGAGATATACTTGACATATAACATTGTGTAAATTTAAGGTGTAAAACGTGATGATCTGATACACTTATACATTGGGAACTGGTTACAATAAGCTTAGTTAACACACCCATCAGCTCACAGTTACCTTTTTCTTGTTTTGTTTTGTGTTGAGAACATTTAAGACCGTCTCTCTTAGGAACTTTCTGGTATACAATACAGGATTGTTAATTATAGTCACCATGCTGTACATTAGATCCCCAGAACTTGTTCATCTTATAACTTGGTACCCTTTGACCACCTTTACCTATCTCCCAATCCCTCCACCCCCTGCCCCCAACAACTAGCAGTCTACTCTCTGTTTCTATGAGTTTTTCTTTAGATTCCACATGTAAGTGAGGTAATACAGTATTTGTCTTTCTCTGTCTGACTTATTTCACTTAACATAATGCCTCAAGGTTTATCTATGTAGTCACAAGTAGCAGGATTTCCTTCTTTTATTATGGCTGAAGAAAATATGTAAATGTATATATCTTACATTTTTCACCACTCTTAATAGTTATTTAGGCCTCACAAATCTTTGGTTTATATGGGTTATGTTCATCAGTATTTGATGTGTTAGAAATTAAAACATAACTTTTAAAAATATTTATTAATTTATTTAAATAACACAATCTATTATATTTAACATAATTAACATACTCTTATGAAAACAACAAGTATTTTTAACTTTATTTAATATCTGGATTAATAGAAGCTGGATTAATGGATTCTCATATTTGCTTCTACATTCAATCTGTTGAGATATCACACCTCATGCACTTTGAGAAAACTCCATTGTACACTCATGAGAACTAAAATGCCAAATAACATCTTAAAATGAAAACAGTTTTGACTGTGGAGTCCCCAGGCACACTTTGAGGTCTGCTGGACTAGAGTTTAGTATATAGGAAAGGGAATAGTGAAAGAAATGACTCGAAAGTTCAGAAAGACTGATATCAATAACGCCTACCAGAAGAGCATAGAAATTCCACATATGGTTAGAAATAGGGCCAATTTCCCAAACTGTAAAACCACACCAGATATCCATACCCTAACTTTTCAGACCGTGCTGGTAAATATCTCGGAGGCAGAAATCTTATTTATTCTCATACTAGATATTTTTTCATCTTTTATAAAGGGCCTTAAGCTCATGTCAGAGGGATTGAGAAATTTGTGTGGTGAATTCTGAACAGCCCATTGCCAACTCAAGGTTATTTCCTCACTGCAATTCTAGCTGATCTAATTTGGAATGTTTTAAAGGGAGCACAACTTAATTATTTAAAAACAAAAATGTGTCTAAACCATATCTGAAATTTGAGACTTGACCACGGCCAAAAAGCCAAATCCCTAATTTTATTTTAGAGCTAGTTTCACTGAGCAAATCACATGTCAATAAAGTACCCTTTATTATCCAGCTTTCGAAGGATGCCTCTAACCTAGAGAGCACAATCACTTAGGCATGACCCTGAGGCAAAAATATTGAGCTTTGAATTTAGAATCTACTGCTTTGTTCCAAATAATAATGAAAGGGGAATTTCAGCAAGTATGCCAGTAGGGGGAACTGTTATTCAACAGATAATAACAGGACTGGGCTTTTCCTGGACAATAGGTACAGACCATAGAGACTCTCCATGTAGTAAAAATGTGATGATGTAACTGATAAAGTGTCTTCCATTGTTTTTTCTTGATGATTATCTTGGTCTACCTTAGGAAGTTACATTTTCTCATGGTCAAGGGAAGAAGTTGGTTTCCAATGTAGTTAAACATTATGACTGGCTGGATTTAACAATAGTAGAATATTAATATCTGATGAAGAGTAATTGGCAGTTTGATTGGCTATGATTACCTTTGCTGGTTTCTGATTACCAGAAATCAGAAAGCTTTGCATTGATTAAAACATTCTAAGGCAGAATTTCTGAAACTATGCATAAGGACCACCTATATCAGAATCTCCAGAAGAGCTTATTAAAAATGCACATTCTAAGGGCCTACCTAACCTACTGAATTAGAATCTGTGTGGGTTGAACAGAAGAATTTTTTTTTTTTTTTTTTTTTTTTTTTTGCGGTACGCGGGCCTCTCACTGTTGTGGCCCCTCCCGTTGCGGAGCACAGGCTCCGGACGCGCAGGCTCAGCGGCCATGGCTCAAGGGCCCAGCCGCTCGGCGGCATGTGGGATCTTCCCGGACCGGGGCACGAACCCGTGTCCCCTGCATCGGCAGGCGGACTCTCAACCACTGCACCACCAGGGAAGCCCAAGAATACTCATTTTTTAAAAAGTTTTCCCAAATGGCTTCTATGTATGATAAAGTAGAGAAGCCATTTTTTACCATGCCGAACTGTAAAAGTGATGAGCTGAAGCAGTTCACCTCCTTAGGGCTCTTTCTTATGATCTTCTGCTTTCCTAGAGAGAGTTGGGGAGGAGAGATTGAAGAGACAGACAGAGACTTGGAACTCTAAGAATCAAGAACCCCAAGATTTCACATTGTTACCAGGTTCATAACCTAAATGCTCTTAAGACTGTCAAAAACAGTCAAACAGCCTGTCCATACCATGTCTTATGCCTGATAGAAATCAGGAAGTTAGGAACAAAGGAAGCCTCTTGCTTTCAGGCAGATGTCACAGTGAGGACCTGAGTGACAGAATAAACACCCTCAAGAATTGAAATGTAAAACAACGCTTAGGCAACATGGTATCTCGGTTGTTTCTTGATTTTTATATTTTAATGTTTAGTAATACTTTGTGGCAGATCACGTGTGGCTCATCTTACCTATACTTTTCAGTGTTTTATTTTAGGCTGAATAAAGAGGTAAATAAATAGAGGCTAATATTTTGCCTTCAAAATATTTAAGGAGAGAAGATTTGCTTAGGAAGATGAGAGAAACTGAGAGATGGGGACTTAAAAGGCCATCGTAACTTGGTAGATTTAAAATAAAAGGCCACGATGAATATTACTAAGTAGTTCAAACAAGAAGCAGGAAAAGATGAGGGGTTGGTAGAAAGGATGAGAAAGGGTAGTTTGCTGAACTAAAACAGACACAGTACGTAACAGAACATAGAGGGAGCCTACTTTTCAATGAGTCAGAAGCTCTAAAACCATGCTAAGTATGATTGTCTACTTATGGCAAGGATACATTTATGAGCCATAATTTTTCTATGACGTCTTCTTCAGCTTTCTCTTTAGCGACATCCCTATCCTGGGTTATCCTATCCTCATTTTTCATCTCTAAATTAAATACTGAAAACACTGAAAAAGTGGGGGAAATCCTTCTCCAAGAGACAAAATCTTTAAGCTTTTAATATTCTTTAAAGTATTCTTTACATTGGCGATGTTGAGAATTATAATGAATGGGAATATTTCCCCATACTAAAATTTCAGCTAATTCAATCAAGCTTGCTCTTAAAACAAATATGGTTTTACCTCACCAATATAAGAGAAGAAAAGATAATTGCTATTTTCATGCTGTAAAGATAAGTATTCAACTGTATATCATTAAGAAAGCTTTATATGGAATTAACGTTGAAACTAAGGACAATAGATGTTATAATAATTATGACAAACATTTGTTGAGCACTCTCCATAGTTAATAAATAATTCTAAGTAATTGATATATCTTGACTCATTTAATCCTAAGTGATTGATATATGTTACTTAATTTAATCCTAACAACCACCCTGTATTATTATTGTTGTTTTTTTGTTTGTTTTATAGCTGGTACACAGAGAGGTTAAATAATTTGCCCAAAGTCACACAGTGTGTTTGTGGATTCATACCTAATCATTTTGATTACAGAGTCTATGCTGTACTATACAGTCTCCATGCTGTTAAATTAGTAGTTAAGCAATGCATAGGTTCATAGGGACTCATCTTTATGATTCTCTCTGAAGGCTAAATGAAAACTTTTAAGCTTAATTCTGAATTTCACAGAAAGTTTAGGGCCCTGGACTTGCCCAGTGTTGGAAGCAACAGAAGTTCTTGTAAGAACTATGATCAATGACTCTAAATATGATGCCCGTTAACTAGGAAATAAGATCTTATTAATTTAAGCCTCGCTGCATACATAATCATGGAGCCAACATCTACCTTAGTACTACCCATGAAAGAACTGGAAGTGAATGAATGAATGGAATGAGTAAAATTTCAAGGAGAAATATTTAACTTATTCATTAAGATGCATATTATGTTTTTGAATTTTAAAAGCATGCATTTGCATATAATTAATATGTCTGCTGTACATGAGTTACATCTATCCTTAGCTTAAGCTCAGTAAAACCTCTGCTTAGCAATTTTGATAGCAGTTCCATAGTTAGAATTATTGTATTGTAAAACCACATGTAAATTAAAATGCCCTATAAGTCCATTTTTTCAGTAATTCAGATGGACTCTTTCAATTAACATTAATATGTATTCCTGAATTGCTAGATTAAAAGCTATTTAATACTTTCTTAACAACTTTGTTGGAATGCTATTATATTGTTAACTATTTGATGCTTTTTGTTCCTATGGTAAATAAACACATACAATATTTACGGCAAAACATTGTACACACACATCATATTATGGTGATTTGATCTATGTTAACTCATGTATAACCTATTCCTTTCAAAACATGAGCTATTGATAAACAAGTTTCTTCTAGTCTGATTTATTGTTCTGTATTAATGAATTCATATTAATTCATCTAAGTAGGTACTGTTCTACCTACTTAAAAATTCATATTAATTCATCTAAGTAGGTACTGTTCTACCTACCTGCTTTATAGAGTGAATACCTCACTATTACATTTTGTATGACGTCATCATTGACATGACATCACAAATAGGCAACGAAGATGGAGAAATAATAGTTTGGATAGGTTTATATGTGACTCTTCTGGTGTGTGATGTTGGCAATTGGTTTACAAAGTAAAATTAGCTAGCATATCTAATTTAGGCAATCTATTAAACAAAACTTTTTAAAAGACAACTGTTGCATCAGAATATGGTAGACATTTTCAAAATGGTCTGTAGAATAGCGTTTTAGATATGTAACCCCCCAGAATCCACTACTTTTTGTAACTAATTGAGGTAATAGGTGCTCTATATTGAGGGCAGATAAGCCATTTAGACATCTCTTCATGTTTGAACCCCTTGTTTCATTATTATTTGTAAAATGAGTTTTGTGAGACACATGGAATATGAACTGCTTCTGGTAAAGGAAAAATAACATCAAAACTCAGATGATTCTATAACAAGTTTTTCTGGAAATATATATCTGATGTTTAAAATTATTTATAATTATTTGGGGCTTAATAAATAAGATTATATGACTGAAGAAAAAAGTAATCCCAGTATACTAATTATTCATCTCTTTTGCACAGTCAACAAGTACATCTTCAAATGGAAATATTTTGACTTTGTTTTCAGTAGTTAAATACACTTTTCAAAAAAATAAAGCTCATACCTATTTATCATGTCTACAGTTCCCTGTTTCACTTAAGGCCAAAATAATAAACACATAAGCTAGAGTTGGATTGGTGTTTGCTCGTCAAATGTTTATTGAGCACCTACTATGGGCACAACGTTGTATTAGGCATGTTGAATGTTTGCTCCATTGTCTCAAATGCCTGTCCCTGATTCATCTGATTGACTGTGCTGTGACCATCAAATACGTTGAGATCATTTAAAGAAAAATTTTGCTAGTCAAGACTAAATGCTTGGATTTATCCAGAATTGAAGATAGAATCACAGGACTTATCATTATAGATGTGGTATTGAAATAGAGAAGCAGTGAATCAGGTAGAATGTACCACATGAGAGGACACTATGGCCAAGGATGAAATCCTGAGGAACACATTAAAATAGGAGGTAGCCTCGAGATTATAAGGACCTTTTCTTCCCCACCCCATTTGGACCCTATGGCTTCTCTCCTTCACAGTCTCATCAGTTGGTTTGGTTCCCACACTACATGCTCTCCTGGGGAGACCACATTCAGCCCTTACCTGTTGAACTTCCACTAGTATGATAGTGACTTAATGTCTGTCTTCCTCCATACTTGAAACTCCTGCAAACCAGGCCCACATGTTCACTTACCTACAGAACTGAATTCGAAATTTTCCTTCCCAAATCTACTTCTCCAAATTTTACTCTACTCTTTCACTTCACTTAACCCATATATTTGAGAAAAGTCCTAGACTCCTTCTTCCTCCCTCTTCCATATCTAATCAGCCACCAAGTAATATTAGTTAAAATCTGATATCTGACACTTTAGGAACCTGGAACAGTAGTGTGTTAGTGATCACTAATTTCTTTAGAGTAAATGATTGACATGGGAATGTATTCCATTTCTTTTTCTATTTCTGAGTTTCTTTCTTTGACTTTTTCTCACCAGACACCAGGCCAGGATGTTCTGAAACACGCTGATCCCAATATTAGCAACTCCTCTATGCTCTTCCCCACATTGCTGCCAAATGGTATTTTTGAAATGGAAACACAATCATGCATCACCTTCAAAATTTCACAGGACAAATTCTAGATTCTTTGGTGTAGCATATAAGTCTGAAGGAGTATAAGAGCCTGCATTATTTACTTCCAGCCTGCAATTACAACTTCACCTCTTTTCTTTACAGATATCTTGTGATGTAGTTACAATTCTCTTAAGGTGCCTCTTTTTTTTTCTTGTGCCCCTGTGACTTTACTCCATGCTTTCTGCTCTGCCTGCTCTGCTTTCTTCATTTCATTTACCTGGTGGACTCCTTTTTTATCCTGCAAGGTTCAATTTTATGCATCTCCTCCTTTGTCAAGCCTTTACTCAGGCCCTTAAATAGAGTAGATTTACTTTGTCTCCTTTATTATGACAATTTTAGCAGTATATTATATTTTTCATATTTGTGTCCCAGGTCAATAAGAAATACATTGGTATTCCTTAAATTTTAGTATTCCTGTCCCTTATCATGGTATGTAACATATAGTCAGGGATTAATAAGTGCCGTTGAATGAATGGATGAATAAATGCTTTCCAAGACAATGGGAGTAGAGTTCTAATTTACATTTACTTGTTTTTATTAAATAATAATTGCTACTACATTGAGCACTTATTTTTTGTTAAACATTATACATGTATTATTTTATTTAGTCCTTAAAATAACCCACAAGATAGTGTCATCTCTGTCTTACAGATGAGGAACTCTAAGGCTAAAAGAAATTAAGTAACGTATCAAAATCTTATCGATACCAAGTGGCAGGGATTTGAAAAACGTCTAAATTCCATAGCTGTAATTCTAAACCGTATGTTCATATATGAACTATGTATCAAGGATTTGCATTTGCATATAATTCATATATGAACTATGTATCAAGGATTATGCATAATCCATCTCTCTTATATTAAAAATCATATATGTCGGGCTTCCCTGGTGGCGCAGTGGTTGAGAGTCCGCCTGCCGATGCAGGGGACACGGGTTCGTGCCCCGGTGTGGGAGGATCCCACATGCCGCGGAGCGGCTGGGCCCGTGAGCCATGGCCACTGAGCCTGCGCGTCCGGAGCCTGTTGCTCCGCAACGGGAGAGGCCACAACAGTGAGAGGCCCGCGTACCCCAAAAAAAAAAAAAAAAAAAAAAAAAAAAAATCATATATGTCATAATAATGGTAACTCCTAATTCCAAATAATTAGTGTAATGAGATATGTAGTCAGATTCTTCCCCCAGATTTTCACATAATTTTTCCTTTTTTCCTTCAGTTCTCTGCTCTTATGTCATCTTCTCAGAAAGAATCTCCTCTGATGGTTCTATGTAAGATAGCAACCCCACCTCCTGTTATATCAGTATCTATTCCCCTACCCTACTTTACTGGTCCTCATTCTTCTTCATGGCATTAACATCTGGCAGTTCCTTACAGTTTATTGTCTGTCACCCTCCATGATAATGTAAGTTCTTGTCATCCGAGGCTTCACATTATACCCAGCTATAGCACAGGTTCTGCCACATAGTACCCACACAATAAACGTCTTTTGAATGAATGAAAAACTGGTCAACATCCTGTATGCCAATAGGTATGAGATGAAGCAATGCATTCTTCTTTAAAAAAAGAAAATAATTTATAAAAATCCAACTTTATAGTACTGTGAATTGGAGAGCAAATTGGTTGAAAACTTTTTATTTTGAAATAATTATAGATTTACAGGAATCTGCAAAAGGAATACAGAGAAATCCTGTTTATCCTTTAGGAGAGTAAAGTTTTGTTTTGCAGAAGGACATAGAATATGTCCTTCCTATATGTAAAAATTCCCTAGGGCACTTAAGATATAATTTTATTTCTATGCATATTTTCAAGAGAATGTTGAAATAGAGCTCTAGCAGCAATTGCACTCTATGGAACTTAATGCCCAAGTCAGCAAATGTACCAACTGAATAGGCTTTCCTTAGTGTTCATTCACACTGTTGTAAAATTGCCATTATATTTGCAAAAATAAATTTCACAGTTATTGTATTTGCAGCTGGCGGCTGGCAGTGATCATGATCCTGTTTTCTTTAATGTCTGTGATTAAATCACCAAAAGAGATTTATACTGTGGATGCTCTGCCTTCTCCCTGATGAGTAGAGTCCTCTGAAATTATTGTAGCAGGAACAACTAGTAACCTCCTCATAGAAAGCTCTACAGAGGTGGAGACAATGTAGAAAGATTTCTCCTTGGCATTTTCTCCACCTGCTCCTCCAGCCATATAATCTACAAATGATTCTTAAAACTATTTTATATTTAAGTAATATTTTATAAATGTCTCTTGTATTTTCTACCTGTTCTTTTGATGATAGTCAAGAAAATAAAATTACTTCACTGTCATGATGTCCTGCTCTAACTTATATGAAAGTGGTCTGTCTCTATACATGGTTGAGTTAATGAAAAATATGTCCCATGCTACCCTTTGTCCTTTAAATGTCAATTATTGAGAAAAATATTTCTTAGCCATACAGAGATAAATTTTTTAAATTTATCCAGTTGTTTTCATTTTTCTGTCTGTCCCAACAATATATTTGTGCAAGTATGAGAAAAGTCATGAATCAGAAGCTTCTCCTAATGAAGAATAATACTTACTAAGGAAATCATGTTCCAATGCCTTTAATTTCAGGTGTTAGTTTGTTTGATCCTGTGTCCCTTTTATGAAATGCAATATATGTGAAATGCAAAACTATTTTTAGTTACTCCAGGGCACAAAAGGCAGATCAAATTATTTCATACAAACACATTATATTTCATGTTATTTGACAAACACATAGGTGATATTAAAAATGTATTTTGTTCACTTTACTAGTAATTTAAAGTAAATTGTTTATACTCTGATAAAAGCCTAATTATTTGGCATTCTTCAGTGTTAACTCACTAGATTACCATTGGGCTTCATAGTTGAATGTCTAGTAATACACACAAAGAGGAGCCATTTTAAAGAATGTGTGAATGGCTGAGATGCCATTTATTCATTAACACATGTTTATTGAATATTTATCCATGTTAAAAGATGAGACTCTATTAGTCATATATCCTCTGCCCTTAAGAAGTTTACAGTCCTTTTGAAGGAATAAACAAGTAAATCATCAATTAACCATAACTACTGAGGCTTCATGAGAAGTTTGCTTACTAGGTTTCCTTTGAAGGAATATACTCCCCGAAAGTGGTATTTCTCCAGCTTTTCCAGGCATTCGTCACTTTGAGTACACAGGTTCCAGGCTCCTCCCATGAAGATTCTGGTTCAGTAGGTCTGGGGGGTGCTGGGCCATGGAATCTGTAAGTGTAAGTGCCCCGGGTGATACTGATCTGGGAAGTTTAAGATATAGACTAGATATAAAGTTTCAGCTGTGCAAGACAAATACGTTTTAGAGATCCTCTGTACAACATAGTGCCTATAGCTAGCAATAAGGTGTAGTGAATTTCAAGATTTGTTAACAAGACAGATCTCATGTTAAGTGTTCTTATCACAAAACAAAACAAAACAAAGGGACACAAGGAAACTCTGGGACATTTGGGGTACGTCTGTTACCTTGATTGCGGGGATGGTATCATGGGTGTGTGCATATGTCCAGACTCATCAAATTGTATACATTAAATATGTGTAATTCTTTGTTTATCAAAGTAAAGCTTTTTTTTAAAAAAAAGGAAAAAAATAGAGTATATCATATTTTATCACTTTCCATTCCTTTTTTAAAAAAAATTCCTTTGTCTACTTATAAAATATTTACATCCACCTAGTATGGATAGAAGCACAAATAAAATTATTACCAGTAATTAAATGTTAATAAGCATTATGGAACTTCACATTAGGTCAAATCAGCCTACACTGACATTAAATACAAAAGTGGTAAGAATAAACAGGCAGTTTTTAGACAGACAAAATAGAATAAGAAAGGATTCCCTGTTCTAAGAGGAACTCCTCATTGCCTTCTGGATAATGTCCCAGAGGAGGAGGCTTTCCACCATCTAACCCAGGCCTGAACACTATACAGTCCACCCAACTGGGCACATTGTTTTGTGCCTCCACACTTCCAAACAAGCTGTTCCCTCTACTTCAGATACTCTCTTTCTCTTGATCGGCCCAGAAAAATGCATCTCTTTTCTTTGAGATTCAGATTAACCACATCACTTCCTGGAAATCTTTGCCAAACCCTCACCCCAACCCAGTGGAGTTGATTGCTTCCTCCTTAACACTATGACTTGTCACACTATGAGTAAGTCGCACTATGACTTGTACACATATTTGGTATGCCATTGGTCACAGAATAATTAGTAACTCCTGGGTTTTCATGTTTGCCTTGTCTCCTAAACCATATAGGATCTATGACAGCTCCTAGCAATTGTATAGTCCCTGGAATATAGTAAACATGTCATTTAATGTTTACTGAAATATACAAAAGTGCTAAACTTGCAGTTTAAAAAAAAAATCACTGGGAGTTTCTTAAAAAACAGTATGATAATTCACTATAAAAGACAATGGATTCATATTTTAAATTCAAAACAATTTTTTACAATTTAAAATTTAAATACAGTTAGTTACTCATCCCATTTGTGACTTTCTAATTTTTATATTTACTAACTGTCTTTCACTGAACATAAACTCATCCCCAAAGGCAGAGAATTTTCTAGAAATCTAGCATTCCACTGTATCTCACTTATCAGGGATATTCTGAGCTTGCAGCAATCATGTCAGGGGAAGTCTGATTCAGGTGCTATAACATAATTTTAAAAGTAAACAAAAACTGCTAAGGAGAGCAAAAGCTGAGAAAAGGGAAGTCAGTTATTACAAACTTAGGAGGTGGTTTATTTACTTTTGAAAGGGGGTTTACAAGGCAACTTATTAAAACATAGGCCACAGATTTTATCAATTCTTCAAGATTATTTGTCGATAATGAAAATGGTTATATATAGCAAGAGAAATGAATCCAAGACAAATTCTAAAATATTGAACATGTTAAATGAAAATACTGTTTTTTTCCAAGTCAGGCATCTCAGTCAAGATTTTACTTCATTCAAGAATAGAACTTTTTCATTAAGAATAGAACTACCATATGATACAGCTATTCTACTTCCAGGTATTTATTTGAAGAATAAAAACACTAATTCAGAAAGATGTATCGACACCCATGTACATTGCAGCATTATTTACAGTAGCTGAGATATGGAGACAACCTAAGTGTCCATGGACAGATGAATAGATGTGGTATATATATACAGTGGAATAGTACTCAGCCATAAAAAAAATAAAATCTTGCCATTTGTAACAACATGGATGAACCTTGAGTATATTATGCTAAGTGAAATGTCAGATAGAGAAAGATACTCATATATGGGCTATTAAAAAAAAAAAACCCGTAAAACAAAAACAAACATATAGATATGGAGAAAAGATTGGTGTTACCAGAAAGGAAGAGGAGTAGAGGAAGGGCAAAATGGGTAAACGGGGTCAATTTTATGGTGATGAATGGAAACTAAACTTTTGGTGCTGAGCACTCTGTAGTGTACACAAAGCCAAATTATAATGTATGCATGAAACTTACAATGTTACTTGAAAAAAAATACAGTTCTTTCCTGAGGACTTAGAGACATTTTATCAAATTATATTTAGCTGGTTCTAGGAGAGTATTTCAAATGCAAAGAATTAGAAAATATGTGAAGAGTAAATATAAACATTTACCAGAATGACCAGCGCTGTTTTCTCAGGTTAGAAAGTTAGAATATCACACTGATAAGGCACTTGGAGTCTTGCAATGGTTAATTTGGGCAAGACAAAAACACCAGAGTTTTTTCTACTTTGAAATGTTTTCCTGTGAGATCAAAGGGGAAAATATGACTGTTTGATTAGTGGTTGTAGGAGATATGAGATGTCCATTACTTCATAGAATCAAATTACCTATAAATGTTACTCATTTGCTGTAATCAAATGGTATTTATTGCCTTCCTGCTTTTATGCAAGGCTTTCTACATTTATATTAATACCTAAGGTTTTTTAATTGTATAATGACCCCAGGTGAAGAATTGAGGGAACATTTCCGCTTGACTGATTCTAAGATTTGACTTAGTTTTAATTTGCATCTATTTTAAAATCTATTATAAAATACAAAATATATTTCCTGTGGCTCTCAGTAGTTGTGTTTGAAAATATGTATGCAGTGATGGAGAAGAGTGGTGGTTGGAAGCAGATTTTTAGAAGGGAATGTAAAGGCTTGAGATCTAGCATTTATAACATTAGCATATCTTTCAAAGTTCCCTAATTAGCAGATCTACCTTTATAAGAATCATTATTTCAATTGATAACAAGAAAATGAAGTTTTTTTCATTGAACGCTTTCTTATTGTATACTTTAAAGGATTTAAAAAGGAAATTGACAAAAGAGATAATGCCCTTGATCAGAGAAAAATCCTGAAATGTGAAGCACAAATACTGTGAGAGATTTATTGAGATAGTAACCTCAGTTTAAAGCCCATGTTTATATTCATAGTCGTTTTTATACAGACTTCTCCAGGCCATTTCTTCTTCAATCAGCTATTTTGTTCACTCATAGCATTAGACTCTTTAAAAGTACTCCCAATACTGGGTCTTTTCATGATACAAACTTATACTCACGCACCCTTGGAAAGTTGCTTTTACCATTCAGGTCCACTTATTATATGTTTAAAGTTGGAGAAAGAACACTTTTGCTCTTGGAAAGTTGGCTTGTATATATTCTATCACTAGAATATTAGGTAAGGAAGTGCTGGGATAGAATTACCCTGCAGCAAATAATCCCCTGAGTCTCCAGCTCTTCGGAGCCCTAAACTCAAGGTTTAACAGACAGACTTATTGAGGGTTCTCTTTCTGAGTCTAGGAGGAAACTCGTTCTTTCTGGTTTTCTCTCTGCACAACACTCTATAATAGATTTCTACAAAGAACTTCAAGCAGAGAATTGGACATATACTGTGTTCTTAATAAATATGTGTTAATTGATTCCAGAAATATTTAGTTAATTGCCAAAGTTCACACGACATTCAATGATGAAATTGCTTCTTTGAATCTGATAGTTGTTCTTAGTGCTTTCAGTGGCAGCTTATTTTCTTCATTGATTTGGTTTCAAGCAAACACCAATGTGATTTATGTTAAACAAATGAAATTATTTGATCTACCCCTGAATATCATTTGTAATTAGTTTTGTACCATATATCCATTCTTCTGATTTTAATATATAATCACAGTCATTTTACGTCAAAATCAGAAAACAGAAGTCTGACATGTTGAGTTAATTTAAAGGAGAAAAGCTCTAAGACTCTGCATGGCCAACAAGTTCCCCAGAGTTCATCACCCAACTGTTAATAACTGCTATCAGTAGTAGCAACAATAGAGAAAATTTCATAACTGCAGGAATGTAAAAGCTGGTATACTTCCTATTTCAGGGACTGTGGTGTCTTATTTCCATAAAACAACCTAATTATATCATTCTCCACCTTAACAGATACTAATGGCTCCCCCACCCTGCCCCGCCCCTGCCGCATTAATTGATGGTAATTCTGCTGTTTAAAGTATGGCCCATGAGGCCTTAAAGAATTGCCGGCTTCACTTTCTGCCCCTCAAGCAATAGGCCCTATACTTCTCAAACCCAATTTCCCAAAAATACCAATTTTGTGTCTTTGAAATGTTGCTTTTACCTAGAATACCTTTCCCTCTTCTCTTTGCTTAGCAATTTCTTGTTTATCTTTTTTCATCTAGCTGAAATATCTTCTTCTTTTTTTTTTTTTTGCGGTACGCGGGCCTCTCACTGTTGTGGCCTCTCCCGTTGCGGAGCACAGGCTCCGGACGCGCAGGCTCAGCGGCCATGGCTTACGGGCCTACATGCTCCGCAGCATGTGGGATCTTCCCGGACCGGGGCACGAACCCGTGTCCCCTGCATCGGCACTGCGCCACCAGGGAAGCCCTCTTCTTCTCTTTAAAGCTTCTTTACATCCCTCAGTGAGAGCCAGTTTATCTTTCCTCTTGTCACTTTGTATAATGAATGTATTCAGTGTTTTAGATGGTTAAATATTCCTTGGCTTAGTTGTTTGCTTGTGTCTTGTTTTGTTTTAATTTAGATTTTTTTTTTTTTAATTTAGAATTTTGAGAGAGCCCTTCTCTCCCTCCAGAAACATTCTGGTCTATCAGACATTGTTTATCTTTCTGCTTGAAAAATGTATATGTAAACTTACTATTTAAAAGAGACCTAATTATTAAATTTAAATAGATAATTCTGAATCCTGTAAAAATGAAAGCCAAATACATGAGTATTCTTAGATTCTCTGGGCTTTCAGTAAGCCAAGAGAAAAATGGAATCAAACTTTATTTACTTTACTGTCAAATCCTAATCTTGAAATTTAGTATACAGATGTCAGTAAGATTTGGCTAGAAAAATAATGAGACTAAATTTTTAGCAACTATATTGCCCTTTAAAGTAGTAAGCTTAGAAAAATTGTTAGGAAAAACCCAGAATCCTAGAGGGCTCACTATCCAGATTTCAATGCCAACTAGGGAAAATGTGAGACACAATAATATGGTCTAAGAAAAAATTAGCATGCATACCCCAGGATAATAATCTCTACCAAGTACTGAGAGAACATTATACTGTCTGTTACATCCTTGTGCTCCTACCCAGCCCACACCCCAGGAAAGGATGATTTCGTGTAAAGAACCAGATCAAAGATAACAAGGGAGCCCTTTTCACCTGAGCAAACTCTTCTTTAAGATGAAGGGACCTAAGCCATTTAAAGAGGGCAGATAGGCTTCTGTCCTCCCTTTGGAGTGATTGCTGGCAGGGTTTTTCCCCGTGTCATGAGCTTGTTGGGTCTTGAGCAGCTGCCTTCCTCTCCCTTTCTCATTTCATCCATTCTCGACTCCCAATGTTTTGGTTCCTTCCCTTCGGCAACAATGGTTTCTTGAACACATGCACTCATTTCTTCAATTAATGCTTGTGATTAAGCTTGGTTGGACTCTTTTGCTGAACCTTGGCCATAGCAATAACAGCCCAGACTAGTTTTTTCCTCTCACCCACCATGTGGCCCAAGGCATGGAAATTACTGGCATTACTTTAAAATATATATATATATATATATATATATATATATATAATAGCTAATATACATATACATTATAGCTAATTACAGTCAGAAAAAAATTTTCTACTTATATATATGCACATATATATATGCATTATTTTTCATGCCTTTTCTTCTATTTTTCTATCTTCCTTCCCCTCCTTTATTTCCTTCCTTTTTTATACTCTAAATATTAAGGACTTTCCTCCTATAAGCGAGGAACTCTCTCAGGTATTGAAAATATGAAGTTAAGTAAGACACACTTTTCTGTTCCTTAAAGTATCTTATTTTATGGAGGTGGACTCAGAGAAATTATGTAAGGCCTAGAGAACCCCTAACAAGGGGTTTGATATTGGTTTTAGTACGTCACCCGTTCCTTTCACGGGATAATTGTATTCACTTTCCTCTTCACTGATTTGCCAGAAGTAAGATCAACAGTCCAAATCATCTGTCCCTTAAATTAGAAGAGATTAATTACTCATAATTCATAGGATACTTGTTCCAACTGGAAGCCCATCTATCAGTAAAGACAGCATCCCAGATGCTTCTGCTCTCTGTGATCAGCCTGGCACCTAAATTATGATAGAATCCTGGAAAGGGCATTCCAAGTGGAGGAAACAGCATGTATGAAGGCCTGGATGTGAGCAATAATAAATTATTGAGCACTTACTAAGCACCAGGCAGTGCTCTGAGCATTGAAGGTATATTATCCAGTTAATCATCTTAAACACCTTGTGAGACAGGCACAGAGAGGCTAAGTGATCTATATAAGTTCATACAGCTAGTAAATGGCGTGGTCACACTTTGAACTAAGCACTTGACCACTACTTTATATTGTTCCTAACTTTTAGAGTTGTATGAGAGAAGTTAGAGAGAATTCTGGACAGCTTTCATATTTTTTTTTGGCTTAGACATGGTGTCGTTAATGAAAATAAGAAAAAAATAGGAGGAAGGAGCTTGGAGGGAGGGTAAATGTAATCTTATAAGTGCTGAGCATGTAGTTCCTAGGGGATATTCAACTGGAAGTAGCCAGGAGACAGTGAGAAAAGTTTGAAACTCAGGTCCAGTAAGCCTGAGGATAAGATTGTGGGAGCCCTCAGCATTTGAAAAATGATGTATTGTGGAGGGTTACAAAGAAGAGTATGCAGAAAACAAAAATGATACCTGCGGAGATGAAACCTGGACGAACATAACCATCTGACTGGTGAATGAAGGAAGAGAATCACAGAAAAAAATAAGCAGATTGAAAAGTAAGAGAAAAACAAGGAAACTGCACTGTAGAAGTGAAGACCTTCTTCTTGTGGTACATTCTTTCTCCTGAAAATTTTGTGAACAGTGATTATCAAGAACGTATTATTTTGGGCTTCCCTGGTGGCGCAGTGGTTGAGAGTCCGCCTGCCGATGCAGGGGACACGGGTTCGTGCCCCGGTCCGGGAAGATCCCACATGCCCTGGAGCGGCTGGGCCCGTAAGCCATGGCCACTGAGCCTGCGCATCCGGAGTCTGTGCTCCGCAACGGGAGAGGCCACAACAGTGAGAGGCCCGCGTACCGAGAAAAAAAAAAAAAAGAATGTATTATTTAGTATACTATGAATACAGCATTGATCTCAAGCTACAGAGAAACATATTAACTTTTAAATTTATGATCTCATAACAGTGTCAGAGGGCACAGAGCTTACATTTAATTATATCCTTCCCTTAGGTAAAAAGAAAAATATTTTCTCCCATTCTTTGAGTCCCCTGGTATTATTCATTGTTTTCATAGAATTTTTAAAGTCTTAGCCTAATTTTGTACTCCATATTTTCTCAGATTTACTTCCCTCATCTTTCTTCTTCATCTGAAATCCACAGCTTCTAGCATCTTTTACTAGTCTGGCAAAATCATATTACTCCATACATCGACTTCATCTGTCTCCTACGCATAGAGTCAGATAATGGTAATTGTCATTGCCCGAGAACTCTACAAACCGTAGTAGAGATTCAGCTTCTGGCTTAATTCTGGTGAATAAGTACTTCCATACTTCTCTGAATCAGCTGTTCCATTTATTACAAACTCAAAATGAAGTTGTTCTAGAAATGTAGTTAAAGAGAAAACAAGAATGACATTTATAAATCACACAGGATATATATCTGCATAGCCATCAAGTGTTTTGAAATTTAAAAGGTTACAGACAATGATTTGGTGCCACTTAATAAATTTGAAACTTCAGAATTTATCCATGTTAATTCAGCTATCTTTTTTGTAACAGATTCCCTTATCCCCAACTCTCAGCTTCCATAATCAAATGCCTTATTGGTTAATGAGTATGAGTGACTAATAGGTAGACTTCACTGGGCAGCTCTGATAAAGAAGAGAATACTTATATATCTTTAAACATGTAATAATTTGTCTTAAATATCTCAATTTGTTTAGCCAGTTTCACAATTTATTCAGAGCTAATTACTGCATAATTTCCTATGTCCATTCACACACACACACAGTCACCTACTTTTTGCCTTTGGTATAATATATTGAGAAACAGCAAAAATAGTTTTTGATCAAAACATCTGTCAGTGGGATTTTAAAGATACGGCACCAAAATCTTAGAAGTAAGACAAAGAATGAAAGCTATGACCTTAACGTCACTTTCTCCTCCATTGTTTTGTATGATTATACTACCACCACTATGTTTCACTGACTGTGGCAGATGTATCCCACTGTGGCAGATGTATCACTAGTTACTGTAGTTTAAAATTCAGGGACCCCTGCTTGCATGGGCCCTGGGTAAGAGGGCCTAGCAATGTATTCATATGTCCACTCTTTTTTTTTTTTTTTTTAATAAATTATTTATTTTTGGCTGCGTTGGGTCTTTGTTACTGCACGTGGGCTTTCTCTAGTTGCGGCGAGCGGGGGCTACTCTTCTTTGCGGTGCATGGGCTTCTCATTGCAGTGGCTTCTCTTGTTGAAGAGCCGGGGCTCTAGGCGCACAGGCTTCAGTAGTTGTGGCACGTGGGCTTCAGTAGTTGTGGTTTGCGGGATCTAGAGTGCAGGCTCAGTAGCTGTGGTGCACGGGCTTAGTTGCTCTGTGGCATGTGGGATTCCTGGACCAGGGCTCAAACCCATGACCCCTGCATTGGCAGGCAGATTCTAAACCACTGTACCACCAGGGAAGCCCCTATGTCCATGTTTTTATAAGATTTGCAGAATATATTTTAACTGCAATCTGTTAAGACTGCAGTCTCTTTTCTCTGTCACTTCCCCTTGTCTCACTTCCCCTCAGGTCAGCTAGCAATGGAGTGACCATGGGAATTTGGGAGATCTGGCTAAAGGGCAGTTACGCTGGGGAAGCTGTGTGCCAGGACACAGGTCTTCTCCAGGATCCAGTCTCTAAGGTGTTTAAATGTGTCACGTATTATCTCCAACATCTTTTCTGTGCTCTTTCCCTGAATGTTTAGCTTTTCCTGGATCCTAGGG
The DNA here is from genome assembly GCF_008692025.1 of Phocoena sinus. Taxonomy (NCBI): domain Eukaryota; kingdom Metazoa; phylum Chordata; class Mammalia; order Artiodactyla; family Phocoenidae; genus Phocoena; species Phocoena sinus. The sequence continues at coordinate 85,052,964 of NC_045771.1, forward strand.
TTTATTTCTGCTGGTTGCCTTAGGAGAACAGCCAGCAGGGTCCAACTGAGATACTGTCTTTAATATCATTAATATATTATTTAATTAAAGAATATATTCCTTTGGAGTAAAAGGAAAGCTTGTGTACTTCACACGAGCGACCCACTAAAGACTTCTGTTGGTTTTCTTTGTGTGAGATCTGCCATAGTTTTTTTGTGTTGTTTTGTTTTTTGTATAGCTCTTTGTGCCCTCAAGGGGTGAATAATACTGGCATCTGAAAGAGTTCTAGTCATGTGAATGGCTGTTACTGTATTTGATAGCCATAAGCTTGACGCTCTGAGTATGAACTAAGATAAGTTAAATATTTGATTGGAGTCAAATTAATTGCCCTCAGTGTTGATCCAGATTATTTGCTTATACTGACATACTATTAATTGGTACCATGGTTCATTTTGACAGCAAAGAATTGTATTGTAAGATGATTATGTTTTAAAATCTGAATGATTTAGTGGCATGAGGTGAACATAGCCGTATAGTGCATTGGAAAAGGTTACTTCATTAGCCAGTGATCTGAGGGTGTTCATACTCCTTTTATTAAAATGATATGATTAGTCCCAGCCCAAGTGGCTATAATTTATTCAGAGTATAAAAAAACTCTAGGAAAGCTAAACATCATTTTGGAGCAAGTAGTATAACTTTTGCATTCATATTTAGGGAAAATGAGAATTTAGAGAGGAATACAAATAACAGCTATAAAGTAGTCTGAACGGAAATGAAAAGGCAAATATCACTTTAATAATCCCCATGATTTCTCCTTGGTTTTACACTTCCTATAAGGTTTCCAAAATATATGTGAAAATTTGGTTAGATTATTTCATTGAAATTTAGATTTCCTTATTGCTGGAATGTAAAAGAAATTTTTTCATTGGATCAGCCTTATTTCCATCTGTTCCTTATGTACTGAGAAAATAGAAAACTAGCAAAATATAACACAGGAGTACATATCCTCTGGCAATAACATATTTTTTCTGTCAAAGAATTGCTTGTTCCCTGAAAGAATAAAATTTGACTGTCAGAAGAATTCCTTTTCCTTAAAACAACTTACTTTTTGTTTGACAAGAACTGATCACTTAATTTCCTGTATTGTGAATAAGAGTGCTCTTACTTCAATAGAAGCACATTTCATTTGAGCCTGGCTATGTCTGTATGACACAAAACAAAATTGGTGAATTCATGCAATATTCTAACCTTCTCTGGTATCATTGTATACCAAATTAACCAAAGCACTTGCTTGAACGTTTCTAGCAGGTTATTTTGTCCTTCCACTTCCAGGGAAGAAACATCACTTTCATTATTGTCTTTTTAACAATGATGAGATAATGATAATAATATTGGGAGCATCTATTTGTAAACTTCTCAGCAGATATCATCAGTACCATGGAGATAAAAAGTACATTTTTTTTTCTTTTGAAAATATTCTCTCACACGTGTTATTTGCTAGTTAATATATTGACCCCCTATAATGTTGTTTGATTTACAAACAGTAAACTTATTAGGAATAAAATTGTCAAACTAGATTATGTGCTCCATTCACCTGAATTTTTCAAATCACATACAAAATATAGGATGACATTTTCTTTCAAATCAGTAACAGAACAAGAATTAAAATGGATTTAATCCATGCTCCTTGGATTATGGATATTATAAGGTGCTCTCCTTCAGATTTCTTGAAAATACTAATGGTGGAAGGACTAGGGTTTGAGGTGTGTTCCCTATATTGCTGCGGAATATTAGCTGATCTATGCACACTCCTGCCTAATGCATCTTGTGACAGATGTCAGAATTAGCAAGATGGCTGCTTGGACTTAGGTTTCCCATCTGTTGTGAAGCTAATTGGTCTTGCTGTTTTAATCAATGAACCAAAAGAATTCTAGAATTTTCTGGGACTCACAGGACTTGAAGACAACTCATCCTGACTACATAGTTACTTATCCATCCAACAAGTATCTATTGAATTTCTGCTCTGTATCTGTCCATATTTGTATGACAAGGATACAGTGACAAACAAAAGAGACAAAGTTCATCCTCTCGTACTGCTCAAATTCTATGGAGAAAAGGTACAATAAAAATAAAGTATGTAATATAATTAATGTACTTTAAAGGAAAATAAAGTTGGATAAATGGATGAAAAGTGACAACAGTTGTTGGAATGAAGTTGTAATCTTAGATACAGTGGTCAAGAAGGTCTCTGAAGAGATGACTTTTAAGCAGGTGTCTAAGTGAAGGGAGGGAGAGTCAAGTTATTTGGAGTGGATGAATGGCCTAGGCAGAGGGCAGAGCAAGTGTGAAGGACCTAAACAGAGAGTTTGTTTGATGTACTCAAGGAATAACAAAGGGATCAGAGAGGCTGGAGTGGAGTGAGGGATGGGAAGAAGCATATGGATTAGGTCAGAGAGAAAGGCAGGGACCTGCTCAAAAAGGAAGAACTCTGGATTTGTATCTAAAGGTGATAGGAAAATATCAAAGGGGGGGTTTGAGCAGAGGAATGAGAAGAAATGCTGTGTGTTTTTTACGAGATCCCTGTCAGGGACAAGAAGTATGCCCTGGAGGTTGGACATGAGTGGCAGCAAGAAGGCCAGACAGGGAGCACTTGTGGTGGTCTCATTTAGACATGGCAGTGATTTGGACTGGAGTGACTACAATGGAACCTGGTGAAAATAGGGATTAATTCAAGAGTTTCAGTAAATTAGGTGCACAAAGTAACAGAAGAGCCAAGAAATTCACTAAAATTAGCTGAGAAATGATTTTGGCCTCTCACTTTGGGAAATGTAACTCAGGATACAACTACTTTTAGAAGGCCCTCTCAAGTGCAGTAAAAATTTTAAACTGTGGCTCTACTTTCATTGAAGGGTTAGGTGGTAACAGTAAAGAAACCTCATTTCTGAGATACTTTGGCAAATGAACAAATTTATAAACACATTTTCTCCTGTATGTCTCAAAACCTTTGTCCTTTGGTAATTGTAGACAACCTCAAGGGATGATGGATTGAAGCACTGATAATGATGGGTAACAGTAGTTCTCAACACAGATTGCAGGGTAAGAGTCAACTGGGGGGATGGTTTAAAACAGTAATGCCCAGCTCCTCCCCAGATCATTAAATTAAGGTCTCTAGGATTGTGACTCCAAGAATCAGTATTTTTTCGGTGCTCCCAAGTGATTCTGATGTTCAGTCAGCATTCAGAGCCCCTTCTTTACATAGATCATTTAAAACACACAAAAGTTTTATGAGGGAGGTACTCTGACTTTGACGACTTAGTAGATTAGGAAAACTGAGACTTATAAATGCTAAATACCAGCTGGCTGTTATGCAAGGTAGATTTTTTTTTCTTTTCAAACATTTTTATTATGTGATGTTTGATACATACAAAATCATGTATATAGTAAATATGTTAAGCATAATTTAAAAGTAGCAGTGAACCCATAACCTTTTTAAATAACTAGAAAATTACCCAGACTGTAAGTAGTACGTACGTACTTCCCAACGTCATCTTCCTGCCTCTCCCCAGCCCAAAATATGTTCTTAATTCAGGAGTATTTTAACTTTGAGATGTATAAATCAAAAACGAGGATTTACAGCAGACAAGTCTACATATTTTTATTAAGAATTATACATTTGGGGCTTCCGTGGTGGCGCAGTGGGTGAGAGTCTGCCTGCCGATGCAGGGGACACGGGTTCATGCCCCGGTCCGGGAAGATCCCACATGCCGCGGAGCGGCTGGGCCCGTGAGCCATGGCCGCGGAGCCTGCGCGTCCGGAGCCTGTGCTCCGCAACGGGAGAGGCCACAACAGTGAGAGGCCCGCGTACCGCAAAAATAAAAAAAAAGGAATTATACATTTGATGAGCAATTTGAGAATACATTTGTTTATTAATGGTCATATGGGAGATCATTTATTAAAGGTCCTTCGAACATCATCATCAAAAAATACTAAGCAAAGTTATTTTTATATGCAAAATTCTGGGAACATCAAAACTCTCTACCTATGTACCTATTCATTTTCTGATAACTTGTTTTGCCCTTCCTTCCAGTTTTTGGTATAAAATGATTTTGGAAATGTCATTGTGCAAGGTAGGATTTGACTACCTTAGAACCTGACTCAGATGCATTCCTCTTAACTACTGTATCTGTCCCTTCTATCGCTTCAGGTATGGGATTCTATGTCCGAGGACCAATTGCTTGGCCATTAGTCAAAGAGTACAAGGAAGAAGAAATAATTTCATCAATTTAAGTACATATAATCAACCCTCTCTTCCTCTGCACTCTGCTGCATAACACCTTATTAAGCTGCAATTCTTGTGACATTTTAAAAAATAAGTTTCTTGGTGTCCATTTTATTCCAATTTCACGTATGTGAAAATTTTGAGACGTGTCATGTACATGTCATGAGGAAATGTTTCTTTTTTATTTTAAATGTAAAATCTCTTTCTTTTGGGTAAGCATCACTCTAGTTGAGAATAGAATACAGAGATTGCCTGGAGAAGTCAGCTCTCCAGAATAAATAACCCTAATTTTAGCGTTTGCCAATTCCCATGGTATATATACTCCCACTACATCCAAATTTAAGCTACTAACGTGTCATCAGTGAATGCAGAGTGGGGAAGAGATGTGAAATAACACAGCATTAGGTAGTATTTCTGTCATACAAATGCAATAGACTTAAATATCCTCAAGAGTATAAATAAGAGTAAAATGTAGTAAACAGGAAGTGATGAATTTGAACATTTATCTTTTTTAATATATTTGATTTAATTTATATCATTTAATTTCTAATAATGGCTGTGTTTGACACTAGCTCTCAAAATTCCAGAAGGTTTAAATGTTGGCTCTCACAAGCTGGTATGAGCTGCCTCCAGTAAACCACTGTCTCTGACCCTGTTTGACCCTGAAGGCTCCAGCGAGGGAGGGAGGGACAAGCTTCTAGGAACAGTGGCCACCATGCCACAGATGGAAGTGTTACACATGTAGGAAGAATCAAGTCTGAGGTCCTACAGACTTTCAGGGAGATAAGCAAATTTCTGACCCTTAAAATTGGGTAACAGAACACACATATCCTTGATATGTTATAAAGGGTGATTTTTTTTTTCCTTTAGAAGAGTGCTTTGTACAAGAAATTATATAAATACGTTTAAGTAAGTTGAACTTAAAAATTCTAAAGTATGACACTGCCAGTCAAATGTATTGGAGCTGTATTATGAGTGTTTTGGTTCAATTATAATATTGTGAATTAAATAGTATTTGGTCAACTGATCTGGAGAGTCAACTGCCATTTATAAAATATGGGTCTTGGAGCAAATATTCTGGGTTCTTCTAACTTAGAGATGGATATTTGAAACAAAACCACTAAGTAAGCTGGCTGTTTTTGTTAATTATTATTCATTACCTTTTCTAGTTTTTATCATGGTCAGTGGAAATGACACCAAAGAGATGATAAACATCTTTGAAAATATAGCTTGTTATACCAAAATGAAGATCATTATGCTCTAATTGGTAAAAGCCAAGTAATAAATTGGCGGATACACAGATATGTCATTTACAATATAAAACACAACATTTATAAATGTTTTTCCTATTCAGAAAATGGGTTTACTGAATCATTTTCCATAGATTTAAATCATAGATATATATATATTTTTTTTTTTTTGCGGTACGCGAGCCTCTCACTATTGTGGCTTCTTCCGTTGCGGAGCACAGGCTCCGGATGCGCAGGCTCAGTGGCCATGGCTCACGGGCCCGGCCGCTCCGCGGCATATGGGATCTTCCTGGACCAGGGCACGAACCCATGTCCCCTGCATCGGCAGGCACACTCTCAACCACTGTGCCACAAGGGAAGCCCTCATAAGATATTTTTAAACAAGAAATTTTACCTATTTAAATGAACAGATTGATTTTTTTATGTTAACCTCACTGTATATCTTCCTTGAATATTTTATATTGCTCTGACAAGTTTTGAGGACAAGTGCTGTAAAATCTAAATGGAACAACTACATGAAGCCTAAAGATAGTTCCAAGTACACCAGGTGCTGGAAATGTATTTATATATTATATAGCAAGAGAAATACATTCTGAAGCATAACAGAGGTAGATGTGCTCACAGAAATGCAATAAATAAATGGTGTCCTTCTTAAGTCTATTTGCTGAGGGAGAATGAGCTTCTAAATTAACTTTATCTGTCACATAGATTGACAAGTAATTTTATTCTAAACTTTATTTTGAGAAGTTAGTTCTTATTGAAGCCTAACAATCTTAGTTGAAAGGAATCATTCTACTTTTTTTCTTTTGTTTAAAGCATAGGACAGTTGACTGAAAAATCTTTCAAATGCCAAATATTTATATAGTTTGGTATGTTTACTCATAATTTATTATGCATAAGTATTTTAAAAAGGTTATAAACCTTTTTATTTTATTTAATTCAAATGAAATAATTTATTTAATTAGAATAGCTTTCTTTTTCAATAAAACCTATTAGCCTTTACACAGTAATACAGAGATTCCTACACTGCTGTTTCTGCTAATGAAACCAAGTGACTAGAGTTGACCATACACTCTCAGTCTTTGGAATATGAAGATCTTTAGTACAAATAACGCTTTGAGTTGAAAAGCAGGCGCTTGCAGTCTTTACCTTCACCTTTCATCTAAATTGCCAACATACATTTCCTAGAACTGATAAACAATCAAGTGAATCATGAGATGTGGGCCTTGGAGTTAATTTATAGCACTGCTGTCTTCTGCATTGAGTAAAGCCACTTTTCTTTTTCTAAGACTGTACATAAATGTTTTGGAAAAAAAAGCTTTAGTTAATACAAGTCCCATTTTGAGTTCTTCATTATTACAAAGTCTAATATGTGAACTTTATCCCACATATTTTTTTCTATTACCTCTCATTTTGGACATTTGAATTTAGAATATTTTCCAAAATAAGCCAGTGGATTTATTTGTACTTTATATTTTCTTCATTTACATGTTTAAATGCTTATCATCTTCCATCAATTGGTTTTCTTAATCTTAAATTTAAACTGATTTCTTGGGGGTTTTGTGAAAATTTGCATTTGTATGATGACTTATGAGTGAAACGAGTTTCTTATGAACTGTGTTACCATCAACCATCTTTTTAAATTTAGACATAAGTTTTACAAATAAAAGAGTTTTTGTATAGGAACATAAAGAATATGATTAATTTCCTCTCAGGAATACTATTAATTCTAGGCCCAATTTCTTTTTCCCTGAGTTAAGGATAAAATTTTTTTTTTAATTGTCTAGCTACTCTTTTTTTTTTCCTACAGTTTGGTTGGAAATTTGATTGTAAACCGAAGGCCCTGTGTTTCAGTAATGAGTTCATATGGCAGTTTTTGCATTTACTGGCCATGTAACGTTATAAAGTCACTTAACCTCCTCGAGACTCCATTATCCGTAAAGTGAAGGTGATAATCCAGAAAGACTACCTATGAAAAGTGATTTGAAATTCTAAAGTGCTCTACAAATGTTAGTTACATTTTCTTGGGTAAGTCCAATTGATAAAGCAGTAATTATATTTCAGAAATGAAAGAAGGAACAAGACAGGGGTTGGTGGCTGAGGGGAGAAGGGTGTGTGTCTGAACAAAGACCCATATAGGATCAATTGATTAGTCTCTGTTCATGGGTAATGGCCACCTACTCTGATATAGCCATTCACAAAGCATTTTCTTTTTCTAAATGAATTAAATATATTTATGTATATTGGTGGGTATATTTATATATATCAGTGGATCTCAAACTTTAGTATTATAGAATCATCAGGAAAGTAAAACATCAGTTGCTGGGCCTCACTCCCAGAGTTTCTGATTTAGTATGTCAAATGGGGCCAAGAAATTACATTTCTAGAAAGTTCTCCGGTGAACTTGAAGCTACTGGTTTAGGAACCACATTTTGAGAATGTAGTTCCTAAACCAGTAGCTAGACTGAATGAGAAGGATGTTAGAAAATCCCAGCTGGTTATTTAGTAAAAACTTGGCTAGTGTCTGCTTTGCTGAAAAGAGAATGTATTTTGGATTAGATGACAGGATGGAGACTACTGTTTGGGTTCTTAAAATACGAGTCACCACGTAATTTACCTTTAGAAACATATAATTTAGAGTTCAAAGGGAATTTAGAGTTAATCTTCATCATTTTCCAAATGAGAAAATGAAAGCCAAGAGGAAATAAGTGACAAATAATTACTGAAAAAAATCACATAATTATAAAAGTCAGAAAGTTCTTGATAAGATGGGGCTGGAGTCATCCACCCAGTGCTCATTCTACTCCCAATGTTGCCTGTAGACAATATATTCCTCTTACCCAAGCAGGTAAAAAAAGTAGAGGAAACATGAACCAGAGAGGTTTATTCTCACCTAGATATTTGTGGGGAGATGGAAATAGCACATTGTGGGGACTTCTCATGACTCAGTCAGTCAATCACATTGCCCCTAATAAATTAAGATGCTTATTACATCCATGGATTTTTCTTTCCAATTATTCAGTTAATAAAAACTCATTAAAGTTGTCAAGAATCAATTAATTTCTCATTAATGCAGCCCAGCTTAAAGAAGAGGAATACAAACTCAATTTATCTTTATATTGTTCTGGATCTCCACTTAACAATATTTAAAATATTTGTTCCCCTGACTGGATCCTCACCTGCCTAATTGATTCCTTTCAGTTGTTTCTCATTAATATGTAAATCAACTTGCTCACATTCTAAGGCGGAGAAAATACATCTGCAGGGGATGTGCAAGGGTATGTTGCAGAATTGCTTTGGGCAGTTTGTTGATGCAAATACATGGTCTGCAGCTTCTTTATATTCACATCTGAGGAGAAGCTGCCTTATTAGATTTTAGGCAATTACATTTTTGCTGTTATAGCCGTAGATTGCTTTGTTACCCTTAAACATAATCAATCAACTGTAGTCAAATCATTTGGTAGAGGATCAGAGGCACAGTCTGTCCTTGAGCCATGATGCCGAAGAGCTGAAATGTGTTTTGGTAAAGGTTTTATGTGCTGGACTTAGAACTAGCTTCTTTTCCTAGAGCAAGTAGTGATTTACACCCAGCAGATGGTGAAGAATGCTGATTTAATTCAATTTTAATGCACATTTGGGAGAAGAAAGGTACCTGGTTTAAAAAAAATTGTTGTGGGAAATTAAAATTTAAAACTATGCATACAGTTGTATGCATAGAAAGACGTAAATATATTTTATACAAAATATGCGCAATTATCAGATCCCTTGGAATAACGGATGCCCAGATGCCCTCTGAGCTGTCATATATGGGTGCTGGTTCTAACACTGGCCCATGCTCTCTGTAAAGTGCCCTTGATGTCTCACTTAAAGTTTATATGAGATAGCTGGTTTGAGGTGTTGTCATTTATAGCCTCAGGATAATATAAAGAGCCTCTGGCGCATTGAATTGGTCATCCTTGAGTACCATTAGCCCTGCTCTCTGACCAACTGAGTTTACCCACTTTGAAGAGCAATACTCTAATAGGGATAGCATCCATGTTGATTTTTCCATTTTAAATGGATTTCTTCTGGCAAAATTCTGAGGCCCTGGTAAAGTACAATGAAGAAACACATTCTTGACCTATAATATATGCCAGCATCCAAAAAAGCAGCTCTGATTCTGCTATAAAGATATGTATATCATACCAGATATGCAAAATTACCTACCCCTAACTCTCTCTGGGGCTTCAATACCCTGATCAATGTATATTCCCAGCATACCTTTTGTGTCATCACTCTGTATTATTGTTGCCATGGGTCCTGTGTCCTCCCCCCCATGCAGAAGGCAGTGGGAGCCAGGATAACTTATCAGGGATTGATAATTGGACATTCCTGGAAAAATGATTACCAGTAGGGCTGCTGGCGACTAGGCCTTTTTAAGTCTTGCTGGTTTATTAGAGCACAGCATCTGGTGGACATTGAAAGCATCCCTTTGTACATCTCAGCCAGCATACCCCAAAAAGCAACAGTTGTGCTTCTTGAATTTATAGGAATGTACACCTTAAAGGTGAACTTTGTAAAGAGTTTTGGCTTCTTGAAGGTACGCTTTTTATTAAAATCATTGTATTTTTTAAGATATGCACGAATACTGTGATTGAAAGTGTTCATAACATTACCTTCATTTAACTTTTTTTGCTGGTAATTAAAGCCATTTGGATGCTAAGGCATGAAATAATTACATGTGGTTCCCAGGCAGGTCTTCTGTATCTACCAGTGGAATTCTATATTGACTGCCTTAAATAAACCACTACTCTTATTTTCAATAAATTGTCACCTTCCACATGCAGGAAACTGGGCTAAGCATTGAAGAATGTATCATAGGTATAAAGTCATCTATGACATCTCATACTTCAAAGGGCTTAAAATTTATTTGGGTGAATCCAGGACCAGCTACATAATTTACAGTACAAAATGAAAACATGGGACTCTTCTTTCAAAAATTATAAGAAATTCAAGACAGCAACAGCAGAGCATGAAACCAAGCAGGGTGCCCTTCTGAGTGTCAAAGCCCTGTTCGACTGCACAAGTCACATACAACCCCATGAAGCTGGCCCTAAATGAAATGAAAATGAACACATATTGAGCATTTCTTTGTGATAGATGTAATGTGCTAAACTCTTTACTTCATGTTATCTCACTTAATCCTCACAGTGACTTTGTAGGATGGTTACTGGTTACCCGCAGTTTACTAAAAAAGAAAGTGAGGCTCAAAGAGGTTAAAGAGTGGGTTAATAATGGGGCTTCCCTGGTGGCACAGTGGTTGAGAGTCTGCCTGCCGATGCAGGGGACATGGGTTCGTGGCCTGGTCCGGGAAGATCCCACATGCTGCGGAGCGGCTAGGCCCGTGAGCCATGGCCGCTGAGCCTGCGCGTCCGGAGCCTGTGCTCCACAACGGGAGAGGCCGCAACAGTGAGAGGCCTGTGTACCGCAAAAAAAAAAAAAAAAAAAAAAGAGTGGGTTAATAACTAATGGGATTTAACTTCAGATCAGACTCTAATTAAGCCCTTATTTAAAGTATTAAATAAAACTGTAACTCAACCCATGAGACATTAAATGCTAGATGTCTGAATGGTATATTCAGTAAATGTTTTAATCAATGAATTGTTTTTAGGCAAGCCAGCTCATGAAAGCTATGGTGTCACACAGCCTCTGAAAAATTAAATTATTGTGGTATAAATAAAGTCAACCAATGCGTCATTCAGTGGTAGGGACCAGGGAAATCATTAATACTTTTGATTTGATGATGTGTGGGAAGAACCTAATTCATAATTTTAAAGATTTTAACTTTTTGTTTTTTTGTGATAGTTTCTGACAGCTCAGCTAGTGGTCTTCTTAGGTTGCCCTTGTACACATGATGTGGGGTTAAAACAAACCTGATTAATAGCCATGTCCTTGACTGCAAGCTTCACCCTTGCCCCTCAAGCACTCCCTCAAGTGCTGGTAGATTCTTCTCTTCCCTCACAGCTGAGGTTCAGTTTGCTAGGATGGAGTAACATCATTAATGTCTTAAGGACAAAACCACCTCCAAATATTGTGTTTCTTTGCTGATTTGCTTTGTGAGCACACAGTGGCTTATTCACATAAGAAAATTTATTCCCCAAATAATATACTTGGATGCACCTGAATCGTGTCCATTGTAGACTTCTACTTAGTAAGCATTCCATTACCGCACTTGTCAAATATCTAACAGATAAGTACTGTATTTGATTAGAATACATTAGGCAACAAAACTCTTACCACTCCCCTGAATTTAGAGAATCTTAAAGCAGTGCATGAAAGGCGTATATTCTAAGTTAATGTTGATACCACTGCCTAAAAAATGTTTATGAAATTAACAGATAAATCTGGATCATTTTACAGTGCCAGAAAGTAAGGTAGTGCTCAAAAAGCACAATGATGAGTATATGTCAAAGGGATATAAGAACCAAGTGAAAGAGTTCCCAGTGGATGAAGCCCGAACAGTTTGAGCACCACAGTAAACAATGTGGTATTGAAATATAATCCAAAGTATATAATAAATGCCCAGGTATCCAAACTGATATAAATAAATGATAGAGTAAATAATAAGTGGGGGTGAATAGAAAAATCTCTGTACAGAGGAAAAACGTATAATTTATGTACATATTCTACCATTAAAGATAGGGAACGTAATGCCATACCACCTCTTAAGTGCAGGCTGCACATAGCACCTTCCTCTAAAAAGCATGGTATGGAAAAGATGAAAAAAGAGTAACTTTGAAATAGAGAAAACTGACAAATACTCTGTCAGCCAAATGATTAAGGTTAACATCATCAGTGATAACTCATGGAATAGGAGTTCTCCTTGATATTATGTGATGCGAATGGCACTTACCTCTGTGAACTTCCTCCCCAAACTTTTAACCCCAGTCTAAACACAAGAAAAATATCAGATGAACTTGAATCAAGGGATATTCCACAGAATACCTGACCAGTGTTCCTCAGAACTGTCATGGTCATCAGAAACAAGGGAAGTCTGAGAAATTGTCACCATCCAGAGGAAGCTAAGGGGACATGGTGACTGAACGTAATGTAGCATCCTAGAGCAGAATAAGAACATTAGGAATAAACTGAGAAAATCTGAATAATGTGTTGAGTTTAGCTATAAAAATAATATTAATAATCGTTCATCTGCAGTTGTCACAAACACATTCTTTAGAACGATCAGTGTGAACTAATCCAATCCAAGATCATAATTTTCATGTATTTGTCTCAAGTTTCTTTTAATTTTCAATAACCTTTTTTGCACTAGCATATTGACTTGCTGAAAAGATCATGTCATTTGTTATATAGAATGTTCTACCTTCTGAATTTGTTTTATCGCTTTCTTGTGGCTTAGCTTTCTTATTGCTATAACCTTAATTAAATTCAAGTTAAATATTTTGTCAACTTAGAGAAAAAACATAAGTGGTAAAACGCTACTGAGTGACCTCTTCTGGAATTACACAATCAGTTTATCAAATCATCCCAGGGCTTTGCATCGTTAACACATAATGATGTTAACTATTGTTATATGGACAAAATGGCAACTTAAAATGGTGTTAGGATGTTTACCCAGCTATAGTCATTGTACGATCAATTAATGTACTAATTGCAGCTAACACAAATATAGCTACTGTGATATGTTCCTTCCTTGGGTGGAATGATGATTGATCTTATTGAACAAAAATATTATGCTTTGTAAAAAAAAGAACAATCTAATTTAAAAAAAATAGACAGCGGATATAAATAGACATTTTTCCAAAGAAGACATACACATGGCTAACAGGTACACAACAAGATGCTCAACGTCACTAATCATCAGGGAAATGCAAATCAAATAGCTGTTACCAAAAAGACAAGAAATAAAAGGTGTTGGTTGGTGAGGATGTGGAGAAAAGGGAACCCTTGTGCCCTGTTGGTAAATTGGTGAAGCCACTATGGAAAACATCATAGAGGTTTCACAAAAAACTAAAAGTAGAACTGCTATGTGATCAAGCAATTTCACTTCTGGGTATTTATCTGAAGAAAACAAAAACACTAACTAGAAAAGATATTGATACATGCACCACCATATTCATTGCAGCATTATTTACAATAACCAAGAAATGGAAGCACCTAAGTGTCCATTGATGGATGAATGGATAACAAAGATGTGATATATATAATATAAATAATTGTATATATATATATAAATAATATTATTCAGCCAATAAGAAGTAAATCTTGCCATTACAAGATTTACAACACTGATGGACCTTTAGGGCATATTGATAAGTGAAATAAGTCAGAAAAAGACAAATACCATATACTATTACCTATATGTGGAATCTAAAACAAATAAACAAACAAAAACCAAGCTCAGGAATACAGAGAAGACATTGGCGGTTGCCAGAGGCTGGGGCGGGTTGGTGGATAGGGAATGGGTGAAATGGGTGAAGGAGGTTAAAAAGTACAAACGTCCAGCTGTAAAATAAATAAGTCATGGGGATGTAATGTACAGCATGGTGACAGTAGTTAACAATACTGTATTGTATATTTGAAAGTTGCTAAGAGAGTAAATCTTATAAGTTCTTATCACAAGAAAAAACTATTTGTAACTATGTGTGGTAATCGGTGTTAACTAGATTTTTTTGATGATCGTTTCACAGTATATACAGATACTGAATCATTGTCCACATGAAATTAATAAAATGTTATGTGTCAATTATATCTCAATAAAAAATGTATTATGCTTTGCATTGTAATTGCACATTGCAAAGTGGCTGTCCCATTGAATAAGATTTTCCAAGGTAAACTTTAGAAAGATTGATCTTCTGGACACTTGATTTAAGAAAGGCCTTTGAGGTTGGAAAGAAGTTCAGGATAATTACAATTTTATCAAATGGAAAAATGGAGAGCTTCCTTTAAGTATTCTTTTAATGAAATACAAACGTTGCACGATTGTGAGTGAAAATGTGGTGTGTATATGTATGAATTTTTAAAAGTATTTATTCATCAGAAAGGTACTTAGTGGGTTTGAAACATCTCAGTTTTGTTACCTAATACATATATACATTTCTACCCTACTAGTTGGGGAGATTTGTACAACAAATGATACGCTTTACTTTCTTGGCACGGAATGATTTTGGAACGTTACTTTTCCTCTCCTCATCAACGTGCACTGATTATTTTTTTCTCCCTATCCACCCATTCCTATCTGGCAACCACTATTAATGATGCCCTTCACCTATCATGTCTTCACCATTTTTCCCTGGAGGAAAAAATAGGTCATTTTTAATATTAGCTACATTTCCATTAGTATGTGATCGCCTCAACTTTTGCTCAAATTGCATCAGCATATGACTTTGTTTTTAATATTCGTCTACCTGCTATTTCTTACTTTTTGGAGAGTGTCTTTGTCATACTATGCCTTCTACTGCCCATGCCTAGTGGAAAAGCTTGTATATATTCATACATGTACATATTCCCCTCTGTCAAGAGATTTGTAAGGAGAGAATTACTGTGCCTATGATCCGAGAGGGGCTAGGGAGTGTCCTGAAGTACATATATCCTTTCAAAATTAAAAAAATCTGTCATAGCCATTAAAATTACTTTACCAGGTAAAGAGGAAATTATGTTGTCTGAAAAGCACAGTGACAATGAGAGTGTATATTTTGCTCCCTGTTTATTAGATAAGAGAAGCTCCAGGTACAAATTGGGCCTAATACCTTCTTTATCATACAAAAATGGCATATATATATATATATATATATATATATATATATATATATATATAATGTTAGGATTCAACTCCCAAAGATGTCTGTCAGGGGAGTTGTAATATTGAATACTGTGCCAGTGTTTTCTATTACGGAGCTTGGAATAAAGCACCATAAATCAGACCACAATCTTTAAAGTGGCATTACTTCTTTAAAAACCATATCCATTAGTCTGGTTTTAACACATTAGAAACATAGGAATTTACTGCTCAGAGAGAAGTCATGTAATAGCAGGTCAGAGTGTTACTTTTCACTGATAATGCATACAGTAAATTCCTTAGTTCCCTAAATTGTCTAGCTAGTGAATATGGAGCATCTCCATTTGTTGACATAACTGGTTCCAGTTATATTGCTTTCCTAGCAAGGAAGGCCACATCCTCAGTTGACAGGCCATATAGGTATAGGGAGTCCCCAACTTGTAAATGAGTTAGTGTTACAAAGGCTTATTTGTAAGCTGGTTATTTAGAATTCAAAATACATCTTTTCATAGAATCCATTTTATGAATGATAGATAAATTTACAATCAAGTCCAGGTAATTATGTTTTATTTTATTTATTTTTATGATTTAGTTCATAAGATAATTTTATTGTACAAATTGGGAAAATATTAAAAATTAAAATAAAAATCACCTGCATAATAACTTAATCCAATCTTTTTTCTCATTTATATAAATATATTTTTACAAAGTTGAAATCCTTCCATATGTTTTTTAAAACTTGCTTTATTCATCTAACATTTAAAAAATATTGCTGTTGTATTGAGGGGTTGTCACCTTTGAATTTTTTATAACAAAGTGATATGGTATATAATAATATAGTACAAAAAGTCAGTAATGTGTGTCTTATGACAAAGAGCCCCAGGTCACTGCCCTCTCCAATGCCCCCATCCCCAGAAATATCCTGTTTCCATTTTTTGCTTTTCTCTCAAGTATTTATTTTATATTTATAAGTAATGTGCCTATACTACAATTTCTTTTTAAATTTTTTTTTTTTTTTTTTTTTTTTGCGGTATGCGGGCCTCTCACTGTTGTGGCCTCTCCCGTTGCAGAGCACAGGCTCTGGATGCTCAGGCTCAGCGGCCATGGCTCACGGGCCTAGCCGCTCCACGGCATGTGGGATCTTCCCGGACCGGGGCACGAACCCATGTCCCCTGCATCGGCAGGCAGACTCTCAACCACTGTGCCACCAGGGAAGCCCTTTAAATTGTTTTGACTTAAAACAATAATAATAGATTTACATGGTACAAAGTACAAGCAGTATATATGTTATATGGTAGAAGTATTCTTTCTGCTAGTGCCCCTGTATATTATCCAGAAGATTTATAAGAAAGCATGCATAGGAGGTAAACTTCTCAAAATTTTAAACTAGTTTTACTTTGAAATGAATTTGCGCATAGAATTCTAGGTTGAAAATTCATTTCCTTGAGAATTTTGAAAAGATTGTTCCATTACCTTTGAACTTGCAGTATATCTGATAAATTCTTTGCCATTTATCTTCTAGAGTTTTGTTTCCTACTTGAAAGCTTTTAGGATCTTTTCTTTTTCCTTGGTGATCTAAAAATCTCATAAAGATATACTTTATTTATATCTTCATATTTATTCATTATCTGGGCAACCAGCCACTCAAGTCTAGAAATCCATATTTTTCAGTTGAGGATTTTATATTTACATATACTATATTATATTTACATATGCTATGTATATATAATATACATATGTACATATATTATCTATTATGTATGTATATATAATGTTCTTTTTGGAAATCCTGTTAGTCAGTGGTTGGGCCTCTTGTGTTTATTTTCTATTTTATTTTATTATTTTTTAAAATTTATCTTCTGTTATCTAATTCTTTGTCTTCTTTTCTCATCCAGAGAAATTTTCTCAGTCTTATCCTTCAGCTCTTGTCTGAATACTCTGTCAACTGTCATATTTTTAGTTTCCAAATGCGCTTTCTTGTTCTCTGATTGTTCTTTTTTTTAATAGCATACAGTTCTTGTTCAGTGAATGCATTATCATCTGTTATCTCTCTTTGGTCATGAACTACTTTCTATTTAAATGCTTTCTGCTATTCTGCAAGCAAAAATTGACCAGAAACTGTGTCTTCAGGAAAAATCCTTGGACTTGACTGAAGGGCAATATGTTGGACAGCTGGATTTTTCACTGGAGATTTACAAATTGCAGTAAATATGGGTCTGTTGGTTAATTCAGTTTCTGTAGAAAAGGACATTTCAATTCCTGTCTGCCAGTTGATATCCTAGAGCTGGGCCAAAAAGAAAAACGGGACTAGGAAGTTTTACTATTCAGTTTGCAAGCTTTAATTTAATCCCTATTTTTTTCAAATCCAACCTCATCCTTTTTTGATCCATTCTGCCTGGATCCCCCAGATGCATAACCTCTCTGAAGAATACACCTCAAAATTTCTTCTTGGTATGAGGAATGGTGCTGTCTGCAGGGTGATGAATACTTGGAAAATTCTGATGCAAACTTTTAAACAATCTATTTGATTCTGTCATGCCTCACCTCCGACTTCCATTGTGATCAGTTTTTCCCAACATTTCTAGATCCAGGGCCAACTTACTTGCTTCTTGATGGTAACCCCCCTGCAGACTCTTAAGTTTGACCTTTCTCTATTTTCAAGCAATTTACCATTCCTCTGTCTGCTTTCTCTTTTGATACATTCTATTCAGATTTAATGTGCACTGGAATGTTTTCAATATCTTGTGCTTTAGTTTTATTGGTGACTTTAGGAAGAGTGCAACAGGCACATCTTTAGTCTTTGAAGTCCCAATTAACATATCAATAATTTCTACCATGCAATTAAATAAACCTCCTAAGCACAGACATGAACACACATACATGTACAGTATTCTAGTTCCATTACATGGGTGGATGACCATAGTTTATGTGGGTAAATCCCTGTGGTTAGACATTTAAAGTTTTTACCTTAAGTCTTCTACTGCTATATACATAACACTGAGATAAAAATTATCTCATACATAAATCTTTTGTTATGGCTATGATTATTTTTTCTAATTCTCAGGAGAGAAATAAATGAGTTGAAATTAATGGAAAATTTAAAGCCCTTTGATATACATTGCTAAAATTGTTGCCCCCAAACTCAGAAATGTTTTCATTTTATACTGTTGTAAGGGACAAGGCTTCCCATTTCCTTACTTAACCAGAAATAAACTTATTTACTTTTTTTTTTTTTTTTTTTTTTAAAATGTGTCTAGTCAGAACCTCTGAATATGACTTTATTTGGGGAAAGGGTTTTTTTTTTTTTTTTTTTTGCAGTTGCCGAGCAACAGGCTCCGGATGCACAGGCTCAGCGGCCATGGCTCACGGGCACAGCCGCTCCGCGGCATGTGGGATCCTCCCGGACCGGGGCACGAACCCGTGTCCCCTGCATTGGCAGGCGGACTCCCAACCACTGCGCCACCAGGGAAGCCCTATTTACTTTTTATCTTTTCCAGTTTGAGTGATAAGTGACATTTGCAAGTGTACAATTATATTTTTAAATTTAAAGCTATCCATCTTTTTTATTTGTTAACCTCTTTTACTGTAATGCATAGAAAAAAAATTTCCACCCTAAATCTAGTGGTTACCGGTAGGAAGAGGGGATGGGGGAGGGGCAGGATAGGAGTAGGGGATTAAGAGATACAAACTACTGTGTATAAAATAAATAAGTAACAAGGATATATTTAACGGCACAGGGAAATATAGTCATTATTTTGTAATAATTTAAATGGAGTATAATCTGTAAATATATTAAATACTATGTTGTGTACATGAAACTAATGTAATATTGTAAATCAACTGTACTTCAAGAAAAAAAAAAATTCTACCCTAAACCAGATATTTATGTAAATTTTCTTCTAACTCTACTATAATAAAATAGTAAAAATTTTATATTACTATATTTTAATCTTAACTCTTTAAAACAGCTAGAGTATAATAATAGCTAAATCACTTTGGATAGTTACTCTATAGCAGATATTATTCTAAATACTTTACATAGATAAACTCATTTGATTAACTTTAAATTTTAAAAAGGGATTATTATTATTCCTATATTATAGATAAGAAAACTAGAATTCTTTATGTAGGGAATTTTTTTTCATTATTTTCCTATAATTTGTTACCTTATCACCACTCTACTATTGTTGGGTACAGTGTTCTAGAAATGTCAGTTATGTTAGGCATTTGATGATGTTGCCCAAATCTTTTATATTCTTACTGACTTTTTGTCTCATTGTTCTATCAATTACCAATAGAGTTGTTTTTAAAATTTTCAACCATAATTGTGGGTTTGTCATTTTCTCACTTTAGTTCTTTCAATTTTTTGCTTCCTTTATTTTGAAACTCTCTTATAAATTACATAAACAGTTACAACATTATATCTGTCTGAATAACTGATCTTTCATCTATATAATATGACCCTTTTTGTCCCTGTTAATCATTATTGTCCTGAAGTCTATTTTGTCTGAAGCTTAAGTCTTTCTTTAGCTTTTCTTCTATTGCATTTCTGCTGGTCATGAATTCTTTTAGTTTTTTTTTGTTTGAAATGTTCTTTATTTTACCTTTGTATCTGAAGTAAACTTTTGTTGCTTATAAAAATTTTAGTTGATAGTTTTTTGTTGTTGTCTTAAGTTAACATTTTGGATATGTTATTTTAATGTATTCTGGCCTCCATTATTCCTGATGAGAAGTCAACAATTAAACAACATTTTTCCCTTGTATATAATGTGCCATTTTTTTCTTTTTGCTTTCACCATTCGTATTTTCATCATCCTCCATCCCCTTCCTTCAACAGCAACATTGTGCCTGTGGTATGATTTGCTTTTTTTTTTTTTTTTTCCTCCTGCTTGAACTTCATTGCAATTCCTTGATGTGTAAGTTAATGTGTGTGTGTTTTTAACCAAATGGGGGGAAGCCTGAGGCCATTATTTCTCCAAATGATTATTCTACCTTTTTGTGAGTTTTTCCTTCTTCTTCTGGGACTCCAGTTAACATATATAATGTACCAGTTGACATTGAGCCAAATTTCTGAGGTTTTGTTCAGTTTATTAAATCATCCTTTTCTCTGTTGTTAAATTTGACAGGTTTTATTAATATATTATCAAGTTTAGTGACATTTTTGCCATATCTAATCTTCTGTGGAGTTATTCTAGTGATTTTTTCCTCTTTAATTTTAAATCATTTTTATAGTTTGTAATTCTGGGTTGTTATTTCCTGTCTGTTTACTCATTGAGACCATATTTTCCTTTAGTTCTTTAAATATATTTTTCCAGCTGCTTTGAATTTTTTGTTTGGCGTGTTCAACATTTGAGCTCAGTTGGAATCACTTTTTATTTGCTTTCTTTTTTTCAGAATAAAGGTAACACTCTACTCTTTCTTTGGTTATTTTTGGTTGAAAACTGATCATTTTAGGTAATGAATTGTACTGTTATCATTCTGAGAGTTGTTGGGTTTTTTTCTCTTCATAGGTAATTAATTCGTCTAAAGTTAAACTGTACATTTGTCTCCCATGGGGAGCAGAAACTGATGTCCCTGCTCAGTTCTTTCAGTGTCAAGCTGTTGTTTGACACCCTTTTGGCACCCTGAAGGTGTCTTCTGAACCTGTATAGTTTATTGTTCAGCAAAAGATGTGGACCGAGTTTATATGCAGATTTGGAGACACCCTCTTTGTGATTTTGCTTCTGTTGCTTCTTTCATAAACTTTAGGTGCTTTGCCAGCCCTGAGCTTTGACTAAGTCTTTAAGCTTCAGTCTCTGACTAAGACATCAACTCTGCTTCTCAAGCTGAGCATAGATCAGAGAATGCACTCAAATCAAAAGAGCTATTAACTCTCAAATCTGACCTGGTAAAGCTCTGCCTTAAGGGTAGATTTCTCTCTCATCCTCTTTGTTTTATTTCTGTGCCCCTTGTTGTCCCCCATGTGTTATTTGATGGACAGCCAGGGATTTGGATAGAGTATATATTCACATTTTGTTTCTCACCTTTTCTATAGGTCTTTTCTTCTGGGATTTCTTCCCGAAGTTTCTAGCTGCTCTGCTAGCTTTAGACTCTAGTCAGCTACGTTGAGCTGATATGTCTTCAGGTTTATACCACAAGAGATGTAGGGAGTTGAGGAATGTCGTAATGCAAACATTCAGAAACTCACATTTCATACCATTATAGTTGCAGTCTTTCAAGGATAAATCTTCTCTCATTTCTGCTTGCATTTAGTCACTGTCCATTTCCTAAAATAGTTTTTAAATTATTTTACTCAGTTTTTATAATTATTATCCTTTGGAGGGTTCGTACAACCATTTCAATCTGCTGTTACTGGAAGCCAGAACCCCATCTCCACAATTTGAAATGTTATATTAGATACTATTTATATGTACTATTTATAAGTACTTCAGTATTATTTTGGGGTGTTCTAGACTATACCAGCCTAATTTTATTATTGTTGTTTTAATATCTGGATATGCAAGTTCTTTCATTTTTTTTTTTATTTTGAAATTGGAATTAATGACAATTTCAACTATTTTTATCTAGGTATATTGTGTTTCTCTTTTTATTCAAGTCTTTTCTCTCAATAAAATTTTTAAATTGTTGTCATAGTCTTGCATTTTTGATTAACTTATGTCCTATTTGATATAGATACTTGATAATGTTTGCTGCTGTTGTGAATCAGGTTTTTTAATCATATGTGGCTATCCTTATAAGAAAGACATCATTTTTTATAGTTATCATATGTAATTATCCTCATAACATAACATAAGAAAGATATCATTTTTTATAGTTTTTATAAACAGCCACCTCACTGAATTCTATTATTATAATTGATTTTTCAGTTGATTCTCCTGTGTTTTCTGAGTAGGCTGTGATTATCTGGAAATAATAAATGATACTTGTATCTTTTATATAATGTAAGAAAGATATCATTTTTTATAGTTATTGTATGTAGTTACCCTTATAACATAAGAAAGATATTAGTTTTTATAGTTTTCATAAACAGATACAATTTTTTATAGTTTTCATAAACAGCCACCTCACTGAACTGTATTATTATAATAGATTTTAAGTTGATTCTCTTGGGTTTTATGAGTATGTAGTGATAATCTGGAAATAATGATATTTTTATCTTTTATACAACACTGAATCATAGTATTAACTGTCTTTGTGGGCAGTCTTTCTTTTGCTTTATGCTACATTTGAAGCAGTACTCAACACTTAGATTCACCCCATCCCATTCAAAAGAAATTTTACTCTACCATATTGGTGTCCAATATTTCATAGAGAAGCCTTAGTAGAAGATATGAATTATATATTGCACCATCTGTTGTATGCACATACAGAGACACACATACACACACACAAATTACCATTAAATGTCTCTTCTTAAAATTGTCATCGAAGTTACCAAATGTAGATTTGCAGTCTCATTCTGACATTCCTGTACTCACACTCTTCTTTTTTCCTCGGTAGCTTTTGCTTTCTAAATTGCCTCTAAATCTCTGTCCCGAGCACCATTTGACTCATAGGCCATAGGTGATTCTCCCTTGAGGTGGAAAGAAGGTGGGTGTTCTGCTGCCAAACAAACAAACAAATACGTAAACCAAGAAATTCTTGATCTATTTAATTGTCTGAGAATAAATCCTAGAAAAAAAAGAAAGAATCCGAGTAAGAATGGCTACTCTTGTCTTACTCCTGCTATAAATGGGAACATTACTACTTAATATGACTTTGGCTTGTGGTTTGAGATTGAAATTCTTTATCATGTGAAGAAAGTTTGTTTACTTACTGATTTACTGAGATTTAAGGAATGTATGTTGAATTTATCAAATGCAATTTCAGTATGTCTCATAATTTATTTAACTTATTGATGAGATGCTTTATATGAATATATTTCCTAATATTAAGCAATCTCCTGTTCTTGGAATACAGCGTACTTTGTAACCCTGTATTACTTCTTTAATAAATTGCTGTCTTTTATTTAATAATAATTTATTTAGATATTTTCATTTATATTTATAAATGAGGTTCATTAAATTTCTCAGCAGCTTTCTTTTTTCAATCTCTAGATTTTGTTACTCCATTTTTTAGCATGTAGCACAAGAATCTCTAGGGAAAAAACAGTTCGTCTTTTTAAATTTTGGCTTTCTTTGGGAGGAAACGAGGTGAATGTAGTCATAAGTATGCTTTGAGGAAGTTCAACTGAAAGAAAAAAGCTTTTTCAAAAGAAAAGAAGAAAGGAGGGATTCATGTGTGTGTGTGTGTGTGTGTTGTGTGCAGGGGAGTAGTTGATATTGAACAAGGTCAAGAATTAATTTTAATACTTATATTTTTTAATCACATACTGGTATATGTTACAGTATTTATAATGATTTCTAATCCTAATCTTCTTTAATTATTAGGCTTTTTTAAAAATTGAATTGTTACATTTCTTTTCTTTTCACGGAAAGATTTATAATTACAAAATTCACTAAGACGTTGTTTATTTGTAATTGTTTTTCTGCCAAATTCACATACAAGTGGCAATTTCTCTAGATATTATAAAAATTGGTGACAACCTTAGTGCCTTAAAAGTTTGTATATTATGTCCTTGTTTTCCAGAGTTTAATGTTCTGGAAAGTGTGAAATCAACCTGAACTTTGTTTCACTTAGGCGACGTACTTTGTTTTAATTTATTTTTTTTTTCTGATGCGTGTAAATCTTTGTATCCTATAAAATTCTAATTATTCTTCAAGAAATATTTGCTAATATCATCATATATTTTACACGATTCCTGAAAAATCCTTTTTGTCAGATACTGTGGTCCTTTTTGAGAGTAGGTAAGTTTAATAGTTTAATAATTTTTCTTTCACCTTTGTGTGAGGCATAACATATGGTTATACATAAAGGGCTCTGAAGCCAGAATACATTGGAAGCCTTGCTCTTCCACTTACTTACTCTGTGACTTTAGGCATGTTACATACCCTCTGTCACTCGGTTTCCTCGTTTATAAAGTGGATGTAGTAGTATAACAATTAATAGGTTTATATGAGATTCAAATGAGTTAATTAGAAGAATGCCTGGTACGTGGTAGACATTCAGTGTTAGCTATTTTACTGTTTCTCAGTTTGTTCCTGACTATTCTTCAGATTTACTAATCCACTTTAAATTATAATATTTCTCATAATTTAAATGTATTTTATATTTGCATTCAAAATTTGCTTTCCATTGTTGTTTTCTACATCAATCATTGGCATTTCTGCAGTATATAATCTGTTTTCAATGCTTCTCATGAAAATTAAAATTCTGCTATTGAATTTTAGTTATTCTTCAGTTTTTCTTATATCAGTGCATTCACTTCTCATCTCCTTCATCTTCTAACCTTGGTCGCTCTCTGATTATCAATCCTACCATGCTTCTTTGTCCCCCATGGAAATCATGTTTAAGTGCATTTTAAGGCCAAAGCATAAGTCTTTACAAACCTATTTCTGTAGGCTATAGTAGATCCTTCTCAAATGTGCTGCTTCCTTTATATCCTATGGACTATGTTTTCCTCTTATGTTGCAGGCTCTTGATACAATAAAACTGGGGAAAAGTGTTCTCTTCTTGTGTTAAAATTTCATTTTTTATTTTCCATTCTCTGTGTGTTACTTATAAATACTTGAGACCACAAACATATCCCACCCATCTTCCTTATTGATTCTTTCTAGAATAACCAAATATCAGGAACCACCCCCTTCTGTTTATAATCATCATTATTTCACAATTTCAATTTCAGTTTCAACCATTTACTTTTCCTCAGTCAAATTTGCTTTTCAGTCCCCCTTGACTAAGTGTCTTCACAAAAAATTCCTTATTCTTACACTGTTGCTTGCTAGAAATCCTTAATTTTGAGTCCTCTTTTTTGACACTATGCAACTAATTTTTAAAATCCCACAGCTTCTGTCTTATGCTAAAATTATACATGGCAACTTAAAGAAGAGATTAAAACAACACCTCTGCCCTCAATACTTTGAGTTTCCTACAAAGGATTTTTTAAAAGACTGAAGACAGATTTTAGATTTATACTCAAGTATATTATGTAATGAAAGCATCTGACTCTCTTGAATGCACTGGGCCCTGATTAATGACCATCTTTAAACTGAAATTTTTGTTGATTAAAGGTGGTTTTTGAAATTTGAGCACTAGTTTCATGTTCCTGGAGCACCTAAGATTAAAGAAGTCTCCTCTCCTTGAAGACACAGGGGAGGTAACTTTCCTCTTCTCTGTTTCTTCAACTTCCTGCATCTCACTGCCCCTTCTCTTCTTTTGTCACTTTCAATGAAATTTAAACTCCCATTAAAAATTTGAAAAGTACTAAGGGAAAAAATGAACTATAAGTCTCTATCTTCAAAGGACAAAAGGCAATGAAATTTAAGGAAATAAGATGTGTTTATTATCCTATTTTGTGACAACCAAATATTATGTGAGAGCAAAATGAAAATGAAATAAGGTATTTTTATGAAAATTGGTTAAAATTTTACATGTGAATTCCAACCTGTTATTAAAATTTTCTGAGCCAGAGAATTGAATGCAGACAAGGAACAGCACTCAATGACAGTGACATTTCCTGACAGAGCAATTCTTTGCATATCAGCAAGGCTAATTATATTCAATCTGACAGCGGCAGTTTAACCCATTCACCAGAGGAATGTGTGTCTCATAAGACCAATGATCTAAGCATTCATTTGGATGCCAATCTAGTTTGGCAATATATATTTAAAATGTATGATTAATTTTCAATGGCTGATGTATGGATGATAAACATGATTTCTCATCAATGCTGTTGAATGGTTTGTGTGTGTGTGTGTGTGTGTGTGTGTGTGTGTGTGTCAGTGTGTAAGTGAAAGTATGAGGTATCTTCATTTGGGAGCCACATATAAAACCACCTTAAAAAATTCAGAACAATTTAGATATTATCTCAGGCACCTTAAAACTGTTGTTATAAGGGTAAACCTGTTACCTGAAAGGTGCTAATTTGTTAAGCCTAGATGAAGCATATTCTATTAAAATTTCATATTTTTTAGTTGATAGTATCACGTTTATAAGACACAAAGCCAAGTCGAGATTATTCAGGCAAAAATACACTGTGTAACTGAAAATATCAAGTTTGGATGTTTAACATGATTAAATCAAAATCTTAACTTTTACCCTTTATAGCTCCTTCCCATCAAATGAACACTGTACTCGCCTCTGCACCCAACCCTACATGAACACTCACATCTTCCAGGGATCGAATATCCAGCTCAGTGTTTGTGAAAGGTAGGAATTCTGCAAATTCTGCTATGCCTTAGAATTGGGACAAATTAAAAAGACATATAAAGAGTACATTTTCCTTTAGAGGTAAAAGTGGGCAAACAGGAACGCTTGACCTGAGTATTTTCTTAGGGATGTGCTTGGTGAAATGCTTTACACAAAATAACTCCAGCCTCTGTCAGCTCTAACGACCCATCTTATAGCCAGTGGGTCCATATTTACTTATGAGCAAAGTCCACAGCTTAATCAGGCAACTAGAAAGAGTGGTTTACAGAATTTGGGGGACAGAAGACAGAGAGGCTTTCCCTCCATTGCACCTCAGCCGCCTTCTTCCCATTTGTTCTGCCTCCTTTGCACTCATATAATGGACAACAAAAACCATATGGGGAAAAGGTAAATAGAAAGCACTGCTATCATATTTTGAGTTATTCATAATTAATTAAATTCTTTATAGCCACTTCAACACAAGTTTATTTGGATCCACATAAAAATCTTTTGTGTAAATGTTTGAGCTAAGATTTCAAATACTCTAGATTTCAAGCACTTTATAATCAGTTTGTTCATTCTAACATTGTTAGTACTGACTGAAAAAGTTGACAGTGATTTAAAATTAGGTCTCATCAAATTTTGCCTTTCTATCTTCACTTTAGCGTATTAAAATAACTCTTATTCTAGGCACTTTTTAGTAAAGTGTTGTAAACTTTTCTGGTAGCTTTGTGATGTAAAGGGGACAGTGTGTATAGTAGTTTAGCAAAATAGTCCTATTAGTCCCAGATGGTAATGCACCATAGCAAACTTGACACCTTTTCCTGGATAAAGTGATTGTGTAAACAGCAAGCATTATTAATTTCCTTAATGTTTATTATATCAGGGTCAGTTAAGAACATCAAATTAACTCTGTGCCTGAGATAGCATGGTTTGTGACTGGTAAGGACAGAAGGCTCGTGAATGAAATGAGAAGATAAAGATATTTTAGCCTGTAGCTGTAGACATGATACAGCTGGGGCTCCTCATTCATAAATGTAGGTCACCCAGTATAAGAAATAACTAAGAAAACTTTCCTGGACAAACTTCACTGGCCTGCTCAGGCATAGGAAAAGTGAGGGGCTACTGGTAAATTCACAACCAGCAACATCTTGGACGAACATCTAGAAAATTTTTGCCAAACTTTTGGAAGGGAAATTTTCCTGTGTAAGTTTTCATCTTTGGTTACAGATGTTTTTAGTCAGGGTTAAGAGAATCAAAATTCCATGTTGTAGCGTTTTAAAGAGGTAAGAGCATATTAAAGAAAAGACATTTCTCAGGGAACTTATACTTAACTTCAGGATTGTTAACTATCTTAAACACATAGATTGCTTAGTATAAATAATAATAATACATGTAGCACAGGAGAAATCAGAGTAAAATCCTAGATGACTAATGGTAATATTTCTGTCCTCTTTTGTTCCTTTATATGTGACTTTTTGTTATGTGCACATTTGGCTTATTTAAATTTATATTGCATATTGATAAATGGGCCAATAAAGACAGAGCTTACTTTTAGCTCAATATTTCTGTTGATAATAATAAATAATATCCAAGAATTCTAAGAATAAACACAGACCAATATTACAAAAAAAAAAAAAGCCAAATTATACTTCAGAAGTAGGTGAGTAGGGAGTAGGTGAGTAGTTTTGGAGAACAATACTCCTTAATTATTAAGGCAAGTTTATAATTGTGGCCACAGTAATTCCATTCATTTCCATGACATTTCATGGTTTTCAAATATTACTTTCTCATATATTCTCTTATTTTATCCTTAAAATAATCTTGTGAAGATAGGATGGCAATCATCATTTTTTAAATACAAAACAATAAATGTAGCTAGAGATCCTGAGATGATGTGGCTGGTGAATGTTATGTTGAGGATTAGAAGCAAGATGCTTGAATATTAATCCAATATGCATCAACTATTCTGGAAAACAGTAAGTGATAGTTATGTCTATCTGTGTGTGTAATAGTAGGAGGGAAATCATGTACAAAAACGGAAAGAGAGACAACAATAAGGGGTGAATGCAGAAGAGGTTCTCAATTCTAAAAGAATGTTCAGGGAACTCCCTGGTGGCCCAGTGGTAAAGAATCCACCTTCCAATGCAGGGAACGCAGGTTTGATCCCTGGTCGGGGAACTAAGATCCCACATGCCATGGGGCAACTAAGCCTGTGCGCCACAACTACTGAGCTCACGTGGCTCAAAGAGAGAGCCTATGTGCCAAAAACTACAGAGCCCACGTGCTCTGGAGCCTGCGTGCCACAACTAGAGAGAGAAAACCCGCATACCACAACTAGAGAGAAGCCCGTTTGCTGCAATGAGAAGATCCCGCCTGCCTCAGTGAAGACGCTGTGTGCCTCAATAAATAAATAAATAAATAATAGTTTAAAAAATAAATAAATAGAAGAATGTTCAAAGCAAACAAAGCTCAGAATAAGCATTATGTAAAATTCTAAAGGAAACACGTTTCCAGCTACATTTCGGAGGAAATGATCAGAACAATAAAAGAATCAAAGATTGAAATAAATAGATAACAAAGAGGAAGATGCATTCTTCAACTGCAAAGGCAGTGCAGTCCTTAGACCTACACAAGAGAGGACTCTCTGCACTGAGCTAGGAATCCATGTACCCACAGGGAGACCATGCCTTCTCTTCTGTTCATGCTCCAACATTACTAAACAAATGGTCCCAAGCCCATTTGAGGGCATGGTCAGGCCTCTCCCCTGGGTTTGATTTCTCTGGGGTAGCTACTTGCAGAAGATAGAATGTGTGGACACATCGTGGATGTGTGGTAGAGGTGTTTATAGATATGTGTGTAGGCAGCTTTCCAGGGTGGACAGATCTGGGGGTGGGAAAATGGCACACAACTCTGAGGGGTCCAGGCTGTTCAGGATGGTTTCAAGGTGTATTCATGAAAGTAGGAGTTTTAACGTAGTACTTCAACAGTCAGCTCCATTTAACATTTAGGTGTTGAATCGTGGTATGTGGACCTCCAAATGTAATCTTGCATCAGTGTCCCAAAATGTTAGCGACACACCAGTTCAAAGAGAATAAATCATATAATGAGCAGGGTTGAGGGAGATTGGTTCAAGATGGCAGAGGAGGACTGAACTCACTCGTTCTTGCAAGAGCACCAGAATCACAACTAACTGCTGAGCAATCATCAACAGGGAACACTGGAACTCACCAAAAAAGGTACTTCACATCCAAAGACAAAGGAGAAGCCACAGCGAGATAGTAGGAAGAGCGCAATCACAATAAAATCAAATCCCATAACTGCTGGGAAGGTGACTCACAATCTGGAGAACACATGTACCACAGAAGTCTACCAACTGGAGTGAAGGTTCGGAGCCCCACACATCAGGCTTTGCAACCTGGGGGTCCAGCAATGGGAGGAGGAATTTGGAAAGAATCAGACTTTGAAAACTAGCGGGATTTGATTGCAGGACTTTCACAGGACTGGGGAAAACAGAGACCACTCTTGGAGGGAACACACAAAGTAGTGTGTGCATCAGGACCCAGGGGAAGGAGCAGTGACCCCATAGGAATCTGAACCAGACCTACCTGCTACTGTTGCAGGTTCCTCTGCAGAGGCGCAGGGTGACTGTGTCTCGCCATGGGGACAAGGACACTGGAAGCAGAAGTTCTGGGAATTACCCCTTGGTGTGAGCTCTCCCAGAGTCTGCCATTAGCCCCACCAAAGAGCCAGATAGGCTCCAGTGCTGGGTCACCTCAGGCCAAACAACCTACAGGGAGGGAACCCAGCCACACCAATCCACAGACAAGCAGATTAAAGTATTACTGAACTCTGCCTACCACAGCAACACCCACCTCTACCCACCACCAGTCCCTCCCATCAGCAAGCTTGCACAAGCCTCTTAGATACCCTCATCCACCAGAAGGCAGACAGCAGAGGCAAGAAGACCTACAGTTCTGCAGCCCATGGAACAAAAACCATATTCACAGAAAGACAGACAAAATGAAAAGGCAGAGGACTATGTACCAGGTGAAGGAACAAGATAAAACCACAGAAAAACAACAAAATGAAGTGGAGATAGGCAACCTTCCAGAAAAATAATTCAGATAATGATAGTGAAGATGATCCAGGACCTCAGAGAAAGAATGAAGGCAAAGATTGAGAAGATGCAAGAAATGTTTAACAAAGACCTAGAAGAATTAAAGAACAAACAAACAAAGATGAACAATACAATAACTGAAATGAAAAATACACTAGAAAGAATCAATAGCAGAATAACTGAGGCAGAAGAGCGGATAAGTAATGTGCAAGACAAAATGGTGGAATTCACTACTATGGAACAGAATAAAGATAAAAAG
Organism: Phocoena sinus; assembly: GCF_008692025.1. Classification (NCBI taxonomy): domain Eukaryota; kingdom Metazoa; phylum Chordata; class Mammalia; order Artiodactyla; family Phocoenidae; genus Phocoena; species Phocoena sinus. The sequence goes on from NC_045771.1 coordinate 85,083,912, forward strand.
AATGAAAAGAAATGAAGACACCCTAAGAGACCTCTGGGACAACATTAAATGCACCAACATTCACATTATAGGGGTCCCAGAAGGAGAAGAGAGAGAGAAATGACCCAAGAATATATTTTAAAAGATCATAGTCGAAAATGTCCCTAACATGGGAAGGCAAATAGCCACCCAAGTCCAGGAAGTGCAGAGGGTCCCAGGCAGGATGAAGGCAAGGAGAAACATGCCAAGTCACATAGTAATCAAATTGGCAAAAATTAAAGACAAAGAAAAATTAGTGAAAGCAGCAAGGGAAAAATGACAATTAACATACAAGGGAACTCCCATAAGGTTAACAGCTGATTTCTCAGCAGAAACTACAGGAGAGAAGGGAGTGGCATGACATATTTAAAGTGATGAAAGAGAAGAACCTACAACCAAGATAACTCTACCTGGCAAGGATCTCATTCAGATTCAACAGAGAAATCAAAACTTTTACAGACAAACAGCAGGTAAGAGAATTCAGCACCACCAAACCAGCTCTACAACAAATGCTTAAGGAACTTGTCCAACACAAGAGATGAAAAGGACCTACAAAAACAAACCCAAAATAATTAAGAAAATGGTAATAGGAACATACATATAATTACCTTAAATGTGAATAGATTAAATGCTCCAACCAAAAGACACAGGCTCACTGAATGGAAACAAGAACCGTATATATGCTGTCTACAAGAGACCCATTTCAGACCTAGGGACACGTACAGACTGAAGGTGAGGGGATGGAAAAAGATATTCCATGCAAATGGTAATCAAAAGAAAGCTGGAGTAGCAATACTCATATCAGATAAAATAGACTTTAAAATAAAGACTGTTACAAGAGACAAGGAAGGACACTACAAATGATCAAGGGATCAATCCAAGAAGATATAACAATTATAAATATATATGCAGCCAACATCGGAGCACCTCAATACATAAGGCAACTGCTAACAGCTATAAAATAAGAAATCGACAGTAACACAATAATAGTGGGGGACTTTAAACACCTCACTTACACCAATGGACAGATAATCCAGACAGAAAGTTGATACGGAAACACAAGCTTTAAATGACACAATAGGGCTTCTCTGGTGCTGAAGTGGTTGAGAATCTACCTGCCAATGCAGGGGACACAGGTTCGAGCCCTGGTCTGGGAAGGTCCCACATGCCACCGAGCAACTAGGCCCGTGAGCCACACTACTGAGCCTGCGCATCTGGAGCTTGTACTCTGCAACAAGAGAGGCCGCGATAGTGAGAGGCCCGCACACCACGATGAAGAGTAGCCCCCACTCGCCGCAACTAGAGAAAGCCCTTGCACAGAAATGAAGAACCAACACAGCCAAAAATAAATAAAAAATAAATAAAACTAAAAAAACAAAAGAAAATAAGTGACACAATAGACCAGATAGATTTAATTGATATTTATAGGACATTCCATGCGAAAACAGCAGATTGCACTTTCTTCTCAAGTGCACACAGAACATTCCCCAGGATAGATCACATCTTGGTTCACAAATCAAGCCTCAGTAAATTTAAGAAAATTGAAATCATATCAAGCATCTTTTCCAACCACAACACTATGAGATTAGAAATCAATTACACGGGTAAAAAGTAATAAAAAAACACATGGAGGCTGAACAATACATTACTAAATAACCAAGAGATCAAAGAGGAAATCAAAAATCAAGAAATCAAAGAAATCAAGAAATCAAAGAGGAAATCAAAAATTACCTAGAGACAAATGACAATGAAAACATGATGATCCAAAACCTATGGGATGCAGCAAAAGCAGTTCTAAGATGGAAGTTTATAGCAATACAACCCTACCTCAAGAAACAAGAAAAATCTCAAATATACAATATAACCTTAAACCTAAAGACTAGAGAAAGAAAAAAAAAAAAAAACACAAAGTTAGTAGAAGGACAGAGAACATAAAGATCAGAGCAGAGATAGATGAAATAGAAACAAAGAAAACAATAGCAAAGATCAATAAAACTAAAAGCTGGTTCTTTGAGAAGTTAAACAAAACTGATAAACCTTTAGCCAGAATCATCAAGAAAAAGAGGGAGAGAACTCAAATCAATACAATTAAAAATGAAAAAGGAGAAGTTACAAGGGACACCACAGAAATACAAAACATCCTAAGAGACTACTACAGGCAACTCTATGCCAATAAAATGGACAACCTGGAAGAAATGGACAAATTCTTCGAAAGGTATAACCTTCCAAGACTGAACCAGGAAGAAATAGAAAATATGAATGGACCAATCGCACATAATGAAATTAAAACTGTGATTAAAACTCTTCCAACAAACAAGAGTCCAGGACCAGATGGCTTCACAGGCAAATTCTATCAAACATTTAGAGAAGAGCTAACACACATCCTTCTCAAATTCTTCCAAGGTATAACAGAGGGAGGGACACTCTGAAACTCATTCTATGAGGCCACCATCACCCTGATACCAAAATCAGACAGAAATACTACAAAAAAAGAAAATTACAGACCAACATCAGTGATGAATATAGATGCAAAAATCCTCAACAAAATACTAGCAAACAGAATCCAACAGCACATTAAAAGGATCGTACAACATGATCAAGTGGGATTTATCCTAGGGATGCAAGGATTATTCAATATATGCAAATCAATCAATGTGATACGCCATATTAACAAATTGAAGGATAGAACCGTATGATCATCTCATTAGATGCAGAAAAAACTTTTGACAAAATTCAACACCCATTTATGATAAAAACTCCAGAAAGTGGGCATAGAGGGAACCTCCCTCAACATAATCAAGGACATATATGACAAATCCACAGTAAACATCATTCTCAATGGTGAAAAACTGAAAGCATTTCCTCTAAGATCAGGAACAACACAAGGATGTCCACTCTCGCCACGATTATTCAACATAGTTTTGGTGTCCTAGCCATGGCAATCAGCTTTGAAAAAGAACTAAAAATGAATACAAATTGAAAAAGAAGAAGTAAAATTGTCACTGTTTGCAGATGACATAATACTATACATAGAGAATCCTAAGGATGCCACCAGAAAACTACTAGAGCTAATCAATGAATATGATAAAGTTTCAGGATACAAAATTAATGCACAGAAATCTGCAATCCTATACACTAACAATGAAAGATCAAAAAGAGAAATTAAGGAAACAATCCCATTTACCATTGCAACAAATAGAACTAAAATACCAAGGAGTAACTCTACCTAAGGAGGTAAAATGCCTGTACTCAGAAAACTATAAGACACTAATGAAGGAAATCAACAATGACAGAAACAGGTGGAGAGATAACAAGCTCTTCTTGGATTGGAAGAATCAATATTGTGAAAATGACTATACTACCCAAAGCAATCTACAGATTCAATGTAATACCTATCAAATTACCAATGGCATTTTTTACAGAACTAGAACAAAAAAATCTTAAAATTTGTATGGAGATACAAAAGACCCCGAATAGCCAAAGCAATGTTGAGAAAGAAAAACAGAGCTGGAGGAATCAGGCTCCCTGACTTCAGACTATACTACAAAGCTACAGTAATCAAGACAGATGGTACTGGCACAAAACAGAAATATAGATCAATGGAAGAGGATAGAAAGCCCAGAGATAAACCCACACACCTGTGGTCAACTAATCTATGACAAAGGAGGAAAGGATATACAATGGAGAAAAGACAGCCTCTTCAATAAATGGTGCTGGGAAAACTGGACAGCTACATGAAAAGAATGAAATTAGAACACTCCCTAACACCATACACAAAAATAAACTCAAAATGGATTAAAGACCTAAATGTAAGGCTAGACACTATCAAACTCTTAGAGGAAAACATAGGCAGAACACTCTATGTCATAAATCACAGAAAGATCCTTTTTGACCCACCTCCTAGAGAAATGGAAATAAAAATAAACAAATGGGACCTAATGAAAGTTAAAAGCTTTTGCACAGCAAAGGAAACCATAAACAAGATGAAAAGACAACCCTCAGAATGGGAGAAAATATTTGCAAACGAAGCAACAGACAAAGGATTAATCTCCAGAAATATAAACAGCTCATGCAGCTCAAAAAAACAAACAACCCAATCCAAAAATGGACAGAAACCTAAATAGACATCTCTTCAAAGAAGACATACAGATGGCCAAGAGGCACATGAAAGGCTTCTCAATATCACTAATCATTAGAGAAATGCAAATCAAAACTACAATGAGGTGTCACCTCACACTGGTTAGAATGGGCATCATCAGAAAATATACAAAAAACAAATACTGGAGAGGGTGTGGAGAAAAGCAAACTCTCCTACACTGTTGGTGGGAAAGTAAATTGATATAGCCACTATGGAGAACAGTATGGAGTTTCCTTAAAAAAACTAAAAATAGGGCTTCCCTGGTGGCACAGTGGTTGAGAGTCCGCCTGCTGATGCAGGGGACATGGGTTTGTGCCCCGGTCTGGGAAGATCCCACATGCCACGGAGCGGCTGGGCCCGTGAGCCATGGCTGCTGGGCCTGCGCGTCCGGAGCCTGTGCTCCGCAATGGGAGAGGCTACAACAGTGAGAGGCCCACGTACCGCAAAAAAAAAAAAAAAAAAAAGCTAAAAATAGAATTACCATATGACCCAGCAATCCCACTAATGGGCATATACCCAGAGAAAACCATAATTCAAAAAGACACATGCACCCCAATGTTCATTGCAGCACTATTTACAATAGTCACGTCTTGGAAGCAACCTAAATGCCCATCAATAGATGAATGGATAAAGAAGATGTGGTACATATATACAATGGAATATTACTCAACCTTAAAAAGGAACAAAATTGGGTCATTTGTAGAGACATGGAGGAATCTAGAGACTGTCATACAGAGTGTAAGTATAAGTGTAAGTAAGTCAGAAAGAGAAAACATAATAATATCTTATAATATTATAAACTTATAATATCATATCATATATTAATACATATATGTGGGATCTAAAAAATGGAACAGATGAACTAGTTTTCAAGGCAAAAATAGAGACACAGATGTAGAGAACAAACATGGCCACCAATGGGGAATGTAGCAGGGGTGTGGTGGTAGTGGGGTGAATTGGGAGATTGGGTTTGATATGTATACAATAATATGTATAAAATAGACAACTAATTAGAATCTGCTGTATAAAAAATAAATAAAATTAAATTTACATAAAAAGATAAACTTAAAAATAGGTAGGGTTGAATGAAAATTGAAGACATATATATATAAAATCTAAATATATAATATTTATATAAAATCTTGAGTGTTCAAAATAAATTCACATACAAATACACTGGTTATTTCAACTTACAGATTTTGATTGTTTAAACTGAATTTATTTTTTAGGAATCATGTAAACAAATGAAAGGAGAGTAGAGCTGGGCAAATAGGTTTGTGATTTCAAGTAAGAAAGTAAAGTGAATGTCAAAAACTCTAGACAGTTTCCGATATCTGGATTTATTCTTGATTGAACTCTTGAACAGATTCTTTGAAGCACTTAAAAAATAAAGCAGTATCAATAATGAGTAGCTAGTGTTCTCAGGATGAAAATTATGAGATATGAAATTAATTTCCCTTTATTTCAGGACTTACTGGAATGGTTCATTTAACATAAATTCAGCAAGGTACTTGGGACAGTTTCTCATGATATTCTATCATGAGTAAATGAAAAGAATTATACAGGATCCTGGTAAAGATAAGAGGATTTGTATCTGCTTGAACAAACCAATTAGTGAGTTTATCCAATTAGCGAGTTCATTAATAGTGAGCCATTGAACTCAGAGACTTAATCTGATCTACATTTTTTCTGACAGCATATCAGAAAATAGAGACTCAGTGTACCAAGTTTATAGTTGACTCCAAACTAGGAATAATTAGCCAATCAGTTATACTATTGAAACCTAACAAGACAGGAATCGGAAATCTAAATATGAAACTGAACCCAGGAACAAGGTGGCTGAATGGGTCTGAGAGATATAGGCCTAGTTTTAAATTGGTGCTGCTTTTGTCCAATTTAATTGTGTCTTTGTGCTTTGCCAAAGAAACGTGATGTTCACCTATTTTATTAGCTTTCAGTATGCTTCCAGTCTAGATTCATTTAGGGATTTTTGTTTTTCTAAAGAAGGAGGGACAGGGTTTGCACACTGGTTCCTGAAGTGGAGATGATGAGATGGAAGACAGAAAAACATCTCTCTTCTAGCTGACTTACAGGACTAGACCTTACTCACCAGAAAGAGTGGGGAGGGGCAGCAAGTAGAAGAGTATTTTATTTCAATGAACATAACTTAATTTCTTTTTTGATTCTAAAACTGATACAAGCCTCATTTATATACATATATACACTGTTTTTATATTCTTTTCCGTTATGGTTTATCACAGGGTATTGAGTATAGTTCCCTGCGCTATATAGTAGGACCTTGTTATTTATCCATTCTGCATGTAACAGTTTGTATCTATTAAGCCCAAACTCCCAGTCTATCCCCCACTCACCCACCCCTCCCCCTTGGCAACCACAGGTCTGTACTCTATGTCTGTGAGTCTGTTTCTGTTTCATAGATAAGTTCATTTGTGCTATACTTTAGATTCCACATATAAGTTACATCATATGGTATTTGTCTTTCTCTTTCTGACCTACTTCACTTGGCATGATAATCTCTCGTTGCATCCATGTTGCTGCATATGGCATTATTTCATTCTTTTTTATGGCTGAGTCACTGCTGTATAGCAAAAATTAACACAACATTGTAAATCAACTATACTTCAATAAAAAATAAATGTAAAAGAAAACTGATATAAGCTAGTTGGAAACAATATTCCAAACAGTAAAGTACAAAAAATAAAGTGAAAAAAATCTCCTGAAATATCTTTACAGAGAGGTACCCACTGATAATGTTTCATGATCGACATTCTAGACATCGCTTTATGTATGTTGTAGGATTGTGATCATTTTCTGCCTGCTGTTCAGAAACCTAGGCCATTTGGGGAAATAGTCCTTGTGAAATTTAGGACAGGATCACTTTCACTTTGGGTCCTGGATTCCAAAGTTTATAAAGTGCATAGAACACAGTGGCATGTTCCAGCTGAGTCCACAAAGTAGTCGCACTGGGAAACAGAATTTTCTTGGAGGGCAGTAGTGTCAGAGGCATGCTTTACCCAAATGGCAACCTACAAACCAGCTCTATACCAAAGAGATGGCAGATTTGCACCAGGTAGTATGGCAGACACTACTTTGAATATAACTTTATGTTGGGGCTAAAGTGTTGTGTGTCTGCATTGGGGGAGCAGTGTCTGGATATTGAACATTAATGTTAATAATGTTTGTATCCAGAGACTAAGTGGGACCTGGCATATTTTGATTTTATGAATAAGAGCTTGCTCTATCCTCAAACCCTGATGGGGAATGCTTTCCCCAGTAAACTAGGCTAGACCATGTGTGAACTGCATAAACTCCTTTTTTTAGACTGAAGGTGGGCCTAAGCAGAAGGGGTGGTGCTGATTACTTTCCCCTTCATCCACCTTGGTTCCCACCGCCCTTTTGATAGGAGGACAGTTCTGAAGGGGACAGAAAGAGAGGAGGATAGGAAAAAGGTGTATCCTGAGGAGCAGGAAGATGCTGAGGGGCCTTTCTTACCACGCTAGCCATGTGAGGGGCAAGTTTCTAGAGAGAAAAAAAAAAAAAAAAAAACGAAAAAGAGGAAATCCAAGGTCAATAATGCTTCACAGAGCAGTAGGCTTTGACCTCTCCTTTTAAATAGCAAGGTCTCCTGCCCCTGGTAGTAGTTCACCAAGGCCCCTGGTTTTAAACCACCTTAGAGTGAGTGCCTATGAGAGGTGGGATGGCATAGAAATAAAAGGGCAAACCCTGGGTTTTCTTAAGTTTAAATGAAGCTAACAGTAAAGGTCCTTGGTGTCATCGTCCCACTATTCCTTTATTTTCACTTTCTTTTAAAATGACATTATAATCTAGGCACTAAGTAAATGCTGAGTACAGAGTTATCGTCTCTAATTTCCACAACTCTTTGAGGATTATTATCCCATTTTCCTGATGAGAAAATAGAGACTTAGAGAGATTTAAGAAACTTGCTTATTCATACAATGGTAAGAGTCAGAACTGGAATATGAACTCAGGCAGATGGACTCTGGTGTTCACTGTGCCTCTTTTCTCCTCCCACCCTCCCAACATTTTTATTTAAGCTCCACTTAAGTACACTAGTTGCAGTAGTAGGGGGTTTGTACTTGCTGTACCTAAATTGGCTCTTCAGAGAAGACAGAATAAAATGGCTTTGTATTTCTATCTAAATTCTCAAGAATTTCTGATTTTAAGATACTAAAAGAAAGTGATTGCTTTTAGGAGTTCACTTATTCTCAGAGAATATTATGGTCACATTGACTTACTAACTATATACATGTATATATATGTATATGTATATATATATAGGTTTTTTTTCAATTTGGAAGCTAAAATCTAATTTTTATTATATATTGAAATGTATATATAAATATAAATATTTAAGGCTAAAATCTAATTATGTATAATATATATTATATATGTGTGTCTGTCTATATATATAATCTTAAAATATTATCTTACTAGAGGTGTGGACTTTAACCAAATGTACATTCAAATGAGAATACAAATTCAAATTCTTTGGCAAGTATACACATCAAGTTTTCAAAATCTTCCAATTATTAAAGTTTGAAAATAATTGAAATAATTCATTCATTAGACTCAATTTTCAGAGTAATATATTCATTCAAACCCACACTAATTTTCCAAAGTGTAAAAATGCTCGCTGGCAAATTCAAGTATAGCTAGCGTCTTGTCTTTGCTTTGAGAGTGTAGTTGGTCATTCAAATTGTTATGTTTCACAATTATGGAAAAAAATAGAAACAAATTAATACTTAGATGTTTTTTCACCATTTGGATGTTTAATGGGATTTTAAGATCCTATAAATCTGACCCTTTAGAAAAGTGGATGGAAATTTTCCTTTATCTGAACCCTGGTGTTATTTCTCCCGTAAAGTTCCCTAACAGATGGAAGAATGACCCATTCTCCCTACGTATTATGGATATTGATTGTTTTCTTTTAAAAAATGGAAGGTTAATGCTTCTGCTAAGTCCACAGAACAGATTCTGCTGAGAAGTAAACTCATTTTCAGTAGCCTAGAGTTGGAAACAAAATGCCTGCCAAAATATTTGTTAGACCTTTACAAGTAAAATCAAGATGTAGTTCAAATTGAACCAGGTGTGTGGATTCTTCCAGATTACATGAGCATTTTCATGATTTACCCAAGAAATGTCGTGAATAATCATTTCCTATATTCAATTGAAAAGTCTTAATTTTGAAGCTTAGTATATAAGACCGTGGTTTAAAAAAAGTAGAATTTTTTCTGGTAAATTAGTATTTCATATTGCAAATATTGATAATACAATGAACCCATTCGTCTTTTGTTTGTACCAAAGGATAATCTTTATGAAATTCAGAAGCATGAAATGGGGTCCCTTAATGGTTAACTTCTGCTTTCCTTGCATATGTTAATAGTAGAAAGAATAAGAGGGATAATGATATTTGAGGATAAACACTTAATTTTTGTAAGTAGTTTAACTTGCTTCATTCAACAGATTTTTCTGCTAGAGATAACTTCTCTGAGTCATTTGTTTTAATCCCGAGATAATGACTTATGCATCGGTAACAAATTGAAGTTGTAACAGATCACGTGTATAACTGTCCCTAAAAAAATGAGTTGCTCTAGACTCATGGCCCTGGCCATTACAGACTATTACATTGTCCCATCAGCAGTCAGCCTCCTGTTCTTCTACTGTATCCAGACCAGAAATGACTGAAGCAAAATTTGAACTAGTTCATCTTAAAAAAAAAAAAAAAACTCTCTGCCTATGAAAAGGAGAGCCTAACCAAACCTTTTAAAATTGTGGCATATTTGCAAATATGATCATGGTCAACAGTGTTAATAATCTCATATAATGAGATGGAAGATGTTGGAGGGCAAGAAACTCATTTTAACTGAGAACCTACTATGTAACAGACTAAGAATCTATGATTATTCACTTTTCACTCCAAAATGATCCAGTGTTAGAAATATCCAATTGACTGTTTCATATAGGAGTAACTCTACATACAGAAATTAAATAATTTGCTCAAGGGCAAATAACTGTTCAACTCCAGGGCAATTTGACTCCTAAGCCTGTGCTCTTTCTGAACTTCTTTGCAGTGTTTCCTTACCATGAAGATGGATCTTAATCCTTTTTGAATAATCAGGATCAAGAATGAGGCTTAGAGTCAAAATTTTGCTTCTGGATTTAACAAGTTTACATGTAGACTTGTCATCCTGTATGCATCAGTCTTAACCATGATGAGTTGGAGTTGGTTCCTCCTGCCAAAACAAAGCAGTCTTTTGGTGGTGATACTGGTTTAAATGTTTAGATGTATGTCTGGTTTTATTCATAGTTAATCTGGCTTTCTAACCTTTGTGATAAAGATAAAGTTAATTTAAACTGTAGGGAAAGGAGTCACTGTGGGCCTAGGTAACCTGGTAAATATAAGGAGAAAACTCTCCTTTTCTATCCCCAGGGACCAGGTTCACTTCCATGCTTCCCAGGGAACAACTATGGGAATGTTTTCGCAGCTTAGTGTGTTATCACTGGGTAGATTTGATATGAGAGACTGGTTTCATTTCATACATAGTGTTCATACGACATAGAGACTTTGGTTGCTATTGTTTTTCTAATACTAATTTCTTAATCCAGTGTTTCTCAAAGTATGATTTAAGGACCAACTGTATCAGAATGCTGCTGTCTTAATTAATATAGCATCACTATTATTACATGTAAAAGAATTAAGATGCTCTATATAAGACAGTTATTAATATTTAAGGTTTTTTTCATTAAAGTATGTTAATTTTCATTTGGAAATATTTCCCTCCATTAAATTTCCAGATAATTTTTAAAAATAAACCATTCCATTACTATTCTGCCCCTCCAAAATACTTGCTTTCCTCTCTTTTTTTCTTTTCTTTCTCACTCCCTTTCTCTTTTCCTTGTCTGTCCCCTCCTTCCTCCCTCCCCTTCTTCCTCTTGCCTTCTTTTCTTCCTCATTCCTCCCTTTCTCCTTTTTTTTCCCTGAAAGCTCCTATTAACTCAGTCTGTTACTTCATGTTATGCCTTAGATAGAAGTGACCATGAATATTCTGACTAGGGTGTAAGTGTTGCTGCTGTTGTTGTTTTTAATTTAATTGAAATGTTTACTTCTAAGTTTAAGCACTGGATTTGTGCTAGTTCATTCATTCAACAAGCATTATTGTTTGCTTTGTTCCTATGGCTATGATATAATATGATATATCAGTTCTATAATAAAGCTGTAGAGAACAATATGATAATTGAGGGAAAAAGTAATGAACCTGGCCTTCAAGGATTCAGAAGGACTTTATTAAGGAATTTGAATGTAAATCAAGTATAATGGCTGTTTTACAAGCTCAACATTCAACATTATCTACTCTTATGAAATGTAAAATGGTTACCTTGTAATAAACCCAAAGAATATTTGGATACATTTATTTATGATTTTTCATAACTTTACACATTTCATATCCTCAAAGTTCTAAATCTCTCCTTACCTGTTACAAAACAGGGTTTCCCATTGGTCATACAAGTAATTTATCTTATAAAATACATCATTAATGTCAATATATAGAGATAGACTTTAGTAACTCACCTACAATTTTTTAAGAAATAAGTTTAAAAGTACGTTAAATATGTAATCTAAAATTTAACTTAAATTTTAAATTCTTTGTAGTATTTCTTCTTCTAGTGTACAGATGTTTTCCATGGAACACATTTAGGAAGGTTTTTAAATAGAATGATACTATTAGATTTTATCAACAAATTAATTTTTTTCTTTCACTAAATATATCTAACACTTTAATCTCCAGAAAATACTGTTGATGAATTTCCAGTGAGGCATCCCAGCTGCTGAATATATTTCTATTGCCTTTTTGATAGAAACTCTAAATTAGAGAGTGATAGAAACAAATCATCATATCACAGATAGATTTTTCTGTTCCCTTACCAGTAAACTTGCTTATCTTGCCTGAAATGCTTTTTATCAGCCATGATCCAATGGATGACTCCAAAACCTCATATACTTATGCTCATGCCATAATGTTGCAGAGTGTTTCTTTACAGTCCTAGACTGCAATGTCACAGGTGCCAAAGTCGGACTGAGTCCTCCACCATGGCTTCTGTCCACAGTCAACAGTGGGGGATTGTGGAAGTCAGTGATGATCCACAGGTCCTGCACTGACAAGTGTAATCTTTCATTGTCCTTACTATCCCATCCTTATCATGGCTTCTCCACTACTCATACCATGCACAGGGAACAATATCATCAGAAACAAGTTGCCCTGAAAGTACCTGGCCTGTTTAAGACACTGCACGTGTTTCAGTGTTGCTTAAGAAAAGAGACTCGAGGGAAAATGTAGAGTCCGGTTTCAGTGCAGTTCTGAGTGCTGTGATAAGGAATGTGTACTTAATCTTATAGTTCAAAACGAAAGAAGGGAACAGAAATTTCACAAAGCTTTCTATGTAGGAGCTTCTGAACTACAGGAGTGATAAGACTGAGGTTTGGAAAACAACATAAGTTTTCCTTTAACAGCCCAATAAAATGATCTGGACCTACGACATTGAAGGAAAAATCCTCTATCAGCCATTCCTCCGTCCCTCATTGTTTCTAAGGAAGAAGTTTATGTTATCCTTATCAGTTCTTGATTTAGTACCCTGCTCCTTCTGAATTCTTGGTCTCTGCTCTGTATCTTCCTGTCTAAGATGACTGTCCTTTTCCCATGCATTGCTTTGTTCCTCACTGGAAACCAAATTCCAAGGCAGTAGTCTATATCTGACATTTATTGAAGGCTCTGAAAACTGAACATATAATTCAAACAACTTTGAATTGAATATTACACATCACTATTCTAAAAACCCATCAGTCTTGCCTCCAGAGGAATTTTCTCTTGGTCCTATCTCTCCATTTTCTTGAGACTGGCTGTGGATCCAAGTCAGTGTTGTTATCTTTTCAAGTTATCACTTTCCAACACTGAATGCCCTTAGTTTCTTAAGCAGAGCTATTGAACTCTTTACCCCTTATTCCTTCCCCAAATTATAGCTAAGTGCTCTTTACACATCCAAAATTGCATTAAAAGGCTTGGATAAGCAAGGCCCATCCATTTAGATTCTCCAAGCTCTTGTATCACAAATTGCACACATTTACTACACATATAGGGAAATGTAATATTTGATAGAAGTGGCTTTGCAGGTTAGTGTGAAAAGGATGGACTCTTCAATAAATAGTGTTAAGGCAAGTGACTATGCATATGGAAACAAATTGAAATCTCTTCCTTCATTTTTTTTTTTTTTTTTTGCGGCATGTGGGATCTTCCTGGACTGGGGCACAAACCCGTGGCCCCTGCATTGGCAGGCGGACTCTCAACCACTGCGCCACCAGGGAAGCCCCCTCTTCCTTCTTTATGCCCATGCAAACATCAATTCCAGGTGACTCAAATTCTTAAGAGAGAGAGACAAATATTTTAAATTCTTAGAAGAATATATAGAAGATTACTTTTATGACTTTGGTGTATGGAAACATTTTACAAACAAGATACAAAAAAGATAACCAGGGCTTCCCTGGTGGCGCAGTGGTTAAGAATCCACCTGCCAATGCCGGGGACATGGGTTCGAGCCCTGGTCCGGGAAGATCCCACATGCCACGGAGTGGCTAGGCCCATGAGCCACAGGTACTGAGCCTGTGCTCTAGAACCCACAAGCCACAACTACTGAAGCCCATGCACCCAGAGCCCGTGCTCTGCAACAAGAGAAGCCACCGCAATGAGAATACCGTGCACCGCAATGAAGAGTAGCCCCCACTCACCGCAACTAGAGAAAACCCACGCGCAGCAACAAAGACCCAACGCAGCGTAAAATAAATAAATTTATTTTTTTTAAAAAGATAACCATAAAGGAATATATTAACAAAACCAAATATATCAAATTTAAGACCTTTTCATAGGGAAAAAAACATCATTAGAAAATTGGAGAAGATATTTGCCATACATAATAGCTGACAAAATAATAATAATAATATAAAACCTGCAAATAATAGTATAACAGACTGCAAAAAATAAGGAAAAAGTAAACAACCTAATTGCAATATAGGTAAAAGAAATGAATAAGCATTTCATTGAAGGAAAACACAGCTAGGAAATGAATATATGAAAAGATGCTAAGTTTCATTAATAATAAGTGGAATGCAAATTAAGACTCCAATAACGTAAGCATTTTACCCTAATTATATTAGCAAGGTTCTTTAAAATATGGCAATATAAAGTGTCTGTAAAAATGTGGAGCAATTAGTATTCATACACTGCTGTTTAGAGTGTAAATTGGTACGAACAATTTGGAAGATGTTTTCTTATTTTCATTCAAAACGCACAGATAACAGGTCATGGAGAAATTTGCACATCTGTACCAACAGGCAGACACAGGAGTGTTTATAGCTACATTGTTTGCCATAGCAAAGGACTAGAAACAAACAAGAGGATGGACTGTAACTGTAGACATCACCTGGATGAATCTCAGTATTTAATGAAAAAAAAGTATCAGAAGACCTCTGTGATACAATTTTTATGAAGCTAAAAAATGAGCAAAATTTTGAAATATTTATTTGCATGCATACATAGGTAAAATATATACATAGCTGAATACAATGTAGAAAAAAGCAAGGGAGTATAGAATTAAGCCTTGGGAGTAACCGTGGAGGAATACATAGGCAGTTGCAATTGTTTTGGAAGTGTTGTCTTTTTCAAACTGAGTGGTAGCCTCACCTTGTTTATTTCACTGTAATATTTAATAACACATTTATGGTATATATGTCATAGTCTGAGAGAATTATTCCCCCTCTGTGTTCCCAAAGAACACTTCTCACAGCCCTCCAGAGGGGGAACGGAGACATGTGACATTAATATAGTCCTACTCTTAAAACCTTTGGCCCCTAGCATAGATCTTGTTCTTTATGTTTGCTTAAGATTTGTTTGTTAAATACACTAATGATGAGAAAAGTAAAGGTAGCAAGAAAATCCTATTGGTAAATCATTTCTAAAAAAGGAAAATTTAACCACACTATTTTATTATTGTAATTCCTAGTTATGCTGGATTGTTTTCTTGCCTCCTACAGGACAAAATAATAGATTATAAATCTACTTTGGTTGTGCACTTAGCCATTACTATAAAGTAATAAGGTGAACATTAAAATATAATTTTAAATTTTATATTAAGCGATAACATTCCTGTATCCTGAGACAATAAAACATGATTTCCAGCCGTGTTATATTCATTTTGAGTTTAAAACTAAAGCAAAATGGCTATTATTTTCTCTTCAGAAAAATCTTACTTAGGAAAAATTAATTGAAGTTCAGCTTATCCAGTATATTTGTTCCTAGACCTGTTCCTGTTGGCTTGAAACTTTTATTGTTTGGCAAGGAACAATTTAAAATATTGTTTGCCAGAGCCTTGGATCATATTTTGGGGACATGGCAGTGGACACCACAGACGTGCTTTACACAAGTAAGACAGAGGAAGATATTTGCTGAAAGAAGAGCCCAGCTTTTAGGATATAATTTCCGATACACAGTTCTTGAGGAGAAGATTCGGGGCTGGGGCGGTGGCGGGGCGGGGAAGAAGGGGAGCTGATGATACTACATGATTATCCAGAAAAAAACTCAAAATTATGAGGAAATAAGAATGAGAACATCTAGGCCACTCTGAAACATGAATTTATAGCTGTGAATGTGCATCATTGAAAGGAGAAGGAGATAGTCCCTATCTTGCCACAACGGAGTTAGCCAGATGTTAACTGCTAGATTTAGCAAAGCTCTTGGAGAAAACTAGATGTAAAATTGTGTCTTCCTCCTTAATTTTAATAATTCCATTGTTGTCTAAAGTCTCTTTTTAGTGAAGTGTATCTCTGCTGTATTAACCAGGATCTTATGCTTTTCTTCTGAAACAGAGAAACATTACATTATAGTGGAGGTTAAAAAGCAAGAGTTCTGGACTGAATCTTCTATTTGACTTTTTATTCCACCCATTACTACCTATGTGACCCTGGGCAAGGTATTTGTTCTCTAAGCCCCATTTTATCATCTGTAAAATGGCACATAGAAAATAGTTAAGCAATGTTATTTATGATATTCAGCCTGCACTTCCAGCAACATTGCCATCACATCTGAAATTTTAGTGGATCTGTTGACAAAACAACAATTTCTTACATAGTTAGAGAACCACAGTAAGCAATTAAGTGTTTTATTGATCATGATTCAGCAACTATTTGTTGAGTATCTACGATAAGGCAGGCACTAAACCGGAAGAAAATCTGGTAATCTGCAAGGTTTCTTATGGTTCAAGCATAAGTCAATATGAAGTATTTAGTGCTGAATTTTGATACAGAAATTATTGTATTTTCATATAAAAAGGAATTTACTTAGGGGGAATTTCATCCCTTGCTATGGAAAAAGATTAAAAGAAAGAATAAAATCACCATGTCTTTGTGCTACTCCCGTATTCCATCTCTGAGTCATTAAGTAGTATTTCAATCTTAAGTATCAGAGCTTCAACTTTAGGGAGGTTTCCTTCTATTTTCTTGATTGATAGGACTAGTGCTTTGAGAATGTTTTGAGGAAATCTCTTCACTTGTTCCTTGTCTCTTGAACAATGGTATTTAAGCTCCTTAGAATACCGTACATGGTTTCGCAAAGGTCTATACCTACCTTCCACTCTGTCTTTTCTTGGATGACCATTGTCATCCAATGGCTCTACATTCCAAATCCAAACTGAACTTGTTTTGCTTCTGTAGCCTTGATGTGTTTGCTTCCACATGTATTCACTCTGCACAAACTGCAGGTTGGTTTACTTATACATTTGTGAATTCTTAGATATTTACCTATACATTTGTAAATTCTTAGATTTTATATTTCTAACTCTTTGTTGGTAGGTTTTTTCTTGCTATCCCACATGTCAGATATTGCACTATCTTTTCTATTACATTTTATCCCTTGAGCACTTGTTTTGTTGCAATTATCAATTTTGCAATTACTTATTTTGATGTTTCTCTAGCTAACCAACAATCCTCTAAAAAGCTGAGTCCATGTCCTATTCATATTCATATTTTCAGAATTTGTCATCATCTGTTGCAGTAGGAAGTGCACAATAAATATTAATGGAACTAAATTAGAATAGTATTTGAAGACCCTTAAAAATTAAATAAATGGAAAAAATGGTGTTTTCTGGCCATTTGATTGATGATTAATTGATTACTTCCTTAAGTGATGCAGCAAATATTTAGTGAGCATCTACTATTTGTCAAGCATTGTGTCCTTTGTAAGACAGATGAGTCCTTGTTCTCATGGAGTTTACATTTGAATGTAAACAAATAAACAAACATATATATAAGGTAGTTCCAGATGGTGATAAGGAATAAGAAGAGAATACATAGGACTGGGGAAGAGGATGACAACGTTATGTAAGACGGCAGGAAAAGCCTCTAAGGAAGAGATATTCTAGCCGAGACCTTAGTGTTGAAAAATAGCGAAGATGAGGAATTAACAGATTTGAAATCAGAGGAAACAGCTGAGGAAAAGTCCTGAAGTGGACTAAGCTTGGGGTTGAACAAATAGAGAAAAATCAGTATTGCTAAATTGTAGAGTTCTAAGAGAGACAGGTCAAAGAATTGAGTAGAAGCAGATCATGAAGAACCTTTTTGCCCATGTTAGAGTTTGGATCTTATTTTAAGCACAGTTCAGGTTTTAAAGGGACAGCTTGCTCTAATTTAAGTCTTTGAAAGATATATTTGGTTGTTGTGTAGAGAAAGAATTATAAGAAGATACGGATTTAGGTAGGGTAAAATAAGAAATCAAGAAATGAAGCTAGTTTAGGATAGGAACACTGAAGATGGACAAAAGTAGATGGATGTGTGATATAGCTGGCAGGTGATGGATCAGATGTGAAGGGTAAAAGAAATAGAAGAATCAAGAATGGTTTGGGGCTTGAACAACTAAGTAGCTGGTAATAGCATCAACCAAAATGGAAAACACTAGAAGGAAGATAGTTTCAGATAGCAAATCAGAACTTTTTTGTTTGACACATTAGACTTGGGATGCCTGTTAGCCGTGCAAAGATGTCAAATAGACAGTGCTCAGGTGGAGAGGTCAGGCCTCTAGATATTCATTTGCCAGTTATTATTTTATAGATGCCACTCAATGGCAAAGGACTGGATGAAATCACATGGATAACATCCTTTTTAGTGCTTGATGTTTTGAAATCCTGGAGTCTATGCTCATTTTACTGGTAAGTTAGCAAATTGTTTATTAAGTCAGTAAGACTTTTTGAACGGTTACCGTAGGACATATACTGGTAATATAACAGTGAACAAGACAAAGTCCTCTGCCCTCAAAGAGCTTAGATTCTCTTGAGGAAGACAGTAAGCAAACAAATAACTCAATATAAAAGTTAATGTCTGTATGCTAAAGAAAATTGAAAAGGGCTAGAGAATGACATAGGGTGCTATGATAAGATGGTCAGGAAAGGTTTTTCTGAAGAGGTGGCATTTCTTATATAGGCAGATATAGATCACAGATATTTCTAATGACTTATGTTTATCAATACAAGATCCTCCAACTCTACTAGGCTGGAAAAGATAATGCTCGTATCTCAGATCATTCCTAAAGCTGGCATTACCTGGATTTATCAGTGGTTCATTTGGCATGTTTTGTCTTAATCTGAGGTCAATTCAGCAGTAGATTTTGACAATGGCTAAAAATACTAACAAATAACTGACACATATTTGTATTAAGGTGTGCCTATGAAATAACACTTCGTTAACTAATAATCTCTCCTTCTTATGAATTTTTCATTTTACCAGTATTCCTTCCATTTTAGCTCACGTAGTTCTTATTTATGTACATTTATAAGCTCCCTTCTTTGATTATAATCTTCACAAGAGGAGAATCCATCCATGTCTGAGTCATATCTGCATCCCTAAGACATGTAGAATAGCATCTAGTATATGGTAGCTACTCCATGAATGAATGACCTATATAAATTATAAAAGGTGTTTAAGTAGCAAATTATATTTTTATTTTATATTTACTTCTGTTGAGCAGAGATAGCTATAAGGAGAGTTACCATTGTTTAAGTATCATTTTGGATTTTTAAAATCATTTTTAATCTATCTGTAATCTTTCACCTATAATATTAACCATCAATAACAGAGACATGTTTCAACAAGAGGTTCTAAATGAGGATTCTTGAGGTGTTGGGGAGTTGGCGTTCAACATGTATAAGGCTCACCTGGGGAGTTTCTTCAAACTTGCCAAGCTCCTCTTCTCTCCTCCCTTACCGAAAAAAAAAAAAAAAAAAAAAAAAAAATAATATACATACTTGGAAAGAGCTATACCTCATCCCATGGAGTTTCTTTATTTTCCTGAGCCATTGTTGCTGATAGAAATATTCCCTATCATTCAAGTGTTTAGGGTCTGAAGAAAAAACGTTGAGAGACTCTATCATAAATTATGCTTAAATAACTGATTTAATTTTGCAGAGTTTTTATTAGTTCCAGGTGGCAGTTTAATAAACAGTAATACTATGATAAATAAGTTGAATGAATTTTAGAAAATTATCACTACCAAAGAAGAATGTCTTGGAGCCCAGTTATTGGTCAAGTACTTTCTTTTTACTGTGTTCTTTTGGTAACATCAGTGTTATCTCCACAAGATAAACCATTTCTAGAGTGATAAACATTATCTGTTACAATTAAAAGCTGATAAGTTGGGAGCCAACAGAGTGCAGCAAACTGTGAGTGTGAAGACAGCACACTATTTGCATTCTGTAGTTCTCAAAAAGACTAGCCGGACGCCCATACATCTGACATGATTAGAACTTATGAACAGTGTATTAAAAATTGCAGTATATTAAGCCTAAGAAATGAGGTGGAAGTAAAACTAAATTTTGTCCATTTTGAAAAAGTAGTATTTGTTTACAGCTCATCTCCAATTCTTTTTTAGTTTTTCAGACTGCGTGGTTAATGGAGCAGTTGTTCTTTGTTCAAACTTTTTTCCCTTTCACCGTCTGATTGACATTACTTCCCCATGTTCACTGGGGCATAGCATTGCAAGTGTAAACAAAGAGCGGTACCTTGTCAAAATGGCATATTGTATTAAAGATCATTGTTTCCCGGTACTTCAAAAACCTAAACGGTACCAAATGTTAAATAAGAATTGTTGTTAACAATTCAGTGATATTTCATATGACTCATAACACTAAGAACCTTACCTGAAATTTTACTCACAGAAGTATCTTTGCTAAGTTTTGTTGCTTTCCCATAATCTCTTTCTATGTCTCATTTTCCACATTGCCCTTATGTACACCTCCAAATGAGGTCACCCTCCCCTCTAACCTGATCCATTCTTAAAAGTCAGTTAAAATGCTTTACCACATTAGTCTTTGCCTGCATGGATTTAGCCTCCATTATAATGTGAGAAATTAAAACCAAGGACTAGGTCAGCAATAGGCTCTATGTTTAACAACAGATCGAAAAAAGATCTTTCTATTTATTCCCCTTGATATTTCACATCAGTATGATATTTTTCTCCAGATATCCACAGTGATTTCCCATATGGGTAATTTGACAGCAATAGCCCTTATGCTTTATTTTGAATCCTTTAAAAGTTATACTGTTACTTTTTCTCTCACTACATTTACATCCTTGGGGGATTAACAATACATTAGAATGGTTTAAAAACTGAAATAACTTTATGTCATCCTAAAGGCTTAGGCTGAGAGGGGAGTAGTAATTGCTTTGCTATGTTTTGAGCTGACCTCCTCCCCCCCACGATTTATATTAAAATGATAGAACTGCTATTGTTTCTTTCTTTAAAATGGAGATAAATCTTGCCAAGGGAGAGAGGTTCAGATCCTGACCCAGAGTAACCAGAATAATTTAGCAGATGATTCATTAATTAGATTTGTAAAATTCAGACATTAAAATACTGCTCTCTTGTTGTGTTTGAAGAACAGTGGTCATTTGATTTTCCCAGGGACAGTGTTGGTTGGAATCTCTTCTTACAGAAAATGGAAGGTGATGCTACTGAAATAACTATATGCTAAACTTTAGTTTATGGTTAAAACTCTGTGTTTCCCGGGGAATTGTTGCTTCTTGCAAGTGAAGATATTTACTGATAGACACCTTGGATAGTCTACTAAGCTCCTTACTATAAAGAAGTGGAAACTAAAACGCAGAGTTTTTTAAACTTTTCTTTTTTCTTAGCTGAGGGATAGGTTTCCAATTTCTATCAACCAGAGTATTCATTCTTAAAGATGGCATCTGTATATTTTCCTACTTTGCTCATCATAGATACCACATGTATGTAATGTATTGCAAAATGGATTATAGATGGATTGTTCCTTTTTTTTAACCTTTTTTTTTTTTTTTTGTGGTACTTGGGCCTCTCACTGTTGTGGCCTCTCCCGCCACGGAGCACAGGCTCCGGACGCGCAGGCTCAGTGGCCCTGGCTCACCCACACACCTGGTGGGTGTGTGGATTTCCTTTCAGTCCTGTCACTTTATGTATATATTGTTACTTTATTTTTTTGGAGTTGTGGTCAGTATTAGACCAAAAAGAAAATAAATAAAAGACCTAGTGTAAGGGAAGAAAGTTGCCTGAAAATCTGCATCTCTTGCATGGGAATAAAAACAAAAAAAAAACACCCAAAGCAACAGACATTCGAAGACAACATTAGATGGATTAGATACATAAATACATAAAAAATATCAAAAAAGCATGAATGAGAAGGGTAGATTCATAGATCCTCCTTTCTTGATTATAGTACATAAAAAGATAATAAATTAATGTTTTCAAAGGATATATAAAAACATGGGCAAATGCATACCATATGATATTATGTATAAGAGAAACCACACTCGATAAAAAACAAATTATGTAACAGCATTTCTCCAATTTTATAAAAAAAAACATGTATACAGACAACATAAATATTTCAGAATGCTAAAAGTGGTTATCCTTAGTAGCTTTTGCATTTTCCTCTATGCTTTATTTAGTTTTCTAAATTTTATACAATTATTATGAATTACAGGTATAATTAGAAAAAATAACCGTAATTTTAAAATTATTCCTTTTGTGCTTGTTATCAAGACAGTCAATCAATTCAACAAAACCTGCATCAGTTTCAAAAAGTATCAGCCAACTCTAACATTCAGATGCATGGATGACAGATCTCAGTAAGGATTATTCTGGATATTGACATAAAATAGGGACATTTTGTGTTGGAAAGGCTGGAATATTATATTCCAAATCTACAGCCTCAGATTGCTGAAATATATCAACTAGTGCTTCTTCATGAGACTTTTGGTTGTCACAACTTTGGGGACTTGGAGTTGCAAATGGCTTCTAATGGGTAGAAGCCAGGGATGCAGCTCAGTATCCTATAATGATTAGAACAGCCTCCTACAGTAAAGAGTTATTGAGCCCAACAGGTACCAACATTGAGAAATTCATATTTTAAACAATCATTCATTTCATTAATTTAGATCCCTTAAATGGGCAACAGTCATTAACTACTTAAGAGCTTTTCTTAGACTCAGAATTTAGAAATGTAGTCTTAAATCTGAAGTTGATACCTATGTGTAAGATGAACCTATATTATAAATTTTGCAGTTAAGTAAATACATGATACTAAGATTGGAGCTGGTGTTATTTAAAGTTTCTGCCATAAAAAAATGAAATTGATAGTTTGACACTTAATATTGTTTAATGAAAAATTTATTCTGCAATAAATTACTTTTGGAAAATAAGAGTTTTGTAACTCAGTTTCTTATTGATACTATAAGTGAGTCGGGTTTTTTTTTTCATTAAAGTGATGGCATAAATCTAATTTATTACACATCTACTAGAGGTTTTATATGGAAATTATATTCACAGAGCTATTCTGATATATTTAATGAAAAGCAGCTTTATCTTCAAAGTTTTGTTGTGTTAAAATATAATAACTCACTACTAACAAAGTATATAAAAATTCATTTTTAGAAAAGATATAAGCACTACTAAGAATAACTAAAATTTATTTACTGTATGGAATTAAGATGACAGAATAATACATGATGAAAATCTGTTGTGAGCAATAACTAGAACATTGAAACTCATTGAACACAGTTTAAAGAAGTAACTTATTCTTATTTGACAGTAAGTTTCTGCAAAGAATGGACTTGGCTTAATTCTTCAGCCACATCTCACACAGCAGCTCCCTTCACTTCCTAAGTTCCCACACACCTCTCCTTTCAGGTTGGGGAAGGGATACTCTCCCCAAAATGAAACCCAACAAGATCTTTTCCACAACGGGGCCTTTGCACATGCTATTTCCTCCTTGCATGGTCAGAGCCTACTCATTCCTGTTTAACAAAAAACTCCCAACTCTGTCTACCCCTCTATTTATACAGAGTCTCCTCTGTTATTCTCCTTCTCTGCAATTCTTTCTCTTTCATAATGTGATTGTTTATTACCTGTTCGTCTGGTTCATTGTCTTTCTCTGATACTCTGACACCGAGAAGGAGAACTTTGTCTATTCTGCTCACTCATGTTCATCCATTACACAGAAGGGTGCTGGCATAGGGATTATTGGTTGAATGTCTGAATGATATTGGAAAAAGGGATCGAACTATTTTTAAGCACCTATTATGTGCCATGTGCTCAGCTGTGTGCTGATGGTTCAGTAGTTAGAGAGACAGACCAACTCTTCCTCCAGACACTTAGAATGTAGTAGAGGAGATGGGAGGAACCCTGCTATAGGTGAGGTGCGGGGTTCTAAAGAGATACATAAGTAGAGCTACTTGGGTGGTCAGAGAAGGATTCCTGAAAAACTAATTTCTTGCTTTAATCTGAAGGATGAATAGAAGTTTTCCAGATGAAGAAATGGTGAAGAATGTTCCAGGCAGAGGGAACTCTCCCAGATGTCCTTTGAGGCAATGTGCATAGAATTGCCATTCACTCTCATGGGGTTCACAGGAAATATAGGCTCATATTCTGGGCATGTCTTAAATGTTTTGTGTTGTGTGATTTAACTTTGGCCATCACAGTACTGCTATTCAGTTAAAAGTTGGATCGGTCTGAAACTTAGGAGAGAAGTCTGCACTTGGGGGTGTGGGTTTGGCAAGTTGTCAGAGTACAGAGATGGGAATTGAAGGCATGCATAAGGATGAAATCTCCCAGAGACAGGGTGCAGACTGAGAGAAAATAGGGACAAACATTGGAAGAGGTACCAGCAATGACTGAGGCAAAGGTGAACCAAGAGAGAGCAGTGTTGCTAAAGCTTACATAGGGAAGAGCTTCCAGGGCGAGTGAGCTTTGAGCCATGCCAACCACTTAGAGCTAGAGACCACATGCTTGGGAGACATGGCTCACGATAGGGATTGATTTGACACAAAGTCGTGTGATTGTTAAGAAGGCAAATTCATTTTAGTGGAGGAGACACAATTTCAGCTGTAGTGGTTAGATGAAGGACCAAGCAATATGGAACTAGAAGCAGTGAGTAGAAGTAATTTACTCAAAGGTTGGTCGTGAGAGAAACTTAGGGTCATAGAGGACTATTTTTATAATGGAGGAGAAAGTTTGTCTTTTGGCTTAGAGACAGAGACAGAGAAAGCATGTCTTTTGGCCTAAAACAGAGCCAATGAAGATAGAAAGTTGAAAGTGTAGGGGAAATAGAGAGCATAATGAATGGAGTGAGGTCTCAAAGGACATGGGTTAAGTGCTTTACACATTTCATAAAATATTTATGTAGGTTAATTTGTTAATGATTACAATAATGACTTCACATAGGTCTTATTATTCTTTCTGTACAAATGTTAAAAATGAGATTCAGAAGGTTTTAGTAATTCACCCAGGGCACACAGCTAATAAATGTTAAAGTTGAGATGTGAAATCTTGTCTGTCTGTTTTTAAATTTCATGTTCTTTTCCCACTAAATGATGCTGACAAGTTAACCACTCCTCAAGTCTCTGCTCTCTAGTGCTGGTAATATTCACTTACATATTAGCACTGAAGACAAGAGGAGAAACTGTCTTGGCCTATTTTAAGATACAGTATCTCACTCTTTGCTCCCACACTGAAGAATAAACTAGATATCAGCAACTGAAAAAATTTCTCTAAATAGATTAACTCATACTCTGAACTCTATGAAAAGTATGATCAGCAGGTTGGCAGATTCGGTATCACCTGTGATCTTGTTAGAAATGCACATTCCTGGGCCCACCCAGACTTACTGAATCAGAATTTCTGAGGGTGAGATCTAGAAATTAGTATTTTAACAATCCCTCCAGGTGACTCTGATATGTGCTAAAGTTTGAGAAGTCCTGTGTGGCTTGATCATGCTTAACTTATGGCCTAAAGGTATTCATTTGAAAGCACTTTTTAAAAAAAGCAATTAAATACTTAATGATTTAATGGAGTGAAATTCAAACAAAGCTCAGATATGTAGGACCATCAGTACTATCAGAATATTATATGTTGACAGGTACCCTGGACTAATTTATATTAGACAATTCCTATGTGGTAAACATAAGGGCACCAAACATGAATTAGTGCATATACTTAAAATGTTATTAACACCTAAAGTTTAGAAAAATCTACATAGAATGACTGAAGCAAGTAGGATCACAACTTAAAGTCACGTGTTAAACTTTTGAGAACCCAGCAGTTTATTCTGGAATTAAAAGATGGTAGCTGGCATATAAACTTATAGCAGCAATAAAAGAGAAATGTCCCTGTGTTCAGAGTTAATGACATTTTTGGTAATTATGGCATAAACTAGTTAAAGTGCTGTAGAGTTTCTAAGAGCAGACTAGAGTTCCTGGAGTATTTTTGTCTATTCCATTTTCTTTGTCAGTGAACAGATAATAGGTTGGATGATTTAAGTTGACTATAAACTGTAGTACAACATTAAGTCCTTAATTATTTGGCCATTTTGAGAAAAATGAGTATCTGTAAAACATGGTTATTATATTTATCATTACCAAGATTGTACAGGAAGCACAATTCAACTAAAGTCAAGTGCATTAAAATAGCTGGGCCAACAAGCATGTTTTCAATAAGTCATATTAGACATATACGTCCAGTAATTCTACATTTCTCATTTTAATCATTATGGGTATCAGGAAATCATATCATACTGTGCCCCATATTCCTATCATTTTACTACTCTCCATCTCTCCTTCTTTTTATGCTTCTATTTTCATCCCTCTTTTCCATTCTCTCGTTCCAGTCCACTGCTTTTTCATCCTCTATTCTATCTTATTGCCTTTTCATCCCTTACCTACTTTCCAATTCTGTTGAAAAAGAATCTCAGATAATTTTCAATGGTATATACCTAACACAAAAAGGTAGTGATGGTATGTTTGGGACAATTAAATGTTAGAAAGCAACATAGTGTTTCCACTAAATATTGTATCACAAATTAGAATTTGTTTCTTATATATAAGTGCTCCTATTCAAATATGTTTTAATGTTTACTTAGCAAGTGATAAAATCAGTTTTACTATAAGAGCCTGTATACCCTAATAGCTATTTAATTGATTTTGCTTGTAATGTGACACTATTTACTTTCTTGTATCATTTTATATCTAATCTTTCTGGACTAAAACTTGAAAAATAAAAATACTCAATATATTTTGAGGTGTTAATGCACTGTAAAAACACAACAACAACAACATTTGTACATTTAAATAAAGATGGCCAACCTTTGAGATAAGAAGTTTCTAGTAATCTAACAATACATACCACTAAGGTCATTTCCATAATTTAGAAAAAAGACAGATACACACATGCACACACACAATATTTTTTTTAATTTAATTTTATTTATTTATTTTATACAGGAGGTTCTTACTAGTTATCCATTTTATACGTATTAGTGTATATATATAAATCCCAATCTCCCAGTTCATCCCACCACCACCACCCCTGCCACTTTCCCCCCTTGGTGTCCATATGTTTGTTCTCTACATCTGTGTCTCAATTTCTGCCCTGCAAAGCGGTTCATCTGTACCATTTTTCTGGGTTCCACATATATGTGTTAATATACGATATTTGTTTTTCTCGTTCTGACTTACTTCACTCTGTATGACAGTCTCTAGATCCTCCACGTCTCTACAAATGACCCAATTTCGTTCCTTTTCTTTTTTTTTTTTTTTTTTGCGGTACGTGGGCCTCTCACTGTTGTGGCCTCTTCCGTTGCAGAGCACAGGCTCCAGACGCACAGGCTCAGCAGCCATGGCTCACAGGCCGAGCTGCTCCACGGCATGTGGAATCTTCCCGGACTGGGGCACGAACCCATGTCCCCTGCATCGGCAGGCGGACTCTCAACCACTGTGCCACCAGGGAAGCCCTTTGTTCCTTTTTATGGCTGAGTAATATTCCTTTGTATATATGTACCACATCTTTATCCATTTGTCTGTCGATGGTCGGTGGGCATTTAGGTTGCTTCCGTGACCTGGCTATTGTAAATAGTGCTGCAATGAACACTGGGGTGGATGTGTCTTTTTGAGTTATGGTATTCTCTGGGAATATGCCCATTAGTGGGATTGCTGGGTCATATGGTAATTCTATTTTTAGTTTTTTAAGGAACTTCCATACTGTTCTCCATAGTGGCTGTATCAATTACCATTCCCACCAACAGTGCAAGAGGGTTCCCTTTTCTCCACACTCTCTCCAGCATTTGTTGTTTATAGATTTTTTTGTTGATGCCCATTCTAACTAGTGTGAGGTGATACCTCATTGTAGTTTTGATTTGCATCTCTCTAATAATTAGTGATGTTGAGCAGCTTTTCATGTGCTTCTTGGCCATCTGTATGTCTTCTTTGGAGAAATGTCTACTTAGGTCTTCTGACCATTTTTGGATTGCATTGTTTGTTTTTGTAATATTGAGCTGCATAAGCTATTTATATATTTTGGAGATTAATCCTTCGTCCATTGATTCATTTGCAAATATTTTCCCCATTCTGAGGGTTGTCTTTTCATCTTGTTTATAGTTTCCTTTGCTGTAAAAACTTTTAAGTTTCAGTAGGTCCCAATTGTTTATTCTTGTTTTTATTTCCATTACTCTAGGAGGTGGATCAAAAAAGATCTTGCTGTGATTTATGTCAAAGAGTGTTCTTCCTATGCTTTCCTCTAAGAGTTTTATAGTGTCTGTTCTTACATTTAGGTCTCGAATCCATTTTGAGTTTATTTTTGTGTATGGTGTTAGGGAGTATTCTAATTTCATTCTTTTACAGGTAGCTGTCCAGTTTTCCCAGCACCACTTATTCCCAGCACCTCTTTTCTCCATTGTATATCCTTGCCTCCTTTGTCATAGATTAGTTGACCATAGGTGCTTGGGTTTATCTCTGGGCTTTCTGTCTTGCTCCATTGATCTATATTTCTGTTTTTGTGCCAGTACCATACTGTCTTAAATACTGTAGCTTTGCAGTATAGTCTGAAGTCAGGGAATCTGATTCCTCCAGCTCCGTTTTTTTCCCTCAAGACTGCTTTGGCTATTTGGGGTCTTTTGTGTCTCCATACAAATTTTAAGATTTTTTGTTCTAGTTCTGTAAAAAATGCCATTGGTAATTTGATAGGGATTTCACTGAATCTGTAGCTTGCTTTGGGTAGTATAGTCATTTTCAGAATATTGACTCTTCCAATCCAAGAACATAGTATATTTCTCCATCTGTTGGTATCATCTTTAATTTCTTTCAGCAGTGTCTTATAGTTTTCTGCATACAGGTCTTTTGTCTCCCTAGGTAGTTTTATTCTTAGGTTTTTTATTCTTTTTGTTGCAATGGTAAATGGGAGTATTTCCCTAATTTCTCTTTCAGATTTTTCATCATTAGTGCATAGGAATGCAAGAGATTTCTGTACATTAATTTTGTATCCTGCAACTTTACAAAATTCATTGATTAGCTCTAGTAGTTTTCTGGTGGCATCTTTAGGATTCTCTATGTATAGTATCATGTCATCTGCAAACAGTGACAGTTGTATTTCTTCTTTTCCAATTTGTATTCCTTTTATTTCTTTTTCTTCTCTGATTGCCATGGCTAGGACTTCCAACAGTATGCTGAATAATAGTGGTGAGAGTGGACATCCTTGTCTCCTTCCTGATCTTAGAGGAAATGCTTTCAGTTTTTCACCATTGAGAATGATGTTTGCTGTGAGATTGTCATATATGGCCTTTATGCTGTTGACATACGTTCCCTCTATGTCCACTTTCTGGAGAGTTTTTATCATAAATGGGTGTCGAATTTTGTCAGAAACTTTTTCTGCTTCTATTGAGATGATCATATGGTTTTTATTCTTCAGTTTGTTAATATGGTGTATCACATTGATTGATTTGTGTATATTGAAGAATCCTAGCATCCCTGGGATAAATCCCACTTAATCATGGTGTATGATCCTTTTAATGTGTTGTTGGATTTTGTTTGCTAGTATTTTGTTGGGGATTTTTGCATCTATATTCATGAGTGATATTGGTCTGTAATTTTCTTTTTTTGTAGTATCTTTGTCTGGTTTTGGTATCAGGGTGATGGTGGCCTCATAGAATGAGTTTGGGAGTGTTCCTTCCTCTGCAGTTTTTTTGGAAGAGTTTGAGAAGGATGGGTGTTAGCTCTTGTCTAAATGTTTGATAGAATTCACCTGTGAAGCCATCTGGTCCTGGACTTTTGTTTGTTGGAAGACTTTTAATCACAGTTTCAATTTCATTCCTTGTGATTGGTCTGTTCATATTTTCTATTCCTTCCTGGTTCAGCCTTGGAAGGTTATACCTTTCTAAGAATTTGTCCATTTCTTCCAGGTTGTCCATTTTATTGGCATAGAGTTGCTTGTAGTAGTCTCTTAGGATGCTTTGTATTTCTGCGGTGTCTGTTGTAACTTCTCCTTTTTCATTTCTAATTTGATTGATTTGAGTCCTCTCCCTCGTTTTCTTGATGAGTCTGGCTAATTGTTTATCAGTTTTATTTATCTTCTCAAAGAACCAGCTTTTAATTTTATTGATCTTTATTATTGTTTTCTTTGTTTCTATTTCATTTATTTCTGCTCTGATCTTTATGATTTCTTTCCTTCTACTAACTCTGGGTTTTGTTTGTTCTTCTTTCTCTAGTTCCTTTAGGTGTAAGGTTAGATTGTTTATTTGCGATTTTTCTTGTTTCTTGAGTTAGGCTTGTATAGCTATAAACTTCCCTCTTAGAACTGCTTTTGCTGCATCCCATAGGTTTTGGATTGTCGTGTTTTCATTGTCATTTGTCTCTAGGTATTTTTTGATTTCCCCTTTGATTTGTTCAGTGATCTCTTGGTTATTTAGTAGTGTATTGTTTACCCCCCATGTGTTTGTGCTTTTTACATTTTTTTCCCTGTAATTGATTTCTAATCTCATAGCATTGTGGTGTGAAAAGATGCTTGATATGATTTCAGTTTTCTTAAATTTACTGAGGCCTGGTTTGTGACCCAAGATGTGATCTATCCTAGAGAATGTTCCATGTGCACTTGAGAAGAAAGTGTAATCTTCTGTTTTTGGATGGAAAGTCCTATAAATATCAATTAAATCTCTCTGGTCTATTGTGTCATTTAAAACTTGCGTTTCCTTATTAATTTTCTGCTTGGATGGTCTGTCCACTGGTGTAAGTGAGGCGTTAAAGTCCCCCACTATTATTGTGTTACTGTTCATTTCCACCTTTATAGCTCTTAGCAGTTGCCTTATGTATTGAGGTGCTCCTATGTTGGGAGCATATATGTTTATAATTGTTATATCTTCTTCTTGGATTGATCCCTTGATCATTATGTAGTGTCCCTCCTTGTCTCTTGTAACATTCTTTATTTTAAATTCTTTTTTTTTCTGATGCTAGTATTGCTACTCCAGCTTTCTTTTGATTTCCATTTGCATGGAATATCTTGTTCCATCCCCTCAGTTTCAGTCTATATGTGTCCCTAGGTCTGAAGTGGGTCTCTTGTAGACAGCATATATATGAGTCTTGTTTTTGTATCCATTCAGCAAACCTGTGTCTTTTGGTTGGTGCATTTATTCCATTCACATTTAAGGTAATTATTGATATGTATGTTCCTGTTACCGTTTTCTTAATTGTTTTGGGTTTGTTTTTGTAGATTCTTTTCTTCTCTTCCATTTCCCACTTAGAGAGGTTTCTTAAGCATTTGTTGTAGAGCTGGTTTGGTGGTGCTGAATTCTCTTAGCTTTGCTTGTCTGTAAAGCTTTCAATTTCTCCATAGAATCTGAATGAGATTCTTGCAGGGCAGAGTAATCTTGGTTGTAGGTTCTTCCCTTTCATCACTTTTAATATGTCATGCCACTCCCTTCTGGCTTGTAGAGTTTCTGCTGAGAAATCAGCTGTTAACCTTTTGAGAGTTCCCTTGTATATTGTTTGTTGTTTTTCCCTTGCTGCTTTCAATAATTTTTCTTTGTCTTTACTTTTTGCCAGTTTGATTACTATGTGTCGCGGCATGTTTCTCCTTGGGTTTATCCTGTATGGGCCTCTCTGCACTTTCTTTACTTGGGTGGCTATTTCCTTTCCCATGTTAGGGAAGTTTTCTACTATAATCTCTTCAAATACTTTCTCTGGTCTTTTCTCTCTCTCTTCTCCTTCTGGGACCCCTATAATGTGAATGTTGTTAAGTTTAATGTTGTCCCAGAGATCTCTTAGGGTGTCTTCATTTCTTTTCATTCTTTTTTCTTTATTCCATTCCACAGCAGTGAATTCCACCATTCTGTCTTCCAGGTCACTTATCTGTTCTTCTGCCTCAGTTATTCTGCTATTGATTCCTTCTAGTGTAGTTTTCATTTTAGTTATTGTATTGTTCATCCCTGTTTGTTTGTTCTTTAATTCTTCTAGGTCTTTGTTAAACATTTCTTGCATCTTCTCGATCTTCACCTCCATTGTTTTTCCGAGGTCCTGGATCATCTTCACTATCATTATTCTGAATTCTTTTTCTGGAAGGTTGCCTACCTCCACTTCATTTAGTTGTTTTTCTGGGGTTTTATCTTTTTCCTTCATCTGGTACATAGCCCTCTGCCTTTTCATCCTGTCTGTCTTTCTGTGAATGTGGTTTTTGTTCCATAGAGTGCAGGATTGTAGTTCTTCTTGCTTCTCTTTTTTTAAATTTTTATTAATATTTTTGGTCGTAATATTTTGAAGAGAAAAAATGGCAGAAGAGACTTAATGAGTTGATAAAAATTGACTAACCAGTTGGAATAACAGTGACATTTAGGATCAGTTACCCTATTTCACCAGCATTCAGCCTTCCATTAACCTGATCCTGATTAGATTACTCTGTACTGAGTGCTAGTGGTAAGTATCAAATACATGCAATGTTCCAGTTTTATGTCTGCCTCTTAGGATTCATATATATGAAGAAAATAATCCTCAAGAAGTTAACTGAACAGGATATTTTAGATAAAACAGGACATCTTGATCCAATTGACTAGATCCAGCCAGACCATTATTTGGAACAAATTTATACAATGAATGTTACCAATTGTTAACTCAAAGGTCAAGTTTCAGAGCATAGTTCAGAAAATGGATGCTATGAAGATGCATGTGGAGAGTCAATCTACCAATGTCAAGGAAACGTCAATTATTTAACAGATAAATTATTTCAGAAAACCTACATGTACCCCGCTAAAAGCCTGGAATTATCAAGTAATTGGTTTTTCAATGGCTTTTATTGAGATGTTGAGTTCTTATCCAGGTTGTGTTTCCGAAAGCCACTGTTAATGAAAAGCCCCAAAGGAACATATTGTAGATTTCAGAGAACATAGTATGGTCATTCTTCTTGTAAGAAAAAATCATTGAGGTGGTGACATAAAATTAAGCATTCTTAAATCATAAAATTTTGTTGGAATTTTTTTGTAATCAGAATTCATTGATAATATTTCAGTTAAAAATATATTTTAATTTAAAATATTAGCCAATATGTCACCAAAATTTAAGAAATACTTAACTTTTTAAAAGAGAGATGTATATCTTCTTTCAGTGTTGCCTTTCATTAGAGTGTTAAAAGTGCTGTATCTGGCTAATTCATTTTTAGTAGAAATTATCTGATGAATACGATGAGGGATAATAAAAGTAGACCTTAAGGTCTCCACATAAGCTTGCTATTGCAAAGACCACAGTGACCAATTATTTTGGTTCTGTCTTCTATAATAAAAATGGAAAAATTCTGAATGTCTCTAAAGAAGTATACCTAATTGACATAAGAAAATCTATAGAGAGCATATCAACAAGTGAAAATTGATTTAATTAAACTGAACATAAATATTGAGCACATATACCATAACAAGAAGTTAGATTAGGATGTGCTTACCTCCTTGAAAAAAATTGTTTTTGAACTAGAAACAATGTGCAAAAACTTGGAGTAAGAAGTTAGAAAAGTGTTTCATCGGCATTTGGAAGGCTGGGGCACAGCAGAGAGTTCTTTGCAGGGAATTTTAAGTTTCAAGAGTGAGGCCCACATCCTGACTGCTGTTTGGGCTGATCACTTAATTAGTTTTCATCTCAACTATAAAACAGAAATAATAACAATGTCCACCTTATGTAATTATTGTGAAGAATTAAGTGAATTTATGCGTTGGAAAATCTATGATGAATATACTTCAACTCAGCAAGAATTTTAGTTATTATTATATGCATGACTTAATAATTACCTGAACTCTGTGTAAGCATGAGGAAAGGAGAGCTGGGTATAATTTCTAAGAAAAACACTTGTACTTGCAGTGCCTGTAATGTGCTAGAAGTGCTGAGTTCATGGGAATCAGGATGACGGGTTTAGCACCTTAAATGCTTGAAAGTAAAGGATTCAGGAGACTGGAGGGCAAGTAAGGAGGACATTGCCATGTATGTGCCTAAGCTTTAGCACTATAAGTCTAGAAAATGCCAAAATCATCACTTCAAATCATTTATTAGTAAAAAGCTCTTCATTCAATCATTTACATTGAAGTAATTAAGTTGAAAAACAAATATGATGCCTCCAAAGAAAGAGAGGTTATCACTAATATATGAAAAGTAGTATATTGACATAGCTTTATAGTTGTGTAAATTATTCTTATTTTTTAATTTATATTCATCTGCTTTATCAATAAACAATAATAATGAATAAATTTAAAAGAAAAACTCAAATTTTCATAAACAATTTTGCTATAGAGATAAAAAATAATATTGAAATAAATATTTGACAATTTCTGAGAGTATGACATAATGTATAGGCCTTCTGGCATACTAGGAAAACACTGGACTAATAGTTTAAAAATCCAGTTTAAGTTCCAACTTTCCTACTTCATGACTTTGGACTTCTGTGTGCCTTGGTCTTTTCTTCTGTAAAGAAAATGAGGGTGGAAGTGAGCAAGTGGAATTCACTTGCATTATATTGGAAACTTATCCTACTTCTAAACATCATATTGATTGTGGTGTTGTAGAAATTAGTTACCGACACATTTATTAAAAACACTGGTTTCTGCTGGTATGATGGCTACAGAATGAAAGAAAACTCTATGTCAATACCCATTGCTTTTTCTCTTGCCATATTGTGATATTTCTTATTAGAAAATGATGAATCCAAGATAAAGAGAAGATAAAAATCTGTGGGCACTGCTGCATTGTGGAAGGAAGACTGTTATACAACTGAGTAGAAAACAACCAAGATGACCAATAACCAACACCTTTCTAAGAAAAACCAATTATAGTTTCCTCTCTATGGTTCAGACTAATAAACATTTGTCTTCTGGTCAAAGGAAATTATTTCTGTAAATAAAATAGGATTAAAAATATTTTTATGACATCTTTAAGGAGATAAACATTTTATATTAATTACTATTTTGAAGAGCATGGAACATCTGACAAATTGTTACCTTCAAATTATGTGATTAGCTTGATAGATTCCCACCCTGGTAATGAAGATGCTCTCATAACCATAAGAGAGAAGAAAACTTGTTCTACCTTTACCAGATGATCTTTGCAAATCAAGAGAATCTTTTCCAGCATCCACACCAAGGGACTTCCAAAATGCCAGAGGTCATAAAGCAAACTTTCGAGAAAGTGCTCTGAATTAAGGGCAATATTAAGTATATGATATCCCCCTGCTTCTTGTATAGAGTGTGCCTGATTTTAACACAGGAGCCTTAATTTCAGGAAACAGTTCACATGAATTTTACTTCGACACACTCATTGACAAGAATGCTATATTACTTTATTTTTTCCAAATCAGAGTATACTGGACTGGATCCCCTTTTTGCCTGGATAATGGGAAATTAACTTTTAATCATTTTAATGGAGGTCTTCTCCTCCTCGGGGTTACTCAAGTGTCTTTATGGCATGTTTTATGACACAGTGTTCTTCTGAGTGTGAGACATGTGCTGGTATCTAACCTCCAAGATACCTGCCCTCCACATCCTGCTGCCAACCTTCCCCACTACTCTACTACCTATTGCCCCATTCAGAGACAGTCTACTTGGGAATGGCCCTTGCCACCCACAAGACTTACCTTTCCTGCAGAAAGAGCCCTCCTCCAAACCCTACTCTCCCTCCTTAATGAGAAGAAGGTTTCACATTTCCTTCCTGCCACTTCTATTCTTCTACCTTTAGAACCCATGCTAAACTCTCCTTTTTGAATATGAGGAATGATATGCTAAACCCTGTTGGGTTTTCTTTTTATTCTCTTTGTTACACATTTATGGCCTGGGAATGTCCTGACCAACCTCCTTTGCTTTTCACAGGTAAGAGATTCATTTGCTTAGGGAAACATTCTGGTTTTTCTATGGGAGAATAATATTTTCCTTTCGAGTCAAGGCCTTGGATACTAACTTGCAAAATCAAGTTTATTGTTCCCTCCTGTTCTCATGGGATTCAACCAACCCATCTTCACGTACCGCATGCTACGTTAATTTACTAATTAATCACTATTATTGAATTATGTAATTATTTTTATTCATAAAATTGAAAAGCTGTGGAGAAATTACAAGATGCCATTTCTACCCACTAGGATGGCTATAATAAAAAAATAACAGACAATAACTAGTGTTGGTGAAGATTTGGAGAAACTGGAAATCTGTCAAACAGCCCTGAAAAGAAGTTAAAGTGATGCAGCCATTTTTGAAAACTAGGTGCTTCCTCAAAATGTTGAGCATGGAGTTATTTATATAACCCAGAAAAAACACTTCTAGATGTATACATAAGAGAAATAAAAGCATATGTCCACATAAAAACTTGTATATGTTCAGAATAGCCTAAAAGTAGAAACAACCCAAATGTCCATCACCTGATGATAAGTACAATGTGGTATATCCATGAAATGGAATATTACTTGACAATGAAAAGGAATGAAGAACTGATACATGCTACAACATAGATGAACCTTGAAAACATTTTGCAAAGTGAAAGAAGCCAGACACAAAAGGCCATGTATTGTAAGATTCCATTTATGAGAAATTTCTAGAGTAACCATATCTATAGAGACAGGAAGTAGATTGGTGTATGCTTAGGGCTTAGGGAGATAGGGCAGCTGGAGAGAGAAGGCTAAGAGGTGTGGGATTTATTTGGGGAGTGACAAAAACCTTCTGGAATTACATAGTGGTGATGGTTGCCCAAACTTGTAAATATATTAAAAATTACTGAACTGTATACTTTAAAAGGACACAGTTTATGGCATGTTAATTATATCTCAAGCATGGAGAGGCAGAGGTGAAGAATCATGCCCCTACTGTCCAGGAGTTGTAAAATTTAATATTTACATTTTTCTAAAAATGGGGGGCATTATAATTTCACAATGAGTAAAAGGATTTTTGTCTGTGGACTAGAGAAAAAAACCTTTCACTTCCATTCTAATTAGTATTTACTACATAATCAAAGATAACAGAATTGTTCCTAATAGCTAGAACTGATCAGTTTGTTCTCAAAACCATTCATTTCTGAGTCCTGAAAGGAAAGAAATGGTACACTCAAATTCAGATATTAGGCAGGGTATAATGCAACAGGAAGGAATATTGCTGAACCCTGGGGTTCTTCCCTGGTGCTCCTACCAGTTACTACCTCTGGACCTGAAAGAGATCAGTTAGCAGGAACCAGACACAGAGAGAACTGTGTACAGAAGAAACTTTGTCAGGCATTGAGGCCTTGGCTCAGGTACACATTCTAGCTCACACTGACATCATAAGGAAGAAGCTAAGAAACTAAATACCCCCTAAATATTCCAACTTTATAGCTCTCTCTTATCTCATGAAGG
The DNA here is from genome assembly GCF_008692025.1 of Phocoena sinus. Lineage (NCBI taxonomy): Eukaryota > Metazoa > Chordata > Mammalia > Artiodactyla > Phocoenidae > Phocoena > Phocoena sinus. The sequence goes on from NC_045771.1 coordinate 85,121,325, forward strand.
CACGCTGGTGCTCCCCGTTGGTCAAACCCAAAGGTTATAAATGTCATTCCTATAGATCATACTTTCAGGATAACAGAGCGGAGTGAACGATGGTAGAGGGTGGGTCTGCAGGGGCAAATTAGTACTTTATTTCCAACTGTCTTTACAATTACCATGAACTGAATTATATTTATACATTTTATAATTTCTAGTAAACTAAAATTTGGTTGAAAAGAGAGATTGGATTTTATATAGTTATCTATTTCCAAAACTGTTTTTAAAAACTTTGTAGCATATGTGTCAAGTATTAAATGAATGTTAGTTGAATACAAAGTGAAAAACAAAAAACATATTTAGTGTTGTTTTTTTCTTACTAGTCCGAAATCACAAATATAATTTACATATAATTTACTAATTTATAACATCCCTGTATCTAAGGGATATGCAAAGGAAAATGATTGGCTTTTTTTCGCTTCTGAGAATACTTTGGGCAACTTCAGTTAGGGTTTGTTGTATTTCTAATCCAGGTTTATTTTATTTGAAAAAATAGAAAGAAAGAAAGAAAACCTTACTCTGAAAAACATTTTTTAAGGGCACTTCCCACTCATTCATGTTGAGACAGTGGTTCACTCTTTCTGTAGGTAATGACAGCCTAAAAAATGTCACCAGTTCAAAGGCAGCCAAATGGACCCTTCCTTTTAAAGTTCAGTTGTGAAAATAACCACCAGTGTGGGTAAGTTTTACAGGAAAATTATAATGCTCTTTTAAAGTATGTGACTCCCTCGATCACATCTTGGCAATTAAAACAATTTATGCTGCTATACAGTGAAGATATGAAATGTACATTACATAACTTCAGAAGAAAAAAAAACAAATTGTTTTTAGAAGAGGTGTTTGTGTTTAAAATAGTAATTGAAATAATGGGGGAAGGAGGAAAGTAGAAAGTACAGGAACTGAGTGGGGCAAATCAGGAACTGGTTGCACTGTTCTGTAAAACCAAGTCTAGGTACATTTCACATTCAGAGTAACTAGCAGTATATAGAAGCTTAACCCACTCTTGGCAACAGGGATTTTGAAGAGTGGAAAACTTTAGCCATTAGATGGAGCCTAACAAGGCATGAAGTCTAAAAATGAAATTGTGGTTTGTCTGATAATTTATGGATTTTATATTGCTGTTGTTGGTGCTACTAGTAGGTATTTTCCAGGCTTATGTCCTTGCTTTGGATTTGAAAAAAATCAGTAGAACTTAGTGAGGTTCTGAGATTCTGAGAATTCCTGGCGGTCCAGTGGTTAGGACTCTGTGCTTTCACTGCCGAGGGCGTGGGTTCAATCCCTGGTTGGATGCGGCGTGGCCAAGAAGAAAAGAAAAGAAAAGAAATGGGAGGCTTCTAGTTCAAATCAAGTGTTATACTGTAAATTATTGCATATAAAAAGAAGAAATGTGTCACTTTCTTGTATCTCTTAATCCCTCTTTCTCCTAAAGGCTGCCATACTCTTTCCTAAAATCAATGAGAAATTAGGAGAGCCTTTATCCTATTTATCAAAAGCCTTTGCTGGTATACAGTATTCAAATCCCAAAGAGGAAATGTGGCTACTATTTCCGTGGGATTATCAGGTAGTAACCTTCTGAATAAAGCCAAAGACTGGCTAGATTGACAACTGGACCCTTTCTGCTTGGGTGTCAAAGGGTACCCTGAATTTATTCCCTTTCTGGGCTTCTGTGTCTGGATAGAAGCTACATCTCAACTTTGCTCCTGCCAGCCCTTGACCATCTTTGGCTGTATCCCTCACCCCCATTTTTTTACAGTTATTTGTTTATTTGAACATTTTATGCAGCCAGGTTAAATTGCAGTGATAAGTATGAAAACCATAGGTAACTTAATTAAATTGTATTTCTAGTTTAAAAAGTAAATATGAACACATTTTCAAATTTAAAACAAAGGTATATGATTAATAATAAAAGGTATATAGTAGATACAGAATTGAGTGGAAATGTAGATGCTAGTCCTACAGTTGAAATAGTAAAGAAAAGCAGACCAGATAAAGATATGTTACATATTTCACTATAAATGACAATTGCAATTTGCTGGGCAGAGCTGTTTGTTGCATAAAATGATTTTTAAAGATAATGACGTGGTCATTATTAAGAGATCTTCTGAGAAATTACATAGTGAATTTAATAAGCAGTTTTCTGTCAACAGTAACGAAAAATTGACAAAGTTAGTTGCTGACATGGAATTAAATGTCAAATAAAACAATTTAAATGATATTTAACAAATTCTGAACTTATAACTTTTGACTGCTATAAAATGGCTTTTTTACACTAAATTTTTAGATTCTTACACTAAAAAAGAAAACCATTTTCATGGGAAAATTATTAAAAGAAAAAAAGAACCTGTTATTTTAATTAATAAAATTTTGTTAGGAAATTTTGTTAGAAAAGATTAAAAGAAATATTTTATAAAAAAATGAAGGATCTTCAGTTGTCACCAAATAATTGACCATAATATAAAAGAACTTTCTAACAATATTAAGTATCAATCGATTCAAAACTTGAAAAAATCACAACTACTCTTCTTTAGCTTTAGAATAGTTATACAATATAGGAGACACTGTCCAATTAATTCCTTGGATGTTTTCTTCTCAAAAGACTTCCAAATTTACAAATAAACAATTCACGGACTAAAAAATTCAAGTTCTTGAGATAGATATTTTTGAATTTTTTTAAACTATCAAAGAAGAATTTCAGTGCCATAGGATAAAAATTAAGTTTTCATCTGGTTGATGCTCCAGACATGTTATGTAAAAAGTCTGAATTTATTGGAATTTTAAAAGACTGACATTTTTCTTTTGGCTTTATTTCACTGTGTGATGCCAGAAATATTTGTACTGAGTTTTCTGAAGCATATTCTATGAAAAATGTCACGGATATACTTGTTAAAATCGTTTGTATATACATGTTAATGTTATGGAACATCATCTGTTTAAGGAACTGTCGAGAGAAATAGAATACAATGAACTTAAAGATGTCATGTTCTTTAACAGTGCCCTTTGACTAAATTGTGGAAAGTATTCATTAAAATTTACTGTATTGTTAACTCCAACTGAAAATTTTCGGGAAATAAAAGAAATGCTTGCCAGATACTCGACAAACAAAGACAAAAAAATGGCAGTATGTGTTAACATTGTCTCGCAAATATCATATGGCACATAAACTAAGTAAATTTGAAGCTCCAAGAAAAGAAAAACTTATTTGTGATCTATGTGGACAGTTACAAGAGTTTAGGTTGAAATTGAAATTTTTCATAAGCTTTTAATAATACAAATCAATAAAAATGATTTTGCACACTTCTTAGCATGAATCAATTTACAGGTGTAATTGCGAGAAACTGTTATGTCAATCTTGAAGCTGCACAAAATACTTGAAATTTGAAGAATGCTTTGCTGAACTTGATAAATTTAGAGTTGTTTCAAATATGTGCAACTGTTCTTTGAATTCGGTGTTACTGAGTTGACATAAGAGTTAGCGAATTTCCTTGGACAGATATAGTTTTTGAAATTGGTATGCTTTTGTTTTGGAGTCAAATATTCTTCTTCTAAAAAGGATGAACTGTTGTATATATGTACCACATGTTCTTTATCCAGTTATCTGTTGATGGACACTTAGTGTGCTTCTGTGTTTTAGCTATCGTAAATAATGCTGCTACAAACATTGGGGTGCTCATATCTTTTCAAACTAGTGTTTTTATTTTCCTTGGATATATATCCAGGAGTGGAATAGCTGAGTCATGCGGTAGTTCTGTTTTTAATCTTTTTAGGAACCTCCATACTGTTTTCCATAGTGGCTGTATTAACTTAAATTTCCACCAACAGTGTACAAAGCCTCCCTTTTCTCCACATCCTCACCAACACTGGATATTTCTTGTCTTTTTGACTCTAACCATTCTGGCAGGTGTGAGGTTATATCTTATTGTAGTTTTCATTTACATTTCACTGATGATTAATGATGTTGAGCACCTTTTCATGTGCTTGTTAGCCATCTGTGTGTCTTCTTTGGAAAAATGCCTATTCAGGTCCTCTGCCCATTTTTCTTTTTTCTTTTTTTTTAATATTAAGTTGTATGAGTTCTTTATATACTTTGGTTATTAACTCCTTATCAGACATATCTTTTGCAAATATCTTCTCCCATTTAGTATGTTGCCTTTTCGTTTGTTGATGGTTTCCTTCTCCATGAAATTTTTTTTTAAGTTTGATTAGGTTCTATTTGATTATTTTTGCTTGTGTTTCCTTGCTTGAGAAGACAGAACCAAAAAAATATATATATATATTACTAAGACTTGTGTCAAAGAACATACTGCCTATGTTTTCTTCTAGGACTTTTATAATTTCAGGTCTTACATTTAGGTATTTAATCCATTTTGAATTTATTTTTGTGTATGGTTTGAGAAAATGTTCTAATTTTATTCTTTTACATGTAGCTGTTCAGTTTTTCCAACACCACTAATTGAAGAAACTCTCTTTTCCCCATTGTGTATTCTTTCCTCCTTTGTCATAAATTAATTGACCATGTAAGCATGAGTTTATTTCTGGGCTCTCTATTGTGTGTGTGTGTGTGTGTGTGTGTGTGTGTGTGTGTGTGTGTGTGTGTGTGTTTTAACATCTTTATTGGAGTATAATTGCTTTACAGTGGTGTGTTAGTTTCTGCTGTATAACAGTGAATCAGCTATACATATACATATATCCCCATATCTCCTCCCTGTTGCATCTCCCTCACACCCTCCCTATCCCACCCCTCTAGGTGGACACAAAGCACAGAGCTGATCTCTCTGTGCTATGCGACTGCTTCCCACTAGCAATCTGTTTTACATTTGGTAGTGTATATATGTCCATGCCACTCTCTCACTTTGTCCCAGCTTACCCTTCCCCCTCTCCGTGTCCTCAAGTCCATTTTCTACATCTGTGTTTTTATTCCTGTCCTTGGGCTCTCTATTCTGTTCCATTGATCTATGTGTCTGTTTTTGTGTCAGTACTGTACTGTTTTGATTACTGTAGCTTTGTAGTATAGTCTGAAGTCAGGGAGCGTGATTCCTGCAGCTGTTTTTCTTTCTCAAGATTGTCTTGTCTATTCGGGGTCTTTGTGTTTCCATGCAAATTTTAGGATTATTTTTTCTAGATCTGTGAAACACATAATGAATATTTTGATAGGGATTGCATTAAATCTGTAGATTGCTTTGGGTGGTATGGATATTTTAACAATATTAATTCTTCCAATCCATGAAAATGGGATACCTTTCCATTTATTTGTATTGTCTTCAAGTTCCTTCATTAATGCCTTATAGTTTTCAGATTATAGGTCTTTCATCTATCTCCTTCATTAAATTTCTTCCTAAGTATTTTATTCTTTTTGATGTGATTGTAAATGGGATTGTAAATGTTTTATTGATTTCTCTTTCTGATAATTCATTATTATTGTATAGAAATGCAACAGATTACTCAGCCATAAAAAAGAATGAAATTTCACTATTTGCAACAACATGAATAGATCTGGAGGGTATAATGCTTCGTGGAATAAATCAGAGAAAGACAAATACTGTATGTTTTCACTTATATGTGGAATCTAAAAATTAAGACAAATCAGTTACTATAACAAAACAGAAACAGACTCAGGTACAGAGAACAAATTAGTGGTTACCAGAGGGGAGAAGGGTGGGGGGAAGGGCAAAATAAGTGAAGGGATTTAAGAGGTACAAACCCCTAAGCATAATATAAGTTAAAATGATATAATGTACAGCACAGGCAATATAGCCAATATTTTATAATAACTTAATATGGAGTGTAATCTATAAAAATTGTTAAATTACTGTGTTGTACACCTGAAACTAATATAATACTGTAAATCAACTATACTTTAAAAAAAACATGAACCAGTTTTATATGCAGTTACTGGAAATTAGTATGTTGGTAACAACTTGAGCATGTGAAACTACTTAATTTTTTTTTTAATTTTAGGACAATTTTAGATTCATAGAACATTTGTGAAGATAGTACAAAGAGTTTTCATATACTCCACAGCCAGTTTCCACTTTTATTTACATCATACATTGGTATGGCACATTTGTCACAATTAGTGAACAAATATTGATTCATTACTATTAATTAAAGTCCATATTTTATTCAGATTTACTTGGTTTTTACCTAATGCCCTTTTCCTTTTCTAGGATACCATGCAGGATACCATATTAAGTTTGGTCATCATGTCTCCTCCTCTTGGCTGTGAAAATTTCTCAGACTTCCCTTGTTTTTAATGACCTTGATATTTTTGAGGCATACTGGTCAGATATTTTGTAGAGTATGTGTCTAATGGGATTTGTCTGATTTTTAAATCATTATTAGAGTAGAATTATATGTTGGGGAAAAAATCACAAAGGTGAAGAACCATTTTTATCACATCATATCTAGGATATGTACTATCAACGTGACTTATCACTGATGATGTTGACCGTAATCATCTAACTCAGGTAATGTTTGTCAGGTTTCTCCACTGTATTCCCTTTTTCACTCTTTCCGTGTTGTAATCTTTGGAAAGAAGTCAGTAGGCATAATACACACTGGAGGGGTAGGGAGTTGTGCTATGCCTCCTTGAGGATGGAATATCTGCATAGTTTATTGGAAATTCCTTTGTAGAGTTTTCTCTTTTCCCCATTTATTTATACAATCATTTATTTGTATCAGTATGGACTCATGCATATTTATTTTATACTTTGGGTCATAATGCAACACTATTTTATTTATCTTGTTGCTCCAATTGTATATGTGTGTGTGTGTGTGTGTGTGTGTGTTTGGCACTTTTTTTTTTTTTTAACTTTGCAGCTGTCTTTTTTCAATTTGATTTTACTTTTAGAGCAGTTTTAGGTTCACAGCAAAAATGAGTGGAAGGTACAGAGATTTCTCATATACCCTGGACCCACAACACATACATAGCCTCCCCCATTATTAACATTCCCCTCAAAGTGGTACATTTGTGACACCTGATGAACCTAGATTGGCACATCATTATTACCCAAAGTTCATAGTTTACATTGGGGTCCACTTTTACTATTGTGCATGCTATGTATTTGAACAAATATGTAACTTGTATCCTCCATTATAATATCAGAGTAGTTACACTGCCTAAAAGTCCTGTGTTCCGCCTGTCCACCCCTCCCAACCCTTGCAAGTCTCTGTCTCTTGATTGAAATAATTTGGATGTTAGGGAGACCCTAGGGAAGTTCCTAATCACTGAGGACATATCGTACCTACCAAGGAGTTCAAGTCAGAAAACATCACCTGACATCCCTAGTGCTCCTTGTACAAAGGTAGTGAGTGAACATTACACACCAATTGCACACTACATGTTGCTGAGCATTTGCAAGTCAGTTCTCATAGGCTAGAACCTGCTCCTATTCAAACCAGAAACTTGAGTGTCATGCTAGACTCTTTCCGTTTTGTTTTTGGTTTTTGGTTTCCTCCGCATTTACTCAGTAAATCCAGATGATTTAACTTTCTAAATAGCCATGGAATCCATGCTCTCACCTTCCTTCAGTTCATCCACATGACTGTAGTCAAGGTGCTCATTATCTCTTTTTTAGAATTTTATTTATTAGTTATCTATTTTATACATATTAGTGTATATAGCTCAATCTCACAGTTTTGGTACTTTCTTATTTTCTGACAATATGAACTGTTTCCAGCTCACCTTGTATATTTCCTGCCCCAGTCCTGGAATCATACATTTCTCTATGGAGTCCTGGTTCCTTTTATTGGAGAATGGTATTAGAAATCAATATCTGGGCCCTGTGAATGCTTGATACTGGGGTATTGTTGCTTCTAGATCTTTTCAACTGGCACAGCAAGGAAATATATGTGTATACTAATTGTATTTATACACATATCTGTAAATATTTCTATATTTAACCATCCGTATCTATATTAAGCTAAACATGAATTCATAATGATGTCTCCAACTCTAATCTACCACCACGTAGATCATTGTCTTCCTCTTGCTTGTCTGTAACCTCCTACTCCAACAGTGAGAAATCCAGCTCTTACCATTAAACATTTATTTATTTAATTGTTCAATTCCAAGATAAATCTATATCTATATCATCTATATCCATATCAGAATTGTTCACTTGTACCCCTGTGGGAAATAATTTTATCAATTAGAATACAGTAATAAAGTTCAGGTTCCTTTACCTCTACTCCTACAGTTCACTCATTTTCAAAGTTACTTAGGTCAGCACCTTTTCCCCTCACCTCCATCAGTGAGGTCATTTCATACATTTATAATGCAGTTAGATTATTTTTGTGACCTTCTGCATTTCCTCGTGGGGCTCCCCTGACTGCCTAAATATTTTTAAATTTGCATGCATGAAGGTTAACTCTTTGTGCTGTAAAATTCTGTGGACTTTGACACATGCATTGTGTCATGCCTCCAACATTGAAGCATTATACAGAACAGTTTCACCACCCTAAAATTTTTCTAGCTTCACCTATTCAGCACTGCCTTCTCCTCCAAACCCTAAAATCACTGATCTTTTTACCATCTCTAGTTTTGCTTTTTACATAATGTCAAAAAACTGGAACCCTAAAATATATAGTTCTTTCAGACTGGCTCCTTTCACTTATCAAAATATATTTAGGATTCATCCATGTGTTTTCATGCTGTGATAGCTTATTTATTTTAATCCTTGAATAATATTTCATTATATGAATGCACCTTAGTTTGTTTATCCGTTCACCTATTGAAGGACATCTTGGTTGCTTCCAATTTTAGGCTGCTATGAATAAAGCTTCTATAAACTTTCACACCACTTGTTTTTTGCTATGTAGCTATGAGTTTTCAAATCATTGGGGACTCATCCTCGTTTTTAAATTGGATAGATAAAAACCAAGGTGACTAATAGCCAATACCAATGCTTTATAGATAGTAAACCTTCAGTAAATATTGACCAACATATACATGCATTATTTTCAGAAAAGGTAAATGGTTATCTAGCAAGTTAGAAGAGAAGAACCTTCAGTTTAGCACATAAGATTGAATCTTAGCTAAAGAATGAAAGAAAACAATAGGTTTATGTTGAACTTCCTAAATCACTTTTATCTTTTTGATTATAATTTTTATATATAATTTAGTTAATTTGTTTCTATTATTGTATATTTCTTTACACAGTCACCATTAAGAGATGTGTACACTCAACAGACACCTTTATTTTATCTTTATTTAAATGTGTTTATCAGTAACCAAATGCCTACACCGTATATGACAGTACATTGTTGAATTTAGTTCCTTTACTTAATATGGTTATGGGAAAGTGAAAAGACTAATCTGAGGAACTTCCATCAGAATTTAGTCTTTATGAAAGTAGCATTTACTATGCATTTTAAATGTCTGTGTGTGTGTTGATGTATATGGCATAAGAGAAGATGACACTAACAGTTACTCTGAGAAATTATTAAGCAGCACTAACAACTATTTGGAGGGAGCACCAGTTGGACTTTACTCCTAATTTGTCACTGGAAAATTTTCCAGATTTTCTTAGACAGGCTGGAAGTTTAACCTTTCGTTTTAGAAGAAACAAATAGTTCTTTCTCTTTTGATATCTAACAGTTCCAATTCTTCTACCTTCCTTCCTTTTCATCCACCATACTACTTCTTTTGTCACCTAAATATATTTCTTTAATTTGCTACTAAAATAATTTGCTACTAAAGTTTTGTGTATTTCAAACTCATTTCTCAAGACTGGCAAACCAAAGCTTTCAATCCCAATTAAATCATCCTACTCATGGGACACCAGTTTCATTCTACAGTTACAAGGTGGTAATTTAAGTGCTATGAACTTGTTTATTTAAAATAAGGCTGCTTATGTTGACTGATAACCTTTTTAAATTGCCTTAAGTCTTAAATTGCAAATTCTGATTAATGAGTCACATTTTGTGAGTTGACCTGTTTTTCCAGTCCCTAAAAAAACAATGGTGGTTGCCTTGATATTGTATGTTTTTCATGAATCTGCAATACTAAGTTATTTAGACAGTAAAAAATACTTTATATTGACTTGAGTAATGCCCAAGTAGTTGGAAGGAACTTCATTTGGAAAATAGTTCAGATAATATCCAGGCACTTCTAATTTTCTAGGTGCTTGCATAGTAAACTCATAACTTACTTGACTCACAAAGTTAAAGGAAAACTTAGCATTTGTATTCCTGAACAGAAGATCTCTGATTTTAATTGCTTTTGTTCTTGTTCACTGAATACTTCAGGCATATTTTCTTGTTAAAAAACAGGCAGCAGGAAGGGAAAAACTTTTAGTAGTGTATTCCTACCCTTATACTGTCATTGTGTTTTCCTACTGGAAGGAAGTTAATTATATATGTTGAGTGTATGTCTGTGAAACTTTGGAAAATGTATTTTAAAACTGTTAAACAAAACTGTTGAAGATAGAGGAATACAACAAGGAAAGCTGGAAAAAGAAAGCACCACCCACACAAGCAAAATCCAGTTTTAGAAGAGCATAAACAAAAAAACAATTTGAAAATACATGATTTAATAGTAAAATTTCCTCACCCTATACAGCACTTGAAGGAACCAAAGATGAACTAAATTATTATTCTTTCCATAGTATAATCAAATGTCTCCCATTTGAAAAAAAAGATACCAGTAGAAAATACTACTATCTTATTGCTATAGAGTTTTAGACACCTTTGAATAGCATTACAAAATGATTAAAATATGTGCTTTCTTCATCTTTTTATTTCACCAAGACCATTTCTTTACTCTCATCAATGGAACCATTACAGTGGTTGTAACTTGAAAAAACTTAGTCTGTTTCCATTGAAGCAAAACCATGGAAATTAACATTTTTAGAACTTTGTTATACAGTCATGATACAATCAAATAGTAAACCAACTTTTCAATAAGTGGTCAGTTCTTTAAAAAATTTACCCATTACAAATGCTCCTAAAGTGTAAAAAATGAATATCAGGGCTTCCCAGGTGGCGCAGTGGTTGAGAGTCCGCCTGCCGATGCAGGGCACACGGGTTCGTGCCCCGATCCAAGAAGATCTCACATACTGCGGAGCCGTTGGGCCCGTGAGCCATGGCCGCTGAGCCTGCGTGTCCAGAGCCTGTGCTCCGCAACGGGAGAGGCCACAGCAGTGAGAGGCCCGCATACCGAAAAAAAAAAAAAAAAAAAAAAAATTTGTCAGCCTGAGGTTTTTCACTAACAGATCTTCCAATAAGGTACAAATGGGTATAATAACCACAAAAGGGTAAGATTTAAAGAAAGGCGAGCAAGAGTTCAAAATCACACTCTAGTAATTAACAGGGGTAAAGCTATTCTGTCTTACCTAATAAGGGCAAATCCATATTCTGTGACAATCGACTAAGTAGACAATATGGAGATACACATATACCTGCACACACATATCAGAGTAAGTATTTTCTCTTTTTTCTTTCTTACTTCAAGAATAATTTGTACACTAAGGAGAAGATGAAGCTGAGATTGGCAAAATAAATGATGTCAGATCACGTTATTTAATCCCTTAACCCTTTTAACTCTTCCACTCTCATAAATAGTATAATTTACTTGGACCAGGTCTTAGGCATTCCCTTTAAATGGCCTGTTCAGCAGTTCACACTCAGAAATAGGAGCATTTAGTCAGTAGCCCTTACTGAAACTGTAAATAAAAACAGGTTATAAAGGGCCAAGAATGAGGCAGCAATTCACACATAAGTAGTCTTTCCTTAGTGGAATACTGTTAGCAGAATTCAGTCCCTGAAAAAGATAAATAAATTTTCAAGTAGAGGCCTGTGTTCTTTGCTATGTGTAAGGTACTTAGAACACCCAAAAAACCGGGACTTACTAATACATTTCCAGAGAAAAAGCTTCACAAGGAGCTGGCCACTATTTGTTCCCTGTTTCCCTGCTGACGTTACTGACAGTTCAGAAAACTGATAACAGTGCAGGTATATGTAAATACCAAGATGATGTGGGATCTAGCACATTGCTGTATTTCTTAATACAGTTAAACAAACAAACAAACAAACTTGGAAACAATCACTTAATCCTAGTGTTAACCTCTCAGTTCTAAGTTTCCAATTTGTGAAGTCACTCTGCAAACGTAGTTTGCTTGCCATATCATCAGACACACCTTCCTATGAGAAAAATAAAAGGATCCAAAATATCCTTCACATCAAATGATTATTTTCCAGTAGCCCCATCTGGTTCTATACCTTACTGCATTAAAATTGCCCTGGCATGACATATATGTAGTTGAATAGCTCCTTGTAGTGCAAAAATATTTACCATCCAAATCATTGCTAATAGGCTCCCTTCTAAGCCATTTAGCCATAGATATCTTGGAAATGGAGGAGACTGAGTATCTGATGATAGGAAATAGTCTTTTGAAGTCTTCAATTTATAAGCAAACAACTAACCATACTACGTTAAAAAATTATAGAAAATTAAAAGGAGAATTCCAGGAGAAGGAAGATTACTATTTGCTATTCGAGGGATTTAGATAGCAGTGTCCTTAAATTTCAGTGAGTATGTGCGTGCACGCACACAAACACACACGTACCCCAAACACTGTCTCATTTTGTATCAAAAACAACACAGTAATGTTTTTACAGTCTTAGAGTAATTTAGGTAATTTTACTTAGTTGATCTTTAAATGTACTGTCTGACATAGACAAGTTAGGCATCATTATTTTTAATTCTGCTGATTAAAAAGTTGAATCTCAAGAAGAGAATACAATGCTTTTGGATTTTTTTAGGTACTTACAAGCTACGTGTATAATATTATATATAAGAAGCACATATTGCATCAGAAGTTATATAGCCTAAATAAATAAATGAATAAACAAATAGATATGAAATAAATAAAACAAATTATAGATTCTAGTTCCTATCATTCATAATTGACAGTAATTCTAGGAGTTCGTCTAACCTTCATATTACGTGGGCTTTAACTACTCTGTCATTTTCCCGCGGGATGGACAATATGAGCATATACAATCTTAATTATTGTCAGAGGTAAAAATTGTTATACATGAGTTTAATGGTATTTCTGAGGCCAAAGTTAAGATGAGAGAATAGATTACAGAATTCTGAAGAGAACATAAGTAATGTAGCTTTATGGTGTGGTTTATTAGGATGACAAATGACTCACCCTTCTCTCTGAATGACTTTCCATTTTGCTGTCTAGCCTGTTTTTTACATTTATTTTTAAATTTTATTTTTTAACTTAACATGTAAAAGTGGATATTTCAGTGTACAGTTGGAATTTTGTCACATGTGATTCATATAATCCCATGATACACAGCCCACCCTTCAAAATCTCTTGTGCTATCACTTTGTGGTCATAACTCCCACCATCCTTAACCCTTGACAACCACTGATCTGTTTGCCGTCGCTATGGTTTCTCTTTCTTGAGAATGTCATATAAATTGAATCATACAGTCTGTAACCTTTAGAGACTGATTTCTTCCACTCAACATGATGTTTCTGAGCTTCATCCAAATAGCTGTGTATGTCAGTGGTTTGTTGCGTTTTATTGCTGAATAGGATTTCATTGTATGGATGTACTACAGGTTTTTTTTTTTAAATCCATTTATCCATTGAAAGACACTTGGGTTGCTTTCAATTTTGGCTATAAATATTTCTGTACAGGTTTCTGTGTAAACATAAGTTCTTATTTTCTAGTGTTAGAGTTTGCAAAAAAATTATCAAACTTTTCTCAAGTATGGCTTTACTATTTTGCATTCTCACTGCTGTATGAAAGTTCCAATTGTTCCACATCCTCACCAACACTTGGTATTGTCAAGAATTTTTTAAAAGCCATTTAATAGTTATGTAGTGAAATTGCATCATGATTTTAATTTAAATTTCCCTAATGGCTAGTGACATTAAACATATTTTTATATGTTTCTGGATACCAGTTCTTTGTCAGACATATAATGTCCCAATAATTTATTCCAGTCTATAGCTTGTCTTTGCATTATCTTAACATCTTTCACAGAGCAAATGTTTTTAATTTTGATTAAGTCCAGTTTTCAAAATTTTTAATGGAATGTGCTTTAATGGAATGGTGTCACATCCAGGAACTTTCTGCCTAACTGAAGGCCACACAGACTTTCTCCCATATTTCCTTCTAAAAATTTTATGGTTTTACATTTATACCTCTGTTGTATTTAGAGTTAAGTTTGTATATGCTGTAAAGTTTAGATTGAGGCTCATTTCTCTCATACAAATATCTAACTGTTTTAACATCATTTGTTGTTGTTTATCCATTCTATATGTAATAGTTTGCATCTGCTAATCCCAAATTCCCATTCCATCCCTCCCCCACCTCCCCCCTGCCCTTACCAACCACAAATCTGTTCTCTATGTCTGGCATTGCTATATATATATTTTTTAATTCTTTTCCCGTATAGGCCAGTACAGAGTATTGAGTAGAGTTCCCTGTGCTGTACAGAAAGTTCTTATTAGTTATCCATTTTATATACAGTAGTGTGTATATATCAGTCCCAATCTCCCAATTTGTCCCTCCCCTGCTTTATCCCCTGGTAACCATAAGTTTGTTTTCTGCATACATGATTCTACTTCTATTTTGTAAACAAGTTCATTTTTACCCTTTTTTTAGATTCCACATATAAGCGATATCATATGATATTTGTCTTTCTGTGTCTGACTTACTTCATTCAGTTTGATGATCTCTAGTTCCATCCATGTTGCTGAACATGGCATTATTTTGTTCTTTTTTATGGCTGAGTAATATTCATCTTCTTTATACATTCATCTGTCGATGGGCATTTAGATTGCTTCCATGTCTTAGCTATTGTAAATAGTGCTGCGGTGGACATTGGGGTGCATATATCATTTTGAATTATGGCTTTCTCCAGGTATATGCCCTGGAGTGGGATTGCTGGGTCATATGGTAGTTCTGTTTTTAGTTTTTTAAGGAACCTCCATATTGTTCTCCATAGTGGCTGTACCAATTTACATTCCCACCAACAGTGCGGGAGGGTTCCCTTTTTCCACACCCGCTCCAACATTTATTGTTTGCAGATTTTTAAAAATATTTATTTATTGATTGATTGATTGATTTTGGCTGTGCCAGGTTTTAGTTGTGGCATGCATGCGGGATCTAGTTCCCTGACCAGTGATTGAACCTGGGCCCTCTGCATTGGGAGTGCAGTCTTACCCACTGGACCATGAGGGAAGTCCCTGTTTGTAGATTTTTTGATGATGGCCATTCTGACCAGTGTAAGGTGATACCTCATTGTAGATTTGATTTGCATTTCTCTAATAATTAGTCATGTTGAGCATCTTTTCATGTGCGTTTTGGCCATCTGTATGTCTTCTTTGGAGAAATGTCTATTTATTATAAGTCTTAAAATCAAGTAGTATGATTCTTACAAATTTATTCTTCCTTTGCCAAATTGGTTAGCTATACTGGTTCCTTTAACTTTTCATATAAATTTTAGAATCAGCTTGTCTGTAGCTACAAAAATCCCTGCAGGGATTTTAACTGGAATTACAATACATCTATAGAGAAATTTGGGGAGAATTGGTATTCACTAACTATGTTGAGTTTTCCAATCTATGAATATGTCTCTCCACTTATTTGAGTCTTATTTGGTTTCTTTCACTAGCTTTTACTGGTTTCAGCACACAAATCCTATACATGTTTTGTTCAATTTATGCCTAAACATTTTATTTTTTAGGGCTTTGGTAATTTTTTTTAAAGTTTGATTTCTAATTGTTTACATATAGTATATAGCAATATGATTTTTGTGTGTTAACCTTTGTGTGAGTTCTCTGTGTTGTGTAACAAATTACAACAAATTTAGCGGCTTAAAACTATACAAATTCATTATTTCACAATTTCTCTGAGTCAAGATTCTGGAAATGACTTAGCTGGGTCCTCTGCAAAGACTTACTGGGGAAGGATCTGCTTCCAGTATCCTTCAGATTTTTGCCAAAATTCATTTCCTTGTGGTTGTAGGACTCAAAAATCATTTAGATTTTTGGCAAAATTCACTTCCTTGTGGTTATAGGATATATGGCATCTTGATTCTTCAAAGGCAGCAAAGGACATGGAGACTCTAGAGACAGTCTTCCAGCAAGACAGTCTTATGTAACATTACAATTACAGGAGTGACAACACATCACTTTTGGCATATTTTGTTGGTTAGAAGGAATTCACAGGTACTACCCACATTCAAAGAAGAGATTACACAAAGGCATGAACACCAGGAGATGAGTGTCATAAGGGGGTGGCCTTTAAACACAGTCTTACATCCTATAACTTTACTGAACTTTTTGTGTGGTACTGGGTTTTTTTTAGTAGATCCCTTAATATTGTTTATGAAGACAATCATGTTGTTTGAAAATAGGGAAATTTTAATTTTTTTCCTTTCTAACCTTAATGTCTTTTATTTCATTTTCTTAAATTATTACATCAGCTAAGTCTTTCAGTATGCTGTAGAATATAAGTAGTGAGAGCAGACCTTGTATCAGATCTTAGGAGAGAAACATTGTCTTTCACTGTTCAATATGATAGTAGCTGTAGCTATTATGTAGATGCTCTTTATATAAGTTTAGGACGTCACCTACTATTCCTAGTGTGCTAAAACTTTAATCTTGAATTGATATGGAGTTTTATTAAATGTTTTTTAGTTCATCAATTAAATCATATATTAGACTTAATATGGTAGTTACATTGATTGATTTTCAAGTATTGAGCTAGCCTTGCATTCCCAGGAAAAACCTCACCTGTTTATGGTGTTATTCTATGTATCACTGATTCTGTTTGATATTATATTGTGGACTTTTGCATCTGTGTTAATGTGGGATATTGGACTTGGCTTTCTTCAACTGTCTATGTCTGATTTTCCTACAGTGTTAATGCTGGCCTCACCAACTGAGACGGGAAATATTCTTTCCTATTCTATTTTCCAGAATAGATTGAATATATTGGTGTTATTTATTCTTTGAATGTTTGAGAGAATTTGCCAGTGAAACCATCTGGGACTGCTGCTATTTAGTATTTAGAGTTCTCAAAAAGTTGTTCCATGCATTCTGTCTAGGTTTTATAGCTACATTTAGTGGGAGATACAGGGTGGATATGCCTATGTGTCTTACTTAGAATCAGAACTTCTACCCTGTTTTTATGATGATTACTTATATATGTGTTCAATTCCTAACTGTGAAAGTACAGTCATTCTCCTGGAAGTCACAAAGTGGTTAAAGTTGGTTAACTGTTACACATTTTGTCTACTATGTTTATTGCTATAAGCGCATCCAAACAATGGGCTTATCAGCCCATTTCCAACTATATTAAGAGCTATGATATTCCTTTTAGATTTGTTAATCTAATGTTCTTTTATTACCATCATATGATGCTTATCCAATGATTTCTGGTAAAGTAGAGCTAGAGCAATTACACTTTGAAAGCATCAAGTGTACCAGTTTTGTTCTTGAATAGATTCCAGTCTATCCATTAATTAATTAATTAATTAATTAAATTGTCCCTGTACACCACGAGGATCTAATATTCACATGTGACCATGTTGGGCTGGTTTTAACTTATCATGTGTTATTTCAAATGATGCCTGCAAAATATGCAAGCCAAAAATCTATATCAAGTTTCTGTCTGAAAAGCCCAGGCTAAGAAACTTTAATCTCCAAACCAGAAGTTTTAAAGGTTTAGATAATAAGCATTTCAGACTTTGCAGGCTACAAGTGTTTCTATCACCTATTCTTTGTTTTTTTTGTTTTTTTTTTTTACAACCTGTATTAGTTTCTTATTGCTGCTATAACAAATCACCACAAAAATAGTGGCTTAAAAAAACAAAAATTTATTATCTTACAGTTCTATAGATAAGAAGTCTAACATGGGTCTCACTGGATTAAAATCAGGTTGTCAGCAGGGCTTCATTCATTTCTAGAGGCTGTAGGGGAGAAATGATTTCCTCACCTCTTCCAGATTCTAGAAGCTACCCACATTCCTTAGCTCATGGTGCCCCTCCTCCATCTCCAAAGCCAGCGATGTAGCACTATCTTGGCCCTGCTTCTGTTCTATCATCTCCAACTGACCTTAGACAGGAAAGGTTCTCCACTTTTAAGAACTAATGGAATTAGATCAGGCCATCTCAAATTTTTCAGTATAGTCTCTTCTTTTTGAGGTCTTTAACTTAATCACACCTGAAAGGCCGTTTTGTGATATAAAATAACATATGCACAGGTTCTGGGGATTAGGATATGGGTATCTTTTGAGGAGGAGAAATTATTCAGTCTATCACACAACCTTTAAAGATAAAACAGGTGGGCTTCCCTGATGGCGCAGTGGTTGAGAGTCCGCCTGCTGATGCAGGGGACACGGATTTGTGCCCCGGTCCGGGAAGATCCCACATGCCGTGGAGCGGCTAGGCCCGCTGAGCCTGCGCGTCCGGAGCCTGTGCTCTGCAACGGGAGAGGCCCCAGCAGTGAGAGGCCCGCGTACCGCAAAAAAAAAAAAAAGAAAAAGAAAAAGCCAACACTAAAATTTTACTCGTGGTCATGTTGTCATTATCCAGAATGATAAAGAGAATAATGAACTCCTAGTTCAACTTTTCCATTCTAGTACCATTTCGATGTTTTCAAAACTCACAATTCAGAGTTAACTATTTCTTTGGAAAAACAAAGAGTTCCTTTATCATCACTAATATTACCATTGCCCCCATGCATTAAATGAAATTCTGATAACACAAGAGGATTTAGTTTATAATAATGGAAAAACTCACCTGGTAAAATCTTGCCTGATAGTAGGTAGACCATTCTTTATAAGTTTTAAAGTTTGGCAAGTGAATTATTTGTAATCATAATTTTTAATCTAATTCATAGACGTTGATTGTAGATGTTTTGGCGTAGAAATTTGGTATTTAATCTCCAGGGTAGAATATGATCAATAATTTAATCTCCCTTCCTGAATATTTTTAAATTGACCTCTCTGAAATACTGCCAACATTTTAAAAGAACTTGAGACTTCTGAACACCAACACTTGGAATAGTTAAGTGAGAGGAAATTTTCTATTCTCAGAAAAACAGCACATCGATTCCATTACCACTTTTCATTTAAAAAAAAAAAAAAAGAAAGAAAGTTACCTACTGTGTCACCTAAAGACATTTCTACATATTTCTCAGCAATTCTCATATATCTGGGAAACCTGTAAGCAAATCTACCTAATTTATTTTCTGGTAATATACTTTACTTGAGAGATTTCAGGTAAAGAAACCCCTGAATTTCACAGGAAAAACCTCAGGCAATTGTTTTACTTTTTAGATTGAAAACATATTTCTGACACTGTGATACACAATGTTTGATTGAGCAAAATATCTTAGAGTCAAGCTCACTTTATTCTGGAAATTGGTGTTACTTTATTCTCATGATGGCTTCTTCTTTTAAAATATTATTGATAGATTTTTGAGTCTTTGGGGGCTCAATATATAACATCCCTTTTTTCTGCCTGTAATCTGAAGCAATTGAATAATAAGAAAACATACTTAAAGCAAAAGGGAAACCAAAGTATCACCTTCATTACTGATAAAGCTGATATCCGAGAACGTGGTTCACATCTATAAGGAAGGGCTTCTTAATGGTGAGCGTCAGAATTGGATAGACTCGCCTGCAACAGAATCCAAAACACAGAGGAAAGGGCATGTTCACACATACACAGTTTCTCTTTTCGGATTCCCAATCCAACTCTTGCTTTCCTTCAGAAAGCGTAATGTTGTGCTAAAGCATTCCACCCAACAGTGTAATTTCTAGGTTCATCAATTATAATATTGAACCACATCATCTATCAAATACTAAGATGTCTGTCCACTGTCTCTCCAGTCATGGAAGTGTATAGTTTGCATGAACTATGTATATCCTGAAGATCATGAAACTTTAACTAGTGTCAGTGAAATGACCAGAACCAGTATTAAATTGTAAGTGTATAGTCGAAATTCCCTCCTGCTGTGCTCCACACCACTTACACAGATATATTTTTATATTTTCACTATAAATATTAAGTTATATTTAATATCTTTAAGGTATTCAGGGTTGAGAAATATTACTTCTTAGAGCATCAGAGAATGTTGAGCCCCATTTAATTAACTGTGGTCATTCACTATATAAAGCTCCTGACAGAAATTAAGTTCATGGTCTGAGAAAAAAATGACAGCATGTTGCTGACTAAAAGTTAGGGTCACATAGCTTTATCACATCATGGCTCCTGTCCTCTTTCTGGGTGAATAGCCTGTGCCATGACAGGGCTGCCTCTGCTGACATGAAAGCGGGATGCTCCCACACTTGCACCACCAACAGCAAAGGACTATGTGGTCCACCTGCCTATTTGAATTAACCTCCTTGACTCACCACATAAACCTTTAGTTTCCATTAAGTGAATATCCTTTGTGTATCCCTCATGCTATGGTTTTTTCCTACTTTCCTGAATTTTCACATTTTGTCCCTCTTTTTGGTCTATCTTCCCCTCAATTATCTTTAATTATTCTATGCCATGAAGATCAGCTCAAGTTGGTACTTCTCCTTGAAAATGTCCATCACTGCTCCAGCTTGGTGCCCATTGAACTGTCTATTCTTAGAAGTCTTAAAGACACTCGTTTAAACTACAAATTCTACTCAATCAGTTAGATCAATTTCCTATTATTTTGAGGGGGATGTTTGTCATAACTCTCCTAAGTAGACCGTAAACAGCTCAAGACTCAGGACTGTATACCTCTTTTTTTTTTTTTTTTTTTTATTCCCTACAGAGTATACTACTATAGGCAGTTGCTTAAGGAGTACTGAATTCAGCCAGACCTTAGGGCCAGGCACTGGCACCTACTATTAGTGTAATCTCCAACAAATTACTTCTAAGCCTCAGTTTCCGCATATGTAAAATTGAGACTGTGGTAAAGATGATGTGTTCAAAGCACTTATCATGATTACTGGACCGTAATATTCAATAATATTAGTTACTATTACCATCATTTTTTGCTGCATGTTCATAGTTAGGATGAACTTTTGAAAAATTATCTATACTTTATTCCCTATAGAAGCATATCAGACTGTACTGAAAATAATGGAAAACAGTACTTATCTATGTGTATTTGTTCATCTAAATAATGGATTTAATGTCTTTATGAGAATCAATTAGTTATTATTAGAATGAGTTCTAAGTGCAGTATAAGTATGATATAGTAGTTCTTGAGTTTATTATGTACATGAGCATAATTTATACAATTTCAGTTCAATCTGTAATGTGAAATTGGTAACAGGACATGACATAACTGAAGCCTGATGCAAGAATGGCTTTCTTATTCCATGTCCCAGCCATCACAATTTTAATACTAAATGGTTTGTCATTTTTTAATAACTAGACATTTTTTCTCGATGACAAACTTACGGAATAGTCTAGAGTTTTATAAATATCTACAAATATTATGTAAATTTTTTGTCACATATAAAGTAGTAATTTTCTTTTTCACTTGGGTTGAATTTACTTTTAAGTATCTGAGTCACATACATAAATATAAGCCATAAATATTATTCAACACATGCTTCAGCATTTCCTTTTTTCTCTTTTCCTGATGTTTCATTAGTGACATTTTTCAAATCAAATTTAACTAATCCTTGGTTCAGTCTCCAAACAGGAAATTGGTTCAGTAAGCAGGGATCTGAATGACAAAAGAACTGCTCACTTAGAGGATGCTTTAAAATACTTCGCTCATTGAAAAAATAAATTCAACCTTCCTTATTTTTCTGACCTTAAAGCTCTGATTTTTCAGTTTGGATTTAACTGTGAATGAAAAACATTGAAAACCCATATAATCCATCAATATTATACTTGCTACAGCCTGAGTTTCATACAACATCAAAATATTTTTTTGACTTTGATACTTTTTCCTCCCTTAATTATGTCAGCCCTAGTTATATTGCATTTAATGCTCTTTTATTACTCTTGCCCTTATTAGCAGTTAACACTTTATGTAGAACATATCTAGAATTCCTGACATCAGTTACTCAACCTTTTCTGACTGATAAGTGTGTTAGTATTCGGTGCTTTGTGATCACCTAGAGGGGTGGGATAGGGAGGGTGGGAGGGAGGGAGATGCAAGAGGGAAGAGATATGGGGACATATGTATATGTATAACTGATTCACTTTGTTATAAAGCAGAAACTGACACACCATTGTAAAGCAATTATACTCAAAGATGTTAAAAAAAAAGTATGTTAGTGTTTATTTTAAGGCAAGAAGAGAATATAGTTTCAAACTGCACATGTAATTTGAAGATGGTCTGTTTTGTGTACCCACATGTATATGTGATAAGCAGATATATGTGTATAGAAACTATCACTCAGTGGTAATCAGACCATTTAATATTAAACATAAAAATAACTGAAAATGTGGCTTACCAAAAACTAAGCTAAGTTGAAAAAATTTAAAGGCGCCTAGGATCACAGAAGTCAGAAAATGTCCTTTTAGTTATAGACAGGAACATCTCACCACCCTGCTTAATAACCTTTGATGGCTTCCATTTGCATTTAGCACAAAAGATAAACTCTTAAACTTTGTATGTAAGAACCTAAATGACACTGCTCTTGCACTTGAGAAGATTATGGTCGAGTTTGGAACACAGGCATTAAACAAATACTCATAAGTATATAGTTATAAATTATGTTAAGTTGGATAAAGGAGTATAAAAAGGGAATATGAGAGAGGTTAACTTGAGGAACTGAAATTAGATTGGTGAGACAAGGAAAATCTCTCTGAGGAAGTGATATTTAAATTAAGATCTGAGGTGTGGAAGAGTCCAGAGAAGAGCATTCCAGAGGAAGGGAAAATTTGTGTAAGAGCCTAAGAAAAGAAAGACCTTGATGAACTGGAGAAACAGAAGGTTCTTGATGATGGATTATCCAAAATGAATGCTATAATGCAGTAAAATGATATGTTCAATTTTATTAGATCATTTTTTATGTACCTCAGTATTTCCTCTGTGCATTTCATAGTGTTTGGTATACATTAGATCACCAGTAAACATTTAAAGATAAAGCACATAAGCAAGTTTTATGGTAACAGTAACTAAAAGGGAGAGGGGTAATTGTGGTATCTACCTCATATGAATGTGAGTCATAAATGAGATCACTAATAAAAGGTGCTGATCTCAGAGCCTGGCACATAGAAAATGCTTAATAAATGTTAGCCTAAAAAAATTGAAGTTCTTACTTTTCTCTTGAACTATTCTAAACTATTACTTGAAATGTTGGCTGACCAACAAACTTTACAACTTTTAAGTGAAATAACCCCTATGTACTACCACAAAATTCTTATTAATCACTTGAATTGAATGCTATCAATGTATTTTCCTCTCTGGTTCCTACATGGTTGGCAGAGGTAAACTCCTTTCCTTTCACATACAAACACATGCACACTTTTGGATGGTTGGTTGACAGTGAATCGTCAGTAATGGTTTGGGGATAAGTGATGGCCTCAAAGATTGTACCTCCATTTGAGTACCAAATATGTATTATTTTCAGTAGCAAAAGCCCAGTTTCAAGCCTAGTTTTAAATACAGTTTTGAAGCTCTCTCAACTCATTTTTCTTGGCTCTGCTCTGGAAAAACCAAACCTAGCAGTTTTTATATGTGGACATGAAGTTGCCTTCTAATTAGGAGCTCTATATTTCAGACCAAGGAATTTGCTATTTCCTTGTTTCTGGATAAAACTAGGAAGATTCCTGCTGCTGAAAGAAAATCTGTTTTGGAATTATTATTCTTGGTACTTAAATCTTCCATCAAATGGTAAACAAAGTACTCAGAAAGATACATTCATTTTTCTTAGCCGATAGTATAATGCATTACCCAAATATGATCAAACATTGTCAATTGCTTAGGTTATTCAAAAGTAAAACATTGA
Source organism: Phocoena sinus (assembly GCF_008692025.1). NCBI lineage: Eukaryota > Metazoa > Chordata > Mammalia > Artiodactyla > Phocoenidae > Phocoena > Phocoena sinus. The sequence goes on from NC_045771.1 coordinate 85,145,288, forward strand.
ATCATATAGATAAAATCAAAGTATGTTCCATGGTTTCTATGAAATTATATTCTTATAGGTCACTGTATATTTTTATTTCCTTAAATATGGCTGTTAAGTTCAATGCCTTTAACTAGACCATAACATTCATGGTTAGGTAAGTGCAGTTTCCTCTGTTGCTTCAGTTTGAACTTGAAACCCCAATAAGCATCTTGCAAATGCCTGCCATTGATCACAAACATCGAGTAAGGAAATATGGGTGGCTCAGTGTGAATTCATTACTCTTATTAGGAAAATGACATAAAGCCCTATTGGGTAGAACTCAATAAATCATTTTTGTATATTAGCTACAGAGAAATGTTCTTATTATATTATCACTTATATATGTAAATATGAATATAAAATTCAATGTTAAAGATAAGATAAAAAGTAAAGATACACTAGACAAAACAATTATTTCATTTTTGTCCTGGGACAGTGATGGTAAAGCATTCCATCTCTGGGAGAGATTGCTAGTGATCAGTTATATCCATGTTCTCTTTTTCTTCTTGGACACAGAGAAGTCAATTCTGAATAATGGATTATGAGCTAAAATAATGACCATATTCAGGCTTGTCCCGTGAAAACTTCACCTAAATAGAGAGGATAACAAAGACCACAAGATGGGAGGCCTGGGTCCCTGAATGACTACATGGATCACAATCCCTCCTCCCCACCCCGAAGCTCACCCCTCATGCAAACCTACATTAAACTGTGAGTGACAGATAAGCTTTTGTTGCCTAATGCCACTGGGATTGTTTGTGATCAGAGATAGGTTACCGTGACCAATTCAATACCCATTTTTTATAGATAATACTGTTGCTGAGTTTAATCAGAGTCCATGGGTAGTAGAGCTTCTAGATCCATGGATTCTGGATGAACTAAATAGTGGTGAGACCTTCAAAATATTTATTATAGAAAGATTAATCATGCCACAGAACTTCTAGGGGCAAGTTTAATGGAATCACATACAAAGTGTTAAGACGTTCATACTTCCTAATGGAAGATCTATTTTCAAGTGTTCTAAATAGTAAAATAAACTCTTTCTGCCCAAAAGGAATGCTGCTTCCCATCACTAAGCTGATGTTTTGTAGCACGTATTTTTCACAGACTGTCATACTCAGAAAATGTTCTGTGGAAAAAGCTGACCCCACAGGGAGCTAGTAATTGGCAGAGAAAGCTCAAATGCAAAATACTTGCGTAAGAAAGGCAGAGAGCAGCGGCACCACACAGCTTCAGTCAGCAGCCTGAAGCGTATGGGATCAAAGCATTTCCTAGAATTTAAGACTTACTACTTTCAAACTGAATTTTAAGGAAGAGCAAGAGCAAAGATAGGTGCCCTGACCTAAGAAGCAAGCATCCTTCCTTAGATTAGACCCCATAGAAAAATAGTAATGCAACACACACTGAAGAGAATCCAAACTGGGACAAATCTCTCTTCTAATCCTCATACCTCTCAGGGTTTTCACCCCTTCCTTAGAAAGGAGGAAATAGATAACAGAATCCATATGTATTACTTCACTGCTGTATACAGTGGTGTAGAAAATACTCATTAATAAGTGAAGCTTCAGTCATTTTCAGTAAACTGTTTTGATGTTCACATTATGTTATGAATTTAGGACTCTCCCCTGCTTCCAGGACAAGAGTTCATATTTGGTGCTCAAAAAGGCCAAGTCAGGCAACGCTTTTGGAATTCTGTATTTATACTGCTTATTTCTGCCGAACGTGCACAGTAGTCACTGGAGGTCCTTTGCACAGCTCTTATCAACAAACACATCTAAACCCATTTGTCGCCCACTGCCTATTTCCTCAGCACTATAGTATATGAAGCACGTATTCAGCGAAGCATGCACAAGATAAAAAGGGACACAAGCAAATACAGATAAGGACCTGTCCTGAGCAGTTAAAGAATACATTTTAAAAGTCACTGCTATCATTAACCCTCAGCAATTTCATAGCCCCCTTAAAGGGGACCTAAGGTGGGCACTGTGGTGGTCATTCAGGAAAGATGGAAATTCTGGTTGGAAAAACATTATCTGTGTCTTTTCTTTCTTGGTCTTGCAAGCTAGTAACTGTAAAGGATCAGAAGAGGTTTGACAAAGGCCTTCAGAATTCATCTGCTAGGGCATACTACAAACTTGCAACCCAGTAGTTTTGCTCAAACTGCGTGTTAGATTCACCTGGTTGGAGAAAGAATGAGTAACGTGACCTCAGCATAGACACTGCACAGCCTTCTGACTGCCCATTTTACTGGGCACAGTTCAGAAAGGAACTATCCTTTCATGTCTTTGGTCCCTACATATCAAAGAAAGGCATGGGCATTTCTCAATTGGGATATGACCAAAAGATTGTGGTCTGTTATTTAGTATTCACTATGAAGCCTAAAGTTTCCAAAGACCAATCTCAAAGAGAAGAATAAAGAAAAGAAACAAAATGAAGGGCTTCCCTGGTGGCTCAGTGGTTGAGAGTCCGCCTGCCGATGCAGGGAACCCGGGTTCGTGCCCCGGTCCAGGAAGATCCCACATGCCGTGGAGCGGCTGGGCCCATAAGCCATGGCCGCTGAGCCTGCGCGTCCGGAGCCTGTGCTCCGCAACAGGAGAGGCCACAGCAGTGAGAGGCCCGCGTACCACAAAAAAAAAGAACAAGGAGCAGCAAGACCGTGCAGCCCAATAGGCCCATTCTGGCTCATAACTTCCCAAGAAGAAGCTAAATGTACACAAGTGACCAATGAATCTGTTTACCGAAAAAGTAAGCCAACCTATTTTGTTTTCTGTTTGGCTTCATTTTGTGGTTGTCAACATGATAAGAATACCTTGTATTATTTTATTGATTCTGTGAATCAATGATCACAGAAATGTATACAGTAGTTTCCACCACCATTTATTGGTTTAATCCCAGTGCAGATTGCAGGCTGCAAATATTATACTAAGCAATTAACATAGGTGAAGAACGAAACTTGTACCGTGGTCATTTGGTTAAAACATACATGACATATAGCAAGGATGTGACCATAATACATTTGAACCTTAAAAACATTTGTGCATATTGATAATAAATACTCACTTGTTTACACTCATAAGGGACTAACATATCTGAAGCTTTCTATTTCTATTATTATGAAGCAAATATTACTGAAATAATGTTTAAGAGATAATTTTTTTAGCTCATTCACATAAATAACAAAACACTAGAAATCACAGAAATAAAATGCTCCATTCTCTGTTTTTACACCAGACATTAGAGCATCACAATTCCTGAAGCTGAATTCCGAGTTTCCTATTGATCCATTCTATGGAATTTAGGATTTCTAGATCTTCTTCATAATACATTAAAAGGAAAAAAAAAGTCATTATGTTGGTCATTGTCCAAATTAGGTTGCTTTTTTATTGCTCTATGATAGAGGTAAACCTCAACTTTGACTCAATGTGCTTATAAGCCCTAGTTATGTGCATAGACAACATAAGGCAACCTTTTATTTTCTGTGTCATGAGTAAGAGTTTTATTTCTGGGAAACTTATTTTTTCCATGAAACACAAAAAAATGATCATCAAAGGAAATAAATACAAATATATGATGTTTATAATTTCCTAAGTATGTAAAACCAAATGATCTTAAAATTCAAGGTGCAAATATTCCTTTAGGGGGATTTTTGGGCATGAAATGGACTAAGTAAAGTCTTCTTAAAATAAGATCATTAGAGACTTCCTGGGTGGTCCAGTGGTAAAGAATCTGCCTTCCAATGCAGGGGACGCAGGTTCGATCCCTGGTCGGGGAACTAATATCCCACATGCCCCAGGGCAACTAAACCACGGCATCTCAACTAGAGAGCCCACGTGCCACAAACTACAGAGCCCACGTGCGCTGGAGCCCACGTGCCACAACAGGAGAGAGAAAACCCACAGGGCACAACTAGAGAGAAGCCGGAGTGCTGCAATGAAGAGCCCACATGCCACAACGAAGATCCCGCGTGCTGCAACTAAGACCGGACACAGCCAAAAAAATAAATTAAATAAACTAATTAATTAATTAATTAATTAAAAGAAAAAGATCATCAAAGTCTAGACTGAAGAAACTATCTTCTTACCTGGTGAATCTCTCTGTGGCGAACAGAAGCATTTTTTGTTTTTCCAAAGACATTTGAACTATTCCAAAATTTGTGTTATCTGTCTCAAAAACTTCCATTTACAATTTTATGACCACAAAGTCTTTGAATGGTAAATTATGGGGGGAGAAGTGTAGTTTCCATGGTAATTTCTTTTCCTTAAGTATCTCTTGCTCTTTTATTTCACTAAGAGCTTCACTGCTGAGCTCCTGAGAATAAGTGAAATTATCAGAATACAACTCCCATCAAGCTCAGCTGAGTCATCACCCCGGGATTAACCAAGTAGTGTTGCCAGTGGAATTAGCAGAGTGTGTGAATCCTCACTCATTTCAGTTCTTAGCCAGTTGTAATTCCAAGTTTTGATCATTGCCAAGGGGACCTGTCAGTATAAGAAGGGTTATAAAATGTGTAGGTCACAAGCTATAAACAGAGAGCCACCCACATTTCAGAATATTATGTTATCCAATACCATGTGTTTTTTAGTTGTAAGTTGCATCTAGTTTTATTATAGGACACAGCTGTTGTAATAAATTCACCTTTCAAAAAGCCTTAATTTAAAACTGCAGAGAGGAGATAAAACACATCTACTCCAAACTCCTGCATGAGGGAGGAGTCCCCAAAAGATGTTTATTGATTTAGTAATGGATATAAGCATATATTTCCTGAAGCCAAAAATATATGTTATATACCATTACGAACTAAACAACTGCAGATCTTCTTTGACTTACAATGGGGTTATGTCTCACTAAACCCAAGATAAGTTGAAAAAATTGAAAGTCAAAAATGCACTTAATAGGGCTTCCCTGGTGGAGCAGTGGTTGAGAGTCCGCCTGCCGATGCAGGGGACACGGGTTCGTGTCCTGGTCCGGGAGCATCCCACATGCCTCGGAACGGCTGGGCCAGTGAGCCATGGCCACTGAGCCTGCGGGTCCGGAGCCTGTGCTCCGCAACGGGAGAGGCCACAACAGTGAGAGGCCCCAGGACTGCAAAAAAAAAAAAAAAAAAAATTCACTTAATATACTTAACCTACCAAGAATCATAGCTGAGCCTAGCCTACCTTAAACATTCTCAGGACACTTACATTAGCCTACAGTTGAGCAAAAACATCTAACACAAAGTCCATTTTTTTTTTTTTTTTTTTTTTTTTTTTTTTGCGGTACGCAGGCCTCTCACTGCTGTGGCCTCTCCCGTTGCGGAGCACAGACTCCAGATGCGCAGGCTCAGCAGCCATGGCTCACGGGCCCAGCCGCTCCGCGGCATGTGGGATCTTCCCGGACCGGGACACGAACCCGTGTCCCCTACATCGGCAGGCGGACTCTCAACCACTGCGCCACCGGGGAAGCCCCACAAAGTCCATTTTATAATAAAGTGTTGAATATCTCATGTAGTTTTTTTTTTTTTTTTAATACTTTCTTGAAAGTGAAAAACAGAATGGTTGTATAGGTACAGGAAGGTTGTAGTGTATTGGTTGTTTATGCTTGTGATTGCATGGCTAACTGGGAGCTGTGGCTCACTGCTGCCTTCCAGCATCACTAGAGAATATGTAGTGCATATTGCTAGCCCACGAAAAGATAAAAATTCAAAATTTAAAGTATGGTTTCTATGGAATGAGTATCGCTCTTGCACCACTGTAAGGTCAAAAATTGGAAGTCAGCCATCTAAAGTCAGTCATTGTCTGTTATTTCTTATGGGCTTTTGTTATGCACTCAGTATGAATCATAATTTGGCTTTTGTTTTGAGAAATATGTTTTTGTGATATTCAAATATGACATTACAAAAGTAGCTATTTTTTCCTTTTTTACTAACAAATATTGAATTTTTATCAAACAAGTTTTCTAAATCTATTGAGATGATCACATTTTTTCTCTTCTGCCCTATCATTACGGTAAAATTATATTAGTAGATTCCCAAATATTGAACCATCTATCAGTCAGAATAGCCTAGTTTATGTTGTAGTAACAAAAGGAAATCTAAATCTGTACTTAAAGTAATGACTTCATACTTGATTATATAGAGTTCAAATTGATGAGTTGAGCACATAGAATATTCTCCATCCAACTCTCTGTAACCACAGCCATCTTCCCACACTTGTTTCTAGTCTGATGCTCCTTGCTTCTTCTGTTCTCCTTGATGAAGTTCTATGCTTGTGCCATTGTAGTAAAGCTCGCCTACTATTAAAAAGTGCAGCTGTTGTTAATTATATAAAGTGTTGTTCCTATAAAACTGTGCAAGTAAAATATATAAATTTTAATTCATTTTCACAGCATTTTAGGGCTGGAAACTGGAAATGCGAATCTTTTGTTCTTTATTCCTCTGCTTTTTACAGATAGCACCTAACCTCAATGGAGGAATTCTAATAAAATAAATAAAAACAGAGCAGGTATTTATACAGGAATGAGGTCTCATATCACATCTCAGATACTGCTAAGTAAGACAGCCACTCCTGTGCCCATGTGTATGGTTCACTGGTATAAATAACTGTTACATCTTACTACATAGCAAAGGGTTTCTGATTTTGAAGGAGACTCAGAGGCACATGTAGAAACATCAGTCTGATAAGATTAGGGACACCAAAACAAACACACAGACAAACAAACAAAAAAACAAAACCCAGGATGCCAAGAATTAAGATTGCCAGAAATGAGAAAATATATTTGATTTACTTTACTTGATAACTAATATTATTTCATGTAAATATATAATATTTTCCTAAATTATCTATCTACTGATTTATTAATCAATAGATTGATCACTTGATAGCTGTATCTGGATATAGATATTTAGAAACACAGATATATATTCTTAAATATATTTCCATGTTTACAATTGGTAAAATGTTGGGTGTCTATTTCTGCCTCTCATGTGGGACCTACTTATAAAAATTTTTTGTTTAAAAAAATGTGTCCTGCATATGACTACCATATCCACCTTTTTATGTTTGTAAAGGACAGCAGGTAGATTTTACATGATAAAGAGAAAGGTCTAGAGTCAACGTTTACTCCTAGTAGAATATGCAAAATGTTTGATGGGTAATGAAGTCATGATAACAGTGAATATCATTCATCTTCCATGGATTTTTTAAATTAATTAATTAATTAGTTTAAACATCTTTATTGGAGTATAATTCCTTACAATATTGTGTTAGTTTCTGCTCTATAACAAAGTGAATCAGCTATACATATACATATTCCCCATATCCCCTCCCTCTTGTGCATCCCTCCCACTCACCATATTCCACCCCTCTAGGGGGTCACAAACCACCAAGCTGATATCCCTGTAGTGTGCAGCTGCTTCCCACTAGCTAACTATTTTACATTTGGTAGTGGATATATGTCAATGCTACTCTCTCACTTTGTCCCAGCTTACCCTTCCCCCACCCCGTGTCCTCAAGTTCATTCTGTACATCTGTGTATTTATTCCTGTCCTGACCCTAGGCTCATCAGCACCATTTTTTTTAAGATTCCATATGTATGTGTGAGCATACGGTATTTGTTTTTCTCTTTCTGACTTACTTCACTCTGTATGACAGGCTCTAGGTCCATCCACCTCACTACAAATAATGCAGTTTTGTATCTTTTATGGCTGAGTAATATTCCATTGTGTATATGGGCCACATTTCTTTATCCATTCATCTGTTGATGGACACTTAGGTTGTTTCCATGTCCTGGTTATTGTAGATAGAGCTTCACTGAGCATTGTGGTACATGACTCTTCTAGAATTATGGTTTTCTCAGGGCATATGCCCAGTAATAGGATTGCTAGGTCATATGGTAGTTCTATTTCTAGTTTTTTAAGGAACCTCTATGCTGTTATCCATAGTGGCTGTATCAATTTACATTCCCACCAACAGTGCAAGAGGGTTCCCTTTTTTCCACACACTCTCCAGCATTTACTGTTTGTAGATTTTTTTGATAATAGTCATCTTGACTGGTGTGAGGTGATACCTCATTGTAGTTTTGATTTGTATTTCTCTAATAATTAGTGATGTTGAGCATCCTTTCTTGTGTTTGTTGGCAATCTATATATCTTCCTTGGAGAAATATCTATTTAGGTCTTCTGCCCATTTTTGGATTGGGTTGTTTATTTTTGTGATATTGAGTTGCATGACCTGGTTGTGTATTTTGGAGATTAATCCTTTGCCAGTTGCTTCATTTGCAAATATTTTCTCCCATTCTGAGGGTTGTCTTCTCATCTTGTTTATGGTTTCCTTGCTGTGCAAAGGCTTTTAAGTTTCATTAGGTCGCATTTGTTTATTTTTGTTTTTATTTCCATTTCTCTAGGAGGTGGATCAAAAAGGATCTTGCTGTGATTTATGTCATAGAGTGTTCTGCCTATGTTTTCCTCTAAGAGTTTTATACTGTGTGGCCTTACCTTTAAGTCTTTAATCCATTTTGAGTTTATTTTTGTATATGGTGTTAGGGAGTATTCTAATTTCCTTCTTTTACATGTAGCTGTCCAGTTTTCCCAGCACCAGTTATTGAAAAGGCTGTCTTTTCTCCATTTTATATTCTTGACCCCTTTATCAAAAATAAGGTGACCATATGTCCGAGGGTTTATCTCTGGGCTTTCTATCCTGTTCCATTGATCTACATTTTTGTTTTTGTGCCAGTACCATACTGTCTTGATTACCATAGCTTTGAGGTGTAGTTTGAAGTCCAGGAGCCTGATTCCTCCAGCTCCGTTTTTTTTCTTCCACAAGATTGCTTGAGGGTCTTTTGTGTTTTCATACAAATTGTAAAATTTTTTGTTCTAGTTCTGTGAAAAATGCCATTGGTAGTTTGATAGGGATTGCATTTACTCTGTAGATTGCTTTGGGTAGTATAGTCATTTTCACAATGTTGATGCTTCCAATCCAAGAACATGGTATATCTCTCCATCTGTTTGTATCGTCTTTAACTTCTTTCATCAGTGTCTTATACTTTTCTGCATACAGGTCTTTTGTCTCCTCAGGTAGGTTTATTCCTAGGTATTTTATTCTCTTTGTTGTCATGGTATAGGAGTGTTTCCTTAATTTCTCTTTCAGATTTTTCATCGTTAGTGCATAGGAATACAAGAGATTTCTGTGCATTAATTTTGTATCCTGCTACTTTGCCAAATTCATTGATTAGCTCTAGTAGTTTTCTGGTAGCATCTTTAGGATTCTGAATTTATGGTATCATATCATCTGCAAATAGTGACAGTTTTACTTCTTCTTTTACAATTTGGATTCCTTTTATTATCTTTATTTTCTCTTATTACCATGGCTAAAACTTCCAGTAGTATGTTGAATAATAGTGGTTAGAGTGGGCAACATTCTCGTGTTCCTTATCTTAGTGAATGGTTTCAGTTTTTCACCATTGAGAATGATGTTGGCTGTGGGTTTGTCATATATGGCCTTTATTATGTTGAGGTAGGTTTCCTCTATGCCCACTTTCTGGAGTGTCTTTATCATAAATGGGTGTTGAATTTTGTCAGAAGCTTTTTTTGCATCTATTGAGATGATCATATGGTTTTTATTCTTCAATTTGTTAATATGGTGTATCACATTGATTGATTTGCATATATTGAAGAATCCTTGCATCCCTGGGATAAATCCCACTTGATCATGGTGTATGATCCTTTTAATGTGTTTTTAGATTCTGTTTGCTAGTAATTTGTTGAGGATTTCTGCATCTATATTCATCACTGATATTGGTCTATAATATTCTCTTTTTGTGTATCTTTGTCTGGTTTTGGTATCAGGGTGATGGTGGCCTCAGAGAAAGAGTTTGGGAGTGTTCCTCCATCTGCTATATTTTGGAAGAGTTTGAGAAGGATAGGTGTTAGCTCTTCTCTAAATGTTTGATAGAATTCGCCTGTGAAGCCATCTGGTCCTGGGCTTTTGTTTTTTTGAGGATTTTTAATCACAGTTTCAATTTCATTACTCGTGATTGGTCTGTTTATATTTTCTATTTCTTCCTGGTTAGGTCTCAGAAGGTTGTGCTTTTCTAAGAATTTGTCCATTACTTCCAGGTTGTCCATTTTATTGGCATAGAGTTGTTTGTACGAATCTCTTCTGATCCTTTGTATTTCTGCAGTGTCAGGTGCTGCTTCTCCTTTTTCATTTCTAATTTTGTTGATTTGAGTCTTCTCCTCTTTTTTCCTGATGAGTGTGGCTAATGGTTTATCAATTTTCTTTATCTTCTCAGATTACCAGCTTTTAGTTTTATTGATCTTTACTTTTGTTTCCTTCATTTCTTTTTCATTTATTTCTGATCTGATTTTTTTTTTTTTTTTGATCTGATCTTTATTATTTCTTTCCTTCTGCTAACTTTGGGGTTTTTTTTTTGTTGTTGTTGTTCTTCTTTCTCTAACTGCTTTAGGTGTAAGGTTAGGTTGTTTTTTAAAGATGTTTCTTGTTTCCTGAGGTAGAATTATATTGCTATAAACTTCCCTCTTAGAACTGCTTTTGCTGCATACCATAGGTTTTGGCCGTCATGTTTTCATTGTTATTTGTTTCTAGGTATTTTTTGTTTTCCACTTTGATTGCCTCAGTGATCTCTTGGTTATTTAGTAGCATATTGTTTAGCCTCCACATGTTTGTATTTTTTACAGTTCTGTTCCTGTAATTGATATCTAGTCCCATATCATTGTGGTTGGAAAAGATACTTTATACTATTTCAATTTTCTTAAATTTACCAAGGCTTGATTTTTGACCCAAGATATGCTCTATCCTGGAGAATGTTCCATGAGCACTTGAGAAGAAAATGTATTCTGTTGTTTTGGGATGGAATGTCATATAAATATAAATTAAGTCCATCTTGTTTAATGTGTCATTTAAAGGTTGTGTTTCCTTATTTATTTTCATTTTGGTTGATCTGCCCATTGGTGAAAGTGGGGTGTCAAAGTCCCCTACTATGATCGTGTTACTGTTGATTTACCCTTTTACGGCTGTTACCATTTGCCTTATGTATTGAGGTGCTCCTATGTTGGGTGCTTAAATATTTACAATTTTTATATCTTCTTTTTGGGTGATCCCTTGATCATTATGTAGTGTCCTTCTTTTTCTCTTGTAATAGTCTTCATTTTAAAGTCCATTTTGTCTGATATGAGAATTGCTACTCCAGCTTTCTTTTGATTTCCATTTGCATGGAATATCATTTTGCATCCCCTCACTTTCAGTCTGTATGTGTTCCTAGGTCTTAAGTGGGTCTCTTGTAGACAGCATATATACGGGACTTGTTTTTGTATCCATTCAGCCAGTCTCTGTGTTTTGGTTGGAGCATTTAATCCATTTACATTTAAGGTAATTATCAATATGTATGTCCCCGTTCCCATTTTCTTAATTGTTTTGGGTTTGTTATTGTAGGTCTTTTCCTTCTCTTGTGTTTCCTGCCTAGAGAAGTTCCTTTAGCATTTGTTGTAAAGCTGCTTTCGTGGTGCTGAATTCTCTTAGCTTTTGCTTGTCTTTAAAGGTTTTAATTTCTCTGTCAAATCTGAATGAGATCCTTGCTCGGTAGAGTAATCTTGTTTGTAGGTTTTTTCCCTTTCATTACTTTAAATATGTCCTGCTACTCCCTTCTGGCTTGCAGAGTGTCTGCTGAAAGATCAGGTGTTAACCTTATGGGGACTCCCTTGTATGTTATTTGTTGCTTTTCCCTTGCTGCTTTTAATATTTTTTCTTTGTATTTAATTTTTGATAGTTTGATTAACATGTGTCTTCATGTGTTTCTCCTTGGATTTATCCTGTATGGGACTTTCTGCACTTCCTGGACTTGATCGACTATTTCCTTTTCCATATTAGGGAAATTTTCAATTAGAATCTTTGCAAATATTTTTTCAGATCATTTATTTTTCTCTTCTTCTTCTGGGACCCCTATAATTCAAATGTTGGTGTGTTTATTTTTGGCCCAGAGGTCTCTGAGACTGTCCTCGGTTCTTTTCATTCTTTTTTCTTTATTCTGCTCAGCAGCTGTTATTTCCACTATTTTATCTTCCAGGTCACTTATCCGTCCTTCTGCCACAGTTATTCTGCCACTGATTCCTTCTAGAGAATTTTTAATTGTATTTATTGTGCTGTTCATCATTGTTTGTTTGCTCTTTAGTTCTTCTAGGTCGTTGTTAAACATTTCTTGTATTTTTTCCATTCTGTTTCTGAGATTTTGCATCATCTTTACCATCATTACTCTGAATTCTTTTTCAGGTAGATGCCTATTTTCTCTTCATTTGTTTGGTCTGGTGGGTTTTTACCTTGATCCTTCATCTGCTTCATATTTCTCTGTCTTCACATTTTGTTTAACTTACTGTGTTTGGAGTCTCTTTTCACAGGCTGCAGGTTTGTAGTTCCCATTATTTTTGGTATCTGACCCCAGTGAGTGAGGTTGTTTCAGTGGCTTTTGAAGGTTGCCTGGTGGAGGGGACTGGTACCTGTTTTCTGGTGGGTGGGCTGGGATCTTGCCCTTCTGATGGGCAGGGCTGCATCCAGTGATGTGTTTTTGTGTGTCTGTGAACTTAGTTTGACTTTAGGCAGCCTCTCTGCTAATGGATGGGGTTGTATTCCTGTCTTGCTAGTTGTTTGGCATGGGGCATCCAACACTGGAGCTTGCTAGCCATTGGGTGGAGCTGGGTCTTAGTGTTGAGACGGAGATCTCTGGGAGAGCTCTCCCTGATTGATGTTACATGGGGCCAGGAAGTCTCTCATGGTCCATCGTCCTGGATTGGCTCTCCCAGCTTGTAGTCTCAGGCCCGACACCCAGTCAGAGCACCAAGACCCTGCCAGCCACTCAGCTCAGAATAAAAGGAAGAAAAAGAAATAAAAGAACAGATATAACCCCAAACCGAATGGTGAAAGCAAAACTAAACAGACAAAATCACACAAAGAAACATACACACACACTCATAAAAAGAAAACAAACAAAAAACTGAACAGAGAAAACCGTAGGATGAATGGTAAAAACAAACCTAAACAGACAAAAATCACACAAAGAAACATACACATACATACTCACAAAAAGAGAAAAAAGGAAAAAAAAAATTTCTATTTTAAGAAATAATAATAAAATTCAAAAATAAATAAATAAAATGGAAGAGCTCAACCAAATCAATATACAAATTCACCAGTGATAACAAGCACAAAAAACTAAACTAAGATAAACATAAAACCAGATACAAATCAGATGCAGAAAGCTAACCCCAAGTCTACAGTTCCTCCCAAAGTCCACCGCCTCAATTTTAGGTATTCCACAGTTGCAGGGTTTATCAAGTAGATTGTGGGGATTTCATCTGCTGCTCCTGAGTCTACACGGTGAAATTTCCCTTTCTCTTCCTTGTTCGCACAGCTCCTGGGGTTCAGATTTGGTTTTGGCCCTGCTTCTGCATGTAGGCTGCCCTCAGTCATCTGTTCCCCACCCAGATAGGAGGGGCTTAAAGCAGCAGCTGATCAGGGCTCTCTTGCTCACTCAAGCCTGGGAGAGAGAGGGGTATGGTTGGCATAACTGGAATGCAGGGTTAGCTGTGGTGGCAGAGGCCCGTGTGACATTGCAACAGCCTGAGGCATGCAGTGTGTTCTCCCGGGGAAGTTGTCCCTGGATGAAGGAACCCTGGCAGTGGCGTGCTGCACAGGCTCCTGGAGGGTTGTGGGTAATGACCTGCGATTGCACACAGGATTCTTGGTGGCAGCGTTAGCGGTTCATGCCCGTCTCTGGGGTCCAAGCTGATAACTGCGGCTCACGCCCACGTCTGGAGCTCGCTTAGGCAGTGTTCTGCCTTCTGTGGGTACATGGAGCAGGAATCCCCTCTCCTTGCACACCCTGAAACAATGGTCTCTTGCCTCTTCAGCAGGTCCAGAATTTTTCCTGGACTCTCTCCTGGCTAGCTGTGGTGCTCGAGCCCCCTTCAGGCTGTCTTCACACAGCCAACCCCAGTCCTCTCCCTGGGGTTTGACTGCCAAAGCTCGAGCCTCAGCTTCCAGCCTCCACCCGCTGCAGCAGGTGAGCAGACAAGCCTCTCAGGCTGGTGAGTGCTGGTCGGCACTGATTCTTTGTGCGGGAATCTCTCTGCTTTACCCTCTGCACCCCTGTAGCTGTGCTTTCCTCCATGACTCCAAAGCTTCCCTGCCACACACCCCCATCCCCACCAGTGAAGGGGCTCCCTAGTGTGTGGAAACTTTTCCTCCTTCACGGCTCCCTCGCACTGGTGCAGGTCCCATCCCTATTCTTTTGTCTCTGTTTTTTTCTTTTTTCTTTTACCCTACCCAGGTATGTGGGGATTTTCTTGCCTTTTAGGAAGTCTGAGGTCTTCTGCCAGAATTCCATAGGTGTTCTGTAGTAGTTGTTCCACATGGAGATGTATCTTTGATGTATTTGTGGTCAGGAAGGTGATCTCCACATCTTACTCCTCTGCCATCTTCCCTCTGTTTCCACTTCCATGGATTTTAAATCTTTGCTGAGAAAGCATGTACCAAGAAGAGGAAATTATTGGCTATTTAGGTAATTGAAAACAAATTTAATGGATTTTGTTATTAACCAAAATTGAAAGATTTCTTATTTTCCTGAGATGTACAAAGAATAAACCAAATATATGTTTTTGAGACTTAGGTAGCTCAAATTAACATTCCTCAAAACTGTTGTATCCTAGTTTTTTATTCTACCTAAGTCTTAGGGAGAGAATAGTAGGGAAATAGGAGATTTTAATCCTTTAGGAGTTCACAATATAGTGAAAGTAGTTTTTTAAGTGAAAGCATACAAATGAATAAAATATATAAAAATAAACTGTTATCAGTGTTAGGAAGTAAATCAACAAAGGGCTGAGATGGAGGACCTGTGGAGAACCCACCCTAGATAGGAGGTTGGGAGGAACTGAGGGAAGGCCAGTGAGATCTCCCATAGGGCTGCAGAGGCAGGTAAGCCACACCTTACATGGTCTCTGAGAAGGAAGGAGCTGGGTTTTATGTCACCTGCAATGGGAAGGTTGTGAAGGGCTTTAATGAGGGGAATTACATCATATAAAGATACTTCAAGGGACATCATGACTATATTCAAACAGTAAGATGAAAAAAGACTTAAGTGGAGTTATTCGTGGGAAGCCTTCCCCAGGGAAAAAGGGAATCCCTGAAAAGAAAAGTGTGAAGTTTAGCAATTTTCTAGCTTACTAGAAAATCTGGGTTATACATCTATGACTCATATACACTAGATGAAATTATATTCAGTTTTTGTGTTTGTTTTTGTTTTCTGATGGGTAAAGATAGGTATCCACAATGCAAATGAAGAAATGAAGAGATTAGGAGAATATAGAGAAAGGGCAGTCAAGGGCAAAATGAAAGGGACTAGCTGGAGAGTCCCAAAGTTAAAATAAGAGTATGGAGGATTAAAAAAAACAAATATAATGGAAATAATCACTGAAGTAACCTGAAAGCTACAGGAAAGATAAAATGCATTTTGATTGGTCTCAAATCAAAAGATGGAAAGCTAGGAATCTGGAATAGGTAAGGTTATAGGAATATATCAGTGATAATCCACAGAGGAGAAATTTTTCTTCAGTACAAAAAAAAGTGAACGTGCCACATACACATTTTTTTTTACTATTTTGCCTCTAAATTATGGGAGGGAAGGAAATGTACAGGCTCCTCTTTTAGTAAGGCATGGTGATTTGATTCCATGAACTATAAGTACACTTGATTTCATAGAGAGCCACTCTCAGGGTGACCACTACAGTACACAAGCTTATTCAGGTTCCCTCAGGGTACGCTGGCATCACATGTAGGAGAATGGATTTTGTATTATTGAATTAAGAGGAGATAAAGAAGCAGAGAATGAAGAAAATGGTCGCTGACTTCGTTATAACTATTTTTAAGAAACTTAGAAAACAAAAATGAGTGAGGCTTTGAGATTTGTTTCTAATTTATTTTTAATGTTTAAGCTTTTATTATAGAAGATTTCAAACAAAGAGAAAGTAAACAGAATAGTATAATGAACTCTATATAACCATCACCCATTTCTATCAATTGTCAACATTCTGCCACTCTTTTATCATCTATCCCTCCACCCACTTTCCACACCATCTTGATTACTATTGCTTTTTGCAATTTAAGAGTTTAAAATGTGTTTTTGTGTTTTATGCTGTGATAATTCTTAATATGGGGATATTATTATTATAATTAGCAGATATTATCCAACATTAGCTTATTTATGCCTAATATTAACTTGATACATTTGGTAGCAATTGAGGTAGAGCAGAAAAACCCTTTTTTATCTTGCTTGTGTTTTGCCCTGATTAAACTTGAGGATTAAATGGTTTGTGTCTCTAGGAAGAGTCCTGGGATAGGAAGGTTTGAGGATCAGGCTTAAAGCCCTATGCTCTTCAACTAACTATCCTTGTGACCTTACCTACTCTGTGACTCAGTTTTCTCATTTGTAACTTGAGACCACTGAAAGATATTCTTCCAAAGTGGGTTCTTGCTCTCAAGTGGTTTATACATATTTTTCTTCACCAAACAATGGACTTGACACTCCTCATCACCTATCCAGAGTCTGACCTACTCTTCAAGGCATAATGCATGGTTTCCATTCTTTGTTCCATCCAATACAGTTCAATTCAGCCAATACTTATGGAGGATTATGTGCCAGGCACTGTTCCTGGTACTAAAGATAGAGAAGTGAGCAAAACTAACCCAAATATCTGCCTTAATAAGCTTACATTCTAGTGAGGTGTCACACAATTAAAAAGATAAATAGGCTTCCCTGGTGGCGCAGTGGTTGAGAGTCCGCCTGCCGATGCAGGGGAAGCAGGTTCGTGCCCCGGTCCAGGAAGATCCCACATGCCACGGAGCGGCTGGGCCCGTGAGCCATGGTCGCTGAGCCTGCGTGTCCGGAGCCTGTGCTCTGCAACGGGAGAGGCCACAGCGGTGAGAGGCCCCTGTACCGCAAAAAAAAAAAACAAAAAAAAAGATAAATAATTAAAATATGTAATATTAAGCAATGTTAGATACCGATAAGTGCTAAAAAATATATAAAGCAGGAAACAGAAATATGAAGTGTACATGGGACGGGGGAGGGGGGAGAAGTAAGGGATGCAAGTTGAGATGGTATGAAAGGTGGGATGGTCAGAAAGGGCCTCAGTTTAGAAGGTGAATTTGGAATCAAGATCTGAAAAGAATAAGGAAGCTAGCCATATAGATATCTAGGAGAAGAGCATTCCAGGCAGAGGGAACACTGATTACAAAAGCCCCATGTTGGAGTCTGCCTCCTATTTTAAAAGAACCCTGAGGAGGTGAATGTGACCAGAGCTCAGTGAACAGTGAGGGGTGAGGCATTGGGAGTGGTCTGCAAATTGTCAAGGGCCTCATAAATCATATTATGACACTGGATTTTACTCTGAGTGAGATGGGAAGTCTTTGAGGTTAAAAGACACTTGATACGATCTGATTTATGTTTTAACAAGGTCAACAGTCTGGATAAGAAGAGAGCAGAAATGAGGAGTCCAGCTAGGCTACTGCCATAATCCAGATTAAGCCTGAGAGTAGCTTGTTCGTAGCGGGGGTGGTGAAAAACGATTAGATTCTGAATCTATTTTGAAGGTATGGCTGACAGGATTTGCTGACAGATTTGCTGTGGGGAGTGAAAGACAGAGAGGAGGCAAGGATGATACCAAAGTTTTTTTTCAGAACCTGGAAGCATACAGCTGCTTCTAACAGAGAGGGAAGAGGGTGATTGGGGGTTTGCGTGTGTAATAGTGCTTAGCTACCACCTCTAATGCACATGCAATCCATAAATGTCCAGTAGACCCTTCTCTGTTTCTCTCCACCTGCCTCACTATTTCGCTGCTTCACCATTTCTCTGTCGCTCTCTGTCTCACATTCTTTTTTTGTTAATTAAATTAATTAATTAATTTATTTATCGTGGCTGCATTGGTCTTTGTTGCTGTCTGCAATCTTTTCTCTAGTTGCTGCGAGCGGGGGCTACTCTTCATTGTGGTGCACGGGCTTCTCACTGTGGTGGCTCCTCTTGGGGCGGAGCACGGGCTCCAGGCGCGCCGGCTTCAATAGTTGTGGCTCGCAGGTTTAGTTGCTCCATGGCATGTGTATCTTCCCGGACCAGGGCTTGGACCCATGTCCCCTGCATTGGCAGGCGGATTCTTAACCACTGCGCCACCAGGGAAGTCCTGCCTCACATTCTTAATGTGTAGGTATCTGGGGTATGAAATATCAACCAGGGAATTATGTCCAGGCATAATTTGCAAAGAATGAAAAAGAAACTCTCCTCAACCTTGTCTTCTAGTGTTACACCATATTGTTTGACTTTTCAGGTTTTATGTAAAACTGCATAAAGTTTTAGAATTGGATGGGATCATAAAGAATACCTTGTCCAATTTTTTACTTTATAGATATGGACACTTAGCTCAAATAAGTTAGGTGACTCATCTATGGGACAAGATAGAGAAGAAATAAATAGCACAGCTTTCTCAAAAACAAGGAGTAAAGATATGGTTATGAGAGGAGCAATTATGTGG
Source organism: Phocoena sinus (assembly GCF_008692025.1). Taxonomy (NCBI): domain Eukaryota; kingdom Metazoa; phylum Chordata; class Mammalia; order Artiodactyla; family Phocoenidae; genus Phocoena; species Phocoena sinus. The sequence goes on from NC_045771.1 coordinate 85,163,871, forward strand.
GTAAATGATATAGTTTTAAATCCCAAAAAAGAAAACAAATGACAGAGTACAAATAAACATGTTATATACATGCCCAGAGAGGAAAAGTGAGTGGTATCAAAGTCGATAGTTTTGACATGATGGCAAAATAGACAGTTCATTGTGCAAAGCTTTTGTTAACAGCTTTTCAATTCAATGGTTTAAAAAAAAACTAATCTGTACTGTCTTCTCATTAATACCTTTTAGGACTTTTCCAAATTTCTAAAAATTAAAATAGAACACTCACACAACTTTGTGCTATTGGCTTTGTACAACCAATAAAAAATGGTTTATAAAATAAAAGTACCCAGGCTCCATTTTGTTTGCAAATTCAGACTTGCATAAACCTAATCAACTTTTAAAGAAACTAACTTGGAGCAGAACAAAATTAAAAGCATTCCTCTTATGTAGATTTTTATCTCATTTTAAAATATTTTAATTAGTGTCATTTGGTTTTCTAAAGTTTAATGATAGCTTCGAAAATCATGTTGTAACAAAGCTCTAGGGTGATAACTTTATTATTTTCTTGGTTAGTTTTAAATTTTATGTGCATTTTACATTAATAAACATAGATATAAGTAAAGGGTTACAGAAACGCTTTTCCCCCTTAACATTACATATATGCATGAAGAAAAGACCTTTTTATCTTAACTCAGGCACCATGCATGCCTAGATAGAACCTTTAGAGTGATGCGGAAAATAGTTCTTAGCTATTGTATTATTTAGTGGTAAAAAAAAAAAAAAATACAGAAAAAAAACCCCCTGGTTTACACTTAAGCTTTCTGAGCTTCATGTGTCTTATCATATTTGCTTTAGCTATCTTATTGGATGGTTTTAATGATCAAGTGAGATAGTGCCTTTGAGAGCTCCCTGATACAGTATGACAGTCCTGTTAGGTTAGTAAGACCATTCAGAAAAGCAGCGTCAACTTATCTTTTTCCTGATGGGAAAAGACTTTATCCTTGAGTCAGTCAAAGAAGGAAAGGAGTGTTTCTGTGTTCTTTAAATAAAATCTGTGACTCTGTGCTTCACATTTTAAAGAAATAGGCCACATCCTGTGTGCTAGAATAGAAATACGTTGAGTTTCTCTGCAACTCCTAAAATTAAATGCAATTTCACTACTGTAGTTATTTCACTATTAATGCACACAGGTGTTTATTGGTACAGCGCTTCTCTCTAAAAACGTGGAAAACGTGGGCCCTGAACACTGGTAGGCGCGGGTGCCTGAGGAAGGAGACTTCCTTAACCTGAGAGTCAGCAATTCACACTGTGGATGCACCCATTGTAACTCAGTTACATTTTATTGAATTCCAATGGAGAAAATCCATAGGGGGCAAGGCTCTGGAGCTCATATACAATTGAACTTTCTTCCAAAACCCCTGGAAACCAATTTAAAACTACTGTTTCCAAAGTAGCACTGTAAATCAAGGGACAGCTATAATGATGCTGTTTCACATCCTGTGAACACACATACACTTTCTGAGGAACACATCTAACCGTCTCCATGTCAAATCAAATCCTTCAAAAATAAAGTCAGTATGGCTTTATGTCATGAATCATTCTAGAAAACATTCTTTTTCCTGCTGCTGGCCATTTCAGGACACCCTTTAGATTTTATTTTAGCATCAAAATTTTGTTTTCTTATTAAAAGATTCTTCAGTCTTTGTTCAGGTATGTGTCTAAGTCTCTATAGTCATTGTAATTGATCACCCTCAAAGTGTCCTTGTACGTGACCAGACATCCACTTGACCTGTTTGTTCTACCTAAGGAATTTATGATGGATCCTTCTCCCGTCCTCCTACTGCAGCTGTCCTGTTGGAAGTTATCACCTAACTGCTAATACTCTTCCTGAGAGTTTGATGAACGTTAGCTTTGACTCAATTTGTGCTATTTTTAACTACATTACATATGAATTCTATTTCTTAAGTTGACAATCTAAGATTAAAAGACCACACATTTTGAAAAATCTGAATCATGCTTTTATTTTCTTTTCATTATTTTCATCATTTATGGAGTTGTCTAAAACTTAGGGCAATGTGGAATTTTAAAGAATCATTTAGGAAGAAATTCCAAGGCATTACTCTAACTTAACTCTTTATTAGTAGAAAAATGACAGTTGAAGAAAGATATTTGCATTTTGTTCTTAAAGATTTCAAAGCAAAAATTCTACACTCTCCAGTACCCAGTTCCTTTTGGCCATCTGTCCTGGTACCTACCAAGGTAATAGGATATGCTTCCTGTTGTTAACATCCTTTGCTTTAGTTTGGTCCTAAAGCATAATATCTTCTATTATAAAAACATTATTTCAACTTTCTATTGTATTTTATTTACTATTTTGTCTATACTCAGATATAAGTATATCCTGCTATAGATAACAGTTGAAATTTTAGGATTTTTTTTCTCCCCTTTATCATACTTTTTAAAAAGGGAGTTGTTCCTTAATTCAGACCTCATTTTCCTCTAAATAGCAGTGATGTGTTCAGCATCCTTCTTATTATTATTTTTATTTTTTTTTATTTAGAAGGTGGGGAGAAATTTCTGCACATTTATATAGGCAATAATTCAAGCATTTGTGCAAATTTTCTTACATAAGAATGTTCTTCACATTTAACCCTCTGCTATATTCTTACTTCTGTATCTCACCATCAGAAGAAATGAATAAGATGTAGTAAATTGTCTCAGCAATCAGAAATCATTCCCCAAACAATCTATCTGAATATCATTTGTGAGACAGTCTACACAAATGACAACTCCTCTGCTTGTTCACAGCACCCTGTAAATTATGCCTGCAGTTTCCCTACAACTTGTCAGTCACCGTGCCTTTATGCCAGAGGAATTCAAGCAGTTACGGCACTTTAAGATGAGGAATAAGGAATGCAGGGCCACGGGATAGTTTTGTTCTATCTCTCTGATCAGGTTTCTCTCATGGCCCTTTGCTGAGACAGTACTGACACATACTGCAGTTGTCACCTGCTGGTTGATTGGAGGAAACCTCACACATCTGTTAAGAAATTTTTAAAAGTATCCATTCGCAAGTGATATAAGAACCCCTATGGAAAGAAATAAGAAGGTCCAGATTGGGAGCTTTCTTGTTTTCCCTTCTTTGCTGGGATTATTGACAGTGATATTTTGAAATTTAAAGAGGTAGACTAGTGATCTGCATAATTGGCCAAAAGAGAAAATTAGGGCATAATTGAAACACATGGCACTTAGTTACTTGAAAAGTATTTGCACTGATATTTTGCCCTTTTATTTTTTATGTTTTTAAGAAAATTAAAGTGGCATATAAATTCAGGTTTATACACACACACACACACACACACACACACAGAGTGATGTGATGGAGATGGCCAGCATTGACTTGAAAGAGCCATTTGTGCAGATCTCTTCTGAAGTCCAGTTCAGGGACTTTAGGTTGATAGCTTGAAATTGGCTATGGTGGCCTATTTACTCCACAAAAATTGGCAAATGCTACAAATTAGTTTGTTTTTGTTTTTTGTAGAGCCGATTGTTAAACATTAAGCAGCATATCACAGCCATAACCAGGCATGTTTTCCTCAAATTTCCATGACTCTTTTAGGATTCTTCACATTTTTCTAAAATAGCGTTTCAAAGTCATTCAATGAAGGTTTAATTCCTATATAGACTTATTCCCAGTTTCTGTCCCAGAGGGTGGCAGAATGGTGCAGTAAGAAGTACCTGGGCCTTTGCATTAAAAGGTGTTGTTGGGCTTCCCTGGTGGCGCAGTGGTTGAGAGTCTGCCTGTCGATGCAGGGGACACGGGTTCGTGCCCCAGTCCGGGAAGATCCAATATGCCGCGGAGCGGTTGGGCCCGTGAGCCATGGCCTCTGAGCCTGCAAGTCTGGAGCCTGTGCTCCACAATGGCAGAGGCCACAGTAGTGAGACGCCCGGGTACCGCAAAAAGTGTGGTTAATCCCTGCTCTATCGTTTTGCCTCTTTGACCTTGATCCTTCCTTTTTAAAGTGGGGATAGTATAGTACCACAGAGATTAAATGAGCTGAGGTGGGTAAAGCACACAGCAGTGTCTGACAAAGAGTCAGGTTGAGTCAGTGGGAGCCCACCCTTCCCAGTATCAAGGGACTAATGGGATTCAATATTGGAAGGTCTTCAAGAAATGTTTTACTTCTTAATGGCATGAAAGCAAAACCTATGAGCTGTATGAGATCTTGGGAAGAGTTCAATATCTTCGTTTCATAGAGAAAGCCACTGACATTAAATAAGTTACCCAAGGCCAGGTTTCTTGAACCCTAATAGAGTTCAACTGAATTCTCTCTACTCTTCTATAGTACCATCTCCTGGCCTCTGGGTAGGTCATGTAACTATTTCTTCTCTCTATTCCCTCTCTTCTATCTTCTCTTCTTTCTTTACTTTTCTCCCTGTTTGTCAACACAATTTAATTTAAATTTTGTTTAAGTTGCTCTGATGCCTTGGGGAAAGTAGATTACTTAACTAAAATTTAGGCTCTCTGCAAAAGCACATTTTACTTGAACAGTGAAACCACTTATGCTGAAAGACACTAATGTAAATGTCAGGTGAATGAAGAGATGTGAGCAGATAAGGTGACCCATGGACGATGATCCATAGAAAAAAGGAGCTATTTAGTAGGTGACTGACTACTTAAGAAAAGCAAGAAGGAAAATCCTATTTCCTGAGAGCTTACTATGTTCCAGATTCTGTGCTAGCAATTCCATGATTTCATTTACTTTTAGGTATTATATTCTCTATTTTACAGAATGAGGAAATTAAGGCTTAGCGGTGTTAAGCTCTCTTGCCCAAAGTCACACAATCATGGTGGATTTACAATTCAAAACCAAGGTGCCCATACACTGCCCTTTTTTCCAAAGTTAAGTTTCAAAGTCACAGTATATAGCTCCCACTCTGTTCATTTTCCTTCATGATTTAAAATTGGGCTTTGTAAGAAATATGCCCTGTTGAGTTCAGTCTATTTAAATAGACATATTTTAGGCCATGGTTTAGAATTTCTAATAATTATTTTTAGTTTCTACTTCCAAGGAATGTTTCATTTTAAGAGATTGTACAAACCATCCAAGTGACTAAGACAATAAGTATCCTTACTTCAGATAACACATACAAATGTACACAGTGTATTCTACTGAATTTTGGTTTTGCTATGAGATGAAAATCAAAATCAGGAAGCACTCTGAAGGCAATGGAGAAAGTGCCACTGAGTGATTTAAAGGGCAGAGGAAGGAGAGGTGGAAGGTATGGATGACAAATTGCACCTACTTTACCATCTTGTCCAGGCTCAGTCCAGGCAAAGTTGGTCTTGTAGAGCAGATAACCCCATATACAACCCATTTATGTCCATCTGGTAGGGTTCACAAGGTAAAGTAGATGAAGGATTATAGAAAAGTATGAGCTGCTGAAGAAAATAAAAGATCACAATTTAGCCTGGTCTTCAGAAATCAGAAGTGGGATGACGCATTGTGAGATCAGAAATGCAGATTCATAAAGGACAGCTGTCAACAATGGAATTTATTTATGCCCATTTGGTATAGAAAGCACTTCTACTTGTGCTTTAGTCTCTTCAGTGATATGAAGCATATTCTTGCGTGCATTGTTAATATATGACCAGTTACCTTCAAAGGACTTAGAAATCATCTAAGGAGGACCATCCATGTGCAAGGTCTGGTCCTGAGAACTGTTTATGGAGAGGAAAGACTAGTGAAGGGAAAAGCATGTTATATTCTTTTTTACTTCATGTACTGAAAGGCATTTAAGTGTAAGTTTTTGTTTTGATTAGCACCTATTGGAACATGATAGTGTGTTTTACATCAGGGCAGTAGGCTCAGAATATATAGTGTCATGGCCTGAAAACCAATAAAAGAAAATGTTATAACAATAATAACGGAAGCTTCCATTTATTGTGTTATTATTATTATTATTTTTTGTGGTATGCTGGCCTCTCACTGTTGTGGCCTCTCCCCTTGCGGAGCACAGGCTCCGGACACGCAGGCTCAGCGGCCATGGCTCATGGGTCCAGCTGCTCCGCGGCATGTGGGATCTTCCCAGACCGGGGCACGAACCCACGTCCCCTGCATCGGCAGGCGGACTCTCAACCACTGCGCCACCATTCCATTACACAATAGGAAGCCCTATTGTGTAATTATTTAGAGCAGTGCCTGGTACATGATAAATATTGGTGATGCTGATGAATAGGAGGAGGAGGATGATTGTGATGGTGATGGCAGCGGTGGCAGTGATAATGGTGGTGATGATGATGTGATGATGGTGGTGGTGATAATGGTGGTGGTAGTGATGGTATGCCAGCCATTGTGCTTAAGCACTTTATATGCATTATTTCACTTAATACCTCAGAACTCTATGCAACAGATACCATCGGTGTTTTACAAATGAGTAACTTGTCTAGTACCACACAGCTGGGAAATCGTGAAGTCAGGGTCACTAAAGCCCTGTGTCTCTGACACCATGCTATATTTAAAGGCTAGTCTTAAAGCACCTGCTTTGGCTGGTTAGTCAAGGCTAAAGAAAAACCCAAAGCAGGAATTTTCTGCTTCTTGCTTTTCTTCTCTCAGAATGATATAATCAAACTTTAACCATTGCCTGTGATAATTATGCATGCATGCACATACATATAACTATCTTCAAGTAGAATAGGATACTTTTTTTTTAGCTTTACTCTTTTTTTAAAAAAAATAAATTTATTCGTTTTATTTATTTATTTTTGGATGCATTGGGTCTTCATTGCTGCACGCGGGCTTTCTCTAGTTGCAGTGAGCGGGGGCTAGTCTTCGTTGTGGTGTGCAGGCTTGTCATTGCGGTGGCTTCTCTTGTTGCCGAGCACGGGCTCTAGGCGTGCGGGCTTCAGTAGTTGTGGCACACGGGCTCTAGAGCGCAGGCTCAGTAGTTGTGATGCACAGGCTTAGTTGCTCCGCGGCATGTGGGATCCTCCCGGGCCAGGGCTCGAACCCGTGCCCCCTGCATTGGCAGGCAGATTCTCAACCACTGTGCCACCAGGGAAGCCCAGAATAGGATACTTCTGACAGTGACTGAAAATGCATTAATTTGGCACACACAGTCAAAAAGAGATAAGTTGTTTTTGATGAAAATTGCCATGCAGCCTAAGAGGCAAGGAGAGAAAGTTCCCAGAGAGAGAATGTTTGGCTCTGCAAACATTAATTATAGCTGCCAACCCAAAAGTAGTCTACGTACACACCCAATGGTCAACAGAGTAATACATCAATCATTTAGTCCACACTCACAAACCTTAAAAAGTAAGATCTTTTCCTGTTAAGAGCAACAATTTATATTATTGAAGAAAGAAGAAGAGAATCTTCTTGAGGTTATGTTTGTCTGTAGTTTGCAAAATGTGATAACCCTAATTCTTGTGTGGAATTTCTCCCACTGTCAGAGAAGATCTATTTATTTGATTTTGGTTTCATAGAAGCATAACACCATATCTACACTAAACATGCACTTAACTGACAAGTACATTGCACACTTAAAAGAAATTTAGTTTCCTAGTAAACATATCTCTGAATGTAAGGAACTGTTTCATGAAAATATTGAAAATATTTATTTAGAGAAAAAGATAGCAGTTTTTACATAAAGCAGGCATAAATGGTTTTTAAGAAGAATCAATACTTAGCTTATTGCTAAAATACAAGTGCTGCTTTAAAAAATTGTGTAATTTCTACTCTCTATCCACCAGGAAGCCATCACAAACGTCTCAAGAGACTATACGTTTATGATCTAATAATAAAGCAACATATGTGGTTCATGATTACTTAAGCAGTAGTTGGTGCAGGTTTCTAACTTGATCAAATCAACTGCAGCTCTGTAAACTAGAATGAAAGCTACATAAACTACATTTAATAATAAACAGAGTCAGTGGTGCTTTTTCACCCCTAAAAATCTCTGGATGAGAGGGAAAACTCATATGGGGATACATAGAAAATTTGCTTCTCACTTGTTAATAACAACAATTATAATAAAAAATGTAATTAACATTTAGTGAGTATCTAATAGTTCCAGGCATTATACTAAATACTTAAGATGCATTCTCACTTAAGCTGCAAGATGAAGCTATGAGATAGGTTAGGAAACTGAGGCACAGAGAGGCTAAATGACTTGCCTTTGGTCACACAGCTTGAGAGTGGCAGAGAAAGGCTTTAAACCCAGAGACAGAGTCCAACTCCTGGAATTGAGCCTTTAGCCAATATGCAAAAGAGCAGAAGCCAAAACAGTAACATTATCTACTGATATAGCCAACTGCTGTCTTTTGGGTTCCAGATGATCAGGGAATAAAGTACAATATGATATTAATCATGTAACACGGACTGACTAGGGTCCTAATCCAGAAACTGCCATTTGTTAGTTTTTTGACCTTTGGTGAATTATTTAAGTCTCCAGACTTCACTTTCCTCAATGGCTAAGTGACAGTAATAGTACCTCATGGAGTTATTGTGAGAATTAAAAAGCTGAATCCCTTAGCACTAATCTGAACGTTTTATATTAGTATTATTATTCCTGGTGCTACTGTTGTAATATCATTAGACCTTAAGTGTAAACTATACCAAAGAAGGGGTGGATTCCTGTCATGTTGTTAGAGTGAGTCCTTGAAGGAGAGAGAAAGTGGAGATGGAGAGGAAGAAGTCATTCTAGGAGGGGAATCAAAGGCACAGACGTGAGAAAGACCCTGATGTGAGGAGAGATGATAAATAAGTTCAGCTGACAGGACAGAGGGTTTAACATAAGATAAAATAGGAATGAGATTGCATAGACTATTGAATAATAATATTTCATAGTGCAAAATAAGGACATTCACCATGTTTGATTCTGATGACTGTTCTCAACCTTTATGTAAAAATCTCTTATATAAGTGTAAAAAATCGGAAGTCTTTCATTTGCGTTAGTAATAATCCTGAGTGTATTAACTCTCTGTGTAACTATCCTTATATGGCTTATCGCCTGGGACATTTGTTAAAAATAGAGATTCCTGGCCTTCTCCTCTAGATTTCGAGGAGAACCCAGGAATCTATGTATTTACTATCACTTGCAGGTTATTCTTATCATTAGGAAAGTTTGGGAAACACTACTATAATCCACCCCTAACACTGCTGTTGAAACAATCTTTGTAAAACAAATCATTTGCATCTCAGTTAAAGCACAAATACTTGGGCAGAGCCTTCAAGATTGTTCACATCCTGTTCCTACCTACCTTTCAAACCACTCTCCCTCAAGCAGCCATACTCCACTGCACACGTGTCTCTGTTTATTCATGCTTTTTGTGTCTCTTGGCCTGATACCCATTGCCTTTGCTTTCTTACCTAGAAAACTGACACATTTTTAAAGGCTCAGGTCAAATGTCACTCATTCTGTTGTAACTGTCCTGCATCCCACTAGGGAGAATTCTTCCCCCCTTTCCTGACCTTCCATTACATTTTGCAGTAACATCTGTTGTACGTAAGTGGTATATATTTTCAGTTTCTGAAAGGGCCTAGACTCTTTTATTTATCTTGTACTCCCTCAGTGCTTAGAATAGTGCTTAGCACAAAGGAAGCGCTCAATAAACCTTGGTGGAATAAATGAAGGTGTGAATAAAGATTTACTCCACACTGTCAGTACTTCAGTTTGTTCCTTGAGTAATGGAAGACATTTTTTTTTTTTTTTTTTTTTTTGCGGTACGCGGGCCTCTCACTGCCGTGGCCTCTCCCGCTGCAGAGCACAGGCTCCGGACACGCAGGCCCAGCGGCCATGGCTCACAGGCCCAGCAGCTCCGCGGCACGCGGGATCCTCCCGGACCGGGATACGAACCTGCGTACCCTATATCGGCAGGCAGACTCCCAGCCACTGCGCCACCAGGGAAGCCCTGGAAGACATTTTAGAAAGATGGCTGGGGTTAGTTGTGTAAGGTCGGATCTTAACAAACGGCACCGCGAAACAGAGGAAAGCTTCAAGTGAGCTTTATTAGGGAGCGCTCCCGGGCGAGGTTCACTGGTCCGAGAGAAAGGGGCAAGAGAAGTCGCGCCCGGGCGAGGGTTTGGGCATAATTTATAGGGGAAGAAGGGAAAGGGGTGTGGTGAATCTGGGAGGGCGCAGGGTATTCCTTATTTGGTGGTCTTTTCGGGTACCGTGGGGGACCGTTAGTCCTGCCCCTCGAAAGGCGGGAAGGCTGGGCTGGGTTCAAAGTCCCCAGGTCAGTTCCTGGAACTGGGTGGTCCAGAATGTCTCCAGGGCAGTTTCTGGAACTGGGTGGTCCGGAGAGTTTCGGTCTGATGCAACCTGTGAATCTGATTGCGTTTCCCTGCCTCGGGCCAGTTGGCCTTACAAATTGCTATAACATTTTTGCTAATTTATTTTCATCTTTTTTTTTTTTTTTTTTGCTTTGGCCTGCATTGGTGAGCTTTAATAAGCCTCTTTAAATCCAGATCCTTTGATATTAATAATGAAAAATATGCAGGCTAGATTCCATGTTCATCACGCATCTTTGTTAGCATAGCATGGAGCTTCAAATTTGCCGTACACTAGAGTTTGGGTTAAAGGCCAAGTATTATCTGACATAATGTCTTTCCCACTCTCTCTCATTGCCAACATTTTGCACATTCAAGGAAAGTGCTGTGACACCACAGCCAAAAGAAGAAAGACCAGGAGATGAGGTGGAGAATAAAAAAACTGGGCAAAATGAAGATACCCAATGCTAAAAGGAAAAAAAAAATAAAGGTGAAAGAGCACCTAGTTTGGTTATGAGACTGTAAAATAAAATGCTTTATGTTTTCATCCTACACAAATTTAGGTCTTCCTAAATTTGCCTAAGGCAACTTACTTTTCTGAGGGAAGAATTTTTTTATTGTCCATTTTTATTGTAATGTTTTGGTGCCACTGAAGCTAAATTTGCAACCATTTAGCATATAATGTATTTTAAAAGCCTAAATGGGATCTTTTCCATGCAAGGTGAAGCTTTTAAAATACAAAACGAGCAAGAACAGCGAATAGCTGTTACTCATTTCATGTCTACTGCTGAGTGGTGTTTATGGAGGGGACAGGGTATATTTCAGTCCCAGCAGTAAATGCAGCAGTACCCTGACATCACTCTTGAGAGAAGGAGGGGCTGTTTGTGTAAGAGTTCAAAATGTTATCTTTTGAAGCAGAGATAATGTGATTCTGTGTCAGCTCTGCCCCTGTTTTCCTCTTTCGCTGAGGCATCAGTATCACCATGCTTTTGAAATTAAGAATCCACGCATGGGGCTTCCCTGGTGGCGCGGTGGTTGAGAGTCCACCTGCCGATGCAGGGGACACAGGTTCGTGCCCCGGTCCGGGAAGATCCCACATGCCGCGGAGCGGCTGGGCCCGTGAGCCATGGCCGCTGAGCCTGCGCGTCCGGAGCCTGTGCTCCGCAATGGGAGAGGCCACAACAGTGAGAGGCCTGCGTACCGCAGAAAAACAAACAAAAAAAAAAAAAAACAAAAAAAAAAAAAAAAAAAAAGAATCCACGCATGGAACACCGAACGCCAAATAGGAGATTCTTCTTCTGACTCTTGTTCTCCTCAAATTTGTTGATCTTCCTTCTAATTATTTGTCATTTACCTTTATAAAGTACTTTTTAATTAGAGTTCTTGAAATAGGTTATGGAGATGATCTCATTTTTCGTTTCAGTGTTTCTAAGAGCAGAATGCATAGTAGAGATAGGAGAGAGATTCTCCATTGGATGTCAAAAACTTTGGAGCAGGAAGCCAGGTGTTAGCAGATTTACTCTTTAGGGTCTGGGGCTGTAGATCATAAATTTATCTTCAACACGGTACAAGGTTAGCACAAGTTTTTTCCAGTTGCTTCTCTGTTGGTGCCCTGAGCTACCAGTATTTCTACCTGGACATCCTCCTCTGTCAGGCTTGCTTGATGGGCAGGGAGGGGAGATGCTACATGTATTACATTTATTTTCTATTTCCAGACAAAGACATTGAAACAGAGAAGGGAAAAGTTATTTGCATAAGAGGAAACATTACTCATTATTGAATCTAATTCTACAATAGGAAACTATTGAGTTCTATCCATGCTATGTGCTCTGGTTTCCTGTCACTTATTTTTCCTTTTTCACATTAATTTTTTTTTGTCTTTTATGATGGTCCTTTGAGATAAACTAAACTAGATGTCAAAGAAAAGGCCAACTAGAAAAACTGTGTAAATAGTAAAATAACTGATTCTTTGACCCTCGAAAGAAAAAGACACAGTCGTGCTTACAGGTTTAAAAGAATTGTTCAGTTGGATGATTCTGAAAGTATGCAGCCTTGTTATTAACACTGAAAAGTTTAATTACATTTCATTATAGTATACTAGCTTCTCTTAATTGCTAAAAGGGGACTATGAAAGCAAAAACAGAAAAGCCTCATCTCTAGAAGCTAGATTTTCCTCTCTGCTTTGTAATGTAAATGTGCCTGTGTGTATATTAAAATTCACACACTCCATCCATCTCTCTGGCTTTTAAAGGAGGGGTCACCTGACTTCACCTAGAGCGAGCCGCTCCCCTCCCTTTCGCAGAGGAAACCCAAAAGTGAGAGACAGGCGCCTACGGAACACAGGTTCTCCTGCTGAGCTATGTAAATGACCCCTACCGCACGGGAATCCAATGAGGTTGCTGGCGGGGGGTGGGGAAAGAGAAAGCGAGGGAGCGAGCGTAAGCCCGAGAAGGGAGAGGGAGAGAGCAGGGGAGAGAGGGGGAGAGAGAGAGGGAGACAAGTGCAGCATGCTTCATCTTTGAGAGGAGGGGAAAACAAAAGACCTCAGCGGCAGTTTTGTGTTGCTGTGTCTGGCTTAAAGAAGAAAATTCTAGACACCCAGGCTGAAAAATCAAAGCTCAGCGGAGACTACTTCTATCAAGAGAATTCTGTGATCTGAGAATGGGTTGGATCAGTACAGGTGGTTTGAGAAGACACTGATGAGGACCATGGAAAGGTGGGAGAGGACGTGCGGCTTCCCTGCTTCCTTTGAACAGAGCTCTAGGTTAGTAAGCTGAAACAGACCGGGGTCTGCTTAAATATCTGTATGTGTGTATGTGTGTGTTTTCTGTTTATAACCTCCAAACCCTTCTGCCCACTAACCTCTGGGTAGGCAGTGCCATATTCCACCAGATGTGAACCTAAACTTGATTTGACTCTTACTCCATTTACCAAATGCCTCTCGTTTGCTTGCCGAGCTTTTGTTTAATACAGCCAGTGGCAGAGCCATCATGATTTCTCTCTGCTTCTGAGTCAGAATGTGTGTTTCAGCCCCAGATTGTCAGGTGGCTGTTTGGAGAATAGTTAGCATTTTGCTCCAGAAGGCTGGAAATGCACGATTAGGTTATTGCGAGATGTAAACAGCAAATATCTGCTGACTTGGCATTTCTTGTAATGTCAGAATAGTTCAGAGGTATCTGACTGCATTTGTCTTATCTCAATTTCCCACGTAATTGAGTTTAAATATAATAAGTTTGAAATGGCACCCTACCAACAAAGGCACACACACCAGGTATTCTTCCAACAGAGTATGTTTTACCTCTCATTGGAGTCAAAGCTTAAAAATTAACTTGGGGGAGACCTGATTTTGAGGAAAGAATACAATATGTCATAATTAAAATAGGTGCAAAGACATTTCTTTATAAGTGGGTACAGATGTGTGTAAAACAAACACATAATTTCTCTTGTTCCTTGTCATGCAGATAGAGTGTCTTTTGTTCCAGGGTGTGTATTTTCCCGTTTTTACAAAGAAAGCATTGCCTGTGCTTTCTGTGATAGCAGACTTGTATGCCAATTTGTCATTGTGCACTGGTCAAGAATCTGCTGTATTCTGAAGTAAACTGCCCAGAGGTATTAGTCGAGAAGCTGGGAGGAGGGTGGGGAGTGGTGGTTTTTTCTTTCTTTCTTTTTTTTTGACGATTAGCTCAGAAGTGTCTAATTCACATGATTTTAAGAGGAAGTGGGGGAAGGCATTTAGTTTTGAATAGGATGCAGATCCGTGCCATGCAATTGCCAAAGAATGTATCAAGAAGATGCTCAGAACAGAGGGAATCAGATTCGTAATGGACTCTTTAAAAAAATGTTCTGTGAGGGTGACTGGCTGGGTCCCTTTTGACCAAATTAAGATGCGCTCTGGCAGTGCACTAGCAGCCGTGAGCTGACATTTTCTTGTGAACCTAGTGAAAAATGGCTCCATATCTCTCCTCCCGTCCGGAGGAGATGGTGTCTCCGAGTTGTCGAGCTTTTCCCCAACGTGATTCGCTCTTATGGCTGTTTTCTGATAGGAATGGACTGGCTCCTGTTTCCTTTCAGTTTGCCTGCCTTTTTAAATCTCAGCGAGAATGGGGAGTGGGTGGTGACGGTTTTACTTCAAGTACAAACTACCCAGCAAGGCTAGCAGAAGATATTTTTCCGGGTTTCCATTTTTAGAAGGGAGTAGATTGTATTTCTTTGGACACGATATACACTTTTTGTTTTTGCGGAGTGGGCTAGTCAACAATTTCACTAAGAAAAGATGCACACGTATGTGACACTTTACATCTGGACTCTCCACTTGGGAAGTGACAAGTAAAGACACAGGGATACTTGCGTATCATCCATCTCTGAGAAGATAAAGCTGCCCTTTTCTTTCTTACCGTTGTTTCCCTGTTTTAGACCTGGGATCAGTTGTGCAAGGAGAAAGATCATGCCCTAGAGTTACGATGCAGGTAGGAAGTGTACTACTGTCCTGTCCTCCACATGTGTTTCTTGAGGAATCCCTGTGCTGATCAGGGAGTGGAGGTGGAGGTGCTACAGCAGCTACCCTGCCCCTTCGTTTAGGCTTCGGTCTGTGAAAGCTCCAGCCAGCAGAGGCAGGATGCGCTTTAGCAAAGAGCTGTGTGTTTGAGGGGCTGGTAAAGAGCGTGTGTTGTTTGGGGGTGTGTGAAATCGGTTGTTCTCTATTTTATAGCATTCTAAGATGCTTCTATGAGTAGAAAGTGGGTTCATGAGGAAGGGGTTGGGCTCTTCATGTTTCGGGCAAGAAGTATAGCACTATCCACCAGAGAGGACAACAGGAGGATGCAAAACAGTGCAGTACTGTGGGCACTGTGCAGAAAGAATAGTTCCTTAAATTGTATAATAGTCCCCTAATTCCAGACATTTGCAAAAACCTCAAGGCTTCCTGAAAAATGCAGTGGAGTCATTTCTACATTATGACAAGTTACACTTCTAGTACAATAATTTTAACAGCATTATGGAAACACCTTCCTAAGTGCTTTAGATATTATACCACTTGCTCCACTGAAGAGTATCCCTCTTAGGGTTTGCCTCTTGGACATTTACGTAGGATAGGAGTCACAGCACAGATTTTTTTTTTTGGGGGAGTCAGTTTGGAATAATTTTGGTCGAGCTAAGTGCTTACAGAGGCAATAGGATTCACCTCTTTAGTAGAATAACAGAAATGGAACTTCAACAGTGCATGTAGACCTGATTACTGCTTTTGTACATATGGACAATTTGACTATGGTACATAGTGTGCTTTGGGGAAATTGATGCAATTATAGTTGAACAATGAACATAACAATAGAAAATACAATGAAGACATGGATCTCAGCATTCATGGGAGGATTAGCAGGGTCACTCTTAAATATTGTTAATGACTACAAGTGAGGAGGTTTTACCCTGAGAAATTTCCAATGTCTAGAATGAAAGAATCGTGTTTGTAAAACTAAGGGCATAGCTCACCAGCTGTTATAGAAGCTGGATGGCACTGATGTTTAAACCAGATAATACGTACATACGAAAGAATCATGGACCTTAGGAACTTCCCACCAATGTAATTTTTTTATTGAATGAAAGCAGCAAAATAACTATAAAATAGAAGGATTTCTTGAGCAGCAGCCATCAAGGGAGAGAAGATCTAGGACTAACATGAAATTTTGGCAATGAGATGTATGTGATGCCCGAGTGACCCTCAGGATACCAGTGAGTTCTTAATGAGAGCTAAAATCCACATGTTGAAATAAGTTTCAGTATGTCTATATTCTTATACCTTCAAGTTTGGAAATAGAAAATTTCCTAAGATTAAAATTAATTGCTCATGTGGTGCCTGTGGCATAGAAAGGAAAAGTTGAGATGAAACAATGAAGTTTCAGACAAAGATATTTTTGTGAAATATTTTTGAACACAAAGCTTATTTCTGAGGATATTTTAAGTAGTAATGACCTGCTTTCTAAAGTCTATTTTCTCTATTGCTTTTAAAACTGTACTACCCTAAATTCCATTTCCAGCTTTTAAAAGCCTTAGTAGGTGACATGATATTAAATAAATAAGGGCACAATAAAAGCCTCTGAGTTTAAAATACTCTAATTTTATGTTCAATTTTACATACATTTCTCCTCTAAGTCTGTCATATCTTTAGCTTTTGCTCTAAGTCATACAGCTTGTGGCAATCTCACTTCTAAAGACCTCAGTTACTTGCTCTGAAGATAGCAGATTTTTAATATAAGTGGAAAAAATTAAAGTGTTTTGCTATTTGACTGCATTAGGTGGTACCTTAAACAAGGTTAGAACCTAGTTATGATGTGAATTATCAGTTCAAGTGATTCATAGATATCATGTGATATTCATAGGTATCATTTGCTTGAAATAAAGGAAATGCTGTATATTTCAAGAATATCAAGGCTGATAAAGTATACAGTATGGGGGTTAATTCTTTGCCTAGTTTTCATCATAAGAATGGCTTTTTGTCAACTAAGCCACTGTATTTTCCAAAAGCAGTTCATTATTCTGTTTTCTCCCATAGATTCCCTATCGATTCTCCAAAGTCATACAAAGAATACATCTCATCTAATGAAAGTGATAATGATTTAAAAAATTTCCCAATCAGAGTGTTTGAAAATTTACTGTTCACTCTGTGAAAGAACATAGTCAGAATAGCTTTTTCTTTTTCTCATCAGTAAAGCAAATCAAACTTTGGTGTCTTTAAGGAAACTAACAATGATGTGTATTATGAAATAGGAGCCTCATTGCCAGGCAGTCAGCCACTGGTGAAGAAGCGAGCTTAACTGATGACTCTAATCGAAGCATTGCAGGTCAGGAAGTACCCATATTCATAGGGTGAGATTCCAGAGTCAGCCACTCAACTTGCTCACCTTTCTCTTCTCCCTGGGGCTGGCTCTGTGAGAATAATACATTTAATGAAAAGAGATCACCTTTGCTATAAGATCACCTCTCACCTAGATCAGTCCTTGCAAACATTTCAGGTATCTTTAATATCCTCTCAGCCTGAAATTTCTATGACATTTTCTACCCAGCGCAGATTCCAGATGCCTTTGGAAGTCACTCAGAGTTTCACTGGGGTCAGGGGTCTTGCCAATTACTGCCCACAAAGGCATAAACCCAGCCCAATACGAAAGGCAGAGGGAATGAGAACCTTCTCTGGCCCACAGAAGAGTACCGAGCCCTTTGGGTCCTTTTATTCAAAGGATAGCAAAAGCCCAAATGCCAAGCTAAGGAATTGCTGGCCAACTGTTGAAGGATTGTCAGTCTTGGATTAATACAACTCTTTAAGAAGAGTTTTCCTTTGGTTCTTGGGAAGCTTCCTGTTTCCTTCTACCTC
Organism: Phocoena sinus; assembly: GCF_008692025.1. Classification (NCBI taxonomy): domain Eukaryota; kingdom Metazoa; phylum Chordata; class Mammalia; order Artiodactyla; family Phocoenidae; genus Phocoena; species Phocoena sinus. The sequence continues at coordinate 85,181,484 of NC_045771.1, forward strand.
AGGGCCTTAGCACGTGGTGTTTCTCCTGCCGGAATACTCTTCTGTGCTCTTTACCTTCTCTGACACTTAATTGGCTCTCTTTACTGAATGTGCTCAGGGCTCATTATTTTTCTTTATTATAGAAAGAAGGTTTCTTTTTTTTTAAATTGTTAGTTGTATATTAATGCCATTATTTGATTTATGTCTCTTTCTTCCAGGAGTCAGGACCTTCTAAAGTTAGGGTCCAGATTCATTTTGTTCACAGTAGAATCCCTCAGCCCTTAGATCATGTTAACCCACATGTTAAGTGTGTACTAAACTTTTGTTAAATGACTAAATGAATGAAGAATTGAATACCAAGGCACCAATACTAGTGGATAGACATAGTGTGGCTTTGGCTTAACAAGGAGCAAGTCTCTTCATTGTGTTCACTAGTTTGGACTCCTGACAAGTGAATAGTACCAGAGTATTTTCATCTCCCTCTTGTCAGGATTTTCTATCTGAGAAAGAACATTTGAGTACTGTTAGGATATTTCAAAAAGAACCTTACTACCACGAAGTGTTTGTAGGACCAGTCTTAGGCAAAACTGTGGTTTGTCCTTCTCTCTCTCTTACTCCCTCCAGAGCATCTCTTTTTCTAAATCTGCTCTTACCATCCTTGGTTCTTTGCATCCAGGACCTTCCAGGTCACATCTGACAGTGGCTATACCTTGTTAACTAAGCTGCTAATTAGCTTGTGAGCCATGAAAGCTTTGCTATGGTGTGAACTCTTCTAGCAGCATTTGCACTTTGAACAAAATTGTTGTGAACTGATTAGTGCTCTGCTGATTAATATGAGGGATCGTAAAGCAGAGTATATAGTATGAAGCTTGCCTTTAGGGAGCTTCTTTTCAGCTTTGGAGCTAGTAAGACTTACAGGAAACACCTGGTGACTCCTCTAAGCGTCTGTAATCAACAACTGTATTTGTCCAGAGCCAGCTCTGGCTCTTGAGTGACACCTGTCCCTAGGATACACAGCTTCCAGGTCTCTGGGGCCAGGACGACCCCTCCACACTGTGGCAGTGTATGGCCTGTTCTTAATTGCTGCTAATTCAGTGATGACCTCTGTCCCCGTTTCCCCAAAGCATCAGCTAGGCCAGTGTGATGTGTTACAGATGAGTGAAAGAGGAGTCCCTGCTTCCCTCACAGATAAAGGGAGCCAGGCTGCAGTGTTGCATTGGGCTTCTCAGCCTCCCAGACCTCCTCCCACTTCCAGAATCCAGACGTAACTTTGCATGTTCCCCTTCCCGGGAGAAAACCAACTGTCAGAGTGGAGACACATTGCCCCCCTCCGCCTTCTTCCCCTGAGATGGATACTGGCTTTTCGTTATCCTCCTCTACGGTGCCCGGTAGACAAGTGCTACGCTGAATACAGACCTTGTTAAGACTTGTCCTGTAGCTTGGTATTACAGGTGTGCTATTAGTGCAATAAGGTGAAGACTGTCTGCCCAGAGAAATACTTAATTTATATAAGAAAATAAATTTTATAAATTAAAAAAAATTACTATTTGTAATTGCATGAAAAAATATTAAATACTTAGGAATAAATCTATTGAAAAGTGCGCAAGACCTTGACACCGAAAACTATAAAACTTACCTAGAGAAAAATTAAAGACGACCTCAGTAAATGGACAGATATTCCGTGTTCATAAATTGGAAGACTCAATATTGTTATCAGTTTTTCTAAATTGGTCTCTAGGTTCAATGCAATCCAGTTAAAATTCCAGCAAGCCATGTGTGTAGTATGTGTGTGTGTGTGATTGTGTGTTAATTGACAAGGTATAGCAAAATTTATGTGATAATTAAAGGACCTAGAATATCCAAGAAAAAAAAAAAAAACTATATTCGGTTGTGCAGATATTAATAAAACTAGAGCATAAAGAAAAGTATTTGTCCAAGTGGAACTTCAAGTGGACCTTGACCGATAGGTAGTATCTAAATCATCAGAGAGGAAGGATAGGAAAAATGTAACATTTTAGGAAAAACATGAATAAAAATGTTCAAAGGTATTTAGTACAAGGTGTGTTAAAGTCCTTATAGAAGATAGTGCTCATGTTTATTTTCCCGATTATAAAAGGCAAAAATACCTTCTATTCAAGAATTCATCAAGCTTTCATCCATTCAAGCCATATCTTGAGATCCTGAACGTTAGGACTTATCCACTGAATTTACTTCTCATTACATCTTGAAGTACTCTTTCTATCTCAGTATTTAAAAGTAATCTCAAAGAAGTTTTCTGTCAGAGGTGCTTTTAAGGATTCATTTAGCAATATTGATTACTTTAATTGAGGTTTATTGAAAGTGCTCAGTATAGCTCTCTTGTGGTTCATGTTCTCTAAATACATCATCATCTTATTGATATATAGTAGTGTTTTCATTTCATTGCAGTCAGCCTAACACCTTGTAGAAACCTTACATTCACACCAGACTGTAAAGAGGAAACATTCTTTTCCTCTGGTCTTCCACAGAACTTAAACCCCGGAACTGAGTAAGAATCATTTTCAAGTATGTTTTTAGTAGTATAAGCCTGTTTCATTTGAAGGCTCCCTGTGGAAAATCCAGAAAAAGAATGAACATAGCTAAGAAGCTAGAAAACATCAAGGTGCATGCACAAAAAAATAATGAGATAATTGAAATTAAGTGATTTTGAAGTAGGACAAATAACCTATACTAGCCTTCTTGTGAAGCTATTGATATAAACAGTTTCCATTTTAGTGGTTGGGTTTTAGGTTAGGTCCAGGAGTTGTTAAATCCTATGAAAAAGCACTAGGTTTACTTGTTGAACTTTCCTTGTTTAGGTAGAGATATTGACCTTTTAGGGTGATTCAGGGTGTGCATCTTTTTAAAGAGAGGGGTCCCTCCAATGATCCCTTGCCAGCTAATGCTATAACAATGCTTCATGAGTAAGACTGCACACGTGGTCCTTTAGATGCCCTCGCTGCTATAAAAGAAAGAGAGAGAGAATATAAATCATCCTTTTGAGATATCATAGATTGCCCCTTCCACACACCCATGTGCATTACTCTTTCAGTAGTGCTAGGTTAAAGTAACACTTCAAAAAATGAAATCTTTCTCCTCTCTTTAATTTCAAAAGAGAAAACATAAAAGAGGCTGGGACTGGCTAGTAGTGTATGAAATTCTACTCTGTGGATCCCAGGTTATGCATTCCCGTTGGGTATACAAGTCTTCATATGGTGCTGCATATGGTAACTTTTATTTTCTAATAATATAATTGCTGCTCTGGGAATCATAAGTCTTTCTCTTATTATTGGTGCATTAGAATTTAAGAACAGTCATGGCTAGCTCCGTTTATCTAAATTAGGTGATAAAGAAATGGTATTAAAATCTTACTGTATCTGTTAATAGTTCATGTCCCCCAAACCCAAAAGAACACATTTAACTATGACTGGTGAGTGGCAGGCCTTTAATGAAGTTATCAATTGTTCATTTTCCATATTTATTTATTTCCAGTCTACAGAATTCTCCATCTGGGTTTGACTGAATTAAGATCTACCATAGAAGCCTGAATTTTTCTCATACTAGTCTCAAAAACTGTTAGAGCCACATGTACCAAACCATACCATGTTACTTTATGCCTATGAGTATCTGTGTGTTTTTTTCCCCACTGTCTAGAATGTTTTCTTCCAAGTGAATGCTAATTATAGACACAGATCTTCTATAAAACGTTCCCTGACCTATTCTCCCCTGATCTTGTTTGTTATTTGTTTGTTAAAAAAGTTTGTTTGTTATTCCCCATAACTATATATGTACCCACACATGCACACGTATTCTGCTTTTCTATTTACAGTTTTGTTTCTCTCACTAGAATATAATCTCCTAAAACAGAGTTGGATTTTTGATTATCTTGCTATATCCATTACCTAATAAAGGATATAGCACATAACTAATATATATTTCGGTTAGGATTTGAAGAAGCTGATGCTCTTCTTGTCCACATTGCAGGAGTGTGATGTGTGTTTATGAGATTAAGTGGTTTAAAAATCTTCATGTGTTTTAATCAGTTGTCTTTTTAGTCTCAGTTTTACTAAAGCTGAAAATAAATGCTAATCATACTAAAAATCACTACATATTTTTTCTAAGAAATTATGAAGTTTTATAGTCAACTGTGAGCAGTGAGAGGTAGAATTAAGGGAAATGGTGCTGAACAGTTTGATCCATGAAAAATTAACTCTGGATAAGGTCCATGAATCATGTTAGTCTGTTTGTCCAAAATGAAGCAGAGACCTTTCCCTCAGTGCTCCCTTATACCCATCCACCATCGCAATGTGGAGGCAAGGGAGAGATGTCTTACCTTTGCACAGAGCTTTGCTGCTCTGAGTGTGGGCCATAGAGCAGACACATCAGCGTCACCTGGGAGTTTGTTAGAAGGAAGAATCTTGGGCCTTACCCCAACCTATAGAATTAGAATCTGCATATTTAAACAAGACCATAGCTGGTTTAACTCTGCATTAACGTTTGAGAAGCACTAGTAAGAGAGAATCCTTTTATGAAGTTTTAGTCAATTTTGCAGCCTACAGCTTGGCAAGTAACTTGGGGACAAGTGGTGAATATGGAAGGCCGTTTCTTTTCTCAAGATATGTAATGGAAGCAGTTCTCCCTCCAAGTCACCCATCTGTATGTGTCCTGGAAAGAGAAGGAAATGAACCTTATTAGAAGCTACTATCCTTCTTGTTCATTTTCCCCAACCAATTTCTATTATGTCCATTGGGAAAACAATGAAATGTAGCAGGAGAGACTAGAATTGAGCCTGGCCTCTGGCACACATTAGCTGTATAAAGCTGGAGAGCTTCCTTAAGGCTTTTTAACCTCATTTTCCTCTTCTGTAAAATGGAAATTATAATACTTATTGGCAAGGTTGTTTCTATATTAGAGATAAAGATGAGAAATTATTTCCTGTAGCTCACTTGGCACATAGTAAGCACTCAGTAAATAAACAGGGACTATGGTTAACATTGCCTTACCCCACTTTCCTCATGGATCCTTGTTGAAAGCAAAGATGTAATCTCTTCTAATGCCAACTTCTAGGTGTTTGCCTTGGGTGCCTTTTGGAAGTGGACACTGAGAGTTCTAACTGGTTTGATTTCCTGCTACTTGATTTGAAAACAACAAACTAATGAACATCATGTGCTTCTCTCAAACATACACTTACATATTGGAATAAAATGCCCCTGGAGATACAAAGCAGAAGAAGAAACTCATATTCTTGATATCAGTTCCTTCTTCCGATAAAGGAAATGTAGCTTACTTCCCAATGAGATTGTCAAGGAAGGTTAGTGTCAGAATTTACTAGGGAAAGTAGGCGTGCCATTAGCTGAGATAGAGAGGGAATTTAGCATGAGAGCAGAAGAATTAAATCCAGTTGCAGGCCTCTAAATCTAAGAACTGCCATTACATGATAAATCTTTTTTTAATCTGGGTAGAGATTTTGATATTGGAACTTCTATACCATTATTACACTCCATTACATTATAAGTTAACAATGTTGTCTTAAAAATACTATATAATGAAAAAAAAAGTACAGGTTATAAAAGGCAAATTTGCACAGAGGAATTGCACAAAGAAATCTCTTTTATTTTCTTAAAGACCTAACTTGAAAAAATTAAATTAAAAGCTTATCTTGGAAAATATAGAAAACTTGTGATAAAAATCTCACACATAAACTTACACATTAAGGTACTTAACCATTGTCAGTCTGCATATTATTTTGTCATAGCAATATGAAAGAAAATTACAGGTGTTTTGTTAAATTAACAATTTCTGGTCACAACTTTATATTAGTATCATTCTTTCTTACAACTAGTGAGTTTATCACAATGTGATATTCAGTTTCTCACACTGAAGTGAACATTGTTGCATTAAATTTGCCATTTTAACATTCACAGCTGCAGAGAAAAACAGGGACCACTAATTAACTTTATTAACTTCTCCTTTTGGTTACACAAACTTTAAAGATCTAATAGAAAGCATGTACCAACGATGCCCTGAAAAAATTTATCTACTTGTAACTTCATTAACTTTAGCTGGTTTTCTTGGTTTTAAATAAAGTTTATACACTCATTTTAGAGCTGTATGTCTTAACCTAGAAATGAATGCATGATTAAAAAATAAATCAAGCCATTTATATTTCTATACAGATAATTTTAAGTAGGTCAAATTTGAAGTAAAGATAAAAGAAGATATAGCTAAGAAAATGACTTGAGCCAAGTCTTGACAGAAGTATGAGAGCTACCCATGGGGACAGAAAGATAGAAAGACCTTGGTTTGGAACATGGTAGGTTTGAGATGCTTATTAGTTATCCAAGAGGATCAGTCAAGTAGGCAGTTGGATATAGAGTTCTGGAATTCAGGAGTGAGGTCCTTGATAAAGTGTACATTTGGGGTCTACTGCTCATATGTGGTGCTTAAAGCCATGTGTCTAATGACATCATCCAAGGCTTCCCTGGTGGCGCAGTGGCTGAGAGTCCGCCTGCCGATGCAGGGGACACGGGTTCGTGCCCTGGTCCGGGAAGATCCCACATGCCGCGGAGCGGCTGGGCCCATGAGCCATGGCCACTGAGCCTGCGCGTCTGGAGCCTGTGCTTCGCAACGGGAGAGGCCACAGCGGTGAGAGGCCCGCGTACCGCAAAGAAGAAAAAAGTAAACAAATAAACAAACAAATTTGTAATGGCATCATCCAAGGACTGAGTATGAAAAGGAAGAAGTATTTTCCTGATTGAGCACTGGGGTATATTTAATAATTGAGGAGATAAGGGGGAATCAGCAAAAGAAACCAAGAAGTCACAGAAAGATAGGAGAAAAACAAGACAGAATGGTGCCCTCTAAGCCAAGTGAAATGTTTCAAAAAGAGTATGATCCACTGTGTCAGATGCTGCTGATTTGTTATGCAAGATGAAGACTTACTAATGTCCATTGGTTTTGGTAACATGGAGAGTTCAAGAGAAGACAAATGGAGACAGGGAATGCATATGATTATTTTCAGTTTATTTTGTTTTGTTCTTTACTGGAAAAAGAAAGTGAGAAATAGGACAGTCACTGGAAGGAAAAGAGGGCTATAAGTTGGATTTTTTTAAGCTAAACAAAAAATTTTAGCATGTTTTAATTAAAAAGGATGATTCAATAGAGAGGAAGAAATTGACAATTATATATATATATAGAGAGAGAGAGAGAGAGGGAGAGGAGAATTTCAATGTCTTTAAGTAGGTGTTTGTTAGATCTAGAGCACAAAGGGAGAGGTTAGCCTGTTCTAGGAGTGCAGCCTATCCATTCATATTAGTAAGAACAAAGTAGCCCATAAGGACAGAGGTATTTAGGTGGGAAGATCTGGTGGTGAGAACTTGTGAATGTTCTCTTCTGATTTTAGCAACTTCGCAGTGAAGAAAGAAGCAAGATTATGGTGGGGGAGGTATCAGAGATTTTGAGGAAAAATGAGAAGTCTGCAAGTCTAGGAGAGTGGGAAAGGAGTGGTCTAGAGAAACATAAAATGGTTGATGGGTAGCATTAAGGGTCCACTAGAAATTGTGTCATTTTTCCCTAGCCACATTGAGCGGTATGGGTAAGATGTGGAGAAGACAGAGTTGGATTTAATTAGGGTTGTCTGTATGATGTCGCAGGACGAGCGAGGGATTCAAGGGGAATGTATTAAAGGACTACGATGATAAACGAGAATTTAACCTGGGTTGGAGAATGAGGGTCTGGGAGTGGGGTGAGGACTATGAAATCTGGGTGGGATCAGAAGATGGAAGATCTCAGCAGGATTGAAGGGTTTTGACTTGGTATTGGAGATGTGAGGAATCCCATTGTTGTCTGTTTAGAAGTATCTAATGTCACGTTCTTCTACAATACTCTCAGGTGCCATGATGTTCCGTTAAAAGTGTCTTATTTTAAATATTACCCTCATTTACTGCAAACATGGCTGCCAAATGCATGTATTACTACCCATTTCCACTAATCGGTCAGTTCTCTGAACAGCTAGCAGAATGCAAGGCTGATGTTGCAGCTGCTCCTATGTTTTGAATTGCCTCAGAGGAAAAACACCTAAAAATATTACATGAGTTAATATTTTAATAATAATATTTAATAATATTTTAATAATAATCATGACATGGAATATTATGGTATTTAGGATAATAAACAAAATAAAAAGAAACAATATTATGAGAAATGTAGTCCATCATCTTTTTATAAGGGTGACTTAACTCTCTGAAAGCAGACCAGTTGGATTTTGAGCTAAAATTTTAATACAGGCTGCTTAGTAAGGTATCTTGATTTGTCTTCCATATAGAATTGTGACTGTGTAGCGGAACAGGCCAGAATCTTGTGATGTTCACAGTGCAAGATTTTGGCTATAGCCGGAAGCAATACAATACAGTATGCAATTCCTGGATTTTTGCTAATGTCAAACTTGTTTGCTGAGCTGGGATGTTGTCTATAGGGGAGTACATACATTTGAATGACTAAAGAAAGATAGTTACACTTAAAATTTTACATCAAACTATAGACCTTTGTATATGGTACTTATAGAACCAGGTATTAC